>NC_090819.1:118239162-119597734 GCF_000390325.3 Nicotiana tomentosiformis
CCCTTCATGAACACTCTGAATCACTAACCATATTCACATATTCAACCTCTTGCCGGATAACCAGTAGAATTCTTTTGTGACAGCCCCATCAACACCACGCAACCGTGAACCTGCTCACAAGAGGTAAACCACCTGTGGAAATTCCATGCTGACATCATCCAATGCCGCTGCACTAGGTACAATAACTATGAAATCAGTAACCCATCCTGAGCCCGTGATCATTCACCAGCTGTACAGGTCCGTTCACACCTCATGGACATAAATTAAAGGTGCGACCATACATTCCAATCCAAAGTCATGTTGTAACCTTCTTCATATCAAGCAACTCCCTCCTGTCACACCCAATCTTCCTCAATATCGCATCCAATATTCCAAATTAAGTCTGTAGACCTAGTCACGGTCCGCCATGAATTCCAAATCACTTTAAACTTTCTCAAGGCTCGTAGTCATCCTACCACAGAACCCATATGCTACCCTGCCCAAAGGCGAATCGAAGAGAATCATAACACCGGCGAACTTGACACGTTCAATCAAGAACGACGACACCACACCTCGGATGAAGATTCCATCACACTAGAAAATACCAAGCCTCGTTACTCCATCAACCCAAATCTGGACATTCATAGGCCAATTGCTTTTCCTCCGCCGAAATAAGATACTGAATCTCGGAACCATGCACTAAGTAAACCTCCTTCCAAGTCATTCACGGCCCCAACACATAGGCAAACATCTTACCATCACATCAATACCGTGCGATTACAACTCATGAGCATCATAGCAACCTGTGAATAGCCTCAAAGCATCTCAGAAGTACAGTTACTGAGCTGAAATGACAGAATATCCTTCCGCAAGGCGACGACAATAGCCCAATTAACTAGGCAAGGAGAAACATCCCGCATCGCATCTATAGTACCATTACAATTCCTCAATTTTTGATCGATAGCAAGCGCTTCACGCCGCATAAGATTGAATGGGAAGGAAATAAAGGCATAAGCCTCAAGGGAATCAAATCGCATGATAAAAATCAAGAAGGGAAGTGCTCCTAACAGCCTTGTAGCCTCTCGAAGATAAGTACAGACGTCTCTATACCGATCTGCAAGACTCTACTAGACCCGTTCATGACTCGTGAGACCTAAGTGAACCTAGTGCTCTGATACCATGTTGTCACGACCCAAAATCCGTTAAAGGTCGTGATGGCACCGGACACCACTGTCAGGCAAACCAACACTAAATAGTTAATTAAATTCTCATTTTAATATTTTTGAAATCGTAAAATTTACTTCAATTTATCTAGTAAAAGATGAATTTACAGAATAAATAACAAGGTTTTCCAATTTCAATACTGAACATCCCATAATCATCCCAGAACCCGGTGTTACAAGTGTATGAGCCTTTTCTAGGAATTTAAAATAAAATACAATAATTGTCCGTAATACAAATTTGGACAGGAAGGAAAATACAATACTCTGAAGGAGACTCTGCTGGCTGCGGAGCGTCGTATAGAATGCAACTCACCTAAGTCCCCGCCATAATCGCGCCTCTGCGCCCACAAGGCCGCTAAACATATGTGTACCTGCACAAAAATGTGCAGCAAGTGTAGTATAAGTATGTAAATCAACGCGTACCCAGTAAGCGTCCTGCCTAACCCCAAAGAAGTAGTGACGAGGGGTTGACTTCGATACTTACTAGTGATCCGATAATATCAGGTACAGTAAAGAAGTGAATGAATATGAGACAACGTAAATATATGAAACAAACAAGTATAAAATACGTAGTACAATTTTCCTCTTTACAATTTACTCACGCTCTTAACTAGCAAGTTCCGTCCGTAACCGGAGCATATATATATAGATATAGTGGATTTTATCAAAGAGGTTGTCATAATCCAAATCAGGGAAAAACCCTCAGATACACTGGCTTCTTGCCAAACGTTACGCACGATTCCATAAGGATAATATATATATAGGAAATGCCGAGGCATACGGCCCGATCCAACATAAATGTAAACTGTGCACTGCCGAGGGTCGAACGACGCGAACCATAGATGCATCTATTAACCTGCCGAGGCGAACGGCCAGCTCCCATGAGATTGTGGTACATAAATCCTACCGAGGCGAACGGCTCGATCCCATAAGAGTGGTAGAAGGAAATACCCCGTTCGCGAATCATACGATCGACGCGGTCAAATATAAATTTAAGGAATCTCCCCGCTCGCGGATCATACTTGCGACGCGGTCAAATATAAATTTAACATTAAAATCATATCTCTTTCTTGATTCTTTTCAAAATAAGGGAAATTCAGCTTATAGCTTTTTAAGGAAATTACCCCGCTCGCGAAACATACATGCGACGCGGTTACACATAGATTTCTTAAGCTATTATAGCATTACTCAATCCTTTTCGAAATTACAAAGTTCAAACGAACCCTTTTAAATCTTACGTTCTTCAATTTCAACTACTTTCAAAACATTTAATAAGCAAACTCAATCTCACTCCCTCTCAAGGCAGACAATAAACATAAATTAATAACAATATCAACAAGGCATGATGTGAGCCTAAAACTACCCGAACATAGGCATAGCTAGTAGCTACATACGGACTCTCGTCACCTTGTGCATACGTAGCCCCCACAAATAGAAGCACACAATAATTTAGTTCACCTATGGGGTTAGTTCCCTCTTACAAGGTTAGAAAGGAGACTTACCTTGCTCCAAAATTCTATAACCGGCTCTAAAGCCGCTACGACAATTCAAACTGATGCCCGTCACTCCAAAACTAGTCAAATATGACGCAACAGAATCGAAATATACTCTAATACTCATAATTAATCATTTTATAACAATTTCCAACACCGTTCGAAAAGTTGATAAAATTACACTCGGGCCCACGTGCCCGGATTCCGAAAACTTTCGAGGATAAACTTTACCCATAACCCCACGAACTCAAATATATCATTTATTCTCCATTTCATGCCCAAATTTCGTGATCAAAATCCAAGAATACAAATTTTTAGGTTTCCTACCAAAACCCCACAATTTCTACAAATTTCCATGTCTAAATCCATATATAAATCATGTATTTAACTCACAATGTGCGGGAATTACTTACCTCATAATAGATGATGAAATCTCCTCTTCCAAAGCTCCAAAAATCGCCCAACCAAAATTAAATGTGGAGGAAAATGGCCAAATACCGTATATAAAACTTCATTGCCCAGGTCCGCCCTTCTTCGAGATCGCGGAAAGACCATCGCGATCGCGAAGGCCAAAGACACACTGCCCTCAATTTCCCCTTCGTGTTCGCTTTCCTCATGACGCGTTTGCGAAGCTTTTCGCCCTCACTGCTTCGCGTTCGCATACCTAGCCTCGCGTTCGTGTAGGCCAAACATCCTCAGGCCCAGCCCTCATTTCCTTCTACACGTTTGCGACTCCCCACTAGCGTTCGCGTAGGTTTCTCAAGTTCATCACTGCGTTCGTGTCTCAACCTTCGCGTTCGCGAAGGCCAAATCCCAGCAGCCTTAAAGTTCCTCTTTGAGAACGCGAGACTCCCTTCGCGTTCACGAAGAAGGAAACCAGATATCATATATAGCAGCAACAAATCATTCCGTTTTGGTCCGAAACCACCATGAAACGCACCCGAGGCCCCCGGGACCCCAACCAATCATACCAACCAGTCCTATAATATAACACAAACTTGCTCGAGACCTCAAATCACATCAAACAACATAGAAATGATGAATCTCACCCCAATTCAAACTTAATGAACTTTAAAATTTTAACTTCTACAATCCTATCAAATCACGTCCGATTGTCCTCAAATTTTGCACACAAGTCACATTTGACATTACGGACCTACTCCAACTTCCAGAATTAGATTCCGATCCCGATATAAGAAAGTCCACTTCCGGTCAAACTCCTCAAAAACCTTCAAATTTCTAGCTTTAGCCAAATGACTCCAAATGACCTACGGACCTTCGAATCCACTTCCGGACGAGCTCCCAATACCAAAATTACCATACGGAGCTATTCCCAGACTCGGAATCCCAAACGGACATTGATAGCATTGAAATGCTCTTCAACCCAAAATTTTGAAATTCTCCCAAAATGCCAACTTCCAGAATAGGCACCGAAATGCTCCCGGGTCATCCAAAAGCCAATCCGGACATACGTCCAAGTACGAATTCATCATACGAACCTGTTGGAACCTTTAAATCTCGATTCCGAGATCGTTTACTCAAAAAGCCAACCTTAGTCAATTCTTCCAACTTAAAGTTTCCGAAATGAGAATTTTCTTTTCAAATCAACTCTGAACTTCCAAAATTTCAATTCTGACCACGCGTACCAGTCATAATACCTGAAGAGAAGTTGCTCATGGCCTCAAACTGCTGAACGACATAATAGAGCTCAAAATGACCTATTGGGTCGTTACATTCTCTCCCACTTAAACATACGTTCGTCCTCGAACGTGCTAAGAACTGCGCTGGAGTTGTTCGAAATCACTGTTTAATACCTCGTGCACTTACCCGTGCTGCCACAACTTAGTTGAGCACACTATCTCAAGCCAGTCTTAAGATTCTCCCTTTTTAGTTAGCCAAATAAGCCTTAGAGTCCAATTCCAACATCTACAATTCTCTGCCAGGCATGTTCCCATCATACGAACACCGTATCAATCACTACACGATGCACCGCTACATGATTGCATACCTTTGCTGAATTCACACTATGCACTGCATAACTCACATGACCATAATAACATCCTCTGATAACAATAGCCGAAATTCCACGAATCTGATGCTCACAATGTACCTCATGACATATATAAGTCTTGTTCCAACTCTTGCAATACCGCCACGACGGAAGGGATGTGTAGAAATTCATAACCAAATGCAGAGTCAACAAATCATTGAATCTCTCCCTTTGACTAGAATCACCACCCCATTATGAACCAAATAATGGTATTTGGTCTTTAATATACTCCATATAATCCGATCGCAATGATCCCAGATCCAAAAATCTCGTCTCACCCAGTATAAGTTGCTCAGGCAACAAGCTACCCCAGACATGACCAGAAGTCTCATATGATGCCGCAATGTTCCAATAAGTTATAAACTCGAACGTGATACATAAGGAAAATGAATCTCTAGAAGGGACTACTCAACCCACACAACTACAATACAACCGAAAAGGTATTATGGACCTTCCCCAGAAAATGGAAAACAAAACACACGAAACTAGATATAAGGGACTGTAATCAACATCCCACTGTTGTGGCGTGCAACCCGATCCAAACAACATACCCGTGGCGGCGTGGCACCCGATCCACACTTAAAATCTACATAAAGAGATACTTACCGAGCTAGAATGCTCATTACTACCAAATACTTGAATATCGGCCACAAGCACGCTAAGTGCATAATACCATCCCTGGGGAGACATATAGTGCCATACGCTACAAGACTCAAGCACAACTAAGGTGTGATATATGATTTGAATCTCGAGAGCCATCCTGCTCACATAACTCCATCGCTATGCGGAACCTCAACACATAAGAAATTTACCAAGCCCTTTCACAACTCACACGGAACAATATATTATTACATGAAATAGCCGACGACGAAACGACATCCAACACCCGAATACTCCTCCATAAGGAGCACTATGCTGAAATGAACACATCCGGCTTGATATAGAGCCCATATTCATATTTAAATCCATCCACTGACCTCAAGATGATTCTGATCGCACCGTACTAGGCTAATAACCTTTCAAGGATCCATAATAACCCCTTTTCCCATAACACACAAGAACAACCATCATAACCGGAACAAACTTCTATAGTCCACAACCAAGTGAACCGAGCGCCCTCCAGGCATAGATTCTCGAATCAGCGATATTACTACAATCTTCATACTTGGTTTCAATATTCACTCAATTAAGTGACTACATGTCACACTTGTACCTTCTTCCCATGGGATACGCTCCCATGATCTTCCGCACTAGGTAACAAGTCTGCACATCCATACCACCGACCACACTAAAGCTGTAAAGCAAATCAAGAATCCACAAATCAATACACAAGGCCTCTTACACATGACATCGACCTTAGGTGACATCGAAAACAATACCATCTTATTTTAAACATCTAAATACTTTTTCCTGCTCATCCGAGCTTATGACATCCTTGACAACACCGAACCGCAATCTCGAATCCTCGACTTTCGAATCCCATGCCACTTGATGCACTAAATCACGCCAATACGCAAGAGTACAAGAATTTCATCATAACTCCTGAACCACTAATAGGGTAAACACTTTCATCATATAGAAACCTTTTACTTAACTCATTTCAATAGAACCACTGGAACACGTGACTGAATTCTCATATCCGCAAAAAATACCAACCTCAAGTAGTGGTCTAAACCACCATAACTCTTCCGGGATCCATCTACACATAACATGCTATAATACTGGAATGAATCAAAATACAATCAATTACGGCGGTCGTCAAGCCTCGCACGTCCCGCCACAAATCACATGCATAATATAATCACGCTGGAGGAACTGATCACTGCCACCATAATGCCGATTCAACCATGTCTAACCGATCTGACTTCTTCTAACTTATCCTCAACTTGTCTTAGAAATAATAATAACTCTAGTCAACATATAATGAACTCAATCCGCATTCATCCTGAGTGGCCTTGAATCACGAGACCATGCTACCTCAAATCCCACGAACCATCTCATACCCTCCTTGTGCGCTTATTCACATATTCAACTGGTACACCCATTCTGATAATTCCTCTATGAGTCTGAAGTTATTTGCTCTCATTCCTCCAATACTACACCGCAGACCGAAGGTAACATAGAACACTCCAAGGCTCTGCTAGCACATGAACACTCTCTCAATAAGCACCCGACTGAATCGCTTTCCTTGTACATCACATCTATATGAAACATAAACTCTGAGTCTTCCCAAAGCCAGAACATGAATCGATAAGGCCAATTATAGCACACATTCCTCAAATGCTTTGCCCAAATCACCACTGATGACCCCTTTCCTTAGTCATAATATCCCACCAATATGTCGATAACCAGAAATCTCACAATTAGCCGACCATGCAATCCAACTGTAGGCGGTGGAACTCTCCCACTTAGCTTGAAGCTACCATTGCATAACTCTAGAACCCGCCAAGATTCTTTCTTCATCGTTGAACCGATCTTGCACAACCAACTCGCCAAATTGCTAGAAATCCTTCCATTTGACCCTTCATGAATACTCTGAATCACTAACCACATTCACATATTTGACATCTTGACGGATAACCAGTAGAATTCTTTCATGACAGCCCCATCAACACCACGTAACCGATAACCTGCTCACAAGAGATAACCCACCTGTGGAAATTCCATGCCAACATTATCCAATGCCGCTGCACTAGGTACAATAACTACAAAATCAGTAACACATCCTGAGCCCGTGCTCATTTACCAGCTGTACAGGTCCGTTCACTCCTCATGGACATCAACTAAAGTGCGACCATACATTCCAATCCAAAGTCATGTTGTAACCTTTTTCATATCAAGAACCTCCCTCCTGTCACACCCAATCTTCCTCAATATCTCAGCCAATATTCCAAATCAAGTCTGTAGACCTAGTCACGATCCACCATGAATCCCAAATCACTCTAAACTTTCTTAATGCGTGTAGTCATCTTACCACAGAACCCATATGCTACCCTACCCAAAGTCGAATCGAAGAGAATCATAACACCGGCGAACTTAACACATTCAATCAGGAACGACGACACCACACCTCGGATGAAGATTCCATCACACTAGAAAATACCAAGCCTCGTTTCAACATCAACCTAAATCTGGACATTCATAGGCCAATTGCTTTTCCTCCGCCGAAATAAGATACTGAATCTCGAAACCATGCACTAAGTAAACCTCCTTCCAAGTCATTCACTGCCCCGACACATAGGCAAGCATCCTACCATAACATCAATACCGTGCGATTACAACTCATGAGCATCATAGCAACCTGTGCATAGCCTCAAAGCATCTCAGAAGTACAGTTACTGAGCTAAAATGATAGAATATCCTTCCGCAAGGCGACGACAATAGCTCAATTAACTAGGCAAGGAGAAACATCCCGCATCGCATCTGTAGTACCATTACAATTCCTCAATTCTCGATCGATAGCAAGAGCTTCACGTCGTATAGGATTGAATGGGAAGGAAATGAAGGCATAAGCCTCAAAGGAATCAAATCGCACGATGAGAATCAAGAAGGTGCTCCTAACAACCCTGTAGCCTCTCGAAGATAAGTATAGATGTCTCCGTATCGATCTGCAAGACTCTACTAGACCCGCTCATGACTCGTGAGACCTAAGTGAACCTAGTGCTTTAATACCATATTGTCACGACCCAAAATCCGTTAGAGGTCGTGATGGCGCCGGACACCACTGTCAGGCAAGCCAACACTAAATAGTTAATTAAATTCTCATTTAATATTTTTGAAATCGTAAAATTTACTTCAATTTATCTAGTAAAAGATGAATTTACAGAATAAATAGCAAGGTTTTCCAATTTCAACACTGAACATCCCATAATCATCCCAGAACCCGGTGTCACAAGTGCATGAGCCTTTTCTAGGAATTTAAAATAAAATACAATAACTGTCCGTAATACAAATTTGGACAAGAAGGAAAATACAATACTCTGAAGGAGACTATGCTAGCTGTGGAGCGTCGTATAGAATGCAGCTCACCTAAGTCCCCGCCATAATCGCGCCTCTGCTCCCACAAGGCCGCTAAACATATGTGTACCTGCACAAAAATGTGCAACAAGTGTAGTATGAGTACGTAAATCAACGCGTACCTTGTAAGTGTCCCGCTTAACCCTGAAGAAGTAGTGACGAGGGGTCGACTTCGACACTTACTAGTGATCCGATAATATCAGGTACAGTAAAGAAGTGAATGAATTTGAGACAACATAAATATATGAAACAAACAAGTATAAAATACGTAGTACAATTTTCCTCTTTACAGGCAAACGACTCGATCCCATAAGAGTGGTAAAAGGAAATACCCCGCTCGCGAATCATACATGCGATATTGTTAAATATAAATTTAAATAATCTTCCCGCTCGCGGATCATACTTGCGACGCGGTCAAATATAAATTTAACATCAAAATCATATCTCTTTCTTGATTCTTTTCAAAATAAGGGAAATTTAGCTTGTAGCTTTTTAAGGAAATTACCCCGCTCGCGAAACATACATGCAACGCGGTTACACATAGATTTCTTAAGCTATTATAGCATTACTCAATCCTTTTCGAAATTACAAAGTTCAAATGAACCCTTTTAAATCTTACGTTCTTCAATTTCAACTCCTTTCAAAACAATTAATAAGCAAACTCAATCTTACTCCCTCTCAAGGAAGACAATAAAAATAAATTAATAACAATATCAACAAGGCATGATGTGAGCCTAAAACTACCCGGACATAGGCATAGCTAATAGCTACGTACAGACTCTCTTCACCTCGTGTGTACGTAGCCCCCACAAATAGAGCACACAATAATTTAGTTCACCTATGGGGTTAATTCCCTCTTACAAGGTTAGAAAGGAGACTTACCTTGCTCTGAAATTCCATAACGGGCTCCAAAGCCGTTCCGACAATTCAAACTGATGCCTGTCGCTAGTCAAATATGACGCAACAGAATCAAAATATACTCTAATACTCATAATTAATCATTTTATAACAATTTCCAACTCCGTTCGAAAAGTTGATAAAATCACCCTCGTGCCCACGTGCCCGGATTTTGAAAGGTTTCGAGGATAAACTTTACCCATAACCCCACGAACTCAAATATATAATTTATTCCCCATTTCATGCCCAAATTTCATGATCAAAATCCAAGAATATAAATTTCTAGGTTTCCTAACAAAACCCCACAATTTCTACAAATTTCCATGTCTAAATCCATATATAAACCATGTATTTAACTCATAATGTGCAGGAATTACTTACCTCATAATAGATGATGAAATCTCCTCTTCAAAAGCTCCAAAAATCGCCCAATCAAAATGAAATGTTGAGGAAAATGGCCAAATCCCGTATATAATACTTCACTACCCAAGGTCCGCCCTTCTTCGCGATCACGGAAAGACCATCGCGATCGCGAAGGCCAAAGACACACTGCACCCAATTTCCCCTTCGCGTTCGCGTTCCTCACGATGCGTTCGTGAAGCTTTCCGCCCTCACTGCTTTGCGTTCGCATACCCAGCCCTGCATTCGCATAGGCCAAACATCCTCAGGCCCAGTCCTCATTTCCTTCTACGCGTTCGCAACTCCCCACTCGCGTTCGCATAGGTTCCTCAAGTTCTTCATCGCGTTCGCGTCTCAACCTTCGCGTTCGCGAAGGCCAAATCCTAGCAGCCTCAAAGTTCCTCTTCGCAAATGCGGTACTCCCTTTGCGTTCGCGAAGAAGGATACTAGATACCATATACAACAGCATCAAATCATTCTGTTTTGGTCCGAAACCACCTCGAAACACACCCGAGGCCCCCGGGACCCCGTCCAATTATACCAACCAGTCCCATAACATAACACAAACATGCTCGAGACCTCAAATCACATCAAACAATATCGAAATCATAAATCATACCCCAATTCAAACTTAATGAACTTGGAAACTTCAACTTCTACAATCGATGTCGAAACCTATCAAATCACATCCGATTGTCCTCAAATTTTGCACACAAGTCACGTTTGACATTAGGACCTAATCCAACTTCCAGAATCAGATTCTAACCCCGATATCAAAAAGTCCACTTCCGGTCAAACTCCTCAAAAACCTTCAAATTTCTACTTTTAGCCAAATGACTCCAAAATGACCTACGGACCTCTAAATCCACTTTCGGACGAGATCCCAATACCAGAATCACCATACGGAGCTATTCCCAGACTTAAAATCCCAAATGGACATTGATAACATTGAAATGCACTTCGACCCAAATTTATAAAATTCTCCCCAAATGCCAACTTCCACAATAGGCGCCGAAACGCTCCCAGATCATCCAAAACCCGATCCGGACATACGCCCAAGTCCAAATTCATCATACAAACCTGTTGGAACCTTCAAATCCCAATTCTGAGATCGTTTACTCAAAAATCCAACCTTAGTCAATTCTTCCAACTTAAAGCTTTCGAAATGAGAATTTTCTTTTCAAATCAACTCTGAACTTCCGAAATTTCAATTCCGACCACGCGTACCAGTCATAATACCTGAAGTGAAGTTGCTCATGGCCTCAAACTACTGAACTACATGCTAGAGCTCAAAACGATCGGTCGGGTCGTTACAATTTACTACTATACTGAGGAAGATTGGATATGACCAAAAAGAGTTTCTTGATATGAAGAGGAATGCAACATGACTTCGGGTTGGAATGTATTATCGCACCTATAGTTGATGTCAATGGGGGAGTGAACGGACTTGTACAACTGGTGAATGAGCGCGGGCTCAGGATGGTTTATTGATTTCATAGTAATTATACTTAGCACAACATCGTTGGAAGGTGTCGTCATGTAAATTTTCACAGGTGAGTTATCTCCTGTGAGCAGGTTTACGGTTGTGTGGTATTGACGAAGCTTCTATGAAGAATTCAACTGGCTTTCCGGTAAAAGGTTGAACCTATAAATGTGGCTAGTAATTTAGAGTGCTCATAAAATGGTTAACAGGAAGATTTTGAGGAATTTGGCAGGTCGATTGCGTGAGGTCATGTCAGTGAGGAAGAAGGAATCTTGGTAGGTTCCAGGGTTATGCAATGGTAGCTTCAAGCTAAGTGGGAGAGCCCCACCATCTAGGATTGGATTGCGTGGTTGTCTACTTATGGGGTTTCTGGTTATCGGTGTATTAGTGGGTTATTACGACTAAGGAAAGAAAATGTCAGTGGTAATTTCAGCAAAGGATTTGGGGAATGTGTGCTATATTTGGCCTTATTGATTCATGTTCAGGCTTTGGAAAGACTCAGAGTTTATGCTTCGTGTTGATGTGATGTATAAGGAAGGTGATTCGGCCGGGTGCTTCTTTGAGAGAGTGTTCAATTGCTAGCAGAGCCTTGGAGTTGATTATATTCGGGACCAGGTCGGATTGGGTGACTCTCAACAATGGTCCTAGTGGATTCAAAAAGTTAAAGTGCGGTACCTAAGGATTTCGAGCCTGTAGTATGGTTAAGTATCAAGCTTTTGCAGTGAATTATGAAAAGGGTTTGGAGTGTTTTATGTTATCTTCAGTCTGCGGTGTAGCATTGGAGGAATGGGAGAAAATAACTTCGGATTCATAAAGGAAATATCAGAATGGGCGTATCAGTTGAAAATGCGAATGTGCGCACAAGGAGGGTATGAGATGGTTTGTGCGTTTAAAGACAATGTGGTCTCGTGAAATGGGGTCACTCAGGATGAGTGCGGATTTAGTTCGTTACATTGGAATGGAGCTATTATTACTAATTCTAAGGCAAGTTGAGAATAAATTGGAAGAAATAGGGTCGATTAGTAATGGTTGAATCAGCATGATTGTGGCAGTAATTAGTTTCTTTAGCGTGAAGTTATACATGTAGTTTGTGGTTATACACTTGGGCTTGAGTGCCACCACCACTTGGTTGATTTGGGAGGTATCTGATTCAAATGGCTTTGTTATGTAAATAGATCCCGGAAGAGTTATGGCGGCTTAGATCATGACTTGAGATTTGTATTTTCTACGGTTCGAGAATTCAGTTACATGTTGCAATAGTTCTCCTGAAACGAGTAAAGTGAAAGGTTTCTATGTGATGAAGTTGTGTATCCTATTAGTGGTTCAGGAGTTATGATGAAATTCTTGGGCTTTCACGTGTTGGTAAGGTGGGTGCGGTGAGCGGCACGAAATTTGAAAGTTAAGGATCAAGGTTGTAGTTCGGTGTTGACAGGGATGTCAAGAGATCGGATGAGCGGGGAAGGATTCAGATGTTTAGAGTAAGCTGATATCGTCTTTAGCATCACCTGAGATTGGTGTCATGTGTAAGAGGCCTTGTGTACTGATTTTGCGGACTTTCGATTCACTTTACAGCATTATGTAGCAGGTAGTATGGATGTGCAGGCTTTGTTACCTGGTGCGGAAGGTCGGGGGAGCGTATTCCACGAAAAGATTGTATAAGTGTGACATGTAGTCACTTGATTGATTAAAGATTGAAACCAGGTATGGAGATTATAGTCCTATCGCTAATGCGAGAAATCATGCCTGGAAGGCGCTCTATTCATTTGGTTATGAACTATGGGAGTTTGTTCCAGATTTGACGGATGTTCTTGTGTTTCATGGGAAAATGGGGTATTGTTGATCCTTGAAAGGTTATTAGTCCAGTGCGGTATGGTCAGAATCGGCTTGAGGTCCGTGGACGGACCTAAATGTGAATATGAGCTCTATATCAGGCCAAATGTGTTCATTTCAGCATAACGTTGTTTGCGGAGGAGTCTTTGGACCTTGGATGCTATTCTGTCTTCAGCTATTTTGTATAATACTTTACTGTGCCATGTGGGTTGTGAGATGGCTTGATTATTCGCACATGTGTTGTGGTCCCGTGTATCTTGTAGTGTTATATGAGCAGGATGGCTCTCGCGATGCAGGTCATTTATTGCACTTTAGTCATGCTTGAGTTTTATAGCGTATGGCGCTATCTGTCTCCCCAGGGATGGTATTATGCACTTGGCGTGCTTGTGGTCGACATTCAGGTATTTTGTAGTTATGAGCAAATTTGCTCGGTAAGTATTTCCTTATAAATTTTTATGTGTGGATCGGGTTGCACGCCGCAACAGTGTGATGATGAGCACAGTTCCCCATATCTATTCTTGCGTGTCTTGTTTCCTGTTCTGAGGGAGGTTCATAACACCTTTTCGGTTGTTTAATTTGTTACTTGGGTTGAGTGGTTCTTTCCAGAGTTCGTTTTCCTTATGTATCACATTCGAGTTTGTAGCTTGTGGGCACATTGTGGCATCATATGAGATTTTTGGCAGTATCTGAGGTGACTTATTGCCTGAGAAGCTTATACTGGGTGAGACGAGATAATTGGACTGGGATCAGTACGATCAGATTTATATGAAGTGTATTAAAGTGCAAATATCGTTATCTGGTTTATAATGAGGTAATTGTTCTTGTCAGAAGTAGAAACTCAATGATTTGTTGACTCGGCAGTTGGTTATGAATTTCTACACATATCTTCTGTCGTGGCAGCCTTGCAAGAGTTGGAACAGGACTTATATGTGTCGTGAGGTGTGTTGTGGGCATCAAATTCGTGGAATTTCAGCTATTGTTATCGGAGGATGTTATTATGGTCATGTGAATTATGCGGTGCATGGTGTGAATTCAACAAAGGTATGCAATCATGTATTGGTGCATCGTGTAGTGATTGATACAGTGTTCGTATGTTGGAAACATGCCCGGTGGAGAACTCCGGATGTTGGAAATTTGGCTCTAAGGCTTATTTGACTAAATAAAAGGGAGGATCTTCAGACTGGCTCAAACTAATGTATCCAACCAGAATGTGGTGGCACGGGTTGGTGCACAGGGTAATATACGGTGATTTTGGACAACTCCGGAGCAGTCCTTAGCATGTCCGAGGACGAACATATGTTTAAGTGGGAGAGAATGTAATGACCCGACCAATCATTTTGAGCCCTATCGCATCATTCTGCGGTTTGAGGCCTTGAGTAGCTTCACTTCAGGTGTTATGACTTGTACGTGTGGTCGTAATTTAAATTCGGGAAGTTCGGAGTTGGTTTGAAAAGAAAATTCTAAATTTGGAAGCTTTAAATTGGAAGAGTTGACCAAACTTTGACTTTTGAGTGAACGATCTCGGAATCAGGATTCGAAGGTTCCAATAGGTTCGTATGATGATTTTATACTTGGGCGTATGTCCGGGTCGGGTTTCGGATGACCCGAGAGCATTTCAGCGCCTACTGCGGAAGTTGGCATTTTGGGAAGGATTTCATAAATCTGGGTTGAAGTGTATTTCAATGTTATCGATGTCCATTTGGGATTCCGAGTCTGAGAATAACTCTGTATGGTAATTTTGGTCTTAGAGGCATGTCCGGATGTGGATTTGGAGGTATGTAGGTCGTTTCAGAGTCATTTAGCGAAAGTTGAAAAATTTGAAGGTTTTTGGAAGTTTGACCGGGAGTGGAATTTTTGATATCGGGGTCGGATTCTGATTCCGGAAGTTGGAGTAGCGTTGTTTTTAGAGTTGTTTGATGTGAAGGGTGATTCATGTTTTTAGTGTTGTTTGATGTGATTTAAAGGCTCGACTAAGTTTGTATGATGTTTTAAGACTCGTCGGTATGTTTGGATGGGGTCCCGGGGGCCTCGGGTGAGTTTCAGATGTTTAACAGATCGAATTTCGATTTGGAGGAGGAGCTGAAGCAGCTGGGCATCTGGTGCGATCGCACCTGCGTGAAAAAGGGTCGCAGGTGCGAGCTCGCGGAAGCGAGGCATGAGTCGCAGAAGCGGAAATACATGGCTGGGGAGGCACCGCGGGTGCGAAGACCGCAAGTGCGAAGAAATCCATCACTGGCACAAGAGGTTTGCCGCGGGTGTGAATACTGCAGATGCGAATAAATCATCGCAGGCGCGGACACCGCAGGCGCGGTGTTTCCCATCGCGGATGCGAAGATCACTAGGCAGTGAGTGTTAAAACAGGGGTTTGAGCATTGTTTTGCTCATTTCTTCATTCTTGGACGATTTTTGGAGCTTTTTGAGAGGGGATTTCAATTAGCAACTTGAAGGTAAGTTAATTCTATAGACTTTGAGTTAAATACATAGATTATGGGTAGATTATAACCTATAAATCGTGGAAATCAAGGGTTTAGATGAAAAACCTAGGTTTTGATAAAAATAAGATTTTAACCACGAAAATGGTTATGGGATTGGATGGAAATTGTATATTTGAGTTTCTGAGATTATGGGTAATGATTTCCTCTGAAAATTTCCGAAATTTGGGCCCGTGGTGAATTTTAGAAATTTTACCATTTTGGGTTGGGTAATTAATTTAATAGTCTAATTTCGAATTATTGAGCATGTATTAATTATTTTATATAACATTTGGATAGTTCGGATTTTTAAGCATCGAATTGAGAATTTAACGCGACGTGGTGATTGGGAAGTGGACCCATAAGAAAATGACCTCCTTTCTTGTGGAGAGGGCCGAACGCCTCGGCAGTATAGATGCATCTATGGATAGTGTCGCACGTCCCTCGGCAGTGCACATGACACTCTGGATCGGGCCGTACGACCACGACGGAAATCGTGCCTAATAATAATAATTACACGATACCTTGATATTTTATTGCAGCTTGTGAAGCTAATTGATAAATTGAGAATTATTGGAATTGAAAGAATTAATTATTTCTGCTTATTAAGGAAATTATTGTTGTTCACATAATTTATGTTTATTTAAATATTTCTATTTTACTATTATTGACCATAGTGAGTGTCAAAGTCGACCTCTCGTCACTACTTCTTCGAGATTAGGCTTGATACTTAATGGGTACATGTTGTTTACGTACTCATACTATACTTACTTCACATTTTTGTGCAGGTACATGTATGTTTAGTGATCTTTTGAGCGCAGAGGCACAACTATTGTGGGGACTTACGGTGAGCTGCATTCCATTTTATGAATCCGCAGCATACAAAGTCTCCATCAGTATTATTTACATACTTCTGTCTAATTTATATTCAAGACAAATGTTGCATTTATCATATTTTCTAGTTGATGCTCATACACTTGTGACACTAGGTCTGGGCACACATATTAGTAGAATTGGGGATTTAAGTATTGTTTTCTTGATTTTTTTAATTTATTCAGAACCTTTGTATTTTTCTTAAATATCGCAAGTAAGAAGAGTTTAATTACTCGGAAAATATTTGAAGAAATAATATATGTTTAATTTACTAGTTGGCTTGCCCTGATGTGATGTCGGGCGCCATCACGACCTATAGGTAAAATTGGGTCGTGACATAAACATAGTACAAGATAAAAAGCACCCAAAACAAAAGAAGAGCCACACAAAACAAAAGAAAACATAAACAAAAACACAGAAGAAAAACATAAAAAAAGGATTAAAAAAATTAAGCATCATCTCCATCATCAGAACAATACTCCTCAATTTCTCGATATATCTCATCATCATCCGAATCAGAGATAATTATAGGATATTGGGGCAAAAGACCACAAAGTCTCATCAGATCAAACTTCAACTTGTTGAATTGATCACGCAACTGATTTTGTTCAATTATTATTCTGTCCATAAGATAAGGAAGACTCTTTAAGCTATATTCCAGCTTGGCATAGTCGTCCCTGATGGGATACTTAAAAGAATCAAACTGCTGAACAACCTTGTCAAACGAGGTTGAATAACCTTCAGAACTGCGTTCCACGTTCAGCATGTTCTGGAATGATTCATCAGCAAAAAACTGAGGTCTGATTCTTTCCCAATCAGCCTTTATTTGCTCCCACTTTTGCATAAGATTATCCATTGGTACGTTACTATTCCAATCAGACTTTAAACTCTCCCACTTCTGCATAAGTTCATCCATTGTAAGCTTCCTGCTTCCGCTAGCATCAGACATGATTTTTTTTAAAAAGCTAAAAGGCTATTGATGAATATAAATTTAATGAAATATGATAGAAATCTATGGATGACGATGAAATTTTAAAGTGAAGCGATTGTTAATATAGCCAAAGTGTACACCTAATCAATTTAATATGTATAAATGCAAAGGTAACTTTTCAGGTCTGTTTGCTATTTTACGTTCAGAGAAATGTAACTTTTTGCACATTCCAAGAAAAGTAGGGGGTAAAAGACAACAAGTAGGTGATAAATGCAAATAAAAATGTAACTTCAGATTAATAAGTCAACAATTTTTATATATTAAAAAAATAACTTCACTCTAAAAAGCGTACGGTGTCTCTCTTTTCCAAATGACGCGCCATTCCCTAAAGCGTATGTTTATACCACGTGTGCCTGTCACGATCCAAAATCCCACCACAAGCGTCGTGATGGCACTTAGTCTATAAGACGAGGTAAGCCGATTACAATTACAATTCAAGCTTTTTTTTTATAAAGATATAATTTAATACACGTGTCGAAACTAACAGCGGAAATTTTTTTAAAAACCTCCCAAGACTGGTAATACTGAGTCACGAACTCTAACTGAATTTATGAAATTATCTCAAGGATCGAATATACAATACTGTTCGAATAATAATTAACAGTACAATAAAATGGAAAGACTCCAAGGGACTGCGACAACCAAGCAGCTCTACCTTGAATCCTTGCGATCAACACACTAACTCTGCCCGAGTCCGATATCTCCAATACCTGGCTCTGCACAAAAATATGCAGAAGTGTAGTATGAGTACACCACGGTCGGTACCCAGTAAGTATCAAGACTAACCTCGGTGAAGTAGTGACGAGGTACAGTCAAGATACTCACTAATCAATTAACCTGTGCAGTGTAGCAGTATATAATAATAATAATAATAATAATAATAATAATAATAATAATAATAATAATAATAATAATAATAATAATAATAATAATAATAATAATAATAATAATAATAATAATAATAATAATAATAATAATAATAATAATAGAAACAAATGGAAATGATGGCAACAAGAATAAATAAATGATGTAAACAACAAGGCAACAAGAACACCATAAATATTGCTCAAATGAATAAGGAACACAAATACAACCAATCAATCAAGTCCCTCAAATATACGTCTTTCCAATGTAAGTACTTCAAGTATAAATCTTTCAAATATAAGTTTTTCAATAAAAATCCTAAGAATATAACCTTGTCAAATAAATATATATTTCAAATTTACTCCCTTCAAATAAATTTCTTTCAACTATAATTCTTTCAAATAATATTTTTGGAATATAATTCCTTCAAATAAAAGTCACCTTGTGACACTTCATTTCATAATCATAAAAATATGGGTCTCAACCCACTTCCATATTTCCACGGCACCTCGTGCCCATATTTCTATCATAACTGCACGGACAACTCACGTGCCAATAATATCAATGTATATAAGATCCACATGATCCATTTATTTCCACTAAAGTGAGTTTATAATTTTTAAATCAAGTAAGAAATCAACAAAGAAATGAATTTATTTTAGAAATTATTTGGATGAAAAAAATAACATTGCATTTAAATTAAAGCATCAGATAAACTACTGATTTAGATGTTAAACTATTTAATTTAAAACATAATAATAATTTCTTTTATTTAAATCAACTCAATCATCAAAAATCAGTAAGAAAAACCAGAAATATACTTCTTCAGAGTCTCGTGCTAAAAAGCCAAAGCCAACACAATACAACTAGGAGCACAAAACACATAATAATAAAGTCAACTAGTACATCACGGAAGAAGACAAGAATTTACATATTAAATGAAACAAAATCACCCAAGACAAGAACATAAATAAAGAAATATCAACATGGCACTCCCGAGGTACCGCCTCGTAGTCCCAAATCATAAATAAATTGACAATATCTCACTTTCTTATATCACCGCGGGAGGCTTCACATTTAATTTTAAAGAAATTATTTTTTCCGAAATAGCATCCCGCATTTTAGCCACCTTTATCACACCGCATGACTTATAGTAGTTCCCCTACTAGCCACGCGTTTCAAGCCACCCTTATCTCACCGCATGCGTTTCAACACCCTGACCTTATATCACCGCATGCGTATCAATATCACAATATTTCACAAATCGTACCTCAAGTGCCCAAATATCACAGCATAATACAACTTGCACCTCAAGTGCTCACATATCACAGCATATCATAAATTGCACATCAAGTGCTCAAATATTACAAATTGCACATCAAGTGCTCAAATATTACAACATATCACAAATTGCACTTCAAGTGCTCAAATATTACAACATATCTCAAATTGTACACAAAGTGCTCAAATATTATAACTTTCCACAGAAATCAACAATACATTATTTTTCCACAATAAGGAGCCCATGGCTCGACCATAATGTGCACAAAATCTTAACAAATATATCCGGGAGTGAACAACTCAACAAAATAATATTTCATATAAAAATCAAGGTGGCAATCACACCAAATCATCATATAAAAACAAATCCAACAAAACAAGGATTTAGGTAAGACAATTAAAGGATTTAATAAGTGCCAATAATTTCTAATTTAATACATAAAGGCGTTTAACCAATATAATTTGCATATATAAACCAAGTACGTACTCGTCACCTCGCGTACATGGTTTTCAATCACACAAATTGCACATAAGACTCAATGCCTAAGGGGAATTTCCCCCCACTCAAGGTTAGGTAAGATACTTACCTTTTTGAAGTTAGGCCGATATTTCAAAATCGCCTTCTTACTTGAATTGACCTCCGGTCAGCTCAAATCTAACCAAATTAATTCAATTCAGTGAATACTAATCATAGGAATTAATTCCATATGAAAATACTAATTTTCCAACAAAATCCGAAATTTAAATAAAAAATCGCATGTGGGGTCCACATCTCAAAATCCGACGAAACTCACAAAATCCGACAACCCATTCAATTACGAGTCCATCCATACCAATTTTATCAAATTTCGATAACAACTCGACCTCCAAATCTAAAATTTTCGTTCTTGAATAGTTTTGAAAAAATCTTGATTTCTTCCATTTAAATCCGAAATAAATGATGAATATAACCATGGATTTATGAAATATAATCACTTTTGGATATAGGACACTTACCCAAGTCGAAGTCGTGAAGAAATCCTCAAAATCGTCCAAGAACCGTGCTCCAAAAATCCAAAAACAAAATGAAGGAAATGACTGTTTTTGATCATTAAGTTCCTGCCCATCTGTCACTAAAATCCATTTTCCATCACAAAAAGTCCATTTTTCGTCACTAAAAGTTCACACCAGAATTTGCTTGCACCAACAATTATTTTTTTAATTAAAAATGCTCTAACTCCATCATACGAACTCGGAATTCGACAATTCTTGTTCCTATGAGTCACAAATAATAATACGAACCTAGTCGTTCAATCAAAACTTAATTCGGAGCTCATTTGCTCAATACGATACCACTTTCGCTCGTTAAACAATTAACTCATGTTTTGCGCTAAAAACCCAATCGCGACTTGATGAAATTAGACCAAACTTTTCAGATCACTCCTATAATTCATTATCAAAATCCCAAAAGTCTCAAAATCAAATTTCGATCTCTAGAACTAAAAATGGACCTTTGGAAAACATCAAACTCTTCCATAACTCTTCCCCGACAACCTGTAGTATATCAACCATAACTTCTTGTACTCAACTCCAACTGCCAAATGGTTTAAATTTTTACAAACTAGATACAAAGTACTACAACTTTCATGTTTTGCTCATTGGCCAACTCCTTATAGATTGCAAGATATATGCTCCCAAAGTAGGCTCCACGCATCAGAAATTTTTGGCGAAACTGCTTTACCAGCCTTCATTCAGTCGATCATAACTTTCAGTACAAATGTCCAAATAATGAATGGTTTAACTTTATGGAAACTAGAATCAAAGGGATACAACTTTCATGTTTTGAAAATTTTCAGATTTCTTATAAATTTTGAGATATAACCTTCCAAAGTCAGCTCTGCGATTGTACCAGTTGCTGTCCAAAAACAGCTTCTGCAGCAGAAAAATTCCAGCAGCTCCTTTTGTCCGAAATCCATTCCGTTAACCTTACGAAATCCACCCGAGGCCCTCGGGACCTTAACCAAATATACCAATATGTCCCAAAATACAATACAAACTTAGTTGAGGGTTCAAACCATGCCAAACAATGCCGAAATTATGAATCGCGCATCAAATCGAATTATGAGTTTTCAAATCTTCCAACTTCTATATTTTGCGCCGAAACATATCAAATCAATTCCGATTGACCTCAAATTTTGCACACAAGTCATAAATGACATAACAGATCTAAAAACAATTTCAGAACTGGATTTTGACTCCAATATCCAAAAGTCAACTCCCCGGTCAAACTCCCCAAAAATTCAACTTTCGTCATTTCAAGCCAAATTTCACTACGGACTTCCAAAAAAAATTTCGGACATGCTCCTAAGTCTAAAATCACCATACAAAGCTATTGGAATCATCAAAACTCTATTTAGGGGCCGTTTACACATAATTCACCATCCGGTCAATTATTTCAACTTAAGCTTCCAAAAAAAAATTGTTCTTTCAATTAAATCTTGAATCATCCGAAAACCAAACTTGACCACCCTCGCAAGTCATAATACACATTTCAAAGCTGCTTCAGACCTTAAGCCACCGAACGAAACATAAATTCATAAAACGATAAGTCGGGTCGTTACAGTGCCCCACATATTTATGTCCAATTTCAAAATACACAACCGTAGGGTTTATTCGGATATTCTCGAACTTTAATTTTTTAAATGTCAAGTTTAATTTCGAGTAAAAAGTGTTGAAGTTTTATGGGTAGAAAGCACTCTCTCAAGCGTGGAAAACCTATTCATCCAATCTCAGCATCATCACAATTTTCTGATTTTGTTGTGGATGTTGAAAATCATTCTCTTACAATGGCAAAGTCTTATATGAAAGATGCTCCAAGTGTGCTTGCAGTTGAAGAATCATCTTCAGCAAGTGGAACAAAAGCTGTTAGTTTGGGACAGATGCGTTTACAAAGGGCGAAGGCACGAAATACCTCTGGATCAGCTTCGAATAAGGGTGGCAAGTGGGCCGGGCCAAATCCTAAGTGGGCTTCGCGGGCCCGGTCTTAAGTGGGCTGGTCCTATGCGGTCCGGTCCTAAACGGTTCCGGGTTTCGCGGGCTTATTGCTGGAACCGGCTCGGGACCGGGACCACGAACTAACGGTCCCGGGTTAAGTGGGCCGGTCCCGAGCCTAAGTGGGCCTAAATGGGCCCAAACGGGCCTAAACAGAAACTTTCTATTTTTAATTTTTTTTATAGAAGTTAGAGAAAACAAAATAGTAATAAAGATATATACGCTATATTCGATTTATATACTATATATACATCTTAAAATATATATATATATATATATATATATATATATATATATATATACTATATTATATATACATAGTATACATCTTAAAATATTTTATATATACATCTTAAGATATACTATATATACATAGTATACTAGATATATATATATATATATAGTATAGTATAGTATACACACACTATACTATATATACATAGTATATAAGTCATATTCGATAGTATACATCTTAAGATATATATAATATATATAGTAAGATGTATATATATTATAGTATAGTATAGTATATACTATATATACAACTTAAGATATATAAGCTATATTCGATATATTCGATATACATATATATATATATATATATATATATATAGTATAGTATAAATATAAGCTTATATGTATACTATACTATACTATAATATATATACATCTTACTATATATAAGCTATATTCAATTTATATACTATATATACATCTTAAGATATACTATATATACATGTATATCTACTATACTATACTAGATATATATATATATAGTATAGTATAGTAGATATACATGTATATATAGTATATCTTAAGATGTATATATAGTATAGTATAGTATATATATAAGCTTATATATCTTATGAGATGTATATATAGTATAGACTATAGTATAGTATAAATATAAGCTTATATATATATATATATATATATATATATATATATATATATGTATATCGAATATAGCTTATATATCTTAAGTTGTATATATAATATATATATACTATACTATACTATACTATACTATACTATACTATACTATACTATACTATACTATACTATACTATATATACATAGTATATAAGCCATACTCGATAGTATACATCTTAAGATATACTATATATAAATGTATATCTACTATACTATACTATACTATATATATATCTAGTATATCTAGTATACTTAGTATATCTTAAGATGTATATATAGTATAGTATAGTATATATATATAAGCTTATATATATATGTATATCGAATATAGCTTATATATCTTATGAGATGTATATATAGTATAGACTATAGTATAGTACAAATATAAGCTTTTATATATATATATATATATATATATATATAGATATAATATAGTATATAATATATACACTATACTATACTATATTATATTATATGTATAGCTTAAGATATATAAAAAGACAAAAATATTATAAAGAGATTCAAATCAATGCGTTATATTTTTATTATAGCATTAAAAATTATGGCAATATCTTTCTTAGTCTTCCTACCCCCTATGGAATGAGCACAACAAGGTGCTAATACCATCATTGAGAAGAAAAAGAAACTAATCAAGATGTGCCAAAATATAAGTTACATATTTATTTACATGGTATCTCTTACAAATTTCATAAATCCTTCAAGGTCCGGAGGAATTTCCGTTGGTGGTGGCGGAAATGAAGCTTGGTCATCACCGCTTCCAGGCGAAGCATCATCCTCCGCAAGTTCAGCTAGCATTTCTTCGTAAGCTTCGTCTACCTCTGGTTGTGATTCAGCAAGTCCAAATTTTCTTCTTTCCGAACGGATCCAATCTTTGAAAAGTACTGATTTTTCCAAGCTCTCCCTCATAGACGCTCTATAATCACCGAGTTGAAGTCTTGCTTGACTGAAAGCGCTCTCTGATGCCACTGTTGAAGTTTGAATAGTTAAAATATCTCGGGCCATCCTTGAAAGAATCGGAAAGTATTTTTCTTTATCCTTCCACCATTCCAAAATATTAAAGGAGCCGTCGGGATTCACTTCCTCAATTCCCTGTGACAAATAAACTTCAAGCTCATTTAGTTGTGAAAAATCACTAGTACTAGAACCTTGAGAACCCCTGAACCCTGCCCAAGCACTAAGTGCTCTTACTCCCGCAGTTCTTTTAGATGATTGAGAACTAGAAGAAGAAGGAGTTGGAACATTTGGTCTAGCATGATCTAATGCAACTTGATAAGCATTATAAATAGTTTGAACATTTATTTTAATTGAGGCTATTGCGTTCGAAAGTTTAGACAACTCCTCATCTTCAAGTGCTAAACCATTATAAACAGTTTCATACCAAAATTAAGGACCTCCTAATTTCATAGTAGGATTTAACAATGCAGCAATACCATAAATAGGGGGGAATAGGGAAAAAAATATTTTTTAAACTTTTTTCTCATGGAATCAATAGCAAGTTGATAAATTTCCCCACCATCTGAAAAATGATCAAACAAATTTGCAAGTTCTGCAATATAAACTAAACAGTTAGAAATAGTAGGATAATATTGCCCAGAAAATTCATTTGTAGCAATATGGAATTTTTCTAAAAAATCTACAAGCATTTTAACATTAGCCCAATCCGCATTTGTAAGGTGCTCATCATCATCACTTACATGAGCATTAAACATTGAGTTTATGGGGTTTCTATATTCATATGCAACAACTAAACTTTCATACATGTAATTCCATCCAGTTGGACAAGGTTTAGGAACCTTTCTTTCTCTTAGGCCAGATTCATCGCATCTTTTAAAATATTCTCTAAGTCTACTTCTACGGTTTGAATAAAAAAGCCAATTAAGAGCCATTTTAACCTTTTCAATTTCAACATTTAAAATTTGCATACCATCACCCACAATTAAATGGTAAATATGACAAATACATCTAACATAAAAAATATTACTAAATACAGGACTTAGTGTAGTGGTAAGCAAGGCTACATCATTTGTGTTACTAGTAGCATTATCCATTGAAACTAACATTATTTTTTCACTAATGCAAAAATATCTACAAATATTCGCAATCGTGCTAGAAACAAATTGCCCTGTGTGACGTGAATTAATTATTCTATAAGCAATAATGCGCTTTTGCATTATCCAATGCTCATCAATCCAATGACTGGTAACAGTAAGGTAATCACACTCATTACCACTTCCACCAATATCAGTTGTAATAGCAAGACGACAATTTATATGAGTAAATAAATAGCGCAAATATTGTTCATATTCATGTTTATATTTATAAATATCACTCTTTACGGTTGTGCGAGGAAAACCTTTATAAGTAGGATTATAAACTTTTCTAATATAATGCACAAAGTGGGGGTTAGAAGAAAAACTATAAGGTAAGCACATAACAGTAACTATTTTTGCTAATTCTTCCCGATCCTTTTTTGGATCATAATATAAAATACCACCGGTAACAGTGTTAATTCCCGGTTGAAATTGATTTGACCCGGTACTAAGGTCAGCCTGACTAGGTGCACTTGTCCCCTCAGCCAAAGCTTTCATACGAAAATATCTAGCTTTATCTTGAGGGTGTAGCAATATGTGTCTAGTCAAACTTTCCGTTCCCTCCCCCCCGACTTCCAACATATTGAAAAACTAACTCTTTGCCACAAGTTTTACACTTAGCCCTATTTTTTTCTCTTAGTTGAGTAAAAAATTGCCAAACAAGAGATGTTTCTGCCCGTTTAGAAGGTTGTCTAGAAAAAGTAGGGGCACTAATAGGAGGGTCAGACGGGGGATCATCTGGATTATTATTAGTTGGGTTAACTTCAGGAGCAGGACTAGTGGGTGTATCGTCATCCGGTTGCGTTTCATCAAAATCTATTTCTTCATCATCATTTTCATCAATAGTTGGATTACCATAAAGAGCATTCATATATTCATGGTTTAATTGTTCACCGGGTACAATATTATGGCAAAATTGACTCTCGGTAAATTGTAATAAACTATTATCGCTATCAAGAATAGGAGGTGTAGGACGGGTAACAGGTTTGGTTCGGGGAGCCGGGGGAAGTGGAGGAGGAACAGATTAGCCACTAGATTCACCACTCTTCGATTTTTCCTTATTTTTACTAAACATATTTTTTAAGGAATAAGCCATCTTAATTAATCAAGCAAAGTAAATAAAACAAACAAAATTATAATATTAAAACTTAAGAGTTGGAACGAGTTTACCGAATTGACGAACAACTTGTTGGAAATTGATTATCGTTGAAGACTTCAATTCACCAACTTCACAATTGTTTCACAAATTGTAACAATAAAGTAAGCAATAGTAGCAATTATAGAAGTAAATTAGAGAGAGATTGTGATAGATTGATGATTTTGTAAGAAAAAATAAAATAATGATGGGGTATTTATAGTTGAAAATAGGGAAAAAGTATAATTATAAAAAGTTTGGGATTAAAACAAAGTTGGGGGGGTTAAATGGCTATTTTATAAATAGCCAACGGCTATTTTTGACAACCCAACGACTATATTTTTTTTAAAAAAAATAGTCGTTGGGACCGTTTGGCCCGCTAAGGGACCGGGCCGGTCCCGGGCCCTGGCGGGCCAAACGGTCCCGGGCCTGACAGGCCCAAATCATAGGATCGGCCCACGATACTGGACCAGGCCCGCTAAAACCGGACCAAACGGTCCTGGCCCATTTAGCCGTTTGGCACGCGGTCCCGAGCCGGTCCCGGGCCTGGACCGGCCCACTTGCCAGCCTTAGCTTCGAATGCCTCTGGATCAGCTAGTCTTAGAATAACGCATTCTCAAAGTGCTAAGGAATGCGAAATTAGTGGTTCTCAAAGTGAAAAGGAACCAGAAGTTCTGAGATTGTTAGCAATTTGAAAACAAAATTATCAACAACACAACATGAACTTTTTAAGTCAACTTGTTTTGGCTATTTGTTAGATTTGCTTAGTATAAAACTGCAAACACAGTTGATATACTATTTGTTAACTATAACTACCCGGCTGGTTATTTTGAGTATTCCAGCCCCGTTTCCCCATTTACTGCTCAAATTGTACTTTTCAGTTGTTGTGTGAATTACCGGGGTAAATGGTTCGGGTCCGATGAGGTTTTGGAATGAATTGGAACACTTAGTTTCAAGGTTTAAAGCTTAAGTTAAAATAGTGACCGGATGTTGACTTATATGTAAACGACCCTGAAATATAGTTTTGATGATTTCAATAGCTCCGTATGATGATTTTGGACTTAGGAGCATGTCCGGAAAATTATTTGGAGGTACGTAGTGGAATTTGACTTGAAATGCCGAAAGTTGAATTTTTGGGAAGTTTGACCGGGGGAGGGGGGGTGACTTTTTGATATCGGGGTCGAAATCCGATTCTGGAAATTGGAATAGGTCTGTAATGTGAAATGTGACTTGTGTGCAAAATTTGAAGACATTTCGGATTGATTTGATGTGTTTCGGCAAAAGATGTAGAATTTGGAAGTTCAAAGTTTGTTGATTTTGAATTGAGGTGTAATTCATCTTTTCGATGTTGTTAGGTGTGATTTGAGGCCCCGAATAGATCCGTATTATGTTATGGGACTTGTTGGTATATTTGGTTGAGGTCCCGGGAGCCTCGGGGTGAGTTTCGGATGGTTAACGGATCAAATTCAGACTTGAGGAAATGCTGGAATTGCTGCCTACTGGTGTAATCGCAACTGCGAAGCTTTTGATCGCAGGTGCGAAGCCGCATGTGCACGCAGCCAGTCGCAGAAGCGGCCAAGAGTGGATTTGGGTAGTGCTCGCAGGTGCGAAGAATTTGCCTGCACCCGCGAGGCCGCATGTGCGAAGGAATGGCGCAGAAGCGAAAAAAGGGTGAGGAAGTCGGGCAGCGCAGGTGCAAAAATTTTGTCCGTAGGTGCGGAGTCGCATCTGTGCTTGGCTCTCCGTAGAAGCGGCCTGGGTCGCAAATGCATCCATTTGTCCGTAGAAGCGAGGGTCGCAGGTGCGACCCCTTGTCCGCAGATGCGGAAATCGCTGGGGCAGAAGCTTAAATTCGGGGTTTCGTGATTTTTACCCATTTTTCGATTTTGGAGCTCGGTTTGGGCGATTTTGGAGAGGAAAGTTTCCACACAACTTGGGGAAAGTGTTCTTGACTCCCTTGTGATTATATTTCATGAATTAATCTTCATTTTTTGTGTAAGATTATCGAATCTTCAAGAGAAATAGAAGGAAATTTCTTTAATGTCACAAAACGAATTTTTCGAGTTTGAATACCGATTTGGAGTCAGATTTGAGTGAAATTAGTATGGTTAAACTCGTAATTGGATGGATTGTCGTAATTTGTGAGTTTCGTCAAAATTTCGAGACGTGGATCCCACGGGTGAATTTTGGGTGGTAATTTCGGATTTTGTGGAAAATATTAGTATTTTGATAAGGTATAAATTCCTATAATTTTTGTGAGGTAAATCAAATTAATTGTGACTAGATTCAAGCTGTTTGGAAGTGGATACGCGCAGAATGGGATTTCTGGAGCATTGTTTAGCTTGCTCGGCATTGGATTTGGCTTGTTCGAGGTAAGTAACTCTTCTAATCTTGGAGCTCAGGGTATGAACGCTGAATATATGTATTATGTGAATTGTTGGGAGGTGATGCATATGCTAGGTGACGGGCGTGTGGTCGTGCACAATAGAAATTGTGACATAATTATTTCTCTGGAATTTTGTAGTTAAATAATCTTGGCATTCTTCATGCGGTTTTATGTGTCAAAGAAATTGAGCTGAAAAACATGTTAAAAATTATGTTGAGGCTATGCGCCAGTATTTTGGGACCCGCAGAGGTCATATTGTTGTGAATTATTTATTTTAAATTGAAAATTCATACTCAGTCATATTCATTTCATTACATATCATATCTCAATCTCTGTTGTTATTCATTGATACATCATATCATCATTTTTGGACTATTCTCATGACATTATGAGCCCATGAGAGAGAGACTGGGGGAGATTGATGACTGAGGGAGACTGAGGGCCTGATTGTGAGGATAGTTTTGGGATCGGGCTGCACGCCGCAACAGGCCATGTTGGCTTTATATATATTATTACTATTATGTGGATCGGGGTTGTTCGCATGCACCAGGCCTTATTGTCTTATTATGGCACGTGAGTTGTGCGTGCGGATTTTGATATGATATGATAGCACATGATTTATCCATGCAGCACGTGAGTTGTTCGTGCAGATTATAGCGCTAGGGCTGTAGGAGCCCCTCCGGAGTCTGTACACATCCCCAGTGAGCGCAGGTACCTATTGAGTGCGAGTGCCGAGTGCTGAGTGTTGAGTGACAGATAGTGAGGTATGCCCGAGGGGCTGTTTACGAGTGATTGTGAGGTATGCTCGATGGGCTGTTTATGAGTGATTGTGAGGTATGTCTGAGGGGCTATTTATGAGTAATTGTGAGGTAAGCCCAAGGGGCTGTATACGAGTGATTGTGAGGTCTGCCCGAGGGACTGTTTATGATTTTATCATTGAGTTGCATCGCATTGGCATGCACACATGACATACATGCATAGAGATGTATTTTCCTCATGATGTACTGCATCACATCATTCATGATTTTCACACATTTTTGACATATGGGCATAGTGATGCATTTGTTTTTACACGGGTTATCTAGAAGGAAAATGAAACATCTTACTTATTTTGGAAAGGATTTTTGGGAAAATTATTGTTTTCAAACTTATTCATATTTTCGGCAACTTCGGTAAACGATTTGGGTTTTCACTGATGTACTTGGAAGGAAGAACTATTATTTCTGAAATCATGATTTAGCCGAGCATTTTATCTCTGAGTTACTTCTGGTAATATTTGCTTTATGTTGTTAGGGACTATTGTGGACTTTTGGTTTTGGACCCGACCTTGGTGGAAGCTCGCCACTACTTTCAACCTAAGGCTAGGTTTGTTACTTACTCAGTACATGGGGTCGATTGTACTGATACTACACTTCTACACATTGCGTGCAGATATTGGCTGTTGTTGTTGCTGTGCTCGATGGTTGCTGGATTTGAAGATGTACCTGCGTTCCTGTTGTAGCTGCCTCTTGTTCATGGTAGCCTTAGATTTATAAAAGCTCTATTTATGTACTATTCAAACAGACTATGTATTTATTTCATTTCCGCTTTGTAAACTCTATCCTTAGAAGCTCATGATTTGTACTACCAGTTCTTGGGGAATGTATAAAATTAAGACCTTTATTTACTTAAATTGATTTAATAATTGTTATTGGAATTGGATAAATGAAAGTTGGCTTACCTAGCGGGTTGGGTTAGGTGCCATCACGACTAGTTAGATTTTGGGTCGTGACAGAAATGTTATCAGAGCTCTAGGTTCATAAGTTCTACAAGTCATGAGCAAGTGTCTAGTAGAGTCTTGCGGATCGGTATGATGACGTCCATACTTATCTTCGAGAGACTACAGGGCATTTAGGATATATATACATCCCATCTTTCTTTCCTTATCGTGCGAGATTGATTTAGCTTGAGACATAACTTTTTGAATTCCTTCCACTTGCGCACATGAGCACTCAGTATCAGCTGTGCATCGCCGTCTTGTGATTCTATGAATGAGGTTCGAGATGTGTATTATATATTTTGGTGATGGGCCAGTCTGGAGGACATGAGGCCATGGTTAGACTGCAGCTTAAGCTCGGTAGCTTCAGTTATAAATTGTACATTTGGATTCATATATTCGGTAATGTCCCTACGAGTGGAATTTGTGGCTCGATGAGCGGTATAATGGCGGTGTGATGGGTATGATGTGACAGCGGGATGTGTTAAGACGATTTGAACATAACGATAAGTATTTCCTTGAAATGTAAAGGAAAGGCCATTGGGTGCTTGATTTTCGATTTGATGTGACGTAAAGTCTCGCGTATGAATGTTTTGAAGGATCTTTCACGTGTATAAATTTTGAGAAAAATTAAACCCTCATGTCTGGTTAATGAGTTTGGACTCAGATAGACTAAGTGATTGCATAGTAATTGTGACTCCGAAAGGGTATAATAAGATACCAGTTTGAGGCTAAGTAGGTGGGTTATCACCTGCAGAGTAATCTACGTAGGTGTATTCCTTATGATGTGAGTAGAGAGTTTCTCTTCTGCCGACGGGGCGTATGTGTTGGGATTTGAATTTGAATCTGGTTGAGAAAGTTGACATGAATGTTAAGAGAATAAATTCGAGCTTAGCGGCTGATTGGGGTGTTTTATGGTTGGCGTTGCATAAGTTGGAGAAGAAGTTTTGTTGAACTGACTGTGGTATTATAGCAGGAATAGAGTATGGGTATTGTGAGTTATGGAGTGTTTTAATCTATGGCTTTGAGCCAAGTGAGGGAGCCTGCTATTGATAATTCAATTTCATGGTTATATGTAAATGTTTAGTTTTGGGTTAGTTATGACTTGCAGAAGTTGAGATCGAGGATGACTCGAATAAGGAAATTCCTGGTTACGGGTTATATTGCACGTATGAGTATATGAAAATTGTGGGATGAGTGAGTTATTATTGGTGAATGATATAGTGCACACAGAGCATGAATTTGATATGTGGTGTTAAAGTAGAGTTACTTCTTTGAGTGTCGTTGTGCTAATGGGGCACGTGTCTTTTGGCCCATTTGGGCGGTGCAATTAGATTTGAGCAAAGTGGGTGACTCCGGAGAAAAATTCTAGTGGGTTTGAGAATTATATATAGCAATTGAGAATGTTTCCAGACTTGCGTATGGATAAAAGCTGAGATTTTCATTTGATGGTGCCTGGACTTGCGGAAATTCTGTATGGCTATGGATTCTACATTTTTGTATAAGGAAGATAAGAAGAACAATTTCAAATTCACATAAGGTATTCTCAGAGTAAGGGTTACAGTTGTAGTAGTTTTGAAGGTGCTTAAGAAGAATACATTTGCTTATGGGCTGTAGGGCATTGTGGTTCTATGCTAGGTTGTGGGGGAGTTGTGGCTAAAGATCGTGGTGTTTTATCAACGAGAAGTATCAATTTGAAGGCAAATTCCGAAGGGACTCAGATAAATAGGACAACTGGGTAGTAGACTGGACCATTATAGTAATGGTAGGATCGGTCCTTTGGGTAATTACGACGTGGTAAGACTTTACAGATGTTTTGGTGGCAATATTCTTGGGTTTGGTGACCTGCGTGGCTTGGTTGAGTTAGAGAGATTCGGTCATAATAGCTTGGTTGTGCAAATGGATTCCAAAGTATTCTTGATGGTTTCTACCAGTGTGGAGAACGTGTTGTGTATTGTGATTTCCTCCTAGAAAGAAGCAAGAGAAAGGTTTCTAACTAAAATGGTATATAAATTATTGGTTACTCAAAGTTGATAATAAGATTCTTGTGTTTTTTACATGATGGAAAGATAGATGTTATGTGTTGTACGAAAGCTAGGTTTTCATGTACAAGGTGGCAGTACAGTCTTGAAGAGAAGGTAACGAATGTTGGACAACATGGGCGGTTCCAAATAACTAACTGAACACTATTTTTACTTGGTGTTGTATGAAAAGGGGGCAGATTTCAGAAGGTGCATTGTATTTTGACTTACGGATGTATAATTAATATTGCAGTAATCGCATGGTTGATAGACTGCTGATATTCAAATTATTGCTATGTGGCAAAAAAGAATTATGGGAGTATTTCTTGTGGAATGATCGTGCATGAAAGATGTGTTAGTCATTCGAAGGCTAGAATTAGGATCAGTTATGATGATTCACGTGTCCTATAAATTTGGAATTTAGGAGTTTCAGGAGCAGATTGTTCATAGTTGCGGACTGTGAAGTCGTGGCCGAAGCTAGTCAGATGATAGGATGTATTATGAATCAGTCGCGGTGAATTTTTGGAGGGCTATTTGTCTAATTGTGGGTGACCAGAGTTGATTTGGGGGTCCATTGGTAGGCCCAATTAAGATGTGTATTCTACACTGAGCTGGAATGGTTGGCTCCATACTGCTATTGTTGAGGGATGTGTCATTCGATTGATGTTGAACTTATTCGTGTTCTGAAATGATCTGTGAGTTACTCATTTATGCTACGAGGAGTTGTTATCCATTGGTTATGTGCACAGATGGTGCGGTTCTATTTGAGCTTTATAGCAGAATTCAAGCGAGATGAGCATTTGGGTATTGCATGATCGATATCGTAATGGTTATGTCCTTTCAGGTTTCGTGTGGCATTTTTTGTCATTTGCCTTTCCGTCATTATTAATTTTGAGCAGGGTGGCTCGGGTATATAATATGGACCAATGTTTTGATGGGGTTACGCATTGCAACGGAGTTATGTTAAGGTATGAACCTTGTGTTAGAATCGGGTGATGGTTCTACGGTGTATGATGAATTTTCAGTGTTTCTTTGTGGTGGTACTTGTTAATCTGGCAAGGTAGTTCTCTCATTTGAGTCATTTTCCATGACTGGGTACATTTGAATTGTTGCGTATTGGTGCACGGATGGCACGGGTTGTGGATCTGAGTTATATTGGTGCGGCATGTCTGTGGAATAGTTGTGTTTAGTAATATAAGGTCATTGGACCTAGAATGGGTACTATCAGGTTTGATTTCGGTATATTCGGGAGTATAATATTGAAAGTCAGCTCTAAAAGTGATTATGGTTCTGGTTGGGGCGAGAGAGCTCCGTGACTTGTTGATCTGGTAAGTGGTCATGAAATTTCGCGTGTTTCTTTTATTATCAACAGTGTACGAAGGTTTTAGGATGAGGTTTGGTTCGATATGGGTTTAATACTAGTATTTGGTTGGTTTTGGAGTAGTCATTGTGATCAGGAATGGTGCTACGAGCGTGCGAGTTGTGTAATATGTTAGGTGATTATATCCGTGGTTATGGTTATGGTTATGGCTTGATACAACTGTTCAAACTCATACAGTGTGTAAATGGAGGATTCGTGTCTTGAAAGAAATTCTAAAGGTTGGAAATTAAATTCCAAGGTTTATGGGCTAAAGTTAAATCAATGATTTCAGTTGTATTGTGTTGTCAAGCTTATATGGAATACGGAGACGTGGGTTCACCCCGGGTACGTGTGTGGTAAGAGAACAATGATTTGATGGCTTGGAAATGACTCTTGGCACGTTCGAGGACGAACGTATGTTTAAGTGGGGGAGAATGTAACGACCCGACCGGTTGTTTTGAGTATTACAACCCCGTTTCCCCATTTACTGCTCAAATTGTACTTTTTAATTGTTGTGTGAATTGCCGGGGTAAATGGTTCGGGTCCGGTGAGGTTTTGGAATAAATTGGAACACAGAGTTTCAAGGTTTAAAGCTTAAGTTAAAATAGTGACCGGATATCGACTTATGTGTAAACGACCCCGGAATGTAGTTTTGATGATTTCAATAGCCCCGTATGGTGATTTTGGACTTAGGAGCGTGTCCGAAAAATTATTTGGAGGTACGTAGTGGAATTTGGCTTGAAATGCCGAAAGTTGAATTTTTGGGAAGTTTGACCGGGAGTGAGTTTTTGATATCGGGGTCGGAATCCGATTCTGGAAATTGTAATTGGTCCGTAATGTGAAATGTGACTTGTTTGCAAAATTTGAAGTCATTCCGGATTGATTTGATGTGTTTCGGCACAAGATGTAGAATTTGGAACTTCAAAGTTCGTTGATTTTGAATTGAGGTGTAATTCGTCTTTTCGATGTTGTTAGGTGTGATTTGAGGCCCTGAGTAGGTCCGTGTTATGTTATGGGACTTGTTGGTATATTTGGTTGAGGTCCCGGGAGGCCTCGGGTGAGTTTCGGATGGTTAACAGATCAAATTCGGACTTGAAGAAATGCTGGAACTGCTGCCTACTGGTGTAATCGCACCTGCGAAACTTTTGATCTCAAGTGCGAAGCCGCATGTGCGCGCAGCCAGTCGCAGAAGCGGCCAAGAGTGGAACTGGGCAGTGCTCGCATGTGCGAAGAATTTCCCCGCACCTGCGAGGCCGCATGTGCGAAGGAATGGCACAAAAGTAGAAAAAGGGTGAGGAAGTCGGGCAGCGCATGTGCGGAAATTTTGTCCGCAGGTGCGGAGTCGCATCCGCGCTTGGCTCTCCGCAGAAGCAGCCTGGGTCGCAAATGTGCCCATTTGTCTGTAGAAGCGAGGGTCGTAGGTGCGACCCCTTGTCCGCAGATGCGGAAATCGCTGGGGCAGAAGCTTAAATTCGGGGTTTCATGATTTTTACCCATTTTTTGATTTTGGAGCTCGATTTGGGCGGTTTTTGGGGAGGAATTTTTTCACACAACTTGGGGTAAGTGTTCTTGACTCCCTTGTAATTATATTTCATGAATTAATCTTCATTTTTTGTGTAAGATTATCGAATCTTCAAGAGAAATAGAAGGAAAGTTTTGTAATGTCACAAAACGATTTTTTCGAGTTTGAAAACTGATTTGGAGTCGGATTTTAGTGAAATTAGTATGGTTAAACTTGTGATTGGATGGGTTGTCGTATTTTGTGAGTTTCTTCGGATTCTGAGATGTAGGCCCCACGAGTGATTTTTGGGGCGTAATTTCGGATTTTATGGAAAATATTTGTTTTTTGATATGGTATAAATTCCTATAATTTTCGTGGGCTGAATAAAATTAATTGTGACTAGATTCGAGCCGTTTGGAAGTGGATAAGCGCAGAATGGGATTTCTAGAGCATTGTTTAGCTTGCTCGGCATTGGATTTGGCTTGTTCGAGGTAAGTAACTCTTCTAATCTCTGAGCTGAGGGTATGAACCCTGAATATATGTATTATGTGAATTGTTGGGAGGTGACGCACATGCTAGGTGACGGGCGTGTGGGCGTGCACAATCGAAATTGTGACATAATTGTTTCTGTGGAATTTTGTTGTTAAATAATCTTGGCATTCTCCATGCTGTTTTATGTGTTAAAGAAATTGAGCTGAAAAGCACGTTAAAAATTATGTTGAGGCCATGTGCCAGTATTTTGGGACCCACAGAGGTCATATTGTTGTGAAGTATTTGTTTTAAATTGAAAATTCATACTCAGTCATATTCATTTCATTACATATCATATCTCAATCTCTGTTGTTATTCATTGATACATCATATCATCATTTTTGGGCTATTCTCATGACATTGTGAGCCCATGAGAGAGAGACTGGGGAGATTGATGACTGAGGGAGGCCGAGGGCCTGATTATGAGGATATTTTTGGGATTGGGCTGCACGCCGCAGCAGGTCATGTTGGCTTTATATATATTATTATTATTATATGTATCGGGGTTGCCCGCATGCAGCAGGCCTTATTGGCTTATTATGGTACGTGAGTTGTCCGTGCGGATTTTGATATGATATGATAGCACGTGAGTTATCCGTGCAGATTATAGCGCTTGGGCTGTAGGAGCCCCTTCGGACTTTGTACACACCCCCAGTGAGCGCAAGTACCTACTGAGTGCGAGTGTCGAGTGCTAAGTGACTGGGAGGCATGAGAGATGGTGAGGTATGCTCGAGGGGCTGTCTACGAGTGATTGTGAGGTATGCCCGAGAGGCTCTTTACGAGTGATTGTGAGGTAAGACCGAGGGGATGTATACGAGTGATTGTGAGGTCTGCCCGAGGGGCTGTTTACAAGTGATTGTGAGGTATGCCCGAGGGGCTCTTTACGAGTGATTGTGAGGTATGACCGAGGGGATGTATACGAGTGATTGTGAGGTCTGCCCGAGGGGCTGTTTATGATTTTATAATTGAGTTGCATCGCATTGGCATGCACACATGACATACAGGCATAGAGATGTATTTTCCTCATGTTGTACTGCATCACATCATTCATGATTTTCACACATTTTTAACAGATGGGCATAGTGATGCATTTGTTTTTACACGGGTTATCTAGAAGGAAAATGAAACATCTTACTTATTTTGGAAAAGAGTTTTGGGAAAATTATTGTTTTCAAACTTATTCATATTTTCGGCAACTTCGGTAAACGATTTAGGTTTTCACTGATGTACTTGGAAGGAAGAACTATTATTTCTGAAATCATGATTTAGCTGAGCATTTTATCTCTCAGTTACTTCTGGTATTATTTGCTTTATGTTGTTAGGGACTGTTGTGGACTATTGGTTTTGGACCCGACCTTGGTGGAAGCTCGCCACTACTTTCAACCTAAGGCTAGGTTTGTTACTTACTCAGTACATGGGGTCGGTTGTACTGATACTATACTTCTGCACATTGTGTGCAAATATTGGCTGTTGTTGTTGTTGTGCTCGATGGTTGCCGGATTTGAAGATGTACCTGCATTCCTATTGTATCTGCCTCTTGTTCATGGTAGCCTTAGATTTATAAAAGCTATGTTTATGTACTATTCAAACAGACTATGTATTTATTTCATTTCCGCTTTGTAAACTCTATCTTTAGAAGCTCATGATTTGTACTACCAGTTCTTGAGGAATGTATAAAATTAAGACCTTTATTTACTTAAATTGCTTTAATAATTGTTATTGGAATTGGATAAATGAAAGTTGGCTTACCTAGCGGATTGGGTTAGGTGCCATCACGACTAGTTAGATTTTGGGTCGTGACATTAACCAAGGAGGTTGAAAAAGGGAATGTGAATGAAATGGTGTTTCTTGTCAATGGGGTTAAGCTACATTTTGGTTTGGCTGAGTTTTCTTGTGTGAGTGGATTAAAATGTACCTGTGATGTACAGCTTTCTAGTGAAGCTACGCAAAAGAATAATCGATCAATTGGAAAGCACTCTGTGGATTACCCTTCTGTTTCTAAAAAACAACTTGTGCATTGTTTTCTTACAAAAACATTTGACTCTGTTGAAGATGCTATTAAGATGGCAGTGCTATTTGTTATAAATGTGTTCCTCTTTTCTACTAAGAACACAAAATTGGTTGATAGGAAGTACTTGGACTTGGTTAACGAGGGTGATTACAATAGTTATCCATGGGGAATAGATGTATATTAGAAATCCGTGAGAACAATGTCAGGTATTTTGGATAAGCAGCGACAATATTATTGGATTTCGGGATTTCCTTATGCTATTGAGATATAGTTCTATGAATGTTGTGGATATTTGCATAATTCTGTCGCTGTTCGGTGTCAAAATACATCTCCACGAATTCTTAGATGGAAGGTTACACGGCAGCTAAAGTTTGAGGAGTTAAATGACAAACTACCTTCTGAGAAGGTAAATTAATTTCTTTTTGTTTTGTCATGTATTAACAGTTACTTTTGCTATATATAATTTTGTTAATGAAATTTACTAAAATGTATATTTATGCAGTTGAATTTAAGGAATATGTCTCTTGAGAATGAAATGGTGGATAATGTAGATCAGAAACACCTTATTTCAGATGATGATTTTGTTGATCATCCATCTGAAACTTCAAAAAGGCAGTGCAAAATGCTGAATAAAATGAATGCGAAAAGGCAGCAGAAAGCTTCTAATGTTTTGGAGAAGAAGGGGAAAGATGGTAATAATTTGAAGAAGCAGGGAAAAGTTGCTAATGATCTTGTGTCACGCCCCAAAATCATAACCTGTCATGATGGTGCCTATCTCAATACTAGGCAAGCCGACAACACCAATAACCCACAATTTCTTTTAAATATTGAAAACATAATAATTAAGTTTAAGAGTAAATCCTATAAACATTAGAAATAAACACACTCCCAAAATCCGGTATCACTGAGTACATGAGCATCTATACATTACAAGTCTGGAAAACCCGGTCTATAATAATCTGAGACCAAATACAATAAGAAAAAGTACAGGGAAGGAGAGACAAGGTCTGTGAAATATAGCAGCTACCTCTGAATCTCCAAAAAATCAATTGTGTGAAAAAATCAACACTCACTGTGTCCGGGATCACCTGAATTTGCACACGAAGTGTAGGGTGTAGTTTGGGTACAACCAACTCAGCAAGTAACAATAATAAATAAGGAACTAAAAGTAGTGACGAGCTTCTCAGCTAAGTCTAAATACAATACTTTCCAACATAAAAGGGTAGGCATGCTCTCAAATTCAACATTTAATATTTCACAGAAATTTCATATCAAATTTGACTGACACAGAAAATAATATTTTTTTGAATTTCTAAAATAGTAATATATGGCAGCTGAAATGCAGCAAATAATGCAATCAATGCATCCTCTCAGAGTAACAATCACTCAGTCCTCCTATTCACTCCAACCTCACAGTTACTCTTTCCTCATAGTCACTCATTCCTTACAGTCACTCAGCACTCGCACTCGGCACTCCACTCGGCAATCGCACTCGGCACTCACACTTAGTAGGTACCTGTGCTCACTAGGGGTGTGTACAGACTCCGGAGGGGCTCCTTCAGCCCAAGCGCTATATCAAGCCAATCATGGCATAAATCAATGAAACATGTTGCGGCGTGCAGCCCGATCCCAAAAATATCCTCACAATTAGGCCCTCGGCCTCACTCAGTCATCAACCTCTCCAGTCTCTCGGGCTCTCAGAAATCATGATAATCAGCCCAAAAATGATAATACGATGTATTAATAAATAGCAACAGAGATTGGGATATGATATGAAGTGAATAACATGACTGAGTGTGAAATTACGATTTGAACATATAATTCAACCATAGAAATGACCCCAGTGGGTACCAATACTAACAGCATATGTCTAAGCATGATTTTTAATACGAGTCTCAGCTCAATTTTCTCTAACACCTAGAGAATGTATTGGTATCAACAGATTATTCAACTACAGAGTTCCATGGAATTTGACCAAGTCATAATTGCTACGGTGCATGCCCACACGCCCATCACCTAGTATGTGCATCACCTCAAAACCAATCATATAACATATAATTCGGGGTTTCATACCCTTAGGACCAAATTTATAACTATTACTTATCTCAAACCGTATAATTCTTTATTCTGCTATGCCCTTGCCACGAGAATTAGTCTCCGAAAGCCTCGTATCTAGCCACAATTAATTCGATTCAGTCAATACCAATTATTGTAATTAATTCCATAAGGAAATACTAACTTTTCAATAGAAATCCGAAATTCCGATATCAGCTCTACCCTCAAATCTTTAATTAAAGTCTTTGAAGATTTCTACCATTTTCAACCCAATTTTTACCCATTTGAACTCAACAATCTTTTCATAAACCTTATTGATAGGTATAAATAATACTCTTACACCCAAGAATCATACTCTTAATCACCCATCTTTACCCAAACTCGAAATTGAAGACTAGGGGTTAGAACCTTACCTTTTGGGTGAAGATCTTGTGATATTTCCTTGTTAGATTTCAAAGCTTAAACAAGATCTTGATGAACAAAGCACTTGAGCTTCTTCTTCTCTCTAGAACACTCTCCCTTCTCTCTAAAAATGTCAGATTTTTTTGCTCCAAAATGAGCTTCAAGGGCTATAAATCGAAATTGGGTCGGGTCAAAAATTAGAAAGAATGGAAGCCCTGATGCAGTTATGCGATCGCATAACACGTATGTGGTCCGCATATTGGCTGCATAATTTGGCCTCCAAAATTGAGCGTGACTGACTCGGTCTGCGATCATTATGCGGCCCGTAGACCTGTTCTGCGATTGCATAATGCACCGCAGAACGGGTCTGCAGTCGCATAATTCACCGCAGATTTTCCTCAAATCTTACCTCACAACTGCTTCACTCTGCGGCCATTATGCGGTCCGCAGAGTGATTCTGCGATCGCATAATGGACCGCAGAAATGCATTTTTCTGTCATAAATTTTCCTTTACTCCCCAGTGCATTGTTTAGCCCAAAAGGTCCGAGCCGCGAGAAATTTCTATAATCTTTGTACTAATTGATCTACCTCGGCACCACAAAACCTTAATTTCCTTAGCAAAAATTCTTCGGGGTCGTTATACATAAGTCAACATCCAGTCAACCTTTTAACTTAAATTCTAAACCTTGGAACTAAGTGTTCCAAATCATTTCAAAACCTCACCGGACCCGAACCAATTACCCCGGCAAGTCAAGTAACAATCTTAAATCACAATTTGAGCAGTAAATAGGAAAATATGGTTTTAATACTCAAAACGACCGACCGGGTCGTTACATTTTGTCTATCGTAGACCTGAAACATCAAAAATGCAAAGTATGAGTGCTAATGATTTGGAGAAGCAGATGATGGAGAATGTCTCTATCAATGCTACAACTGAAAAAATAAAAAAATATTCTAAAGTTACTGCAGCAAATAATGACCTTGTCGATCCTACACCTGAAAATCAAAAATGAAAAATAAAGCTGCAAATGATTTAGAGAAGAAGGTTATGGAGAATATTCATGACAAACATCAGAGTATAGGTAAAGCCTCTGTCGACCCACCACCTAAAGATAGTGAGTGGTATGTTCAGTTTAAGATTTTGCAAGATGGCCAAGTGGAATTGAAGAAAGAAGTATCATTATTAAAGAAGGAATACAAGGATGAACTAGTGGCTTAAAAAAATTATCTTGCTGAGAAATTTGTTGAGGTGTTCAATGCAATTGATTCAATGAAGAAGAGCACGTTAGAGGTGTACTTGTACTTATTTTCTGTATTGTTTTCTATTTTTTGGTAGTTTTAAAGCTAATATCATTTTATTTAAATTTTTTGATGTAGCATCAACACAACAGAGATGTGAAAAAAGATGTAGAAGGTGATGGTGATAGGAACCAAGATGTAGTCAATGAAAATAAAGAAGGTATACTAGTATACTGTATATTATACTGGAAGTGTGATGTCCAAAGGAATGTTGTCCAGTTTTATATATCGGATCAGTATAATTTAGACGATGAGTATAAAATATACTATTTTTAATTCTTCAATTTCTGGCTCTGCAGAGGATTCACATGATATCAAAGAACATGATGTCAAGAATGAACATGGGGAATTAGAAGATTTTAATTTAGAAGTGATAAAGGAAGAGAATTCTGGTATTGAAACGTAAAGTTGTATATTCAAATTTTTTTTTTATTTATATTTTCTAAAATATTAATGCATATTTCATGTAGCATATGGTTTTGTTGATGTTGGAATTCCGGATGAAGATAAATGGTTAGAAATGTGTGATTTAGAGGCTCATAAATTAATAGCTGAGCTGTGTAAACAAACAACAAATGAAGATATTCCGTCTGGTAAGATGACTAAACAGTCATGCAATGAAGATGTTCCAGCTGTAGAGGTTTATAAAAAATCATCAACCGAGATGATTCCAGATCATGAAATTGAGATGACTGACTCTCAGATTGATTGTCAGATTCATAAATTAACTTCCGAGTTTGTTAATGAGTCCATAGGTGTTGCTCCTATAATATCATCTACTCCAAAATGCTCTACGCCTGAAGATGCTGCAACTTCTTCCTTGCCTATTCAGTCAAGTTTTGAAGGTGTCCAAGCTTATGAGGTTTTGGACTACTCTAGTCAAGAAGATGCAACAAAAATAAGAAAACCTGTTGTACCTCGTGTTATTGTGAAATGGGATCACCCTTTTAAAACATCAATTACTGAAGAAATTCCTGTATCAATTAGTGATGAGTTTAGTAAGTTTGTTCAAACAAAGTTAATTCAAACTCGCAGGTAATTTTACATATTTATTTATGTTTTGATTGTATTTTCTTTGTAATGATAGTTTGGACTATTATATTTATATATTTATTAAATATTTATAGGAAGAAGGGGTACGAAAAGAAGGATGATATACTAGAGGAATAGTTTGATCTTGGAATTGCATTTATAGCTGAGAGGACATGGTTTTTTGAACTTCATTATGCTGGTATAGGTATCAATAAGACGGTATGTCAACATACATTATTTTTTTGTTTTGTTTTAGTATCGGTATGTGTGTGTGTATATTCTATTGATGTCTGTTTTCTTTTTGTAGCATATTGATATTATATTCTATTACCTCCGGAAGAAAGTCAAATATGGAAACATAAGGATGACAACTACCGACAACTATTTCAGTTCTACCATTGAAGAGGTGTACAATAAATCAACCATAGATAGCATCAATGTAAAAAATAGATATTTGAGTTGACAAAGAAATTAAAAGAGTATGTGCTTGGGTTTTACATTCTTTGTAGCACCCCCTGGCTTTTCGTTGATTATGTTCTTATGCCAATCAATGTAAAAGATGCATGGCATTGGGTGTTGGGCGTTCTATCTTTGCATGATGGCTGCATATACATGTATGACTCAATGAGATCCCCAAGACATAATGTTGTAGTTCGTAAAGCATTGCACTCATTTGTTGTAATGATACCATTGTTGCTCAACACTACTACATCTTATGAGCAAAGAAGTGACATTGCAACGAATAGATCACATTACTTGGGAAAAGAGGATCTATATGAACCATTTCCTCTTATATCAGTGGATGACTTGCCTCAACAAGAAAAAGCATAAGCTGCAATGTTTTTATATATCATATTTTTTAGTTTTTACTCCTTTATTGTTTATTTTATTCTTTCTTAATATGTGTTTTGTATGTAGTGATTGTGGTATATATTGCTCTGCATTTGTGGAGTATTTCATTGAAGGCAAGAAGATACCTATTGACAAGAACATCTTTGATCCTACACGTCTTTGAACCAGATATGGAGCATTATTATACAATTATGGTAAGAAGAAGGAGCTAGAATATCTGGTTAGTGAAGATGAGGCCACTGGAAGATTAGACAAACCTTGCGTTTCAAAAAGGCGCAACACAAAGACCAATAAATAGTTTTTTGTTTTTTGCTGTAATTTAAAAGATATTTTGGATTGAAATGCAGATCAATATACTGGAATGTATATTTTTAGCATGTGTTTGTGTTTCTATTTTTATATTTTTATGTATAATGTGGATTTGAGTTTATATTTTTTATGGTGTATTTTTATGTATAATAAGTTGGATTACATAATTTTTGTTGATGATATTCTAGTATAATTAGCTGAAGTTCTTATTTTGTTTGGTTCCTATATATTATGCTGGAAATGCTACTTATGAAGCGCTATAAGCCAGCATATTATAACATAGAAGTGTAAAATAATGTAGAAGTTATATCCAGAATAATTTGCTAGAGTTAAAGACTTTAAAATTTTGCTTCTTGTATATTCTGCTGGAGATATATCACCTGAAAGTATTTTCTCCAGAATTTTATCCTAGATGTGTACAATCCAGTTTTATTATTTTGTTTGTTTGTTGGATTTGAAGCGACTTATTGATTAAAATAAAGATTAACGGATTGGAATTTATATTTTTTTATGGTGTATTTTTATGGATAATAGCAGCACCTTCGGATCATTCTTCAGACTCTGAAAGACAGCCAGTTATATGCTAAGTTCTCAAAATGCGAGTTTTGGTTGAGTTCAGTTTCTTTCTTGGGTCACGTTGTATCAGCAGAGGGTATTCAGGTGGATCCTAAGAAGATTGAGGTAGTCCAGAATTGGCCTAAACCCACATCAGCTACAGAGATTCATAGTTTTCTGGGTTTGGCGGGCTATTACCGTCGATTTATGGAGGGGTTTTCATCCATAGCAGCCTCGTTAACCAGATTGACCCAGAAGGGTGCCCCGTTCAGTTGGTCAGACGAGTGTGAAGCGAGCTTTCAGAAGCTCAAGACAGCTTTGACTACGGTACCGATATTGGTGTTACCCGCAGGTTCAGGATCTTATACAGTATATTGTGACGCATCTCGTATTGGTCTGGGTGCGGTATTGATGCAGGGTGGCAAGGTTATTGCATATGCTTCACGGCAGCTGAAGGTTCACGAGAAGAGTTACCCTGTTCATGATTTAGAGCTGTTGATGCTATTCTATTATAATTAGCTGGATTTCTTATTGTTCCTGTATATTATACTGGAAATGCTACTTATGAAGCGCTATAAACCGGTATATTATAATAGAGAAGTGTAAAACAACGGAGAAGTTATATCCAGAATAATTTGCTGGAATTAAAGACTTTAAAATTTTGCTTCCTGTATATTATGCTGGAGGTATGTCACCTGAAAGGATTTTCTCCAGTATTTTATCCTGGATGTGTACAATCCAGTATTTTTTTTTTTGCTTAATTTGAAGCGATTTATTGATTTATGGATAATAAGTTGGATTTCATAAGTTGGTTTATGTATATTATGCTGAAAATGCTACTTATGAAGCGATATAAGTCAGTATATTATAATGGAGAAGGGTAAAACAATGCAGAAGTTGTAATTTTTATTTTACTTATTATATGATACACATTGCTTTGTATTACGTAATAAATTGTAATGATCCAATCGGCCGTTTTGAGCATTTACACTTCGCTCGGTTGTTTGAGGGCTTGAGTATCCCCGTATGATGCATTATGACTTATGTGAATCGTCGGTTTTGATTTTCAGGCTATTCGGAATCGAATTGGAAGAATGGATTTCATTGTTGAAGCTATAAATTGGAAGAATTTATCAAGTTTGACTTTTTGTGAATTTGAACCCGGAACGGAGTTTTGATGGTTCCGTTAGCTCCGTTGGGTTATTTTGGACTTAGGAGCGCGTTCGGATTATGATTTGGAGGTCCATAGTAGAATTTGTCTTGAAATGGTAAAAGTTGAAATTTTGAAAAGCTTGACCGGGAGTGGACTTTTTGATATTAGGGTCGGATTTTGATTCCGGAAGTGGGAGTAGGTCTGTAATGTGAGATGTGATGTGTGTGCAAAATTTGAGGTCAATCGGGCATTATTTTATAGGTTTCGGCATCGGTTGTGGAAGTTGAAGTTTCAAAGTTCATAGATTTCGATTGAGGTATGATTCATGTTTTTGATGTTGTTGGAGGTGATTTGAAGATTTGACTAAGTTCGTACGATGATATAAGACTTGTTGGTATGTTTGGTTGGGGTCCCGGGGGCCTCGGGTTGATTTCGGGTGGTTAACGGACTTGGAATTTGATTTGAGAAGTTGCTGAAGTCTGAGAGCTGCTGGTGTGACCGCACCTGCGGAGAAGGGACCGCAGATGCAATGCTGCAAGTGCGGCAGGTTGAGCGCAGGTGCAGAAAGGGTGGAGACCAGCAAGGGTCCCAGGTGCAATGGCTTCTCCGCACCTGCGATAGCACAGATGCGGACCATTGGTCGCAGGAGCGGAGGCAGCCAGAGTTAGTCATTTTCGCAGGTGCGCCCAAATTTTCGCACCAGCGGATGCGCAGGTGCGAGCCCAGGCACCGCAGGTGCGGAAAATGCCTGGGCAGTGTTAAAAACGTGGGTTTCCAAGATTTTTTGCATTTTGGTCATTTTGGAGCTCGGATTGGGCGACTTTGGAGAGGCAATTTTCCACACAATTTGGGGTAAGTGTTATCTACTCATTTATGATCTTATATAACGAATCTACCTTCGTTTTTGGTAATTGGATTGTGAATTTTAAAGAGGAAATTGGGGGTTTTGGCCCAAAGTTTCATAATACGAATTTTTGAGTTTTGAACATCGAGTTGGAGTCGGATTTGAGTGAAACTAGTATGGTTGGACTCATAATTGAATGGGTTATTGAATTTTGTAAATTTTGTCCGGTTCCGAGGTGTGGTCCCGGGTTGGGCTATTGGTCGATTTTGGACTTTTGATTCAAGATTTGACCTTTTTGATCGGGATTTGTTCCTTTAACATTGTTTGATGTTTTTGAGTTGTTTTTGGTTAGTTTCGAGCTGTTCAGAGGTCGGAACGCATGTGATGGCATCTTTGGAGCATCGCTAGGAGACTGGAGAGATTGATGACTGAGTGAGGCCGAGGGCCAGAGTAAGAGTGATATTTTGGGATCGAGCTGCACGCTGCAGCATGATATATTGATTATATTTATGGATCGGGTTGCACGCCGCAACAAGCCTTCGGGCGATATATATATATATATATATAGATCGGGCTGTACGCCGCAATAATATTGGATCGGGTTGCACGCTGCAATAATATTGGATCAGGATGCACGCCGCAGCAATATAACGCTTGGGCTGAAGGAGCCCCTCCGGAGTCTGCACACCCCTAGTAAGCGCAGTCGACTATATATATGGATCGGGCTGCACGCTGCAGCGGGTATGGTACAGCGCTGAGTGATTGAGTGTGCTGAGCATAGTGAGAGAGAATGTGAGATAGTGAGATTGAGTACTCTAAGAGTGTGAGTACATGAGCTCATCATCGAGATGCATTGCATTTGACATGCATACTTGAGATACATGCATAGAGGTGCATTTCCTTCTACTACCCAGTTTTGGGGACATTTGTGATTTTACCTGTATCTTGACATGTAGGCATAGAGAAGTATTTTCCTCATGCTATCTGAAAATGAAACATCTTACTATTTGTTGAAAGGAGTTTTAGGGAAAATCACAGTTTTCAAACTTACTCGTATTTTGGCATTTTCGGTAAAAGATTTGGATTTTCACTAAGATACTTGAAAAGAAATGCCTATTTTTCTGGAACTATGAACAGACTGAGCTTTTTATTTCTGAGATACTCCTTTGTTACGTATACTATGCTGTTATGAACTATTGTGGAATATTGGTGTTGGACCCGACCTTTCTGTTAGCTCGTCACTACTTTCAACCTAAGATTAGGTTTGTTACTTATTGAGTACATGGGGTCGGTTGTACTCATACTGCACTTCTGCACCTTGAGTGCAAATATTGGCTGATGATGTTGCTGTGTTCGATGAGAGCTGGATCTGAAGATGTACCTGCGTCCCGGATGCAGCTGCCTCTTGTTCGTGGTAGCCTTAGATTTATAACAAGATTCTGTTCATGTAATTTTCAAATAGATGATGTATTTATTTCATTTCAACTTTATAAATTCTATTCTTAGAAGCTCATGATTTGTACTACCAGTTCTTGGGAAATGTATAAGATTCAGATAATTTCTTTTACTTAATTGTCTTATTAATATTATTGAAATTAAATAGTTATTAGTTGACTTACCTAGCGGGTTGGGTTAGGTGCGATCATGACTAGTGGATTTTGGGTCGTGACAGATTGGTATTAGAGCTCTAGGTTCATAGGTTCTACAAGTCATGAGCAAGTGTTTATTATAGTCTTGCGGATCGGTATGATGGCGTCCATACCTATCTTCGAGAGGCTACAGGACATTTAGGATGTACTTTCCATCTTTCTTTCCTTATCGTGCGGCATTTATTCTGCTTGAAGCGTAATTTTTTGAATTCCTTCCAGATATTCGTATGCGCATGTGAGCGCTCGATATCGGTTGTGCGCCGGCGGCGTGTGATTCTATGAACGAGGTTCGAGATGTGTATTCTGTGTTTTGGTGAAGGGCCAGTTTGTAGGACTTGAGGCCACGGTTAGACCGTAGCTTGAGCTCGATGGCTTCAGTGGTAACTTGTATAATTAGACTCATATGTCCGATAATGTCCCCACGAGTGGAATTTGTGGCTCGATGAGCGGTGGAATGACTATGTGGTGAGTATGATGTGACTGTGAGATGTGTTCAGATTGTTTGAATATGACGAGAAGGATTTCTTTGAAATGTAGAAGAAAGGCCATTGGGTACTTGATTTACGTTTTGATGTGACGTACAATCTTGAGTATTAACGTTTTGAAGGATCTTTCACGTTGTTAATTTTGGAGCAAATTAAATTCTCATGTCTGGTTAATGAGTTAGACTCAGAAGGATTAAGTGATTTCATAGTAATTGTAATTGCGAAAGGGTTTAGCAAGATACCGATTTAAGGTTAAACAGGTGGGTTATCCCCTGCGGAGTAATCTACGGAGGTGTGTTCCTTATGATGTGAGTAGAGAGTTTCTTTTCTGCCGATGGGGCGTATGTGTTGGGATTTGAATTTGAATCTGGTTGAGAAAGTTGACTTGAGTGACAAGAGAATGATTACGAGTCTAGCGGACGATTAAGGTATCTTTATGGTTGGCGTTGTATGAGCTTGAGAAGAATTTTCATTGTTCAAACTGCAATATTATGGCAGTAATAAAGTATGGGTATTGTGATTTATGGAGTGTTTTGATTTGTGGCTTTGAGCCAAGTGGGGGAGCCTGCTATTGACGATTTGATTTCATGGTTATGTGTTAAATTTTAATTTGGTCTGAGGCATACTTGTGGATTAGTTATGACTTGCAGAGGTTGAGTCGAGAATGACTCGAGTAAGGAAATTTCTGGATACGGGTTATGGCACTTTAGGAGTATATGAAAATCATGGGGATCATAAAATAATTGAGTGGTTATTAGGATGTAGTGTACATAGAGTATGAATTTGATCGGTGGCATTAAGGTAGGGTTACTTCTTTGGGTGTTGTTGTGCTAGTGGGGCACGTGTCTTTCAGCCTATTTGGGGCGGTGCAATTTATATTTGAGCAAAGTGGATGACTCTCGAGAATGGTTCTAATGGATTCAAGATTTATATGTAGCGATTGGGAATTTTCAAGATGTGTATATGGCTAGAAACTGAGAGTTACATTGGATGGTGTCGAGACTTGCGGTAATTCTGTATGACTATGGATTTTACATTTTAGTATAAGAAAAGGGAAGAGGAGCAATTTTAAATTCACATAAGGTCTTTCGGAGTAGATGTCTCGGTTGCGGTGCTTTTAGGGTACTTAAAAGGGAATTCGCCAGCTTATGGGCCTTAGGGCGTTGTTGTTTTATACTAGGGGCTCTTGTGTGGTGAATTTTGGTTAAGGATCGTGGTGTTCCAGCAAAGAGATCAAATGGAAGGTTTCTGACTGATCGGGTATGTATTCTGCTTGTGACTCATAGTTGATTATGAGATTCTTGTACTCTTCCCAGGATGGCATGGTAGACACGGTGTATTGTGTGGGATTGAGGTTTGTATGTGCAAGGTCACAGTTCAGTTTTGAAGGGAAGGACATAAATTCGTAGGCAGCATGGATGGTTTTAGATGACTAGGCAAATGATATTACTAATCGGTATAGCCTGACGAGAGTATATATTTTAGAAGGGGCAATGTGTTTTGATTTATGGGCACCTCATTGGTATTACGACACTCTCCTGGTTGATCGACTGCTGATATTCAAATTTTTCTATGTGGCACGAAAGAATTTTAGAAGTATTCCTCATGGGATGATCGTATATGAGAGATGTGTTAAACATTCGGGCAGTGGAGTTGGGATCAGATATGGAGATTTGTGTGTTCTATGGATGTAGAGACTAGGAGTTCTCAGGAGCAGATTGTTTCGTGATTGTGAACTGTGAAAATAAGGCCAAAGATAGTCAGAGGATGATAGTATGTGTTATGATTCAGTCATTGTGGGCTTTCGGAGGGTTATTTATCTATTTATGGGTGACCAGAGTTGATTTGGTGGTCCATTGGTAGGCCCAATTAGGATGTGTATTCTACACCAAGCCGGATTGGTGGGCTCCATACTGCTATTGTTGAGGGATGTGTCATTCGATTGTTGTTGAGCTTATTCGTATTCTGAAATGATCTGTGAGTTACTCTTGTATGTTGCGAGGAGTTTTGATTCGTTGGTTATAAGCACACTTGGTGTGGTTCTATTTGGGCTTTACAGCGGAACTTGAGCTAGATGAGTAATTGGGTATTGCATGGTTGATGACGTATAGGTTATGTTCTTTCGGGTTTTGTGGGGCATTGTGTCATTTGATTCTCCATGGTTATGGTAATGCACCTTGAGTACTTGATGTCGAATTGCACGTGGTTACTGATTTTGGAGCATGGTGGCTGAGGTATTTCCTATGGATCAGTGTTTGGATGGGGTCGCGCATTGCGGCAGAGTTATGTTGAGATATGATCCTTTGTGTTAGATTCGTGTGTTATGATTCTATGGTGTGTGATGGGGTTCTTAGCATTGCGTTTGGGTGGTACCCGTCGAGCTTGCGGGGCGGTTCTCTTGTTTGAGTCATTTTTCGTGATTGAGTACATTTGGAATGTTTCTTATTGGTGCACGGATTGCACGGGTTGTGGCTTTAGATAGTATTGGTGTGGCATGTCAGTAGAGTAGCTGGTATTTGTTAAGATGAAGTCGTCGGATCTAGGATGGGTGCTATCATATTTGATTGTGGTATAATTGGAAGGATAATATCGAGAATCGGCTTATAAATTGCTATGGTTCTTGTTGGAGGAGAGGGAGCTCCACGACTTGTTGATCTGATAAATGGTTATATGTTCCGCATGTTTCTTTCATCATTGGCAGTGTACGAAGTTTTTAGAATGGAGTCTTGTTTGATATGAGGTTTATTACCGGCATTGGATTGTTTTGAGAAGCTACTGTGATTAGAAATCATTGCTTCGAGCATTTGAGCTATGTGGTATTTGAGTTTGGAGTATTTGAGTTATGGTTATGGCTTTTGACTTATACAGTACATAGGTTGCGGGATTCAGATGTTATAAGAAATTCTGGATATTGGAAACTGGATTCTAAGGCTTGTGGGCTAGGTTGAATTAATAAATTTCAATTATGTGGTATTATTAGACCTATATGGGTTAGGGTGACATGGGGTCACCCTCGGGTACGTGCGTGGTAAGATGGAATAGTGATTTGGTGGCTTGGAAACAACTCTTGGCACATTCGAGGATGAACATATGTTTAAGTGGGGGAGAATGTAACAACCCAACCGGTTATTTTGAGCATTTACACTTCGCTCGGTTGTTTGAGGGCCTTAGTAGCTCCATATGATACATTATGACTTATGTGAATCTTTAGTTTTGATTTTTAGGTTATTTGAAATCAAATTGGAAAAATGAATTTTATTGTTGAAGCTTTAAATTGAAAGAATTGACCAAGTTTGACTTTTTTGTGAATTTGAACCCGGAACGGAGTTTTGATGGTTTCGTTAGCTCCGTTGGGTTATTTTGGATTTAGGAGCGCGTCCGAATTGTGATTTGGAGGTCCGTAGTAGAATTTCGCTTGAAATGGCGAAAGTTGGAATTTTGGAAAGTTTGACCGGGAGTGGACTTTTTGATATCGGGGTCGGATTTCGATTCCAAAAGTGGGAGTAGGTCCGTAATGTGAGATGTGATGTGTGTGCAAAATTTGAGGTCAATCAGACGTAATTTGATAGGTTTCGGCATCGGTTGTGGATGTTGAAGTTTCAAAGTTCATAGATTTTGATAGAGGTATGATTCGTGTTTTTCGATGTTGTTGGAGGTGATTTGAAGATTCGACTAAGTTCGTATGATGTTATTAGACTTGCTGGTATGTTTGGTTGGGGTCTCGGGGGCCTCGGGTTAATTTTGGGTGGTTAACGGACTTGGAATTTGATTTGAGAAGTTGCTGAAGTCTGAGAGCTGCTGGTGTGACCGCACCTGCGGAGAAGGGACCGCAGATGCGATGCCGCAGGTGCGGCAGGTTGAGCGCATGTGTGGAATGAGTGGAGACCAGCGAGGGTCTCAGGTGCGATAGCTTCTCCGCACCTGCGATAGCACAGATGCGGAGCATTGGTCGCAGGAGCGGAGGCAGCCGTAGTTAGTCATTTTTCGCAGGTGCGCCCAGATTTTTGCACCAGCGGATGCACAGGTGCGAGCCCAGGTACTGCGGAAAATGCCTGGGCAGTGTTAAAAAGGAGGGTTTTCGAGATTTTTCGCATTTTGGAGCTCGGATTGGGCTATTTTGGAGAGGAAATTTTCCACACAACTTGGGGTAAGTGTTCTCTACTCATTTTTGATCTTATATCACAAATCTACCTTCGTTTTTGGTAATTGGATTGTGAATTTTAAAGAGGAAATTGGGGGTTTTGGCCTAAACTTTCATAATATGAATTTTTGAGTTTTGAACATCGAGTTGGAATCGGATTTGAGTGAAACTAGTATGATTGGACTCGTAATTGAATGGGTTGTTGAATTTTGTAAATTTTGTCGGGTTCCGAGGTGCGGGCCCGAGTTGGGATTTTGGCCGATTTTGGGCTTTTGATTCAAGATTTGACCTTTTCAATCGGGATTGGTTCCTTTAGCATTGTTTGATGTATTTGAGTTGTTTTTGGTTAGTTTCGAGCCGTTCGGAGGCCGGAACGCACGTGATGGCATCTTTGGAGCATCGCTTGGGTTGCTCGACATTGGTATTGGCTTGTTCGAGGTAAGTAACTCTTCTAATCTTCGAGATGAGGTTATGAAACCCCGAAATGCGTGTTATGTGATTGGTATTGAGGTGGCGCACATGCTAGGTGATGGGCGTGTGGGCGTGCACCATGTGAATTGGGACTCTATTGTTTCCATGGCACTGTATAGTGATCCTACTTTGTTGATATCCGTATTTTCACCATGTGATAAAGTAGTTAAGCTGTCAATCATGCTAGACATCATGTTTAGGCATTATGCCGATACTGTTTGGACCCATAGTGGTCGTTTCTTACTGTCATCTCACTGATTTCATTGATATTTCATACTCACTCATATCCATGCATTCATGCCATATCTCAGTCTCAGTTTTTATTTATTGATACAATATATCATTGTTGTCGGGCTAGTTTCATGACATTGTGAGCCCGTGAGTGAGACTGGAGAGATTGATGACTGAGTGAGGTCGAGGGCTAGAGTGAGAGTGATATTTTGGGATCGGGTTGCACGCTGCAGCATGATATATTGATTACATTTATGGATCGGGTTGCACGCCGCAACAAGCCTTCGGGCTATATATATATATATATATATATATATATATATATATATATATATATATATATATATATATATATATTATTGGATCGGGTTGCACACCGCAACAATAGATGAGCTATATATATATATATATATATATATATATATATATATATATATATATATATATATATATATATATTAATTATTGGATCAGGTTGTATGCTGCAACAATATTGGATTGGGTTGCACGCCACAACAATATTGGATCAGGTTGTACGCCGCAATAATATTGGATTGGGTTGCACGCCGCAACAATATTGGATCGGGCTGCACGCCGCAACAATATAGCGCTTGGGCTGAAAGAGCCCCTCCGGAGTCTGCACACCCCCAGTGAGCACAGTCGACTATATATATGGATCAGGTTGCACGCCGCAGCGGGTATGGTACAACGCTGAGTGATTGAGTGTGCTGAGCATAGTGAGAGAGAATGCGAGATAGTGAGATTGAGTACTCTGAGAGTGTGAGTACATGAGCTCATCATCGAGATGCATTGCATTTGACATGCGTACTTGAGATACATGTATAGAGGTGCATTTCCTTCTACTACCCAGTTTTGGGAACATTTGTGATTTTACCTGTATCTTGACATGTAGGCATAGAGAAGTACTTTTCTCATGCTATCTGATAATGAAACATATTACTATTTGTTGAAAGGAGATTTGGGAAAAATCACAGTTTTCAAACTTACTCGTATTTTGTCATTTTCGGTAAAAGATTTAGATTTTCACTAAGATACTTGAAAAGAAATGCCTATTTTTCTGGAACTGTGAACGGACTGAGCTTTTTATTTCTGAGATACTCCTTTGTTACGTATACTATGCTGTTATGAAACGTTGTAGAATATTGGTGTTGGACCCGACCTTTCTGTTAGCTCGTCACTACTTTCAACCTAAGGTTAGGTTTGTTACTTATTGACTACATGGGGTCGGTTGTACTCATACTACACTTATGCACCTTCCGTGCAGATGTTGGCAGCTGATGTTGCTGTGTTCGATGGGAGCTGAATCTGAAGATGTACCACGTCCCTGATATAGCTGCCTCTTGTTCGTGGTAGCCTGAGATCTATAACAAGATTCTGTTTATGTACTTTTCAAACAGACGATATATTTATTTCATTTCAACTTTGTAAATTCTATTCTTAGAAGCTCATGATTTATACTACCAGTTCTTGAGGAATGTATAAGATTTAGATAATTCCTTTTACTTAATTATCTTATTAATATTATTGAAATTGAATAGTTATTAGTTGGCTTACCTAGCGGGTTGTGTTAGGTGCCATCACGACTAGTGGATTTTGGGTCGTGACATAAATATGGTATTTTATGACGTAATAGCTATTTTATAACGTAACATACAAGTGACTCTAATATAGTTGCCTATAATATTTCATCATTTCGTCTGAATTCCAGTACTTTACATAATCATTGGGTGCAGTCTTTTATGCATTTTTAACCACAAAAAGTAATTTATATTTTACGTTGGGAGTTGTGTTATAGTAATAATTACATTTTCACTCTTTTCATAGGAGTCTATATTTTTAGCATGTGTTTGTGTTTCTATTTTTATGTATAATGTGAATTGGAGTTTATATTTTTTATGGTGTGTTTATATGGATAATAAGTTGGATTTCATAATTTTTGTTGAAATCAAATAAGATATTATAGAGGCATTTGAGTTGAAGTTTGAAGAGTTCATAGAGAAGTATGAAAAGGATTTAGAAAAAATCAACGACAAGCTGGATAGGATAGAGGTGATAGCCCAAGATGGCTCTTATGGTGGTTGTGGAGCAGATCGTCACTCTGACAGTGATGATATGGATGATTAGTTTTTTGTTTTGTCGTTTTTTGGGTGTATAAACCTTTTGTTTAAAGGTTTATTTTCTTTATTTTTATTTTAATTATTTTAATTACGTAGTTTTATTTTCTATTAATATAATATGTTTTTGTTTAAATCTTTTTGTGCGTTCTTTTTTTATAATAATTCCTCTTGAAATTCAAGAAATAACAGAATAATGATTAAAGTTTTATGGTTAGATATGTGAAAACTAAAAACTCTCTATCATATAGTACTGGATGTATCTTTTACGTAAAACTAGAAAAACTGCTTTTATAAAGTGGTGCAGAACAAAACACCCGTATAATATACTGAACTTTTATGAATTAATATGTAAATTTCACAAACTCCAAGCACTTTATATTAGAAGTATCTGTCATTCAAAACAGAAGAAGATATCTAAGCTTTTAAGGTTCCCAGATATGTGAAAACAACAAACTCTCCAGCATATAGTACTGGATGTATCTTTGATTCAAAATCAGAGAAAAATGCTGCATAAAATATTGCAAAACAACAACAAAACACCAGTATAATATGACGGAGCTTTCTGAATTGATATGTAAAACTCACAAACTTTCATGCATAATATACTCGATCTATATAATATACTGTATGAGTATAATATACTAGATCAGTATATTATACTATATGAGTATAATATACTAGATCAATATATTATACTGGATCAATATAATATACTGAATGCTGCTATATTCTATGTGAGGAGTTCCAGTATATTTAACTGAGTACATCTATGCTTTTAAGGTTCCCAGATATGTGAAAACAACAAACTTTCCAGCATATAATACTGGATGTATCTTTAATTAAAACCAGAGAAAAATGCTGCATAAAATATTGCAAAACAACAACAAAACACCAGTATAATATGCTGAAGCTTTCTGAATTGATATGTAAACTCATAAACTTTCATGCATAATGTAACGACCCGGCCGGTCATTTCGAGAGTCATAGCCCCGTTCCCCCCATTTCTGCTTCTTTTGTGCTTTACAACTATATTATGTCCTACCAGGTTGGTTGGTTCGGGTCCGGTGTGGTTTTGGAGTGAATTGAGACACTTAGTCTCTTAATTGAAAGCTTAAGTTGGAAAAGTCGACCGGATATCGACTTGTGGAAATGACCTCGGATTTGAATTTTTATGGTTCTGTTAGGTGATTTTGGACTTAGGAGCGCGTCCGTAATGTTATTTGGAGGTCCGTAGTAAAATTAGGCTTGAATTGGCGAAAGTTGGAATTTTGGCGATTTTGGCCGGCAATAGAAAATTTGACATCAGGGTCGAATTGTATTTCCGGAAGTTGGAGTAGGTTCGTGGTGTCATTTTTGACTTGTGTGTAAAATATGAGGTCAATCGGACGTGGTTTGGTAGGTTTCGGCGTCGTTGTGGAATTCGGAAGTTTAGAAGTTCTTTAGGCTTGAATCCGGGTGTAATTTGATGTTTTGACGTTGTTTTGAGGGAATCTAAGGTTCGACTAAGTTCGTATCGGGTTATAGGACTTGTTGGTATAATTGGTTGAGGTCTCGGAGGCCTCGGGGTGATTTTGGGTTGTTAACGGCTTGATGGGAGTTGAGGAATTGCAGCTGAAGCTGCTGCTACTGGTGTAACCTCACCTGCAGAGTGGGAACCGGAGGTGCGAGCCCACAGAAGCGAAGGAGGAGCTGCAGATGCGGCTAAGGTGGATCTGGGAAGAGGACGCAAGTGCGATGGCATTCCCGCACCTGCGATAGTTTCAGAAGCGGATTTAGGAGCGCAGGTGCGAGTTTGGACCGCAGGTGCGTTGTAGTTCCCGCACCCGCGAAGAGCGAAGATGCGGTCACTTGATCGCAGGAGCGGAGGAAGTATTTTAGTGATTTTTTTGCAGAAGCGGGGCTTTGCCCGCAGATGCGGAAATGGAGCCGCAGGTGCGAGAAGTCTGGGCAGAACCTATATTTTCATCATTTTTGAGCTCGGACTTTGGGGATTTTGAGAGAGATTTTGGAGTAATCACTGAGGTAAGTTCCTTGTGCCTATTTATCTTCAATAATAGTGTTCCCCACTGATTCTTACACTTAGTTGGTGAGTGTTTGAGGTGAGATTTGGGAGATTAGGGCTTGTAAATTGGAGAGTGAATTTTGGGGTTTTGGAGGGGCAATTGAGGTCGGAGTTTGATAAATTTGGTATGGTTATACTCGTAAGTGAATGGGCTTTCGGGTTTTTGACTTTCATCGCGTTTCGAGACGTGGGCCCGGGGGGGGGGGGGGGGGTTGATCCGATTTCGGATTTTGGACTATATTTTAGTAGTTTTCTTGTGAAATTGATCCTCTTAGCCAATATTGATTATCTAGTACTATTTATGGCTTGATTCGGGGTATTTGGAGGTCGATTAGAGAGGCGAAGGCATTTCGGAGTAGGATTTCTGTGCGATTGAGGTAAGTAACAATCTTAAATCTGGTTTTGAGGGTATGAAACTGTCACGCCCCGAACCTAGGAGCGAGACAAGCACCCGGTGCCTCACCTAACCTGGCGTACCAAATTGCGACTAAGGGACTCTGAACATATAATGTCATACTTTGGCCATGGGGCCACCTTGCAAGACAATTTGCAAAGCAAAATATAAAACTGAATGGAAACTAGCGCTAACTAAACATCAATATAAAGCTAGGCCGACAAGGCCGTCATAGCTACTACAGCTGACAAACCATCAAATATACATACCAGGCCTACAAACCCAACATACTGCACTAACCAACAGGATATGTCTACAAGCCTCTACTGATAGATGTACTATGATCGGAACAGGGCCCCGACCTACCCATAACATATATACAGATATACATAAGATGTACACAACACTCTAGACCTGGTAACTCCGAAAGACATGGAGCTTACCGATAAGGCTGAACTCAGGAAACACCTACTGAGGAGATCTACTCGTCCGTCTATCTGAACCTGCATGCATGAAATGCAGCGTCCCCGGAAAAGGGACGTCAGTACGAAATAATGTACCGAGTATGTAAGGCAATAACATAACTGAAAATCAAAACTGAACTGATAATATAATAACTGGAAGTAACTGGGAGTCAAAGATGATCTGGAGATATACTTACCTGCTGATACTGACTCAACTCCTTCAATATAGTAAGTAAAATAATTGTACGGCCTTATAAGGCTCGGTATATATATAACTGCTCTGCCATAGTAGGCTCGCTCATAGGCGCTCGGCCATACTAGGCTATGTATCTCGGCCATGCTGGGCTCGCTCATAGGCGCTCGGCCACAGTAGGCTCGGTATATAACTTTCCATCTGATCAGAGGTTGCCCAATAGGGGCCTGCCCATCGATTATAGCTCGATGGTAATGAAAATACTGTAATACTGTATATATAGGCTTGCTGCTCTCTTGACTGGAAGAAGACAATACTAAAATTGAATATAGAGTCTCGATAAGGAATAATATTGTAACTTATGAGACTAGAATAGTGTGAATAAATTCATGAATATGAACTTCTCTTTTTGTCTCATTACTAACACATGTAGCTACGAGATCATGCCAAAATGAAGGAAGGCTTAGCCTTAACATACCTTATCACAATCTTTTCAATCACCAAGTTGAACTCACCTCTTCGCACCTTAATCTACAAGAATGATAATAATACTATCGTTAAGTTACGAAAGGTACAACTATCGCACAACGAACGACAAACCTATTTTGTATTAAAACGGGCAGCATCTCCCCTATAATATGCCCTTCCTCCAACTTCAAGATAACACCAACAATACAAGGACAGAACAATAACAACATATATACATCATTTTCCAGCCCTATATACACCATCAAATACTACAAAACAGCCCAACACACCCCAATCTCTTCGTACACAAAACGATCACCGTAGTAGTGTCAAACGACCCGAAAATGTTATGACGAACGACCAGCCAACCACCCTACATTTATATGGTGTTTATAAACCCCCTTCCTCCTCCAAAACTCCACAAAATAGTAATAAAACACGCAGCCCAACAGCAACACAAAACAGTCCACAAAACAGTCCGCTACAAGTGAATAACTCGAACTCACGGCTTCCGATCACCGTCCCGTGAGTTCTTACAAGTATAGAACGACTTACCATGAATTTACAGCAGAAAAAATGGATGAAAGAGAGCAGTAAACTCACCTTATTTGTTGGATAACTCAGCTCCTATCTTGGTTCTTCAAACTCTAAGTTTTACCTCCAATTGGAACTTGAAAGGGAGAGAAAATCAATTAGGGTTTGTGGGAAATTTTTGGGAGGATTCTTTGCAGAGCTTATGTCTGGTTATTATGCTCTATTTTAAGTCTAATATATGAAGAAAATAGGCCCTTAAAAGGCCTCTTTGGACGACCCGAAATGGCCCATTTTTGGGCTTTCATTTAAGCAAGTAGGTGACACACCTACTTGTCACCTAGCAACTTGCGCAGTATCGCAAAAATGCACATATCTCTCTACTCCGATGTCGTATTGACAAATGGTTTAATGAGTTGGAAAATAGACTCATAGATCTTTAATTTGATGGGTAGAACACACCATAAATCTAGGTATATTTGGAGAAAATTGCAGTTACATTTGACCCAAAGTTTCAGTAAAACTTATGAATGTAACTTGTGATGACTTTCATCGACTTTTGTTCCACAACTCGCTTGACTTAAAAACATAACACACGGATGTAATACGACTAATATAAATCATAACATAATCTCTTTATCATGTTAATCACCCTAGTCTCACCCCAAAGGTACATGTTATAACATTCCCAACTTGTCGACTTTCGATGAAACATTGTTTTATTTAATTGCTTTAGCTTCTGAACTGTCTAACCCTCTTTGTACTTGTTGTTCATGATCTTTAATATTTGTAACCTCAGAGGTAACATGATTAACTTACTTTATATACTTTTAAATATTATCTCATTTTTTTGTCCTACATTAGTTTGCTTACGACGCATTTTTACATACGAAAATATAGGGTGTAACATCACTCCCCCTTGGGAACATTCGTCCTCGAATGTTTACTCTTGGAGACTTTGGAAACTTTTTCCAGAGTATCCTTCGTACACTAGGTTAAAACCAACCTGCACGTAGCCAGAAACATACTATGCATGCCACACATGGCCAATCTTTATAAATAGCAGCAATTTGCCTCACCGACCGTAAATCATAAATATTGAAAGTGAAAAATAAAAGCTTACCTGATGACCTGCTAGCCTACATAGAGCTATGTTGTAGCGTCCCATCTCGAACCATATCTTCATTTTGAAATAGGTGGGGGTATTTAGACTTCATTTCTTCCTCCGATTCCCACGTCATCTCTTCTACATTCTTGCTCCTCCATAAAACCTTTACGGAAGCTACCTCCTTATTTCGTAGATTGCGGATTTGTCGGTCTAGGATGGCAACTGGAATTTCCTCGTATGACAAGTCCTCTGTAATTTGTACATCATCCGTGGGCACCACTCGGGTAGGATCGCCAATGCACTTCCGTAGCATAGATACGTGAAAAACCGGATGGACAGACTCCAATTCTGAGGGCAACTCTAACTCATAAGCTAGTTGGCCCACTCTCCGAATGATCCTATAAGGCCCAATATACCGTGGGCTAAGCTTTCCTTTCTTGCCAAACCTCATCACGCCCTTCATAGGTGATACCTTTAAGAATACCCAGTCATTAATCCTGAACTCTAAGTCTCATCGCCGCACGTCAGAATATGACTTCTGACGACTCTGAGCTGTCAACAGTCGCTCCCGGATAACCTTTACTTTCTCTATGGCCTGCTGAACCAGGTCTGGCCCATGTAACCCAGATTCTCCAACATCAAACCACCCTATAGGAGATCTGCACTTACGCCCATACAAAGCCTCGTACGGAGCCATCTGGATACTAGAGTGGTAACTGTTATTATATGCAAACTCGATAAGAGGTAGATGTTCATCCCAACTTCTTTTAAAATCCAACACACATACTCGTAACATATCCTCGAGCGTCTGAATTGTGCGCTCGGCTTGTCCATCAGTCTGTGGATGAAAAGCTGTGCTGAGATTCACCTGAGTCCCTAGACCTCTCTGAAATGACCTCCAAAAATGTGCTGTAAACTGAGCCCCACGGTCAGATATAATAGAAACTGGTACTCCGTGTAGCCGCACTATCTCCTTAATATATAACTTTGCATAATCTTCTGCTGTATATGTAGATCTGACCGGTAGGAAGTGAGCTGATTTCGTGAGCCTATCGACTATCACCCATATGGAATCGAACTTACGATTAGAACGAGGTAAACCCATGATAAAGTCCATGTTTATCGCCTCCCATTTCCATGTCGGGATCTCTATAGTCTGCATTAGCCCTCCGGGCTTCTGGTGTTCTACCTTCACTTGCTGGCAACTAGTACATTGGGCGACAAACTCAGCAATGTTCTTCTTCATATCATTCCACCAGTACATATCCTTAATGTCATGATACATCTTCGTCGATCCAGGGTGGATGGAATACCATGAATAATGTGCCTCTGACATAATCCTGTCTCGTAGCCCTGCTACATCTGGAACACACAAACGACCCTTGTATCTGAGAACCCCATCTCCCTTGAGCTCTAACAATGGCTTCTTCTGCTGCGGAACTCGCTCTCTCAACTCGACCAACTCTGGGTCCTCGTACTGCCTTTCCTTGACTTCAGCTATGAGGGATGATTTTGCAGTGTTTTGGATTACAACTCCACCATCCTCAGAATCTACTAACCGAACCCCCAACAAAGCCAATTGATGAATCTCTCTAGCTAATTGTCTTTTCTCGGGCTCTACATGTGCTAAGCTACCCATAGATCGGCGACTTAAGGCATCTGCTACAACATTAGCTTTCCCTGGATGGTAGAGAATGTTAACATCGTAATCTTTCAATAACTCAAGCCATCGCCTCTGTCGCAAATTCAACTCTTTCTGCTTGAAAATATATTGTAGGCTTTTATGATCAGTAAATATATCAACATGAACACCATATAAATAATGCCGCCATATCTTAAGTGCATGGACAACCGCAGCTAACTCGAGGTCGTGGGTCGGATAATTCCTCTCGTGCTTCCTCAACTGCCTTGAAGCATATGCAATTACCTTCCCATGTTGCATCAGGACACATCCTAACCCGACACCTGATGCATCACAATACACGGCATAACCCTCTAGACCCTCTGGAAGTGTTAGAACTGGAGCTGAGGTCAACTTGTTCTTAAGCTCTTGGAAACTCCGCTCACAAGCCTCTGTCCATTGAAACTTAGTTTCTTTCTGTGTCAACTTCGTCAATGGTGCCGAAAGGGAAGAAAAACCCTCTACGAACCTCCGATAGTATCCTGCTAAGCCTAGAAAGCTACGAACCTCTGTCGGAGTGGTAGGTCTAGGCCAAGATTTCACGGCCTCAATCTTCTGAGTGTCCACCTTTATCCCTTCATCTGATACAATATGCCCCAAGAATGCTACAGACTTCAACCAGAACTCACATTTAGAAAACTTAGCATACAACTTACGATCACGGAGGGTTTGGAGTACCGCTCGCAGGTGGTCCGCATGCTCATCCTCTGAACGGGAATAAACCAGAATATCATCAATAAATACTATCACGAACAGATCTAAAAATGGCCGGAATAGGCTATTCATCAAGTCCATAAATACAGCGGGTGCATTAGTCAACCCGAAGGACATGACAAGGAACTCGAAGTGGCCATATCGGGTCCTGAAGGCTGTCTTCGGAATATCTTTTTCCCGAACTCTGACCTGGTGGTACCCCGACCTCAAATCAATCTTGGAAAAGCATCTAGCTCCCTGCAACTGATCAAACAAGTCATCGATCCTTGGAAGTGGATACTTATTCTTAATAGTTACCTTGTTCAACTGCCTATAATCGATACACATCCTCAGCGAGCCGTCTTTCTTCCGCACAAATAGTACTGGTGCACCCCAAGGTGAGGTACTGGGCCTAATGTAACCTTTCTCCAGCAAATCTTTTAACTGCTCCTTCAACTCCTTCAATTCGGCAGGTGCCATTCTATACGGAGGGACGGATATTGGTTGAGTTCCTGGAAGCAAATCGATGCTAAAATCAATCTCTCGCTCTGGAGGAATACCTGGAAGCTCATCTGGAAACACATCTGCATACTCTTTGACTATGGGAATAGACTGAAGTGTAGGTATCTCAGCATCTGCATCTCTAACTCGCACAATATGATAAATGCACCCTTTTGCGATCATTTTCCTCGCCTTCAGATAGGAAATAAACCTACCTCTGGGTGTTGGTGTATTACCTACCCATTCAAGGACTGGCTCACCCGGAAAATAAAATCTGGCTGCCTTTGCTCGGCAATCAACTGTGGCATAGCAAGCTGCCAACCAGTCCATGCCCATGATAGCATCAAAATCCATCATCTCTAGCTCAACTAGGTCAGCTGAGGTCTGACGACTACAAATTGTCACCGTACAACCTCGGTAAACCCGTCTAGCAATAATCGATTCTCCGACCGGTGTAGATACCGCAAAAGGATCACTTAGTATTTCAGGCACTATACCAAACTTCCTCGCGACAAATGGGGTAATATACGATAAAGTAGATCCTGGGTCTATCAAAGCATAAGCATCGTGAGAGCAAATGGTTAATATACCTGTCACAACATCTGGTGAAGACTCCTGGTCCTGCCGACCCGCTAAAGCATAGATACGGTTATGATTACCACTTGAACTGGAACCTCTACCTCTGCCCCGACCTCTACCAGCCGAAGACTGAGACTCGCGCCCTGAAGGATGCACGGACATAGATGATCCTGTTGCTGAACTTGCTGGTTGTGCCATTCCCCCCGAATCTCTATTTGGGCAATCCCGCATCATATGCCCTGGACGCCCACATGTATAACAAGCATCAGAACCTGCTCGGCATTGGCCCAAGTGTCCTCTACCACAGATGTCACACCGTGGAGGAAATGACCATGTCTGCGCAGATCCTCGCTGTCGCTGCAAACCCAATGCCCGTGAGCTCTCACCTGGTCCTGACTGAGTATAGCGGTCATACCCGTAACCCTGTAACTGAGGTGGCGGAGGCCTAGGTGGCCGTCCGAAGTACTGGGTCCTATAACTACCCTGAGATTGCTCCTGAGACCTAGGAAATCTCATCCTCTTACGTTGCCCTTGCTCAGCCCTCTCTGTACCCTGCTGCCGACGCCTACCCCTTTCTATATTCTGGGCGAATGCCTGAATCCGGGAGATATCCATACTATCCTGCAATGCAGCGGTGGCACATGCCTCGGTTAACTCTGGGGCTAACCCTGCTATAAACCTGTGAATCCTATCCCGCATAGTAGCAACTATGGATGGTGCATATCTGGCCAATGAGTCAAAACGGAGACTATACTCTCGAACACTCATATTACCCTGCTTGAGGGCTAGAAACTGATCGACTCGAGCATGTCGGATCTCCCGCGGTAAGTACTGGTCAAGGAAGGCATCTGAAAAATTCTCCCAAATAGCTGGAGGTGTATCACGTCCCCTGGACCTCTCCCATCCCTCGTACCAAAGGATGGCTATATCTCGGAGTCGAAAAGCTGCTAGCTCAACTGCCTCTTTCTCCGTGGCATGCATAACACGAAAGATCCTGTGAAGCTGATCTATGAAATCTTGTGGGTCCTCCCTCTGATCTGTCCCCGTGAACTCTGGGGGACTCAAAGCAATAAACTCTCGGACCCTTGAACTCCCAGACCCCTCAGAAGTTCCTGCACTAGCTGATGCCCTAGCATGTTGCTGGGTAGCTACCAACTGTGTCAACAAATGCACTGCACTCCTTAAGTCCTGATCTGATGGAAGTGGAGGGGGAATTGGATGTGCGGTTTCCCTAGGAATCTCCGTAGTTGGTGGAGGAGCCGGTAATGGCTGAGTAGGGGTCTCCCCTTGAGCCTCAGACTGGGCCCCATCTACTGGGGGTACCCTGTTGGTCCCCTCACCTACTACTGTATCTCTCCTCTGGCTAGCCGTAGTCTTCCTAGTCACCGTCATCTGTGCATGCAAACACCAACACATAAGTTTAATTCAAATTTCCTATAACTCAGTTCTATAGCACGATTTAGATTTCAAAGAAGTGTAACCAACTCCTAAATGCCCTGTAGTTCCTTGCTTATATAATGTGGTGCACAACACATCTATAAACAAGACCCTACTAGACACGGCTTGTAGACTCCCTAGGACAGAACTGCTCTGATACCAAGTTTGTCACGCCCCGAACCTAGGAGCGAGACAAGCACCCGGTGCCTCACCTAACCTGGCGTACCAAATTGCGACTAAGGGACTCTGAACATATAATGTCATACTTTGGCCATGGGGCCACCTTGCAAGACAATTTGCAAAGCAAAATATAAAACTGAATGGAAACTAGCGCTAACTAAACATCAATATAAAGCTAGGCCGACAAGGCCGTCATAGCTACTACAGCTGACAAACCATCAAATATACATACCAGGCCTACAAACCCAACATACTGCACTAACCAACAGGATATGTCTACAAGCCTCTACTGATAGATGTACTATGATCGGAACAGGGCCCCGACCTACCCATAACATATATACAGATATACATAAGATGTACACAACACTCTAGACCTGGTAACTCCGAAAGACATGGAGCTTACCGATAAGGCTGAACTCGGGAAACACCTACTGAGGAGATCTACTCGTCCGTCTATCTGAACCTGCATGCATGAAATGCAGCGTCCCCGGAAAAGGGACGTCAGTACGAAATAATGTACCGAGTATGTAAGGCAATAACATAACTGAAAATCAAAACTGAACTGATAATATAATAACTGGAAGTAACTGGGAGTCAAAGATGATCTGGAGATATACTTACCTGCTGATACTGACTCAACTCCTTCAATATAGTAAGTAAAATAATTGTACGGCCTTATAAGGCTCGGTATATATATAACTGCTCTGCCATAGTAGGCTCGCTCATAGGCGCTCGGCCATACTAGGCTATGTATCTCGGCCATGCTGGGCTCGCTCATAGGCGCTCGGCCACAGTAGGCTCGGTATATAACTTTCCATCTGATCAGAGGTTGCCCAATAGGGGCCTGCCCATCGATTATAGCTCGATGGTAATGAAAATACTGTAATACTGTATATATAGGCTTGCTGCTCTCTTGACTGGAAGAAGACAATACTAAAATTGAATATAGAGTCTCGATAAGGAATAATATTGTAACTTATGAGACTAGAATAGTGTGAATAAATTCATGAATATGAACTTCTCTTTTTGTCTCATTACTAACACATGTAGCTACGAGATCATGCCAAAATGAAGGAAGGCTTAGCCTTAACATACCTTATCACAATCTTTTCAATCACCAAGTTGAACTCACCTCTTCGCACCTTAATCTACAAGAATGATAATAATACTATCGTTAAGTTACGAAAGGTACAACTATCGCACAACGAACGACAAACCTATTTTGTATTAAAACGGGCAGCATCTCCCCTATAATATGCCCTTCCTCCAACTTCAAGATAACACCAACAATACAAGGACAGAACAATAACAACATATATACATCATTTTCCAGCCCTATATACACCATCAAATACTACAAAACAGCCCAACACACCCCAATCTCTTCGTACACAAAACGACCACCGTAGTAGTGTCAAACGACCCGAAAATGTTATGACGAACGACCAGCCAACCACCCTACATTTATATGGTGTTTATAAACCCCCTTCCTCCTCCAAAACTCCACAAAATAGTAATAAAACATGCAGCCCAACAGCAACACAAAACAGTCCACAAAACAGTCCGCTACAAGTGAATAACTCGAACTCACGGCTTTCGATCACCGTCCCGTGAGTTCTTACAAGTATAGAACGACTTACCATGAATTTACAGCAGAAAAAATGGATGAAAGAGAGCAGTAAACTCACCTTATTTGTTGGATAACTCAGCTCCTATCTTGGTTCTTCAAACTCTAAGTTTTACCTCCAATTGGAACTTGAAAGGGAGAGAAAATCAATTAGGGTTTGTGGGAAATTTTTGGGAGGATTCTTTGCAGAGCTTATGTCTGGTTATTATGCTCTATTTTAAGTCTAATATATGAAGAAAATAGGCCCTTAAAAGGCCTCTTTGGACGACCCGAAATGGCCCATGTTTGGGCTTTCATTTAAGCAAGTAGGTGACACACCTACTTGTCACCTAGCAGCTTGCGCAGTATCGCAAAAATGCACATATCTCTCTACTCCGATGTCGTATTGACAAATGGTTTAATGAGTTGGAAAATAGACTCATAGATATTTAATTTGATGGGTGGAACACACCATAACTCTAAGTATATTGGGAGAAAATTGCAGTTACATTTGACCCAAAGTTTCAGTAAAACTTATGAATGTAACTTGTGATGACTTTCATCGACTTTTGTTCCACAACTCGCTTGACTTAAAAACATAACACACGGATGTAATACGACTAATATAAATCATAACATAATCTCTTTATCATGTTAATCACCCTAGTCTCACCCCAAAGGTACATGTTATAACATTCCCAACTTGTCGACTTTCGATGAAACATTGTTTTATTTAATTGCTTTAGCTTCTGAACTGTCCAACCCTCTTTGTACTTGTTGTTCATGATCTTCAATATTTGTAACCTCAAAGGTAACATGATTAACTTACTTTATATACTTTTAAATATTATCTCATTTTTTTGTCCTACATTAGTTTGCTTACGACGCATTTTTACATACGAAAATATAGGGTGTAACATCCTCGAGAATTGGTATGATGTGAATATTTGGAGGTGACGCACATGCTAGGGACGGGCGTGTGAGCGTGCACCGTGAGGGATTGTGACTTGGTTCGTCCCGTGAGACTGTAAAATTGAATAGCCATTGTTATTACTTGTTTTTTCTTGTCTTTGAGCAATTGCCTTTCATGTTAGAAACTATGCTTAGGACATATGACATCACTGTTGGGACCCGCATCGATCGTATACTTGTTGAATTGACTGCTAATTGTTGTCTTGTACTCAGTCACAGTCTTACTTGTGTGTTATATCTCTGTTCCCTCTCATTTCTTGTTGACACTTGTTGTATTCTCTATTTGGGCTGATTATTATGATATTTTGTGAGCCCGAGGGGCTGGAGAGGTTAGTAACTGAGATAGGGCCTGAGTACCGAGTTGGATCGGGTTGCACGCTGCAACAATATTGGATCGGGTTGCACGCCGCAACAATATTGGATCAGGTTGCACATCGCAATAATTTTGGATCGGTTTGCACGCTGCATTAATATTGGATCGGGTTGCACACCGCAACAATATAGCGCTTGGGCTAAAGGATCCCCTCTGGAGTCTGTACACCCCCAGTGAGCACAGGTACCTATTGAGAGTGTGTATTGAGTGCTGAGAGCCGAGAGTATGATCTGTTGAGATGAGTTGAGTGATTGCTACCTTGAGAGGTTGTACTTGCTTTTATTCATTGTTGCATTTAGTTGTTATCTGTTGTTATGAAATTTTTGGAAGATTCATATCTGTTTTACTTGAGCTCGAATTGATTTGACTTATACCACCGGATTTGAAAGCATGTTCACTCTTTACTGAAAACTTTTAAAATGAACTGTATTTTTATAGCTCGTCACTGCTTCTCTGTTCCTTATTTAATTATGTTACTTGCTGAGTTGGTTGTACTCATGCTACACCCTACACTTTATGTGCAGATCCAGGTGTGTACGGTTCTGGCGATCACTGAGTTCGTGCGCGAGCTGATTATCAGAGACTTACGAGGTAGCTGTCGGCATCCGCTGTCCTTGTTTCTCCTTTCTTATTATCTTTTCTCTTTTGTATTGGCATTTGGCACAAACTGTAGTAGACTCTATTTCTAGATTGGTTGTTAGATACTCATGACTTAGTGACACTCCGATGTCGGGCTATCATTCTGCACTTGTGTTTTAGGTTTTACCCAATTATTATGTAAACCTTCAGTTAGTTTAATTGCTTTAGCTCACTTCTGTTATATATTGAAAGCATAATAAGAATGTCGTCTTGCCTAGTTCCACGATAGGCGCCATCATGACTGGTTAGGTATTTGGGTCGTGACAAATTAGTATTAGAGCCTAGGTTATATAGGTCTCACGTGTCATGAGTAGGTTTAGTAGAGTCTTGCGGATCGGTACAGAGACGTCTGTACTTATCTTCGAGAGGCTACAGAACCCTTAGAAAAACTAGATATTCTTGAATTATTGTCATGTGAATCTGTGATTCTAGTAAATAAATATCTGTTGTTTTATTCTCTCGTAGATGTTGAGGACTCGTACTACTTTGTAGGATGGACAACCACCAGTACGAACAGCCAGGGCCGCGAGATGCTGAGGTCGCGGTAGGGGCAGAGGTGCAGCCTGCACAGCAGCTGGGGAAGTATCTGCAGATCCACTAGTTGCCCTAGATCAGGACCAGATTCCAGTTGTTAATGCACCAGCTCAAGCACTACTTGTTCCCATCGTGATTCCTGGCCTTCAAGATGCCTTAGCTCAGATTCTGACCGTGTGTACCGGCCTTGCTCAGGCGGTCTCTATTTTGACGGCAACAGCCACTTCTCAGGCTAGGGGAGGCACTCAGACTCCCGCCGCCCGTATGCCTGAGCAGGTAGTACAGGGACTCCAGACACCGGGGGCACCACCAGCCCAGCCGGTTGTAGTTGCTCAGGACTATGTGGCTCCTGCTATGCCTGAGGATGAGCAGTGTAGATTGTATAGGTTTGGGAGAGTCCAGCCTCCATATTTTAGTGGTATAGAGGGAGAGGATGCACTGGGTTTCTTGGACAAGTGTTAGAGGATACTCCGTACAGCAGGTATTCTGGAGACCAGTGGGGTCTCGTTCACTACCTTTCAGTTCTCTGGGGCTGCATTCAGTTGGTGGGAGGCTTATGAGAGGTGTAGGCCGGTCGGCACATCGCCCCTTACTTGGAAGCAGTTCTCCATTATCTTTCTGGAGAAGTTCGTGCCTCAGTCCCACAGAGAGGAGTTGCGTAGATAATTTGAGCAACTTCGTCAGGGTGATATGTCTGTGATACAGTATGAGATGTGATTCTCGGAGTTGGCCCGTCATACTATCTGGTTGGTTCCCACAGACAGGGAGAGGATCAGGAGGTTTATAGATGGCCTCACTTTTTAGCTGCGATTGCTTATGACCAGAGAGAGAGTGTTTGGTGCTACTTTTGATGAGGTTGTCGACATTGCTGGTCAGATTGAGATGGTTCGCAGTCAGGAAAGGGTTGATAGGGAGGCCAAGAGGCCTTGTGGACATGGTGGATTTAGCGGTGCTTCTTCTGGGGGTCAGTTCCAGCACGGTAGAGGTTGTCCTTTCATACATGCTCAGACGGCTCATCCAGTTCACCGTGGTGCATCATCTGGCCATAGTTCTCACAGTTATCAGTAGGGCCGTTCATCTCTCAGTGCCCTCCCAGCGTAGAGTTCGTCCCGTGCTTCATCGGGTCAGGGTTCGTCTATGCCAGTTCCATCTGCCAGTTATCCCGATGCTCGGGGCTACCTTCAGTCCCCTGTATCAGCACCAGGGAGTTTCTATGAATGTGGGGAGTTTGGTCAAATGAGGAGAGAGTGTCCCCGTATAGTGGGAGGTCCTGCTCCGCAGAGGATCCAGTCTATGTCATCAGCACCAGCCCCTCCACCACTCGCTCAACCAGCCCGGGGTGAAGCCCAGTCAGCTAGGGGTCGCCCGAGAGGGGGAGGAAGATCAGGGGGTGGCCAGGCCCGTTTCTAAGCCCTCCTTGCCATACCAGATACCATTTCTTCAGATGTTGTGATTACAAGTATTGTCTCAGTTTGCCACAGAGATGCCTCTGTATTATTTGACCTTGGTTTCACTTATTCATATGTTTCCTCATATTTCGCTCATTTTCTGGATATGCCCCGTGAGTCTTTAGTTTCATCTGTTCATGTATCTACTCCTGTGGGTGATACTATTATTGTGGACCGCATATATCGGTCATGTGTGGTGACTATTGGGGGTCTGGAGACCAGAATGGATCTTTTGTTGCTCAGTATGGTCGATTTTGATGTGATATTAGGTATGGATTGGTTGTCTCCATGTCATGTTGTTCTAGATTGTCATGCTAAGATTGTGACGTTGGCGATGTCGGGGTTGCCGAGGGTTGAGTGGAGCGGTTCTATAGACTATGTTCCCAGTAGAGTGATTTCATACTTGAAGGCTCAGCGGATGGTTGAGAAGGGTTGTCTATCCTATTTGGCTTTTGTGAGGTATGTTAGTGCAGAGACTCCTGCCATTGATTCTGTTCCGGTGGTGCATGATTTTTCGGATGTGTTTCCTACAGACCTGTCGGGCATGCCATCTGATAGGGATATTGACTTCGGTATTGATTTGGTGCCGGGCACCCAGCCCATTTCTATTCCACCGTATCGTATGGCACCAGCGGAGTTGAAGGAGTTGAAGGAATAGCTTCAGGAACTCTTTGATAAGGGGTTTATTTGGCCTAGCGTGTCACCTTGGGGTGCACCGGTTCTATTTGTAAAGAAGAAGGATGGTTCTATGAGGATGTGCATTGACTACAAGCAGTTGAACAAGGTCACAATCAAGAACAAGTATCCTTTGCAACGTATTGATGATCTATTTGACCAGCTTCAGGGGGCGAGGGTGTTCTCCAAGATTGATTTGAGGTCAGGGTATCAACAACTGAAGATTCGGGATTCGGATATTCTTAAGACAACTTTCAGGACCCGATATGGCCATTATGAATTCCTTGTGATGTCTTTTGGGCTGACTAACGCCCCATCAGCATTCATGCATTTGATGAACATTGTGTTTCAGCCTTATTTGGACTCGTTCATTATTGTATTCATTGATGATATCCCGGTGTACTCTCGTAGCCAGGAGGAGCATGCCCAGCATCTGAGGATTGTGTTACAGAGATTGAGGGAGGAGAAACTTTATGCAAAGTTCTCCAAGTGTGAGTTTTGGCTCGGTTCAATGTCGTTCTTGGGGCATATGGTATCCAGCGAGGGTATTCAGGTGGATCCGAAGAAGATAGAGGCGGTGCAGAGTTGGCCCAGACCGTCCTCAGCCACGGAGATTAGGAGTTTTCTTGGTTTGGCGGGCTATTACCGTCGTTTTGTGGAGGGTTTTTCATCTATTGCATCGCCCTTGACCAAATTAACCCAAAAGGGTGCTCCATTCAGGTGGTCGGATGAGTGCGAGGAGAGCTTTCAGAAGCTCAAGACTGCTTTGACCACGACCCCAATTCTAGTTCTGCCATCAGCTTTTGGTTCTTACATAGTGTATTGTGATGCCTCATGGATAGGTATTGGATGTGTTCTGATGTAGGAGGGTGGAGTGATTGCTTATGCTTCGTGCCAGTTGAAGACCCGTGAGAAGAACTATCTTGTCCATGATCTTGAGTTAGCAGCTATTGTTCACGCCTTGAAGATTTGGTGGCACTATCTGTATGGGGTTTATTGTGAGATCTACATTAATCACCTGATTTTGCAGCATCTGTTCAAGTAGAAGGATCTTAACTTGCGTCGACGGAGGTGGTTAGAGCTTCTCAAGGACTATGATATCACCATTTTGTACCATACCGGGAAGGCCAATGTGGTGGCCTATGTCTTGAGTCGCCGGGCGAAGAGTTTGGGGAGTTAGCGTATCTTCTAGCAATAGAGAGACCCTTGGCATTGGATGTTCAGGCCTTAGCTAGCCATCTTGTCAGATTGGATATTTCGGAGCCGAGTCGGGTATTGGTTTGTGTGGTCTCTAGGTTTTCTCTTTATGATCATATCAGGGAGCGTCAGTATGATGACCCCCATCTTCTCGTCCTCCAGGACAGGGTTTGGCGAGGTGATGCTAGAGATGTGACTATTGGTGATGATGGCGTGTTGATGATGCAGGGCCGGATATGTGTGCCCAATATGGATGGGCTTCGGGAGTTGATTCTTGAGGAGGCCCATAGCTCGCGGTATTCCATTCATCCGGGTGCCGCGAAGATATATCAGGATTTGAGACAACACTATTGGTGGAGGAGGATGAAGAAGGATATAGTTAGGTTTATGGCTCAGTGTCTCAATTGTTAACAGGTTAAGTATGAGTATCGGAGACCGGGTGGCTTGCTTTAGAGGTTAGAGATCCCAGAGTGGAAGTGGGAGCGGATCACCATTGATTTCGTAGTTGGGCTCCCACAGACTTCGAGGAAGTTTGATGCAATTTGGGTGATCGTTGATCGGCTAACCAAGTCCGCACACTTCATTCCAGTTGGTACTACTTATTCTTCAGAGCGGTTGGCTGAGATTTACATCCGAGAGATTGTTCGCCTTCATGGTGTCCCAGTTTCCATCATTTTAGATAGAGGCACACAGTTTACATCGCAGTTTTGGAGGGTCGTGCAGTGAGAGTTAGGTACTCAAGTTGAGTTGAGCACAGCCTTTCACCCTCAGATAGACGGACAGTCCGAGTGCACTATCCAGATATTGGGGTTCATGGGACCAGTTTCTGCCGCTCGCGGAGTTTGCATATAACAACAGTTATCAGTCGAGCATTCAGATGGCTCCGTATGAGGCTTTATATGGGAGGCGGTGTAGATCTCTGGTAGGATGGTTTGAGTTGGTGAGGCTAGGCTCTTGGGTACAGACTTGGTCTAGGATGCAGTAGACAAGGTGAAATTGATTTAGAAGCGGCTTCGCACGGTGCAGTCTAGGAAGAAGAGCTATGCTGACAGGAAGGTCCGTGATGTGTCTTTCATGGTCAGGGAGAAGGTTCTACTGAAGGTATCACCCATGAAGGGTGTTATGAGGTTTGGGAAGAGGGGAAAGTTGAGCCCTCGGTTCATTGGACCTTTTGAGGTACTTCAGAGGATAGGGGAGGTGGCTTACAAGCTTGCCTTGCCAACTAGCTTGCCGAGTGTGCATCCAGTATTTTATGTTTCTATGCTCCGGAAGTATATCGGCGATCCATCCCATGTTTTGTATTTCATCACGGTTCAGTTGGAGGGTGATATGACTTATGATGTGGAGCCGATGGCCATTTTGGAGCGGCAGGTTCGGAAGTTGAGGTCAAAGGATATAGCTTCAGTGAAGGTGCAGTGGACAGGTTAGCCTGTGGAGGAGGCTACTTGGGAGACCGAGCGGGAGATGCGGAGCAGATATCCAACTGTATTATGTCTTACCGGGTTGGTTGGTTCGGGTCCGGAGTGGTTTTGGAGTGAATTGAGACACTTAGTCTCTTAATTGGAAGCTTAAGTTGGAAACTATGACCGCATGTCGACTTGTGGGAACAACCTCGGATTTGAATTTTTATGGTTCCGTTAGCTTCGTTATGTGATTTTGGACTTAGGAGCGCGTCCGGAATATGATTTGGAGGTCTGTAGTAGAATTAGGCTTGAATTGGCGAAAGTTAAAATTTTGGCAATTTTGGCTGGCAGTGGAAATTTTGATATCGGGTTCAGATTGGATTTCCGGAAGTTGGAGTAGGTTCGTGGTGTCATTTTTGACTTGTGTGTAAAATTTGAGGTCAATCGGACGTGGTTTGGTAAGTTTCGGCGTCGTTGTGGAATTCACAAGTTTAGAAGTTCTTTAGGCTTGAATCAGGGTGTAATTTGGTATTTTTATGTTGTTTTGAGGGATTCGAAGGTTCGACTAAGTTTGTATCAGGTTATAGGACTTGTTGGTATAATTGGTTGAGGTCCCGGAGGCCTCTGGGTGATTTCGGGTTATTAACTGCTTGATGGGAGTTGAGGAAATGCAGCTGAAGTTGCTGCTACTGGTGTAACCGCACCTGCGGAGTGGGAACCGCAGGTGCGAGCCCACAGAAGCGAAGGAGGAGCCGCAGATGCGGCTAAGGTGGATCTTGGCAGAGGACGCAGGTGCGATGGCATTCCCGCACCTGCGATGGTCGCAGAAGCGGATTTAGGAGCACAAGTGCGAGTTTGGACCGCAGGTGCGATGTAGTTCCCGCACCCGCGAAGAGCGCAAATGCGGTCACTTGATCACAGGAGCAGAGGTAGTGTTTTAGTGATTTTTCCACAGATGCGGAAATGGAGCCGCAGGTGCGAGAAGTGTGGACGGAACCAATAAATAGAAGACTTTAAGTTTTTTCACCATTTTCATCATTTTTGAGCTCGGATTTTGGGGATTATGAGAGAGATTTCGGAGTAATTACTGAGGTAAGTTCCTTGTGCCTATTTATCTTTAATAATGGTGTTCCCCACTGACTTTTACACCTAGTTGGTGAGTGTTTGAGGTGAGATTTGGGATATTAGGGCTTGAGAATCAGAGAGTGAATTTTGGGGTTTTGGAGGGGCAATTGAGGTCGAATTTTGATAAATTTGGTATGGTTAGACTCGTGAGTGAATGGGATTTCGGGTTTTGTGACTTTCGTCAGGTTTCGAGACGTGGACCCGGGGGGACGGGTTGAGCCGATTTCGGAGTTTGGACTATATTTTAGTAGTTTTCTTGTGGAATTGGTCCTCTTAGCCAATATTGATTATCTCCTACTGTTTGTGGCTAGATTCGGGGCATTTGGAAGCCGATTCGAGAGGCAAAGGCATTTCAGAGTCGGATTTCTGCGCGGTTGAGGTAAGTAACAATCTTAAATCTAGTTTTGAGGGTATGAAACCCCGAGAATTGGTATGATGTGAATATTTGGAGGTGACGCGCATGCTAGGTGACGGGCGTGTGAGCATGCACCGTGAAGGATTGTGACTTGGTCCGTCCCATGAGACTGTAAAGTCGAATAGCCATTGTTATTACTTGTTTTTCCTTGTCTTTGAGCAATTGACTGCCTTTCATGTTCGAAACCATGCTTAGGCCATATGATATCACTGTTGGGACTCGCAGCGGTCGTATACTTGTTGAATTGACTACTAATTATTGTCTTATACTCAGTCACAGTCTTACTTGTGTGTGATATCTCCGTTCCCTCTCATTTCTTATTGATACTTGTTGTATTCTGTGTTTGGGCTGATTATTATGATATTTTGTGAGCCCGAGGGGCTGGAGAGGTTAGTGACTGAGATAGAGCCTAAGTGTCGAGCTGTGAGCTGTGAGGTATATGGATCGGGTTGCACGCCGCAACAAGCCTTCAGGCTATATATATATATATATATATATATATATATATATATATATATATATTATTGGATCGGGTTGCACGCCGCAACAATATTGGATCGAGTTGCATGCCACAACAATATTGGATCGGGTTGTACGCCGCAATAATATTTGATCGGGTTGCACGCCGCAATAATATTGGATCGGGTTGCACGCCACAGCAATATAACTCTTGGGCTGAAGGGGCCCCTCTGGAATCTGTACACCCCCAATGATCGCAGGTACCTATTGAGAGTGTGTATTGAGGGCTGAGAGCCGAGAGCATGAGCTGTTGAGATGAGTTGAGTGACTGCTGCCTTGAGAGGATGTACTTGCTTTTATTCATTGTTGCACTTAGTTGTTATTTGTGGTTGATGTGAAGTTTTTGGAAGATTCATATCTATTTCTGGAAGATTCACTGCTTCTCAGTTTGTTATTTAGTTCTGTTACTTACTGAGTTGGTTGTACTCATGCTACACCCTACACTTCATGTGCATATCTAGGTGTGTACGGTTCTGGCGGTTATTAAGTTCATACGCGAGCTGATTATCGGAGACTTACGAGGTATGTAATGACCTGACCAGTCATTTTGAGCTCTAGCACGTCATTCAACGGTTTGATACCTCGAGCATCTTCACTTCAGGTATTATGACTGGTACGCGTGGTCGGAATTTAATTTCGGGAAGTTCGTAGTTGATTTGGAAGAAAATTCTAATCTTGAAAGCTTTAAGTTGGAAGAATTGTCTAAGGTTTGATTTTTGAGTAAACGACCTCGAAATCAGGATTGGAAGGTTTCAACAGGTTCGTATGATGATTTTGGGCTTAGGCGTATGTCCGTATCGGGTTTTGGACGACCGCAGAGCATTTCAACGCCTATTATGGAAGGTTGGCGTTTGGAAGAATTTCATAAATTTGAGTTGAAATGCATTTCAATGATATCGACATCCATTGGGATTCTGAGTCTGGGAATTGCTCCGTATGATGATTCCGATCTTAGGAGCGCATCCGGTTGTGGATTTGGAGGCCCGTAGGCCATTTTAGGGTCATTTGGGAGAAAGTTGGAAATTTGGATCATTTTGAGAAGTTTGACCGGGAGTGGACTTTTTGATATCGGGGTAGAAATTCGATTTTCGGAAGTTGGAGTAGGTCTGTAATATCAATTATGACTTGTGTGCAAAATTTGAGGTCAATCGGGCGTGATTTGATAGGATTCGGCATCGATTGTAGAAGTTTAGAATTTCAAAGTTCATTAAGTTTGAAATGGAGGGTGATTCATAGTTTCGATGTTATTGGGCGTGATTTGAGGCCTCGACTAAGTTCATAATGTGTTTTGGAACGTGTTGGTATATTTGGTTGAGGTCCCAAAGGCCTCGGGTGGATTCTGGACGGTAAACGGATCAAGTTTGGACTTGGGAAGAACAACTGAGCTTCCAGCTTCTGGTGTAACCGCACCTGTGCAGAGGAAGCCACAGGTGCGAGCTCGCAGTTGCGAGCTATGAGCCGCAGAAGCGAAAGAGTGAGGGCAGGCCAGCCACCGCAGGTGCGGAAGTTTTGGCGCACCTGCATGACCGCAGGTGCGAGGGAAGTAGTCTTAAAAGCGGATGGGCTCGCAGAAGCGACCCCTTTTTGTCCGCAGGTGCGGAGCTTGACCAGGTAGGGGAAATGCACACCTGCGAGGGTTTAGTCGCAGGTGTGGGACCGTAGATGCGGCCAAGGCACCGTAGGTGCGAAAATTGCCTGGGCAGTGAGGTTTTTAAAATATGGGATTTGGCCATTTTCCTCCACTTTTCATTCGGGTGGGCGATTTTTGGAGCTCTTGGAAGGGTAATTTTCGTCATCTATGTCAAGGTAAGTGATTCCCACCTATAGCAAGTTAAATACTTGGATTATATATGGATTTAGACTTGAAAATTTGTAGAAATTTGGGATTTTGGTAGAAAACCTAGAAATTGATATTTTTGGATTTTGACCACGAAATTGGACATGGAATTTGGAATGAATTATATATTTGAGTTCGTGGTGTCATGGGTAAAGTTTATCTTCAAAGAATTTCAGAATCTGGGCACGTGGGCCCGAGGGTGATTTTTTTTTTTGACTTTTCAAGTGGAGTTAGGACATGTTGTAAATTGAATTATAATGAGTATTAGAGTATATGTTTATGGTTTTACACATTTATTGACTAGTCTTGGATTGTTAGGCATCGGTTTGAGTTGTTGGAAGGGCTTGGGAGCCGGTTATGGAATTTCGGAGCAAGGTAAGTCTCTTTTCTGACCTTATAAGAAGGAACTTACCCTATAAGTGAACTTAATTAATATGTGTTGTTATTATGGGGGCTACGTACGCACGAAGTGACGAGAGTCCATGCATCGCTACTATTCCTTTTTATGTCCGGGTAGTTTTAGGTTTATACTATACTTGTGGACACCGTTATTTGATTATATTTGTTAATTGTATCAAATGGAACTGAGTTGAGGATTTTTAAGGATTTAAAAGCTTCGAGTCGAATTGTCTTTATTTTGAAAAGAATCAAGAAAGAGTTATGATTTATTGATAAATTTATATTTGACCGCGTCGCATGTATGATTCGCGAGCGGGGTAATAGATGCATCTATGGTTCACGTCGTTCGACCCTCGGCAGTGCACAGTTTACATTTATGTTGGATCGGGCCGAACGTCCTCGGTGGTATTCGTGTGTGATAATAGAACTGGAAGTTCCTTTTATAATTGGTATAAATTCATTATTTGAAAGATTATTTGTTTTAAATGAAGGAAGTGATTTGGGTCCTTAAATAGGGTGATGAATTTTTCAGTTATTTCTTGTTCTGAGTTATATTGTTATATATATCATGCTTAATTAGAATTTCATATTATCATATTGTTGGCCCTTAGTAAGTGTCGAAGTCGAACCCTCGTCACTACTTCTTCGAGGTTAGGCGGGATACTTACTGGGTATGAGTTGATTTACGTACTCATGCTAGACTTGCTGCACATTTTTGTGCAGGTGCATATATGTCTAGTGGCCTTGTGGGCGCAGAGACGCGGTTATTGCGGGGACTTAGGTGAGCTGCATTTCACGTTACGAGTCTGCGGCCAACAGAGTCTCCTTCAGAGTATTTATATTTTCCTGTCCAATTTGTATTCCGGACAGATGTTGTATTTTATTTTATATTCCTAGTTGATGCTCATACACTTGTGACACCGGGTTTTGGGCGATTATGGGTTGCACTGTATTGGAACTTTTAAAGATATTATTATGTATTTTGTAAACTCCATCTTTAACTATTTATTTGAAGGAAATATGATTTCAGAAATATTAAAAATGAGAACCAAATTAAGTATTTAGTTTTGGCTTGTCTGACAGCGGTGTCCGGTACCATCATGGCCTTTAATGGATTTTGGGCTCGTGAAAAAGTGGTATTAGAGCATTAGGTTCACTTAGGTCTTACGAGTCATGGGCGAGTCTAGTAGAGTCTTGCGGATCGGTACGGAGACGTCTGTACTTATCTTCGAAAGGCTACAGGGCTGTTAGGAGCACTTCCCTTCTTGATTCCTCGTCTTGTGATTTGATCCCTGTGAGGCTTATGCCTTCATTTCCTTCCTATTCAATCTTATGAGGCGTGAAACGCTTGTTATAAATTGGGAATCGAGGAATTCCAATGGTACTACAAATGTGGTGCGGGATGTTTCTCCCTGCGTATTTGCTTTGGGCTATTGTCGTCGCCTTGAGGAAGGTCGTTCTTTCATTTCAGCTCAAAATAAGTATTACTTAAGGTTTTGAGACTTGTCATTGATTGTTATGATGATTCGCGCGTTGCTATCGCACAATGTTGGTGTAATGGTAGGATGCTTGTCTACGCATTGAAGTAGTGAATGACTTGGAAGGAGGTTTACTCAGTGCATGATTCAGAGATCTAGTGTTTTATTTCCGGCAAAGGTAAGGCAATCGGGCTATGAATGTTTAGGTTTTGGTGGACAGAGTAATGAGATTTAGTATTTCGAGCATGGTGGGATTTTCATCTGTGACGTGGTGTCGTCGCCCCGGATTGAATGTGTTAAGGTCGCCCCGGAGAAGCGGTTGTCAGAGACAACGGAGTGCAGTAATTCCAGAATTTAAATGGGTATTTCTAATGTTGACGGCTTGAGGAAGATGATCTTCGGGGGGAGGGGGTTTAAAGTTGGTAGCGATCTATTGGTTCAAGTGCTACAGAGATAGATATTGAATTAAGGCAACAATTGGGCAGCGAAGGATGAGGAAGGACATGTGGGAGGTGTCTTGAGGTGTTTAAATTTCTAGAAGGCCAAGTGTGAGAAACAGAAGTCGGGTAGTTGCTTAAAGGAGAGGGTTTGACCAAAGTGGGAGAGTGGCAGAGTAGCATATGGGTTCTATGGTAGGATGACTATATGCCTTGGGAAAATTTTAGAGTGATTTGGAACTCATGGTAGACAGTGACTAAGTCTACGAACTTAATTTGGAATATTGGCTGCTATACAGAGAAGGGTTGGATACTACGAAAAAGAGTTGCATGATATGAAGAAGGATACAACATGACTTTGGATTGGAATGTATCGTCGCACGTTTAGTTGTTGTCAATGGAGAGTGAACGAGCTTGTACGGCTGGTGAATGAGCACGGGCTCAAGATGGTTTAAAGATTTCATAGTAATTGTACTCGGTGCAGCGTTGTTGGAAGATGTCGGCATGGAATTTCACAGGTGGGTTATTTCTTGTGAGCAGGTTAACTGTTGCATGGTGTTGATGAAACTTCTACGTAGAACTTTACTGGCTATCCGGTAAAAGGTAGAATATGTAAACGTGGCTAGTGATTCAAGGCATTCATGAAATGGTTAACATTAAGATTTCGAGGAATTTGGCGGGTCGATTGCGCAAGATCATATTAGTAAGGAAGAAGGTTCCAGAGTTATGCAATGGTAGATTCAAGCTAAGTGGGAGAGCCCCACCGTCTATGATTGGATTGCATAGTTATCTACTTGTGAGGTTTTTGGTTATCGGCATGTTGGTGGGTTATTACGACTAAAGAAAGAGGACATCAGTAGTTATTTGAGCCAAGGATTTGAGGAATGTGTGCTATAATTGGTCTTATCGATTCATGTTCAGGCTTCGGGAAGACTCAAAGTTTATGCTTTGCGTAAATGTGATTTACAAGGGAAGTGATTCAGCCGGGTGCTTCTTTGAGAGGGAGTTCATGTGTTAGCAGAGCCTTGGGGTTGATTATATTCGGGACCAAGTCAGAGCGGGTAACTCTCAACAACGGTCCTAGTGGATTCAAAAGTTAAAGTGTGGTGCCTAAGGATTTCGAGTCCGTAGTGTGGTTAACTATTGAGCTATTGCAACGGATTATAAAAGGGGCTTGGAGTGTTCTATGTTCTCTGCGGTATGCGGTGTAGTAGTGGAAGAATGGGAGAAAATAACTTCGGAATCATAGGGAAATTATCAGAATGAGTATACCCGTTGAAGATGTGAATATGCGCACAAGGAAAGTATGAGATAGTTCGTGAGTTTGGAGACAACGTGGTCTCGTGAAATAAGGTCACTCAAGATGAGTGCGGATTTGGGTTCGTGATGTTTTGTGTGGAGCTATCATTATTTCTAGGGCAAGTCCCGAGTAAATTAGCAGAAATGGCTCGGTTGGTAATGGTTGAATCAGCATGGTTATGGCAGTGGCTAGTTTCTCTAGTGTGAAGTTATACATGTAGTTTATGGCTGTGCACTTGGGATTGAGTGCCACCACAACTTGGTTGATTTGGGAGATATTCGATTCGTATCGCTCTGTTATGTAAAGGGATTTTCGGAAAAGTTATGGCAGTTTAGATTACGACATGAGGTTGTATTTTCTGTGGTTTGGGAATTCAGTCACGTGTGCCGATGGTCCTCCTGAAATGAGTTGAGTAAAAGGTTTCTATTTGATGAAATGTTTATCCTATTAATGGATCAGGGGTTATTATGGAATTCTAGTACTCTCACGTATTGGCATGTTAGGTGCATCAAGCGGCTTGGGAAATTGGAAGCTGAGGATCAAGGTTGTGGTTCGGTGTTGACAAGAATGTCACGAGCTCGGATGATCAGGGAAGAATTTGGATGTTTAGAGTAAGCTGGTATTGTCTTTAGTGTCACTTAATATTGGTATCATGTGTAAGAGGTTTTATGTACTGATTGAGGCTTCTTGATTTGCTTTACAGCATTAGTGTGACCGGTGGTATGGATATGCAGACTTGTTACCTGGTGCGGAGGGTCGTGGGAGTGTATCCCATGGAAGATTATATAAGTGTGACATGTAGTCACTTGATTTATTAAAGATTTAAAACCAAGTATGGAGATTGTAGTACTATCGCTAATGTGAGAATTTATGCCTGAAGGGCACTCGGTTCATTTGGTTATGGAATGTGGAAGTTTGTTCTGGATTTGAAGGCTGTTCTTATGTGTCGTGAATAGGTCGTTGTAAGTCCTTGAGAGGCTATTTAGCCAAGCATGGTATGATCAAAATTGGTTGAGGTCTGTGGATGGATCTATATGTGAATGTGGGCTCTATATCATGCCAGATGTGCTCATCTCAGCATAGCGTTGTCTTCGGAAGGGTCTTCAGGCCTTGGATGTTATTCCTTCATCAGCTATCCCGTGCAATCTATATTATACCAACTGGGTTGTGAGGTGGTTTGATTATTCGCACTCGTATTGAGATCCCGTATGGTTTGTGGTATTATGTGATCAGGATGGCTCTCGAGATACAGATCATATATCGCACCTTAGTCGTGCTTGTGTTTGGTAGTGCGTGACATTACCCGTCTCCCCAGGATTTGTATTATGCACTTGGCGTGCTTATGATTGATATTCGGGCATTTTGTGTATATGAGCGTTACGGCTCGATGTGTATGTTCTTTAGATTATTATGTGTAGATCGGGTGGAACGTTGCCACGGGTATATGGTTGGATCGGGTGGCACGCCGCCACGGATATGTTGATTGGATCGGGTGGCGCGCCGCCACGGGGATCATGGTTGGATCGGGTTGCACGCCGCAACGGTATCATGTGTGGATCGGGTTGCATGCCGCAACAGTGTGTTATTGAGTACAGTCTCCCATATCTACTATTGTGCGTTTTGCTTCCCATTTCCTGAGGAAGGTTCATAATATCTTATCGGATGTTTAAATTAGATGTGTGGATTGAGTAGTTCTTTCCAGAGTTCATTTTTCTTATGTACCACATTCGAGTTTGTGGACTGTTGGCACATTGTGGCATCCTATGAGACTTTTGGTAGTGTCTGAGGTGGCTTATTGCCTGAGCAGCTTGTACTGGGTGAGACGAGATTATTGGACATGGGATCAGTGCGATCAGATTTATATGAAGCATATTAAAGAGTAAATATTGTTATTCAGTCCATAATGAGGTAATGGTTCTTATCGAGAGGTGAGACTCTATAAATTGTGATTTGGCAGGTGGTTATGAGTTCTACACGTCTTCTCTGTCGTGGTAGTATTGCAAGAGTAGGAACAGGACTTATATGAGTCATGAGGTGTGTTGTGAGCATCAGATTCATGGGTTTTCGGTTGTTGTTATCAGGGGATGTATTATGGTCATGTGAATTATGCAGTGCATGGTTTGGATTCGCGAAGGTATGCAAACATGTATTGGTGCATCGTGTAGTGATTAATACGGCGTTCGTATGTTGGAAACAGACCTGGTAGAGGATTTCAGATGTTGGAATTTGGCTTTAAGGCTTATTTGACTAGATAAAAGGGAGGATTTTCGGGTTTGCTCGGGCAAATGTGCTCAACTGGGTTATGGTAGCACGGGTAGGTGCACGAGGTGTTAAACGGCGATTTTAGACAACTCCAGAGCAATTCTTAGCACGTTCGCGGACGAACGTATGTTTAAGTGGGAGAGAATGTAACGACCCGACCGGTTGTTTTAAGCTCTAGCGCGTCATTCAGCGGTTTGAGACCCCGAGCAGCTTCACTTCAGGTATTATGACTGGTATGCGTGGTCGTAATTTATTTTCGGGAAGTTCAGAGTTAATTTGGAAAGAAATTCTTATCTCGGAAACTTTAATTTGGAAGAATTGTCTAAGTTTTGATTTTTGAGTAAACGACCTCGGAATCGGGATTGGAAGGTTCCAACAGGTTCGTATGATGATTTTGGACTTAGGCGCATGTCCGGATCGGGTTTTGGATGAATCGGGAGCATTTCGGCACCTATTGTGGAAGGTTGGCGTTTTGGAAGAATTTCATAGAGTTGAAATGCATTTCAATTATATCGACGTCCGTTGGGATTCCGAGTCAGGGAATAGCTCTGTATGATGATTCCGGTCATAGGAGCGCGTCCGGATGTGGATTTAGAGGTCCGTAGGCCATTTTGGGCGAAAGTTGGAAATTTGGATATTTTGAGAAGTTTGACCGGGAGTGGACTTTTTTATATCGGGGTCGATTTCCGATTTTCGGAAGTTGGAGTAGGTCCGTAATATCAATTATGGCTTGTGTGCAAAATTTGAGGTCAATCGGACGTGATTTGATAGGTTTCTGCATCGATTGTAGAAGTTTGGAATTTCAAAGTTCATTAAGTTTGAAATGGAGGGTGATTCGTAGTTTCGATGTTATTGGGCATTATTTGAGGCCTCGACTAAGTTCGTAATGTGTTTTGGAACGTGTTGGTATATTTGGTTGAGGATCTGAGGGCCTCGGGTGAATTTCGGACGGTAAACGGATCAAGTTTGGACTTGGGAAGTACAGCTAAAGCTTCCAGCTTCTGATGTAACCGCACCTGCGCAGAGGTAACCGCAGGTGCGACCTATGAGCGGCAGAAGCGAAAGAGTGAGGGCAGGCCAGCCACCGCAGGTGCGGAAGTTTTGGTGCACCTGCGTGACCGCAGGTGCGAGGGAAGTAGTCGCAGAAGCGGATGGGCTCACAAAAGCGGCCCCTTTTTGTCTGCAGGTGCGGAGCTTGGCCAGGTAGGGGAAATGCGCACCTGCGAGGGTATACTCGCAGGTGCGGGACCGCAGGTGCGGGACCGCATGTGCAAAAATTGCCTGGGCGGTGAGGTTTTTAAAAGATGGGATTTGGCCATTTTCCTCCACTTTTCATTTGGTTGGGCGATTGTTGGAGCTCTTGGAAGGGAGATTTTCGTCATCTATGTCAAGATAAGTGATTCCCACCTATAGCAAGTTAAATACTTGGATTATATATGGATTTAGACTTCAAAATTTGTAGAAATTTGGGGTTTTGGTAGAAAACCTAGAAATTGATATTTTTGGATTTTGACCACGAAATTGGACATGGAATTTGGAATAAATTATATATTTGAGTTCGTGGTGTCATGGGTAAAGTTTATCTTTGAAAATTTTCAGAATCCGGGTACGTGGGCCCAAGGGTGATTTTTTATCGACTTTTCAAGCGGAGTTAGGAATTGTTGTAAATTGAATTATAATGAGTATTAGAGTATATATTTATGGGTTTACACATTTATTGACTAGTTTTGGAGCGTTGGGCATCAGTTTGAGTTGTTGGAAGGGCTTGGGAGCCGGTTATGGAATTTTGGAGCGAGGTAAGTCTCTTTTCTGACCTTGTAAGAGGGAACTTACCCCATAAGTGAACTTAATTAATATGTGTTGTTATTGTGGGGGCTACGTACACACGAAGTGATGAGAGTCCGTACATAGCTAGTATTCTTATTTATGTCGGGTAGTTTTAGGTTTATACCATGCTTGTGGACACTGTTATTTGATTATATTTGTTAACTGTATCAAATGGAACTGAGTTGAGGATTTTTAAGGATTTAAAAGCTTCGAGTTGAATTGTCTTTATTTTGAAAAGAATAAAGAAAGGGTTATGATTTATTGATAAATTTATATTTGACCACGTCGCATGTATGATTTGCGAGCGAGGTAATAGATGCATCTATGGTTCGCGTCATTCGACCCTCGGCAGTGCACAGTTTACATTTATGTTGGATCGGGCCAAACATCCTCGGAAGTATTCGTGTGTGATAATAGAGCTGGAAGTTCCTTTTACAATTGGTATAAATTCATTATTTGAAAGATTATTTGTTTTAAATGAAGGAAGTGATTTGGGTCCTTAAATAGGGTGATGAAGTTTTCAGTTATTTCTTGTTCTGAGTTGTATTGTTATATATATCATGCTTAATTAGAATTTTATATTATCATATTGTTGGCCCTTAGTAAGTGTCGAAGTCGACCCCTCGTCACTACTTCTTCGAGGTTAGATGGGATACTTACTGGGTACGCATTGATTTGCGTACTCATGCTACACTTGTTGTACATTTTTGTGCAGGTGCATATATGTCTAGTGGCCTTGTGGGCGGATAGGCGCGGTTATTGCGGGGATTTAGGTGAGCTGCATTTCACGTTACGAGTCCGCAGCCAGTAGAGTCTCCTTCAGAGTATTAATATTTTCCTGTCCAATTTGTATTCCGGACAGATGTTGTATTTTATTTTATATTCCTAGTTGATTCTCATGCACTTGTGACACCGGGTTTTAGGCGATTATGGGTTGCACTATATTGGAATTTTTAAAGATATTATTATGTATTTTGTAAACTCCATCTTTTAATATTTAATTGAAGAAAATATGATTTCAAAAATATTAAAAATGAGAACCAAATTAAGTATTTATTTTTGGCTTGCCTGACAGCGGTGTTGCCTGGCGCCATCATGACCTTTAATGGATTTTGGGGTCGTGACAAGGTAGCTGCCGACGTCTGCAGTCCTTGTTTCTACTTTTCTTATTATCTTCTCTCTCTTGTATTGGCATTTGGCACAGACTGTAGTAGACGCTGTTTCTAGATTGGTTGTTAAATGCTCATGACTTAGTGACACCCCGATGTAGGGCTATCATTCTGCACCCGTGTTTTGGGTTTTACCCCGTCATTATGTAAACCTTCAGTTAGTTTAATTGTTTTAGCTCACTTCTGTTATATATTGAAAGCATATTGAGAATGTCGGCTTGCCTAGTTCCACGATAGGCGCCATCACGACTGGTTAGGTATTTGGGTCGTGACACATAATATACTCGATCTGTATAATATACTGTATTAGTATAATATACTAGATCAATATATTATACTGGGTCAGTATAATATACAGAATGCTGCTATATTCTATGTGATGATTTCCAGTATATTTAACTGAGTACTAGATAGAAAATTTGATAGATATATGGATTTCGAAAAAACAAAAATTATTATATAACATCAGCAAAGTATGTTGTTATAGAAGAAACAAAGATTACAGTCATTTTGACTTCAAATCAAGAAAAAAAAGAAAATAGACACTAATAATATTTTTGTAACGACCCGACTTGTCGTTTTAAGAATTTATGCCCCGTTCAATGACTTAAGGTCTCGAGAAGCTTCACAATATGTATTATGACCCACGGGTGTGGTCGAGTTTTATTTACTGAAGATTCAGAATTAAATTAAAAGAACAATCCTTATTTAGAAGCTTAAATGGAAAGAGTTGACTGGAGAGTTGACTTTTGAGTAAACGACTCCGGAATGGAATTTTGAAGATTTCAATAGCTCCGTATGGTGATTTTGGACTTAGGAGCATGTCCGAAAAATTATTTGAAGGTCCGTAGTGGAAGTAAGCTTGAAATAGCAAAAAATTGAATTTTTGAAAGCTTAACCGGGGGTTGACTTTCTGATATCGGGGTCGAAATATTATTCTGGAAATTTGAATAGCTTCTTTATGTCATTTATGAATTGTGTGCAAAATTTGAAGTCATTTAGGATTGATTTGATATGTTTCGGCACAAGATATAGAATTTGAAAGTTCAAAGTTCATAGATTTTGATTTGAGGTGTGATTCATCGTTTTGATGTTGTTTGATATGATTTGAGGCCTCGAGTAGGTCCGTGTTATGTTATGGAACTTGTTGGTATGTTCGGATGCTTAACGGATTGAATTTGGATTTGAAGGAGGAGCTGAAGCAGCTGGGCTGCTGGAGTGATCGCACCTGCGCGAAAAAGGCCGCAGGTGCGAGCTCGCGGATGCAAGGAATGATTCGCAGAAGAGAAAATGCATTGGCTGTCCAGGCACCGCGGGTGCGAAAAACTCATCGTAGGTGCGAAGACCGCGGGTGCAAAAAAAATCATCGCGGGTGCGAAGACCGCGGGTGCAAAGAAATCATCGCGGGTGCGAAGACCGTAGGCGCGAAGATATCATCGCGGGTGCGAAGACCGCAGGCACGAAGAAATTATCGCGGGTGCGAAGACCGCAGGTGCAAAGAAATCACCGCGGGTGCGAAGACCGCAGGTGCAAAGAAATCACCGCGGGTGCGAAAATCCTAGACAGCATGTTAAAACCAGAGGGGTTCCGAGTTTTGCCATTTTTGGGTCTTCAAGCACGGTTTTTGGGGAGATTTTGAGAGAGAATTCAAGGGAAACTTGAGGTAAGTCACTTGTGATCATTTCTACTCCATAATATTGAATTATCATCGACTAATCCGACTAGATTACATGTTTTTGAGGTGTAAATCGGGGGTTTCAACTTAGGGATTTGAAAATAAGTTTTGAAGATTTGGAGGTCGAGTTGAGGTCGGATTTTGGTAAAATTGGTATGGTTAGACTCGTGGTTGAATGGGCTTTCGGATTTTGTAACTTTTGTCAAGATCCGAGATGTGGGCCTCACAGACGATATTTGAGCTAATTTCGGATTTGTTTTTGTTGGAAAATTAGTATTTTCTTATGGAATTAATTCCAATAAATTTTATTGACTGAATCGAATTAATTGTGGCTAGTTCGAGGTGTTTGGAGGTCAAATTCAATAAAGAAGGCGATTATGAAATATTAGCATAACTTCAAAAAGGTAAGTATCTGGCCTAACCTCGAGTGGGGGAATTATCCCTTAGGCATAGAGTCTTATGTGGAAATTGTGTAATTGAAAACCATGTACGCGAGGTGGCGAGTACGTACTTGGTTTATATGTGCAAATTATATCGGTTGAAATTTGTAGACGCCCTTAAGTATTAAGTTGGAAAATTGTTGTAACTTATTAAATCTCTTATTTGTCATGCCTCATTCTTTGCTTGACGAGGTTGTTTTTATAGGATAAATTGGTGTGATTGTCACTTGGCTTTTATGTGAACTCTGTGTTTGTTTGAGTTGCCAATTTTTTTATGGAAAACACTTTCATTATTGATTTTACCTACAAATAATTAAAACACAAAAATTAGTTAATAAGATGAATTACTTTTCAGTTCACATTGTGGAAAATTTGGTATTGAATTATAAAGGCCGTGAATCATATTGAGGCAAAGTGCCAAATTGTGAAATTTTATTCGGTTGAGTTGTTCACTCCCAAATATTTTGTTAAGATATTTTGCACATTATGATCGAGTCATGGCTCCTTATTGTGGAAAAATAATGTGTTGTTGATGTCCGTGGCAAGTTGTAATATTTGAGCACTTGACGTGCAATTTATGATACGTTGTAGTATTTGAGCACTTGATGTGTAATTTGTGATATGTTGTAAGATTTGAGCAATCCATGTGCAATTTGTGATATGTTGTAATATTTGAACACTTGATGTGCAATTTGTGATATGTTGTAAGATTTGAGCACTTGATGTGCAATTTGTGATATGTTGTAATATTTGGGAACTTGAGGTGCAAGTTGTATTATGCTGTGATATTTGGGCACTTGAGGTACGATTTGTGAAATATTGTGATATTGATACGCATGCGGTGAGATAAGGGTGGCTTGAAACGCATGGCTAGTAGGGGAACTACTTGAAGTCATGCGGTGATATAAGGTCAGGGTGTTAAAATGTATGCGGTGAGATAAGGGTGGCTTGAAACGCGTGGCTAATAGGGGAACTACTAGAATCCATGGCTAAAACGCGGGATGCCATTTCGGGAAAAAATAATTTCTTTAAAAATTAAATGTGAAGGCTCCCGTGGTGATATAAGAAAATGAGATATTGTGAATTTATTTATGATTTGGGACTACGAGGCGGTACCTCTGGAGTGCCCTGTTGATATTTCTTTATTTATGTTCCTATCTTGGTGATTTTGTTTCATTGAATATGTAAATTCTTGTCTTCTTCTGTGATGTACTAGTTGACTTTATTATCACGTGTTTTGTGTTCCTAGTTATATTGTGTTGGCTTTGGCTTTTTAGCACGTGACTCTGAAGAAGTATATTTCTAGGTTTTCTTACTGATTTTTGATGATTGAGTTGATTTAAATAAAAAGAAATTATTATTTTATTTTAAATTAAATAGTTTTACAACCAAACCAGTAGTTTATCTGATGCCTTAATTTATGTGGAATGTTACTTTCTTCACCCAAATGAATTCTAAAAAAAATAAATTCAATTCTTTGTTGATTTCTTACTTGATTTAAAATTTCTAAACTCACTTTAGTGGAAATAGATTGATCATGTGGATCTTATATACATTGAGAATATTTGGCACGTGAGTTGTTCGTGCAGTTGAGATATGAATTGAGGGTACGAGATGCCGGGGAAACATGATGATTTAATTATGGGGCACGAGGTGCCGTGGAAATATGAAAAGTTTGAGATGTCTTATGACCGGAGTTGTACGAGCGATGAAGGTTAGTATTGTGGATCATCAGAATGTGCCATATGGCTTCACGCCAAGTGAGGGGAGTCCACTATCAACTATCAGATTGTGGGGGTCATGTGTTATATCAGTTTTGGCCTGAGATGTATTTATGTGGTATTGAAAGGTTCTCCAAAATTGGTATATGATTAAGAGTTGATATTGGTATGGGATGATGCTGGGACTTGTGGTATTCCCGCTTTCTTAATAATTCTACATTTCAGTACCAGTGAGGTCACAGAAATAATTTCAGAATACTCGGGGTGCTACAGTAAGTTCTTTTAATGCACCACCGGCACGGGGTTCCTATAATAGTTATTTCTGTTATCCGACAGAGACTCAGTATGAGCAGTCGAACCCGCAGAAGGGTTGTTATCAGTGGATTGTACTAGACACATCAAGAGGAATGTCCCAGACTTGGAAGAGACGGATTTCATCAGAATAGTTAGGCAACGAGCTTTATTCCAGTTAATACTCCACGTGCACAGTCAGCTAGAGGTGGAGGACATGCGGGTAGTGGGCACCTAAGAGGTGGAGACCTGACCCGTTGATATAATCGCTATGATTTGGTTGAGGCCAATACATCAGATGGTGATGTTATAGGTACGATCCTATTTTTTGTTATAAAAGGATATTTTTCCCTTAATTTGATTCGGTTTTGAATATTGAGGTGAGTCCTCCTATTATGCTCCGCTTATGGGTGAGCTTCGTAATTTCGTGACCCACTTATATGTTTATCCCTGTTGGGAGATTTGAAGATGTGAGCATGTGTCTATCATTTTTATTTTTGGGCACCATTAAGGGCTATAAGTCCAAAAGTAATTTTTATTATTCATTACAGTGGGTTTAATGTATCTCGGAATAATTGATTCCAATTTTATGAATTATATGCCCTACCGGTATGAGGGTTCATTATGTGTTATGAAAAAAAAAATGTTTACGAAAATTTATTGAAAGGAAGAAAGAAAGGAAATTGAAATTTCAGTTGGCACAATATGCAAAACACTTGTGATTCGGAGTTAAGGACGAGGTCCTTGTGGTGAAATATTTATGAGTTTAAAATTCTCCCTTTGTGAAATTTAATTTGTACAATAATATTAATAGGGAGTCATGCCTGTTAGGCTTATTCGATAATTCTTGTATATTTTCTGTTCATATTCAGCCATTTTCGTGCTGTAAACATTGAGTTTTAGCCTATGAGGTGAATGCCCAGGTGGCGTTAAATGTGATATGCCTCGCATTCTGTTGTCGGTATTGTAAAAATTTAAAACGAGGTGGTGGTTAATATGAGATTAATTGATGATACAGGAATTAATTATGAACAACTTTTAAGACCAGAGATGTGGTGATGAGCATACATATGATGTGCTTCATATCCTGATATCATTGTGATAAGGCAATGCTGAGATTAGTGTTATTGATATATACCTTGTGGTATTTTGTTGGGTTGCGGATGTGTTGTAGGAGTTATTTTGGTGTTACTCTGGCAGGTGATTAGGCCCAATTACAGGGGAGACTCTGCCGAAATTTTCTAAAAATTTTGGGAGTTAGAAAAATTTGGGGGATTGAGATGTGCGAAAGAAGAGATAAGTTATGTTATGTGTTTGAGGGCGAATAATCCTAAGCGGGGAAGAATGAAATATCCCAGAATTTGTTTTTGAAGTATTTCAATACTATCAAGAAAGTTGATGTGTGCATAGGCATGAGTTGCTATAGCCAGTTGAGACTAATACCGCGCATCGAAGTGAAAATCAGGTATTTTGGAAATGAATGGAGAGTTAGGGATTTTTGCTCTAAAGCTTATAAGAATGGAGAAAAGAAATAATCTCAATAGAGATGGTGTTGTCGGACCCGTGTTAAATTGCGGGAATGTAGAATTACCCACAAGTATGTGTGCAAGAATATACTCAATAATTTAAAGTCCTCAGAAAGATTCTTAGCACGTTCGAGGACGAACGTTTATTTAAGAGGTGGAGAATGTAACGACCCGACTTGTCGTTTTAAGAATTTATGCCCCGTTCAATGACTTAAGGTCTCGAGAAGCTTCACAATATGTATTATGACCCACGGGTGTGGTCGAGTTTTATTTACTGAAGATTCAGAATTAAATTAAAAGAACAATCCTTATTTAGAAGCTTAAATGGAAAGAGTTGACTGGAGAGTTGACTTTTGAGTAAACGACTCCGGAATGGAATTTTGAAGATTTCAATAGCTCCGTATGGTGATTTTGGACTTAGGAGCATGTCCGAAAAATTATTTGAAGGTCCGTAGTGGAAGTAAGCTTGAAATAGCAAAAAATTGAATTTTTGAAAGCTTAACCGGGGGTTGACTTTCTGATATCGGGGTCGAAATATTATTCTGGAAATTTGAATAGCTTCTTTATGTCATTTATGACTTGTGTGCAAAATTTGAAGTCATTTAAGATTGATTTGATATGTTTCGGCACAAGATATAGAATTTGAAAGTTCAAAGTTCATAGATTTTGATTTGAGGTGTGATTCATCGTTTTGATGTTGTTTGATATGATTTGAGGCCTCGAGTAGGTCCGTATTATGTTATGGAACTTGTTGGTATGTTCGGATGCTTAACGGATCGAATTTGGATTTGGAGGAGGAGCTGAAGCAGCTGGGCTGCTGGTGTGATCGCACCTGCGCGAAAAAGGCCGCAGGTGCGAGTTCGCGGATGCGAGGAATGATTCGCAGAAGAGAAAATGTATGGGCTGTCCAGGCACCGCGGGTGCGAAAAACTCATCGTAGGTGCGAAGACCGTGGGTGCGAAAAAAATCATCGCGGGTGCGAAGACTGCGGGTGCAAAGAAATCATCGCGGGTGCGAAGACCGCAGGCGTGAAGATATCATCGCGGGTGCGAAGACCGCAGGCACGAAGAAATTTTCGTGGGTGCAAAGACCGCAGGTGCGAAGAAATCACCGCGGGTGCGAAGACCGCAGGTGCAAAGAAATCACCGCGGGTGCAAAAATCCTAGACAGCATGTTAAAACCAGAAGGGTTCCGAGTTTTGCCATTTTTGGGTCTTCAAGCACGGTTTTTGGGGAGATTTTGAGAGAGAATTCAAGGGAAACTTGAGGTAAGTCACTTGTGATCATTTCTACTCCATAATATTGAATTATCATTGACTAATCCGACTAGATTACATGTTTTTGAGGTGTAAATCGGGGGTTTGAACTTAGGGATTTGAAAATAAGTTTTGAAGATTTGGAGGTCGAGTTGAGGTCGGATTTTGGTAAAATTGGTATGGTTAGACTCGTGGTTGAATGGGCTTTTGGATTTTGTAACTTTTGTCGAGATCCGAGATGTGGGCCCCACAGATGATATTTGAGCTAATTTCGGATTTGTTTTTGTTGGAAAATTAGTATTTTCTTATGGAATTAATTCCAATAAATTTTATTGACTGAATCAAATTAATTGTGGCTAGTTCGAGGTGTTTGGAGGTCAAATTCAAGAAAGAAGGCGATTATGAAATATTGGCATAACTTCAAAAAGGTAAGTATCTGGCCTAACCTCGAGTGGGGGAATTATTCCTTAGGCATTGAGTCTTATGTGGAAATTGTGTAATTGAAAACCATGTACGCGAGGTGACGAGTACGTACTTGGTTTATATGTGCAAATTATATCGGTTGAAATTCGTAGACGCCCTTAAGTATTAAGTTGGAAAATTGTTGTAACTTATTAAATCTCTTATTTGTCATGCCTCATTCTTTGTTTGCCGAGGTTGTTTTTATAGGATAAATTGGTGTGATTGTCACTTGGCTTTTATGTGAACTCTGTGTTTTTTTGAGTTGCCATTTTTTTTATGGAAAACACTTTCATTATTGATTTTACCTACAAATAATTAAAATAGAAAATTTAGTTAATAAGATGAATTACTTTTCAGTTCACGTTGTGGAAAATTTGGTATTGAATTATAAAGGCCGTGAATCATATTGAGGCAAAGTGCCAAATTGTGAAATATTATTCGGTTGAGTTGTTCACTCCCGAATATTTTGTTAAGATGTTTTGCACATTATGATCGAGTCATGGCTCCTTATTGTGGAAAAATAATGTAACGACCCGGCCGATCGTTTCGGGATTTATAGCCCTGTTTCCCCCATTTCTATTTCCTGCATGCTCTTAAGCTATATTATGATATACCAGGTTAGTTGGTTTGGACCCGGAGTGGTTTCGGAGTGGAATAAGACACTTAGTCTCTTGTTTAGAACCTTAAGTTGGAAAAGTCAACCGGATGTTGACTTATGTGTAAACGATCTCAGATTTGAATTCTGATGATTCTGTTAGCTTCGTTAGGTGATTTTGGACTTAGGAGAGCGTCCGGAATGTAATTTGGAGGTCCGTGGTAGAATTAGGCTTTAATTGGCAAAATTGAAAATTTGGCGATTTCGGTTGGCAGTGGAAAATTTGATATCGGGGTCAGAATGGAATTCCGGAAGTTGGAGTAGGTTCGTAGTGTCATTTGTGATGTGTGAGAAATATTTGAGGTCATTCGGATGTGGTTTGGATGGTTTCGGCATCGGTTGCCGAATTTGGAAATTTAGAAGTTCTTAGGCTTGAATCCGAGGGTAATTTGATGATTTGATATCGTTTTGAGTGATTCGAAGGTTCGACTAAGTTCGTATGTTGATATATGACTTGTAGGTATTTTTGGTTGAGGTCCCGAGGGCCTCGGGGTGATTCCGGGTGATTAACGGATTTGTCGAAGTTAGAAAATGCAGTTGAAGCTGCCGCTACTGCTATTTTTGCACCTGCGGAAGAAAGAGTCGCAGGTGCGAGGCTGCTGGTGCGCGTGGGGAGTTCGTAGGTGCGGGCAATGCTGGGCTAGGCAGGTTGTGCAGGTGCGAGTTGGAGGTCGCATCTGCGAGCCCGCAGGTGCGAAACCTGGGGCACAGATGTGGAAAAGGGATGTTGGGCAGGCTTCACAGAAGAGGAGTATGAGAGCGCAGTTGCGCTAGCGCAGGTGCGAGAATTTGCTGCACAGAAGCGGAAAATTTGAGAATTTGCTGCACAGAAGCGGAGAATTTGCTGCACAGGCACGAAGGATTTGGCTGCACCTGCGAGCCCGCATGTGCGAGGCCTGGAGCGCAGGTGCGGAAGCTGGGGAATTAAGTGGAGTTCGCGGATCCGGCGCCTTGACCGTAGGTGCGCTCCCGCAAGTGCGGAAAAAAGCCCGCATGTGCGAAAACCTGGGCAGAAATCATAAATAGAACCCTTCGCGAATCTGGTTCATTTCCACTATTTTCAAATCGGTTTGTGGAGCTTTTGGAGTGATTTTTGAAGGGTGATTCAAGGGCTATCAGTGAGGTAAGTTTCTTGAGCCCTAATACTTGTATATATGGTGATTTTCCATTGTTTAGTCATTGTAATTAGTGAAAATGAGGGGTTAGGGCTTGGAATATTTGGAGAAGTAATTTAAGGATTTGAAGGACCAAACGATGTAGGATTTTGATGAATTTGGTATGGTTAGACTCGTGAGTGAATTGGCTATCTAGTCTTTTAAATTTTGTCGGATTTCGAGATGTGGTCTCGGGGGGGCTGGTTTGAGTCAATTTCGGGTTTGGTCTAATTTTGTAGCTTTTCCATTGGAATTCATTCCATTAGCGTATATTGATGTATTGTACTGATTGTGAATAGATTTGGAGCATTTGGAGGCCGAGTCTAGAGGCAAGAGCATTGCGGGGTAGAGATTTGACTGGTTTGAGGTAAGTAACGATTGTAAATATAGTCCTGAGGGTACGAAACCCCGAATTTTGTATCATTCTACTATTTTTAGTGACGCACATGCTAGGTGACGGGCGTGTGGGCGTGCATTGTTGGGGATTGTGACTTGATCCGTCCCGTAGCAACTGTAAAGTTGCATACTTTGTTGAAACTATATGATACGTATATATTTTAGAAAGAGTTTCTGTAAATTGGGTTGCATACCATGTTTGGGCCTTGTGCCAGTGTTGTTTGGACCCTTAGGGGCCTTTTCTTACTATCCTCTCATTGTTTTCGATTGAAAAATCTGTACTCAGTCATGTTTATACTTGTTTACCGCATAACTCAGTTTTATGACTCTATTTTGATGCATCTAAATGTTTTGGGCCTAATGCCCTGTTTTACTGAAATGCCCGAGGGGCTTGAAAGGTTTATGACTGAGTGAGGCTGAGTGCCTGATTTGTGAGGATATTTATGGGATCGGGCTGCACGCCGCAGCATGTTTGATATCGGCCGAGGGCTTGATTGTGAGGATGAGTGTGGATCGGGGCTGCCCGCCTGCAGCATACTTTATTATTATAGCACGTGAGTTGTCCGTGCAGCATGTGAGTTGTCCGTGCAACACGTGAGTTGAAGGAGCCCCTCCAGAGTCTGTACACACCCCCAGTGAGCGCAGGTACCTACTGACTGCGAGTGCCGAGTGCTGAGTGACTGGGAGGCAGGAGTGATTGTGAGGTATGCCCGAGTGGCAAGAATGATTGTGAGGTATGCCCGAGTGGCAAGAGTGACTGTGAGGTTTGCCCGAGGGGCTATATATGAGTGATGTTTTGCCCGAGGGGCTGTTTATGATTTCATCATTTTTGCTCACCTTTGCATTTTTTCTCTATTTGAAAACTGTTGAAAAATATCTTTAAATGATTTTTACTGGAACTGGGTTTAAACGAGATGTTTTGATTCAAATCCTGATTTTTAAAGCATGTGGTATTCTACTGAAATTTCCCGATATGAACATTATATGCTTTATTGCTTGTCATTACTGCTCAGTCTTTATTTATTGTTGTTACTTACTGAGTTGGCGTACTCACGTTACTCCCTGCACCTTGTGTGCATATCCATGTGTAGCTGGACATGGTAGCGGTTGTTGATTATTTTGGTTGCAGATTTTCTCGGGGATAGTAAGGTAGCTGCTTGGCGATCGCAGCCCCTGCTCTTCTCCCTCTTATCTTCATCTAGTTGTATTTAGCTATTTTCTAGGTTGAGTTAGCCTTGATATTGTTAGACAGATTATAGTAGATGCTCATGACTAGTGACAGCCCGATGTCGGGCTTTTTCTTCCGCACTTTTATTTTGATTGGAACTCCTTTACGAAGGTTTTTATGTTAAATAACATTGAAATTATCTTTGAAATGAAAATATCGGTTTGTTTTGAAAATGAGTCGGCTTGCCTAGTTCCACGATAGGCGTCATCACGACAGGGGTTAGTTTGGGTCATGACAGATTGGTATCAAAGCCTAGGTTACATAGGTCTCACGAGTCATGAGCGGGTTTAGTAGAGTCTTGCGGATTGGTACGGAGACGTCTGTACTTATCTTCGAGAGGCTGCAAAACCCTTAGGAAAATTTCATTTTCTTGTATTCTATCGTGCGAAATTGATTCAGCTTGAAATATAACTATTTGAATTCCTTCCACGCATTCGTATGCGCACATGAGCGCTCGATATCAGTTGTGCATCGCCAGCTTGTGATTCTATGATCGAGGTTCGAGGTGTGTATTATGTGTTTTGGTGATGGGCTAGTCTGGAGGACTTGAAGACAGGTTTAAACCGTAGTTTTGGCTCGGTAGCTTCAGTTGTAACCTGTACATTTGGACTCATATGTCCGGCAATGCCCCTACGAGTGGAATTTGTGGCTCGATGAGCGGTGGAATGGCTTTGTGATAAGTATGATATAACTGCGGGATGTGTTAAGATGATTTGAATGTGACGAGAAGTGTTTCCTTGAAATGTAAAGGAAGGCCATTGGGCGCTTGATTTTCATTTTGACCGTGACGTACGGTCTCGAGTGTGAATGTTTTGAAGGATCTTTCACGTTGTTAAATTTTGGGGCAAATTAAATTCTCATGTCTTGTCAATGAGTTTGGACTCAAGAAGAGTAAGTGATTGTGTAGTAATTGTGGTTGTGAATGGATATTTTTGATGTTGATAGCTCGAGAAAGATGATCTTCGAAGAGACTTAGAGTCGGTAACATTTTATTGGTTCAGGCGCGACAAAGATATATTTCGATTTGATGCAGCAGTTGGGTAGAAAAGTATGAGGAAAGACATGACGGGAAGTGTTTCACGGTGGTTGAAGTACTAGCAGGTCAAGTAGGAGAAGTAGAGGTTGAGAAGTTTCTTAAAGGAGATGATTTAACCGAAGTAAGAGTGGCAGATTAGCATATGAATTCACTAGTAGGGTAGTCGTGCACCTTGAGAAAGTGTAGAATGGTTTGGAATCGTGTTAGTATGTGAATCGGCCTGCAGACTCTATTTGGAGTGATGGTTAGTGTACAAATGAAAATTGAATATGGCAGAAAGGAGTGTGTTTGAAATAAATAGAGGCATGAAGATCTGATTATCGTGTCAGGTGCAATATGACTTGAGTTCGGAAGGTATTGCTGACGTACAGTTGATGTCAATAGGGAAAGTGTAGACTTATACAAATAGTGGGCGAGCATGGACTCAGGAGAATTTACGGATTTAGTAGTCGTTGCACTCAGTGCAGTGTCATTGGAAGATATCGGTAAGGAATTCCACATGTGGGTTATCTCCTGTGTGTAGCTAGCAGTGGCGTGATGTTGATGAAGCTTTTGCAAGGAATATTACTTGCTACCCTGTAGGAGGTCACATGTATGATTTTGGCTGGAGATTCAGAATGTTCATGAAAGGCTTAATAAAAGACTTCGAGAAGTCTGGCAGGTTAACGGTACGAGACCTTGCTAATTGAGAAGGAGAAATCCTTATGGGTTCTAATTTTATATAATTACAGCTTAAGGCTAAGTGGGGGAGTCTGTTATCGATGAGTTGATTGCACGGTTATGGGTCGTATTAGTTTCGGTTCGGGGTATACCGGTGAATCAGTTATGACTTGCAGAGGTCGAGATCGAGGATGACTCGGGTAAAGGAATTTCTAGACACAAGTTGTATTATACTTTATGGTTATAGGAGGACCATAAAATAATTGAGTGGTTATTCACAGAGAGTGTAGTGTACATGGAGTGGGAATTTGCTCGGTTGCGTAGGAGTATGGGTTAATCTTTATTCCCTTGGGTGTTGGTGTGCTAATGGGGCACAGGTCGTTCGGTCCGTTTGGTCGGTTAATTCGAGATTTAAGTAGAGTGGATGACTCTCGAGAATGGTTCCAATGGATTCAAGATTTATAAATATGGCTAGAAATCTGGGTGTTGCATTGAACGGTATTGAGACTCGTGGCATCTTATATCATTGTGAATTATGCATTTCAGTATTAAGAAGGTGAAGGAAACAGTTTTAGGTTCACATAAAGTCTCTTCGGAGTAAGCATTTTTGGTTGTGGAACCTTTGGGATACATAAAAAAGGGAATTCGGCGGCTTATAAGCCTTAGGGCGGCGTGATTGTATGCTAGAATTCGTGGGGTAAGTTTTAGTTAAGGATAGTAGTGTTCTAAAAAGGAAAAAGTAGCAATTTGAAGGCAATTTAGAAAGAACTTGGAGAAATAGGACAGCTTGGTAGTAGGTTGGGTTAGCATAGTAATGGGTATGATCGGTTCTTTGGGTACTTATGATGTGGCTAGTATCTATAGGTGTTTCGTGGTAGTGCTCTCGAATTTGGCAACCTGTGTGGCTTGGTGGAGTTAGAGGAATTCAGTTCAGATAGCTTGGTCAAGTGCAAATGGATTTCAAAGTGATCATGATGGGTTCTACCATGGTTTGAACTGGATATTTTCTACTAATGTACGAAACGTGTTGTGTGTTATGATTTCCACCTAGAAAGAAGCAAGAAATAGGTTTCTGACTAATAAGGTATGTAATCTGCTAGTGACTCGGAGTTGATAATGAAATTCTTATGCTTGTCACGTGATGGCATAATAGATGTGGTGTGTCGTGCGGGAATAAGATTTACATGTACAAGGTCACAGTTCAGTTTTGAAGGGAAGGACATAAATTCTTAGGCAGCATGGACGGTTTCAGATGACTAGGTAAATGATCTTACTATTTGGTATGGCTTGATGAGAGTGTACATTTTAGAAGGGGTAGTGTGTTTTGATTTATGGGTACTTCGCTGGTATTGCGGCACTCTCCTGGTTGATCGACTGTTGATATTCAAATTTGTTTTTTTCCAGGTGGCACGGAAGAATTTTTAAAGTATTTCTCGTGGGATGATTGTGTATGAGAGAGGTGTTAGGCATTCGGGGGGTGGAGGTGGAATCAAATATGGTGATTCATGTGTTCTATGGAATTGGAGATTGGGAGTTTTTAGGAGCAGATTGTTTCATGGTTGTGGACTGTGAAGTTGTGGCCGGAGCTAGCCATATGATAGAAGGTATTATGATTCCATCATTGTGGACTTTCGGAGGTTGTTTATCTATTGGTGGCTGACCATAGTTGATTTGGGGCCCATTGGTAGGCCCAATTAGGATGTGTATTCTACACCAAGCCGGATTGATTGGCTCCATACTGCTATTGTTGAAGGATGTGCCATTCGGTTGATGTGAAGCTTATTCGTGTTATGAAATGATCCGTGACTTACTCTTCTATGCTACGATGAGTTGTGATTTGTTGGTTTTATGCACATATGGTGCGGTTTTATTGTGACCCTATAGCGGAATTTGAGCGAGAATAGTATTGGATATTGCTTGGTTGATGACGTATTGGTTATGTTCTTTCGGGTTTTATGTGGCATGGTGTCGTTTGCTTCTCCGTGGTTATGGTAATGCACTTTGGGTACTTGATGTCGAATTGCGCATGGTTATTGATTTTAGCAGGGTGGCTTGAGGTGTTTCATATGGACCAGTATTTGGATAGGGTCGCGTATTGCAGCAAAGTTATGTGGAAATATGATCCCTCATGTAAGATTTGTGTGTTATGGTTCTACGGTGTGTGATGGGTTCTTAGCATTGCGTCGGGGTGGTACTGTCGAGCTTGCAGAACGGTTCTCATGTTTGGGTCATTGTTACGATTGGGTACATTTGGAATGTTGCTATCTGGTGCACGGATTGCACGGGTTGTGGCTTTAGATTGTATTGATGTGTCATGTCACTAGAGTGGTCGTGTTGGATGAGACGAGGTCATTGGGCCTAGAATGGATGCTATCAGATTTGATTGTGGTATAATTGGGAGGATAATATCGAAAGTCGGCTTTGAAATTGGCTATAGTTCTTGTAGAAAGAACGGGAGCTCCATCACCTGTTGGTCTAATGAATGGTTATGAATTCGGTATGTTTCTTTCATCATCGGCAGTGTACGGAGGTTTTAGAACGAGGTTTTGTCTGATATGAGGTTTATTACCAGCACTGGGTTGATTTGAGTCAATACTGTGATTTGAAATCATTGCTTCGAGCATGCGAGCTTTGCGGTATTTGAATTTGAGTATTTGAGTTATGGTTACAGCTTTTGGTACATCTTGTTTAGACTCATACGGTATGTAGATGCGAACTTCTAATCTTATAAGAAATTTCGGATGTCAGAAATTTGATTCGAAGGCTTGGGGGCTAGGTTGAATTGAGGAATTTCAGTTATGCTGTGCTATCGGACCTATATGGGATATGGTGACGTGGGATCACCCCCGGATATATGCATGGGAAAGTTACACAGCCATTTCTTGGCTTTTGCAACAACTCTCGGCACGTTCGAGGACGAACGTATGTTTAAGTGGGGGAGGATGTAACGACCTGGCCGGTCGTTTTGGGAGTTATAGCCCTATTTCCCCCATTTCTATTTCCTTCATGCTCTTAAGCTATATTATGATATACCAGGTTAGTTGGTTCGGGCCCGCAGTGGTTTCGGAGTGGAATGAGACACTTAGTCTCTTATTTAGAACTTTAAGTTGGAAAAGTCAACCGGATATTGACCTATGTGTAAATGATCTCGAATTTGAATTCTGATGGTTCTGTTAGCTCCGTTAGGTGATTTTGGACTTAGGAGCACGTCCGGAATGTAATTTGGAGGTCCGTGGTAGAATTAGGCTTGAATTGGCGAAATTGGAAATTTGGCGATTTCGGTTGGTAGTGGAAAATTTGATATCGGGGTCGGAATGGAATTTCGGAAGTTGGAGTAGGTTTGTAGTGTCATTTATGATTTGTGTGCAAAATTTGAGGTCATTCGGACGTGGTTTCGTTGGTTTCGGCATCGGTTGCCGAATTTGAAAATTTAGAAGTTCTTAGGCTTGAGGTAAGTAACGATTGTAAATATAGTCCTGAGGGTACGAAACCCCTGATTTTGTATCATTCTACTATTTTTAGTGACGCACATGCTAGGTGACGGGCGTGTGGGCGTGCACTGTTGGGGATTGTGACTTGGTCCATTCCGTAGCAACTGTAAAGTTGCATACTTTGTTGAAACTATATGATACTTATATGTATTAGAAAGAGTTTCTATAAATTGGGCTGAATGCCATATTTGGGCCTTGTGCCAGTGTTGTTTGGACCCTTAGGGGCCTTTTTTTACTATCCTCTCATTGTTTTCGATTGAAAAATCTGTATTCAGTCATGTTTATACTTGTTTACTGCATAACTCAGTTTTATGACTCTATTTTGATGCATATAAATGTTTTGGGCCGAGTGCCCTGTTTTACTGAAATGCCTGAGGGGCTTGAGAGATTTAAGACTGAGTGAGGCCGAGGGCCTGATTTGTGAGGATATTTATGGGTACGGGCTGCACGCCGCAGCATGTTGCATATTTATGGGATCGGGCTGCACGCCGCAGCATGTTTGATATCGGCCGAGGGCCTGATTGTGAGGATGAGTGTGGATCGGGGTTGCCCGCCTGCAGCATACTTTATTATTATAGCACGTGAGTTGTCCGTGCAGCACGTGAGTTGTCCGTGCAGATTATAGCGCTTGGGCTGAAGGATCCCCTCCGGAGTCTGTACACACCCCCAGTGAGCGCAGTACCTACTGAATGCGAGTGCTGAGTGACTGGGAGGCATGAGTGATTGTGAGGTATGCCCGAGTAGCAAGAGTGATAGTGAAGTATGCCTTAGTGGCTCGAGTGGCTGTGAGGTTTGCCCGAGGGGCTGTATATGAGTGATGTTTTGTCCGAGGGGATGTTTATGATTTCATCATTTTTTCTCACCTTTGCATTTTTTCTCTGTTTGAAAACTGTTAAAAAATATCTTTAAATGATTTTTACTGGAACTGGGTTTAAACGAGATGTTTTGATTCAAATCCTGATTTTTAAAGCATGTAGTATTCTACTGAAATTTCCCGATATGAACGTTATATGCTTTATTGCTCGTCACTACTGCTCAGTCTTTATTTATTGTTGTTACTTACTGAGTTGGCGTACTCATGTTACTCTCTGCACCTTGTGTACAGATCCAGGTGTAGCTGGACACGATAGTGGTTGTTGATTATTATGGTTGCAGATTTTCTCGGGGATAGTAAGGTAGCTACTTGGCGATCGCAACCCCTGCTCTTCTCCCTCTTATCTTCCTCTAGTTGTATTTAGCTATTTTTCAGGCTGAGTTAGCCTTGATATTGTTAGACAGATTGTAGTAGATGCTCATGACTAGTGACACCCCGATGTCGGGCTTTTCCTTCCGCACTTTTATTTTGATTGGAACTCCTTTACAAAAGTTTTTATGTTAAATAATATTGAAATTATCTTTGAAATGAAAATATCGGTTTGTTTTGGAAATGAGTCGGCTTGCCTAGTTCCATGATAGGCGCCATCATGACAGGGGTTAGTTTGGGTCGTGACAAATAATGTGTTGTTGATTTCCGTGGCAAGTTATAATATTTGAGCACTTGATGTGCAATTTGTGATATGTTATAATATTTGAGCACTTGATGTGCAATTTGTGATATGTTGTAAGATTTGAGCACTTGATGTGTAATTTGTGATATGTTGTAATATTTGAGCACTTGATGTGCAATTTGTGATATGTTGTAAGATTTGAGCACTTGATGTGCAATTTCTGATATGTTGTAATATTTGGGCACTTAAGGTGCAAGTTATATTATGCTGTGATTTTTGGGAACTTGAGGTGCGATTTGTAAAATATTGTGATATTGATACGCATGTGGTGAGATAAGGGTGGCTAGAAACGCATGTCTAGTAAGGGAGCTACTAGAAGTCATACGGTGATATAAGGTCAGGGTGTTGAAACGCATGCGGTGAGATAAGGGTGGCTTAAAATGCGTGGCTAGTAGGGAAACTACTAGAAGCCATGCGGTGTGATAAGGATGGCTAAAATGCGGGATGTCATTTCGGGAAAAAATGATTTCTTTAAAAATTAAATGTGAAGGCTCCCGCGGTGATATAAAAAAATGAGATATTGTAAATTTATTTATGATTTGGGACTACGAGGCGGTAGCTCGGGAGTGCCATGTTGATATTTCTTTATTTATGTTCCTGTCTTAGTGATTTTGTTTCATTGAATATGTAAATTCTTGTCTTCTTCCGTGATGTACTAGTTGACTTTATTATCATGTGTTTTGTGTTCCTAGTTATATTGTGTTGGCTTTGGCTTTTTAGCACGTGACTCTGAAGAAGTATATTTCTAGGTTTTCTTACTGATTTTCGATGATTGGGTTGATTTAAATAAAAAGGAATTATTATTTTATTTTAAATTAAATAGTTTTACAACCAAACCAGTAGTTTATCTGATGCCTTAATTTAAGTGAAATGTTACTTTCTTCACTCAAATGAATTCTAAAAAAATAAATTCAATTCTTTGTTGATTTCTTACTTGATTTAAAAATTCTAAACTCACTTTAATGGAAATAGATTGATCATGTGGATCTTATATACATTGAGGATATTTGGCACGTGAGTTGTTCGTGCAATTGAGATATGAATTGAGGGCACGAGGTGCCGGGGAAACATGATGATTTAATTATGGGGCACGAGGTGCCGTGAAAATATAAAAATGGGCTGAGACCCGTGTTTACGAAAAATATGAAAATGGGTTGAGACCTGTATTTTTATGATTATGAAATGAGGTATCACATGGTGACTTTTTAATTGAAAGAATTATATTCAAAATATTTATTTGGAAGGATTTTTATTCAAAAAGAATTATATGAAGGAATTATATGTGAAAGACATTTATTTAAAGGACTTGATTTAATTGGGTGTAATTGTGTTTATTAATTATTGAGGGATATTAATGGTATTCTTGTTGTCTGTTGTGCATATCACTAGTTGTTTTATCCTGCCCTTATTGTTATTGTTTCCTAGTATTTTGTATATTATATTGTACATATTATTAGAATAGTGAGTGTCTTGACTGTACCTCGTCTCTACTCCATTGAGGTTAGTCTTGATACTTACTGGACACCGATGTGGTGTGCTCACTCTACACTTCTGCACATTTTTGTGCAGAGCCAGGCATTGGAGGTATCGGACTTGAGCAGAGTTAAAGCGCGATCGTAAATATTCAAGGTAGAGCTGCTTAGCCGTCGCAGTCCCTTGGAGTCTTTTCATTTTATTGTACTGTTAATTTGTAATCAAACAGTATTGTATATTCGGTCTTCATGGTCATTCCATGTACTCAGTTAGAGTTCGTAACTTAGTACTACCAGTCTTGGGAGGTTGTATATTGTAATTATTTCACCTGTTGGAAAAAAAATGGCTTCAAAAGGTAATTATAATCGGCTTACCTAGTCTTAGAGACTAGGTGCCATCACGACGCCTGTGGTGGGATTATGGGTCGTGACAATTTTTAGAAATAAGAATCCCGAGCAAATTATTTTGGATTACAATCAGTTTTTTGAATGAGCGTATGCAACCTTATTTTATATAATCAATCATTTTTTTCCAGTATTTTCTTGCATAAGGATGAACCGCTGCTGAATTTGTGCAATTTGTTCTGTTATGCCCATATCTTTTACAACGACCACATCTTGATTCCTTCTTGAATTCTGTACAGGAAACATGTCGATTCTTCTGTCTTCTTCCTAGCATAACTTTTGCATCTGGAGGCTTAGTGATTTCTGATTTAATAGTATCTGGTATAACCCATGTTGTTGAATCACCTACAGAATTTACTTGCCCTTCATATGTTTTCAACCAAAAGTCCCTTGTATAATAGGCGGAGCAGAAAGCCGATTTCTTTTGATATATACTGTCGATTGCAGCAATTGCATGTTCACAGGGTATCTCATCTAGCTGAAATTCAGAACAATCACATGTTCTTTTGTCTAGATCAACAATAAATTCCATCCCCCCTTTTTTAACTTTGAATTTGAGTCGATCAATTGGCAATACTCTAAATGTAAAAGCTGGTTTATTTTTGTCTTTCAATGTTGCTTCTACCCAGTTTGATAATTCACGAAATATTCCTTCTGCTACTGTCCTTCTTTCATAGAATCAGATTTATAATTTTTCTTGTATGAAATTCATCATTGTTAAAAGTGGAAATTCTCTTGCACGTCTCAAAACATTATTCATTGACTCAACTATATTTGTTGTTAGCATATCATATCGTCGTCTTGGACAATGTGAACGAGTCCATCTTCCTGGTGGTTCCTCCATCAAATAGTCGAATGTTTTCTTATCAACAACAGTTATTTGGGACATAAAGTCATCAAATTCTGATTGAATGTATATTCTTGTAGCACTTTGAAACAGGTTTATTACAGTGTTTCTCACTCTTCTTTGCTTTAGATTCTTCTCTAAATGATATATGCAAATACCATGGTAGCACTCAGGGAATACTTTTACAATTCCATTTGCAATGGCCTTGTGTCGATCTGACAAAAATATTAAATCTTTACGAATGCCAATTGCTTTTCTTAATTCTCTAAAGTACCATTCATACGATTCGTTATTCTCTGAATCCGCTACCCCAAATGCTATAGGGAAAATCTGGTTATTTGCATCCTTTGTAACTGCCACTAATAGAACACCTATATATTTATTTTTTAGAAATATTCCATCAACAGCAATAAGTGGTCTACAATACTTCCACCCAGAAATTAACACCCCATACATAAAAAGCATGTAAACAAACCTGTTATATTGAAAAGTAAATAAAATTTAGTTTTACGATATGACAAGCTGAATACTAAAGGATATTAGCAGATGTGTGGCCATAAACACAAGAAATTTACCTGTTCTCTGCATCTCTCTTAATATTAGTATATGATCTTATATTTTTTTGTTCGATCATATACAAATATGATGGCAGCTGCTCATAATTTTCTTCTGTTGTTCCTCATAATAAAGATATCCCTTTTTGAATAGCATGCCATGCTTTTCCATAACCAATATCTATTCTATGTGCTCTTTTCATTTCTGAAATGACAAACTTAGGCTTTACTTCAGTAGCTATATCTCTTAAGTTGTCAATCATGTAATCTCTAATCACATTTGAAGTTGCTTGTCTTTGATGTGACTTTCTAATGTCAACCGAGCATTCATGTATTCTCTGAAATTTAACTATTTTAAAAAGTGTTGATTCCTTAATTCTTGAACCTCGAAAAGTCCAACCAAACTTTTCATCAGTACATACCAAAGAGTATCTTGTATTACTTGATCTTTTAACATAGAACTCAAAGTGCTCATTTATTGCTGTTAAGCAAAAATATCTAATCATAGCATTTTTGTCTTGAAAAATAGACCCCGGTTTTACATCATCGAATGATGTATTTTCCTTTAGTATTATTGATGGGGATTCTTTTGCCTTTCCTTTTTCTCCTTTCAATTGTGTCTAGTGTTTTAAAGTGTTGATCTTCTACAGGAATTACATTCTCATTTTCCATTGTAATTTCATAAATCGGAATGTCTTGCTCTTCTAGTATTTCAGAAATCAGCATCAGTTGCTCTTCTGGAACATATGTGGTTCCCTTCAATAATTGTTGATTGTCAATCTCCATTATTGCATTACCTTCTTGTTGTTGATCGCTAATAAAGTTTTCAGAAAGTATTTCTGATACATCAACAACAAATTTGGAACCTTTGTAGTATGGATCGTTTCTTAAAAGCATCATACATGAAGTAAGTTCTTCATCTTTTATCACGTGTATTCCCTTACCAGTACCTAGATTGATATTAAGCCATATTGTTGCTTCAAACTTGTTCCTGTCGAATTCCATAACTTGAAAAATCTTATTCATGAATTCGTCAAATGAAGTCCCATCATTTATAAGTAGAAGCTTTATTTTATGATCTAAATACTTGTAATCTGGTGTCCATTTGCCATCGAAAGCAATAATCAAGAAATTTGTATGCATCCTGTATTTAATGTACACAAATAATTAGATATTAGGAATTTTATGAGTTTTATATATCAATTCAGATAGCTCCAGTCTATTATTTGAATCACAGATACTTCCAGTATAATAAGTTGGAAGATTTTGAGTTTTTGATATTAATTAAGAAAAGTCCAGCATATTATACTGGGGTTATCTTTTTGCACCATTTGATGCATTATTTTTTCTGGTTTTGAATTAAAGATCCCTCCAGTATTATATACTGCACAATTTGTATCTTTCACATATGTAATCATAAAAGTTTAGCATTTTATTCACAACATTAGGGAAACCTTAAAAATTTAGATGTGTTTTTTCTGATTTGAATCACAGATATTTCCAGTATAATCTACTGGAATTTTTTGTGTTTTACATATTAAATTAAGAAAAGTGCAGTATTTTATACTGGTGTTTTATTCTATACCATTTTATTCATATTTTTTTTGTAGTAGTTTAAATGAAAGATACTTCCAGTATTATACATTGGAATTTTATGAGTTTTACATATTAATTCAGAAAGCTCCAACGTATTATACTTATATTTTGTTCTGATTTTGAATCTAGCACTGTAACACTATTTTATACAGTATTGTTTCTAGTTTTGAATTAAAGATACCTCCAGTACTATATGCTGCAGACTTTATAGTTTTGACATATGTAATCATAAAATTCTAGCATTTTATTAAAGACATTAGGGGAACCTTAAAAACTAAGATGTGTTATTCTTTTTTGAATCACAGATACTTCCAGTATAATCAGCTGGAAATTTCTGAGTTTTAGATATTAATTAAGAAAAGTCCAGCATATTATAATGACGTTTGTTCTGCACCATTTTATGTTATTTTTTATGGTTTTGAATTAAAGATACCTCCAGTACTATAGCATGTGTTATTTTTTAAAGAACAGCATAAATTACTTAAATTAAATTATATTTATATATTATACAATTAAGCACAGAATAAACGTTTTTCATATAAAATTTATAATAATATCAGAACAATGCAGATTTTATTAGTTACGATCTGAATTACAAATAAGAAGATATATTATACAATTAAGCACATATTAACGCATTGAGAAAATTTGAGATTAGCACAGATTAAAGCATTGAGATCAAACCAGAAAATTCGAAGAATCAGAAGAATAATTGAGAGCTTACTTCAATCTGTAGATTACGCCGCAAGATTCTGCTGAAACAGAGTGTGAGATCGTGTTGCGTAAATTTATAAATAGAGTAGGGGTAATTTAATTAATAACACTTTCCCGTACTAATTTAGTGGCTAAACAAGGTTGACTTTTGATTATGTGGCTAAATTTGATTGACCAGGCATAAAAATGGCTATTTATGAATTTTTCGTCCTTATGTCTTTTGCAACTGGGCCTTAAGTTAAAGCTTGGGAAAATGACACTATACAGCCGCTCTCAGAATAATAGTCAAAAATATATATATTTTTAAATATTTTTTGTATATGTATATATATACATATATATATATTATGTATGTTATATACAAAACTTATACAAATTTTATGCACTTTTTGGCCTACCAAATATAAATAATTTCTGACACAGGCTAAAAGTGAACCCCCTCCCTCCCCACCCCCACCCCTTAAGTTTAGCATATGGCCCGTGATAGCAGCCCCAAAGGCCATATTGTCCGTGCATGATTTTTGGTTGAATCATGAAAATTAACCCCAAATAGCCGCTCACCCTATTGCTTAAACTAAAAATAGTCGGTATAGGTCTAATATATGCATAATTTATGTATTATATATGTATAATCTATGTATATGGCTAAAAAAAGTAAATAGTAAATATGACCAGTTATTTGTGTAAAAATCCCTTGAATCATTCCTTTTGCCACAATATTCAACTATCAGTCCTTCATGATTTTTACACGGAAAAACTATACAGTATAGCCGCTATAAAACCTAGTAGCCGGTAAAATATATATTCTTTAAATATTAATATATAATATATAAAAATATACTATATATTTTATATATAATTATTATATATTTTTATATATTGGCTAGCAAATATAATTATTTTTGGCCGATCAACCAAATGCGTAACTTGCCCTTTTTACACATAGATGGTTACCGCACCACAAAAAGCCCAAAATGTTAGAACAGCAGATAACCAAAACTTTCATCATCAAGCATATGGATCAGTTCAATCCCCCAATAGAAGAATTAATCTAACTAGCCGTCCACCAAATCGTTTTAACTAAAAATAGCCGGTAGATATATAATATATATATAATTTATATAATATATATATATATATAAATATATATAATTCATGTATAATCTATGTATACCGATTAAAAAATAAATAGTAAATCTTACCGACTATTTTTGTAAAGATTCCTTTCCAAATAGCAACGTTGCTATAATTAAAAGAGTATATTCATCACTGTAGTAACCTTGTATTTTATCCTGGCTTCATTTGCAGCTTGTAGGCCGAGCCATAACAAATGAGAAGCTTTTCGACTCAATTGACTTTGATATAGCTAGCCCTTTTATGTACTTGAATTTCTTAATTGGTCGGATCCATTTATAGTTATTGTTTTCTATGAAAATAAAAATAGCTAAATAACCGCATAACATGTCACATAAGAAAAATATTGTATATATAATTGGTTGATATTTCACAATTTTCCCTCTAATAACTAAATATATATATTGGTTTGCAGTCGATATTCTTCACCATCTAAAGTGATGATGAGTCAAAGAACACCATGCATTGACGGATGCTGAGGCCCAGTATTGACTAATATTGAAAAATTGGCATCCTATAATAACACATAACAGGAATTGATAATTTTTTAGCCTTATATTAGGTTTGGCAAAGATAACCCCAAATAATTGGCATTATATAGCCAAATCTTAAAAACACTACTCTCTTTTATATTCTCTCTCAAAAAAAACTACACGCTTATTTTGGCTTCCCACCCATTTTCTCTCCTTGTATTTCTTCTTCTATCTCTTCTCTTTTCTCTCATAGTTTAGCAAAAATTCTTGCAAATTATGCAAAAACAACCAGTGGGATGAAAAGGTAAGGTAGATCTCACATCAGAGAAAATCAGAAGCAAAAACTAAGAGAAAAAAAAATATTTCAACTTTATTTTTCTTCTCTCTTCTTTTTTTGGTTGGATTGAATGAGTGGGTGTGATTGAAATTAGTTGAAAATACCTAAACAAGGCTATATACAAAATTTGAGCAATATTAGCAAAAATTAAGAGAGAAAAAATATATTTCAACTTCGCTTTTCTTCTCTCTTCCCTTTTTTGTTTGGATTGAATGAGTGGGTGTGATTGAAATTGGTTAAAAAAGCCTAAACAAGGCTATATGCAAAATTTGAGCAAGATTAGAAGTGATTTAGACTGATTTCGGGTAAAAAATCAGACCTAAAAATCCAACTACGATATGTGTATATCACGTTGTATATCGTGTACATCAATGTATATCACACACATATTTTTAAGGATGTCTGTGTATATCACTTTGTATATCGTGTATATAACACAATTATTGTATGGACGCCCGTGTATATCACATTATATATCGTATATATAACGCAAATATTCATGGATATACACAGACACACATAATATACATGAGATATCACTGATGTACATAGAGATATACACGGGTTACAATACGGGATACACATGTGGAGTCGTCTTAAACTTGAGTTTTCAATCTGAAATGTGTTATACAAAGAAGGAAAATAAAATTTTAATAAATTATTTTGATATACACATTATTATTATATTATACACTGTGATATACAAATAATATAATTATTAATTATTGATCAAAAAAGAATTTGTTTTTTGATATAGCATGTTTAAGCAAGTTCTGAAATATAAAAATAATAAATATAATTGCGGGAGTAAATAATATTTTGGCATACAAAAAAAATTAATTTTTGATATACACAAAGAAGAAAAATAAACTTATGATATCTATTTTGGTATACACATGTCTAATGTACTATATACTGTAATATATAAATAATATAATATTTTTATTGTGATATACATTGATATAAAGGCAGCAATAACTATATATATATAATTTTATATTATCGATATACAAAGAATAATATTATTTATATACAAAGAATGAAAATAAAATTTTAATATACATGTTGATATAGACAAAGAAGAAAAAAAAAAGTTGTGATATGCATATTATTATTGTGATATACATTTATTGGCTATTTGATGCCAATGTCTATAACTAGGGCTATTTTCTACCAATTATATGGGTATGTTGTTATACCATGCCAAAACCCCACCAATATTTTAAACATCTTTTTTCTTTGCATGCAAACTTTCGCTGAACTCTATTGCGATAATCATCCAATAACAAATATTTGAGATTATAAAATGCTTGTTTATTAGTTTAATCATTTTTATAAAAAAAGAGAGAAAGAAAGTTGTCATTCTAGCCAACTAGCTTTTTTATTCGTATAGATATGCATGAAATTGAGTTATGATTTTCTTTTGAGTCGTTTTCGATCCTTCAAAATCCAACCCAACTCACCTGTTTGTCATATCCGACAGGCTGCGCCATGGCATTTTAATATAATATATAATTCTGTGGTTTTGTCCTCCTAAGGCTGTTGTTGTCGAAATGCTTTTTGGTTTTACACACACACATGAGAATTGGCACCAAAGCCTTCAAAATTCTCTAATTTATTTGCAAGTATGAGCAGTTACTGTCTTCCGATTATGAGAAAATGATCAAGGCGGATTCAAGATTTAAATTTTAATGGGATTAGATTCGCAATTTTACAATATCTCATCCAACTTAATGGGTTCAAAATTTATTATATATATGTATTTAATAATTTTTTGGATAAAAATACAGAATATGAGCGAAAGTTATACGTTCAGATGCACTCATAGCTTCTACATTGGATATGTAGGTGGTATGTAACCTCTCTATCCAGTAGCGAATCTAGTCTTTGGCAACGAGTTAAAATTCGAATCTAATATTTTTTATGAGAATTTTAGATTCAAATCCATATCTATTTCTGAATATATCAAGTTAAAATTGTGAATCTATATCTAATCTCTGATATGAAAGTCACCAAGTATCATAGCGGAGGCACAACTAAGAAAGAGGCCGGTTTAATAGAATTTCTTAGTTGAAAATCTCTAGTGCAAAAATAGGATAAAATTTCCCTTTCTTGCCACCTAGTAACACCTCATATGGACCAGAAGAACATTATTGAAACTTGTGAAACTGACACAAGAAAGTTATAAACAACCATATTTCTTTGTAAAAATCACGCCGTTGGAAAATCAATAAGGCAACATTTGGTAAATGGTCCCAACAATTTTGTGATGGTAGAAGCGAATTCTTACTTCATTTAACTCTTACTAATTGACATCTTTATTTGTTATTCAAACTTTACTTTGCACAGAAAAAATTGTTGGTATAGGTGCTATCCTTTTCTTATCCCTGCCATGCCAATGGGACGGTAAAGGTCGATGAGAAGCTAATAATTTCTTTTCTTTTTTTAAATAATGGTAATTTTAAAACAAGTTTTACGTATGCTTTTTACCAGTACAAGTATCAGAATACCAAAATTTATACAAAAACAATCATCCAATATAACTTTTGTTGAGATTTGAACCATAATTATCAATGTTGCTGTCATTTTATTTCCCGATTGCGAGGTGTGTTTAACTAACAGCTAAGAAAATAGAGAGACTCTATATATATATTCTTTCTTTTTTTCTTTTGACAACTAAGAAATTTTAAAAAAAGTCTATAATTAAATGTCTACAATGACCTCAAAGTTTTTGCCAAAATTTCGTAGTCGCACATTCCCCGGGAATTTCGGAGTAAAGTAAAGGTGACCACAGAATTTTCTTTAATTTTGTCAAGACGACCACACAATTCAATTCTTCCATATCTTCTTCTTGTTTTTGTTCATTTTCCTGGTCTTCTTAATTGGTCTTCTAGAAAGTTATAGGATGTGTCCACACCCAATTTTCAGATTTTGCAATGGCTCTTCCTTTGAATGTTGTTATCCTATATAACAAAGCCTAAATTGTTTTTTGGAACTAATTTTTCGTGTTATGATATAATATATATTTTTTATAATACTTTTTTATTATAGCAGTCAAAAAAATATCGAAACAAACGAGATATTACGGAAATGTTTGATTGTATAGTAATATGTTTGGTATGTGGTTTATGGCCCGTACAACATAAAAAATAAATACACCTTCATGGTCAGAATATAGTACCTTTCCGATTCACTTTAAGTGATTTTTTTGGCTGTTTTAATTTCACACATAGTAAGAAATTCACTTTTTAACATTAATTAATAATATAATTGACCATATTAACCTTAATTTGTTCATTGGAAATACCACAAATATTCCTAGGCTCTTTACTCCAAGGGCAACTTTGAAAGAAAGAAGTCAATTCTTTCTTAATATTTGAAAAAAATAAATATTATGAACAACAAAAAATATTAAAAAATCACTTAAAGTGGACCGGGGAAGTATCATATTTGCTAGTTTAAGCTCTATCATAACAAAGACCTAAAAGTAACACTTTTCTTTACCATTAGGCAGATGTACTTATAATCTACATGTTCTTTTTTCCAAAGATAGAAAAATAAGAAAGATTATTAAGTTTTAGCTATTAATAGTAGCGTTAAATTTAGTAAACATTGAAAACTCAAAGTAAGTAAAAGTTATAATCCATTCATAAGAATAATGCACATTTTTAGAAAAAAAGGTTAAGTTTTGTCCACACTTAGTAGTATGAAATGTAGTTTCGCAATCAGATTATTTAATAATCAATAACGTTTAAATATATCATGACCCGATAGGTTATTTTTAGTTTTAGTCTTTATTTTCGTATTCCAAGACCTCGATTAGCTTCGTTTAGCGTTCCTCAATTTGCGTGCGTAATCTGTGTATTATTTCAGAAAATTTTTTATGTGAAAAATTGAAGAAAATATGAATTTTAGCCTTAAAATAATTTGAGTTAACTACGATCAACATTTTTTGTAAACGGACCCGGATCAGTATTTTGACGGTCCCAGTGGGTCCGTATCGGGATTTGAGACTTGGACGTATGCCCGAAATTGAATTAAGAAGTCCCTAACTTGTTTTGACATGATTTGTTAAAAACTAGTAATTTGAAGGTTTAAGTAATTTCGAAGTTTCGCAGTAGGTTGACTTTATAGCTACTGGGTTCGGATTTCGATTTCGGAACTTGGTATAGGTTCATTTTACCATTTAAGACTTGTCTGCAAAATTTGGTGCAAAACGGAGTTGATTTGATGTGATTTGGATGTTCAGTTGTGAATTTGAAAATTCTCAAGTTTCATTGAAAATTCCATGCATTTTGATGTCTGATTCGTAGTTCTAGGTGTTATTTTGATATTTTGATCGCGCGAGTTAGTTAGTATGATGTTATTACACTTGTGTGCATGTTTGGTTTGGAGCCCGAGGGGTTCTGGTGAGTTTCGAATTGGCTACAGATCGATTTTGGACTTAGAGGATCTGCTGGTTTTGCTGATATCTGGTGTCTGAGATTTTATGCTTCGCGATCGCGAAGGTACTCCCTCGATCGCGAAAGGAAACTGGGACAGGGGCGGAACTACTTCATCGCAAACGCGATGGCTTGGTCGCGAACGTGAAGCACTGGAGGGTTTACCCTTCGCGAACGTGACTAGCCTCTCGCGAACACGTATGGTTAAGGGATTCTAAGGGGAGTTGGTTAGATGCTCTACGCGAACGCGAGCCCAGGCTCGCGGACGCGAAGGGCATGAGGACATGCCATCGCGAACACATAACGTTTCTTTTGAACGCGAAGGCCATTTGGGCCGCTGCTCTTCGCGAACACGAAGAAGGCCTAATGCCTAGTGATTTAAATATCCCAAAGTCGGGATTCAACCCATTTTCATCATTTTTAAATTTGAGCTCGGCCTAGAGGCGATTTGAAGAGATTTTTCATCCCAACTTCATATGTTTATAGATTTTAACTTGTTTTCTTCCATTTTCACAAACACCCATTAATTTTAACCTTTAATCTATACTTTTTCATGGTAGAAATTGAGAATTTTGAGAAATTGAGATTTAGACCTCAAATTGAGGTCGGATTTCGAAACTAATCACTTAACCGGACTCAGGGGTGAATGGTAATTGGATTTTGGTTCGAATCTTGGGTTTTGACCAAGCGAGCCCGGGGTTGACTTTTGTTGACTTTTTAAAAAATATTAAAGATTGAATCCTTTTCACTTGTGGGTAATTTCTAAAGCTTATTTTGAATTGTTTGAACTATATTTGGTTAGATTTGATTGGTTTGGAGACTAATTCTAGAGAAAAGGCCCCAGTTGAGCTTTTAATTTGATTGTAGAGTGAGTTAAGTATTGGATCTAACCTTGACTTGAAGGATTAGGAATTTTTGAACTATGTGTTATGTAGATTATGTGAGAAAATGGTGTATATGCGGGAAGACGAGTGTATATACGTTGTCAAGATATTTGTTTTCTGTGTTTTTCGTTATTTCATAAATTATCTTGTACCATACCTTAATTTTTACATGCTTTATTTGACTTCTATGCTATAATTATTATTTATCATTTAATTATTCTCGTACTAGATTGCTCATCCCATGACTCCATACTTATTTGCTACTTGCCTTTAATTGTTTTACTTGCACATCTTGATTGTCACATGTTTTACTCATCCTATTATTTTGTAATATCTGTTGCATTCTATGATGTGGTTTCATTTGCGTGAGTTTGTTTAGTTTGTTAGACACAGACAAACTTGTAAAGTTGAAACTTTGAATTATTAGAGATTCTTTGATTATTATTTGGTCCTTTATTGCCTTGTACCTTTACTCTCTTGATGTAAAAATTCTTGTAAATTGGGCTATTAGATTGTTTATGTTAATTAAAATTGTTTGGGGAGCGGGTTGCACGTTGGAACGAAAATTGAAAGGTAATGAATTGAAATGGTGGAATAAGGGCGGATTTTGACATAAATAAATGATGATATGGTGGGATCGGGTTGCACGTCGTTACGAGTTGTATATATGGTACTTGACATTGATAAATGATGATATGATGGGATTGAGTTGCGCGCCGCAACGGTTTGTATATATTGTACTTGTTGTTATTGTTGAGTTGGCCTCGACATTTTTATATGAGATTATGAGACGTGTTATTCTGGGCTTTCTCATAACGAGGTTTAAGTTCATTTTCATGAGTTAATTGCTTTACTTCCAATTCATGTTTCTTTTCCGTTATTATTATTATCACTGCATACATATTATTGTAAGTGGACCGCTTTATCCTCGCCACTACTTGATCGAGGATAGGTTCAGCATTTACAGAGTACATGGGGGTCGGTTGTACTCATACTACACTCTGCACTTCTTGTGCAGATACCGGAATTGGTCCTAGCGGCGCTCAGTAGCTTTTGCTCGAACTCAGTCGTTATCGGAGACTTGAGGTATAGTTGCACGATGTCCGCAGCCTTGAAGTTCTCTTCCCTTCTATCTTTACTGTTTTATTGAGTTTTGAAACAGTGTATTTTGTTCAGACATTATTTGTAGCACTCTAGAGGTTCATGTACTCGTGACTCCAAGTTCTGGGTTATGTATAGATTTCGTTGTTCGGTATTATTTTACTATACTTCAGACTTATATCGTTATCATTGTTGATATTTCGTTTTCAATTGTTAAAATTAGAAAAATTTGTTTCACGTCAGTTTGCCTTTCAAGTAGATGTTAGGCGTCATCATGACCCTGAGGTTGGGATTCCGAATCATGACAAAATATTTATAACAACTATAAGTTAATAACATAGGAGATTATACGTCAAAGTTTATTACAGGCAAAAATGTACATTAAGATATTTTTGTTTATTTGTTTAAGTCTTGCTAGACATAGTATGTGATAGCTTATATATATGTGATTCAATAAAATGATACGCACAACTTGATTTGAACACTGTCTTTATGAAATAAGAACAAGTATAGGTTAATAAGATGAAAAAAATAGATCTTACTATATAACATGTATGAGGGATAGAGAAGCACTGTCACAAATTAATTGGTTAGAGAGGCAAGAATATGTGTTCCTTTTTTTTTAAAATTCTTTTTCCTTCCTCCTTTCTCTTAGGGCATAATTGAAATGCTCGTACTGACATTTGTTTATTCTTCCAATTTCCAAGTCAATGAATTAATGAAATGGAAAAGTACACGCATGTCACTGCTGTTAGTCTTCTTAGTCTTTGTGACAAACTTCAATTCTCTTGCCCCTGCATTACGCTCCTAAGAAGTGATTGTCTAACCACTTCGGGTATGTGGCTTTCATGCACCCTAACAATTTTTGGAATTTTTCCACATACTATTTTTTAATAAATAATTATGGTGTCCGGTTCAGGTTGCACACATCTCGATTGATTTCACTAGATACTAGTGGCGAAGCTAGGAATTTTCACAAGGGTATTCAAATTTAAAAGAAGTAAAAAATAATTCCCGACAAAGAGTGTTTAATGTATTTTATACCTCTAAAACGTAATATTTTACCTATATACACAATACAATTTTTCGACAAAGGGTGGTCAGTTGACCACCCTTGTGACCATGTGACTTCGCCACTGCTGGATACCTGTTACCTCCCACCAGCAACAAATACAAAACAACTATATCTATCAAGGTCCGGACAAATGTGAAAAAATCACCTAATATTTTTGCTACTGATTTTGACGCTCATATTGTAATTTATTTAGATTATTTAGCAGTTGTTGACTTTTATTACTTTGATGTTAGGACCAATTGAACCATCCTCTTGTTGCAATCGCGAAAATTCTCACATGTTCGTCATAAGAGAATAAAACTGTTTACCTAACCTTTAAGTTCGAGGTTGTTTAATGATCACGTCTAACTCTACTCCTAAAAAGGATAAGCGGTCGATACAAATATAATTCAGTCTAAAAGTCCGAAGTCGAATCCTACAGAGAACTAAGGCTTAGCTACAACTGTTTAATATCACTAAGAAAATAAGTTCGAACAATTCCTAAGTTATAATTATTAAAATTTTTATGTCTAACTAATTAACTAATAAATTTAAAAAGTGAATTAACAACTAAAGATACTAAGGGTTGGAGACAAGATAAGGAGGTCTAGAGTTATGATTTTCCCAATTGTCGGAATCTTCCCCTCTATGCCTCATATAATTTTGTCTAAGTATTCTCTACCGATCGTGAGTAGTGTAGGTGTTGTAGCTCTCTCTCTCGAGCAATTACCACAATTTACTAGACGTATTCTCTCGAACTACGCTAGCTGACTGTAACGACCCAACCAGTCGTTTTGAGATCTAGCGCGTCGTTAAGCGGTTGAGGCCTTGAGTAGCTTCTCTTCAGGTACTATGACTTGTACGCGTGTTCAAAATTGAATTTCGGGAAGTTCAGGATTCATTTGGAAAGAAAATTCTAATTTCGGAAGCTTTAAGTTGGAAGAATTGGCTAAGATTTGACTTTTGAGTAAACGATCTCGGAATCGAGATTTGAAGGTTCTAATAGGTTCTTATGATGATTTCGTACTTGGGCGTATGTTCGGGTTGAGTATCGGATCACTCGGGAGCATTTCGACGCTCATTATGGAAGGTTGGCATTTTAAAAGTTTAAGAATTTCATAAGTTTTGGTTTGAAGTGAATTTTGATGTTATCGATGCCCGTTTGGGCTTTCGAGCCTTGGAATAGCTTCGTGATATCATTTGTGACTAGTGTACGAAATTTGAAGTCATTCCGAATTGATTTGATGCGTTTCGGCACAAGATATAGAATTTGGAAATTTGAAGATTTATAAGTTCGATTCGAGGCACGATTCATGATTTTGATGTTGTTTGACGTGATTCGAGGTTCCGACTAAGTCCGTATCGTGTGGTGGAATATGTTGGTATGTTTGGACGGGGTCCCAGGGGCCTCAGGTGCGAATCAGGGTGGAAATAGATCGAGTTTGGACTAGGGAGAGGTGCTGAGGCAGTTGGGATCTGGTGCAATCGCACCTCAATGGAAAGGGTTGCATGTGCGAGACCGCAGAAGCGGCCCTGGTGTCGCAGAAGCAGTTGGGCTTAAGGTTAGTTAGAGGCGTATGTGCGAGGAGTTTACCATATATGCGGGCGCATAGATGCGGGCAAGGAGCGCAGAAGCGAAGATGGTCTGGGGTTGGAATATCGCAAGTGCGAGTGTTGTGGCGCACTTGCGGAACCGCAGGTGCGGAAGTGGGCGCGCAGGTATGAAAGGTTGTTCGAGCAAAGGAGACCGCAAATGCGAGTGATTTCCCCAGAAGCGAATGCGCATCTGCGATTGAGGACCCGCAGAAGCGGAAAGCTGGCGCCTTGGGGAAAGCCGCATATGGGAGGAAGATTCCGCAGAAGCGGAGCCACAAAAACGGCTATTGTTCCGCAGATGCGAGAGGTCGTCTGGGCAAAAGGGTTCTTTTAAAAGCGAGATTTGGCCCATTTTCTTTCATTTTCACATGGTTGGGAGATTTTCGAGAGCTTCAAGGGGAGATTTTCATCAAGCAACACAAGGTAAGTGATTCCCACCTATTACGAGTTAAATACATTGTTTATATAAGGATTTAAACATAGAAATTGGTAGAAATTGTGGGATTTTTGGTAGAAACCCTAGAATTGGGTATTTTTGGATTTTTACGACGAAATTGGACGTGGAATTGAGAATAAATTATATATTTGGGTTCGTAATATTATGAGTAAGGTTTATCTTCAAAAAATTCGGAATCTTGGCACGTGGGCCCGATGGTTGACTCTATCGACTTTTCGAGTGGAGTTGGGAATTGTTTAAATTGATTAATTATGGGTATTAGAATATATTTTGATTGGTTTGCATATTATTTGAATAGTTTTGGATCGACGGGCATTGGTTTGAGGTGTTAGAGAGGCTTTGGAGCCGGTTATAGAACTTCGAAGCAAGATAAGTCTCCTGCCTAACTTTGTGAGGGGGAAACTACCCCTAGTTGATGTGTTTGTTATGTGCTACTTGTTGCGGGGGCTACGTACGCACGAGATGACGAGAGTCCGTACGTAGCTAGATTCATGTTATGTCCGGGTAGACTTAGGTTCCTGCCATACTATAAATGTACTATTTGAGTTGTCTCTGGCCTATTAAATTCCTTTATTTCACATTACGACTTGAGACTAGACTTGCGTAGAGTGATAAACTTGCTATTTTAGAGATTCGACGGGCTTCATGATAAGCCGTGGATTTATTGTACTCTCCTTAAGAAATTCTTCCGCATTACGCGTTCTCATCGAAAAGTTCCCTTAAAATCTATAACTCATACGACTATTCGTAAGTGGGGTCGAGGACCCGTCCAAGCTTCTTATTCTAATGGGATCGGGTCGTTCGCCTCGGCATGATAGATACATATATGGTTCGTGCTGTTCGACCCTAGGCAGTGCGCACACTATGATGGATCGGATCGTACGCCTCGACAGGATTATGTACCACACTCTCATGGGAGCGGGCCGTTCGCCTCGGCAATAAAATAGATGTATTTATGGTTCGAAAATATAATGATGGATCGGGTCGTACGCTCGACATTTCTATAAAATACTCTTATGAAATCATACGTAATAATTTATAAGAAGGCAGTATATCTACGAGTTTTCCTGACTTGAACTGTGGCGACCTATCTGGTGAGGTCCATTATATATACTCCGATTGAAGAGGTAATTACTAACTGAGAGTTTGAGTTATTACTGAGATGAGAATTTTACCACATATTTACACTTGTTGTTTCGTTTATTTTTTTCTGACTCACATCTGTTTATTTCTATTGTATCTGTCTTATTGGACCACTAGTAAGTGTTGATGTCGACCCTCATCACTACTTCTCCAGGGTTAGGCTAGATACTTACTGGGTATACGTTGATTTACATACTCATGCTACACTTGCTGCACCTTTTGTGTAGGTACATATATGCCTGGTGGTATTTTGGGCGCCGAGGCGCGACTATTGCGGGGACTTTACCGTGAGTTGCATTTCATGTTACAATCCGCAGCCTGCAGAGTCTTCATCAGAGTTATTTATATTCTCCTGTATAATTTGTATTCTAGATAGATGCTGCATTTTATTATATTTCCTAGTTGATGCTCATGCATTTGTGACTCCGAGTTTTGGGGGTTCCTACGGGTTGTTCATTATTGTAGTTCGTGTAAATATTATTATTTACCCTGTAAATTCTACTTCATACTATTTAATTAATAAAAATTATGATTTCAAAGTACTAAAATGAGTAATTTAGTGATAGATCACCATTGACTTGTATGACGGCGGTGTTAGGCGCCACCACGACCTTTAGTGGATTTTGGGTTGTGACACTATCACTAATTCATCACTCACTACGATCGCACCAAGGTTTTGTTATCTCTAATACCGCCTTCAAACCCTCCCTATTGATCTCTCACATACATTAGGAGTGATGTTGTTCAACAACTACCTAAATGCGTATTCTCTCTCGAGCAGTACACACTAAATAGTCACAGTCAATTGATAGCCATTCAATCAACAACAACAAATACATAGCTGAACAAGTAGAGAAATCCAACGGCTCAATTATATAAAAAATATAACAAGAATTCATCCTCCAAAAAATTCCATCAAAACACTAGATAAGAAATTAGCTATTCATGCTAGTATGTAAAAATACAACACTAGAATTCATAACAATGGAAAAATGGGAAGAAAGAGGAAAAAACGTGAAGTTGAATCCTTCTCCTTGCTCCAAGCATGTTCTTGCCTCACCAAAGTCTTCTCTCTCTCCAAAGTGGTGTCTCTCACTTCAACATCACGTTTTAGGATGTATTTATAGCGACTAGAGTTTGTATGGGGTGGACTTTCCTTCTCCTATTTCGGATTGGAAAAACTGATTTTTTCTGCTCCGGTCCCGATTTGGCGAAGTGAACCTCGCTTCGCTGTCCGGGACTTTCCTGGTTTCTTCTGCTCTGGTCCCGGTCTGGCGAAGTGAACCTCACTTCACTGTCAGGGACTTTTCTTTTCTGCTCTTTTTTCCCCAATTTTTCTCTAATTTGATCCTTTTTTGCATAAGTTGATTTCTACACATAAAAATATGTAATGAGTATATTTTCACTTCAAAAGCGGTGTGAACTCCCGCAATTCACATAAGAAATAACACACAAACACACTCAAAACATGCACTTTTCATCCTTTATCACGACCCTACACTTAAACTCTTGCTCGTCCTCGAGCAACTTAAAATTAAGCGCAGAGGCATGAAATACCTTTCAAAATATACTCAGGCATCATACCAATAACAATGGTTTATATCAACGCTTAAAACCCAACATATGTACTCTTCATACATTTTATCAAGTTTTAAACTCATGCCAAGATTATTTAAAATATTCTTGTGACTCTTTCTAACATTCTTGCCTCAAAACTTGACTCCAATCCATTGCACACTATGGCTCGCTCTTTGTGTTAACTCAAAAATGAAGGTCTTTACAAATCCTTTGCAAATCATGTACCCTCACCAACAAACCATAGAGAAAGCAGTCCACACACTCAATATAAGTTCAAGTATATTTTAAGGACTCTCAAATCGGAAGAATTTTCTCATTCTCACAAAGAAACTCTTATGCCACCAAAGTTCGTACCATATGCTTGCCCGTAGTATAAGTCTCTACTAATTTAAGCTTGCAACGTCTAGGATCAAGTAGGAATTTATAGGTTGTAATGTAGGCTAAGGGACAAGTAGGATATGTTTGAGAAAATAGTTACTAACCCTCCTAAGATTTTTAATACACTGCACTTCACTTTCAAACACCTTCTTGTCATGACCAATTCAATGTCTTGCCATGGAACCATACACATTTAGGCCCTTCTTCATTAAGCACATCAACATATAGATATTTGCTAGCCTAGACAAAGATATGGAGGTGTTATTTTTATTTTTGTTTTTCACTCTCCTTAATTTGGTATTTCTGGCTAGTACTTTTTTTTTAATACACAAGTGAACCTTGTTGGCCTTTTTATGGTTCCACTCAAAAGCTATCCATTCTCTTTCTTTACTCTTCTAGCTACTTAAGTGCTTTCAGAGATAAAGGTTTAACAATATTTGATAAAGAACAAATGGGATTCGGCTTGTAATGTGATTGTCAAAGAAAAGATCTACATGCTCAAAAGGGGTGACTATGGATAATATTAGCATTGGTAGGCAAATGAGCTAAATGGTCAATTAAAGAAAGCCTATATCACTTCCCAAACTTACAAGACTTAATTATTTCGCTTTGACTCACACACGGGGCAAGTTCTAGACTAGCAAGGATGAGTACAGCAAAATCTCACCTCACACAATGCACATGACTCACTCAGGATGACTCGAACCCGACTCTCAAGTTAAAGCACCAACACAATCATCATAAAATTTAAGCACACAAGAATTAGTCACAAGAGTCAAATATGAGCCTCGGTGTCAAAAGAAAGCCACACATATTTTCAAGGCATGTAATTACAAAGACCATGAAGAAAGTACTTAGTTCAAATGCTCCAGACCTAAGCCCCGATATAAAACATGTGAAAAGCTCAAATTACTCAAGCTTCTTCTCATTCCATTATCAATTCAAAAAAAAACTTTTTTGTGTTTTTCGTTGGACTTTGAACCCTCAAGAAAACTGTCTAGGAAGTCTATCGTTGGAAAAGGCCCAAAACTTTATAAAATCTTACCTAAAAAAATGCTACCCAGTTCAAAGAGTCATCCTTTGGAAAAGAACCATGGCCATAAGAAAAACTAAGATGGATTATTTTTACCAATTATTTTTTTTTTCAACACACCTAAAATAGGATAGAAAATCACCCAAACACTCTCTTCACCACACACTTAAAATTGTGCATGTCCCAAATGCACAACCATAAATACAAGAGGTTAAAAGAAACTCTCTGGTAGGCAAAAGCCGAAGCATTAGCAGCTTATGGGGTACTCAGACTTCTCACATACTTGGTTCTTTGTGTGGGCATCCCACACTTAGTTCTAACTATCTCATTTGCTTTTGCTTTCTTCCAATAGCCTTGCTTTCCATGCTCCTAGAGAAATAAAAAACAACACTACAAAAATAATATAATAATTTAAAAAAAAAGAAAAAAAAAAGCAGTAAAGTTGGGTTGCCTCCCAACAAGTGCTTGATTTAATGTCGCGATACGACGTGAATCACTTTCTGCCTCCACTTCGAACTTATAAATTGGACCCCAAGTTTTGATACTGCTCTATGATCATGCTCTTGGGGCGATATAAATTATTGCGAGCCAAAAATTAAATAATTCTTTATGTACTTTTTGACTTTCAACCGAGGAGTGTCATTTTGCCTAGACGGCTTTGAAAATTTCAGAATATATGGCTCATTTACCTTTTCCTTTAACTCTTGCATTGGCTCATACAGATCAATTTCCATATCTTCTTCAGAACATAATGTCGAAAAATACTTGGAGTGAGGACCAATGAGCTCAAATTGAAAATTCAACTTGTTATCGACCTCATTTTCTTGCCACAAACTAGAATCAATTAAAATTGCATCGGTAAGGTCCTCAATTGACTCCAATACTATTTCTTCAATATCGACATCATCAAATTCTAGTTGGTTGGTTTGGTCGTATTCCTCTCTCAACTCCTCCATTATAATGTCAATTTATGCCACTAATTCATCCTCTTCTTGGCTACTATCCACAATGTCAGCTTATTGTGTTTTATAAGGTTAAACTAGTTGACTCACTTGAGCCTCCAAATTTCGAATAGTTACCTCTTACCTTTCTATTTGTAGTGGTTTCTCATTATATTATTTCACAAGGCACTTAAACATATCCATGATCTCCTTCTAGTCAGCTTCCTCGGGTTCTTTGTTCCTGTTAACCTCACAAGAGAAAGTAGAACCATCATGGTAAGGGGTTGGGGGGAGGGGGGAGGAGGGGAAGGGGATAAGAAATACAAGCACAACCATAAAAGTGACCATCTTGACCACCACAAATGTCACATACATTCCACACGTAAGATTGAGTTGGTGCACATAACTTGCTCTCGGAAATATTTTGACAATTTTGCCACATGTGGTTTTCTCCACAATAAACATTAGGAAGATCAATAGTAGAATTACTAACATCGAAACTCCTATAATTCCAAGATTCCATGTTTCTCAAATAAACAAGTAAAACTAAAAAAAAATCAAATACTAAAACAACAAAATAAAAGTTGAAACTTGAAACCTAGAAATATATACGCCTACAACTACACCGTTGGTTCCCCGGCAACGATGCCAAAATTTGATCACACCCAACTCTAGTCCTAAAAAGGATAAGCTTTCACCGCAAATATAATCCGGTCTAAAAGTTCGGAGTCGAATCCCACAGAGAACTAAGGCTTAGCTACAACTGTTTAATATCACTAAGAAAACAAACTAGAACAATTCCTAAGTTATAAATATTAAGATTCTTATGTCTAACTAATTGACTAACAAATTATACTAAGGGTTGGAGACATGATTAAGGAGGTCTAGAGTTATGATTTTCCCAATTGTCGGAATCCTCCCCGCTATGTCTCCTATAATTTCGCCTAAGTATTCTCTACCGATTGTGAGTACTTTGCGTGTTGTAGCTCTCTCTCTCTCGAGCAACTATCATAATTTACTAGACGTATTCTCTCGAACTATCTTAGCTGGCACTAATTCACCGCTCACTACGATCACACCAAGGTTTTGTTATCTCTAATCTCGCCTTTAAACCCTCCGTATTGATCTCTCACATACGTTAGGAATGATGTTGTTCAACAACTACCTAAATGCGTACTCTTTCTCGAGCAGTACACACTAAATAGGCACAATCAATTGATGGTCATTCAATCAAGAGCAACAAACACATAGTTAAACAAGTAGAGAAATCCAACGACTCAATTATATAAAAACATAACAAGAATTCATCCTCCAAAAGGTTCGATCAAAACCCTAGATAAGAAATTAGCTATTCATGCTAGTATGTAAAAATACAACAGTAGAATTTATAACAATGGAAAAAATAGGAAAAAAGAGGAAACAACGTGAAGTTGAATCCTTCTCCTTGCTCCAAGCGTGTTCTTGCCTCCACAAAGTATTCCCTCTCTCCAAGGTGGTGTCTCTTGCTTCAAAATCACGTTTTAGGATGTATTTATAGCGACTAGGATTTGTATGGGGTGTACTTTCCTTCTCCTATTTTGGATTGGAAAATTTAATTTTTTTCTACTCCGGTCCCGGTCTGGCGAAGTGAACCTCGCTTCGATGTCCGGGACTTTCCTGGTTTCTTCTGTTCTAGTTCCGGTCTAGCGAAGCTCACTTCGCTATCCGAATAAGTTTGTTCCTACAAATAAAAAACACGTAATGAGCATATTTTCACTTCAAAAGCTGTGTGAACTCCCGCAATTCACAGTGAGAAATAACACACAAATACACTCAAAACATGCACTTTTCATCCTATATCACTTGACATGTTAACCAGTTCGATTACTATTAATTAGAGCTGACTATTTAATTTTAAACTTTTCATTCTTAACATGCATTCAAAAACTTTGAAGTTTTATAATACTAGGGATTCTCTACCATTTCTATTGATTACACATTCTTATAAATAGATTATAAAAACTCTTAAGAGGAATTTTCAGAAACTTTCTATAGCTATCATATACATAATTACTTCCTATAGCTACTATTCAGTTGTTACATGGTTGTATTTGTTATATTCGTGCTACTGTATTTATGAATACAGTAGCAAAAATTGCATAAAAACAGGGAAGTCCAGCCGTGCGCGTCTGTATCCGTTGTATTCGTGCTACTGTATTCATAAATACAATAGCGAAAAATCACCTAAAAAATAGGGGAATCCATTTTTTAATAACGGAAAGAGGATCAATTAGCGTATATCACTCCTAATTTAACTCAACAAAATCAATTCTAAAAATATTTCGCTGCTACCGTGTTGTATTCCATGTATTCGTGCGACTGTATTTGTAAATACATTAAGGTAAAAAACAAGGATTACAAATGTTTATTTATGTATTTTATATATTCGCGCGAATGTATTTATAAATACAGTGAGGTAATCAGCCTAAAAATAGTGATTACAGGTGTTTAATAACGAAAAGCGCAATATTAAATTGTATTCAATTTCACTATATTGAATTCAGTTGTATTCAAACAACAAAAAATCAAGAAAATAGGGTGTATATCGTTCTATTCAATTTGACTGTATACATTATATTCAATTCACATATATTCACTATTATACATTGTATTCAATTCACCGTATTCAATTTGACTGTATTCAAACAACAAAAAATCATAAAACATAGTGATATTCGGATGTATTAAAAAAATACAGATCTTATACAAGAGAAGAAATAATGTATTTATACAAATAATACAATATATTTGAGTAAATTTGTACATAATACAATGTATTTGTATCATTGTATGTGACTAAATAGCAAAGAAAGTTCATCGGAGATGGTGTTTTCCGGCCAATCAAAATATTGTATACATTGTATTAAAACTAAAATGGAGACGGATAAAAATTCGACCCTCAAATCTTCTCCGGCGTAAACAATGTTACAATATCTATCGTTCATGTTACAGTACCCATGCTCTACTCGGATTTTCCGACATCATTTTAGCTCCCCGCGCAGTAGCCCTAGCCTCAGAGCGACGAGCTCTTCCTTGCTATGGAGGAATCTGATTTTGAAGAAAAGGTCCGTCTTTCCCCTCTTTCTCCCAAACAGTTTAGAAGTATTTTCAATTGCAGTAACCCAAGAGGATTCGGCCAGAGAATTCACGATTAGAAGCATGTATTTTGTTCAAAGAGAGAGAGAGAGAGAGAGAGAGAGAGAGAGAGAGAGAAGGAAGAAAATTTTTGTTGAGATTTTGAGAGAGAATCGTGTGTTAACTAAAACAAAGTGAGAAAAAACATAAATAGAGTATTTCACGCTAGTGTATACCATAAATACTTATTTTGTTATAAAATATAAAAGGTAGCTATAGAAAATAATATTTTAAAATAATTTTAATTTATAATAAATAGAGTATATATCTTTCCTATTGTAGGCAAAATTTTCAAACTCTCTCTTAACACAAATAACGACCTTAATGTAAGTGTATCGCAGAAGTATGCCTAATTCAATCATAAATAATCTAATCAAAATTTGTTATGGCAGAATTTGTTCCCATTTAGATATTCTATTTGGATCATATATGCTCCAACGGTCTTGTGAAAAAACATGAGGTGCTCAACCACTAGCTAGCCAAAGTCTTGGGACCCTCTTGCGTAGGGCATGAAACCCTTGTATTTTTTTTAAGTATATACAGATAATACATGCAACCAAAGGTAATAAATATTTCTATTATACCGTTAAGAGGCGTAGTGAGATGGTTGAATTCCTTTGTCCTTAACGAAAACACCCGAATTCGAGTTTCCGGACAACAACAACAATTCAGTAAAATCTCACTAGTGAAATTTAGAAAGAGTAGTGTGTACGCAGACTTTACCCCTACCGCGAGGGAGCGGAGAAGAGTTTCGGGAATGAACAACTTTTTGGTAAGAAGCATTTTACTTATTTACCAAACTTATTCAACGCGAATCTAAAGTAGCCGGATCACTGAGTTATGATTAGAAGATGCCTTAATAAAAAATAATAATTAACCTAAATAGCCATTTATCCAATTGCTTAAACTAAAAATCAGAGGCTAATGTATAACATATATATAATTAGTATATATTATATGTATAATCGTGTATAATTTATATATACCGGCTACAAAAGTAAACAGTGAATCTAACCGGTTATTTATACAAAGATTCAAGAAATTAAGTCTTTCTACTATGTCCTGTCTATATATCAGGTAGCTCTCAAACCTTTCAATACACCTGCACAATACAAACTTCCTCAAAGACAACCTTTGAGTTCACTTTGTTCAAGAATTCTCTCCTCTATTTCTTAAAAGAAACAAATCCTAAGAGAGTCATCATCAGTAGTCATGGCTCTCTCACGTCCCATGATCTTTCTCTCCCTTTTCCTTACATTTGTAGCTCTTTCTGCTGCTCAATCTCCTATGATGGCCCCCACAATGCCACCATCTACCATGGCAATGCCACCAATGACTACCACTCCTCCACCAATGGCCGCCATGTCACCACCACCAATGGCCGCCATGTCACCACCACCAATGGCCACCATGTCACCACCACCAATGGCACCACCAGCTCCTATGGCACCCGGAATGGAACCCGTGGGATCAGAGCCAGCTGCACCGGGACCTATGAATGGTGGAATGGCTCCTCCTCCGTCTAATGGTTTTGTTCATGGAATTAGTAGCATGGCTATGGTAGCAATTCTTGGGAGTGTAGCACTTTTGTTCTAAATTTAATTTGGTCATTTTAATTTGCTTTCATATTGTTGTAGATTACAAATAATTTACTTATTTGTGTATTTATTTTGTTAAGCTCTTTGTATTGTTGATTTTGTGTGGAAGAGTGAGGAATTTGAGGACGTCTGGTTGGAGATTTATCAAATGTTACATGCTCTATGCGTAACATTTTGAACATTAGCTTAATAAGACACTATTCTCTCTTTCTTTCCTTTTAAATTTCTACTTCAATGCTACTTGTTCTTTTCATATGAAATTTCCAAGTTATAGGGTATTTAATTTGAGATCACTAGATTTGATGCAATATTTTAGTTTCCTAAGACTTAGGAGAGGGTTTCGTTAAATAATGTCTTTTTGCAATAATGGCTAGTGCTAATTAGCAATTTTCATGAGTTGAAATGAAAGAGAAAAGAATGGAATATAAGATAAGCAATTGGTGGTGGAATGATGATGAGGAAGAAAAGATAGGGTGCTAGCTAGCTGGAAGAATAAAGCTTTTTCTTTAGAGGGGGTAAGATTGGTGTGGATGAAAATTGATGAACTTATTTTGGGAAGAGGAAGATGTCCTTTTGGCACATCTTTTGTGTGTCAAAAGGAGAATGGGCTAATGTAGTGGCTGCACACAAGCATGGGTTGGTTGGTGAGGGTGGGGCTAAAGCAACAACAAAGGGACATAAACTAGATTGTGACATCCACATGGTATGTTATATGCCCCCTCCCCACTACTTTGGCAAATATACCATCCTAATGCCCAATCCTAAAAGGAGTATAGAAAGATATTGACTTAATACATACTCCATATATGACCTTATTGCTAAATTTCTTTTTATACGAGAAATGTTTTTACACACTAAATATTTTACGAAGTATGTTTAATACACACTATTTTTGCTCAAATATACTAAAATATTATATGGTGTGAACATCCGCATGCCATGCAGCATTTCACGTAGATTTCTTGCAGCTCAATTAAGTGGTTATTTGTTTGGTGGATGAGTTGTTAAATATAAAAAGATGTAAATATTATATTTCCTGTTCACACTAGAGAAATGAACCCAAAGGGTTAGGAGTATTGGATTAATTTCGACAAGAGAAAGGATGCCTTTTGACCTTTAAAGTAGCAGGTTAATTATAAGCATTGGATTCCATCTCAAAACCTAAAGGAGCATATGAGAATCAACAAAAACAATTTGTTATCTTTTGCTTCTTTTTTATCCTCAAAAAGGCCATATAAGAAGAAAGCTATCATCTGTCATTTTCAACGCCATGATGTGCCAAAATTTTCCGAGTTACTTTCATTCCTAATGCACCACAAAAAAAGTTCTGAGTTATCTTTGATTAAGAAGTTTGCTCCTTCCCGTTTAGGGAAATTTTCTAATCCTGATTATTTTTCAGGAGTACATTGTTTTGGCACTATGTTAAAACGAACTCATGGAAATGGTCAATTTATTAAAACATATATACCTCTTTTTCAATAATAAGCATAAGTATCCGAGTTCAGCCTTTTCTCATAGTAAAGCTTGAGATTGTAACCCATGAACATGCCAAATGGTAATAGGACTATAGGAGGATAAATACCTCACTGACCCTACTAAAGACCTTCCAAAGGCACCTTTGTACTAGTATATATAACTTTAATTTCCTAAAGATAACACCATTTTGGTGTAACATTAATGAAATATTTTGACTATATACAAAATGGAGCCGTAATAAATTCTTACCGCACTAAGTTTACATTAAATAAGGAGAATTGCAGTGAATGCTTATCCGGCTGGTGCTTGCATCAAATTATTCTATTTATCATAGTTAATTGATGGAAGAGGAGCCTTCGAGCAACGATTAAGTTGTGTTCGTGTGACCTATATAGGTCAGGGGTTCGAGCTGTTGAATCAGTCATTGATGCTTATATCAGTGTAAACTGCCTACATAACACTCCCGACTATGTGTGAACATGAAATACTTTATGCACCGAGTTGCCCCTTCATAATCAAAGTAAACTGATGATGTAAAACAATATGTACTAAGTAATCATAATATAGTGAAAGAGTGTGCTTAAAAGATACATGTTATATATATTCATAGGATGAATATAAATACAAGGTGTCGATAAGCTTTCTGCAAGGAATTAAACACACTTCCCTTGTGTGTAGACTTGAAAGTGGAACACATAATTCCGTTATGCTCCATCATTTCGTGACTAAACTCATATGTTGTAACATAATTAACAAGTGAACCCTTCATGCGTGTTTCTTTTTTGCTTTTTGTTTAATAAATCATCCGATCCAGACATAGACATAGCACCTGTGTGTGGATTTTTATTAATAATATCATACTGTATTTTTTGTTATATAAGACTAGGAAAAAGGAGAGGAAGTGGAAACCTTAGGGAAGGCTTGTGTAGTTCTCCCTTCTATAAATAGTGTTACTAGTCAACCTCTGCGAAGGTTTCAATTAAACAAGGGGGATGCTAAGGTAGAATCAATTCACCTCAAAATTGAACCTAGGCCCTCTTTAGGCTCATTATTTGAATGCTTCTAAAGATTTTTTATTAAAAAAAGCTGAGGGCAAAAATTAATTTAGCATCTTGAAGTAGAGAGACAAATAAAGGAGGTATTACCCCCGATCGAATTGACAAGTCAATTGGACTCAACAGTGAAGGAAGCTCGAAATTGCTAAAGGATTCTGTATCTCATGAAAATTGCTGTCAAAACTCTAACATGGGGAAAAATAAATTATTTCTTTCAGCAGCTTTTGACCTAGTTCTCCAAGATATATTACAGGTTCGAACCGTGGAAGTAGCCATGAACGTTTGTATTAGAGTAGGCTATCTACCTCATATCCCTTGAGATGCGTTACTTCTCCGAACCCTGCGTGAATGCGAAATGCTTTGTGTATCGGACTACAATTTTTCAATTAACAAGTTCTCAATGTAAACTAAAATCGATAGAGGAGCATTCAATCTTTTAGGATAGCCTACACGCAAGTGGATGGATGAGATTGTTAGCTTGAATAACGTAAACATTGGTGAACATCCAATGCCCGAAAATCTAAGAGTTAATTACTCCGATCCATGAGGTATATTTACGGAGGATGAGGCAAAGCCTAATATCAGAGAGTCCGGAATCAAAGTGTGGTTCTTTTGGACTCAAGGAACCATAATATGTGAAAAAAAGATTGGGCACCATAATATGTATAGCGCGGTTATTCACCGCGCTATACCTTAACGGCACGTTTGTCCGTTAAGGTATAGTGTGGTCACTAACCGCGCTTTATTTGAACTTAAATGGGAGAAAAAGTATAGCGCTCATATGTACCGCGCTATAGTATAGCACGGTACATATGCGCGCTATATCTAGAAAAATAAACGGCCCTTCTCCTTCCCCACCAAACTAGTTAGCCTTCTTAAGTCGGTTGGAGCCCACCGGTCTCACAAAAAGTGTATATTCTCGGTCCCACATCGTATGTAAGGCGTTATCTCATAGTGGGTTGCTCGTTTCGGCTCCAAATCACCAAATCTTCAACTTTCCAAAAAGTTAAAATCGAGGTATTCCGACTTATTTTTTGTTAAAACTCATGTATAAAAAAATACCTATTAGTTATTTTTTATTGTATTTTATGTTATTTCGTGATTGTTTTGTGATTTAATTAATTTGTTATTTTTTATCCGGATTATATTATTAGGGTGCTTAAAAAATTAGTAAAATAGAGAAATTGTTATTAGTTGTTATAAAAAATATTAATTAGTTATTTTTTATTGTGGTATATGTATTTTCGTGATTATTTTGTAATTAAATTAATTTATTATTTTTATCCGGATTAGATTATTTATGTGCGAAAAGATTAGTAAAATAGATAAATTATTATTTTAGGAATAATTAATCTTATTTAGATGTTATTGTTGTACATATATGAATATGTGACTTTAATGTTGTTTAGTTCCCTGTAATGTTATGTTGTACCCATAATTTTAATGTAGTGCTCGTGTTTGTAATGTAGTTCCCTTTCAACATAGTAAAATGTAGTGCCCTGTAGCGTAGTATCTTTATAGTTATTGAAATTAATCATTTAATTATCCGTTAAACCCAAAAATATTTAAAAAAAGCTGATAGTTCAAATACAAACTCTCTCGAATTCTAGTCAACAAATGTAAGAAAATAACATTAGAAAACAACAATATTTGTCAAACTAAGTATTGTTAAATAAATATTTAATAATTATATCTTGTATAGTTATAAAAATTAATTATTTAATTTTATTATAATAAAAAATAAGTGAGTAACAAACAAACATATAAAATAAGAAACAAGCATATAAAATAATAAACAAGCATATAAAATAATAAACTAAGATATAAAATAATAAACTAACATATAAAATAAGAAACTAACATATAAAATAAGAAACAAACATATAAAATAAGAAACTAACATATTAAATAATAAACAAACATATAAAATAGTAAACTAACATATAAAATAGTAAAAGTAACATATAAAATAATAAACTAACATATAAAATGATAAACCAACATATAAAATATAAAATTATAATATAGAAAATGTATCAACCTAGTTAACAATATAGTTAAAATATAGAATAAATTTTAATATTAAACATATTGCAATATATTTAAAGATGTTATGCAATTAAAAAGAAAAATACTTTAATTAATATTGCTCAATTTACAGTAGTCGTCATGGTGGTTCCGCCTGTGCATCCCGAACCTGCATCGCTAGAGCTATTGTTGCTACAGGCCGAGCATATGTCTTCATACATATGGGAGGGGCAGTGTTTGTCCCAGACATTCCGCGCTAGACAGATAGACGATATGTGGGAGTTCATTAGGGCCCACCCACTCCATCCATGTATAGTTAGACGCTTTCAAGATACGAGTTTCTATAGGATCATAGAGATCGGCCGGTTGTAGTTCGACTGGGGGTTGATCACGGCTATGATATAGCGGTGGCGACCAGAGACGTACACATTTTATTTACCCATCGGCGAGGCTACCATCACACTTCAGGACGTGGAGGTTCTTTCTGGGCTGCCGGTTGATGGATTACCTGTAGCTTTACCGCATGATGTTAGAGAATATATGGGATTGGATTACCTGCAGATGTTACAATGACTCACCGATTTCCAGCAAATGGAGGAGACTGCATTGAGTGGGCCCAGTCATTTGCAGTTGATGGCCGTCCGGCAGCATCTGGAGGCGATAAATGCGTACATTGTGGATAATACACCAGATCTTCTTATCGGCTGGTACAAAAGATTGGTGATGCTGCTGATGTTTGGTGGTGTATTTTTCCCGAACACTTCGAGAAACCTAGTTAGCTTGAGATTTCTTCATCATCTTGAGCGGCTAGATGATTTACCTGGTTATAGCTGGGGTGCAGCTGTTCTAGGTTACCTTTATAGGCAGATGTGTCGGGCGAGCATGGGTACCTAGAGAGACGTTGTCGGATTTTTGCCGTTGCTGCAGGTGAAAACATAGTCAATTCTTTTTATGATTATAACATACATAATAAAATAATAACATAAATTTTGCGTCCTCAATGAATATTAGGTTTGGTCTTGGGAGCGGTTCCTGCAGTTCCAGCCACCTCTACCACCCATCACTCCGGATGTATCACCTTCACCATTTTTCCCTTTAGATAGGAGGTGGGTTGATAGGCGAGGCTACGGATGCGAGGTCGAGGCTCGACATCATCTCCCCTATTACAGGGATTTGTTGGATTTGCTTGAAGGCGCGCAGGTATATGCATACTTAAGTATACTTGGCATGGCCTTATATGTGTTGCGTTTACCTACGATTCCTATTTTTTCTTAATAGTTCATATGGAGGTCATACAACGACGAGTAATAGCTGGTTTGCCTGATTATTGCTCGAGCGACCGAGTTATGTGGAGCTCTTCCGTCCTATTGACGTGTCTCAATATTGTCGAGCATCATGCCACCAACCGAGTCCTTTGCCAATTTGGTCGACTGCAGCTTGTACCTACTCCGCCTGCCTGGCTTAGGACACATTGCCAGCGAGATAATCGTTTCAGGGTTGACCAGACATACGTGGCCTGGCTAGAGGCACAGATTGAGATTTGGGACCGCAGAAAAGTAGTCGCAGGTGCGAGCTCGCAAGTGCGAGCAGGGGTGCGCTGAAGCGAGGAGCGCAGGTGCGGAAGATGCTTCGCAGGTGCGGAATCGCACCTATGCGAGAAGGAGCGCAGATGCGGGCAGAGGGTTGTTAGGCATTGGTCGCAGGTGTGAGGGAACATTTCGCACCTGCATGAGCGCATATGCGGATGGATGGGCGCAGAAGAGGAAACTGGGCAAGCGAGTGGAGTCCGCAAATGCGACGTTTTGCTCGTACAAACGGATGCGCAGGTGCGCAAATCATGTCCGCAGATGCGGAAATTGCTCGGGTAGAACCTTAAATTCGAGGGTTCAACATTTTCACCTATTTTCGAAATTTGGAGCTCGAGTTGGCGATTTTGGAGAGAAAATTTTCCACACAACTTGGAGTAAGTGTTCTTAACTCCCTTGTGATTATATTCCATGAATTAATCTTCATTTTTAGTATAAGATTATTAAATCTTCAAGAGAAATAGAAGGAAATTTCTATAATGTCACAAAACGAATTTTTCAATTTTGAATACCGATTTGGAGTTAGATTTTAGTGAAATTAGTGTGGTTGACCTTGTAATTGGATGTGTTGTCGTATTTTGTGAGTTTCGTTGGATTTCGAGATGTGGGCCCCACGAGTGATTTTTAGGGCTTAATTTCGGATTTTATGGAAAATATTAGCGTTTTGATATGGAATTAATTCTTATAAATTGTGTGGACTGAGTCAAATTATTGTGACTAGATTCGAGCCATTTTGAAATTGATACGCGCAGAATGGAATTTCTGGAGCATTGCTTAGCTTGCTCGACATTGGATTTGGCTTGTTCGAGGTAAGTAACTCTTCTAATCTTGGAGTTGAGGGTATGAACCCTGAATGTATGTATTTCGTGAATTGTTGGGAGGTGACGCACATGCTAGGTGACGGGCGTGTAGGGCGTGCACTATAGAAATTGTAACATAATTATTTCTGTGAAATTTTTTAGTTAAATAATCTTGGCATTTTCCATGCAGTTTTATGTGTTAAAGAAATTGAGCTGAAAAACATATTAAAAATCATGTTGAGGCTATGTGCCAGTATTATTAGGACCCACAGAGGTTATATTACTGTGAATTATTTGTTTCAAATTGAAAATATATACTCAGCCATATTCATGTCATTACGCATCATATCTCAGTCTCTATTGTTATTGATTGATACATTATATCATCATTTTAGGCTATTTTTATGGCATTGTGAGCCCATGAGAGAGAGACTGGAGAGATTGATGGCTTAGTGAGGCCGAGGGCCTAATTGTGAGGATTATTATGATTGGAAATTGGATTACCTAATGGGATGTGTTAGGTGCCATCACGACTAGTTGGATTTTGGGTCGTGACAAGGTGGTACCAGAGCCCTAGGTTCATAGGTTCTACAAGTCATGAGCAAGTGTCTAGTAGAGTCTTGCAGATCGGTATGATGACGTCCATACTTATCTTCGAGAGGCTACAGGGCATTTAGGATATATACTTCCCATTTTGTTTTCCTTATCGTGCGAGATTGATTCAACTTGAGACATAAACTCTTTGAATTCCTTCCACGTATTCGTATACGCACATGAGCGCTCAGTATCAGCTGTGCATCGCCGACTTGTGATTCTATGAACGAGGTTCGAGGTGAGTATTCTGTGTTTTGGTGATGGACCAGTCTGGAGGACTTGAGGCCATGGTTAGACCGTAGCTTGAGCTCGGTAGCTTCAGTTGTAACCCGTACAGTTGGACTCATATGTCCAGTAATGACCCTACAGTGGAATTTGTGACTCGTTGAGTGGTGAAATGGCTTTGTGATGAGTCTGATGTAACTGTGGGATGTGTTACGATGATTTGAATGTGACAAGAAGTGTTTCCTTGAAATGTAAAAGAAGGCCATTGGGTGCTTGATTTTTGTTTTGATGTGACGTACAATCTCGAGTGTGAATATTTTGAAGGATCTTTCACGTTGTTAAATTGTAGGATAAATTATATTCTCATGTCTTGTTAATGAGTTTAGACTCAGATAGACTAAGTTATTGCATAGTAATTATGACTACGAAAGGGTATAACAAAATACCAAATTGAGGCTAAGCAGGTGGGTTATCCCCTGCGGAGTAATCTATGTAGGAGTATTCCTGATGATGTGAGTAGAGAGTTTCTTTTCTGCCGACGGGGTGTATGGGTGGAGATTTGAATCTGAATCTGGTTGAGAAAGTTGACTTGTGTGTTAAGAGGATGAATACGAGCTTAGCGGATGATTGAGGTATTTTTATGGTTGGCGTTGTATAAACTTGGGAAGAAGTTTCGTTGGACCGATTGTGGTATTATGGCAGTAAGAGAGTATTGGTATTGTGAGTTATGAAATGTTTTAATCTCGGTCTTTGAGCCAAGTAGGGGAGTCTGCTATTGACAATTTGATTTCATGGTTAGGTGTTAAATTTTAATTTTGGTCTGAGGCATACTTGTGGATTAGTTATGACTTGCAGAGATGGAGTTCGAGAATGATTTGAGTAAACGAATTCTTGGATACGAGTTATATTGTACTTTATGAGTATGTAAAAATCATGGGGTGAGTGAGTTGTTATTTTCAAAATATGTAGTATACATGGAGTATGAATTTGATTGGGGTATTAGAGTAGAGTTACCTTCTTGAGTGTTGTTGTGCTAATGGGGCACGTGTCTTTTGACCCATTTGGGCTTGGCGACCTGCGTGTCTTGGTTGATTTAGAGAGATTCAACTCTGATGGCCTAATTATGTGCAAATGGATTCCAAAGCATTCTCGAGGTTTTCTACCACGGTTTGAGATGGGTATTTTCCTACCGGCCTGAGAAGCGTGTTGAGTATTGTGATTTTATATCGGACGGGATCAAATGGAAGGCTTCTGGCTGATCAGATATGTATTTTACTTGTGACTCAGAATGATTATGAGTTTCTCGTATTTTTCAAATGATGGCATGATAGATGCGGTGTGTTGTGTGGGATTAAGGTTGGCGTGTGCAAGGTCACGGTTTAGCCTTGAAAGGGAGGTCATAAATTCTTAGAGGAATGAACAGTTTTCGATGTTTAGATAAATGCTATAACTATTTGGTATTGCGTGAGTAGAGTGTACATTTCAGAAGGCGCACTATGTTTTGAATTATGGATATTTCATAGGTATTGCGGCATTTTTCCTGGTTGATCGACTGCTGATGTTCAAATTTTGCTTTGTGGCACAGAATAATTATAGAAGTTTTCCTCGTGGGATGATCGTGTAATGGAGAAGTGTTAGACATTCAGGCGGTGGAGTTGAGATCAGATATGGTGATTCGTGTGTTCTATGGATTTGGAGACTGGGAATTCCCACGAGTAGATTGTTCCGTGGTTGTGGACCGTAAAAACGTAGCCAAGGTTAGTCAGAAGATAGCATGTGTGGTGGTTCAATTATTGTGGACCCTCTGAGGGCTATTTGTCTATTTGTGGGTGACCAGAGTTGATTTGGGGGTCCATAGGTAGGCCCAATTAATATGTGTATTCTACACCGAGCCGGAATAGTTGGCTCCATACTGCTATTATTGAGGGATGCGTCATTCGGTTGATGTAGAACTTATTCGAGTTCTAAAATGATCTGTGAGTTACTCATTTATGCTACGAGGAGTTGTGATCCATTGGTTATGTGCACAGATGGTGCGGTTCTATTTGAGCCTTATAGCGGAATTTAAGCGTGATAAGTATTTGGGGTATTGCATGATCGATTGCGTAATGGTTATGTACTTTCAGGTTTTGTGTGGCATTTTTGTCATTTTCCTCTCTGTGGTTATTGATTTTGAGCGGAGTGGCTCGAGGTATATATTATAGACCAACGTTTGGATGGGGTCACACATTGCAGCGGAGTTATGTTAAGGCATGAACCTTGTGTTAGTATCGGGTGATGGTTCTACGGTGTATGATAAATTTTTAGCATTTCGTTGTGGCGGTACTTGTTAATCTGGCGGGGCAGTTCTCTCATTTGAGTTATTTTCCATGACTAGGTACATTTGAATTACTGCGTATTGGTGCACAGATAGCACGGGTTGTGACTCTGATGTTATATTGGTATGACATGTCTATGGAACAATTGTGTTTAGTAATATAAGGTCATTGGACCTGGAATGGGTAGTATCAAGTTTGATTTCAGTTGTATTGTGTTGTCAAGCCTATATGGAATAGGGTGACGTGGGTTCACCCCCGGGTATGTGTGTGGTAAGATGGAACAGTTATTTGATGGCTTGGAAACAACTCTTGGCACGTTCGAGGACGAACGTATGTTTAAGTGAGGGAGAATGTAACAACCCGGCCGGTCGTTTTGAGTATTACAACCCTGTTTCCCCATTTACTTCTCAAATTGTACTTTACAGTTGTTGTGTGAATTGCCGAGGGTAATTGGTTCGGGTCCAGTGAGGTTTTGAAATGAATTGGAAGACTTAGTTCCAAAGTTTAAAGCTTAAGTTAAAATAGTGATCGGATGCGGACTTATGTGTAAATGACCTCGGATTCAAATTTTGATGATTCCAATAGATCCGTATGGTGATTTTGGACTTAGGAGCGTGTCCGAAAAATTATTTGGAGGTCCGTAGTGGAATTGAGCTTGAAATGTCGAAAGTTAAATTTTTGGGAAGTTTGACCAGGGGTTTGAATTTTTGATATCGGGGTCGGCATCCGATTTTGGAAATTTGAATAGGTCTGTAATGTAAAATTTGACTTGTGTGCAAAATTTGAGGTCAATCGGACGTGATTTGATAGGTTTTGGCGTCGTTTGTAGAGCTCGGAAATTTGGAAATTTACTAGGCTTGAATCCATATGTAGTTCGTATTTTTGAGGTTGTTAGGTATGATTTGAGACCTCGAGTAGGTCCGTGTTATGTTATGGAACTTTTTGGTATGTTCAGACGGGGACCCGAGGGCCTCGGGTGAGTTTCGGATGGATAACAGATTGATTTTTGAATTTGGAAGATTGCTGGAACGGAAGCCTTCTGGTGTAATCGCACCTGCGAAAAAGTAGTCGCAGGTGCGAGCTCGCAAGTGCGAGAAGTGGTGCGCTGAAGCGAGGTGCGTAGGTGCGGAAGATGCTTCGCAGGTGCAGAATCGCACCTGCGTGAGAAGGAGCGCAGATGCGGGGCAGAGGGTTGTTAGGCATTGGTCGCAGGTGCGGGGTAAAATTCCGCACCTGCGTGAGCGCAGATGTGGACGGATAGGCGCATAAGCGAAAACTGGGCAGGCAAGTGGAGTCCGCAAATGCAACATTTTTCTCGCACAAACGGATGCGCAGGTGCGCAAATCTTGTCCGCAGATGCGGAAATCGCTGGGGCAGAACCTTAAATTCGAGGGTTCAACATTTTCACCCATTTTAGGATTTTGGAGCTCGAGTTGGGCAATTTTGGAGAGGAAATTTTCCACACAACTTGGGGTAAGTGTTCTTAACTCCCTTGTGATTATATTACATGAATTAATCTTCATTTTTGGTCTAAGATTATTGAATCTTCAAGAGAAATAGAAGGAAATTTCTATAATGTCTCAAAATAAATTTTTCAAGTTTGAATACCGATTTGGAATCGTATTTGAGTGAAATTAGTATGGTTAAACTTGTAATTGGATGGGTTGTCGTATTTTGCGAGTTTCGTCGGATTTCGAGATGTGGGTCCCACAGGTGCTTTTTGGGGCGTAATTTCATATTTTATGGAAAATATTAGCGTTTTGATATGGAATTAATTCTTATAAATTGTGTGGATTGAGTCAAATTATTGTGACTAGATTCGAGCCATTTTGAAGTTGATACGCGCAGAATGGAATTTCTGAGCATTACTTAGCTTGCTCGACATTGGATTTGGCTTGTTCGTGGTAAGTAACTCTTTTAATCTTGGAGTTGAGGGTATGAACCCTGAATATATATATTTCGTGAATTGTTGGGAGGTGACGCACATGCTAGGTGACAGGCGTGTGGGCGTGCACTATAAAAATTGTAACATAATTATTCCTGTGAAATTTTGTAGTTAAATATTCTTGTCATTTTCCATGCAGTTTTATGTGTTAAAGAAATTGAGCTGAAAAGCATATTAAAAATCATGTTGAGGCTATGTGCCAGTATTTTTGGGACCGACAGAGGTCCTATTGCTGTGAATTATTTGTTTCAAATTGAAAATTTTTACTCAGTCATATTCATGTCATTACACATCATATCTCAGTCTCTATTGTTATTTATTGATACATCATATCATCATTTTTGGGCTATTTTTATGGCATTGTGAGCCCATGAGAGAGAGACTGGAGAGATTAATGGCTGAGTGAGGCCGAGGGCCTGGTTGTGAGGATTATTATGTGGATCGGGGCTGCCCGCCTGCAACATGCCTTATAGACTTTATTATAGCACGTGAGTTATCCGTGCAGCACGTGAATTGTCCGTGCGGATCCAGATATTATTATATCATGTGAGTTGTCTGTGCAGATCCAGATATGATATAATAGCACGTGAGTTATCCGTGCAGCACGTGAGTTGTCCGTGCTTATAACGCTTGGGCTGTAGGAGCCCTTCATAAGTCTGAACATCCTAGTGAGCGCAGTCGACTATAAACACGGTTCGGGCTACGTGCCGCAGCAAGTATTGTATAGCGCTGAGTGATTGAGTGTGCTGAGCATAGTGATAGAGAATGCAAGACAGTGAGATTTAGTACTCTGAAAGTGTGAGTACATGAGTACAATCTCTGAGATACATTGTATTAACATGCATACATGACATATATGCATAGAGATGTGTTTTCTTCAGGCTGTACGATATCACATTATTCATGATTTCTCAACATATTGACAGATGGGCATAGTGATGCATTTGTTTTACACTGGTTATCTGGAAAGAAAATGAGATATTTTATTTAATATTGATAGGATTTTGGAAAAATTTCTATTTTCAAATTGATTCATATTTTTGGTAACTTTGGCAAAAGATTTGGGTTTCTAGTGATGTACTTGAAAGGAAGAACTATTATTGCCGAAATCATGATTTGACTAAGCATTTTATTTCTAAGTTATTTCTGGTATTATTTGCTTTATATTGTTATTAACCATTGTGGATTAGTGGTTTTGGACCCGACCTTGGTAGAAGCTCGTCACTATTTTCAACCTAAGGCTAGGTTTGTTACTTACTCAGTACATGGGATCGGTTGTACTGATACTACACTTCTGCACATTGCGTGCAGATGTTGACTGTTGTTGTTGCTGTGCTTGATGGTTTCGGGATTTGAAGATGTACCTGCGTTCCTGTTGTAGTTGCATCTTGTTCATGGTAGCCTTAGATTTATAAAAGCTCTGTTTATGTACTATTCAAACAGACTATGTATTTATTTCATTTTCACTTTGTATACTCTATTCTTAGAAGCTCATGATTTGTACTACCAGTTCTTGGGGATTGTATAAGATCAGGATCTTTATTCATTTAAATTGCTTTAATAATTATTATTGAAATTGGTTAGTTGAAAATTGGCTTACCTAACGGGATGGGTTAGGTGCCATCACGACTAGTTGGATTTTGGGTCGTGACATCTGGCTTCCCGGGCATTGAGGCGAGCCCGAGATGATGAGCGCTTAGGATACAAGGTTGAACTTGGTCGATGTGGCAGGCATGCCCAGAGAGGGAGGGGTGTCCCACAAGGTCGTGGGGGTCGGCGAGGACGTGGTGCCCAGCAAGGGGGCATTGAGGCACCTGTTAAGGATTTTGGAGATGATTAGCCGAGTGACTACCCTGAGCCAGGCGATGCTCCTCATGATATGCCGTCATTCAGCCTTCAGCTCACGCCAGGGACTTCGCAGGTGACCCCGTCAACTCCATTGTTGATCGCGCGCATGGTCATTACGCGACAGGAGTGGGATCAGTATTTTCCTGATCCCCAGAGCCATCAACGGTTGTTGATGATCGTATGACACGAGATGTGCATAATGGGTGCCGACTAAGTTATGGCTCATCATCGAGGGATGCTGAGGATCTTTCACATGTGTAGGTTTGTTTGTATTACTATTATTTATATTTATTTTTATCTCATTGATTAGTCATCAATATCTAAAGCATTTTTATTTTTTTAAAACACATCATCCTCGCCCGTCACAGAGGCCACTTTGTGCGATACTGACATGCCTGAGACGGATGATTATATACAGGACCCCGTCGAGACCATGGTAAGACCATTAATTTTTTTTTAGCTAACACGTACATTAGTAATATATATTTCATATACTAAAATATCTTATTATGCTGCAGCGCATCCTCCGATAAAGAGGCGACATGATGAGGATGATCTTGATAGTGTAGCCGGGCGGGATGGGATGCGCCTCAGTCCAGCAAATGCTTTAAAACATACATGTTGTGGGACACATTGACATTTATGATTATTTGTATATATGCAAATAAGTATATAATAGCAACATTATTTATGTTTTACATTATTTGCGCATGTGTTTTTATTTCTCGGGTTATTTATTAGCTTAATACTATAACACAAAAATAAAAAAGACAACTTAACATAATTTAAATTCGGTACAATTAATGATAATACATGACACGTAAAACATAAAGATAAAATACTACACTCAACACATCCATGTGTTTGTTTAGTCACTATCTCCCAATATTCTATACTTCAACCACTTAAATTTCTCTTCCAATCTATTTTTTTCTTCTTCTGCATCTTTTAGTTTCTCCTTCACTACCGCAAGTTGTTGTTGTAGTTTAAAGATCTGGAGTTCGTATTCACCAGTCGTATTCAAAACATACTGCAAACATGATTTGTAGTATTCCTGGTTAATGGGTTCATCATACTATTCTTCAAATCTACATTGATTTTCGTCCTACCAATGGAGATTATAACACAACACTATTAATTAACATGTTATATAAAAAATATTAACACACATTTTTTCTAAAACAATAACTTACAAGTTGTTGACAGATCCAGCGTCTGCGCCCCACATTACTATTTGACCCACATGGCTTCAAAATCCCACGTTTTCCACAATAACACCTTGGTACGTCATTGCGTCCAGACATTTCTTAATGCAAGAAAAATAAAAAAATTATGGAAAGTTTTTCTATTTGTTTGGTTAAGTACAAATAATAACTAAAATGCGGGCTTTTATAGGCAAGATAAAACACATAACGCATATTGGTGGCGCGCTATGTTTTACGTGATAATGATTCTTTAGAGTACAAGGCAGCTTTTGCAGAATAACTTTTTCAGGTCGACAAGACAATACACATAACGCATATTGGTGGCGAGCTATGTTTCGCGTGATAATGATTCTTTAGGGTACAAGACAGCTTTTCGAGAACGGTAACTTTTGCGGGTTAACAAGACAATACACATAACGCATAGTGGTGACGCGCTATGCTTCGCGTGATAATGATTCTTTCAGGTATAAGACAACTTCTTAAACAGAACCAAGACATATGTATTCAAAGACCATTTGAAGAAACATTACAACATCCATTTAAAAAAAGCCACTAACATTTAATAAGTGGTTCAAAAAGAGGCAAAAGGGTGAAGGTGGTTCAACAGATCCCCATGGAATACGTCTTAATACTATCGATCCCTACCTTGAAAAAAATATGCTAGGTTGCTATACTTATTTGGCTGATGACAAATGGTATGGTGTTCTGCGTACCTTGGAAAATAAGCCTATCAATATACACATTGATCTTAAAGTTGTAGGGTACATTATTGAGGGTGAAACGCATTGCACAAAGCCTGAAGGTATGCGCATTTGGGGCGAAAAACTATAATGGGTTCCCCCTTTACTCAGAACGATGTGATTTAACAAACCTCTCTGCCATCTGCTTGAATGACATTCGCACTATGGCAGTGACAAGCAATCCACGTGAAGACTTCAATAACCCGTTGAAAAACTCTGACACATTTGTAGTCAGAATTCCCCATCTCCTGCCACCATCCGCATGCAAACTCCATTTGTCAAGCTCATGTCGCATCAACCAACTATAGGCTCCTTGGTCTTTCTGCCTTATCAATTCCATTCGCCTCCTCAATTTACACTTTTGGTGATCTGTTGCAGCCATCCACATTAAATCATACAAGTCCTTGTTCGGATAAGCCCTCTGGAAGTTGGCCTTCAAGTGCCTAATACAGTAACGATGGTAGGCATACGGTTCCTGCCATGCACGCAAATTCTATACAGAACTTAAAATACCGCCATGCCGATCAGATATTAGATAAATACCTGAACGATGTCTGACAACGTGCTCTTTCAAGTGGTTCAAAAATAATGTCCACGTCTCTTGGCTTTCATTGGCATAAATAGCAAATGCTAGGGGAAATATAATTGCATTAGCATCTACTGTAATGACGATCGACAACTTAATATCATACTTTCCATAGACATGAGTGTCGTCTATGGATATTACCACACGACAATGCACAAAACCATCAATGGCTGGTTTAAATGCCGAGAACACATATCTGAATATATGTTATGGTATTCCCGGACACTTCTCAAGCTTTCATTCAACAACAATCCTGTGGTTAAAGTGTTGCAATGCGGCCATGTACCTGGGTAGAGAGGCAAAGGACTTATCCCAGTTAACATAAATAATTTCAAACGCATGTTTGCGCCCGAGAAATGCCTTTCTTTTGGTAATGGTACAACCATATACCTGGTGGACATATGTTATACACTCTTTGATCTTGAACCTTATGGACGCTTCAATGTGTGGAATCAAGATAAGAGAAATCAAGTCAACATTCAAGTTAAAATGATTCCCACTGAATGTGTCCATTTCACAATTGTGGGTGCCAATGTATTTACCCACAACCTACATATTTGTTTTCAGCTTCCTCACACGCAATATCCAATTACAACCCGTAAACTATCTACGACAAATCACCTTGAATACGTCCGGAGATGACTCATGAACCACGATCTCACAACACTCTTTTATGTTGTACATTCGCACTGCCTTGTATAGGCGCTCTTTATCAGCAAAAAGTATGCCCTTTGACAACATTGTTGCTCTAGATTCATCCCACATTGTTGTCCGAATTTTGTCAAGATCCCTTGTGAGGGTAGCCACATCCAGCATACTTGGCAAATGATTAAGGTAGGGAATCTCCCTTGAATGAAACGACACGTGGGACTCGTACACTCTTGGTCTAACGGGAGGTGGAGCATGCTCCCTCGTCAAATCAGGTTCAGCATTCTCATCCTCCTCATCATCACCCTCATCAGGGAAGGGTGTATCTCCAGACTCATCAGCATTGTTATATGTCGTCTTCGGACAATTGAGTAAGGACTAGACCTTCAAGTTGCTCATTTTCACTGCACAACCAATAAAATAATGAGTTCCTCAAATTGATCCAAACTTTACATATAAACTTTATCACTACACTTACAAATCATAATATGTTTATATCCCATGATGCACATTATCCTGTTGATGATGACTCCCGGATGAACCACCATAGTCCAACACACCAAAACTAGGCATATTCCAACTGAGCGTTGGTTCATAACTTATAAAATTCATATCTGGCCGGTACTCCCTGGGGAATATATGAGTGTTAATATAAATTCAATACATAAAAATAAACATCGTAACACATAGGAGAATTGAAGTTTACCACCCGGCTTGTGAATTATGTAAACTTGGGGAGAAATTATTTCCTTGCTCCTCATTCGCCCATGGAGATAAGTTTAGATCAGGCCAAACTCTTTCACCCGGAACCTCTTCGGCTAAAACTGCTCCAAAATAACCACCCGATGATTGAGGGATATCCCTACTTTATGGAACCTCATTATTGCGAATGTCTTCAGCCTTGGCGTACATTTCCAACATTTTTATCACAAGAAATTCCCGGTGTTCATCCGAAGTCCTCAAAAAATCTCTCGGAGGTTCATCATCTTCGATGTTAAACCCAGCATAACAAGCAACCCCTTGTAGAGTAATAGAATATGGATATCTTCTGGTTACTTTAATATTCACGTAACGTTTGCTCACACTCATTTGTTTTACATAACAACGATACTAATGTATCGTACTCCACTATAAGTGGCAACTTAACATGACACTGTGGAGAACAACTGTAGCGTACTGAGTTATTCTCCACTACAACCTCACCCCCTCAATATAATAAAACCCTAATTCTTCGCTCTTCATACATTACGACAAAATGCAAAATAACTTAACGAACAAATATATAACGAATAAATATTTTGGAAGACTTGAAGGATCCTGAATGGATTTTTACAAAATTCTGAAACTCTTTAAATAAGGAAAAAAATCAGTCCGTGGGTACAATTATTTAATGTATAGCGCCTTAAATATACGCGCTATACCCCTATGAATTATTGGTGTGTCAGTTAAGTCCATAAGAATTATTGGTGGGCCCAACTTTTATGTATAGCGCGGTTATCGACCGCGCTATACCTTATGAATTATTATAGCGCGGTGAATAAATGCGTTATACATATTATGATGCCCACTCTTTTTTCCCACATATTATGATTTTTTGAGTCCAAAAGAACCACACTTTGGTTTCGCACTCAATATCAGATCAAAAAAGTAGTCGATGGATAACATGTGAATAATTTTGTACTATTCCTTAAATTGGTCCTAAAGATGAAGGCTAGCTAGGTTATCCAAGAAATGAATATAGGGAAACTAAATCACATATTTTCTAAATAGTCAAGTCATTGAGGGAGTGCTCCATCAAAACAAGAAGTGGGCCAAAAAAATGATATTTGGACAGCTCATAGTATCATATCTATTTCTATATATTCAAGACAATGACTAGAGTACAAGTGAAGAAGCTATAAAGTACAAGATCACTGTCTATTGAAGTGAGCGGATATAGGCTGTTGATGTTTGGCTATAATTCCATATTTTTAGTGCATTACTTATCTTATATTTTGGGGCTCTAATGCTAAACTATACTATATTTGCGCTTAATTGAGTCGATTTTATGTGTAGCTACATTAGAAATGAAATTTGAGCAAAGTAAATATTTAATGTCTAATTCATGCTCTACAACAATATGATAGTGAGAAAAGAATTCTCTAGGCACCAAGAACTCCCCGGCAACGGCGCCAAAAACTTGTTGCTCCCAAATGCACACACAAGTATACGTGGTCGACAAGTAATATAGGATTATAAGTCCAGATATCGTACCCACAGAGACTTGTGATTAACTATCAACTAAATTAAATCAAACAATTAATCTATTCAAGCGAATCATAAAGTATAAATATTTAACTAATATTTAATCTAGAGTAACGAATTAAGAGATTAAATAAAACAACGATAAGCTTAAAGACGAATTCAATGTGAGTGAATATTCTAGAGCTATGGGTTAGCTAACAATCCCGTTGAGTTTTTCACTTAAATTGTCTAATCAATTTATACGGTTTATTGGTTGACAAGGTTAATATTGCTCGGAGCCTTCTCCCGAAGTACAACTCACCTATTCAAGCTAATCTAACGCCTATATTCCTATGGAATTAGAATTAACAAGAACGCATTAATAATTCATGTATAGTAACCAAGGAAGGCGATTAGGTATATTCCTATCCTAACCGCAAATTCGCCCGCAAATCCGCCCCCCACTCAGAGTTAAGATCTTGCTCTACTCAATCTTATATGCAATCTAGAATTCCCTCTTCCGAGTTCAATCCTAGATTCATAGATAGTATTCAATTGGTGATCAAGCAATCAAATAATTAAGCGCAAGATTGAATAAATAAACCAATACGATAAACTAATAAGAATAATTCAAGTTTCAAACTACAACGTTCATGCAACACCCAAAACTCTAGAACTAATAAATTATGAGATTAAAAGAAAAGAAGAGAAGAAAAACTAGTTTGAAGCCTCCTCCAAGCGTGATGTTCTTGTCTTCGGTCGCAAAACTCCCTCCTATAAAATGGTGTTTAATGACTATTTATATGTGTAGAGAAAAGACCCAAACGAAATAACCAAGTCCAAGACCAAATATGAGACAAAATAGGCTTTAAAAATCCGGAACACGCTCGGTGTAGACCGTTCCTCGCGACCTCTAACGCGAGCCTCACCTCGCTGTTCACCAGGCGTCGCGAGCTCTAACGCTCGCTTTCCACTGTGCGAAGCGAGATGTTTCGCGAGAAAAATTCCTTGCTACGCCTGTTTTGTTTCTGCTTCGTTTCAATTTCATCTGCTTTGCCTAACTTTTGCCAAATTCACGTTCTTGTCTTTCCTTTCCAACTCCTTTGCATTGTTTCTTTAATCGTTGCTCAATTTACTACTTAGTTTCACTTTATCACTTATTAGCTTTCTTATTTGCTCACTATCATATTGTTGTAGAGCATGAATTAGACATTAAATATTTACTTTATTCAATTTCATCTCCAATGTACCTACACATAAAATAGACTCAATTAAGTACAAATTTAATATAATTTAGTATTAAAGCCCCAAAATGTAAGATAAGTAACGCACTAAAAATATAAAATTATAGCTAAACATCACTACCCTACACTTAAACGTTGCTCGTCTTTGAGCAATCAAACTACACTTTATATAGACACGACCTTTTTAAACAATTCTCCTAACTCATCACACCAAGAATTTTTAAAATAGACTAAGCACAAGGGTGTAACATCTTCACCTCAAAATTTAACTCACAAGTACCATGCATTATTCACAACTCACTCACTTACTCTAACATAGAGGTCAATAATATTACCTTTCCTTCATGAATCAAGTGCCTTCACACAACAAAAGAGAGTAATTCCACACATAATAAAATTTAAAAACAATTAGGAACTCAAGATAGAAAAAATTTACTCGCTCTCAGAAATACATTCATATGCCACAAAAGATGCACCATAGGCTTGCCCGTAGTGTACTACTCTACTAATCAAGCTCATTCAGTTTAGGATCAAGTAGGACTTTAATTGGTTGTAATGTAGACTACGGGTCGGGCAGGATACATTTGGATATAAGAGTGACTACACCTCCCTATGCACTTTAATACATACACTTTAACATTTAAACCCCACACTTATGTCAAACCATAACTCTACCTTCATATCAATGTATATTAACTCCATACTTCTTTAAGCATAATTACATCAAGAGTCACCACTGTTAAGGAATATTTTTCACAGCAATACAACTATATTTTTTTTTTCTTTTTCAATTCAAGTGACTCTTACTATTTTTTTTCAAAAACAGTGCACATTTCTCCTTATTTCGTTAGTTCCACTCAAAAGCCAAACCAACCACCCCACACTTTAACTTTTACAAAGTTCATAACAATTCAAGTGCTCATGAGAGGTTAAAAGGTTCAAATAAATGGTTAGTTCAAACAAATGGGTAAGGCTTGTAATGTAGTTGCCAAAGAAATAGAATTACAGGCTCAAAGGGGTTAACTACGTTATACAATAATTAGGGGGTAAACTATATATATATATATATATATATATATATATATATATATATATATATATATATATATACTGGATCAACAAAGAAACGCCTATATCACCTCCAAGCTACTATTTCGCTTTGCAAATACACGGGGCAAGTTCTAGATATCAAATGCAATGCACAGAATAACACACAAACCTCACATACACATGGCACATAACTCACTCAGGATTGGACTCATCAAGACACTCTAGTCAAAGCAAGCAAAGTTAAGATCATACGATTTAAGGTACTTATACAAGTGTCAAAAACTGAGCCTAAGCGTCACAACCAATGTACTCACTATTCTCAAGTCATAACAAAGTCAAGACATATTGCTTCAATTCAATTCATCTCACAGTGGCTCCTACTCCTAAAACAAATAAAATTAACTACACCCGATTCAAATAAAACCCTTAAAAAAGAACCGCGGCATAAAGAAAAATCAAGGAGGAATTATTACACTACCTAACAAAAGAAAATCTTTGTCTTTTCTTTCTTTCAACTTAAATCCTTCAAGAAACCTGTCGAATGAGATCCATTGTCGGGAGAAGTCAAATTTTTCTACTTTTTTTTTAAGTCATAGCTACTAAAATTCTACACAAGTACTAAAACAAAAATAAGAAGTTAACATTTTTCTAACATCCTACTACTAATTATCTAGAGAATTCTTACACCCCACACTTAAAAGAGTGCAGTGTACTCAATGCACACTATAAATAACAAGAGGGTAAAAGAGACTCCCTGGTAGGCCAAAGGCCGAAGAATTAGCAGCTCACGGGATATTCAGACTTCTCCCGGGTATGATCTTTTGTGTTGGTACCTCACACTTAGTTTCAACCATCTGCTCGCTTTTGCACATGCGTCTTGGCTTTGATTCCATGTTCCTACTCCTACAAAATACAAAAACAACACTAAAAAAATAACACAATAAAAATAAAATAAAATAAAATAATATATATATATATATATATATATATATATATATATATATATATATATATATATATATATATATATATATATATATAATTGGGTTGCCTCCCAACAAGCGTGTGAATTAACGTCGCGGCACGACACCATCACTTTTACCATTTTTCTTTCCACTTTGAGGATATAAATTGCGCCCCCAATTTTTCATCAATTTTTCTATCATGTTCCTGTGGCGGTGGTGTGAATACAAAAGAACCAAGTAATAGATGCTGCATCTTGCACTTCAAAACTGCATTATTTTTTACATCCTCAATAATATATACTTCCTCAACCTCGGCATTATCAAAAAAAGCATGGTCTAATGATTGGTATTCTCGTTTTAGCTCCTCAATTTGGCTTAGAAGGTCTTTTTCAACTTTACACAACTCATCACTAAATTGTTGGTTGTTACATGCATCAACCTTTGCACTCAATTGAGCCTCTAAGTCGCGAATAGAACTGCCAAATTGGTCGATCTCTTTTTCCAGTTCAACTATTCCTTCTATATAAAGTGTAGTTTGATTGCTCGAGGACGAACAATGTTTAAGTGTGAGGTAGTGATGTTTGGCTATAATTCTATATTTCTAGTACGTTACTTATCTTACATTTTGGGGCTTTAATGCTAAATTATACTATATTTGTGCTTAATTGAGTCTATTTTATGTGTAGGTACATTGAAGATGAAATTTGAGCAAAGTAAATATTTAATGTCTAATTTATGCTCTACAACAATATGATAGTGAGCAAAGAAGAAAGCTAAGAAGTGATAAAGTGAAACTAAGTAGTAAATTGAGCAATGATTAAAGAAACAATGCAAAGAAGTTGGAAAGGAAAGACAAGAACGTCAATTTGGCAAAAGTTAGGAAAAGCATATGGAATTGAAACGAAGCAGAAACAGAACAGGCGTAGCAAGGAATTTTGCTCGCGAAACATCTCACTTCGCACGGTGGAAAGCGAGCGTTAGAGCTCGCGATGCCTGGTGAACAGTGAGGTGAGGCTCGCGTTAGAGGTCGCGAGGCACGGTCTACAACGAGCGTGTTTCGGGTTTTTAGAGCCTATTTTGTCTCTTATTTGGTTTTGGACTTGGTTATTTCGTTTGTGTCTTTTCGCTACATATATAAATAGTCATTAAACACTATTTTCAGAGGAAAAAGTTTTGCGACCGGAGACAAGAACATCACGCTTGGAGGAGGCTTCTAACTAGTTTTTCTTTTCTTCTTTTCTTTTAATCTCATAATCTATTAGTTCTAGAGTTTTGGGTGCTGCATGAACGTTGTAGTTTGAAGCTTGAATTGTTCTTATTAGTTTATCATCTTGGTTTATTTATTCAATCTTGCGCTTAATCATTTGATTGTTTGATCACTAATTGAATACTATCTACGAATCTAGGATTGAACTCGGGAGGAAATTTTAGATTGCATATAAGATTGAGTAGAGTAAGATCTTAACTCTGAGTAGGAAGAGGGGGGATTTGCGGTTAGGATAGGAATATACATAATCTCCTTGCTTGGTTACTATACATGAATTATTAATGCATTCTTGTTAATTCTAATTCCATGGGAATATAGGCGTTAGATTAGCTTGAATAGGCAAGTTGTACTTCGGGAGAAGGCTACGAGCAATATTAACCCTGTCAACCAATAAACCAGATAAATTAATTAGACAATTTAAGTAGAAAACTCAACGGGATTGTTAGCTAACCCATAGCTCTAGAATATTCACTCACATTAAATTCATCTTTAAGCTTGTCGTTGTTTTCTTTAATCTCTTAATTTGTTACTCTAGATTAAATTTTAGTTAAATATTCATACTTTAGAAAATTGCTTGAATAGATTAATTGTCTTATTTTAATTTAGTAAATAGTTAATCATAAGTCCCTGTGGGTACGATATCTGGACTTACAATCATATATTACTTGTCGACCACGTATACTTGCGTGTGCATTTGGGAGCAATAACTGTCCTTCAAATTTCTTTTCTTTATTAATGTGCCTTACCATTTATATATAAGTTTTTAAAATTATATACACCATAGTTTTACGAATTGTTACACCATCATATGCACAAGTTGTCGCCAATGATAGTTGATCTAAACCAGCACATTATATTGGACAACTTTTTACTAATATAATATAAGGTAAGACCGGCTTCCACGCAGCCGCTGCACCCCTGCTTCTTGCCCATAGAGAGTTAGGATATTTTGCGAGGTCATTCGCCTAGCGGAAACCTTCGCTTTTCAGAACCAGCACATTATATTGGACAACTCGCAAAGGGACTCAAATCCACATAGACCAGAAGGAAATGAATAAACACAACATAATTCTGAGGTTCAACTTATATCGTTTTAGACATTTTAAAGAGCATTATGTTACATAAATAAACAAAATTTTAACACTTTGAAGAGCATAGAAGGAGAACAAGTACAGACGAATTTCAACTGAATTTAACCGATTAAAGATCCAAAACCACAACAAAATATTGCATGATAGCAGCAAACTGAATATGTGTGGAAAGAAACTTAATCAGTAAATTATCCACCTTTAATTAAGTGGAATCTAAACTTTGCGTACACAGCTCCTGTTATATGATGTACCCCTATAGAACCATGTGAGTAGACCAGTTTCATGACATATTAAAGTTATCATAAGATAAACCATTTAACTAATATTTCTTAATAGATATAAAAAGTTACTACTTATTTAAATATAAGTGAAAATCAGTTGTATTATCCAAAAATAAACTTTCAGGGGATAGCCATTTATTTATAATTTAGAGTATTGGGCCGAAACTGTTGGAATTTTTTGGGGAAAGATAATTGAAAAATAATTACAGTTTTAAAAGTAATCGAAATTTAGTTATTTTTTCATGTAAAGATAAAATCTAAACAAAAACATCCTTAAAAATTCGAAAAAATTCCATCATAATATGCTGGAGTTCGAAATTTTTTACATATGAGATTCCAGCATAATGTGCTTGAATTTCATAATGTACTGGAGTTCAAACATAATATGCTGGAAGTTTGCACGCAGGAGCCATAATCCATCATATTATGTTGGAACTTTTCATGTTTCAGCTAAAATAATGGTTGTTTTTCAATGACTTTGCAAACACCTGACTATTTTTTGATTACCAATCCGAAACTGGCTAGTCCATGCTATTTTCGCTTTTTTTTTCTTAGGAACATGCGATTTTTTAAGCAGCTATTTTTGAAAGATTAAGTTGTATTTTTTATGTTAGTAACTCTTCAAAAAACAATATACAACAGGACAATTAAAAGTGGGCTTTCCATTTAGTACAAGAAATGGGCTTCTTTTAGGCCTCTTCTTTTATTCACTTGCTTGTTTCTTCCTTTTCCTTTTCTTCTTCTTTTTCTCTTCCTTCCCGCATTGACTAAAAACTTAAACGTATTAACCCAAGTAGTCGTCCACGTAATCGCTTAAATAAAAAAAACGTTCAGTATAATTTATGTATAGCGGCTAGAAAAATAAAAAAATAAATATGGCTGGCTATTTGTGTTAAAATCCCTGGACTTATTTCAGCAAAATCACGCGGATACAACAAAACTCCGGTACTAGAATTCTTATATTCAAGTTGTTTTTACTATAAGGGTCTATTTGGAAAGCCACAGGGGAATTTGATTTGAGTGTAATTGGATGTAATTACATAGTTTGACTTGTTTGTTTGGCCAAGTAATTTTAGTTAATTGAAAATTGGGTGTAATTGAGAGGGAGTAATTACACTCTCAAATTCTCAAAGGAAGGTAAGAATTGAATGTAATTAAATGGTGTAATTACAAGGTAACTTTTCATATTCTTTTTTATTGACTTTTGAAAGAAAAAAAACTTTTTCGACGGTGAGAATATTTCTAAAGGTATTAACTCTAAAACTGATAGTACTCGAAATAGTGTTTGTGAAATTGTTCTTTCAAAATCCGAAGGTGATGCAAATTTCTGCTGTTCTCGTACCTTTTCAGTTCATACAAATAATAAAAAATCATTCCATGAATTCTACTAGTCATCATTACAAAAATATATGGTCAACAGGGTTGACATTATAATTGTACTTAATAAAATAATAGTAATCGATATAACAATAAAATACACAATAGTAATTTATTGCGTAATACACCTTATTGTTCCGACCCGCATATTTTTCGCCCAAATTTGCTGCCTAAAGGGCTGCCAAACGAGCCAAACTTGGCTGCCAAAGACCAGAAGGTCTTTGCACATGGAGGCAACAATCCAACAGGCTGTCCGAGCCCTCCTAGGGGCTACTTTTCGTCAGCAAAGTCACATGCAGCACAACTGGGCAGGACCACAGTCTGCCAGGAGAATCATGGAAGCAACATGCTACCAGCAAAGGCATGTGCTGCACAGCTAGGTAGGGCCACATCCTGTCTGGATGAACATGGGAGCAACTGCCTGCCAGCAAGAACTGGGCCACAGCAGCTGAACAAGTCAATTGGCACATGGGCTGCCAACACCTTCTAGGAAAGCAGTGCACCACAGGCTGGACGGGCCCACAGCCAGCTTAGCTGCCTGTGGATATTTTTCTGTATAAATAGGATACTTAGGCCTTGTTAGAAGGCATATCTCTTTACTTGTATTTCCTTCTTTTGTATATGAGAAAAACCCCGAAAATTGGCCTTGGCCTCCCATCTTTGTGTCTTTCATTTTTGTTATCCCTCCATCCTTTGAGTTTGTGTGATTGCCTTGGTCCAAAGTACGATTTTGTGCTTGTTTCTTATTAAGGGCTGAAGCAAGAGTAGTAGTCAGGCTATCTTGCTGCCCTCGCTGAGCCCCCAGAAAACGGGTCCGCGACAAGTGGTATCAGAGCAAAGGTTATCGACCATGGGAACTGATGGAGATAATGTCAACTTAGACAACATTCGTGGCAGAGACGAGTCACCAACAAAGCGGCAGAAACCAAAGAAGAGAGGAACAAGCAAAGTTCGAGATCCCACCATAGCCGTAATAAGTGAGGCGCCAGCTTTACCGCTGCCCCCACAACAGGTTAGTCGTGGTGAAGATTATGAGGCTTCTGTCTCAAATCCTTTAAATGTGAGAATGGGTCTCACTGAAGCTAGTTTAGATGCCCTAAACCAGCATGTGGGAGAAGTTTTGCACAACTTCCAAGCACTTGAGTCTACGACCCTAGATGGACTAGATGAGGTCAAAGAGTCGGTAGATAAGGCGATTTTTGAGCACAAGGAAGGACTGACCAACCTTGAGCTTAAGCTGACCGAGGCTGTATCGGCGTTGCACGGGGAGATTGAGCTTCTAAAGCAACAATTGAAGGCAGTAGAGTTAGTCGGTGGCACTGGTCATGTAACGGTGCGGGAAACCAAGATCGAGGGCCCAAAACCGAAGGAGTTTAGGGTCGAACGAGACGTTCAAGAAGTAGAGAACTTCATCTGGAAGATGGAAGACTACTTTGAGCACCTTTACATCGTTGATGAGGCTGCCAAGATCCGGGCAGCAATGATGTATCTTGCCGAGACCGCCATGCTTTGGTGGAGACGGAAGAAAGCCGACATGGAGAAGGGAACTTGCTACATCAAGAGCTGGGATCAGTTCAAGTTCGAACTGAAGCGCCAGTTCTACCCCCAAAACGTTGTCAACGAGGCACATAGGAAGTTGTGAGAGCTCAGGCAAACAACTTCCATAAGCGAGTACGTGAAAAATTTCACGAAACTCATTCTGCAAATTCCAAACTTAGCAAGCGATGACTTGTTATTCACTTTCATCGATGGCCTTCAAGACTGGGCAAGACAGGAATTGCAGCGACGTCAAGTCCAAGACGTCGACGAAGCTATCGCGGTGGCAGAGTCCTTAAATGATTATAGGACAGAAGCCACAAACGCAAGGGACACCAACTTCCAACCGGATGGAGACCATGGATATCGGGACAGGAGCAAACAAGTTGCTGCCTCTGACCGCGATTCCAGAGAACAAAGCAACAAGGCACACTGGCACGACCGGTACAACCAAAGGAGGAAGGATGCTGGTCCCCGCAATGGTTGTTATATCTGCAAGGACACTAGTCATGGCTACAAAGATTGTCCTTTTTTGAAAAAACTCGGCGCCATAATTACGGCCGAGCGGAGGCTAATTGAGGAAAGAATCCAAGCGGATGAACAAGCCAAAGAACAACCGCCGCACATAGCTCATCTTGGCAACATGGTATTGGGCGCAGTAGTTGCCGAAAAGCCTGCTTTGAAGCAGGTAACCCACGGGAAGCATGACATTGTCAAACTGGTTCACGCTTTAGGCGATGATGTGATTGGCAAAGAGCGCCAATCAGGGGAACTAGGATCACTGTTCGTGGATGCACAATTAAACGGACAATCAGTACGTTTCATGGTAGACACTGACGCGACACACAATTTTGTGTCCGAAGCAAAAGCTAAGTCACTTCGCCTTGTGTTCGGTCCTAGCAGTTCTGTACTGAAGACGGTAAACGCCAAACCCACCAACGTGAAAGGGATCGCCCGCAATGTGCAGCTCAACTTAGGAGCTTGGCAGGGAAACGTGAGTTTCTTTTTCGCTTCCCTGGACGTATTTGATCTGGTTCTGTGGCTAGACTATTGGGATGCAGTGAAGGCATTCATATGCCCATTTCTCAACCAGATCTACATTTATGACCCAAGGGGTCCATGTGTGGTGCCGGCAGTTCGGGTAACACAAGTTGTTAGTTTGTTGTCCGCGATTCAAATCGTAAAAGGCTTCAAGGAAGAGGGAGCACCGGTTTTGGCAGTCGGGACAGGGACTAAGGAGGTCAAGAGGGACAAAGCCTTGACTCCTTCTGAACAACGAGTCCTTAAGGGTAAGGACTTCATTCTGTGGGCGAAGCCACATGCCATGGGCCAGTACATGGCACCTCAAAAGTTGGAGGATTCAAGGAAGCAACGTGGAAAGCTACTTGGGTCGAGGCATGTCAGTCCGTTAAAGGCACCTTGTAGAGACAAGGGTGATATGGAGCGAAGGCAATCCAGGCGACCAACAATTTTCACAAATTCTTCGGTCGTCGACAAAAAGGTCGAGACCATTATCAAGCATCGGGTGATACAAGGAGTAGGTTGGGGCAATTCAAGCACCCAATTTCTTGTCCGATGGAAAGGGCAACCGATAGAAAGGGCAACGTGGGAAAAATATGAGGCATTGTGGCCGTTCAAAGATCAAGTTCACGACTACTTGAATCGTTGTGGCGCCGAGGTTGTCGCCATTTCAAGTGGGGGAGAGTGTTCCGACCCGCATATTTTTCGCCCAAATTTGCTGCCTAAAGAGCTGCCAAACGAGCCAAACTTGGGTGCCAAAGACCAGAAGGTCTTTGCACATGGAGGCAACAATCCAACAGGCTGTCCGGGCCCTCCTAGGGGCTACTTTTCGTCAGCAAAGTCACATGCAGCACAACTGGGCAGGACCACAGTCTGCCAGGACAATCATGGAAGCAACATGCTGCCAGCAAAGGCATGTGCTGCACAGCTAGGTAGAGCCACATCCTGTCTGGATGAACATGGGAGCAACTGCCTGCCAGCAAGAACTGGGCCACAGCAGCTGGACAAGTCAATTGGCACATGGGCTGCCAACACCTTCTAGGAAACCAGTACAAAGCACTGCACCACAGGCTGGACGGGCCCACAGTCAGCTTAGTTGCCTGTGGACATTTTTCTGTATAAATAGGATACTTAGGCCTTGTTAGAAGGCATATCTCTTTACTTGTATTTCTTTCTTTTGTATATGAGAAAAACCCTAAAAATTGGCCTTGGCCTCCCATCTTTGTGTCTTTCATTTTCGTTATCCCTCCAACCTTTGAGTTTGTGTGATTGCCTTGGTCCAAAGCACGATTTTGTGCTTGTTTCTTGTTAAGGGCTGAAGCAAGAGTAGTAGTCAGGCTATCTTGCTGCCCTCGCTGAGCCCCCAAAAAACGGGTCCGCGACATTATGCTAATAATAGAGCTTATATCCCTTGCCATGTGAATAGCCCATGCAATTGTTTTGTATTAGATTTTAATATTTCATTAGATAGTTGATATCCCAATAAAGGACGGTATTGTATTTTACTAGTTTTATTTTTTAAATAGTATAAATATTTATTATAAAAAACTACTTTCTTAGATCATGTCTAACTTTCTTATATTCACATGAATTAGTGAAAAATAAATCGTTATTAAAATTTTATTGATTAGTTTAAGTAATCATATTATTTATTTGTAAGATATCGATTATTTTTATGATAGTATTACCAATTTATAATAATTTAATATATTTTTACAAAAAATATTTATTTAAATACCTCATAATAAATTAATACTTGATATTTCTTACATAGTAAAACTTATCTACATATTAATCTAATTACTTTTTAAGATTTAACTATGTAATTACACATGCCTAACTAAATATGACAATGAAAATTAAACTTTAATTATGTTACGACAAACAAGCAGGTCATAATAATTACTATACTGTAAAATTATTAGGGTATATAGTTACTACCCTAATAATTACACCGTCAGATAATTACACAAAACTTTCCAAATAGACCCTAAATCAATTACCAGATGGAATCATCAATTTAAATTGAATAGGTGTTTAAGCTTTTGACTACAAAAATAATTCTTCTCTTTGTAAAAAGTGACCCGACAACTAAGCTTGTCATATAGTTATAGGGGTACTGGCTTTTTAGTCTCACAACTATACATTACAATAGATGTGAAGGTAGGATTTTGAGTTTATGAGTTTTGATTATTAAAAAATATATAAGTTTGTTGGGTTCTGACTAAATTATTTATATATATTAAATAATTTTTTCAATAATAGTACAGAGTGTGGGCAAGAACTACTAGGTTATGCTGAACCCATGACAGCTTGTGGCTCCTTCACTGATTATAGTAGCCAAGAAAATCTTTTTCTAATTCACATTATTATATCTAAAAGTTGAATATTTGGCTCTTGACGTTGATAGTAAAACCTCAACCCAACAGCTTTAACCGTCAAATTAATCACTTTTGTAAAGCCATTGTCCAACCTAGTTTATAGGAGTATTAAGTATTATTTACTTAACAACTTAGGTGTTTGGCACCGCAGATTTATCACCTAGCAACTTGTAGTTGTAAGAACAGAATCAATTAAGGGGATAGCTGGACCTAATTAATTTTCCATCTACAAGCCAGATAACTAAGTCAACATGTGGTTATTTATTGCTCCTGTAATTTAATGATTGACGACAAAAAACGAAGCATTACGTATTGCTCACTTTATTTATTTCTGGTGAAACTACACAAGAAAAAAGAATATAGAACAGTTTTAATTTATAGCAAAGATGACACTATAGGTTATGTAATATGACCAAAATTTTATAATATTTGCCATGACATAATATCCATTATAATAAATTTGTGGATCATATCATTTGTCATGACATAATATCCATTATTAGGTCAATGATTTCTTGGTATAAATAGAGGAGTTTCTCCTAATTTAAAAACACACCAATTCAAGAGCTTTTCACTCTTGTCTTTCTTTTTCCTCCTTTATTTCATTATAGAGTATTTTGTAAGAGAGTGAGTGTTGGGAAACACTTGTGTGAACCCTTTCTTTGGAGTGATCTTGTGAGGTTATTCTCTTGGGGTATTTGGGATTAATTAGAGTATTTACTCTAATTTTGTACTCTCTTTTGTACTCTTGTTGTTATAGTGAAATTGCTCCTCTCCGCTTGTGGACGTAAGTCACCTTGACCGAACCACGTTAAATTTGTGTCTTCTTTATATTCTTTAATTATCGTTATTATCAACTTTCATTATCTTTGTTATTGTCATTATACCGTTGTTTGGTTAAATTTCGTACTATCCGGGTTCCCGATCCTGACAGGTTATTTATTCAAGAAAAATAATCTCAAATCACGGGCTCATCTTGTTTAGGCGGAGACACATTAGAGAAGAAGAAGCCATTAATTTGTCACTTTTCAACCAACCACGACTTAATATGATCTAATTAAATATTTTAATTTGTGGAAGTAATTAGCTCAAAATAGTGTGAAATGATGAACCTATGAACAAAAAATTGAGAACGACATTGTCTACGTATAGAGTATTTTTTGTGAAGTTTTGTACGTAATTGTAAATTTCGCCTAGAAGTTATCGATATTTACTACTCCATCTACCGAGTCCATCTCTCATTCTGGAATGCTGAAGACTGAAGTTGGTGAATGTGCCATTAATATTTGCTTCTTACTGAATGAAGAGTACCATTATTACTTAGATCTTAGATATAGAGTATTTGCTACTCCCACCTTTAGTTCTTTTCAAAAAGAATAAACCTTTTATTTTTGGGGAATCAAATAAAGTTTTGTCTGATTTTTTTTGTAAACAGTTTTTAAATATTTTGAAATGTTAACTAGTGTGACTCATAGTACTTTTCTAGTTTTAAAAATTATACATTTTATTTTAAAACTTTAAAAAATGTATGTTTGAAACTTTGAATCACACTAAAAATTAATTAATTTAATCTTCGTACTCCAAAAAGGTTCAAATAAATTAAAAAGGAGTACCTTTTTTTGTCACGATCCGAAATTTCCACCTTCGGGACCGTGATTGCGCCTAACATTTCACTTGCTAGGCAAGCCAACGTTTGAATATAATTAGCCATTTTAACAAAGTTTTAATTTAATTAATAACAAAGAAACAAATGCGGAAATAAAGTTTGAAATAATAGTGAATAATCCATAATAGACGCGATATTTAAATACCATCCTAAATTTTGGAGTCATAAGTATACGAGCTACTAGAATAATACAAACAAGGGTCTGAACGAATTAAAGCTGTCTGAAAGAAAGCACACAGCTAAAATAAAGTAAAAGGGGGCTTCAAAGCTACGAACGTCGTGCAGCTATATCTCAAGTCTCCACTGGTAGCTGAATCCGAATAAGTCTATGGTACGCCGTTGGGACCAACTCCGAAATCTGCACCAGAAGTGCAGAGTGTAGTATCAGTACAACCGACCCCATGTACTGGTAAGTGCCGAGCCTAACCTCGACGAAGTAGTGACGAGGCTAAGGCGAGTCACTTACATTAACCTGTACGCAATAATAATAACAACAATAATAATAACGGGAGTAGTAGTAAGACCAGTAAATAATATTAATAATTGAAATCAATTCAGCAGTCACAATCCCTCAATTTGTTTCCATTGTGGCGTGCAACCCATTCCACATATAAATTTTAAATAAATCTGTTGTGGCGTGTAACCCGATCCCCCAATATATTTATTTTTATTTTAATTACGGTGTGCAACCCGATCCCCCAATATATTTTAACAACTCTTAAATATAATAAAAATACTCCAATAAATACCACGTTCAATGAGAAACCGTTAAGCATCAAGGCATACAATAATTATAATTTATTTATGAAACAAACAATGACAAGTAGCAATTAATTGTAGAAATCAGGGAGAAAATAGGCAGTTTAATATTTAATATGCTAAATATCAAGTAGCAATTAAGACACATAAATCAAATAAGCATGTAACAATAATTACAAGAATTCAAGAATTAATATTTGACAAGAAATATGAGAGACACAATTAATTAGTGTCTTAAATAATTTAAGATATTTTAAATAATTAAGCAACTAATTAATTTGACAAAGTACAGGCACTCGTCACCTTGCCTATACATTGTTACACATGAAATTCACGTAGTAAATAGTTCAAGGGTTCTATTCCCTCAAGTCTAGGTTTACCACGACACTTACTTCGCTTCGCAATCAAATTCAAGTTTTCAATACACCGTTACCTCGCGAATTAGTGTCTGAAATCCTCAAACTAGACATAAATAATTCGATATATTCAACACAAATCATAGGAATTAATTCCATATGAATTTACTAATTTTTCGGATTAAAATCCAAAATTTATCTAAAAACTTATCAGTGGGACCCACATCTCAAATCTCGGAAAAACATGCGAAATCTGAACACCCGTTCCGGTGCGAGTTCAACCATATAAAAATTATCGAATTCCGACATCGGATTGGCTTTCGAATCTTCATTTTACATTTTAGGAAGATTTGATAAAAATATGATTTTTCGTCCATAAATTCACGGATTCATGATGTAAATGAGTATGGAATCATGAAATATAATCAATATAGGATAAGGAACACTTACCCCCAATATTTTTCTGTAAAAATCGCCCGAAAATCGTCTTACCCGAGCTCAAAATCGAAAATGGTAGAAAATGGGACGAAATTCCATTTCCAAAACTTAAGTTCTGTTGTCCAGATTTTTTACTCATCGCGATTGCGAGAATTTGTTCACGATCGTGTAGAACTATTTATGCCCTTGTCCATTTTACTCTTCGCGATCGCGAATAATTCTTTGCGATCTCTAAACATATTTTGGCTGCCCAGATTCTTAACTCTACGCGATCACGTAAATAGTCATGCGATCGCAGAGAATATTTTCTCAGTCTTACGTGATCACGTACTGCCTTGTGCGATCGCGTAGCACAAATGGCGTGCCCAGCTTCTGCCTTCATTCCTTCTACGCGAACGCGGCTTGGCCCTCGCGTTCGCAGTGCACTGGGAGCTAACCTTCCGCGATTGCGTGCCTATCTTCGCGAACGCGAAGGGTAAAAATCACGGCTCATAATTTCCTCTTCGCGATCGCGAAGCACCATGCACCAGATGACAGTTGAAGCTCAAAAATCAGATTTTCTAAGTTCCAAACCACCCGTAGCCTATCCGAAATTCACTCGAACCCTCGGGGCTCCAACCCAAATATGCACACAAGTCCAATAACCTCATATGAACTCGCTCGCACGATCAAAACACCAATTTAACACCTAGAACTACAAATAGGACGCCAAATCAAATGAAATTTCTAAGAAAACTTTAGAATTTTTATTTTCACAACAGAACGTCCGAATCACGTCAAATCAACTCCGCTTCTCTCCAAATTCGACAAACAAGCCATAAATGATTTAACGAACCTATAAAAAATTTCAGAACTTGAATTCGACCCCGATATTAATAAAAGTCAATTTGTGGTCAAACTTTGAAATCTTTAAGCCTTTATGCTTCTAGTTTTCGCCAACTGACGATAATTCAAGTTAGGGATCTCCAAATTAAATTCTGGGCATATTCCCAAGTCTCAAATCATGATACGGGCCTACCGGGACTATCAAAATACTGATCCGAGTCTGTTTGCTCAAAATATTGACCAAAGTCAACTCAGTTGAGTTTTAAGGCTCTATTTCACATTTTAAGCATTTTTTATATAAAAAGTTTACGAAAAATTATACGGACTGCGCATGCAAGTTGAGGAATGATGAATAGTGCTTTTTGAGGTTTTAGAACACAAAAATATTTATTAAATTTAAAGATGACCTTTTGGATTATCACATTCTCCACCTCTAAAACAAACGTTCGTCCTCGAACGGAGTTAGAAAAAGTACCTGAGCTGATGAAAAGGTGTGGATATTTACTCCGCATGTCCGACTCGGACTCCCAGATAGATGCCTCTACCGGCTGACCTCTCCATTGCACCCGAATTGAAGGATAACTCTTAGACCTCAATTGTCGGACCTGCCGGGCTAGGATAGCTACCGGCTCCTCCTCATAAGTCAAATCCTTGTCCAATTGGACTGAGCTGAAATCTAACACATGGGAAGGATCACCATGATATTTCCGGAGCATAGACACATGGAACACCTGATGAACCGTTGATAAACTAGCTGGTAACGCAAGCTTGTAGGCTACTTCCTCCACCCTTTCAAGAATTCTGAATGGTCCAATATACCTAGGGCTCAACTTGCCGTTCTTTCCAAATCTCATTACACCTTTCATAGGTGAAACCCGGAGCAATATTCTTTCTCCAACCATGAATGCAATATCACGAACTTTATGGTCAGCATAACTCTTTTGCCTAGACTGAGCTGCAGGAAGTCGATCCTGAATAATCTTGTCCTTATCCAAGGCATCTTGTACCAAATCGGTACCCAATAATCGAGCCTCTCACGGTTTAAACCATCCAACTGATGAACAACATCGCCTTCCGTATAATGCCTCATATGGAGCCATCTGGATGCTCGACTGGTAGCTATTATTATAAGCAAACTCCGCAAGCGGCAAGAACTGATCCCACGAACATCCAAAGTCTATAACACAAGCGCGAAGCATATCTTCCAATATTTGAATGGTGCGCCCTGACTGTCTGTTTGTCTGTGGATGAAATGTTGTACTCAACTCGACCCGCGTGTCTAACACACGCTGTACATCCCTCCAAAAGTATGAGGTAAACTACGTACCTCGATCTGAAATAATAGACACGGGCACACCGTGTAGGCGGACAATCTCACGAATGTAAATTTCAGCTAACCACTCTGAAGAATAGGTAACTGACACTGGAATGAAATGTGCTGACTTGGTCAACCTGTCTATGATGACCCAAACTGTGTCAAATTTTCTCTGAGTCTGTGGGAGTCCAACAACAAAATCCATAGTGATACGCTCCCACTTCCACTCAGGAATTTCTAACTTCTGAAGCAAACTACCAGGTCTCTGAAGCTCGTACTTAACTTGCTGACAATTCAGACATCGAGCTACATATGCAACTATATCCTTCTTCATTCTCCTCCACTAATAATGTTGCCGCAAATCTTGATACATTTTGGCGGAACCTGGATGAATAGAATACCTGGAACTATAGGCCTCTTCCGGAATTAATTCACAAAGCCCATCCACATTAGGCACACAAATACGACCCTGCATCCGCAGAACTCCATCTTCCCCCCACAACAACTTGTTTGGTATCATCGTGTCGTTGAGGACAAGTAAATGAGGATCATCATACTACCGCCCTCTGATGCGCTCGTATAAAGAAGACCGAGCGACTGTGCAAACTAAAACCCGACTGGGCTCTGAAATATCTAAACTCACGAACTGATTAGCCAAAGTCTGGACATCTACAGCTAACGGTCTCTTACCCACCAGAATATAAGCAAGGCTGCCCATACTCACAACCTTTCTACTCAAAGCATCAGCCACCATATTAGCCTCTCCGGGGTGATACAAAATGGTGATATCATAGTCTTTTAACAACTCCAACCATCTTCTCTGCCTCAAATTGATATCTTTTTGTTTGAACAGATACTGAAGGCTACGATCATCAGTAAATACCTCACACGAGACATCGTAGAGGTAATGCCTCCAAATATTCAGTGCATGAACAATGGCTGCCAATTCTAAGTCATGAACATAATAATTCTTCTCGTAAACTTTCAACTTCCGCGACGCATATGCAATCACCCTGCCATCTAGCATCAATACTGCACCAAGCCCAACACGAGATGCATCCCAATACACCGTATAAGATCCTGAACCTGTGGGTAATACCAACACTGGCGCCGTAGTCAAAGCGGTCTTGAGCTTCTGAAAGATCAACTCACACTCGCCTGACCATCTGAGTGGGGCACCTTTCTGGGCCAGTCTGGTCAATGGGCTTGCTATAGATGAAAACCCTTCCACAAACCGACGATAATAACCTGCTAAACCCAGGAAACTCCGGATTTCTGTAACTGAAGTGGGTCTAGGCCAATTCTGAACAACCTCAATCTTCTTAGGATCCACCTTTATGCCTTCTGCCGATACAACATGCCCCAAAAAGGCAACTGAGTTTAACCAAAATTCGCATTTTGAAAATTTAACATATAACTGATTATTCTTTAAATTCTGAAGCACACTCCGAAGATGCTGATCATGCTCCTCTCGACTGTTGGAGTAAATCAAGATATCATCAATGAATACAACCACAAAATAATCCTAATAGGGGTTGAATACTTGATTCATGAAATCCATAAATGTTGCTAGGGCATTTGTCAACCCAAATGACATCACTAGGAATTCGTAATGCCCATACCGAGTCTGAAAAGTTGTCTTAGGGACATCACATGCCCTAATCTTCAACTGATGGTAACCAGACCTCAAATCGATCTTCGAAAACACCTTGGCTCCCTGAAGCTTATCGAATAAGTCATCAATCCTTGGCAACAGATATTTGTTTTTGATAGTGGCCTTATTCAACTGACGATAATCTATACACATCCGCATAGAACCATCTTTCTTCTTTACAAATAATACTGGTGCACCCCAGGGCGAGACATTTGGTCTAACGAACCCCTGATCCAGCAAGTCTTGTAATTTCTCCTTCAATTCTTTCAACTCCGGCGGGGCCATACGGTATGGTGGGATAGAAATGGGCTGAGTGCCCAGAGCTAAATCAATACAGAAGTCAATATCTCTGTCGGGTGGTATCCCTGGCAAATCTGAAGGAAATACTTCTGGAAATTCATGAACAATTGGTGCTCAGTCCATAGAAGGAAAATTCGCACTAGGATCGCGAATATAAGCCAAATAGGCTAGACACCCTTTCTCGACCATACGCCGAGCCTTCATATAAGAAATAATCATGCTGGTAGAATGACCAGAAGTTCCTTTCTACTCTAACCAAGGTAATCCCGCCAAGGCTAGGGTCACCGTCTTGGCATGATAATCCAGTATAGCATAATAAGGTGAAAACCAATCCATATCCAAGATGACATCAAAATCTACCATATCAAGAAGTAGAGAGATCCACACTAGTCTCAAGACTACCAGTAGTAACCACACACGAACAATAGACATGATCTACTATAACAGGGTCTCCCACCGATGTAGATACATACACAGAAGCACTCAGAGAATCACAAGGCACAATCAAATATGAAGCAAAATAGGAGGACACATAGGAATAAGTGGATCCTGGATCAAATAGAACTGAAGAATCCCTGTGGAAAACTGGAACAATACATGTGATCACAACATTGGATGAATCGGCCTCAGCCCTAGCTGGAAAAGTATAAAATCGGGGTTGGGCCCCATCACTTTGAACTGCGTCTCTGGGACGGCCTCTAACTGGCTGGCATCCACCTCTAACGACCTAATATCCACCTCTAATGGCTTGACCTCCACCTCTAGCTGCCTGACCCCTACCTCTAGCTGGCTGAGCAGGCGGTGAAGCAATCGGTGCCGGTATGATGGCACGAGAATCATGCCGAGATCTGTTACTCGACAACTTAGGGCAATACCTCCTGATGTGACCAATGATCCCACACTCATAACACCCATCCTGATGACGTGGCTACTGAGGTTGACTCGAACAGGCTGGATAACCGTTATAGTGATTCTGGAGTGGTGGTGCACTGATATGAGCAATGTGCACTAAGTGCTGGCTGCCCAGAGTAAGGCATAATAGGACCGTGACTCCCTGAAGCACCAGGAGATACCTGAAGTGCTGAATGAAACGATCTAGGAGGATGACCCCTACCAAAATTACCTCTGCCTCCAGACGAAGTAGCACTGAAACCACCAAACTGACGAGGCCTCTTATCAGACCTCTGCCCTCTCTCATGTGCAAGAACCATCTCGATCCTCCTCGCGACATTAGCAGCCGCTTGAAAGAAAATCTCACTTTAGGTCTCCTAGGCCATCTGAATCCTGATAGGGTGAGTGAGTCCCTCAATAAACCTCCTCACTCTCTCTCTCCCTCAGTAGGTAGTAAAAGGAGAGCATGACGGGATAAATCCACAAAGCGGGACTCATACTGAGTAGCAGTCATACTGCCCTACTGTAGATGCTCAAATTGCTTGCGGTAATCTTCTCTCAGTGTGATAGGAAGGAACTTCTCCAGAAATAGCTGCGAGAACTGCTCCCAGGTAAGTGCAGGCGATCCAACTGGTCTGGTCAATGTATAATATCTCCACCACCTCTTGGCGTAACCCGTCATCTGAAATACAGCAAAATCGACCCCATTAGTCTCAACTATACCCATGTTCTGCAGCACCTTATGGCAGCGGTCAAGATAACCCTGTGGGTCCTCAGAAGGTGTACCACTGAAGTGAACTGGAAAGAATTTGTTAAACTTATCCAGTCTCAATAAGGCCTCAAAAGACATGGCGGGCCTATCGCGAGTCTGTGCCGCAATAACTGGCTGAACTACCCCAACTGGTGGGGCTGCTGGAGCCTGATTCTGGGGAGCCATCTTCTCCGGAGCGGGAGTAGTGGGAGTTTGTGCTCCTCTTCCAGCCTGTGAGACGAATGGTTCCACTGGAAATATACCATTCTGGGCCACACCCTCTATTAGGCTCACAAGATGGACTAAAGCGTCCTGAAGTACTGAAGTGGCTATGAACCCTTCCGGAACCTGAACTGGTCTAACTGGTACAGTCTGAACTGGAACCTCCTCCTGAAGATCCACCTGAGGTTCTACAACAGGTGTTATTGCTCGAGCACTAGACTGAGCTCTACCTCTGCCTCTGCCTCTGCCTCTAGCACGACCTCGACCTCGACCTCTACCCTGGCCATAGTTGCCACCGGGGGCTCTAGTCCCTGTCCATCGGTAAATGTATTACGTGTTCTCGTCATCTGTGAGAGAATAAGAATGGAATGGTTCAATTATCGATGGTAGAGTAAAATTGCATGACAGGATAAGAAAGAAGTGATATTATTCCTAAACTTTATAGCCTCTGAAAGATAAGTACAGACGTCTCTGTACCGATCCTTCATACTCTACTAAGTTTACTCGTGACTCGTGAGACTTATGTAACCTAGCGCTCTAATACTAACAGTCACGACCCGAAATTCCCACCTTCGGGACCATGATGCGCCTAACATTTCACTTGCTAGGCAAGCCAACGTTTGAATATAATTAGCCATTTTAACAAAGTTTTAATTTAATTAATAACAAAGAAACAAATGCGAAAATAAAGTCTGAAATAATAGTGAATAATCCATAATAGACGCGATATTTAAATACCATCCCAAATTTTGGAGTCATAAGTGCACGAGCTTCTAGAATAATACAAACAAGGGACTGAACGAAATAATGCTGTCTGAAAGAAAGAACACAGCTAAAATAAAGTAGAAGGGGGCTTCAGAACTACGAACGTCGTGCAGCTATAGCTCAAGTCTCCACTGGTAGCTCAATCCGAGCAAGTCTATGGTACGCCGCTGGGACCAACTCCGAAATCTGCACCAGAAGTGCAGAGTGTAGTATCAGTACAACCGACCCCATGTACTCGTAAGTGTCGAGCCTAACCTCGACGAAGTAGTGACGAGGCTAAGGTGAGTCACTTACATTAACCTGTACGCAATAATAGTAATAACAATAATAATAACGGGAATAGTAGTAAGACCAGTAAATAATATTAATAATTAAAATGAATTCAGCAGTCACAATCCCTCAACTTGTTTCCATTGCAGAGTGCAACCCATTCTCCCAATATAAACTTTAAATAAATCTGTTGCGGCGTGCAACCCGTTCCTAAACTTTAAATAAATATATTGCGGCGTGCAACCCGCTCCCTCAATATATTTTAACAACTCTTAAATGTAATTAAAATACTCCAAAAAATACCACGTTCAATGAGAAACTGTTAAGCATCAAAGCATACAATAATTATAATTTATTTATGAAACAAACAATAAAAAATAACAATTAATTTTGAAAATCACGGAGAAAATAGGCAGTTTAATATTTAATATGCTAAATGTCAAGTAGTAATTAAGACACATAAACCAAATAAGCATGTAACAATAATTGCAAGAATTCAAGAATTTATATTTGACAAGAAATAAGAGAGAAATAATTATTATAACAGTTAATTCGTGTCTTAAACAATTTAAGATATTTTAAATAATTAAGCAACCAATTAATTTGACAAAGTATAGGCACTAGTCACCTTGCCTATACATCGTTACACATGAAATTCATGTAGTAAATAATTCAAGGGTTCTATTCCCTTAAGTCAAGGGTAACCACGTCACTTACTTCGTTTCGCAACCAAATTCAAGTTTCCAATACACCCTTGCCTCGCGAATTAGTGTCTGAAATCCTCAAATCTAGTCATAAACAATTCAATATATTCAATACAAATCGTAAGAATTAATTCCATATGAATTTAGTAATTTTTCGGATTAATATTTGAAATTTATCTCAAAAATCATCAGTGGGACTCACGTCTCGAATCTCAAAAAAAACTTACGAAATCTGAACACTTCTTCCGATACGAGTTCAACCATACAAAAATTATCGAATTCCGACATCGGATTGGCTTTCGAATCTTCATTTTACATTTTTGGAAGATTTGATAAAAATCCGATTTTTCTTCCATAAATTCACGGATTCATGATGTAACTGAGTATGAAATCATGAAATATAATCAATATAGGATAAGAAACACTTACCCCAATATTTTTCTGTAAAAATTGCCCAAAATTCGTCTTACCCGAGCTCAAAATCGAAAATGATAAAAAATGGGACGAAATCCCATTTCCAAATTTAAGTTTTATTGTCCAGATTTTTTACTCATCGTGATAGCAAGAATTCGTTCGCAATCGCTTATAACTATTTCTGCCCAGGTCCATTTTACTCTTCGCGATCGCGAATAATTCTTTGTGATCGAGAAGCATATTTTGGCTGCCTCAATTTTTAACTCTACGCGATTGCGTAAATGGTCATGCGATCGCGGAGAACATTTTCTCAGCCTTACGCGATCGCGTACTGCCTTGTGCGATCGCGTAGCACAAATGGCGTGCCCAACTTCTGCCTTCATTCCTTCTACGCGAACGCGGCTTGGTCCTCGCGTTTGCGGTGCTTTGGGAACTAACCTTCCGCGATCGCGTGCCTATCTTCGCGAACGCGAAGGGTAAAAATCACGGTTCACAATTTCCTCTTCGCGATCGCAGGAATGATTTTACGATCACAAAGCACCATGCACCAGATGACAGTTGATGCTCAAAAATCAGATTTTCTAAGTTCCAAACCACCCGTAGCCTATCCGAAATTCACCCGAGCCCTCGGGGTTCCAACCCAAAATGCACACAGGCCAATAACCTCATACGAACTCGCTCGCGCGATCAAAACACCAAATTAACACCTAGAACTACGAATAGGACGCCAAATCAAATGAAATATTTAAGAAAACTTTAGAATTTCTATTTTCACAACCGAATGTCCGAATCACGTAAAATCAACTTCGTTTCTCATCAAATTCGACAGACAAGTCATAAATGACATAACAGACCTATGAAAATTTACAAAACTTGAATTCGACCCCGATATCAATAAAAGTCAATTTGTGATCAAACTTTGAAATCTTTAAGCCTTTAGGCTTCTAGTTTTCGACAACTGGCAATAATTCAAGTTAGGGACCTCCAAATTAAATTTTGGGCATATGCCCAAGTTTCAAATCACGATACGGACTTACCGAAATTGTCAAAACACTGATCCGAGTATGTTTGCTCAAAATGTTAACCAAAGTCAATTCAGTTGAGTTTTAAAAGGTTCTATTTCACATTTTAATCAATTTTTCATATAAAACTTTCCGAAAAATTATACAGACTATGCATGCAAGTTAAGGAATAATGAATAGTACTTTTTGAGATCTTTAAACACAAAAATATTTATTAAATTTAAAGATGACCTTTTGGGTCATCATATTTCTCTAGTACTACTTTTAACTGCTTTTACCTTACGTAGTTGCAGATGAAGGAAGCTATTAATGTAGGTTGGCCCAGTGGAAATTCTTCCTATAAAACTTCTCAATAAATGAATTTTGTAAGACCACGTTTTCCATATTATTATTAATTAGAAAAGGCATGGAGTTATTGCAGGTTGGTCCGTAATAAAATTCTATCGCTAAACAAGATATTCCTAAAATTGCGATCAATATAGTTGCTGGAGTACTTCTTTATTAGTAGCTGAATATTTTGACCTTTTATAGAATATTTGGTCCATTTATTCTTAAGAATATCAATAATTATTTTTTTTACTATGTTACATAAAACTTATACTCTTTGCTCGTTCACAATTATTACCACAAGTTTCAATCTCTAAAGAGGGTTATGAACTCGTGCACTACTTTCTTTATCTCTAATAATAACGTAGTTTGATCATTTCCTACTTAGTTTGTTCTTTTTAGCTAAAAGCTTCTCTACAAATCATGCATCTCTTATCTCATCATATCATACTTCATCTTTTATGTCATTGAAGTGTAATATTGTAAGTGACAATAGCTGTTTGTCTGCGGGGATATATAGCCCCAATGACACCTCTAGTGGCAATATGGCCTGTAATATGTTAAACTCCGTTTAGTAAGTAATATAAAAATCCTATTAGTACTCAAAAAAGAAGTGCAATATTATATTGTACATTAAAAATATCAAACTTGACAATCTTACACAACTTTTGCAATACACAGAAGCTCGAAATTCCTAAGATTTCTTCGAATAGTAAACCTTATTAAATATAGTTCATGATAAATCATCCAATAACAATATTTTCTTCTAAATCTTGGGACAATATCAAAGAAATGGAGTAATCAACACAAGAGATGGAGAAATCAACACAAGATCTTCATTTCCTGAGTTAATGGTCCAACATGAAAAGTGGACAGCCTTATTTTCCTCATTAAACCTTATGCTTTCACCTTCCAAATCATCCAAGCTAGCTGAAACTAATCCAGTAATAGAACCAAATGGAGAAATCCCTTCTCTAGAAAAAATTTCCACCTTAACATCCTCTAATGTTTCTTTAACAAACAAACAGAAAGTTGAAGCCAACTTCTTACCAAGTTTGTCTTCTGCCTCTTCAACACATTTTTCAGCAAGATTCTTGTGGATATTATCTCTTAAATTCAAGATCTTTGTGGGTATTTTAAAGATTAAGGTTTCATTAATTTGTTTGCTTGTGGTGGAGCTTAGTGATAAAGTTGGTGAACAGCCAGTTTTCCTAAGATTTGGAAGGAAAAATGTTGGAATTTTGGGCATGTCTGCTGATGATACAACGTTGTTGTGAATTTTGGACCATCTATTCAAGAAACTAGTCATGCCATAAGGATCTGCTAGAAATAGGCTGCAACTTATACCAATTGAGTATCTTCCACACTTGAAATTTGTCACCTGAACAATAAAATCATTCATCAATAATATTCTTGCCTTTTTAATAAAACCTAAAAACCCTATATTCAGTCCATAAAAATCTTTCAAGAAAAATGGTAGTATAAGTTTTTGCTAATAATCTAACTTTATGTTGGACTGATCTTATGGTACCAAAAGAAAGAATAGCCATATATTTTTTATTTAATTTAATCATTTGATATTCAAAATCCACCCGGACTATTTAGGACTTGCACAAACGCTTCTTATCAAGAGTTGCTCCGTTTTTATACGGTCCAAAGTTGAAAATGGAGAAATTCTAGGTGGGGAAAAGCGCTTTTTTTTATAACAGGTGATCTTATGTGGCGCAAATTTAAATTAGTGGAGTGGATGAGTTTCAAATAACAAATCTTAAACCCCAAATAAAATAAATTAAAAGGAAAAGTGTCTGCATTCCTACACTAACCTGGACATAAAAAAGAGGTGAATACTGAGGATTTGATTCATTGACATCCTCCCAAAAGACAAGCTCAGCTTCTGCATTTTTTTTTTCCTTTATAAGATCAAGAAAATGTGCCAAGTCCATAGGCATGGTAGCCTCAACAAGTCTAACACCAGAATCATTTGATACAATTTCAAACTCTTCACTATCATCATTTTCTCCTTTTCTTTTAAGTCTACCAGCAAATAATGGTTTTTCAACAAGTGCCTTTCCTAATGACTCTTTAATCCAACCAGCTATTAGCCACCCTGAATCCTCTTCTGAGGCTTTGTTATAGCAAAGAACTATGTGAAAACGCCTCTGGAGATTGCCTGAGCCAAGATTTTCAGCAATGGCGACTCGCCGCGATAATCTTGGATCAGTTGGTTTCGTTGGCATCACTGTTTGGATTGCTTCAATTTGTAAGTTAGAGCCAAGATGTGCAACTCCATTTCCATTGCAATTTGCCATGTTGAAGAGAATTCAGCATGCAATAGTTGAGTGACATTACAAGGCATTATATATATATATATATATATATAGGTAAGGCTAGAGGTGATAAGGGGATATGTTGGGTCAAAAAGAGTCATGATCTAACTGGTCTAAAGTTTGCTTGGATCAAGATGAATCAAATAAAGGGTTATACTCCAATTCGTTTTTTATTTGCTTTCTGAAAAGAAAAAAATATTGCACAAATTGCATACAAATTTCTTCACACTATCGGTAAATACATAAAATAAATCCTATACTTAAATTCTCTCCTAAAATTTAGTGGCAACTCTCACCTCTGAACCAGCTCCTAACACACACAAGAAAAAGGATTTGAAAAGATTAAGACTGTAAAGAAAAGAAAGAATTATAACGATACCACTCATTAAATGGGTGTCCCGCAAGGTAATAATTTATCCCTGGTGTTTACGCTAAATTGTAATTAAGGGATAAATGAAGGCAAAAATATGTATTAATTAATTATGATTTAGTGATAATAATATATATGAAAACATGTGTCATGTATTCATTGACATGGTATAAACACTTAATGAAAATAATTTTTTTCCATGCAAACATCCTCTGCTAATATTCCAAAAACTTGTCAAATATAATCAAGATTGGTACGCTGATGCACCTAACTTTCATTAAATGCACTGCAAACTGGGTAAAGGTCATTTTCTTATAAGATTTGGTTACCAGAACAAAACTACTTTTTTTCCATCTAATTGTCTATCAAATAAAATAATAACATATCATAATTTTCTTAATTATTTCGGACTTCGACTGGCAATATTTCCTTTTTCTTCTCCCAATGGACAAACACAGATTAGAAACTGAAAACAAAAAAACAATGTCATTGTAACCCAGAACTGCTGATTCATTTTCGGATGCGATGACTTCTAAATTAATTCTACTGGCAAATGTTTCTTCTAGGCTGAGGCCGGATCCATGATTTAAACTCTATTGGTTCAACTTTTAAAAATTTTAGCATTAAACTCATTATATTTTTAAAGTTATGAGTTCATAATTTACTATTTTTGCAATTTTAATAATTTTTATATATAAATTTTTACTCTGCTCGAAAGTTATAGATTCAATTAAACCCGTCGAGTATACGCTCCATCCGCCCGCCCTTGTTCCTAGGTTATGCATTTGCTCCACCCTAAAATGGGAACAAAAGCAGAAAGAGAAATTTGGTTCTGAATGTACAATATATAAAATCTTTCCACTAGCACATTAGTAATATTCTCATGATTTTATCATGTCGCATGGGAAAAAATATGCTAAGAAAACAAATAATGGTACAACTTGAATGATGCAGGGGTTTATATCTAACTTAGAAATCCTACTTTCCTCAAGGGGATAAGATATGAGCCTTTTCAATAAAAATAATAGTAATAATAATAAGATATGAGCATTTACTATTTTAAGTCACCAAGCATTATTAACTTGCTCTCATACTAATTGTTATAGAGAAATCTACGCGATATTCCCATTGAAATCACCAGTTAACTCTATATACATTTAAAATATTTATTTTATCTTATATACATACTTTATAAAATTTTATTTAATTTTTTAAATTGTTAATATCATTATATTCCGTTAAACAAATTCTACCTTTTAAGAAACTAGATTATTTCTAGCAGATTCTCTCAATTTTAAAACGGATGGAGTAAGATTTTGATAGAATTTGCTTCATATAAATAATTTTCTTTAAGTAGTAATTGTCCTTTAACTAAAGAGATATGTAGGGTATATAATATCCAAACCAAAATAAAATATTACAATATAATAATAAGACCAACATACCACAATATTCAAATCAAACATACTATATATTTTAATTTGGAATACAATATTCAAACCAAAGATAGCATAATTTTCTAATAGAATATAATGTTCTAACCAAACATACCACAATATTCTAATTTGGAATACAATATCCAAACCAAACATACCAAATTACAATATTCTAAGGAAGAATATAGTATTCAAAATAACATATCATAGTATTCTAATAAAGAATATAATATTCAAAGCAAATATACCACAATATTCTATTTGGAATACAGTATTCAAAATAAATATACCATAATATTCTAATTTAGAATACAATGATCAAACTAAAATAACTTTATTTTTGTTAAAATGTCATTGTATATATTTTATTTTGCTTGGAATACTAACATACTTTAATAGTATACATTGGCTAGTTTATTGTATAGAAGAAGATAATGACAAAGATTCCCATAATAAAAAAATTTATTTAGTGGATAATGTTTTGTATTCTTTAATTTTGGTAAAATGAATGGAGTAGGATTTTGATTGGATTTTGCTTCATATAGATAATTTTCTTTAATTTAGGAGGCAAGTTTATTTGGTAGTTATTGTCCTTTGACTAAACGGATATGTAAGGTAATTAAATTGATGTGTAATATATATAACTTTATATTTGAGGTATATTTTGTTAACGAATCTTTAAAGTGCTTTTTTTTTACTTTTAGTCTGCATCAAAAATTATTTACATCCGGTAATCAAAAAAACGTATAATATTTTATATAACATACAGAATGTATATATAAAAACAAATATATTAAAAAAAATATTTTTTTTTGCTATTATTTTAAAAACGGCTATACAGTGTCATTTTTCCATCTTTTTAAAAGGGATATACCGTATAAAGTCCCCGATACTTGATCTCGAAGTTTTAAATGGGCCATATAGAAGGAAAATTATTTTTGGTGAGCTACAAACATTGGAACGGTCGTGGCAGAAATCAGTAAAAATTGCACGGGGCGCCCTATTTGGTCACCCCCATTTAACCTATACATACTTTTTTAAAAAGTTTTAACTTGTACCCACTTTTTAAGTAATTTCAGGCCTCTTTCTCCTCCTCCTTCTCCTCTTCATTCTTCTTCTTCTTCGGGTGACATTATTCTTTCATCTAGATGATATTATTATTCATATTATTATTCTTCACATAAAGCGAAACTCTTTGATTCAGAAAACTTGGTTTAGTTGATGATTTGTCAGGGAAGCCACTATGGCAAAGTTTTGATGAACCCACCGATACCTTCCTTCCTGGTATGAGGATGGGCGACAGAAAGTTCAAGTTGACTGCTTGAAATATTACCCAAAAGGACCCAAGCACTGAAGTGCATCCTATAGGAGCTGAAGTTGAGCAAATACTAAACAAACTTCAGCTCCTAAAATATTGAAGTTCAGCAGATACTAAACAAACTTCAGCTCCTAGAATACTGAAATTCAGCAATTACAAAATAAAAACTTCAACCAAAATTATTGAAGTTCAGCAATTATTGAACTGAAGTGCATCCTCTAGGAGCTGAAGTTCAGCAAATACTAAACAAACTTCAGCTCCTAAAATGCTGAAGTTCAGCAGATGCTAAACAAACTTTAGCTCCTAGAATGCTGAAGTTCAGCAATTACAAAACAAAAATTTCAGCCAAAATTGCTGAAGTTCAGCAATTATTGAACTGAAGTGTATCCTCTAGGAGCTGAAGTTCAGCAAATACTAAACAAACGTCAGCTCTTAAAATGTTGAAGTTCAGCAGATACTAAACAAACTTCAGCTCCTAGAATGCTGAAGTTCAGCAATTACAAAACAAAAATTTCAGCCAAAATTGCTGAAGTTCAGCAATTATTGAACTGAAGTTTTTTATTGTACTATGAACTGAAGTTTGCGTGATTGCCTTTGCAAGTCAAGTCAAACTTCAGGCAAAAATATCTGAAATTTTATTTTGATAAGGCTACACTTCAGGCAAAACATTCTGAAGTTCAAACTTCAGACATAAATTTTTGCTACTTCAGGCCCGTATGCCTGAAGTTACCCGAAAAGTGGGTATGCTTGCAATATTTTTTGTAAAGCGGGTATAGATTAAAATGTGACCCAAAAACTAAAGTGAAGAAATTCACTATAGAAAAGGGTGCAGGGGATCTAGGGAAGGAGGTAGATACTACGGCTATGGAGCATGTGGTTGAAGGGGAAGAAAGAAAAGAAGTTGTGCAAAATGAGGCTTTTGATGGCCTTTCTTTTAGTTGGACTGAGGATGAGGAAGATGATGGGGGTGAAAAAGAAGAAGAAGTTATGAACAATCATGAGGAGCATGATGCTCAAAACATAGCCAATGAAGAAGAAAAGAGAGAATGAGAGAGCATCTGGAGATGAGAAGGAGAGTGATACAGATGATAAAATAAGCGAACAGGTTAATGATTTTGCAGAAAAAGAAAATCACGGTGAAGAAGATGAGGATTCTGAAAGTGAGGGTGAGGATCAAGAAAGGGTAAGTGAGGGTGAAGGAGGTGATGAAGAGAGTGAGGAATAATATGGGAATATGAGTGAGGAATCTGAAGGATCCATGACAATTGGAAACACTGTCATAGCCCCTTCAGAAGAAACTGGTGAAGAGATAAGGGCTCAAGAACCTGGGTCTCTGTTAACTCCTTTCACTGAAGATGAAGAAATTAGCAGTGATGAAGATGATGTGCCACTATCTTAGGTAGGGAAGAAATCCAGAAAGACCCTTGTAAAAGCTACAAAGTCAGCAGTCTTCACAAGAAAAGGAGTGGCTCCTCCTTCCAGAACTCCACTCACAAGGGGTAAAAGAAAGGTTATTGATGCACAAATCATTAAGGAGTCTAGAAATGCAAAGAATCCAAAGAAGAAGGTCTCAATTGTGTAACTTATTGTTGAGGTGGATGGAGAATATGAGTCTGACTCTGCCTTGCCAGCTAAGTCTGATGCACCAAAAAGAAAGGGTGTTAAAGTCACCAAACCTACTACCTCTTCTGCAAGGGCCAGTATGAGTAAGACAAGAAAGAATGTGCCAGTTGCAATTGATCGACTCACAGAGTTTCAGAACAAAAAAGTGCTAAATGGGAAGATTCTTCCAAACACTGATGAGAAGGGGATGGCTCAACTGGTTGAAAAACTTGAGCTACAGGGGTGGAAGCACATATTTTTCAAAGCTTTCCCCTCGGTATGTGTTCCTATTATGGTGGAGTTCTATGAAAATTTCAAATTTGATGAGAAGGTAGTCAAGAGTAAGGTATGGGCTTTGAAATGGAGTTCGATGTTGAGGAGCTGGGGATGCTTCTAAATATTTCTTCCTTGGGATTTGACAATTACTTGAAGAAGAAATGGCCAGCCATAGACAATGATGTTGACACTGCATTGTGGTCACCAGGAAGTTCTCCCAAAAGTTTGAACCAAATGCTCCCCAAAAAGTGTACAAGAATGATATGACTCCCTTCCACAAATTACTACTTCATTTTGTCAATTCCTGCATTCTTCAGAGGTCTGAGAGAAGGCATGAAGCTACTCTGCTGAACATGGTTGTGATGGAGCTTCTTGACACTAGTAAACCTATCAATCTTCCTAGCCTGGTGATTCAACACATGGCAAGAGCTGCAGATACTTCCAAACCCAAGCATGTTATGCCATATGGTTTCATGTTGACTGAGTTGTTTGACAAGCTCAATATTGCCTTACCTGAGCTTAAGTTTGGAAACCACAATGACGTTTTGGATGTTGTTACCCTCAAGCAGTGTGGGTATGAGTAGATCAAGGCTAGAGGACCCACATGATCTGTTATTCTACTTTGGAGCAGTAGGGCTGCCGAGAATGCCAAGCCTCGTGAAAACAATAATCAGCTAAGAAAGGAAACAAAGCAACTCATAGAAGAGCTCAGAAGAGATAGTGAGTCTCATGCCCAACAGATTGCCACCCTTGTGAAAGCTTTGACCCCCTATGCTTCTCACCCATGAACATGTTCCTTCCCAGTGTCCTTAGTTCTTTTGCATTTCCAGTGATGCCTTATCTTTTGTTCTTTTGTGTCTTAGTCTAAGTAGTTTGCAGTATGCTTAGTTTATTTTGTTCTAATGATGAAGATAAGGCCCTGGGCTTCTTTTGGCACTACTTAATATCTCTTATTGCTCTGCTTTACTGCTTTGTACTATATTGGATCATCAGCCTAGTCTATTTGCCTTTTCTTAAGCTTGTGTTGTAGCATGTTTGGCCTTGAATCTTACATTATATGTGCTTAATGTTTAAAAGTTTTTTGTGTGTTTTTGATGATGCCAAAAGGGGGAAGATAAGGTTGAAAGGTTGTGGGTTGTGAACATACATGTCTTTTAATAGTACTTGTCACTTGTTGTGATTATCTGATTCTTTCATGTGATTACCTGGTTCTGTTATGTATAAAGTTTGTCATCATCAAAAAGGGGGAATTTGTTGAGTATTGATATTTTGATGAATAACAAAATATGACTAAATATTCAAAGAACCAAGTCCTCAAAGTAGCTGCTTAACATTTCTAAAGAACCAAATCCTCAGGTGATTTTTGCACATTTTGAGTCGGGTGATTTTTCACATAAAAATCGTCGTGTTCATTTTATTGCTTATTTACTTTACGCTTAAGGAACACAGTAAAGAACCAAGTTCTTTAGTAATCCATATGGGCACTAAAACTAATACAAAATCGTTTGAAATCTAATTTATATCAGTTCAATTTTTCGATCCTGTTTTCTGTTATATTATCTTAATTTTTAGAACTCATTCTAAATATTATTGACCTTTTCGAGTGGAACTATTGACAATTCTAAATACTTTCACGACTAAACATAAAATTAGACAAACAATTAAGATTTTATTAAGATCATTTTTTTAATTTTAAAATTGTAAATGGGCATGATATACAAATAGCACGATTTTATTGAACCTTATTAATTGAAAACGGCAGAATAGTTCGGGACCCCCTGAACTTGGTAACTTTTGTTTGGCTTCCCCTTAAACTTCACATGCTCTTTAATACCCCTTTAAACTTGGCGATTTCATAGCCTCGACCCCTTGGACGCTGGTAATCCATCGGAGTGTAACGTACGCACTGCCACATGGATTTGTTTTGTGCATATGGAATTTTTTAATAATAAAATATATATATTTATCTTTTTAAGTTCACCAACTATTTAAATTATTTTTTTCGTGCCAAAATCTGTAAAATAAAATAAAATAAAATTAAAAAAAATATTATTTTGACTATAATTGTTTTTCGGCTAAAGATAATGATATTTTATTCATATTACTTTTAAATATTTGGTAGGAAAAGAAGTAATATACAGTTAGAACAATATATTATCATTACATCTAAAACAATATAATAAAAATACGTTGTTGGAACTTTATATATTGGCTAAATCAATATTTTAGTTTAAAATAGTAAAATTTCGACCAAATATTTGTGAGTTTATCTCAGAAAAAAAATGCATAGCTTAAATAAATAGTCATTGCATGAAAATAAAAATAGAAATACACAATATTTTTTCTCTTTGTAGAAAATACACCATTTGAACTTCATTACTTTGGCTAAATCTTCTTTATTTGGCCAAGAATAATGGAGTTTCAACTAACTTTTATAGATTTGGATTGAAAAAAAAATAAGAAATACATAGTTGAAACATATATTCATTGTATCTAAAAAAAAAGTACAATTGGGATAAAATATGCAATGTATATTAAGAAGAAACAACGAGAAATACTATTGGAACAAATAATCATTATATTTGATTATGTGGCAATTAATATTTATAAAACGAAAAAGGGCCAAAACTGCCCCTGAAGTATCGAAATTGGTACAAAAATGCCCTCCGTCCACCTATTTGAATAAATATTCCCCTACCGCTATTTTTTTGGCTCAACATTACCCTTATTACTAACAAAAAATTTTAGAAAAAAAATATTTAATTAATATCCACGTGTCACCGTTCCATTGGCCTAACTTAAACTTCAACTAAAATATAACTAAACTCACCCTTAATCCGTCTGAATATCGACCCGCTCCGATTTTAAAACATAACTATCTCTCTCTCTCTCTCTCTCTCTCTCTCTCTCTCTCTCTCTCCGCCTTGTTGCTACTTGGGCGGAATTCACTGGCGGATTTTATGTTAGATTAATGGGACGGTGACATGTGGATATTAATTAATTATTTTTTTTATGAATTATCTGTTAGTAATAAGGGTAATGTTGAGCCAAAAAAATAACGGTAGGGGCATTTTTATTCAAATAGGTGGACAGAGGGCAATTTTGTACCAATTTCAATACTTCAGGGATAGTTCTGACCCTTTTTTGATTTATAAAATATCCCACTTGGAGGCTGATTTTTTTATTTTTCTTCCCTTTCACGCGCCTAGAAGAAAGTGTATTCAGGCTCTTTTTCACACCAGCATCTAGGGGGTCAAGACTATCAAATTTTCAAGTTCAGAGAGGTATTAAAGATCACATGAAATTTAAAAGGAAACTAAATAAATATTATCAAGTTTAAGGGGTCCGAATATTTCTACCTTGAAAACACATGAAAAGTTTCATCCGAGCTTACTTTTTTGACCTTACAATTCAAACCTTACCAGCTTGCAATTAGCTTTACGTACTTGTCCAATTTTCATTAACTAAATTTCCTTCACATCTAATCACCATATGTTATTGGGTGGACGGTAGGGGTGTTTATCGGGTGAATCATGCGAATATTTATGTTTAACGGTTTAGTTTATCAATTATTAGTTTATAAATATAATAATTCGTTAGTCAACCAATAAGATATCGGGCGGATTGATAACAGATTAGCAATTATCTGGCGATTTATAAGCTAAATCAAATAGTCAATAATAAGGAATTAGAGATAAAGAAAAAATTTAAGATATGTCACCTTCGAATTGCATTCAATTACCATAATGAACATTTATCTTGAAACTTATATATAATTAAACATTTTGTCCTCACCTCTAAACAAAAAGAAGAAATAGGAAACAGAACATAATCTGAATAACATAGGCATCAAAAGAAACAAGGAAGGCATATGAAGTCATATTAAAATTTCTGACACAAATCTTTTTAAGATATCAGCTTGGATTCTACTATACAAACAAATGATCGTAGAAACTCACTTCCTCAGAGGAATAACTTTAAAATTTAAGCAGTTTTAGCTCATTCCACATAGATCAATTTAGATGATAATTTTTGGGATTGGAGTTTCTTTTTTGTCTCTTTTCTCAAAAATCTTTTACTGTGTGTCACCCTTATTAGTCTCTTCTTAAATTCTTATGGATAAGAATATATGACAGTACTTTATATACATAGATATAAAAGTATAAATATAAAAAAAATTAATGAATTAACGGTTTATCCAATAAAAAAATTAAGTAATTCATTTTCAAATCGTTAAATTATTAATTATAAAATCTCAATCCATTTACCAACTATTACCTTGATAACCTGATATCAATAAGTTAATTTTACGGTTCAAATAGCGATTACAGTTCAAATTTGAACACCCGGTGGACAGTGGCGACATGTCAAGAGATATTTTTGGCATCCGGGTCCAACTCGAACTTGATAAATAGCGATGACTGTCACGGCGAACTTTCCACGGACAAGTCTTGGAGTCATTAACGTGTCCAACTTGTACAAAAAAGAAGACTTTTCTTGGTGGTAATGGGACGTGTATCTTGATTTTTTTCTATACATTGACATTTCAAAAAAATTCTATAAAACCAGCGTGCAACAGTAGGTTCATTCAAATCCAGTATTTCTATGAGGGTTAGCAAAATTTTTACAAATATTAAATTTGAACCATAATTTTAGCCAAAAACTTTGAAGGTAGAACTCATTAATTTAAAATCATGATTACCTATATGGTATCATTGATGATGGTGTAAGAAATATGACGCCGTACCATATTGGTAAACACCTAAAAAGACAATCCAGTGCACTAAAACTCCCAATAGCAGATTTTCACTCATTTATGTCAACATAACTCCTCTTCTATATGAACATATATAACCCTCTTGAATTTTTGTTCCCTCTATACTCTTCCATTGTTTCCAAACGAATTGGATGACCATGGCTTTAATCTCTTCTATTATACAAAATGCCAAGTCGCGCGTATCTATTTCTTCCACTAACGTTTCTAGTTATTTCCAGAAAAGAATATGTCTAACACCTAGAGTTGGAGTGATCAGACCCATGTCTGTCTCAACTGTAAATACCAAAGCTGATGATAGAAAAGAAGCTATTGTAATAGTTGGTGCTGGAATTGCTGGCCTTGCTTCTGCTGTTTCACTTCAGAGGTTTATTAACTTCACAAACTTGATTTGCATCCAAATGATTATTCTTTTTTGTTTTAATGTATTTTAATGATTGTGTGAGTTGTTATTTTTTAGGTTTGGTATTAGAAGCGTGGTGCTTGAGCAGGCTGAGTCGTTGAGAACTGAAGGAAGCTCAATAACACTTTCTAAAAATGGATGGAAAGCACTTGATGCTATTGGAATTGGTGATGAAATTAGGAGTCAGTTTCTTGAAATTCAAGGGTATGTTCCTACAACTGTTCTGTTTTAGCCAAAACAATTGCTAATTTATTTGGTTATATATATCGAGCATTGGCTGATAGCTGGCTGTGACAGATGTAAGTGTAACACTAATTGCTTCAACTCGAACTCTATATATAGGTGCAAAAATAGGAGTCGAACACCTAACTTAAAATCCAAAACCCGTCTCTTATATCAGAGACTTAGGGGCTCAACACAACAGTTATGCTCCAATTAAATAGAACTATACTGATATTTCAATCTTGATAGAAATGTAGTTGACAGTGGAGTTCTGTTCGATGTAAAGTATAAAGCTTAATTATTGGAATATGCAATGCTACTCACTGTGACTAGCACACAACTTTGTATCTCTTAATTAATTAACCAGTATTAAACATGAAAAGATTGATGTTATCTGCTTTTGCAGGATAGTAATAAAATCAGATGATGGAAAGGAGTTGAACGCCTTCGGGTTTAAAGACGAGGACAAAAGGTAATAGTGATGATCTTTTTCCGATTTATGTGTTTTTCAATGGTAATTTACCAGGCAATTCTTACTCTTCTTCAACTGATCCCATGAAAATGGAACAGTCAAGAACTCCGGGTAGTGGAGAGGAGAGTCTTACTTGAAACACTAGCTAGTAAGCTACCACCAGATGCTATTTCTTTTTCCTCAAAGTTGGCCAAGATTGAAACAAGTGAAAATGGCAGTAATAACTTATTGCAACTTGAAGATGGAAATCGGTTATCTGCTGAGGTAAATCTGCATGCTATTATTGCATAGACATTTTCCTAACTACCAAATAGACTTATTTATCTAGCCTGGCCCTGCAACTTCATCCCCTCCTGTGCACGTGAAAATTCTTCTTCTTTTTTTGTAATGAGTGGCACAGTGAAACTTAAACTCAGGATTTCTGTCTGCTCGACTTGTGTGATTATGTCATCTGAAAGCTTTAAACTATTAGATGGCACACTTTTATTTACTTAAATTATATCTTTAACATTCGCTACAGGTAGTGATAGCTTGTGATGGCGTCTGGTCACCAACGGCTAGGTGGATGGGATTTCGAGAGCCTAAGTATGCAGGGCATATTGCATTCCGAGGCCTAGGATATTTCCCTGAAGGACAGCCATATGAACCAAAAGTAAACTACACCTATGGAAGAGGATTACGTGCTGGATATGTTCCTGCTTCTAAAACCAAGGTCTATTGGTTTGTCATGTGCAACAGCTCATCTCCAGGTATATACTCCATAAAATCTACTATCGGTTCTAGTTCTTCATCTCTGCATTAATCTTAAGGTACTTCTTTTTGGATCACATTTATGTTAACCGGCTAAAATGTTATAATCAGATTGTTGTAAATAGGGGAATTATGGTAGCCTAATTGGTTGGTTACCTGAACTTCAACCTTGTTGGTCGGGGGGCTCAATAACATTAATGGCGGAATACATAGACAGACTCCTAAACTTGCCAATATTTTTCGTATAAACACCTCAATTGAGGCTATGACCTATTGGTCACCGGACGTCTGTGCAAAATGTGCCTATTAGAGTGACAATCAATTGAAAAGGTCAGACGTGTGAGTTTAAATTTCAGCACTCATTATTCCACCAGTGCCCCAAAAGAATCAGGAGTAAATATGCCTCATGTGCATATGATAGACTTCCAACTTTTGTTCTATTTAGTGTGGGGTTGTTATTCCATGTTATTGACAGCAAATGTTTCCCATGTGATACCAGTTGTTAATCAAAATAGAGTTAAACCAGATTGACAAGTTGGCCAGCACTTTTCTGTTAGCACCCTTCCAACTTTTGAATCTCTTTTGCAGGCCCAAGGATCACAGATCCATCTATTTTGAGACAGCAAGCTAAAGAGCTGGTTAGAGATTGGCCGGTCGCGGACATGTTAACCCTGATTAATTGTACAGCAGACGATACATTAACAAGAAATCCCCTTTATGACCGATGGCTTTGGCCCTTAATAAGTCCTCCACCTTCTATTGGAAGAACTGTGCTCGTGGGAGATGCATGGCATCCAATGACACCAAACATGGGTCAAGGTGCTTGTTGTGCATTGGAGGATTCGATAGTTTTGACAGAAAAGCTAGCAGAAGCAATGAAGTCTAAACATATTTCTGTGGAGGATGCATTCAAAACATATGGAAGTGAAAGATGGCGTCGTGTCTTTCCATTAACAGTAATGGCAAATCGCGTGGGAGCATTGCTGCAGTCTGAGAATAAACTGATATGTTCTGTTAGAAATAACATCATTGTGCCTAAGCTGATTAAGCCCAGAACATTGACGAGACATGCCAATTATGAATTTGAGCAAACTAAAAGAGACAGGCATTAGCTTTTGAGGGAGGAATACTTAGCAATAGCTTGCCAATAGCAGTAGGCAGAGTGTATTGAAGTAAAATCCAGTTTTGTAATTCATTCTTCATATCAGGAAACTTGCTATTAGCTATACTTATGCTTCTGTATCAGAAATCAGAATATGCTTCAGCATTACAAAAAGGGGAAACCATTCACTATAACACTTTCTTTTATAGCTACACTTTGGGACAATAGTTAATTTTTTCCAAAACACCAGCGGGATATCACCTCTATATATATATATATTGTATACAGTTCACTAATCTAACATAAGCACCACGATCGATGTTGTCTATTCTAGATGAGCAACGGAACTTCATTCTTGTCATCCTTCAGCTTCGTTATTTTCTTGACCTATGGACTTATCAGTTGGATCGATTTCCTCTGATTCCAGCTTTGATGTGAAACTGCTCTTTGAACTGCCTCCATTGATTTCAGTTTGTGTTACAGAAGTGTTGACTCTGGCAACAATTGAATCAGCTTTATTCACCATAGTAACTGCTGTGCAGGATAGAAATATGTCTTAACAGCAAATTGATAGTCATAAGCGATTTTTCCTCATTCAGAATAATGGTAGCGTAGATAAAACATTAACATTTTAAGGTCCAACAAAAATGGGTAAAAATGGGGATAACTCAACTAGAAGTACACAATACAAAGCAAAGAACAGTAGAGGAAAAAGTCAATTGTGTTGCCTCAGAACCAAAACACAAAAACCAAACAGCAAATATTTGGGAATTGTCTAATGTACCTCAGAGCTAGAGACCACCATTATATAACGGCAGAATGATCTAGACAGAGGGACTCTGACCAGCATCATAACCTTGTATGTCGACAGAAAGTTATTCTGGAAAATTTTCGAACAGTTTCTGTCTTAACAGTTCAATGGCAATTCTCTTAACTAAACAATGTATGGATATGATGATTGTTGATCTGTTGCACAGCTTGTTCTCTATTTCTATATGTATGATCATTTCGAGTGAATTCCATGATCATTTACCGACTATACAAAAATTACGAGCAGCCAATATTGCCTATTGATGAAATACTCATGTTAACACATTACACATTAGCAAGCTGAAAGCTGGGAATCTAGTCAAATGTTCAATGTGGGGGAAAAAACTATCCACAAATCTCCAATTTAATCTTAAATACAGACAACAGAGAACCCCCAAAAACATGAAAGTGCATCCATATGATCCAAAGTATCAACGGCTGAAAAACAAAACAACAAAAAATAAAAGAAAAGAAAAACTCGAGTCGTAATGTCTCTTCTATAGGCAAAAGATCTGATTCTCTTCAATCTCTTTTGTGAAAAGCATCATAAAGCGGCAATTATCTTTTTTCCAAATCCTGTTGATGACTGTAACTTTACTCAAAGTCAGATGTTCAAAGAGGTGCAGCATATAATTAAAAAAATCAACTCGAAAACTATCAAAAGATGCCATTTACAAATTCACAGCCAATCTCCATCTTGTTTCCACATTATTCCATGTTGCAAAAAGTACAATATCACAAAGTAAAAAAGATGAAGTATAACCAAATGGGTCGGCAAAATTCAGCTGTACATGAATAAACCAAATCTACACATCATAAAAAGAAATCTTCAAACATATTCAGCTAGCAAAAACAAGACTAAGATTTAGGGGGGGTTTAGTAAAGATTACCAGGGCTAGAGAAAACCCACAAAATGAAAGCAGAAAGCAACAGTATTAAAGGGATGAGATGAATGGAATTTTCAGCAGATCTGAGTCGACTTCTTTCTTTTTTAGCAACGTGTGATTGAGGATTGAAAATTGGCAGTTCTTCAGTTTCAGCAGATGTAATTGTTGATTTGAGATTTGGAGAAAAGAACTCGTCAGATACTCGTGTGGTACTAGATGAACGGTACATGGTTTTTCTTGTAAAGATTACAGAATTGAAAGGAATGGCAAAAAAATTGAGTCTTTGGATTTGGAAGAGAGAAAAAAAGAGTTGTTTTGACTGTTATTTACGCGGGTTCTTGGAAGTTGACAACTTGTAGCGGCAGCGTGGAAATGGACATCTCTAATAGAAAAAGGAAATAATAAGAAAATTCGAGGGGACCTATATATGTGAAATTATCACCGACGGTCCTACATAACGTACTGCGCAGAACATTCTATTTTTCAATATCTCAAAAAAGAAAGGGACAAAAACTTACTGCTAGTGCTTACATTATTTTGTAAGAGTTCAAGTTTTGTCCACAGTATAAATTTTAAAAATATATATCTTTAGGAGCTCTTAAAAATAATATTAGCTCTCTCTCTCTCTCTATATATATATATATATATATTATTATATTTTTGGGCTAGCGAATACAGTTATTTTGATCAATTGGCCAATTTTATATTTTGCCCTAGAAATTTTAATCATCAGTTTAAGTTGACTTAAAATAACAAGTAAATTTTCTGAGCAAGCTTGATGCGATAAACTTAAAAATAGAGTAATAATCTCTATAATTGATTAGATTGAGTTGATGATGTAAAATTCTTTACTCTATGAATGCATATAACTTGATTCCTATTTTCAAATACTATTTTTTTAAGTTCAAATGCTTTAGTTTTTCAACTTTAATTAAATATTTTCAAAACAATTACTAAATCAAAATACTATTTGATTCTTGAAAATTTACTTTCTTAGTGAATAAGAATAAAATTATCAAAATAATGGATCATTCCTAGGATATAAAGGTTAACCTTTTCTCCTTTTTCCTGTTGAGGAGTTACTTTTGGGTAAGGATTAGATCATATACTTTCTAGAATGCAGCAACTTTTACTATATTAAGCTGCTATTCAATAAAGTGTAAGGTAAGAACATGTTATTTGGAAAAGAGTATGTCGAGTTCTCACGTGAAAAATCAAGGTAAATTGATTAGTATAATGCATATAATTTAGATCAACAAACACATGAAAGAATCGCACTTAGACTCTAAACATAATTTTAACTTACAAATATGTTGAAAAGCTTACAAGAACTATAACTAATTAATTAATTAATCGTCATGTATTTTCAAATTGTTGATAACAATATTTGTTAGTTATTACCTGAAAGCCAACTGAAAATTGCTATTGATCTATCCCTACTATGATGGAGTGGACCAAGTGATTTACTTGTACCATTGAAATTAGATCATTAGGATGTTCATTGACCGAATCAGGCAGCATGGCAATATTGTTTAAGTTTGACCTATCTATATATACTAGTCTTATAACTTTATTTAATCTTGGTTAAGGGACTAATGAAAGATAAGACTCACCGGCCAATCAGAGGCGGATTCAGGATTTAAATTTTATGGGTTTAATTTTAAAAAATTTAACATTGAACCCATTATATTTTTAAAGTTATGGATTCAAATCTACTATTTTTGCAATTTTAATGAATTTTTACTTACAAATTTCTACTCCGCGTCGAAAGTTATGCGTTCAGTTGAATCCGTAGGTAATACATTGCATCCGCCTCTGCGGCCAATACAGGAAAAAATTGATTATTTCTACGGATCAGAGGCAATGTCAATCCCTAAACCTATCATGTAGCTCATGCAAGAAGAGAAGAACAGAAATGCAGAGAGTGAATTTTCTGTATTGGAAATGAAAATTAGTTACACTTTAAATGAGAGTACAACTCTATAAAGAAGCTTCTAACCGGCTAACCAACTATACACGTGTATATTAATTAAGTAGCCACTAATTGTATACACTCCTATTTACAGCTATAGCCCCTTTGTACATACACTCCAAGTTACTCCTAAGTATTTTATCACTCCCCCTCAAGTTTTTGGGTGCAAAGACATTCAACACACCTAGCTTGGCAATCAAATACTCATGTTGTGGCCTTCCCAGACCTTTTGTTAATGTGTCTGCTTATTGATCTCTTGATCCCACATATTGAGTCGTAATCAATCCTTCTTGAATCTTTTGTCTAATGACGTGACAATCAATTTATATATGCTTTGCTCTCTCATGGAACACTGGGTTGGCTGCAATATGTAATGCAGCTTTGCTGTCACTATACACAACAATTGGTTGCTCAACCTCTGTCCCCAATTCCTTTAATAAAGTTGTTAACCATACAACCTGAGAAACTGCACTGGCCATGCTCCTATACTCAGCTTCAGCTGAACTTTTTGAGACTATATTTTGTTTCTTGGATTTCCAAGAAATTAAGGAATCTCCATACTTGATTAAGTATCCTGACACTGATTTCCTAGTGTTAGGACATGATGCCCAGTTTGCATCACAAAAGACCTTCAGTTGGTTTGAGCTCTGGCTGCTCAATAGTATCCCCAGTCCTGGCTCCCTTTTAACATATTTCACCACTCTCATTGATGCATCCCAATGAGATCTTTTAGGCTATTGTAGGAATTGACTGGGGGTCTGAATTGAGAAGGCAATGTCATGACTGGTTATGGTTAGATACAACAATTTTTCAATAAGCCTTTGTATTCTCCTGCATCTGCAAGTAGCTGATCTTTTGATGTGCCTAACAGCTTGTCCAACTCTGGAGATGTTAGCTTCACATTGGTTTCCAAAAGAGTCCAAGCTGGTTTGGTACCACCAAGTCCTAACTCTGATATAATTTTCAGTGCATACTTCCTTTGGTTGATTAGTATGCCTTTGTTGGACATGTTGAACTCCATCCCAAGAAAGAATTTCAATTCTCCTAAGTCTTTGATTTTAAATGCTTGAAAAGGTTGCTTTAGTGGCCTCAATGAGTTGCAAATTATTTCCTCTGACCAGCATGTCATCCACATATACAAGTATCACAACAATGTTAGTGCCATACTATTTGGTGAATAGAGAAATAGCCTAGGTTGCTTTGTTGAAAGTGAGACAATCAAGACCCTCTCTTTGGTTGTAACCCTTAGCGACAAGCCTTGCCTTAAATCTTTTTACTTCACCAGTAGCTTTGAGTTTCACCTTGTATACCCATTTACAACCAATTAGTTTCTTCCTCTGAGGTAAGGGAACCAGTTCCCAGGCCTTAATGTTTTGCATGGCTTGAATTTCTACTTGCATGGCTTCAACCCATCTCCTATCCTTATAGGCTTCCTGAAAAGATTTAGGTTCTACTACAAAAGAGAACACACTCAGATGAGCTTAATGGCAAGGGGATAACATGTATAAGAAACATAGTCACTAATAGGATATAAGACATGGTTCCTAGAAGGTCTGTTACTAACATAATCTGTCAACCAAAGTGGCCCATTAGACTCACTATGTGGCCTCCTTAGAGGAATGATTATAGTGGTAGGTGCAAGAGAAAACATAGATTCCTCAGCAGCTTCAATAGGATGTGAAATTATAGGTGGAAAAGCAGACTCCTCAGCAGTCTCAACAGGATATTCAGCAGCAAGAGTAGGAGTACTAGTAGAAGTGGAAGGTGAGACATTAGTATCAGTTGAATGAATGGCTTCTGCAGAATAAGTAATTTCTGTTGTAACAGGATTAAAGATTGCATCAGTAGGCATATCTTATGTCATGCTATTAGCATCAGGCAATTCATCTGGAAAGGATTCCAAGGATGGATGTGTTGAATGATCCTTGTTAAGTTGAAATGGAAATACATTCTCTGTGAAAACCACATCTCTATTGACAAAATATGTGTGCCTTTCCAAGTCATACAACACATAACCCTTGGTGATACCAGAATATCCCATGAAGACTGCCTTTACTGCTCTGCTTGCAAACTTGTCAATTCTTGGCATAGCACTAGCATAGTAAAGACATCCCATTGTCCTCAAATGAGTTATATATGGTTTCTTCCCAAACAACAACTCATAATGTGACTTTCTAGCAAGTATTTTTTATGGCAACTTGTTGATCACATATGTTGCAGCTAGAACACAATGTCCCCAAAAAATATAGTAGAATATGGCCTTGAAATCTGATTGCCCTTGCAACCTCTAGAAGGTGTATGTGCTTTCTCTCAGCTACACCATTCTGTTAGGGTGTATAAGTGCATGTTCTTTGATAAGCTATACTCAATGACTTAAGCAAATCTTTCATCGTTGTGTATACAAACTCACCACCATTATCAGATCTAACAGTCTGTACTAGTCCATTAATATGAGTTTGTATCAGCTTCAAAAAGGATTTAAGAACAACTATCACATCACATTTTAGTTTTAAAAGGAATATCCAGGTCACACGAGAGAAGTCATCCACAATTGTGAGAAAAAATTTATTTCCATCAAATGTTGGTGTACTATAGGGTCCTCATACATCTTGATGTAACAATTGGAAAGCTTTGACATATTTGCTACTACTTAAAGGGAAAAACTGCCTTACATGTCTAAAAATGGACAAACATCACAATTTTCTACAATGGATTTACAATACTCTAACTTGTATCCAAGTAATTCTCTCATAGATCCTCCAGATGCATGTGCTAATCTTTTATGCCATAGTAGTAGATCCTCATTTGTTGCTTGTGCAGTGTGACCTTGTACTGCTAGATGCTCATTATCCCCAGTTCTAGTAGAAGCTTTATGAACTAGTAAGTAGAGTCCATCTTTTTCTCTACCAATCCCCTTCACAATCCCAGTGGAGAGGTCTTGGAACAGGCAAAATTCAGGGTAGAAAGAAACAAAAACAGTGGATATCCCTGGTTACCTTAGAAACAAATAACAAATTATACTCAAAATCATGGACATACAATACATCTTGCACTTTTCCTGCCTCTGTGAGTCTGCAACTACCAATATGTGTTACCATTGTGATATCTCCATTAGGTAGAACTTCTCTACCTTTAATTGAACTAACTGTCTTAATGTCATTTAACATGTCTAAGCTAGATACCATATGGTTAGTTGCCCCTGTATCAATTATCCATTGTTTCTTTTCTATTCTAGTCATTAAGGAATAAGTTATACCTCCTATGTTGTCCATAGTCTCCTTAGGTAGATCTTTGTTGCGCATTTCATGATCTGATTATATTGGTCAACAGTAAGTTGAGGTGCCCTTGGTAGGTTCCATGTAGCTACTTTATTTGGAATCTCAGTCATGTCAGTACCATGATCGAGGCCAAACCTACACCACTATAGAGTAGCGAGGATGGTCGATGCAGTTTTACCCAATAAGGTCGGGATCGATTTCCACAGGGAGTTAATTTGGTTTGGAGTTGGGTAGGTAACTAATCTAGATGTGCGTGTTGTTCCTAGTTGCACTTTCAAGCATTGTTGCGATTGATTCTATTCTAATTTTATACTATTGTATGCTGAGTGTAAGCTAAATACAATATTTTTGGTGAAAGTTTTCAAGTGTTAAAAGGCACTAAGGAAGTGACTTCCGCCTAGGTGAATATCAAATGGGTATAGAGAATCTAGGACAAGCTTGTTATGATTGGGGTTGTGATATAACTATCACACATGAGTGCTCACTCTATACCTCTCGGTAATTTGAGTGACTTTGCCCGATTTGGATTTCTCAAACCCAAATGGGTGTTCATATAATACGAGTGAAATTGGCTCAAGTCGGGTATTACTATCTCTAGGTTTAACCCTTTAATTGGGATTATCAATCTCTTGAGTTCACCCCAATTCCTTGTTAGCCTAATTTTTCTAGACTTAGTCCCTCTTTCTCAAGAGAGCCTAAGTCATAAAGGCATGAGTCAGTGTTTGCAACCACTAATTCAACAATTTTAGCATGGATTAGGCTAAATATCACTAACCCATGAATAATTAAGCCCGAAAATTCAAGACCCGTTAAATACCCACACTAAGATTGGGTCACAACCCTAGCAATAAGGTCTAGCTACTCATAATAGTAGCAGAAATCGAAGATAAAGATGAATTATAAGCCATAATATTAAAGTACAAGATGAAAATCTAAAGTTTGAAGGTAAATCTACTCTAAACTTGCCCAAAAAAGGAAAAACCCAGTCGTTCACGTGCTCTCCTCAACAAAAATTAACATAAAATTGATAAAAGGATCTATTTATACTAGGCTGAAATTTTTGAATAAAAATGCCCCTGCTGAGGATTCGCGGATACGTAATTCTGACCGCGTCCGCGCTTGAGCTTTCGCGACCACGTAATAATTAGCGTGGTCCACGTTTCCTCAATATTGGACTTCGATTGGGCTTAGTTTCGTGGACCACGTTACTTCAACCGCGTCCACGTGTGCTTCCATCGCGACCGCATAATTTGGACGCGAACCGCATTCTTCAGTTAAGCTCGACTTGCAGGGTCTCTGAACCTCAAGATGCACTCTCAGCGGAATTCCATTTGCGTCCGCGCAAAAGATTTCGCGGCCGCGCTTTTCCAACGCGGTCAACGGTGATTGTAGTACTCAAAGTAGCTTCTCTGAATCTACTTTTGTGGACCGCGTGATAGTGGCCGCCTCAGCGGTGTTCCTTACGTGGACGCGCTTTTCTGCCGCTCTCATCGCTCCAGTCTCAGCCTTGGATTCGTGCAAGTTTGATTCCTTCATGAGTTGATTATGGATTTTTTGCCTCATTTTGACCAAACCCTGCAAGCAAGCACATTAAGTTAGTTTTCGGGAATACCTTTACGCATTTTTAACTCAAAACCTAAGCAAAAGAGAGCAAATAATCGGCTAAAATCCCTAGTTATCAACTCCCCCAAACTTAAGCTTTTGCTTGTCCTCAAGCAAACAAGCAAATTCCCACCTCCACAAGAAAAAGAAAGGAAAATTTCAGCTTTCCTAAGGTGACTTCATCAAGCATCAATTGGGACTAACAATTACCCTCAACACAAATGCATTATCAACAACCCCATGCTATGACTTATTGAGTTCCTTAGTTCTAATGTGACACAAAAGCATGAAGAGTTGACTCAATTCATCAAGGAAGCTCGCTCTCTCACACAGCTCATTGTGGATCCCAGACTCCTCCTCCTCTACTCTCCATGAGCTAATCTCACCTTATAGAATGCGACACTCAAAACAGGGATTGTAAAGAAGTGCGCTCATCACTCTCAAAAAAATGTCACAAGTCCGGCTCTAAGTACCATAAGCTTGCCCCTCATGTAAATCACCACTAATGTAAGCTTGCTCAACTTGAAATCCTATAGGGATTTAGCGGGATATAATGAAGGCTTTTTGGATCAAGGTAGGACATAATGAACTATGATAGTGTCATCTTTCCTTAAGCACTCCATTTTCTCATTTTGGCTCATACTTTCTTGACTCTTTGAGTCATTTTCTTCTTCCTTAGGGGAACTAGAGAGACACATTGTCACTCTTTCTTGTTCATGACAATCATTTTTTTCCTTTTCTCATCATTCCATGACTTTCAACATTGTTTTCTTTGAATCCCTTCAACCTTTTCTTTCTTTTTGACATATTTCTTTCTTTTTGATTTCTTTCTAACTCTTCACATTTTCTTTGCCTTTCCTTATCATCAATTCCTTTTGTTATTTGTACCTTTCATCACTTTGAAATTCCTTGTCTCTCCTCCAAATTTATGTTTTAGCTAATTGCTCATCATGAATGCTAAAAAAAGATTGGGTGCCACGAGAGGGTCATTATAAAATGGATGAAGGCTTGTAATGTGTCTATTGAATGAAAAAGGCTCAGGATCAAAGGGGTTGACTAGGGATATCATATTGGTAGGATACGGAAGCTTTCACAGTTTAAATGGGACCAAGGAGAGCCTACAATCACTTCTCGAGTCGAGCTACACTTAGAATTTCGCCTAGACAAACATTCAGGGCAAGTTCTAGGGGAAATAAGAAGCTAAGCTATTAAGGAAAATTACAAAAAAAGTTATAAAGTAAAATACGGAAAGTAAAATGAATATGTACAATAGGGGAGTGAAACGAATATACACAAAATGGGGATGAATATATACATGGAATGGTAAAGTTATATACATACCAAAAGTGAAAAATAACGAAAATGAAAATGACGATAAGTAAAAATAAAGAAAAATAGTATCATAATTATTACATGCCAGCCATCAAAGTCATCAAATAAAAATAAGACCCCCCCCCCCCAAAAAAAAATAGAAGTTAGCATTGTCCTCAATGTTAAAAGTAACAATAAGATCAGGGGAGGGATAGAGAGTAGAGAAAACTCCCTATGTGGTCTCTGTATGCATGGGATCAGGTACTCTGGTAGGGTCCTCAAACTGTAGAGGCTCATCAGCTCCATCAGGATCCTCTAACTGAATCTCCAAGTCCTCGGTCTGGGGTACCACAAATCTTCTCATCGGCTCTCTATTAGACTCCTACTTTGATGCCTGTGTTGTCTGTGATGCAGGGGCAGTCTCCTCCATAAACAGGTCCAGTGGAATATCTCCGATAGAAGTGAACTTCTCTACCTCCTTCTTCAGCAGCTCCACTGACTCTTTTGAAGCTTGAGTCTTCTTCATATTTTTGACCTTCTTTCCCAGCTCCTTAATCACCTTCCCATGAGTATCTAATGTCTCTAGGATTTTCTTTTGGTTGTCCAGGAGCTTCTTCTGGTTGTCCTGAAGCTCCTTCAATGAATCCTTCACTGATGAAGGTACCTGAAGCTGTGCTGGGACTGCCTGAGTTGCGACTGCACTGGATAAGACGGATAGCTTTGATGTAGCTGTCTGTAACCAGTTGTTGATGTTGGATAGCATTTGAGAGACCCGCAGTGAAGTCTGAGGATATGCGAAAGATTAGGGCACAGATAATGGGGCTGTGATAGATGGCCCGGATGAGGGAGGTGGCATAGCAGCCGAAGAACCCTCAGTTGTGGAAGGCTCGGAACCAGTGGCCACTACCCTTGGCTCTTTAAACTGGCCAGTGGAGGTAGTGGCTTTGCCTTTGTACTTCGAGTTTTCTGCTCCCTAAAGGTATACCAAGAGAAGGGACTTTTCGGCTTCACCTTCGTGTCAAAGTGTCTCCCCTCAACCCCCTGGTCCTCTAGGTACATAGTGATGAAATTGGGGCAAGGGTAGGAACTTTCCTCCTTTTCGGTTGCCTTAGATATGTTCTGGGCCATAAGGTTCCCCACATTTATTGGGTACCCCGCCATGATGAATGCTATGAGGATCGCCCGAGAGAGTGGAATGTCACTGTCATGCTGGCACGGATCAAGGCGGCTACAGATAAAGGTGCGCCACCCTTTGGCTTCAAAGCTAAGGGTGTTTCTGGCAATTGAGACTCCCGGTGTAAGCCAAGCCGGTGTTGTCCCAGGGGTGGCTATCACCTCTGCAAGCCATGGACGGGCTGCCTCATCTAATGCTACTTTCTCCAAGTACAGGTATTTGTCCACATCATCAAACCCGGCATATATGTTCAGTGTCTTGCCATCAAATCTGATCTTCCAGTTCCGTACCTTAGTCACACAGGTGCCCTTTTGATGTGGGCGACATTGGTGTATAATTCCTTGACTAGGTACTCATTTGCTTCTGGCAACTTGCTAGTGAAGAATTTCCACCCCCCTCTTTCATCAAACTGTCTCTTCACGTTCGGGTTGTGGGGGAGAAGGTCTCTTTCTATGAAATGTCGCTCAAGGGTGAGCGACCTTTGTGGCCACCATTCCCGGAATTTGTGGTAGGCCTTCTCACTCACGAACCTATCTGACCACACTGTCGGCTTCCTTGATCTAATCAAACCTCTAACCTGGGTATCACCACCTCTCCCGTCATCCGGGATATCCTCTTCATCATTAATATTAATTGGAGCCACTGTTGAGGCCGGAGTTGCAACAGGTGGGGCAGGTGGTGTCGAAGTCTCACTACCTCCCCCTGAGCCATCAAACGACCCAGACAAGGAGGTAGATTCATTGACGAGGAGGTAGGGTTGTGATTGAGCCTCTTGTTGGGGTTGTGCAGCTTCCCCTTCAGAAATCTCCAGGGAAGGGACATATTCACTAGTCTCAGAAGAGTCGGGAGTGGGTCTTCGGAGGGTTTGCTTCTTGCCAATGACCCTTTTAGGTTCTAAGGGTGCAGTCTGTTTCCCTCTGCCCCGGCCTCGGGAGGATTCTCCCCTTCCTTGTGATTTTTCAGGACCGCCACGAGATCGCACCATTATCTGCATACACAATCAGTAAAGCTCATTAGTATTGTCGTTCAAGGAATCAGCAAAAGAAAGCAGATGAAATGATCACAGTGTTTCTCAAAGCAGGGGTTCACTGACAGCGTAAAAAGGAGCGCGGCCGCGGAAGGCAGCGCGGTCCACGTGAAAAGGAGCGCGGTCGTGAAAGAGTTGAGACCAGACTTCCAACTCTTTGAACATTGGTTTCCGTTGACCGCGAAATAATAGGCACGACCGCGAAATAACAGACGCGGCCCGCGTAAAAATAAACGCGGCCGCGGAATCAATTTGCTAATTTTCTAAAGCTCATGAATGCGGTCCGTAAAATTATGGACACGGTTGCGTAAGTCAACCGATGATCGCGAAAAAATCACTACGTCCACGTACATATATGCCTACCCAGTTTGCACAAAGGCATGAACGCGGACCACGTAATTTGAACCGCAGTCCGCGAAATTCAAATCATACTGGCACTGATGAATTATTTAAGACTTAGGGTTTCACTTAGTGCAAAATTTTAGGCAATTAACAAGCATAGTGAACAACCTTATCCCCCATTAGACATTAAACATTACCCACATGCAATTTTAGCATCAATCAAGCATCATTTTGAGATCATGACATGTGTTAAACCCTAAAAAAGAAAAAGTAAAACTAGAAGAAAAGAAAATCAAAAGATGAAATTAATGTAAAGATTTGAGCATACCAGATGTGGATTTGTAGTAGGAAATTGTTTCTTGATTAATGAGATATGAAATTGAAAGTGTAAGAAGGGGAGGATGAACAGTGGTCTATTTCGGTGAGAGTGTGGGGTTCGAAAAGTGTAAAAGTCCTAAGGACTTCCTATTTATACCAACCCTAGAGGTCCCACCGACTGACCTGAGCGCAGTCTGCGAAATTCCACCGCGGTTCGCGCTTTTTACCTTTCGAAGAGCCTTTTCAGAAACAGGTCCGCTGAGAGCGGATTAACGGGCGCGGCCACGTAAGATCAATGCGGACCGTGAAATTACGCACGCGGATGTGAATAGAACTTCAGAGAGTTGATATTCTGGACTTTTCAAGTCTGCGCCCACTGACAATTTGCGCCTCCGCGAAAAGCTCTCGCTGACCGTGAAATTTTGAGCGCGGTCCGCGTAATTCCCTGGACTTAGGCAAACTTTTCCAGCAACAGTCCTGTACTGCACAAACAATTCGTACACAAAGCTCACAACTAGTTAGTTCAAAATAAAGCCTAATCTAAGAAGAAAATCAAAAAAGAAAGAAAAACACATAGGTTGCCTCCCAAGAAGCGCCTGATTTAATGTCGTGGCACGACGCATGTTACCAACATCATTGGAAATTGATCAAGGACACCATATGGCTGTCATCAAACTTGCCAAGGTAATGCTTCACTCGGTGCCCATTAACTCTGAAGATTTCACCATTTTTGTTTTTCAAGTCAAGAGCACCAAACGGAGTCATGTGCACCACCTCAAAAGGGCCACTCCATTTTGACTTGAGCTTTCCCGTAAACAGTTGTAACCGAGAGTTGAATAGAAGAACCAAGTCACCCTTCTTGAATTCTTTGTTCTGGGCATATTTGTCATGTAAGTACTTCATTTTGTCCTTATACAAGGACGAGCTGGAATAGGCATGAAACCGGAATTCATCAAGTTCATTGAGTTGCTCTACCCGGAGATTGGCTGCTACATCCCATTCAAGGTTTAACTTCTTGAGCGCCCACATGGACTTGTGCTCTAACTCAACCGGAAGATGGCATGCCTTCCCAAATACCAACCGATATGGAGACATACCAATTGGAGTCTTGTATGCAGTTCTATAAGCCCACAAAGCATCGTCAAGTTTCCTTGACCAATCCGTCTGGTTTGCATTGACAGTTTTTGAGAATATGCTCTTTATCTCCCTGTTGGACACTTCAACTTGTCCACTAGCCTGGGGATGATAAGGGGTTGACACCTTATGATTGACACCATATTTGGAAATTAAAGTGTCGAAGGCCTTGTTGCAGAAATGAGAACCCCCATCACTGATGATCGCCCTTGGAGTGCCAAACCTTGTGAAGATACTTTTCTTTAAGAACGCCACCACACTCCGTGCCTCATTGTTGGGCAAAGCTACAGCTTCAACCCACTTGGAAACATAATCAACAGCAACCAAAATGTAAGTGTTACCACACGAACTCACAAAAAGGCCCCATGAAGTCTATGCCCCACACGTCAAAAATATCGATCTCAAGAATAGTGGTGAGAGGCATTTCATCCTTCTTGGAAATTCCACCAGCTCTTTGGCATTCATCACACCTCTTAACAAGCTCACTTTCATCTTTAAACAGGGTCGGCCAATAAAATCCACAGTTAAGAACCTTTGAAGCAGTTCTTGCCCCACCATGATGACCACCGTAGGGCGAGGAATGGCAAGCATCAAGAATATTCATTTGCTCCTCTTCCGGGACACATCTCCGGATCTCACCATCATTGCAAATCTTGAAAAGATAGGGCTCGTCCCAATAATAATCCAAGCTGTCCCGTTTGAGTTTCTTTCTTTGGTTAGAAGAGAGCTCACTCGGGACAATGCCGGTCACAAGAAATTTAGCCACATCGGCGAACTAAGGCATACCATTCAAAGGTACAGAGAGGAGTTGTTCATCCGGGAACGAATCATTAATTTCGAGTCCATCGTGGGGCCTCCCCTCCTCTTCTAAGCGGGAAAAGTGGTCCGCCACTTGATTATCACTTCCTTTTCTATCAATGATTTCAAGTTCAAACTCTTGAAGTAGAAGAACCCATCTCATCAACCTAGCCTTCGAGTCCTTTTTGGTCATCAAGTAACAGAGTGACGCGTGATCGGTGTGCACAATCACTTTGGCACCCATGAGATATGGCCTGAACTTTTCCATGGCAAAGACAATGGGTAATAACTCTTTTTCAGTCACCGTATAATTTACTTGGACGTCATTCATCATCTTGCTTGCATAATAGACCGGATGAAATATCTTGTTGACCCTTTGCCCCAAAACCACTCCTATCACAACGTCACGAGCATCGCACATGAGCTCAAATGGTGAGCTCCAATTGGGTGCGGTAATGATGGGAGTGGTTGTCAATTTATACTTGAGAAGCTTAAAAGCTTTCATGCAATCTTTATTGAACACAAACTTTGCATCATTTTCTAGCAGCTTGCACAAGGGGTTCACCACTTTTGAGAAATCCTTGATGAACCTTCGGTAAAACCCCGCGTGCCCAAGAAAGCTCCTAACTCCCTTGACGGAAGTAGGAGGATGGAGTTTTGAAATAACTTCAATCTTCGCTTTGTCCACTTCAATACCGTTCTTTGAGATCTTATGGCTGAGGACAATGCCCTCCTCGACCATAAAGTGGCATTTTTCCCAATTAAGCACTAGGTTGGTCTCTTCACATCGGGCCAATACTTTGTCAAGATTATCCAAGCATTCTTCAAATGAGTCCCCCACAACACTAAAATCATCCATGAACACTTCGAGGAAGTCCTCCACCATGTACGTAAATATTGCCATCATACACCGCTGAAAGGTAGACGATGCATTACACAAACCAAACAGCATTCGTGAATATGTAAATATGCCATACGGACATGTGAAGGTGATTTTCTCTTGGTCTTCCGGTGCAATGAGAATCTGGTTGTACCCTGAGTACCCATCCAAAAGGCAATAGAAGGCACGCTCGGCAAGTTTGACCAACATTTGATCAAGAAAGGGCAATGGAAAGTGGTCTTTGCGGGTCACTTTGTTCAGCTTTCTATAGTCCATACATACCCTCCATCCGGTGACCGTACGAGTGGGGATCAACTCATTTTTCTCATTTGTGACCACAGTCATATCCCCCTTCTTCGGCACACATTGTACTGGTGAAGTCTATGAACTGTCCGAAATAGGGTACACAACCCCTGCATCAAGCCACTTGATAATTTTCTTCTTGACGACCTCTTGCATAGCCTCGTTCAACCTCCTTTGATGTTCCACGGAGGGTTTGGCATCATCCTCTAGTATAATTTTGTGCATGCAAAAGGCGGAGCTTATACCCCAAATGTCAGCCAAAGTCCATCCAATTGCTTTTTTTCTTCTTTGAAGCACCGCAAAGGTGGAGTCTACCTGCATGTTAGTTAGGCAAGCAGAAAGAATAACAGGTAATGTGGAGGAAGGGCCTAAGAATTCATACCTGAGGTGTGAAGGTAAAGGCTTCAACTCCACTGTTGGTGGCTCCTCGATTGAGGGCTTTGTTGGTGGATTATTCCGGTTTTCCAAATCCAAGGAAAGTTTACAGGGCCCATATAAGTAGGATCCCATTCCTTGCAATGCATTTGCACATTCAACCAAGCCTTCCCTTTCATCATCCTCGTGGTTTAACAACACATCTTCTAAAGGGTCTTCTGCATTGATCATGGCACTCGTGTCATCAACTATTACCTCTGTCACAAGATTCACAAAAGAGCAAACTTCATTGCTATTTCGTTGCCTCATTGATTTGCACACGTGGAATACAACTTTTTCATCGCCCACTCGGAAGGTGAGCTCCCCTGCTTCCACATCAACCAATGCCTTCCATGTTGCTAGGAAAGGTCTCCCCAATATTATAGGCACCTCATAGTCAACTTCGCATTAGAGAATCACAAAATCAGCAGGCAAAATAAACTTGTCGACCCGGACTAGAGCATCATCAATAATACCAAGCGGCCTTTTGTAATCTCATGGAAGTAGCTCTTGGTTGCCCAATACCTAGTGTATTGAACACGGAATATGGCATCAAATTAATACTTGCTCCCAAATCACACAAGGCTTTTGCAAAATCGGTGCTACCAATGGTGCATGGAATTGTAAAAGCACCGGGATCTTTAAGTTTTGGTGCCATCGAGTGCACAATGGCACCCACTTGATGAGTCATTTTGATGGTCTCACAATTCATAGATCTCTTCTTAGTTACCAAGTCCTTCATGAACTTGGCATATCCCGGCATTTGTTCGAGAGCTTCCACCAAGGGCACATTGATTGACAAACTTTTCATCATCTCAATAAACTTCTTGAATTTGTTTTCATTATTTTGCTTTGCAAACCTTTGAGGATATGGTGGAGGAGGCCTTGGCAAAGGGGCCTTGGCTTTAGGCACTACCATTTTCGGTATGTCTATCCCGTGTTCCCTAGACGGGTTCACATCATTTTGAGTTTCCTCCATGTTGTCATCAATATCTATCCTCACTTCATTATTCACATTCTCAGGATTGGCTTGAATCTCATCATCTTCTTGCAACACAACATCATCACTCACAATCTTCTTTGGACTAGAGGTACTTGCATCTCCACCTCTACCGCTTCTTGTGGTCACCTCTATAGCATGGCATGTATTGTTCCCATCCTTCGGGTTTACTACCGTATCACTTGGTAGTGCCCCCTTAGGGAAAGTGTTCAATGCTTGAGAAATTTGACCCATTTGTACTTCCAAGTTGCGAATAGAGGTAGTATGGGAGGCTATTTGGGCATCGGAGTCAGCATTCCTTTCCATCATTTGTTTGAACATACTCTCTATCCGTCCCATCTCATTGTTTGAAGAACTTTGCCCTTGAGATAAATATGGAGGTGGAGTGTTGGGTTGTTGATACATCGGGGGCCTTTGAAAGCCCAGCCCCCGGTTGCCTTGATTATTATTATTCCATCCCCCTTGGTTTTCATTGCCGCCCCAATTGTTATTGTTATTCCCCCAATTGTTCGAGTTGTTGTTGTTGCCATTGTTCCAATTCCCTTGGCCTTGGTTGCCCCAATTTTGATTATTCCCTTGCAATCTCCATTATTGATTTGGAGCATTGCTCCGTTGACCTTGGTAGTTATTGGCATATAACACTTCCTCACTTTGATCATCATAAGAATCGTCTTAATTGTAACCACTACCACTTTGCTCATATTGATCTTGATTGTTTTACACTTGTTGACCATGCTGTCTCCTCTTGTTGACCATGACATTTACCCTTTCCATGGCATTTACTTGCTTTGTCCCTTGAACTTGCTGAAGTTGGGGCTTTGCTAACTGATTCATAGTAGTTGTCAACTCGGCTATGGCTTGTCCGTGATCATGAAGTTCCTTATGAAGATGGATGACATTAGGGTCAACCTGAGGAACATTTGCCCGACTCTGCCAAGCTGAGGATGTGTCAGCCATCTCATCAAGTATGTCACAAGCATCGGCATAAGGCATTTTCATATAATTTCCCCCAGCTAGCTGATTCACCACACACTGGTTGGTCGTATTGATGCCCCTATAGAATATCTGCTGAATCATTGCTTCAGTCATATCATTGTTTGGGCATTCCTTGATCATTGTCCGGTATCGCTTCCAGATTTTATGTAGGGGTTCATTAGGTTCTTGTTTAAAGGCTAAGATCACATCCCTCAATGTTGCCATATGACCCGCTGAGAAAAACTTGGCTATAAACTTGTCTGCCAACTCATCCCACATGTGTATGGAGTGGTTGGGTAGCCTCTCGAGCCAGTACAAAGCTTTCCATCTAAGTGAAAATGGGAAAAGTCTCAATCTCAGAGCGTCCTCCGACACATTCGTCTGCTTGTTCCCCCAGCATGTGTCTACAAAACCCTTTAGATGCTAAATGTATTCTGATGAGGAGCTCCAGTGAAAAAGCCTCTTTGCTCCAATAGGGTCAGCATGATATTTGAAATTTGAAAATTTCCCGCCCGAATCCGGGGCGGGACAATTGCACTTGCATAACCTTCATTGGGTAGCACCCGGTGTGCTTCCCGTGGAGGAGGTAGGGGAGGGTTTGGAATATTGTTATTAGCCTGGCGGCCTCTTCTTTGGACTTGAGGTTCTAGATTAACCTCATCCTCACCATTGTCATCTACCTCCTCCCCCGGAAGAACATGTCCGAGAGCATCATTATGAGCCATTTGGTACCTAAAGCGATTGATACACAAAAGTTAGAAAAACAGAAGGAAAGAAAAACAAGACACACAAATAGTTAGATAGATAGAAAATGCCATCTAACTCCCCGGCAACGGCGCCAAAAAGTGATCGAGGTCAAACCTACACCACTATAGAGTAGCGAGGATAGTCGATGCAGTTTTACCCAACAAGGTCGGGATCGATTTTCACAGGGAGTTAATTTGGTTTGGAGTTGGGTATCTAACTAATCTAGATGTACGTGTTGTTCCCAGTTGCACTTCCAAGCATTGTTATGATTGATTTTATTCTAATTTTATACTATTGTATGCTGAGTGTAAGCTAAATACAATTTTTGGTGAAAGTTTTCAAGTGTTAAAAGGCACTAGGGGAGTGACTTCCGCCTAAGTGAATATCAAATGGGTATAGAGAATCTAGGACAAGCTTGTTATGATTGGGGTCATGATATAACCATCACACATGAGTGCTCACTCTATACCTCTCGGTAATTTGAGTGACTTTGCCCGATTTGTATTTCTCAAGCCCAAATGGGTGTTCATACAATACGAGTGAAATTGGCTCAAGTCGGGTATTACTATCTCTAGGTTTAACCCTTTAATTGGGGTTATTAATATCTTGAGTTCACCCCAATTCCTTGTTAGCCTAATTTTTCTAGACTTAGTCCATCTTTCTCAAGAGAGCCTAAGTCATAAAGGCATGAGTCAGTGTTTGCAACCACTAATTCAACAATTTTAGCATGGATTAGGCTAAATATAACTAACCCATGAACAATTAAGCCCTAAAATTCAAGACCCGTTAAATACCCACACTAAGATTGGGTTACAACCCTAGCAATAAGGTCTAGCTACTCATAATAGTAGCAGAAATCGAAGATAAAGATGAATTATAAGCCATAATATTAAAGTACAAGATGAAAATCTAAAGTTTGAAGGTAAATCTACTCTAAACTTGCCCAAAAAAGGAAAATACTAGTCGTTCACGTGCTCTCCTCAACAAAAATTAACCTAAAATTGATAAAAGGATCTATTTATACTAGGCTAAAATTTCCGGACAAAAATGCCCCTGCGAAGGATTCGCGGACGCGTAATTCTGACTGCGTCCGCGCTTGAGCTTTCGCGGCCACGTAATAATGAGCGCGGTTCGCGTTTCCTCAATATTATACTTGGATTGGTCTTAGTTTCGCGGACCGCATAATTTCAATCGCGTCAACATGTGCTTCTATCGCGGTAGCATAATTTGGACGCGGACCGCGTTCTTCAGTTAAGCCCGACTTGCAGGGTCTCTGAACCTCAAGATGCGCTCTCAACAATATTCCCTTCGCGTTCGCGCCAAAGATTTCGCGGCCGCGCTTTTCCAACACGGTCAACGATGATTTTAGTACTCAAAGCAGCTTCTCTAAATCTACTTTCACGGACCGCGTGATAGTGGCCGCCTCAACGGTGTTCCTTGCACGGCCGCGCTTTTCTGTCGCTCTCAGCGTTTCAGTCTCAGTCTTGGATTCGTGCAAGTTTGACTCCTTCATGAGTTGATTATGGCTTTTTTGCTTCATTTTGACCAAACCCTACAAGCAAGCACATTAAGTTAGTTTTCGGGAATACCTTTACGCATATTTGACCCAAAACTTAAGCAAAAGAGAGTAAATAATAGGCTAAAACCCCTAGTTATCATACCACCAGCTAGTATGTTTGGATTATAGTTCTCAACATGAACATTGTAGGCTGTATTCACATTCCCTTTCTTCTTGTGTTTGAAATCTGCAAGATAACTAACTAGTTTGTAGCAACCTTCCTTTGTGTGGCCTTTCATCTTACAATAGTCGCAATGCAGGTTCCAATTTCTTTTAGGCTTCTGGTAACTGCCTGCTCTTCCAGCCAGCAAAGTTGTTAAGCCAGTTCCTTCTGTAATCATTGAAGCATTAGCCACTGATCTCTGACTCTCCCTCTCAACAAGCATAGAGTAAGCTTTGTTGATATTTGGTGTTGGGCTAGTCATGAGAATTTGGCCTCGTGCTTGTTCATAGATTTCATTAAGTCCCATCAGAAACTGCATAACCTTTTGATTTTGCATGAATTCAACAAATGTCTTAGATATAGCACAGTCACATAGTGGAGGAACCATACTATTAAATTCATCCTACAGACTCTTAAGTTTCAAAAAATAGACTGATACACTGTCAGGTTCCTTGAGTAATAGTCGCAATTGCCTTGTGTAATTGATACACACGCGAAGTGTTAACTTTATCAAATCATTCTCTCAAATCTTCCTAGTCTGTTCTCGTATCTTTTGCATACAAAATCCATGTGATTAACTCTGTTGATACATAGCTCATTATCCATCCTAGGACTATAGCATTGCACCGATCCCACTGATAACCTAACTCTTTGTCAAAATCTCCCTTTTTAGAGTTCGGTCGATTAACCCTAGCTTGTTCTTCCCGAGAAGCTGGATTTGCATCGCTCGACTCCAGGTAGAGTAATTCTCTAAGCCGACCAACTGAATTGATATGATCAGAGCTCCGGTCGTGTCCAATGGATGAAGAAACATGGCATGATTGTGATCTAGGTCAGTTTTTGCCGCCATTGTTGAATCCTTTACGGCAACAGATTATCAATCTCTAAAATGGAATGAATTCAACACAAATCGACTTCTATCGAAGAATCGGACTCGCTATTGCAGTCAAAGCTCTGATACCATGATAATTTCTACAGATCATAGGCAATATCAATCCCTAAACCTATCGTGTAGCTCATGCAAGAAGAGAAGAACAGAAATGCAGAGAGAGGATTTCCTGTATTGGAAATGAAAATTAGTTACATTGTAAATGAGAGTACAACTATATAAAGAAGCTTCTAACCGCCTAACCAACTGTACATGTGTATATTAATTAAGTAGCCACTAATTGTATACACTCCTATTTACAACTATAGCCCCCTTGTACATACACTTCAAGTTACTCATATTTCATAAAAAATTAGTAGGGGACGCAAATAATTTATTTGTACCAAATCATGTTAATTTATTATTTTTAATTGATAGTCGATGTGAAATAAACATATTAGTTAATCATAAAAAATATTGTTAAAAAATTAAGTAAAGATACATACATGTATACATGTATATATATGTATACATGTATATATATATATATATATATATATATATATATATATATATATATATATATATATATATATATGTGTGTGTGTGTGTGTGTGTGTGTGTGTGTTTGTTTAATCATTGTAAATAAAGCACCATTACAAAAAAAAAACTCCTAAATTAGGAGGATCTATAGTGTTTTCATACTTCCCCTCCAGCGTGACTCGAACGTAGGACCTAACGGTCGTGGGTGGAGGTGCTTTTAAGCACCATTACACATACTCATAAGAAAAAACTTGTAAGTTGGATTGAATATTCATAATTTATTTAGGCTAGAAATATCGTAACTCCAACATGTGACTTTGACAATTAGCCTTATTTGGTGAAAAATGCGATGATATGGTTAATTACATGATTTTGCCTTTACGAATAAATCTCTAAAATATTGGTAAAGAATATTTGTATATTCTAAACTGCAATTATTGCTTCTATCATTAGGGACTCCAACAGCTCATTCCACTCCCTGGCCACATACTTTCTCCCCTTCAAAACATACTCGTTTAGAATTTTTCTCTACAAATATTTAAAAGCTTCTTTAAAACGTAAAGCAAAACCAAATTAACACGCCATTTTACAATTTAATTAACGCCAATACGTTTGTTTACTTATTCCAAACCTTGCCCTAACTCTTTCTGGATTAAACTTTTAGAATCATTATTCCACATTGTTTGAAAATATCTCCATCACGTATTCTCCATTTTTATGATTCTTCTCTCTACATATTTTTAATATTTTGCTACTCGAAAGAAATAAAAGAAAAACTTAAGTCATATATATACATTAATAGTGTTTAAATATATTTTCTTGTTGTCAATATGGTTTAATTAGTTATGTCAAATTTTTATTTCACGTTTTCTATCAACACTTATTACAAAGAGTTTCTAACTATAATTACTGAACATAATTACAAGTTAAAAGGGAATGCCATCATTTACAGGCTTACCAGCTTCTTTCCATAGCCTCGGTAGTGACCTAGTTTTAAATTATTTTTATTTAAAATTCAGCTCATAAGAATAAAATTTATTCAGAAAAACTTACAATCACATATCTAGCTTTCACTAAATTTATTCTCATTAGAAGTCATAAGAATTGTGTAACGACCCGGCCAGTCATTTTGAGTATTATAGCCTCGTTCCCCCATTTAATATTTATCATGTGTTCAATTATAATTACGTGACTCGTCAGAGAGGGTTCAGAATGAATTGGAACACTTAGTTCTAAGATTTAAAGCTTAAGTTGAAATAGTTGATCGGATGTTGACTATGTGTAAACGACTCCGGAATAGAATTTTAATGATTCCAATAGCTCTATATGATGATTTTGGACTTAGGAACGTATCCGAAAAATTATTTGGAAGTCTGTAGTTAAATTAGGCTTGATTTGGCTAAAATAAAAATTTAAGTTTGAAAGTTTGACCGGGGAGTTGACTTTTTGATATCGGTATCGGATTCTAGTTCTAAAAAATTTCATAGGTTCGTCATGCCATTTATGACTTGCGTGCAAAATTTGAGGTCAATCGGACTTGATTTGATAGGTTTCGGCATCGAATGTAGAAGTTAAAATTTCTTAGATTTATTAAGTTTGAATTGGGGTATGATTCGTGGTTTTAGTGTTGTTTGATGTGATTTGAGGTCTCGACTAAGTTCGTATAATGTTTTAGGACTTGTTGGTATATTTGGTTGAGGTCCTGGGGGCCTCGGGTGAGTTTCAAATGATTAACGGATCAAATTCGGACTTAAGAAAATGTTGGAATTTTTCTGTTGCTGGTGTCTTCACACCTGCGCATGAGTGACCGCAGGTGCGGCTCGCAGAAGCATGAAAACTAGTCGCAGAAGCGACCTGGGGAAGGCTGGCTGGGAGGCATCGCAGAAGCAGCCCAACTCGCGTAGAAGCGCGACCGCAGATGCGGTTTGAACGTCGCAGAAGCGACCACTGCTGGCCAAGGCTGACTCGCAGATGCGAGCTTCTTCCGTAGAAGCGGAGGCCGCAGATGCGACTATGCGGCCGCAAATGCGGAAGACGCTAGGCAGAAACTTTAAGTTCGGGGTTTCGCTATTTTTAGCCATTTTTCGGATTTTAGAGCTCGGTTTGGGCGACTTTAAGAGGAATTTTTCCACACAACTTGGGGTAAGTGTTCTTGACTCCGTTGTGATTATATTTCATGAATTAATCTTCATTTTTAGTGTATGATTATCGAATCTTCAAGAGAAATCGAAGAAAATTTCTATAATTTCATAAAATAAATTTTCTAGTTTTGAATACCGATTCGGAGTCGGATTTGAGTGAAATTAGAATGGTTGAACTTGTAATTGGATGGGTTGTCGAATTTTGCGAGTTTCGTCGGATTCCGAGACGTGGGCCCCACTGTCGATTTTTCGAGCGGAGTTAGGAATTTTTAAAAATTATTAAATTGCAAGCATTGGAGTATATTTTGATTAATTTGCACGTTGTTTGACTAGTTTCGAATCATTTGTCGTTGAATTGAGGAGATATGAAGGCGTTCGGAGGTTGATACGCGCGGAATGGAATTTCTGGAGTATTGTTTAGCTTGCTCGGCATTGGATTCGTCTTGTTCGAGTTAAGTAACTCTTCTAATCTTGGAGCTGGGGGTATGAACCCTGCTATACGTGTTATATGTTTGGTGTTGAGGTGACGCACATGCTAGGTGACGGGCGTGTGGGCGTGTGGGCTTGCACCGTGTAAACTGTGACTCCGTTATTTCTGTGGTACTGTGTAGTTACCTGAACTTATCTGTAATCATGAATTCTCTACCTACTAGAGTTTTCAAGCTGTGATTCATGTTAGAAGCCATGTCTAGACTATATGCTTATCCTGTTTGGACCCACTAAGGTCATTACTGCTGTTGAGTTATTTGCTTACATTTCAACTTCATACTCAATCATGTCCATTCATTACATATCATATCTCAGTCTCTGTTGTTATTTATTGATATATTATATCATCATTTCGGATCCCGAGAGACTGGAGAGATTGATGATTGAGTGAGGTCGAGGGTCTGATTTTGAGATACTGATACTATAGCACGTAAATTATCTGTATATCACGTGAGTTGTCTGTGCGTATCCAGATATTTATACTATGGCACGTGAGTTGTCCGTGCGGATCCAGATATTTATACTATGGCACGTGATTTGTTCGAACAACACGTGAGTTGTCCGTGCGGATTCAGATATTTATACTATAGCACGTGAGTTGTCCGTGCAGTTTATAGCATTTGGGTTGAAGGAGCCCCTACGGAGTCTGTACACACACCCAGTGAGCGCAGGTACCTACTAAACGAGTGTCGAGTGCGAGTGGTGCCGAGCGATTGGGAGGATTGAGTGACTGTGAGGATTGAGTGACTGAGATGACTGAATGAAATGATACTCTGAGAGTATGCATATGGTTTTATTACTGAGTTGCATCGCATTGACATGCACACTTGGCATACACGCATAAAGATACATTTTTCCTCATGTTGTACGATATTGCGTCATTCATGACTTCTCCTACATATTGACATGTAGGCATAAAGATGTATTTTCATGTTATTTAAAAATGAAACAATTACATGTTGAAAGTTTTGGGAAAAATCACAGTTTTCGAACTTACTCATAAATGGGTAATTTCGGTAAAGGATTTGGGTTTTCACTGATATATTTGAAAAGCATGACTATTTTTCTGGAACTGTGAACGAGCTGAGTATTTTATCTCTGAGCTACTTTTTTTATTATTTCTATTATGTTATTATGAACTGTTGTGGGCTATTGGTGTTGGACCATGACCTTTGTTCGAGCTCGTTACTACTTTCAACCTAAGGTTAGGTTTGTTACTTATCGAGTACATGGGGTCGGTTGTACTCATACTACACTTCTGCACCTTGCGTGCAGATATTGGATGTTGATATTGATGTGATCGACGGGAGCTGGATTTGAAGATGTATCTATGTTCCGGTCGTAGCTGCCTTGTTCATGGTAGTCTTAGATTTATAAAAAAAAACTGTTTATGTATATTTCGAACAGATGATGTATTTATTTCATACCAGATTTGTAAATTCCAATCTTAGAAGCTCATGATTTATACTACTAGTCCTTGGGAAGTATATTAGAGTCAGTTAAATATTAATTGAATTGAATAGTTGTTAATTGGGTTAGGTGTCATCACGACTAGGTGGATTTTTGAGTGACAATTTAATTTCCCACCAATAATTTCTTCCAATTCGAAAGATTCCGCGAATCCCTTTATTCTTATGGTACTATTTTTGTTTATTGCTGTCTTATTCTCCTTCAACGTGAGAGAAACTTTTCATACTGGAGAATCTAATAATTTCAACTAAAAGTAGTCTTTTTTATACTGGAAAAAGAAAGCTTTGTTGACACCAAAAAAGTGGAAGAAATTGATACATGATGATGGACATAATTATTGTTTTAATATTTAAATTTTAAGTGAAATTTTAAAATATTGAGTTGAAAATGAATTTGGAGTGAAATACTGATTTCCTTTGATGACTTTTCAACTTTGACAAACTTTTTCTTTAAGATGAAGTTTATGTCAATTACGTACTCGTTTTTTTAACTTCAACTCAAAATTATCCAAACGCCTTTTTTCACGAAAAGTTTAGGTTTCATAGTTCATTTATCAAACTTGACTGGGCCAATGTGAATTTTACCATATTTGTCGGCTTTTAATTACACGTGAGGGCGATGCGTACACGTCAATGACGCTTCTAAGAAATTCCCAGCTGTCTGCTACCCAACAATTTCCTAGAAAAGGCAGAAGCCTTACTTGGTTGTACTAAATTACCAATATATCCTTTAATTGCACTTGGAAGTTAACATAAAAGAAAAATATATCGTGAGTTTACTGGCATTTAAACAGAAACGGAGCGGAGATTTAAAGTTTATGAATTATTAAATTGACTTGTTACACGGCAAAAGAAAATATCTCAATGTATAAAATTAGTAATAAACTCTTTAAAATCATAGATTAGCAGTCAACGAGAGGGTACAGCTTACAAGGCCCAATTTAGTAATTATATATAACACGTGGCACGAACCCATTTAATTGCCACGTCACGTCAGCCACCTTCAAAGTTTCCAACAGTTTAGGCTTCTTTAAAGAATTGAGACTTCTTTCCCATATCATAATTTCATCATCTTTGTCTCTCCAATTTTCTCTCTTTCTATAGCCGTCCTAATCTCCGGCGACCCTTTTTACTCCGGTCAAATTCTCGCCGGAAAATCTTAAATTCGTGTTTTATTGACAGTTTCCTTTCTTGTACCTTCATCTCCCTTCACCGATCTTGCACTTTACAGTAATCATCATGAATCCCGAATAGTAAGTTCCTTTTTATATCAAAGTCATCTTTGGATTCAAAAATTCAAATACCTTTGTGCTGTTTTATTTTTTATAAATTCTTCTTTTTTTTATGGTTTTTTTAGATCTATTTTTATAATTTTTAATCTTTGCTCTCTGTCATGTGATATTTTACTGCATATGGTTTTTTTCTTTTGTTTCTCTGTGGTTGTTTGCATGTGGGGTTGATCGAATTTTCTAGATCATGAATCATGTTTATGGATCGATTTTGCCTTATTTGCGTTGACCCTTTTTCTGTTTCTTGGATTATAATTAATTATTATTATGTGAACTGCTGAATTTAGTATCACGTGTTTAGAAATTTTGACTAGGGAATGGAATTGCCGAAACCATAGTTGGAAAGATTAGAATTTAGTTAAAGATCAGATTATTATTCCTAATTAAGCTTAAGTTGTAGTTGTATATGATGATTTAATCTTTGTTGGCCCTATCTTAGTGAGATCAGCTAGTTTATGTGGTCAAGTATTAAAAGGCGGATTCAGGATTTAAACTTTGTTCAACTTTTAAGGTTACTAGCATTGAATCTATTGTATTTTTAAAGTTATGGGTTTATATTGACTATTTATTTCAATTTTAGTGAATTGTGGCTCCATACCAAAAATACTGGGTTCAGATGAACCCAACGGCAATATGCTGAGTCAGCATCTGCAAATATTAGTTATTGTTCAAATTTGGGAATTGAATTTGAAGTAAGGAGGCTGCCGAATATAGATCATTCAGTCATTGGTCACTCCATTAGAGAAAGCTTCATTGTTTGTCAAAAGTCAGGATCTATCCATGCTATATAGTAGGACTAGAGGATAGGATCTTCCCCATGGAACTGGTAGTGTTTTTATTTATTTATTTATTTGCTGCTGTGGTTGTTAATATTAATGATTGTTGGATTTGGAACTCTCATGAATATTTATCATGGACCACTAAAACTTTGAGTAAACTATATCATTATCAAAAACAAAAATGAAGCTCCAGTCTTCTGCACCTCAGAAACAGTACCCTTTTTTATTTTTTATTTTTTTATTTTTTTTTTTTTGGGGGGGGGGGGGGGGAGGAGACATAATAGATGCGTACTCAATGGATCAACTTTAAAATGTTCTGCATTCTTATGCCTGATATATGTGCAAATTCATGCCCATGTCAATATGCTGTGCTACATTTAACCTAATGAATTGCTTTTCTGGACTCTTTTTGCACTTCTTGCTCAACTGACAATATGTTTTTACATGCAGCGACTATCTTTTCAAGCTTTTGCTTATTGGAGATTCTGGTGTTGGCAAATCATGTCTCCTCTTGAGATTTGCTGTAAGTTTATTGTAGAATTTTACAACCATTGTTCTTCTCTTACATCTGAAGACTTTTCCGTTTGTGCCTCTGTATTCTTGCTGGTGCAACTTTTTTCCTCGGACATGAAAAGTACTTTTCCTTTGTATTTGCTTTCCTTTTCTCTTCCTTTTTGGCCCGGGGTGAGATGAGGGGTTGAGTGGATGCTACTTGCGCAATTTAGTGAGTTTTGCAAAAACTGTAACCTTTCCCTGCTGGTTATTCCTCTTCCTATCTCCTCCCCCCTCCCCTCAAATTAACATCCACACACAGATGTCTGTGTTTAAATTGTCCTCTTTATGGGTGGTGGAAGTTTAACGCTTTTGTTTCATTAAGCTTTGATTTGCTGATTTGAGTTTGGCATTTACGTAGTTCGTTTGCTTTTAAGACTGCCCCTCAAATAAATTGTAAAGTTTAACAATCTTTATGGAAGCAATTAGGCTTTTTCTTATTGTTATATATTTTCTATCTGGTTTCAGGATGACTCATATCTTGAGAGTTACATTAGTACCATTGGTGTGGACTTTGTAAGTGAATCTTTCCATTATGTATTATGTCATATCTACAGATGGTTGTGCAATATATTAGTAACAATTTTCTTCTCTTTTCTTCTAGAAAATCCGCACAGTTGAGCAGGATGGGAAAACCATTAAACTTCAAATTGTAAGTATCTAATTCTTCCTAGGCCATTCATGTGCTGAAGTTTTTTTTTTAATTTAACAAAAATAAATAATAAAAAAAAACCAATGAACCACACTCCCTAATTTCCCCTCTTGTATGTGCAGTGGGATACTGCTGGTCAAGAGCGTTTTAGGACAATTACCAGCAGCTACTATCGCGGTGCTCACGGCATAATTGTAAGTTTTGCATTTCCTCACTTATTGTTCTCCGATAATATTATCCCATTTGTTAGGAGGTCTTACTCTGATGGCATCTTTGTCAGGTTGTCTATGATGTAACCGATCAAGAGAGCTTCAATAATGTCAAGCAATGGTTGAGTGAAATTGACCGATATGCAAGTGATAATGTGAACAAACTTCTTGTCGGGAACAAGTGCGATCTCACAGCACAGAAGGTAGTTTCCACAGAGACAGCTCAGGTAATCAATCCCCTACACTCCATTTTTAGACTCCCTTTATGTAATTATGCCCCTGTCATTAGTTACCTGTATAGCTCGTTCGAGGATGCCTCATTGTTGAGCTGCATATCCCATTTGACGATCAACATTTTTGTAGGCTTTTGCTGATGAGATCGGCATTCCTTTCATGGAAACTAGTGCGAAAAATGCCACCAATGTGGAAGAGGCTTTCATGGCTATGGCTGCTTCAATCAAGAACAGGTTTGAAAATTCAGTTGAAGTTGCACTCATAACAGTTACTGTTATGCTCTTTTCTTGTATGGAAACTTATTATCCTATGCATTTGTAGAATGGCAAGCCAACCGGCATCAAACAATGCACGGCCTCCAACTGTGCAGATCCGCGGACAACCTGTCAACCAGAAGAGCGGTTGCTGCTCATCTTAAAAGCACAAGGACGAAGCTCTGTCGCCTCGATGAAGATTCTGATGTGGCATGTAAAATTAGTCTCTCTTAATGGCTTTATACTTGATAGGAAGACTGTTCACCGTTATCACTTTTTACTTTCTTTTGGCACTTTGTCAAAACACTCAATTCTTTGCAATGTATTTTTGGATAAACGATTTGTAGAAAATCTTGGAATATTGCTTTCTATTCTTTGGACCTTCATCGAAATGATTTAATCTGCAATGTGCAAGTTTAACTATTTGAGTCTTACTAGAAATCTATAATGCGATCCTTTTGGCCGTTGGTTTCTCATTTTTTGTGTGATATAACTTATATCATATAAATTTGCAAGGCTGTTTAATAGGTGCCACGAAAATGAACCTCATATATACGTCATGATAATGCTAAGTGGATAGATTAAGGGATACTCAAAACGCAAAAATCTACTTATCAAATAAAAGATTGGTTTTCTCGTAAAAATAGCATGGGCTAGTCAATTTTCGGACTGGTAATTGAAAAATAGCCAGTGTTTTCAAAGTCAATGAAAAATAACCACTATTTTGCTGCAGCACGGACTGATCCAGTATAATATACTGAAGATTGACACACCTATGTATAAACTTCCAGCATAATATACTGGAGATTTAAGCACATGTGTATGAACTTCCAGCATATTATGCTGGACCAATATATTATACTAGAACTCCAGCATATTATGCTGGAGTTTCAGTATACTCCAGTATATTATGCTGGAATATTTTCCGGATTTTTAACAGTATTTTCGTTCAGATTTATCTTTACATGAAAAGTGGCTAAATTTCGATTACTTTTGAAACTGTAACTATTTTTCAATTACCACTTATAAAGCTGCTATTTTTGAATTTCTCCGAGTTTTCTCTAATCATACCAGTTTACCCATAGTGAAAGGATGACTTTGAAATCATGGATATGAACAGTGAATGGACTTATAAAAGTTGAGAGTCTGTGGCGACAATAAAATCACAGATGAATAATTGCAAAGATTGATCATAACTCAAAAAACAAACTCCAAGTATGTTACAAAGATGCATAATCTATTACATATATACTAAGAATTTCTCCCATCATCAGCACAACATCTGAAAATAGTTGCTAGAAACTGCGGTTAACAATATCCTTAATCAAAATTAGCTCTGGCCCGCAACGAAACTAAAATGAAATTAGTTGGAGACAGATTCAGTGGGCAACCCTCTTATAGCAGGTATGCAACCAACCCTTCTTCTGATAAGTAGTATTCAAAAGAAGAAATTGAGGTTTGATACCATTTGTGTTCAAAATAGGATACCTCCTAGGTCATTTCTTTTCTCCCCTTCTGCTGTTTTAGCTTCAACTTCTTTCTAATAGCTGCTTGCTTGGCTTCAACGCCTTACCATGAAAACATGGTCAATAGACTAGCACTAACTTCATTGTCAACAACCCCCAGTGCAATCTCACAAGTGGGGTCTGGGAAGGATAGTGTGTAAGCAGTCTTACCCCTACCTTGCGAAGGTAGAGAGGTTGTTTAGTAACTTCATTCTCGCATTTAAAAAAACACACTTTTCCTTTTTATCGAATAAAGAATGAAACTTTTTGCTATTAAAAATTGTTCTCTCTCTAGTTTACCAGTAATCGCCACAAGAACAAACTCCATTTTTGAAATGGTGAAACCTAGTTGTATCTCTGACAATGATTTCCCTATTTTCTATTGCTGATATAACTTTAGTGGCTTGGTGGCAGTCTCCACAAACTCTGAGATTCTTGAATATCCTAATTGGCATTCCTGGTGGTAATTTTATTAAACCAAAGGCAATTGCTAGTTTCTCACTGTGCCAGAGAAGTAGCTGCTCTTTCTGTTCCTCTGCTACATCATGTAATGCAGAGTCCAGATCAGGAACATAACCCGCTACCTTCATTTTCTTCTCAAGATCTTTTAGTTTCATGTGTATGCTTTCCAAATCTGGATGAAGTCTATCCCCTGATCTGAACTCATGGATCACTCTTCCAACCTCCATCCAACTATATCCCGGTGTTTTTATAACTTTGTTCTCTTTCATTGACTTTCTAACTTTAGAAACACCTTCCCAATGGTTCTTGGCTGCATAAACATTAGCAAGTTGAACATAGCCTGCTGCATTGGTAGGTTCGAGGCTAAGTAAGTTTTTGGCAGCAAATTCTGCCACTTCTAAGTTTCTGTGGATCCTACAAGCACCCAAAAGTGCTCCAAATAATGATATATGGGGTTTGAAATGCATTTTTGTTATCAAATCCACAGCTTCATTTAGCTTGCCAGCTCGTCCAAGGAGGTCAACCATACAAGTGTAATGGTCTGGTTTTGGCTTAATTCCATAATCATTCTGCATTTGCTCAAAACATTGAATACCAAGATTGACAAAACCTGCATGGTTACAGGCTGATAGAACTCCAACAAACGTTATCCAATCTGGTTTTATTCCTTTACTCCTCATCTCATCGAACAAGTGAAGGGCCTTCTTGCTTTCCCCGTGTTGAGCATACCCTGAAATCATTGCATTCCAAGTGACGACATCCTTTCTTGGCATCTCAAGAAATAATTTCCACGCATCCTCCAAAACTCCACACTTGCTATACATGCTACTCAATGAAGTCCCCACCGTCATATCCAAGTTCAGAGGGGACTTCACAACGTGCTGATGAACTTGCTTCCCCAATTTCAATGCAGATAAATTACTACAACCTAGTAAGAGACTACTCAATGTCGAGTCATTAGCCTTTACACCCGATCCCATCATTTTCTTGAACAACTTCATACCATCCTCTGCTCTCCCATTCTCAATGTAACCTGAAATCATGGTGTTCCATGTTACCATACTCTTCTCTGGCATCTCTCGAAACATCTTCTCTGCCATTTCAACATTTCCTGATCTCATATACCCCGTCACAATCGCTGTCCTAGCAATCACACCTTTCACAGGAGCTTCACTAAACAACTCCAATGCTGATTCCACTTCCCCAGACTCAACATACCCAGCTACCATAGCATTCCACGTAACCTCATTCCTCACCGGCATTGCCCGAAACAACTCTTCCGCTTCAGCCATCAGCCCATTCTGAGAGAAACCTGAAATCATGGTGTTCCAGGAAGCAACATCTTTAACCGGCATTTGATCAAAGAAATTCTTAGAAGCCTCGATATCAGAATTTCGCATATAGCAAGCTAACATAGTATTATACGACACAACATTCGGTTCAGGAATTTTTTCAAACAGTTGGCGAGCTTCTTCAACGTACCCGGGCTTCCTTGAAAAGCCAGCCAAGATTGAATTCCACGTGACCACTGTCTTAACCTTCACGCTATTGAAAACATTAAACGCGGAATCTAAATCCCCACGTCTAATATAACTGGTAATTTTCTTGTTTGATAATACCACATCGTTGGTTTCAGGTTGCTCAGAGTATCTAGTTTTGTGCGATAAGTGGCCATTTCTTGAAAATTTTGGTTGTGTAATTACGTTACTGGGGGGTACCAACTGGGATTGAGGTGAAGGTAATGTCTCTGGGTTTGAATTGTCATCTGGGATTTGAGAAAAGGAGCTAAAAGAGATACGAAAATGGCGTTTGCATAAGGAGGGAAAGGAGCAAATTTTGCTTCTAAAGTGAAGTTGATAGTACATTTGTCATGTTTGGTGCTGACCTGAGCTCTTTATGCAACTTAGGTCGCTTGCTAGACTTTGAAGTTGGAACTGTGCGGGAAATTCGGTTTTAGGCAAATAGTATCTTTTTATATCAGTCTATCAATTACATTTCAATTCCAAATTAGTTAGTATAGGAGTTATTTATATCCATTCTGCAATGTTCTTGTTAATTTCATCTGAATGCTATTCCTTATTCCAATTTACGTCCCAACATTTTTTAGCCGAATTAAAAAATAATGGTAGCTTTCTAAATTTGAAAATAGCTAACTTTCTCCTTCTACTCTTAAGAAAAAGCATTTATAGCCACATAAATATGATAAAAATTTACTCACACCAGATATTTACACCAAACTGTACCTATTTAACATGTTTAAGGGATTTTATTAGGTAAAAACAAGTACTTAATAAATAACCATGATTAAGTGAGATGAGTCTAGTCACAGGCACATATTGGCTCTGACCACACTACTACACAAGTAAGATCCTCTGCAAATATTGGATCTGTAAAAACAAATAAAGTTAACCCCAATTAGTTGATATTTGTTTTCATAAAGCTTTATTCTTAGCTAACTGCACACCGGATAATTTTAGGCATTAATTCGTTCTTTTGGAAACTGCATTAAAAGTTAGTGTCAATTATAACTTTTAAAAAAATATACTTGATTAAAGCAGCGAAAAAAGGAACCATTTTCCTTCACAAAGATCCTAAAATTTCATGAAAAATGGTACAGAAGAAATAATTACTTTTCAGTACTATAAAAAGGATGATAATATAAATAGTCATATTCGATTGTATTGGTCTATGGATTAATGTACAGTGAGGAACGTTTCTGGTTAACCAAATCAAGATAAATTACGATCTCATTCTATGGGTTTGGATTAACTAACCTTCAATGAATTTTCAAGTTTAAAACAAAAACATAATTTCCATTTTACTAGTCCAGGCTTTTCTATTCGAGCCATACGGCTATACCCAAAGAGAAACAATCTGTAAACAAGAAAAACTCATAACCAAGAAAGCAATGACTGCAAAGGAACAAAATTGTTTTTAATAAAATTCAAAAACAAAACTGATCCCACAACTAAATCAAAAATGGACCTAACGCCTAATTATGAAGGGAAAGGGTATTCATGCATGTCAAAGTCAAGAAAGACCAAGGGCGTAAAACACCAGAAGAGACATCTAAATTTACACTCTTAAAAAGAACAATAAAGTTTTCAGATGATTCTAATACATGAAAGCCCTTGAAAAAGAGTCTTGGGAGATGATTGCCATCATTGAGCATATAAGTATGGACGAAATAGAGAACGAGCTTAGACAGCTGGTTCTGGGGAGCCTTACTTGGCACCCAAGGATGGGAACTGGCCAACATCCTCAATCTTGGGGGCTTCAACACTGTAGTTGTTACCACCATTACCCTCATATCCACCTCTTCCACCTCTTCCACGGCCACCACGTCCCCTACCTCGATAGTAATTTCCCCCCTCAGCAGGTTTCAGAAACTCATTTATGCTTTTAGTCTGCAAATCAATGAAATCGAATCAATACAGCAACAAGAAAGTGTATACTACTATTTTCTTTCTGCAACTTGCTCACTACTGAAATGCTTGTAGATTAATGGACATACGGCAGATCTTATGCTGCAGACTTTCACTTACTCCTCTTATGACTCAACACTACTCTATTAAGATTCACAAACAGAAAGGGATAGCTATTCGCATGCATATATTAAAGGAATTTAAGTCATCAGAAAACAACTAGCCCCTCCAGCACAAAAGATTGCATAGTCAGCTTCTGGTACCAAGTCACTAATATATTTGTTACTAGCAGGCATAGAGTTAGGGTCGTTGTAAGGAAAACTGTTAGCTAGCACTAAATGTATCTGAAATTTAAATGCAATTGGTGAACTCTGACACTAAGTGCTTGGAACATTTCTTAAATATTGGACTGACATTAAAATGACCTTTGGAGGGGAAGGGGAAGGAAGGAGGCTGCACACGTCAATTTGGTAAGCCTCAAATATGAAATTTTTCCATGTAATTTATGAAATGCTTGTAACTTCTCTTAAAATATTGGACCCTGACCTTAAAATGACCTTTGGAAGGGAAGGGAAAGGAGGCTACAAGCATAGAGATTTGGCAAGCCCCAAGCATAAATACCTCAGCCAAAAATATTCCCTACAAGTGCTTTAGGAGAAAGATTGGTATGATGAAGCGAAGGTGGATACAACAATGTTCCAATCCCGGAATTAGGACCATACAGAAATGGTACGGACTCTTGGCAACCAAACAAGATACAAGAAATAATGTGGCCAGATACTGTGGTACCATATCAATCCATTAAAATTCGCAGCAAATTAAAAATACCAGATTACCTTCTTGGCCTTTTCAACTGCCTCTTTCCGCTTATCTTTCTCAGCGCCCTGAAACAACAACAATTTGCAAGCTAGATTAATATACTAACAGACAGCACTATTAAGATCCTGATAACCGACAACAAAGCAACAAGAAAATAGCAACAGCTATTTGCTCACCAATTTGATGAAAACATCATCTTCATTCTTCTTGTTTGATAGAAGTTGCATGGATTCAAATTCCTTATCCAAATTAACCTTTCTTTCTTCAGGCTTCTGAGCCAGCAAAGCCTTCCTCTTCTCCTCCAGTAATTTCTCATACTCCTCAAGGGTCATCTCCTGCAAAGCAAGTCTACATCAATGTTGAACAGTATACTATTTCAATCCTATTTTACAGATCTGCAGGTACTGTCCATTACAGTACCATGTCATTCTTCAAAAAAAAACACCAAATAACAAATAAAGGCAAATGATCAATCAGGCCTCCACCAGTTAAAATCTTAGTCAAAGGGACGGACCCAGTTGAAACAAAGAACAATCTCAGTAAATTTTCTATTCTCTAAAGTTGGCTCACTGCTATGTCACGGAAACTTTTTCTTGGCAGGTGGGAGCTGTAGAAAATTTAAAGGACAAACCATCTTGAAGTTCTCCAGCTCTCTTTCATGTAGTAACAAAGGACCGAGGAGAAATTTCAAGAACAGTTGATGCTATGTGACAAGTACCTCAAAATTTCAGTTAGAGGTTGCTTTGCTACAGTCCAGATCTCAAAAATATTAAAGGGTGCTGAAAAAGGTATGACATTTCTTTACAACAGACCACTAAAGGGTGCTGATTTAAAAACTACTTACAGAAGTAAAAGCTCCCTATCTACATAGGAAAGCAATCTATCAAATATAGGATTCACAGCAAAAAGACAAGATATAAACAGTTAATTTAACATTTGAAATAGTAAATTGCTTTAATCAACGTACAAGACGAAAGAACTCCACAGCTTCAGATACTTTTCTGAATTCTCATTCCATAATAAAATCCCTAGGGGCTTCCACGTGGGTAGACTAGTAAATAAACCTTTAGAAATGATTATGCAAACACTCCTTTCCCAAACTGATTTAAGTGACACCACAGTCAAGGGACTGAAGGCTGAAACCAACACCACCCCTCTACCCCCAATAAGAAGATTGCGTAGTATGATGAAATATAAATTTGCACAACAAGACATTGGGTAATATAAAAAAGGCAAAAAAACAAAAAATTAACAGTTACTTTCTCCTCAGGCTCCTTCTCTTCTGGCTCAGCAACAGATGAATCCTTTTTGGCATCTCCAGCATCTTCCTCCCCAGCTGGTTTCTCAGAATCAACAATCTTCTCTCCTTCAGCAGCAGGCTCCTCTGTCTCCCTGACCATTGAAGAGGCAACCATTAGATAAGAAACAATTATTGTCGTCTAAGGAGGGGAAGGGAAAGCATGATTAGGAGACCAAATGAGATGAAGATTCTCACGGTGCAATCTCATCTGTGGGAGTTCCCCAGTTCCCACGACCAGCACCCTCCCGTTTAAAGTCATTCCTATACAGAACAATAAAGATACATATCATGCATTTGAGAAACCAACAGTTGCCAATATAACAACATTAAGTTCATTTGAACCATCTCAAACCAAAAAAATGGAAAATGGATTTCGTCATTCAAGAGAATTCCCAGCAAAACAACTTACCCACGTCCAGTTCCACTTCGTCGATCATATACTCTGCGTGGGCGATCACCTTCTCCACCTTCCTCATTGTTGAAACCGCCCCGGCGTCCCCCACGGAATCCTCCACGAGGTCCACCGTATCCACCACCTCTCCTTTCAAAGGTCCTTCCTGACTCTCCATCCTCTGGTGCTTTGTACACTCCAGAGAAACCATTATTGTTACCCAAAGTATTCTCACCATCAGCAACATCCTGATTAAACCCACGTCCCCGTCCGCCGCGACCACGGCCTCCTCCACGCGGACCCCCACGGCCTCCTCGTTGGCCTTCATACCTGGACTCCCTCACTGCTCAAAAAACATTGCAGATATAAGCAATGGGAACATTATACTCCCTCCTTTCTGTTTTATAAGATAGATTTCAGTTGAAACAGAATTTAAGATGTTACTTAATATTATGCTAATGGTAGATGAAAAATATTAACATAATGGTTAACAAGTTAGTAGAATGAGAAAGCATCAGATCAAAGTTCAAATTGTTTAACAATTTTGAATTCTTAGTAATTTCAAACATTAGTGAAAGACCCAAAATCAAAATAATGCCAAATAAATTGAAAAAGGATTTAATACGTCATCAGAAAGAACAGTATACTTTCATTTACTTATTCCCTACCATAACATAGAACATAAAATAAAATGCTGAAATAATTTGAAAGAAGAACTATGCCTAATAACAACCATTTGTACAACCTAGAATTGCCTCCATGTAAGAGAGACACAATCACATACTATGTAGGAGCACAGTCCTACTCTTGCTAAGGGCAAAGAAACAACAAATACTTGAAAGTACCACATAATTTTTTCCTGGCAGCTAGTCAACAATAATAACAGATAAGATAGAAGAATTTGGTCCAAAAAAAAGTGGTATCTCACTAACTACTTTATCCAATCAAATAAAGGCTGCTGCTTTACAATATAAGATTGCAATATTTGTATTAATTCACTAACCCCATGTAATGTGAACCAATAAATAGCATGAAACTATTCAAAATCCATTAAAATATATACACAAAACTGAAAAGGGTGTACCAAAAATTACCAGCTTCAGAAGGAGGGAGGGGCTTAGAGGGAAACTTGGCAACAGGCTTAGCCGGTTGAGCTTGAGCCTTAGCTGGAGCTTTCTTAGGAGCAGCAGCAACCGGAGCAGCCTGTTTCTGAGCAATGAACAAACTTGGATCCTCTGCATCATCACCCAAAAGATCAAATGGATTTAAAGTTGCCATTTTTTCACTCTTTTCTTGAATGTATATATAGAGATACAAATATATGTATTAGAAAATTGAAAATCCCTAAAAATTAGAACCCATGGAAATGGATTATGAGAAAGATATTGTAGGTTGAAGAATGTAGAGAGATGAAAAGTTGGGAACTTGTGAAAACGCTAAAAAATGCGGCAGATAATTGAGGGAAGTGAAGTGAAGCTAATCTTAAAAACCCTAGCGAATAGAGATTCTATGAGGGGAAGGTTCAATGTATGTATATAATGGGAGTGGGCTTTTGTTGTTTTGTGTAGTTTTTTGGGCTTTCTTTTCATCTTTCATAAATGGTTAGAATTGTTTGGGCTTATTAAATTGTTACTTTGCTTATGACTTACGCTTTCTAAAATTTCCATTTTCTACTAATTTATTACTCCTTTTAGAGATTGGACAAAAAAAAGGGATTGTTACACAAATAGCCGGCCAGATTCAATGTTTACTTTTTCTAGCCGGTATACATAGATTATATAGTATTAATTATACACAGTTAATAATATGTTATACATATAATATACATCCGTAAGCTATTTTTAGTTGAAGAGATAGGGTGGGCGGCTATTTGGGTTAATTTTTCAAAAAAAAAAATTACTCCTTTTAGAGGAAAAAACGATCAAACATATTTAACCATTAATTTACCTTTTGCGATTACTTAATAGTTTTTTCTTGAAATTTTTTCACAGGATAAAATTCAATGACCAAACGAGTTTTACTTCTGAATAAAATTCTTTGAGAAGGAGAGCAGATTTCATCCATTTGGGCACAAGTGCAGAGCCTGGTGCTGGGAAACAGGCCCATGTAAGAAGAAGCTCAGCGAATATCATATCCATAGTGCCGCATTTCATTAAAAGATCATATTAGCATATTCTTCCAAAAAACAGAAAGAATAAAAAAGGGAAATTATCAGTTATGTCAGTCCATAAGTATATTAGTATAACAATTAGCCAATTCATAAAATATTATCAATATTAGTCAATTAGCTATTTGTAGCTAACAAATATCAAATTTTTGCTTTCTTTTGAATGAATATTGTTGGAATAGATTGGATACATCTTAAGGAATTTAAATTTCAATTTTGGAATGATTTTGGTAGAGTAAATCTCAAATTTGGAATGATTTTGGTAGAATTTTGAGGTAGTTTGAATTGAAAATTCGAAGTAGAAAATGAACATGGAAAAAGATGATATGTGTATCATTTGTGTATCACATATGTATCATATTTGTATCAAATGTGTATCACATGTATATCCATGTGTGAGATACATGCGTGATACATATTTGGCACATGTGTCACAGAAGAATTTTTTGAACTCAATTTTAACTACGAATTTTGATACTAAATCAATCCAAATCACCTCCAATCTTCCTCAAATTTTGTATATTTACTCGTCTATATATTTTTAATGAGTTTCAACCATATCCATTGAAAACGCTCCCTTATATATCATCACCTTGTTTGCTTCCCCATCCATGAAATTTTCTTTTCGTCTTGCATCTAATGTTGTTGATCACGCTAAAAGATATGCAAGGAGATCTTTGCGTGCGATTCTTCGTGTCATGACCCAAGATTGACGTGACCGGCACTCGGCACACTACTCGACCTGAGCGAACCAAACCCATATACAACTCCTCTCTTACATGCATGCGGAAGCCTTTTGAAACATAAATATTTTTAAACAATAAAATCTATGTATGAAACTTAACCTTTGAAATGATTCTTTTCATTAAACAAAAGGCATAAATGTAATTGTTCATTCATGCATGTCATATGAGTACTCATAACTTACAACCCAAAAGAATAAACTATTATTGTCTATGAAATCTCTATGACACAGAATGAATATAGTCAACCGAGACAAGTCCCAATGACCCAAAAGCATAAAATAAATGTTATCCCACGATAGTGAGAGTAGAGCCTCACTAAAAGTATCAACTGGAAATGTGGAGTTGTCCTATCCACGGGGCTCGCACTTCTTAGGACTGGTGCCCGAAAATAGAGGTTATGTCTTTTGTACACTTCGTACCTTAGCATAACTTCCACTTATTCATTCAAGCATCTTTACATAATTACCATGTATATCTACATTCGTTATCAACAATTAATGTCATTCATGTTTCTTTGGTTACTCGAAAATGCGCTTTGATACTCTATATATGTTGTCTGCAAGCTCATGTGACGTGATTATGACTACAACCTGTCATATCAAGTGTCCATCTAGTCCACATCAACTTTCAATATCCAGTTATAAAAATCTTTGGATATAAGCTTCTTTAGTCGACTTGAAACTATTATATTTACTCAACTAGACTTTACTTTTTTGTATTCTTCTTGTCTTTCACAATGGTGGACGTGATATTATAGGATAGCCCTTTTCCTCAAGCAGTTTCAACTATATACTAGGGTCATGCCCTCTCAAGGTGCAGTTATTCTTTGCGGTAGCACAAACTTCTTATGATTTTCCTATGCATCACGACAACGTTCAATGAGATTCTCGTCTTATCTTCCTTCAAACAGTCATTAGTTCTTGGATAACAACTACTATCCATTATAGCAATATTCGATTTGAACCCATTTTATTTCATTCCCAATCTTTCCTATTATATTCATATCAAGAGTCACCAAACACTTTCTCGACTACTCCTTTAGTATTTAGCGTCATTACTTACTCACCGCTCTCCTTCGTAAATCATGTCGGAATTTTGATACAAATCGACAATTTTTTCCTTGCTTCAAACTTTAACGCACGATCTAGAGTGAAAAGAAGGGAATGAGACAATCCTACAATGTCCATGTAGCCTTTTTAATATGGGTGTGGTGCACAACACAACAATAAGGATAATACTACTAGACACGATTGCATTGACTTCCTAGGACTTGAATTAGAATCTCTATGACACGAAATAAATATAGTCGACCGAGAGAAGCTCCGCTGACCCAAAAGCATAAAATAAATGTTACTCCATAATAGCAAGAGTGGAGCCTCACCTAAAGTATCAACTGGATATGTGGAGATGTCCTATCCACGGGGCTCACACTGCTTAGGACCGGTGCCTGAAAACAGAAATAGAAATTTGGCCAAAGGGCCTAAGCTCCACATGCCTAGTATGAATCATGAACCGTTTTATCAAAGAGTGGGACAAGATAGGAAAAGAAGATTAAGAGATATACAAAACGTTGATATGAAAAGGGAGCATTTATATCAATTCATAAGTTAAACAAGAAGATGAAATAATGATGTAAAACATAGTTCGAAGTCATTTCCTTTAGCCTTTAAGTTCAATCAAAATCATGTGAGGTTTTACTTTTAACGGGAGCACAATACCGACACCAACATAATAGAAACAACACTAGGTGATTAACCTAGTCATAAGTATTTGACCCTACTTGTCCGGGCAGCTTCCCGTAGTACCGTACGAGTCGACTTAACCTCATTACATTTAGTAATGATCATTTGCCCACAAATTAGGGGACTTTATCCTACAAACCTCGGCTTAACCTTAGAATGTGTCCCTTCAATGGTACATGTAGTTACATGGTAACGAATTCAAAACTCGAACCAATCTCGGTGGTTTCCACTAGTAACTCCCAATATATTTGACTTTTCTAAAATACATTCATAACTTATAAGCCTCAAATAAATCTACCTCAAATCAATTTACGATATTCATAACCGATCGAACCATTTGAATAAGAATCAAATTAAAACTTTCTTCAATTTCATGTAAAAAAAAGAATTAACAAAATGAGAATCTATTTTTTAGTTCAACAAGTGCCACTCCAATATGTAAAGATTTTTCAAAATTGTTACACTTTATATTTTCAATAAAATAACTCATTAATGGCATATTACGATTTATAATGCAAGGAATGATGTAATCCCAACCCGCTCGTCCCCACAAGTTAGGATCCATAATTAGAAGTCACGTTCTAAACCATTTTACGATATGCGATTTGGAGAAAAAGCTCCATGAAGTAGTAGGTTTCAACACACCTCAATATGCTTTCAAAACCTTACCACAAGTATCCAAGGTCTTCAACCAAATCACAATCTACACAATTATCCAACACGAGTAAAGAGTTGTTTAACAATAACCAACAAGACCCATTTAGGCTTTTACTCTTGACTATAGGTACTTAGAGTTCATCTTTCCTACCAAATATGTTCATCCATTCTTAACAACCTCATTTGTTGTATTTAATTGCCTATTATGGTTATAAATAACTAAACAATCTCCATTTAATATCCCAAGTTACTATTCATGTCTTCCCCAATCACCAACCATCAATATCCAACTAGGGTTTCATAATTACTCACATTCAACTACTTTCTAGTATCATGAATACCATATATACACTCATTTATATCTTATAAATGAGGTTGGAGTAGAAGAATTTATCTTTTGAAGGAAACCCTAGAAAATCTCTTTTTTGTGTTCTTGGTGATTCTTCAAGATTCAAGTGAATTCCTATGGATTGGATCTATATATGTGTTATTTCTAATATATATAATGATGTTACAACATCATAAATATACCAAGAAATCATACCTTGAAGTGTATTAGAAGTGGGGGTTAACCCTTTCTCTCTCTAAAATATCAAAGCTTCAAAACCTTGCTCAAATTCTCTCTCCCCGTCTCCTTCTATTTATAGAAAATGGGTTGCGTAGCTACGCATCTGAAATCCCTTTTGTTTTTCCTCTGTTTATGGCTATGCATGCCAGAGTAGCTACACATCCTATCTACGCTCCCTAGCTACGCACAGCTGAAGCTTCTCCTTCTCATCTTTTCTTCTTCCTAGTTTTAGCTACGCTGGCTACAAAAATTCTTTTCCTCCTTTATTTTCTAAACTCTCCAAGCCATGCATTTAGCAACTCAACCTATGGGCCCCTAACCCTCATGACCTTATGTTCAAGTATCCCAGTGACCCTGCTACCCTTGCATGGGTCCGTACATACTTCGAGGTCTCGCTAATTATTCTTTTAAGCTCGAATTTGGCTTAATCTTGTTAGAAAAATTTCTGGGGATTTACACTTGGAGAGAAGTATCCTTATTTATTTGGGTTTTCAATTTTTATATGTGTTTGGCTAATTTAGTAAATCTATGATTAATGGCTAGAGGTTGGTAAGTTAGGACTTATTTGGGACATTATTGTAAGATTCCCTAAATCTAATTAAAAATGAATGTTGGTTATTATATGCACCTGTAATTGTTTGAGTTGTGGTATAAGTAAAAATTTCACGGATGTCCTATTTGGTCGCTCCCATTTAACTTGTACCCACATTTTTAAAAAGGTTTAACTAGTATCCAAAATACAAACATCTTCATACCTTTTTCTCCTCCTTATCTACTTCTTCTTCTTCTTCTTCAAAGTTGCTGGGAAAACAAAGGTAACAGTGGATTTACATAGTGTTTGTAAGCATGTTTTTAAGGTGGTTTATAACATTTTACAACATTGAGCTGTTGTGGCTCCTCTCTCGTCTGTTGCTTAGGGTTTCTTCTTCTTCTTCTTCTTCTTCTTCTTCTTCTTCTTCTTCTTCTTCTTCTTCCTCATAATTGTAAAATGAGTTTTTTAGATTCGTTGTTGTTTTGATAAATTAATTTTTTGGGGTTTGTTATTTTATGATATTAGAAAATTATGTTTCAAATTTAAGCTCATGTGGAATAGTTTTGGATGTTGAATCGTGTGTTGGATTGTCAAAATTCGAAGAACAAGTTTCTGTATCTGAGTAATTTGCACTTCAGACTAAAAAAATCTTTAAGTACGTGCAAAAATTAGTTGCACTTCAGACTAATTAAGTCTTAGGTGCATCTTAAGTGCAATTTTTTCACTTTAGATGTCACGACTGGAATTCCCACCCTCGGGACCGTGATGGAGCCTAACATTTCACTTGTTAGGCAAGCCAACGATAGAATAGTTTTTAGCTATTTTTAACAAAACAAATTAATTGATACCAATTAAACTATAATAACTGAAATAGAATGAAATAAAGTGAGAAAGGCCAAAATAATCGCAATATCTAGATACAATCCTAGAACTAATGTCACAAGTGCACGAGCGACTAGAATAATACAGATAATGGTCTGAATGAAAGTAAAACTGTCTGAAATGAAATAAACAGCTAGGATAAGGTAGAAGGGGACTTCAGAGCTGCAAATGCCGAGCAGCTGTACCTCAAGCGACAATCAATCCGAGCAATCTATTGACCGTCGCTAGGACCGACTCAAAAATTTACACAAGAAGAGCAAAGTGTAGTATGAGTACAACCGACTCCATGTACTCTGTAAGTGCGGAGCCTAACCTCGACGAAGTAGTGACGAGGCTAAGACGGGTCATTTACAATAACCTGTACGCAGTATAATAATAATGACAGGAAGGGAATGCAGGAAAATAAAGCAGTTAACTTATAAAATTAAACTCAATCCTCGAAATCAGTAAAACCAGAAACACCAGTACTCTAAATCTCTTATGAAAGCATCAGAAGCTAGCACAGTACGGCAATGAATACAAAACACACAATCCGTTGTGGCGCGCAACCCGATCCCACCATACAAACACAATCCTCCCTTATTTCACAATGTCAATATCAATACTAACATGTAAAACCGTTGCGGTGCGCAACCCTATCCCACCATATAATCAGAATCAATATCATATTCCTCCCTTATTTCACCATATCAAAATCACATATAAAATCAATTGCGACGTGCAACCCGATCCCACCATATCAATATCACTCCTCCCTTATTCCACTCGCTGCGGCGTGCAACCCGATCCATAAACAAAAATAATAAATATAATCAACTCAGCAACTCAATCACAAGAATCTCTACGATTAACGAATATGAAAGCAAAACCATAAAGCAATCTCGTACCAAATCAAGAAATACTACAATTAATACTAAGCAACAAGCCAAGCCAAATATATGGCAGTTAAAGTAAACAAGTAAGACAATTAAGGCAAGTAGCAATTAATCATGAAAGCACGGAAGAAACTAACATTTTAAATACGAGAATAATAAATGACAAATAGCAAGTTAAGTCATAAGAAGCAATTAAAGCATGCAACAATTAGGACGTGGAATAAAATAATTAATGGAATACAGGAAATCATGGAAATAATTACTTTGACGGCGTATATATACTCGTCACCTCGCATATACGCCGCTACATATGTAATTCACATAACACATAGCTCAAGAATTCCTATTCCCTCAAATCAAAGTTAGACCCAATTCTTACCTCGCTCCGCAAGTAAATCAAAGCTCAACCGGGGCCGTTCCTCTAAAATTTGCCTCCAAACCAATCGAATCTAACCAAAATTGACTCAATAACATCAAATAATACTAGGGAAATCAATTACAATACATAAAGTTAAGATCTTTACACTTTTTCCGAAAAGTCAACAAAAGTCAACCCCGGGCCCGCTTGGTCAAAATCCGAAGTTCGGACCAAAACCCATTTACCCTTTAACCCTCGAGCCCGATTATGTAATTAGTTTCGAAATCCAATCTCAATTTGAGGTCTAAATCCCAAATTTATAAATACTCCCAATTCTTCCCAAATTCTTAATTTTCTATTATGAAAGAACATAAATTAAGGTTAGAAATTAATGGGTGATGATGAAAATAAAGAAAACAAGTTAAAATACACTAACCTATGAATGGGTGATGAAATTTATCCTCCAAATCGCCTCTAGACCGAGCTCTAATGAAAAGATGGTGAAAATGGGTGAAATCCCGCCTTTGGGACATTTTAAATCACTCGCATCAGGTCTTCTTCGCGTTCGCGAAAGGACCTAACACGATCGCGAAGCACTGGCCTAAATGACCTTCGCATTCGCGAGGTTTTCTTCGCATTCGCAATGGTTTTCCCCCCCTGGCCATCGTGTTCGCGACCCACTGATCGCGTTGACGTAGAACACAAGCCCAGCTCCCCCAAATCCCACAATACTTTGCGTTCGCGGAGGAACAAACGTGTTCGCGAAGGGCAAGCCCCCCTCCATTTCACGTTCGCATCCAGTACCTAGCATTCGCGAAGAGCAACTCCACCCTAGTCCTAAACTACTCTTTGTGATCGTGGGAGTATCTTGGCGATCGCGAAGAAGCATTCACTAGAAACTAGCAGAAAATAAAACCAACACTTTTCCTAAGTTCAAAATCATCTCTAGCATATCTGAAACTCATCCGAGCCCCTCGGACTCCAAACCAAACACGCACACAAGTGTTATAACACCATATGAACTTGCTCGCATGATCAAAACATCAAAACAACACCTAGAACCACGAATCAGACACCAAAACAAATGAAATTTTCAAAGAACCTTAAGACATGCAATTTTTCAACCGGACGTCCGAATCACGTCAAATCAACTCCGTTTTGCACCAAATTTTTCCCACAAGTCATAAATACTGTAATGAACTTATGCCAAGTTTCAAAACGAAATCCGAACTCGTTAGCAACAAAGTCAACCTACAATCAAACTTATGAATTCTTTAAACCTTTAAATTGCTAGTTTTCAACAAATTGAGTTAATTCAAGTTAGGGATTTCCGAATTCAATTTCGGGCATACACCCAAGTTCCAAATCACAATACGGACCCACCGGGACTGTCAAAATACTGATGCGGGTCCGTTCATACAAAACTTTGACCGTAGTCAACTCAAATAAGTTTTAAGACATAATTTCATATTTGCATCAATTTTCTCATAAAAACCTTCAGAAAAAGAGATATGGACTGCACACGTAAATCGAGAAAGGTTAAATAAAGCTATTCGAGGTATTGGAATACAAAAATGAAGGGTAAAACTATAAATGACCTATCGGGTCATCACATTCTCTACCTCTAAAATAAATGTTCGTCCTCGAACGGACATAGAAAAGTACTTGGACTGGTGAAAAGGTATGGATATCTACTCCGCATGTTTGACTCGGACTCCCACGTGGCTGCCTCGATCGGCTGACCTCTCCACTACACTTGAACTGAAGGATAACTCTTAGACTTCAACTGTCGGACTATCGGGCTAGAATAGCCACCAGCTCCTCCTCAAAAGTCAAATCCTTGTCCAATTGGACTGACCTGAAATCTAACACATGGGACGGATCACCGTGATACTTCTGGAGCATGGACACATGGAACATCGGATGGACTGCTGACAAACTAGGTGGTAATGTGAGCCTGTAGGCCACCTCACCCACTATTTCGAGAATCTCAAAGGGTCTGATATACCTAGGGCTCAACTTGCCCTTCTTTCCAAACCTCATCAAACCCTTCATGGGTGAAACCCGGAGCAATACCCTCTCTCCAACCATGAATCCAACATCACGAACTCTACGATCGGCATAACTCTTCTGCCTAGATTGAGCGGTGCAAATTCGATCCCTAATAATCTTGACCTTAGCCAAGGCATCCTGAACCAAATCTATACCCAACAATCGAGCCTCCCCCGGCTCGAACCATCCAACTGGCGAATAGTACCGCCTCCCGTATAATGCCTTATAGAGAGCCATCTGAATGCTCGACTGATAGCTATTGTTGTAAGCAAACTCTGCAAGTGGCAAGAACTGATCCCAAGAACCCCTAAAATCCATGACGCAAGCACGAAGCATATCCTCCAATATCTGAATAGTGCGCTCGGACTGCCCGTCCGTCTGGGGATGAAATACTGTACTCAACTCCCCCCGCGTGCCTAACTCACGTTGTACGGCCCTTCAGAAGTACGAGGTTAACTACGTACCTCGTTCAAAAATGATATGCACGGGCGCACCGTGAAGACGGACGATCTCGCGAATGTATATCTCAGCTAACCACTCTGAAGAATAGGTAACTGCCACTGGAATGAAATGTGCCGACTTAGTCAACCTGTCCATAATGACCGATACCGCGTCGAACTTCTTATGAGTTCGTGGGAGTCCAACAACAAAATCCATAGTGATACGCTATCACTTCCACTCAGGAATCTCTAGCCTCTAAAGCAAACCATCATACCTCTGATGCTCGTACTTTACTTGCTGACAATTTAGACACTGAGCTACATATGCAACTATATCCTTCTTCATTCTCCTACACCAATAATGTTGTTGCAAGTCCTGATACATCTTGGCGATACCCGGATGAATAAAATACCGAAAACTGTGGGCCTCTTCAAGAATCAACTCACGAAGCCCATCCACATTGGGCATACAAATACGACTTTGCATCTTCAAAACCCCATCATCTACAACAGTAACTTGCTTGGCACCACTGTGTCGCACCGTGTCCTTAAGGACAAGCAAATGGGGATCATCATACTGATGCTTTTTGATGCGCTCATACAAGGAAGACCGGGCGACTGTGCAAGCTAGAACACGACTAGGCTCTGAAACATCTAACCTCACGAATTGATTGGCCAAAGCCTGAACATCTGCGGTAAGCGACCTCTCACCAACTAGAATATACGCAAGGCTACTCATACTCACGGCCTTTCTACTCAAGGTATTGGCCACCACATTGGCCTTCCCGGGATGATACAAAATAGTAATATCATAATCTTTCAACAGCTCCAACCACCTCTTCTACCTCAAGTTGAGATCATTTTGCTTGAACAAATATTGTAGACTCCGATGATCCATGAACACCTCACATGACACGCCGTAAAGGTAGCGCCTCCAAATCTTCAGCGCATGAACAATGGTTGCCAACTCTAAGTCATAAACAGGGTAATTCTTCTCATGAACTTTAACTGTCGTGAAGCGTATGCAATCACCCTTCTATCCTGTATCAATACTGCACCGAGCCCAATACGAGATGCATCACAATACACCGTATAGGATCCTGAACCTGTGGGATACACCAACACGGGAGCCGTAGTCAAAGCAGTCTGGAGCTTCTGAAAGCTCAACTCACACTCATCCGACCATCTGAATGGGGCACCCTTCTTGGTCAATATAGTCTATGGGGCTGCTTTGGATGAAAATCCTTCCACGAATCAGCGATAATATCATGCCAAACCCAAGAAACTCCGGATCTCCGTAGATGAAGTATATCTAGGCTAGTTTTGAACCACCTCAATCTTCTTAGGATCCACCTTTATGCCCTCTGCCGATACAACATTTCCCAAAAGGCAACTGAGTCTAACCAAAACTCACACTTGGAAAACTTGACATATAACTAGCTATCTCTCAGAGTCTGAAGTATAATCAGAAGATGCTTCCCATGCTCCTCTCGACTGTGGGAGTAGATCAAGATATCATCAATGATGCAATTATAAAAAAATCCAAGTAGGGCTTGAACACCCCGTTCATCAAATCCATGAATGTTGTTGGAGCATTTGCCAACCCAAATGACATCACTAGGAACTCATAATGCCCATACCGAGTCCGAAAAGTCGTCTTAGGGATATCAGATGCCCTAGTCTTCAACTGATGGTAGCCAGACCTCAAATCAATCTTCAAAAACACCTTGGCATCCTGAAGCTGATAAAATAAGTCACCAATCCTCAATAATAGATTCTTGTTCTTGATAGTGACTTTGTTCAACTGCCGATAGTTTATACACATCCTCATCGACCCATCTTTCTTCTTCACGAACAATACGGGCGCACCCCAGGCGAGACACTAGGTCTAAAGAATCCCATATCTAGCAAATTTTGCAACTGCTCCTTCAATTCCTTCAACTCTGGTGGGGCCATATGGTATGGCGGAATAGAAATGGGATGAGTGCTCGGAGCCAAATCAATATAGAAGTCAATATCTCTGTCGAGTGGCATCCCCGGCAGATATGCAGGAAACTGCTCTGAAAACTCACGCACAACAGGTACTAAATCCATGGCCCATACTAGAATCACGAGCATATGCCAAATAAGCTAGACATTCATTCTCGACCATACTCGAACCTTCATATAAGAAATAACTTTTTGGTAGAGTGGCCAGGAGTCCCCCTTCACTCTAATCGAGGCAACCTCAACATGGCTAAGGTCATTATCTTGGTGTGACAGTTCAATATAACATGATAAGGTAACAACTAATCCATACCCAAGATAACATCAAAATCTACCATATCAAGAAGTAGAAGATCTACGCTAGTCTCAAGACTCCCAATAGTAATCACACACGAGTGATAGACACGATCTACAATAATAGAATCTCCCATAGGCGTGGACACATACATAAGGGTACTCAAAGAATCACGAGGTACAACCAGACATGAAGCAAAATAGGATGACACATAGAAATAAGTAGACCCGGATCAAATAGAACTGACACATCTCTATGGCAAACTGGAACAATACTTGTGATAACGACGTTAGATGACTCGGCCTCATGCCATGCTAGGAAAGCATAACATCGGGGCTGGGCCCCACTACTCTGAACTACATCTCTGGGACGGCCTCTAGCTGGCTGGCCTCCACCTCTAATAGCTTGACCTCCACCTCTGGCTGCTTAACCCCTGCCTCTAGCTGGCTGAGTGAGTAGTGGAGCAACCGATGCCGGAACCATGGCACAGGAACTCTGAAGTGGCATGTCGCCCAATAATCTCGGACAAAACCTCCTGCTGTGACCAATGCCACCACACTGAAAACACTCATCCTGCTTCTATGGCTGCTGAAGCTAAAGCTAACCCGAACGGGCTGAATAACCACGGTGATAGTTTTGAATCGGAGGTGCACTGATGGGAGTTGATGGTGCACTGTAGGCTGTCTTCCTAGAGTAAGGCACATAAGGACCACGATTCCCTTAAGCACTGTGAGATGCCTGAAGCGCTGAATGAAACGGCCTGGGAGGATGGCCTCTACCAAAAGTACCCCTGCCTCCAGTTGAGGCGCCACTGAAACTATCGGAATGACAAGGCCTCTTATAAGACATCGACCCCCTCTCCTGAGCTTGAACCATCTCGATTCGCCTAGCAATATCTACCGGCCGTCTGGAAAGAAATATCACTCTCGGTCTCCTTGGCCATATATAGCCTGAGAGTGAAAGTGATCCCAACAATAAATCTCCTCACTCTCTCCCTCTCAGTAGGAAGCAAGATAGTGGCATGGCGAGTTAGGTCCACAAATCGAGTCTCGTACTGGGTAACAGTCATACCACCCTACTGAAGACGCTCAAACTGCCTTCGGTACTCCTCTTAAAGTGACAAGAATGAACTTCTCTAAAAATAATTGTGAGAACTGATCCTAGGTAAATGCAGGCGAACCAGCTGGTCTAGTCAATATATAATCTCTCCACTATCTCCTGGCGGAACCAGTCATCTAAAATGCTGCAAAATCGACCATATTGGTCTCAACTATACTCATGTTACGCAACACCTCGTGGCAGCGGTCCAGGAAATCCTGTGGGTCCTCAAAAGATGCACTACTGAAATGAACAAGAAAGAGCTTGGTAAACTTATCCAACCTCAACATAGCCTCAAAAGATATATCGAGCCTATCACCGGCATGTGCCGCATCAACTGGATGAATAGCCGACCCCATGTACTCTGTAAGTGCCGAGCCTAATGTCGACGAAGTAGTGACGAGGATAAAGCGGGCCCCTTACAATAACCTGTACGCAATATAATAATAATGACATGAAGGAAAGGAAAGTAAGGCAATTAACTTATGAAATTAAACTCAATCCTTGGAATAGGTAAAACCAGAAACACCAGTACTCAAAATCTCGTATGAAAGCATCGGAAGCTAGCACAATACAACAATGAATACAAAACGCACAATCTGTTGCGGCGCGCAACCCGATCCCACCGTACAAACACAATCCTCCTTTATTTAACCATGTCAATATCAATAATAACATGTAAAATCCGTTGCGGCGCTCAACCATATCCCACCATATAATTAGAAACAATATCATGTTTCTCCCTTATTTCACAATATCAAAATCACATATAAAATTTATTGCGGCGTGCAACCCGATCCCACCATATCAATATCACTCCCCCTTATTCCATTTGTTGCGATGTGCAACCCGATCTATAAACAAAAACAATAAATGTAATCAACTCAGCAACTCAATCACAAGAATCTCTACGATTAACGAATATGAAAGCAAAACCATAAAGGAATCTCGTACCAAATCAAGAAATGCTACAATTAATACTAAGCAACAAGACAAGCCAAATATATGACATTTAAAGTGTACAAGTAAGATAATTAAAGCAAGTAGCAATTAATCATGGAAGCACGAAAGAAACTAATATTTTAAATACGAGAATAATAAATAAAAAATTGCAAGTTAAGGCATAAGAAGCAACTAAAGCATGCAACAATTTGGAAATGGAATAAAATAATTAATGAAATACGGGAAAGCATAGAAACAATTAATTTGACGGCGTATATACACTCTTCACCTCGCATATACGCCGGCACACATGTAATTCACATAACACATAGCTCAAGGATTTCTATTCCTTCAAATCAAGGTTAGACCCAATACTTACCTCGCTCCGCAAGCAAATCAAATCTCAATCGGGGCCTTTCCTCTAACATCCGCCTCCAAACCAATCGAATATAACCAAAATCGACTCAATAACATCAAATAATGCTATGTAAATAAATTACAATACATAAAGTTAAGATCTTTACACTTTTTCCAAAAAGACAACAAAAGTCAACCCCGGACTGGCTTGGTCAAAATCCGAGGTTCGGACCAAAACCCATTTACCCTTTAACCCCCGAGCTCAATTATGTAATTACTTTCGAATTCCGGCCTCAATATAAGGTCTAAATCCCAAATTTACAAAATTTCCCAATTATTCCCAAATCCCTAATTTTCTACCATGAAAGAACATAGATTAAGGCTAGAAATTAATGGATGATAATTGAAATGGAAGAAAACAAGTTAAAGTATACTAACCTATAAATCGATGATGAAATTGCTCCTCCAAATTGCCCCTAGGCCGAGCTCTAATGAAAAGATGATAAAAAATGGGTGAAATCCTGTCTTTGGGACATTTTAAATCGCTAACGTCAAGTCTTCTTCGCGTTCACGAAGGACCTGACGCGACCGCAGGGCCGCGACAGGCACCCGATGCCTTACTCAACCGAGTACCAATGTAACATATCTTTCTTATCATACAATTATGGGTAAATGGGCGAGAAGGGACATCATGAGATAACGAGAATAAAACAAAAGAAAATACTCGACATAGAACGACCCAACATGTAATACAAACTTATACCCGTGACATACGGGCCTATACGGCAGACATAATTGTTTGTATACTCAAAACATAGGCCGACAAGGCGATACAAGTATCCATATACATGACATCTGACTACAAGCCTCTAAGAGTACAAAAATATCATAAAGGCTGGGATAGAGCCCCACCTAGGGGTGGCAAGTGGGCCGGGCCCGGTCCTAAGTGGGCTTCGCGGGCCCGGTCCTAAACGGTCCTGGGCCTCGCGGGCTTATTGCTGGAACCGGCTCGGGACCGGGACCACGAACTAACGGGCCCAGGTTTAGTGGGCCGGTCCCGATCCGGTTCCGGGCCCAAACGGGCCTAAACGGGCCCAACAGAAACTTCCTATTTTAAATTTTTTTTTATAGAAGTTAGAGAAAAAAATAGTAATAAAGATATATAAGCTATATTCGATTTATATACTATATATACATCTTAAAATATATATATACTATATTATATATACATATTATACATCTTAAAATATACTATATATACATCTTAAGATATACTATATTTATATATAGTATAGTATAGTAGATCTTAATATATATATACATCTTAAGATATATAAGCTATATATATATATATAGTAAGATGTATATATAGTATATCTTAAGATGTATACTATCGAATATGACTTATAAACTATGTATATATATTATAGTGTATATATATATTTTAAGATATATATATATAGTTATATATATAGTTATATAGTTATATACACACTATACTATATATACATAGTATATTATATATATAGCGTATCTTATATATACCATGGAAGAGGTAGATATACCTCAAAACCTTGATTTGTTAAACAAATGGACTATTCCTAAAGTCCCTATTAGAACAATCTATGATTATGGATGGTTTGATAAACTCTCTTCTAAACAACTTATTAAAACAACTGAGCAATCTTTAGCTTTAAGTTCGTCTGAACAGACTATTCGTTTGTTAAACAAACATGATGTAGATATTCATAAACACCAGTATAATTATTTGCATATTGGTATGGTTCAAATTGCTTTTAAGCCTTTAACCCTTAAAGGGTTACCAGAGACATTTTTGGCTGCTCTCAGAGATGCCAGAAATTTGAATTTTAGACAGTCTCTGATGGGTTCTATTGAATCTACTGTCGCCTATGGCCCAGTATATTTTAATACTCAACCCAATTTGCAATTATCTTTATCTGATGTTAATATACTTGATGCATTAACATTAAATGTGAAAACGCATGGTTATAATTATGCGCCTGGTTCTGAACTGATATGTTTATCGTATAGAATATATTTTAAATTACTATCTATGTTAAACCCCAGATGTAAATTATATGATACATCTGATCAGACTATTCTAGTAGAAACGAATTTTGCAAAGTCTAAGGTCACCACGAGAAGACCTATTAAGTGGGAAGAAATTAATTTTCCAACCACATGGACTTTGGATTCGGTTATATCCCCCAGTCAGATAACTGATACTGTTAGTAATACTGAGTATTCTCATATTACTCAAAATCCGGATGGTAGGATTTGCATTCAGTTTGACGATAATAGTTCCACTTATAGTAGACAGTCATTTTCTAATAATAGAATGTTGCCTACTATTAATTCTAGTTATAACAGACATTCCTTTACTAGTCGTAGACTGTTGCCTGATATTCAACACATTTCTCCTGTTGAACCAGTCTATGGACCAGCTAGAAATCGTGCTGCATCTTTACACACAATTTCTACTAAAGTAGGTGATAAACCTGTTGAAAGGGTTAAGATTAACCCCAAAACAAATATTGTTCAGGATAGTGATAATATTTCTGATAAGGATATTCCTTCTGCGTCCGAAATGGATTTTGACCCCAATGATTCTTAATGATTCCACACCAAATTGATTTTAGTCCAGGGTCACAAGCTAGAGGTTATATTCAAAAAGAATTTTTTACTGATAAATGGAACCAGTTTAAAACTTGGTTTTTTGATACTTATAGTAAGGAAGATTTAAACAATATTTCACAAGAGTTTTATGAAACTTGTGCTTTACATAATCAAATTATGTATTTTGTTCCTTGGTTTATAACCACATATTTACCACTTTTTATAAAAGTTTTGGAAAGATCTTATAAAGACGGGAGTGGCAATATTACTAAAGCCATTTACCCTCCTCAATCATCTTTTGTTTTACCTAATAATACAGGTATTACTTTTACTGCATTTCAAAAATTTATTGATGAAGATGTTGCTGCAGTCAGCATCACAGAAATTAATAAATTAATTTCTCAAAATAATTATTTGAGTTTATATGTTAAAGTTTTGGGTGAAAACGTTAGTTTTCTTAATAAAAAACTTGATGATTTAACAGTCTTGATTAAGGAGATGAATACGAAAAAGACTTTGACTGATATTGCCTCTTCTTCAGGAAGCAAATCAGAACCTCAGATTGTTGTTACTCATATTCAAAGACCTCCTGATATTCAGGATTTTAAATTTAAATCTTTTGGAGACTTAGAAGAACTTCTTGATAAAAAGTTATCCGGTTTGAATATCAAACCCATTGATTTATCAAATGATTTTGCTGATAAATTAGATTCTACTTTTGACTATAAAAAGGATGTTTTGTCAGAATTTAATAAACTCAGAAGTTACCCCAAAAAGAATAGTAAGTTTGCAGATAGCAGATATGCTGATAAACCTAGAATGCAGACTTATTATTACAATCGTCCTACTCCTCAAGATGTTTTAATAGAGGAACGTGATTGGAATCAGACTAATACGTCTTACAGTGGTTCCGAAATTTACGAATGGAATCTTGATGGTTTGACTGATAGGCAGTTAACTATTCTAGTACATAGAATGCTTATGTATGCAACTATCTGTAAAAGTGTAAAAAATACAGATAGGAATATTTGCAGAATGATTGTTGCAGGTTTTACTGGCCAACTTCGTGGCTGGTGGGACAATTATTTGTCTGTCGATGAAAGGGCAATGGTTATTAACGCTAAAGCCGTTGACGAAGGACTTGATAACTTAGGCATGGCCCTAGTGGCAAATAGAGAAGATGCCGTTTATACCCTTATTCTTACTATATTAGAACACTTCAATGGTAGATTTACCAACCAAAATGAAACTGTTCGTACTCTCCTTAATAGCCTTAGATGTAAGACTTTAAGTGAGTTTAGGTGGTATAAAGACACCTTTATGAGTAGAGTGATGGAACTACCAGAAAATAAGTTTGAACATTGGAAAGCTAAGTTCATAGATGGCCTTCCCTCTTTATTTGCCGAAAGAGTTAGAAAGGTTTTAAGAGGTAGTTATGGAGAAATTCCTTATGCAGACTATACCTATGGTAAATTAATAGGAATTTGCACACAGGAAGGATTAAACCTGTGCAATGAATTAAGATTGTCCAGACAACTTAAGATGGATAAGCTTAAAGAAAGAAACCAGTTAGGGGACTTTTGCGCCCAGTTCGGTTTACCCGAAACTTCTACTCATAAGAAAAAGAAACATAAGTATCATAGATACCCCAACCAAGACAGTCCTTATAGGAAAAAGAGATCTAGATATAGATCCAAAGAAGAACGAGAAGCCAAGAAAGCACATCGCAAGTCTACTAGATTTACCAAAAATAGGTCTAAGCGAGATCTTGCTGACATTAAGTGTTATAAGTGTGGTAAATTTGGCCATATAGCTCCAAATTGTAAGCTTCAAAAGCTGAAAACCTTAGGACTAGAAGATGAACTACGTGATAAGGTTTATAGTTTGTTATATACTTCTGGATCGGAATCTGATTATTATTCTGAATCAGAATCCGAAGCTGAAATTGATTTGCTTGATTTATCTGATAGTGATAAAAATATTGATAATACTTGTACAACTTGCAAAGGTGATACATGTACTTGTGATGATGAATTTTATAAATTACAATCACAGTTTCAAGACCTAAACATGAAAACTATTACTTCTGATAATGTAATAGAACTTTTAAAAGAAGTTAATGATGAAAAACTTCGTGAAAAAATTATTAATTTGGCTGCTAGTTCAAGTTCTAATTCAAGTTCTGGTTTTGCAAAACCTTTTGAAAAAGAATTTGAATATTCCCCGCCTTATTCCTTACTAGAGGTTAATAACCGCTTGTTAAACAAAAATGCATCTCCAGCAAGAGATTCTTCTTTCGATGATTTAAAAATTGAAGTTGAAAACTTAAAACGAGAGATCAAATCTCTTAAACAAAATCAAATGATTTGTGATCATAGGATTACTCAGATTGAGAAAATCAATTCTCCAGCTGAGAAATCTAATGATAAAAACAAAGGTATTTTTGAAAATGATATTGAAGAAAAACCTATTAATTTTAATCCTAAACATGATATGTTTCTAGGAATGATGCAAATTATTACTGCTCATAAATGGTACATCAAATGTACTATTCTCATTGATAATAGTTTCTCAATTACAAACATTGCCATGATTGATAGTGGAGCAGATGTTAGCTGCATTCAAGAAGGTTTAGTACCTACGAAATATTTTCAAAAAACTACTCATATGGTTAGATCTGCATCCGGACATGCTTTAGATATAAAGTATAAACTTCCTAATACGGGTATTTGTCAGAATAAAGTCTGTATTCCTCACTTCTTTTTCTTGGTAAAAAACCAGTTATACCCTCCAATTATACTTGGAACACCGTTTATTAACGCCGTTTATCCTTTTACTAGCATAGACTCGAAAGGTTTTACTGCTACTTATAAGGATAAAGAGATAAGTTATACTTTTGTTACAGATCCAGTAACTAGAGATATTAATGCTTTAATTGATATGAAGCAAAAACATGTTGATTCTTTACAATTAGAAATGTTTAGTATGAATATATTTGATACTCTGAATTCTACTAAAGTACAGGAAAAAATCAAATTGATTTCCGAGCAGATTGCTATTGATATTTGTGCTGAGCATCCTAGTGCTTTTTGGAATCGAAAAAAGCATATTGTTACTCTTCCATATGAAGATAATTTCACTGAGGATGATATTCCTACTAAATCTCGACCTTGTCAGATGAGTGCAGAATTGGTGGAATTTTACAAAAAAGAGATTGATAGTCTGCTATCAAAGGGTTTGATAAAACCCTCAAAATCTCCTTGGTCTTGTACACCTTTTTATGTTAATAACGCAGCTGAAAAGGAACGTGGTGTTCCTAGATTAGTCATTAATTATAAGCCCTTGAATAAATATTTGAAATGGGTTAGGTATCCTATTCCTAATAAAAGAGATTTATTGTCTAGATTATATGACGCCAATATATTTTCAAAATTTGATTTAAAATCTGGTTATTGGCAGATTCAAATATTTAAAGAGCATACTTATAGAACTGCTTTTAATGTTCCATTTGGGCAATATGAATGGAATGTTATGCCTTTTGGTTTAAAAAATGCCCCTTCAGAATTCCAAAAAATTATGAATGATATTTTCAACCCTTATCTAGACTTCGTCATTGTATATATCGATGACATTTTGGTATTTTCCAAAACACTTGAAATGCATATTAAGCATTTAGATATTTTCAAAAGAATTGTTATACAAAATGGTTTGGTAATCTCAAAACAAAAAATGAGCTTATTTCAAACTAACATTAGATTCCTAGGATATTATATTTGTCAGGGGAAGATTACTCCTATTCAACGATCGATTGATTTTGCCTCAAAATTTCCCGATGTTATTACTGATAGAACTCAGTTACAAAGATTTTTGGGAAGTTTAAATTATATTTCACCTTTTTATAAAGATCTGTCACGTGATTTAGCCCCCTTATATGATAGGTTAAAAAAGAATTATAAAAGCCCTTGGACTGATAGTCACACTACTTTGGTAAAAAATATTAAACAACGTGTTAAATCTTTACCTTGCTTAACCCTTGCTAATCCTACATGGCAAAAAATTATAGAGACTGATGCGTCTAATATTGGTTATGGAGGGATATTAAAACAGATAAATCCCAATGATAAACATGAATATCTGATTAGATTTTATTCTGGTAAATGGTCTGAAGCCCAGAAAAAATACGCTACTGTGGCACATGAAATGTTAACCATAGTAAAATGTGTTTTAAAATTTCAGGACGACTTATACAATCAAAAGTTTTTGATAAAAACTGACGCACAATCTGTTAAATATATGTTTAATAAAGATTTTAAACATGATGCCTCAAAAATGATATTTGCAAGATGGCAAGCTCAATTAGCCCCTTTTGATTTTGAAATACAATATAAAAAGGGAATTGATAATTCTCTGCCAGATTTCTTATCTCGTGAATATTTACAGGATGGAACCCCCTGGGGTAGGGGAAGAGGTAGAGGTTGGGGAAGATCATCCCCACAGTCCAAAGGAAGGTCATCACCTTCGGGATCGTCATACGGATCCTCATCAAACTCCCCAGTTATACAAATGGGAAGAAGGAGTTTAGTCAATGAGAGGATATCTCTCAGAGAAGAATCATCGATTGGACCATCCGTCCATCTAGAAGATATTCCAGAAGATAGTCCGTTATACGCACATTTGCAGGCATATTTGACTGCTCAAAAACAGAAAGATACTTCTGTTAAGCAAAGTAATACTTTTGCTTCCATTACTAAAGATGACAATGATGATATCAAGTCATACGAGAAAGTGCCAAAAAGAGAAATGATATTTCTCTTAGAAAATTCTGACATTCAGAGAAAAGAAGAACCATGGAAGATATTCCAAAGGTATTTGATAAATGGGTTATATTATCCGGGTGAGTCATACAAAACCCGTTCCTACTATGAAATGATACTGACCAGTACTGGAAGTGCAGATTTTCAGCACTTTTCTGGGTATAGCACAGACGAGAACGTTTATAACTTCTCGAAGATTATAATTAAACAGATTATATCTGTTGAAGACTGGGGTATATCCACAATGAAGGAAAGGCAGATAAGCCTTAACAAAAATAAAATGAATTTTACTTATTGGGATTATATCCAAGCTTTTGATAAAGTATTATACTACAATAATGATAGACACAAACATACTTGGTTTATAAAAGTATGTGCAAAGATATTTGCAACAACTGTTCCTAATTGGTTTCTAAACTGGTGGTCATACCACGGTCCAACAATAAAGATTTTACCAGATCCATTTCTCATGTTATACAAAGAATGGATAAAAATTTCTCCTTTTATTAACGATTTATACCACGCAGATCATATCTGCTACCCAGAAAAAATTAACCAAATATATTTCTTTCTGGAATTTTCTATCCCTTGGATACACAAATGGAATCCAGAAGTCGGATTCACTGAAGAACAAGTCCCCTGCTTATATAGGACTTTTTACAACAATTTTTGGGACAAGTTAATGAAGAAGGATCCCAAAACAAAGACCTTATATGGTCAAGAGCTCTTGGATTCAATCGAGATGAAGATCCAAGAATATTCCAGTAAACCTCAGAAAGAGGTAATTGATGACAGTTCAGTGAGGCATATTGCCAGAAGGATCTCCTTTCAAGAAGGAGATAAAACAGAGATGATTAACAGTTACTTGGAAGAGGTTAAAAGAAATTTACTGTCTTCCATTAATCAATATGAAAAGTCAGATACGTCAATGCAAAGTGAAACAAGCAACGATGATATTGCTGAAGATTCTCAGCCCATTGAAGCAGAAAGGATATTATCTGAAGAAGACTTACATGATACAGAAGAATTCATCCGCAAATTGAAAAAAGCGGAAAAGAAACCAGCACAGTGAAACAGCTGGACCCCACTCAAACAGTGAAGCCGCCGGACCTACAGCATAGTGAAGCCGCCGGACCCACTCGAACAGTAGATACACTGTTCATCAACAGTAAATACACTGTTTCTACAGTAGAAACACTGTTACAGGGACCCACGGGGACCCACTTTTACTGTTCATAGATTCCTTTTCTTTTTCTATTTATAGAAGTCATTCGTTCATTCTTAAGAGGCAGACGTCAAGACTCCCTCTCTCTAGAACTCTCTCTCTCTCTCTCTAAGTGTAAGTAAAGAGTTAGTTTGAAGTTTGTAGATTGTAATAGAAGAACAAATAAATAAAAGTTTTCAGTTCTTCATCTTCAGGGCCTTGCTTCTTGGCCACAAGGTACATACTTCTGTCTTTCTTAGTTTAGATTTTCTTCTAGTCTCTCCTCTCTGGCCGTGACGATGTCCGGCTAAGAGACTTCATATCTATGTTGAGTATCTAACTTCTCTCCTATATACACTATGAAAGCGACGGCATCTATTAAAATATAAATGAGTTTTATATATAGAGTTTTGACTTGGTGTCAAGATGGTTGGTACAGTCTGATATAACACTACTCTTATTGGCTTTGCCTTAGTGGCTCCGTCTAGCCAGCCGTGAACCTCAGCCCGATAAAGGAGTTAAAAGGGCATCTTCTTTCACGGTTAGAACTGCTAGACACATGGGCTCAATAAAAGTATGTATTATATTATGACAGACCCTTTGCTTGAGTAAAGGTTTTTAACCTTCCATACAGTCATTAAACTATATATAAAATTCAAGTATATTTCAATTCTTATCCTTACTGATTGTGCGGATTACCGCCAGTCTTTAAATATAAGGGTACTGAATTAGCTAGATTAAGAATTCTCAAATATGTTAAAATAGAAATCTTTAACTGGTGGAAACCTTCCAGGCATATAAAAGCCAGATGTGAGGTGTGAAACAAGTCCAGTTCCCGGTCAAACGGTGATTTCTGTTTTAATTTAATTGAGAAGGCATGGCGGATTACCGCCCGCCACTTGATCCTGTTAAATGTTAAACAAGGAAGTTTAAATTATATTTCACCTTTTTATAAAGATCTGTCACGTGATTTAGCCCCCTTATATGATAGGTTAAAAAAGAATTATAAAAGCCCTTGGACTGAGATGTATATATAGTATAGACTATAGTATAGTATAAATATAAGCTTATATGTATACTATACTATACTATAATATATATACATCTTACTATATATAAGCTATATTCGATTTGTATACTATATATACATCTTAAGATATACTATATATACATGTATATCTACTATATATATCTAGTATACTATGTATATATAGTATATCTTAAGATGTATTTGACAGCCCAACGCCTATTTTTGACAGTCCAACATTTTTTTTTAAAAAAAATAAAAATAAAAAATAAAAAAAAATAGCCGTTGGGCCTGCTAAGGGGACCGGGCCGGTCCCGGGCCCTGGCGGGCCAAACGGTCTCGGGCCTGATGGGCTCAATCATAGGACCGGCCCACGAGACTGGACCAGGCCCGCTAAAACCGGACCAAACGGTCCTGACCCGTTTAGCCGTTTGGCCCGTCTGGCCCGCGGTCCTGGGCCGGTCCCGGGCCTGGACCGGCCCACTTGCCAGGCCTAGCCCCACCATACTAATCAATACATGTCTAAATCATACTGACCAAATGGGCAACTCCGGAGCAAGTGGAGTGCACAAACACCTTCCATTGAGCTAATAGCCTATTAGGAGAACTCTCAACCTGTCTATCGGGACCTGCGGGCATGAAACACATCGTTCCCAGGCAAAAGAGACGTCAGTACAAATAAAGTACCGAGTATGTAAGGCATAATAGTAATATATAAAAGACACGAAAGAAACATGGAGTAAAGAACTCAACCTGTAATTCTGAATAGCTCTATGAATCATAAAAATTTATAATGTCATGCATGTGCGTATAAATATCATACCATGCATAGGTATATGCGTACATAATATCATCAAGCCTTTGAGGGAATCCTATTATATCATCTCAGCCACTGTGGGCGAAATCATCAATGTATACCAGCTGATCAGGTGGTGGTGCGTATATAATGCCATAACCTTTTTTCATATCCCATATACATATAATATACGCATATATAACGCCATCTGGTCATGGGTCAATGTACATGTATAAATGAATAAAATGCATAATGAAGTAAATCAGTAAGATTGCTCGGAATGTCATAAGATCAATATGCCTTCGGTTAATATCATGAAATAAACTTTATCAACTCACGTATTTTATGAGACCCATACAATAGAATAATAGGACACATGGGGAATCAAGAACATAAACACCCCTAGTACTTCTAAGAATAGAATTATTTGTGAAAGTTGCGTGTTTTCTCGTTTCATTGCATCATATGGATCATGCCAAAAGGAAAGAAGGGATAGCCTTAACATACCTTTGCAATCTTCTCTCCAATCGTCAACCAAGCTCAATATGATCTTCTTACCTCTACAATGAGTAACCCGACTTCGTCGTCATCATATAAGCATTGCAACTCTCATATTTCAAAAGCAATATTCTACAAGAAAACGGACAGTGCCTCCCCTATTTTTACTACATCCCATAAGTTACTAAAAGTTACCAAACAGCCCAAACAACAACAATATAATTCACAATAAGCTCTATGATTACTTCAACAATCATTTTTAGCGGCAAGCTCGATTTACAATTAACAAAAAATATAATATAATTTAATTCATTTTCCATGAATCTGTCTACAACTTGTATAACATCATACTTATGCTTACCATATTATTTTCATACCAAAACATCATAAGAATAATCTTCAAAAATAGTCCACATACCTAGCACTTTAACCTTTATCGTTAACCTCTTATTTTTCATTATCATCTTCAATCCACTGAATTAGCACATAGATAATCTTAAAAACAACAGCCACAATATAATCAAACTATTTATAATAATTTTCAGCCACAACCAACCATATATATAGCCTCAACACAACCCACAAAAAAAAGGATAACGATTCCTTATGCCATGTCAATTATTATCTTGAAGATTTTAACTCAAACAACTCAAACAACACATGATTAACCTTAAGCACAACCAAGAACATGATTTACACACGTTAGGCAGTAGATACGACTTAAAATTTTAGCCATAGCAACATATATATATATAGCCTTAAAACAACCCAACAAAAGATAACAACAACTCTTCCCCTTTCAAGTGTTATCTTGTAATATTCATCCAATAACTTAACCAACACATAATTAATATTAATCCCAAGAAATAGAGTGTTATACACACCTTAAACAATCTGGAAAAACTCGAACCAAAGCTTCCCTTATCTTACAACTCGAAGCTTGTTATCACCAAACTCACTTGGATAATACTCTGTCAACTTTATTATCCTGTCCTTATCAAAATTAGCAAATGAATCAACCAGATTCAAACTAGCCATAACAAGTAGTAAGTCAGTAGTCACAACATCAAAATGATCATTAAACTCTTGAAATTCCAAATCAATAACCGTAGTAAACACTTCCACACGAAAGTGATGTAAATATCAAACTTCGGACCTCTTACACTTCGATTTTACTAGAGTATAGTCTTCATCCATTTTGAGAATTAGAATATTATATTTACTACAAAATGAGCACACCTCATCCAACAAAGAGTTCAATTCAGTTTCTCTCATCATTTGCAATCTTTACTAGCTCCATCATAACCCTGTCCACGTATCTTGGATTTACTTAAAGAATGATCCAAAAGCAAAGAATAAATTGCTTTTTGTAATGATGAGGAAGAAGTATCACTCACGTGGACAATACCCAAGAATCGCTCTATTACCATTCCACTTTTGTTAACATATCACAAAATTAAGGCCATTTGCTCCTTATGTGAGATATTCTTTGATTCATCAACCAATATTGTAAAATAATAACCATCCAAATCTTCAATGATAGCTTTAGTTGTTTCTTTAGCACAAGCATCCACAATCTCTTTTTGAATTGTTGGACAAATCATCATATCATTTTGTGGAGCATGACGTAATATTACTCTTCCCACATCCGAATGCCGATCTCCATGCCATTCCAAAAGTTCAAGAAAGCCACCTTTATATTCATATTCTTCACTTTCATCATGTCCACGAAATGGAAATCCCGATCTTAAAAGAAACCTTGCCATATCAATTGAGGCATTTAAACGCATCCGGTAATCACTTTTCACTTTTTTACTTTGCTTATGAAAAGAAGATTGAATCGATTGACGTTGATTTTTCAAATCTCGCATCCTATTGAAGCATTTGTGATGGATACTATTCACTTCACCAACATGTGATTTGAATCTTTCCACACCCTTGTTCCATCCCCTAAAACCATCTTTTGTAAATGCATCCCCTGCATTTCCACGGCTTTCAAGTTCATTCTTGAACAAATAACAACACAAAATAATATGCCGCATCTCCTTTTATGCTATACTCCAACCATTGAGAATATGATCCCCTAAACCAAGTGGGACTAAATTGACGTATTTTACTCCCAATCTTAGTTTTAGGAAAGGCATGACCAATAGGTTGACAAGACCCTTTGTTTATATAATATCTCCTCACTTCATCTCGAATATTAGGACCATAATCCGAGATTGGCATTCTTTCTTTGGGATTCAGTTCAAAAGATTTCAAATCAAGCACTTTATCCACATTTGAAAGTAGAGAAAGATTTTTCTTCCTTTGAACTTCCGGAGCAAGTTATAAACTCATGTATGAACTCATGAATGGTCAACTAGCACTAGAACTTGGTTCACCATTTTTCGACTTGGTGAGAAATCTATCCATTTTAATCTTATGGATCATTCCTACAAAATTAAATATTCACACTTCTATTTAAAGCATATCAGTCAACAGATGAAGAAGTTATGGCACAAAAATTAGGCATCTGTACTTGTATGTTTGAACTTGCATACTTTAATTGTGTTTGCTGGAGCAAGTTTTTCAATAACTAATAACTATATTGTTTGATATGTACAACTAAAAAATAAAACTGAAACTTAAACAAAGGTCCCAAGTAACAGAAGCCAAAAGCCTACCAATGCCTCACTTTCTCAATAACTCATTATTCTAAATATTTTCTCAAACACAATATATGCACAAATAAACAATCATACATTATCAACAAGATAAAATCTCGGCAAGAGATTCAAACATTGAGCAAAACGATAAAAGAGAGAGCCAGAAATAGCAGCGAGTGAATTGAAATACATAGCAGGAGAGAAAGAGAGTGTAGTTACATACATGAAAATTTTAAAGGAATGTGAAGGAGAAATTATTGCTTTCTTGAAGAATCCACATTCCACAGTCGCATAGAGCCAATAGAGAGAGAGAGAGAGAGAGAGAGAGAGAGAGAGAGAGAGAGAGAGAGAGAGAGAGAGAGAGAGAGAGAGAGAGTTGAGAGGGAGACAACATATTTTATTTTTAGGGATTTGATATTGATTGATTATACCCAAATTTCCCCTAAAAACATGGAATTTGTTTTTAGCCAAAATGGACTTATCAAACAACAACAACAACCCAGTATAATCCCACTAGTGGGGTCTGGGGAGGGTAGTGTGTATGCAGACCTTACCCCTACCATAGGGTAGAGAGGCTGTTTCCGATAGATCCTCGGTTCTCTTCCTCCAAGAGCTCCCCACCTTACTCTTGGGGCTCCCCCTCCAAGACCCTCGGTTGTTTCCAAAATGGACTTTTAAATATTAAAAAAAATAACTAAATTAAAAAAACATAAAGTGACAAGGAATGGATCCCTTGACCTGGGGTATATAGGGGCACCAACTTACCAGTGTACCAAGGTAGTCATTTGAGCATGGGTGATCACAAACATATTTATATAGATAATCTTAAAATTGGTACTGTTTATACCTAGCCTAGGGAGGGGAGCATGGGTTCATGTACCCCACCCCCTCCACATAAATTCGCCCCTGGCCCCGACCAAGTGGGTCCCATAGGGGCCTCCTATGCAGTCTCGCGAAAACGCAAATATCTATCTACACCGATGTCGTATTGATAAACGGTTTGCAGCATTAGAAACTAGACACATGGAGCTTTAATTCAATATAAATATCTACCTGTAACTCTCAATATATTGGGAGAAAACTGCATCGCAACCTGACCTATAAACCTGATGGTTTCTCCGAAGTGCGACGATGTGACTTGGCGACCCTACTTTAAAAATTCATATTTATATACCCCGATATCGTATGAATAAATGGTTTAGAGAGTTGAAAACTAGGATCAAATACCTTCATTTTGGTATAATATATGTCTCAAAATGACATCATAAATCTTATGAATTAATTTCTCAAAACGACTAGTTACAAAGCAAATCTTAGCTCAATTTTTCCGTAACTTAAATACAACTTTTCCCAAACTTTATATATCATATCCAAATATCATATATAGTCATATCATGACTTTAAACTCATTTAAATTATGATTAATAAGTCTCATATTCATCTCAACTTACTTAAGACTTCGGTAAACCTTTCTTATCCTTGTAGAAAGATTTCGTCCTTTTTGAGCTTACATAAGATAATTCTATAATGACAGTAACGTCTGAAGTACGGGGTGTAACAACATGTCCCCTTAGAAATATTTGCCACCGAATGATAACTCTTAAAGGCTTGCGAAAATGGGACGTAACATCATTAAATCACTTTATATACTTTCAAAGAGGATCTCATTTTCAAGCTTACATCAATTGGCTTACGACGTACTTTCACGTACAAAAACATGGGGTGTAACAATGAAGCACTGGCCCAAATAACCTTCGCGTTCGCAATGGTTCTTCTCGCCTGACCATTGCGTTCGCGACCCACTGATCGCGTTCGCGTAGAACACAAGCCTAGCTCCCCCAAATCCCATAATACGTCGCGTTCACATAGGAACAGACCCGTTCGCGAAGGGCAAGCCCCCCTCCACTTTGCGTTCGCGTCTAGTACCTCGCGTTCGCGAAGAGAAACTCCACCCCAGTCCCAAACTACTCTTCGCGATCACGAAGAAGCATTCATAGAAACCAACAGAAACTAAAACCAGCATTTTCCCTAAGTTCAAACTCATCTGTAGCCTATCCGATACTCACTCGAGCCCCCCGGGCTTCAAACCAAACACGCACACAAGTGTAATAACATCATATGAACTCGCTCGTGTGATCCAAGCATCAAAATAATACATAGAACCACGAATCGAACACCAAAACAAATAAAATTTTCAAAGAAACTTAAGCACATGCAATTTTTCAACGGGACGTCCGTATCACGTCAAATCAACTCCTTTTTGAATCAAAATTTGGAGACAGGTCATAAATATTGTAATGAATTTATACCAAGTTCCAGAACTGAAATCCGAACCTGGTAGCAACAAAGTAAACCTACGATCAAACTTATGAATCCTTTAAACCTTTAAATAGCTAGTTTTTAACAAATTGCGTTAATTCAAGTTAGGGACTTCCGAATTCGATTTCGGGCCTACGCCCAAGTCCCAAATCACGATACAGACCAACTAGGACCGTCAAAATACTGATCCGGGTTCGTTTACACAAAACGTTGACCGTAGTTAATTCAAATGAGTTTTAAGGCACGATTTCACATTTTCATCAATTTTCTCATAAAACCTTTCGGAAAAAGGACACGGACTGCGCACACAAATCGAGGAAGGATAAACGAAGCTATTCAAGGTTTCAGAATACAGAAATGAAGGGTAAAACTATAAATGACCTATTGGGTCATCACATTAGAGTAAAAAAGTCTTAAGTGCATATAAAATTAGCCGCACTTTAGACTAAAACAGTCTTAAGTGCATCTTAAGTTTGCAACTTCATACTCGAATATTTTCAATTTGGGACTCTCAATTACACCCTTTTTCTTTTCTTTTTTTCTCCTCTCATCTTTCCCATAATGCCTTAACTAGTATTTATGTAAAATGAAAATGAGGAAAATATTATTTAAGAATCATTCCTCTCTAAAGAAAAGTCGGAAACATTGAATCCCATTCTTAATAGAAAGATTCTGCCGAATGCCGAACGTCCTTATGGACAGATTTTCACGACAATTCAATTCAAAATTGGATTGACTTACTCGTCCTTTACTTTACAACTATCCAATTTCAAATTGGATTAAGTATTTACTAATATTTTATATACAACTATTATATATATATATATATAAATATTAATTGTGAGTGCTAAATATATTTCACATATATACTTCAACCAAGAGATATAATTTAATTTTCTATTCCAAATAAAAAACTTCAATTTGTTCACAATATTAATTATATCATTTGTGCTAACAAAGAATATAATAATATTTTATTTGGACTAATAATTTAATTTATTTGACTAATTAAATTCTTTAGTTTAATTATCAAAAGAAATTTTGAATGCCGGAATATTTAATTTTGATACAAATTTGATACATCTATAACAATATATAAATTAAAAACAGATTTCATACGACTAATTATATAGTATACTACTTTTTTATAACTTATCAACAACTTTCATACATCATTTTTACCTGATTAAATATAACTACAACATCATACAAGTTAAATACAATCTTCATACACATTTTATACAATATGTCCTTTGTATGTATTTTGTATATGATTTATATATATTTTGTATGTGGTGTGTTCTTCTTCCTCTCGAAAATTTCAATCAAAAATTCCTTTCTTAATACAATTTTGATACATATCAACAACTTTATATAAAAAGATAGTATTTATAACTTAAATACAAATTTCATACAATGATTCATACATTATACAACTATTTTTCAACTTTCATACAATATTCAAATAAAAAATAGATAATTACAATAAAATATAATTTAAATATAATTTACATACAACTATAATACAACTTTAATACAATTTCGTAAGTATATTGTATGTCATGTCTTCTTCTTCTTGTTCGAGTTTCAATCTGAAATTCAGCCAAAATCAAGTCTAATCTTCACCAAACACCCTCAAAATTGAGATATAAACTCCAAAGAATATTTTTAATTATTTGCAACAACACCCAATCCAAACAAATAATAGTTTTTGAAAATCCAAAATCTAATTCAAAGCTTCTGAGTTTTTTAATGGATGTCAATGGTGGTGAATCAAATACCTTGAAAATTTATTGATTGACAATTTTAATTCGAACACCAATTGTGCAACATAAAAAGGAAATTGTTAAGTTAAAACTCTATATTGTAATAATTAAAATTCATTGATGAATTTTCTGGAAAAAAGAGAGCATGAAAAGCAGAGAAAAACGAAGGAAGAAAATTGGGGAAAGAAATGAGAAGGAGAGAAAGAAAGAGAGACGGAGAGAGAGAAAGTAGGGATGGGTATTCCCTATTCAATTTCTAATATAAAGGGATACCCATTTAAAATTATTTTGTATATAATTAGTAAATTGTATATGCCCATATAATTAAATTAAAACTTGATTAGAGAAGATAATAAAGTTTCATATATAACATATGAAGGTAAAAATCGCGATGCAAATCCTCCATGTTTTGACCTCAATGGGCTAGTCTTGAGTTTCAAATGGGCTTATGCTTAGCTCTGAGCAGGATATTCATAGGTCAAACGTAGTCCACCAAATGTTATCCATTTTAATGTAGGGTCATTTCCTAAAATATTTTAATGTGACTCATTTAAATTCATTAGCTTATGGTGTAGAGAATTATTAAAAATGCACTCGTTGCTCTCGCATAGTAGTATTTTTTTTGCCCGACATGGACCACGTAGTTCGTTATTTGATACAAGTCACTGTTGAGAATATATCATATACTACTACAGCTACTCAGCTAGTATTGGATTTTCAAGATCAAAATCTTTAATTAGAACGCCAGATTATTTATATTTTTTCACTTACTAATTAGTGAGTTAATTAATGTATATGCACCGTGGGGGCCGATTATTAAGCCAGTACTGTCTCCTCCATGTCCAAAAAGATTCTTCTGATCGAACCAAGGTGTCTACAACTTGCTTTTTGTTTTTGGATAATACAATATATTCAAGTTGTGCTAATCAATACACTATGGAATGACCTGTTATTTACAATAAAAATATGAAAAAAGGATTGGATATGAGGTTCCAAAAATGATGCTAATGGAAAATAAACTAGAAATGCTATTCGACGAAATGTAAGAGTTTAACTGTTTAATCTTTAGGATGATTTTCGAGAGAACTATAAAGTACGTCAAAATGTCATCATATAAAATAAATTAAAAGGTATCAGAAAGCTTTCGTAATTGTTAAAAAAAGAAGTTAGGAAACATAATCACTAAAAATGTTTAACAGCAACCCTGCCAATATTAGCTATTAAATTACAACGTGGCTAGTTTATAATTTGAATCTAAAAGACATTGAGCTCTGAGGAGGTTGCATATGCGTTAGCTAGAACATGAAAGGCGACAACAGCCAATTATGTGGGATCTTATACTTAATTAAATGGAGTCCGGAACCAAAATGTGGTTCTTTTGGACTCAAACGATACAAATAGGTAAAAAAAAAAAATTGGGTGCCTTTTTATATATAGAGCGGTTATTCACCGCGCTATACCTTAACATCACGTTTTTCCGTTAAGGTATAGTGCGATTATTCACCGCGCTATATTTGAACTAAAAAAAAGGCGGGTTGTATAACGCATATATAGGATGCGCTATAGTATAGCGTAGTGAATACATGCGCTATACATACATAAAAACACGGGTCTCTATCTTCCCTGACCAGAAAACCAGTGCCCTCCCCCTTTCCCCATTCCAGCAGTCCCCCCTCCATTTATAAGAAACAAAAACTTCAGTAGAGCCTATCCGTCCCACAAAAAGTGTATCTTCTCGGTATTGTAGCAAGCTAACACCGGATCTAAGGCGTTATCGTGTAGTGGATTGCTCGTTTCGGCCCCCAAATCATCAAATCTTCACCTTTCAAAAACTTTTAAATCGAGGTATTCCGACTTACTTTTTGTTAAAACTCATGTATAAAAAATGCGTATTAGTTATTTTTTACTGTGATCTATGTTTTTTCGTGATTGTTTTGTGATTTAATTAATTTATTATTTTTTATCCGGATTAGATTATTGTTGTGGTAAAAAATTAGTAAAATAGATAAATTATTATTTTATGAATAATTAATGTTATTAGTTGTTATGAAAAATATTTATTAGTTATTTTTACTGTGGTATATGTAGTTTCGTGATTGTTTTGTGATTAAATTAACTTGATATTTTTTATCCGGATTAGATTATTTATGTGCTAAAAGATTACAAAAATAGATAAATTATTATTTTATGAATAATTAATATTATTTAGATTTTATTGTTGTACATATATTAATATATGACTTTATTATTGTTTAGTTCCATTTAGTGTTATGTTGTGCCCGTAATTGTAATGTAGTGCCCGTAATTATAATCTAGTGCCCTTTAGCGTAGTAAAATGTAGTGTCCTTTAGCGTAATATCTTTGTAGTTATTAAAATTAATTATTTAATTATCTGTTAACCCCAAAAACATCTGAAAAAGATGATAGTTCAAACACAAACTCTCTCGAATTTTAGTCAACGAATGTAAGAAAATAACATAAAAACAATAATATTTGTCAAACTAAGTATTTTTATATGAATACTTATTAACTATATCATGTATAGTTATAAAATAATAAACTAACATATAAAATAAGAAACAAACATAGAAAGTAATAAACTAACATACAAATTCAATACATAAAAATAAACTTCGTAACACAAAGGAAAATTGAAGTTTACCATTCGGCTTCTGGATTATGTAAACTTGGGGATAAATTATATCCTCGCTCCTCATTCTCCCATGGAAATAAGTTTAGATCTATCCAAAGGTTTTTACTCAGAACCTGCTTGGATAAAACTGCTCCAAAAAAATTACCCGATGATTCAGAGATATCCTAATTTTGCGAATCCTCATTATTGCGAACGTCTTCAGCCTTGATGTACATTTCCAACATTTTTATCACAAGAAGTTCCCGGTGTTCATGCGGAGTCCTCAAAACATCTGTCAGAGTTTCATCGTCCTCGATGTTAAACTCAGCATAATAAGCAAACCCTTGCGGAATAACAAAATAGAGATATCTTTCGGTTACTTTAATATTAACCGAACGTTTGCTCACACTCATGTTTTTACATAACAACGATACCAATCTACCGTACTCCATTGTAAGTGGCAACTTAGCATGACAATGTGGAGAACAACTATAGCGCACCGAGTTATTTTCCACCACAACCTCACCCCCCTCCCAATATAATGAAACCCTAATTTTTCGCTCTTCGGACATTATGACAAAATACAAAATAACTTAACGAACAAATATTTTGAAAGATCAGAAGGATCCTAAATGGATTTTTACCAAAATATGAAAATCCTTAAATAAGAAACAAAACCAGTCTGGGGGTACATTATTTCATGTATAGCGCATGCATAATAGGCACTATATATGTAGCGCGCATATTGCATGCGCTATACCCATGTGAATTATTGGTGGGTCAGTAAAGTGGAGCTGGATTATTGGTGGTGAATAACCGCGCTATACTTTAACGGACAAACGTGCCGTTAAGGTATAGCGCGGTGAATATCCGCACTATATATAAAAAGGTACCTAATTTTTTATACCTATTTATGTCGTTTGAGTCCAAAAGAATCACACTTTAGTTTCAGACTCAATTAAATGCACACTAAGTGTTGTGTCTGTGCTTAATTAATGAACTGAAAGTCAACCATATAGTATTAAATACTTAATGGAATATTAGTGAAATGATCCAAAATATCATCTTTAAATTTAATAATTAATTCTGTGTTCTAAGACCTCAAAAAGCACTATTTATCATTCCTATACTTGCGTGCGTAATCCGTAAAATTTTCCGGAAAGTTTTTATGTGAAAAATGGATTACAATATGAATTAGAGCTTTAAAACTCAACTGAGTTGACTTTGGTTAATATTTTGAGCAAACAGACTCAGATAAGTATTTTGACAGTTTCAGTAGGTTCGTATCGTGATTTGGGACTTGGGCGTATGCCCGAAATTAAATTCCGAGGTCCCTAGCCCGAGATATGAAATTTTGATGAAAAATTAAAAGTTTAAGTTCAAATAGTGACCGGGTATCGAATTATGTGAAAACGACCCCGGAATAGAATTTTGAAGATTCCAACAGCTCCGTATGGTGATTTTGGACTTAGGAGCATGATCAGAATTTTATTTGGAAGTCCGTAGTGAAATTAGGCTTGAAACGGCTAAAATAGGAATTTAAAGTTTGGAAGTTTGACCGGGGAGCTGACTTTTTGTTATCAGGGTTGGAATCCAGTTCTGAAAATTTTCACAGCTCCATTATATCATTTATGACTTGTGTGCAAAATTTGAGGTCAATCGGACTTGATTTGATATGTTTCGACATCGAATGTAGAAGTTAGAAATCTTAAGTTTCATTAAGCTTGAATTGGAGCATAATTCGTGATTTTAGCGTTGTTTGATGTAATTTAAGGTTTCAAATAAGTTTGTATGATGTTTTAGGACTCGTTGGTGTATTTGATTGAGGTCCCGAGGGCTTCGGGTGAGTTTCGGATGGTTAACAGATCAAAAGTTGGACTTAAAATAGCTGCTGTAATTTTTCTCTGCTGCTGGAAATTCTGGGCTGTGATCGAGGCAGCCCAAGATCGAGGTAGCCCAAGATCGAGGCAGTCCTATGATCGGACTCCATGATCGGACTCCCATGATCGGACTCCATGATCCGACTCCCCATGATCGTACTCCCCATGATCGGATTCCCCATAATCGGACTCCCATGATCGGACTCCCCATGATCGGACTCCCCCATGATTGGACTCCCCATGATCGAGGTCCAGGATCAGACTCCATGATCGAGGTCAGCCTAGACAGATCTGTAAATTATAAAAACAGGGGGGCTTCGTCCCATTCGCTATTTTTAACAACTTGGAGCTTGAGCAGAGGCGATTTTTGATATATTTTCAAGGAAAAACATTGGGATAAGTGATTTTAACTCGAATTTGGTCAATATACACGAATATATATCATTGTTTTCACCATTTAATTAGTGTTTCGAGATAGAAATTTGGAAAAATCTTAGAAATCTCATATAAATAAATTTTTGAGATTTCGGTGTCGATCCGGAGTCGGATTTGAGTGAAACTGGTATGGTTGGACTCGTAATTGAATGGGTTTATTGGGTTTTGTAAGTTTCTCCGAATTCCGAGATGTAGGCCCCACGGGCAAGTTTTGAGCTAATTTCGGATTTTATTGAAAAATGTAATATTTTCTTATGAAATTGCTTCCTATAATTTTTTTGTTGACTGTATCGAATTAATTATGACTAGATACGATTCGATCGGAGTTGAAAAATCGAGAAAAAATCATAATACTTGGTTAAATTGGAGCAAATCGAGGTAAGTGAATTGTCTAACCTTGTGTGGGAGAAATTCTACCTAGGATTGATAATTGTAATGTGTGGAAAGTCGTATACACGAGGTGACGAGTGTGTATATGGGCTAAATGTGAAAGATTATGTTTTAAATTGTGTAGATCACTGTTGCGCATTAATTAAATTATTTCATTTTGTTATATTCTTCATTATTGATTTAATATTTATATTTTAAATTTGCTTGACCTTTTCCTACTAATTATTTTATCTGTTTAGTTGGAACTTAGTTTCTTTTATTCTATGCATTATTTGAAGGTTAATTTTATTTAAATTAAGTATTATTAATATGAAGTATTTGACATTTTTAAACTTGATATTGAAGCAACGTATTAAAGATTTTAAAATATTATTTTTCTGAATTATTTACTCCTAAATATTTTTGTAAGATTTTCGTACTCTTTGTGATGGAGTAGTGAGCTCTTTCTTGTGGAAAAATATTATTGTTAAATTATTTTGACATGACCCGTGAGCTCTTTATTGTGAAAAAATATTATTATTGAATTATTTTGGCAAGTTAAATTATTTGAGCACCTGAGGTGCAAATTGTGATATATCATGATATTGATACGCATGCGGTGGTATAAGGTCTGGTATTGAAACACATGCGGTGAGATAAAGGTGGCTTGATATGCGTGGCTAGTAGGGGGAACTACTAGAAGTCATGCGGTGTGATAAGGATGGCTAAAACGCGGGATGCTATTTCGGAAAAAAATATTTTCTTTAAAATAAATTGTGAAGGCTCTCGCGGTGAGATAAGGAAATGAGATATTGTGAATTTGTTTATGATTTGGGACTACGAGGCGGTACCTCGGAAGTTCCCTTGTTGATATTGATTTATGGCCGCAATTGCCTTTGATTATTGTTGTGATTTTCTTAAAGTTGAAAAGAATTCTATTTTGTTTCTACGAGGTATTTATTTACCATTTTTTGGTGTAATTAAATGTGACATATTACTTGATTCATTTCCATTATCATTTTATCTTATAATATTATTTAAACATTTTACCATGCCATTATTTATTCTCCAGTAGGGCCTGACCTGACCTCGTCACTACTCTACCGAGGTTAGGCTTGGCATTTACTGGGTACCGTTGTAGTGTACTCATACTACGCTTCTGCACATCTTTTTGTGCAGATCAAGGTACATCTTATCAGACCAGACATCAGTAAACTAGCTGTACGAGGAGACTTCGAGGTATATCTGCCAGCGTCCGCAGACTCTGGAGTCCCCTTCTATCTTACTATGTTGTCTTCTTTATTTGCTTTAGACTCTGATGTATAGAGACATAGAGAATAAATTCTTAGAAGCTTGTGACTTATTTCTACCGGGTTTTGGGAGTTGTAATTATTTGAATTATAGTTTATTTATTTCAGATATTTATGATTATTCCACATTGATAGGCTTACCTAGTCTTAGAGACTAGGTGCCATCACGACCTCCTACGGAGGGAATTTGGGGTCGTGACAAGTTGGTATCAGAGCACTAGATTCATAGGTGTTATGAGTCACAAGCAGGTTTAGTAGAGTCTTGCGGATCGGTACGGAGACGTCTGTACTTATCTTCGAGAGGCTATGGAACTGTTAGGAAATATTCACTTCTTTGATTCCTTTTCGTGCGCCTTTGTTGATTTTAAAGTTCTAAACAACTGTCTTTCTATTCTCTCACAGGTGGTGAGGACACCCACAACTGGATCCGATGATTGGACACCCGCGCCCCCTGTTGGAGCCGCAAGAGGCCGGGGTCGGGGCAGAAGCCGAGCCAGAGGCGGAGGAAGACCACGTCAGCCAGAGCACCTGCACGAGCTGCTACACCAGAGCCACCAGTAGCTCCAGTTGGAGAGCAGGCACCTGAGACGCCTGTTACTACTCCTGCACTTCAGGAGACTCTTGCCCAGGTTTTGAGCATGTTTGGCACTTTAGCTCAGGCGGGGTTAATTCCACTTGCTCCTACCACATCTCAGGCTGGGGGAGGAGCACAGACTCCCGCCACTCGTACTCCAGAGCCATGTTCCCAAGTTGACCATGCCCCAAGGATTATACCAGTGCAACCATTTGTTCCAGTTTGGCCTGAGATTAGGACAACATTTTCAGAGGGGGAGCATCTCATGCTCGAGAGGTACAAGAAGTACCACCCTCCCACTTTCAGCGGTTTAGCTTCAGAGAATGCTCAGGGTTTTCTAGAAGAATGTCACTGTATCCTTCGTACTATGGGTATTGTGGATTCCAGTGGGGTTTCTTTCACGGCATTCCAGTTTAGAGGAGCAGCCTACCAGTGGTGGCGGACATATGAGTTAGATAGTCCTGCTGAGGTATCTTCACTCACTTGGACTCAATTTTGAGATATGTTCTTAAGGGAGTATGTTCCTCAGAGTCTTAGAGATGCATGGCGCGCAGAATTTGAGCAGTTGCGCTACGGTTCTATGACCGTGTTAGAGTATGCGGTCCGATTCAGTGATTTGGCTAGGCATGCACTAGACTTAGTTGCTACTGTTTGAGAGCGGGTTCGCAGATTTATTGAGGGTCTCCACCCTAATATCAGATACAGTATGACACGAGATCTAGAGATGGACATCACATACCAACAAGTGGTGTCAATTTCTAGGAGATTGGAAGGTATGCGGATCCGGGAGAGGGAAGAGAGGGAAGCTAAAAGACCCCGATATTCTGGCTCATATAATAATTCTTGTGCCCCGGTTGCAGCCCGTCATGGTAGAGGTTATGTGAGTCGTCCTATTCATTCAGCACTTCCAGCTTCCAGTGGTATTCTGGCTACTCCTAGACCTCAAGTTCCATATTATGCACCGCTAGTGTCTTCTGTACCTCCTGTACGGGGTGCTTTCAGCAGACAGTCTAGTCGTTCAGGCCCGAGCCAGTCCCAGCAGCCATGTCCTCCGATGGCTTGTTTTGAGTGTGGTGACACTCGTCATATCATGAGGGATTGCTCCAAACTTAGGAGGGGTGCACCTCCACGGATTTCTCAAGCCCCACCTATTCCACAGGGTCCTCAGGCTTTTCAGGCCATGATTACTGCACCAGTTGCCACTCCACCTGCACAACCAGCTAGAGGTGGAGATCGGACAGGTAGAGGTCGCCCTAGAGGGGGAGGCCACGCCAGATATTATGCCTTTCCTTCTAGGACAGATGTCGTTGCATCCGACTCTGTTATCACAGGTATTATTCCGATCTGTCATAGAGATGCATCAGTCTTATTTGATCCAGGCTCCACTTATTCTTATGTGTCATCTTATTTTGCACCGTATTTGGGCATATCACGTGATTCATTGAGTTCTTCTGTTTATGTATCTACACCCGTGGGTGAATATATTATTGTGGACCGCATGTATCAGTCATGTTTAATTGTTATCAGTGGTTTTGAGACCAGAGCTGATTTATTATTGCTTAGTATGGTAGATTTCGATATTATTTTGGGCATGGACTGGTTGTCGCCCTATCATGCTATTCTTGATTGTTACGCTAAGACGGTGATGTTGGCTATGCCAGGTCTACCATGGCTAGAGTGGAGAGGTACCCCAGATCATGTTCCTTGTAGGGTTATTTCATTTCTTAAAGCTCAACGAATGGTTGAGAAGGAGTGTGATGCGTATCTAGCCTATGTGAGAGATGTTAGTATTGATAATACTACTATGGAGTCAGTTTCTGTAGTAATAGATTTTCCTAATGTATTTCCAACAGATCTTCTGGGTATGCCACCTGATAGGGAGATTGATTTTGGTATTGATTTATTACCGGGTACTCAGCCCATTTCTATTCCACTATATCGTATGGCCCTAACAGAGTTGAAAGAAATTAAAAGAACAGTTACAAGAGTTGCTTGATTAGGGTTTCATTCAGCCCAGTGTATCGCCTTAGGGTGCTCTTGTCTTATTTGTAAAGAAGAAAGATGGTTCTATGCGGATGTGTATTGATTACCGCCAGTTGAACAAGGTTACAGTGAAGAACATGTATCCATTGCCACGTATTGATGGCCTATTTGATCAGCTTTAGGGTGCCAAGGTGTTTTCTAAAATTGACTTGCGTTCAGGCTATCATCAGTTGAAGATTCGGGAGCCAGATATCCCGAAGACTGCTTTCAGGACTCGGTACGATCATTACGAATTCCTTGTGATGTCTTTTGGGCTGACCAATTCCCCAACAACATTTATGCACTTAATGAATAGTGTATTTCAGCCCTATCTTGATTCTTTCGTCATTGTGTTTATTGACGACATTCTGGTGTATTCCCGGAGTCGAGAAGATCATGAACAACACCTGAGGATTGTGCTTCAGACTTTGAGAAAAGAAGTTATATGCAAAATTTTCAAAGTGTGAATTCTGGCTTGATTCAGTGGAATTTTTGGTTCATAAAGTTTCGTGCGAGGGGATCAAGGTAGATCCAAAGAAGATTGAAGCAGTGCAGAGTTGGTCCAGACCGTCCTCAGTTACGGAAATCCGGAGTTTCCTTGGTTTGGCTGGGTATTATCGCCGATTTGTAAAGGGTTTCTCTTCTATTGCTGTACCTATGACCAAATTGACCTAGAATGGTGCTCCGTTCAGGTGGACCGAGGAATGTGAGGAGAGCTTCCAAAATCTCAAGACAGCTTTGACTACAACCCCAGTATTGGTATTACCTACAGGTACATGGTCTTATACTGTGTATTATGATGCATCGCATATTGGTCTCAGCGCAGTGTTGATGCAAGACGGTAGGGTGATTGCCTATGCGTCTAGACAGTTAAAGGTTCATGAAAAGAATGATCTTGTACACGACCTTGAGTTAGCAGCTATTGTTCATGCCTTGAAGATTTGGCGGCATTATTTGTATGGTGTCCATTGCGAGGTCTACACCGATCACCGAAGTCTACAACATCTGTTCAAATAGAAGGATCTTAATTTGCGGCAGTGGAGATGGTTGGAGTTACTTAAGGATTATGATATCACCATTCTCTATCATACTGGGAAGGCCAATGTAGTGGTCGATGCCTTGAGTCGTAAGGCGGAGAGTTTGTGAAGCTTAGCATATTTACCGGTAGCAGAGAGGCCTTTAGCCTTGGATGTTCAGGCCTTAGCCAACCAGTTTGTCAGGTTGGATGTTTCCGAGCCGAGCCGAGTTTTAGCTTGTATGGTTTCTCAGTCTTCTCTTTATGATCGTATCAGGGAGGGTCAGTATGATGACCCTTATTTGCTTGTCCTTAAGGATACAGTTCAGCATGGTGATTCCAAGGAAGTCACTATTGGAGATGACGATGTACTACGGATGCATGGCAGGCTATGTGTACTCAATGTAGATGGCTTGCGTGAGTTGATTCTCTAGGAGGATCACAGTTCGCGGTACTCCATTTATCCGGGTGCTGCAAAGATGTATCAGGACTTGAGACAGCACTATTGGTGGAGGCGGATGAAGAAAGACATAGTAGAGTATGTATCTTGGTGTCTAAATTGTCAACATGTGAAATATGAGCATCAGCGACCGGGTGGATTATTTCAGAAGTTAGAGATTCCGGAATGAAAATGGGAGCGTGTCACTATGGATTTCATTGTTGGGCTCCCACGAACTCACCAGAAGTTTGATGCAGTTTGGGTGATTGTGGATAGGTTGACCAAATCAGCTTATTTCATTCCTGTGATTACTACTTACTCTTCAGAGTAGCTGGCTCAGGTATATATTCGCGAGATTGTCAGACTTCACGGTGTACCGGTATCTATCATCTCTGATCGGGGTACACAGTTTACCTTACGGTTTTGGAGGGCTGTACAACGAGAGTTGGGTACTCGTGTGGAGTTGAGTACATCATTTCACCCTCAGACGGACGGACAGTCCGAACGCACTATTCAGATACTAGAGGATATGCTTCGTGCGTGTGTGATAGATTTTGGGGGTGCTTGGGATCAATTTTTACTACTTGCGGAGTTTGCTTACAACAACAGTTATCAGTCAAGCATTTAGATGGCTCCGTATGAGGCCTTGTATGGTAGGCGGTGCCGGTCTCCAGTGGGTTGGTTCGAACTGGGGGAGGCTAGAATATTGGGTACAGACTTGATTCAGGATGCCTTGGAAAAGGTTAAGTTGATTCAGGATCGGCTTCGTACAACCCAATCTAAACAAAAGAGTTATGCATATCGGAAGGTTCGTGATGTTGCATTCATGGTTGGTGAGCGGATATTGCTCTAGGTTTCTCCTATGAAGGGTGTGATGAGGTTCGGGAAGAAGGGCAAGTTGAGCCCTAGGTATATTGGGCCTTTTGAGATTCTTGAAAGAGTTGGAGAGGTGGCTTACAGACTTGCGCTACCACCTAGTCTCTCGGCAGTTTATCCGGTATTCCATGTTTCTATGCTTCGAAAATATCACGGCGATCCGTCTCATGTGTTAGATTTCAGTTCGGTTCAGTCGGACAAGGATCTATCTTATGCTGAGGAACCAGTGGCTATTTTAGATAGGAAAGTTCGAAAGCTGAGTTCAAAGAGCATTGCTTCCGTGAAGGTACAATGGAGGGGTCATCCTTCGAGGAGGCAATTTTGGAGACCGAGCATGATATGTATTATTGTTATCCACACTTATTCACCAGCTTAGGTACTTTTTCTAACTCCGTTCGAGGACGAACGTTTGTTTTAGAGGTGGAGAATGTGATGACCCAAAATGTCATGTTTAAATTTAATAATTAATTCTATGTTCTAAGACCTTGAAAAGTACTATTTATCATTTCTCGACTTGCGTGCGCAGTCCGTAAAATATTTCGAAAAGTTTTTATATGAAAAATGGATTAAAATATGAATTAAAGCTTTAACACTCAACTGAGTTGACTTTGGTCAACATTTTGAGTAAACAGACTCGGATTAGTATTTTGACAGTTCCGGTAGGTCTGTATTGTGATTTGGTACTTGGGCGTATGCCCGGAATCAAATTCTGAGGTCCCTAGCCCGAGATATGGAATTTTGATGAAAAATTAAAAGTTTAAGTTTAAATAGTGATCGAGTGTCGAATTATGTGAAAACGACCCCAGAATAGAATTTTGATGATTCCAACAGCTCTGTATGGTGATTTTGGACTTAGGAGCATGATCGAAATTTTATTTAGAAGTCCGTAGTGAAATTAGGCTTGAAACGGCCAAAATAGGAATTTAAAGTTTGGAAGTTTGACCAGGGAGCTGACTTTTTGTTATCGGGGTCGGAATCTAGTTCTGAAAATTTTCACAGCTCCGTTATGTCATTTATGACTCGTGTGCAAAATTTGAGGTCAATCGGACTTGATTTGATAGGTTTCGACATCGAATGTAAAAGTTAAAAATTTTAAGTTTCATTAAGCTTGAATTGGAGCATAATTCGTGATTTTAGCGTTGTTTGATGTGAATTGAGGTTTCAAATAAGTTCGTATGATGTTTTAGGACTCGTTGGTGTATTTGGTTAAGGTCCTGAGGGACTCGAGTGAGTTTCGGATGGTTAACGGATCAAAAGTTGGACTTAAAACAGCTGCTGCAATTTTTCTCTACTGCTGGAAATTCTGGGCTGTGATCAAGGCAGTCCAAGATCGAGGTAGCCCAAGATCGAGGCCCAAAATCGGGGCAACGCAAGATCGAGGCAGCCCAAGATCGAGGCAGTCCCATGATCGGACTCCATGATCCGACTCCCATGATCGAACTCTATGATCGGACTCCCCATGATCGGACTCCCATGATCGGACCCCATGATCAGACTCCCATGATCGGACTCCCCATGATCGAGGTCCAGGATCAGACTCCATGATCGAGGTCAGCCTGGACAGATCTGTAAGTTATAAAAACAGGGGGGCTTCGGGGGCTTCTTCCCATTCGCCATTTTTAACAACTTGGAGCTTGAGCAAAGACGATTTTTGATATATTTTCAAGGAAAAACATTGGGGTAAGTGATTCTAACTAGGATTTGGTCAATATACATAAATATATATCATTGTTTTCACCATTTAATTAGTGTTTTGAGATAGAAATTTGGAATTTTTTTAGAAATCTCATAGGAACGAATTTTTGAGATTTCGGTGTCGATCCGGAATCGGATTTGAGTGAAACTGGTATGGTTGGACTCGTAATTGAATGGGTTATCGGGTTTTGTAAGTTTCGTCGGATTCCGAGATGTGGGCTCCACGGATAATTTTTGAGATAATTTCGGATTTTATTGAAAAATGTAATATTTTCTTATGAAATTGCTTCCTATAATTTTTTTGTTGACTGTATCGAATTAATTATGACTAGATACGAGTCGATCGGAGTCGGAAAGTCGAGAAAAAAGCATAATACTTGGTTAAATTAGAGCAGGTCGAGATAAGTGACTTGTCTAACCTTGTGTAGGGGAAATTTCCCTTAGGATTGATAATTGTAATGTGTGGAAAGTCGTGTACACGAGGTGACGAGTGTGTACACGGGCTAAATATGAAAGATTATGTTTTAAGTTGTGTAGATCACTGTTGCGCATTAATTAAATTATTTCATTTTCTTATATTCTTCATTATTGATTTAATATTTATATTTTAAATTTGCTTGACCTTTTCCTGCTAATTGTTTTATCTGTTTAGTTGGAACTTGGTTTCTTTTATTCTGTGCATTATTTGAAGGTTGATTTTTTTAAATTAAATATTATTAATATGAAGTATTTGACATTTTTAAACTTGATATTGAAGTAACGTATTAAAGATTTTGAAATATTATTTTCCTGAATTATTTACTCCTGAATATTTTTGTAAGATTTTCGTACTCATTGTGATGGAGCAGTGAGCTCTTTATTGTGGAAAAATATTATCGTTGAATTATTTTGACATGAGCCGTGAGCTCTTTATTATGGAAAAATATTGTTGTTGAATTATTTTGGCAAGTTAAATTATTTGAGCACCTAAGGTGCAAATTGTGATATATTGTGATATTGATACGCATGCGGTGGTTTAAGGTCTGAGTATTGAAACGCATGCGGTGAGATAAGGATGGCTTGATACGCGTGGCTAGTAGGGGGAACTACTAGAAGTCATGCGGTGTGATAAGGATGTCTAAAACGCGGGATGCTATTTTGAAAAAAATGTTTGTTCTAAAACAAATTGTGAAGGCTCCCGCGGTGAGATAAGAAAATGAGATATTGTGAATTTGTTTATGATTTGGGACTACGAGGCGGTACCTTGGGAGTGCCCTTGTTGATATTGATTTATGGCCGCAATTGCCTTTGATTATTGTTGTGATTTTCTTAAAGTTGAAAAGAATTCTGTTTTGTTTCCACGAGATATGTATTTGCCATTATTTGGTGTAATTAAATGTGACATACTACTTGATTCATTTACATTGTCATTTTATCTTATAATATTATTTAAATATTTTACCATGCCCTTATTTATTCTCCAGTAAGGCCTGATCTCTAGTAGGGCCTGACTTGACCTCGTCACTACTCTACCGGGGTTAGGCTTGGTACTTACTGGGTACCGCTGTGGTGCACTCATACTACGCTTCTGCACATCTTTTTGTGCAGATTCAGGTACATCTTATCAGACCAGGCATTAGTAAACTAGCTGTACGAGGAGATTTCGAGGTATATCTGCCAGCGTCCGCAGACTCTGGAGTCCCCTTCTATCTTACTATCTTATCTTCCTTATTTGCTTTAGACTATAATGTAGAGAGATAGAGAATAAATTCTTAGAAGCATGTGACTTATTTCTACCGGGTTTTGGGAGTTGTAATTATTTAAATTGTAGTTTATTTATTTCAGATATTTATGATTATTCCGCATTGATAGGCTTACCTAGTCTTAGAGACTAGGTGCCATCACGACCTCCTACGAAGGGAATTTGGGGTCGTGACAATTAGCACCAAAAAAAAAACTCAATGGAATAGCAAACACAAGATTTGAGGGTAGGGGTGTTCAAAGGTAAATAATTTATTCTTGAGGGGGTAATTACAATATTCAGAAGATCTTGAAAATTTCCCTCAAATCTTTAGGTAAAGTTAAAACTTTTTAAATTTCTTTGGACGGATTAGGGAGAGAGACAGAGACTCTGCCACTTGCTAGTGGGGGCGATTCGATTTTATAGTCCATTAATTAATGTTATTTTAGTTATATGATATTTAGCATAGAAGATCAGTACAAAATAATACAGGAGGTCTATAAAAGTAGCACAAGAGATTTATGTAAGAATTTTTCTTTATTCAAATAATGAGTATAGGAGATCATTTTCTCCGTCAGCACCCCTCGAATAGACCCTTGGTTTACCATCTTTATCTTAAAAATATTGGTATATTTGGCTCCGTTTTTGTATGATTTTCTTCAACTATCATAATAAATGTAGTTTAATATTTTTACTCAATAAACATTCACAACGTTCAATGACTAAAAATATATAACTAATCGAAATTTAACTTGAGATATTTTTTTCATATGAAACATAATTCCAATCAGTAACTGTCACGATACAAAATCCTATCCCGTCGTGATGGCGCCTATCCCAATACTAGGCAAGCCGACAAAATTAATAACCCACAATTTCTTTTAAATACGAAAAATATGATAATTATGTTTAAGAGAAAATACCACAAATACAGGATATAAATACACTCCCAAAACCCGGTGTCACTGAGTACATGAGCATCTAAATGATAACAAAGTCTGACTGTTAAAAACACTGTCTAAAAATATATAACAGTACAAAAACTGAAAGAAAAGAGAGTCAAGGTGCGGACGCCAAGCAGCTACCTCGATAATCTCCAACAGATAAAACTCTGAGAACTAGCAACCGCCATGTCCAGAAGTACCTGGATTTGCACACGAGGTGTATGGTGTAGTATGAGTACAACCAACTCAGCAAGTAACAATACTAAATAAAGAACTGAAAGTAGTGATGAGTTTCACATCTGAGTCCAATTATAGTAATTTTTAACATAATAAGGTAGGCATGCTTTCAAGTTCAACATTTAAGGCACTCATCATAAGGTAATATCTCTCAAAAATTTCCAAAACAATGATATATGACATCTTAAATGAAACAGTAATAAATCAAATGCATCCTCTCTGGACCACAGTCACTCAGCCATTCCATTCACTCAGCACTCGCACTCAGTAGGGACCTGCGCTCACTGGGAGTTTACAGACTCAGAAGGGGCTCCTACAGCCCAAGCGCTATAATCCGCACTGACAACTCACGTGCCGCACGGACAACTTACGTGCTATAGTATCAATATCTGAATCCGCACGGACAACTCACGTGTTGCACGGACAACTCACGTGCTATAGTATAATATCTGGATCTGCACGGATAACTCACATGCTGCACTGATAACTCACATGCTATAGTATAATATATGGATCCGCACGGACAACTCACGTGCTGCACGGACAACTCACGTGCTATAGTATAATATATGAATCCGCACGGACAACTCACGTGCTATAATATAATATTTCACAATCAAGCCCTCAACCTCACTCAGTCATAAATCTCTCTAGTCTCTCGGGCTCTCAATGATCATGCAAATCAGCCCAAACAACAATAATTTGATGCATCAATAATGAACAATAGAGACTGAGATAAAATAAATAAGTAAACATTGACTGAGTACAAAATAACAATTTAGCAGATAAATCAACATGTGCACGACCTCTGTGGGTCCTTACAGCGCCAACACATAATCTAAACATGATTTGTGGTTCAATTTCTCTACTACACGGAGAATGTATAAATAACAACAGATTATTCAACTATACAGTTCCATGGAATTTGACCAAGTCACAATTCCCACGGTGCACGCCCACACACCCGTCACCTAGCATGTGCGTCACCTCAAAACCAATCATATAATACATAATCCGGGGTGTCATACCCTCAGGACCAAATTTAGAGTTGTTACTTACCTCGAACTATGTAATTCTTTATTCTACTATGTCTTTGCCTCGCGAATCGGCCTCCGAACGCCTCAAATCAAGACACAGTTAATTCAATTCAGTCAATACTAATTATAGGAATTAGTTCTATATGAAAGTACTAATTTTCTAACAAAATTCAAAATTTAACTCAAAAATTACCCGAAATGACATAACGGAATTGTTCCAATTTTCAGAATCGGATTTCGATCCCGATATCAAAAAGTCAACTCCTCGGTCAAACTTCCAAACTTAAATTTTTTATTTTCGCAATTTCAAGCCTAATTTAGCTACGGACCTCAAAATAAATATTTGGACACATTCCTAAGTTTGAAATCACCATACAAAGCTATTGGAATCATCAGAATTCCATTCCAGGGTCGTTTACACATAATTCACCATCCGATCAATTATTTCAACATAAACTTTCAAAATAAGAATTGTTCTTTCAATTAACTCCTGAATCATCCGAAAACCAAACTTGACCACCCTCGCAAGTCATAATACACATTTCAAAGCTGCTCGAGACCTTAAGCTACTGAACGAAATGCTAATTCTTAAAATGACAAGCCGGGTCGTTACATTCTCCCCCACTTAAACATACGTTCATCCTCGAACGTGCCAAGAGTTGTTCCTAAATCTTCAAATCACTATTTTACCTTATCACACACATACCCGGGGGTGATACCATGTCACCCTATTCCATATAGGCCTGGCGACACCACATAACTGAAAATTACTAATTTAGCATTAGCCCATAAACTTTGGAATCCAATTTTTAACATCCAAAAATTTCTTTTCAAGACCCGAATCTCACATCTACACTCTGTATGAGTCTTAACAAGCTGTATTAAGCCTTAGCCATAACTCCAGATGTAGTCACATGAAATACCACACAACCCGCATACTCGCAATAGTTTCTAATCACTGTAGCAGCTAAAAATAAACCTGATACCAGTATTAAACCCCATATCAAACAACACCTCATTCCAAAACCTTCGTACACTACCAATAATGAAAGAAACACGCGAAATTCCATGATCACTTACCAAATCAACAAGTCACAGAGCTTTTCCTCGTTCAACAAGTACCATAGCCAATTATTTAAGCCAAATTCTAAATTTTTCTTCCAACATCCTATAATCAAACATGATAGTATCCATTCTAGGTCCAATGACCTTATATCACCAAACATAACTATTCTAGCTATTCCGGTGTAATCCTGCCTTTTCGGCAAAGAACATCATTTAAAACCAACTCATCAAATTATGTGAGAAGAACATATGTGTGTGCATCTGCATATTTTTTTCTCTCAAATTGCCCTGATTAGGCGATCGCATAGCATGTAGAGGAATGAAACAATTAATCAGATAAACGATCAAGGAAATAGAAATTCCACACACTGCACGGACAACTCACGTGCTAACAATAGAACCCGCACGGACAACTCACATGCCAATAATATAATCCTCCCGGTATAGTCCCAGGCCTCCATTCCAAATATATCATATGGGAGCATTTAAATAGGTATACAGGTATATGATAAATGAAATAAGATTCACATGCTTCTAGTGTAACTATCCGGCCTGTCATTTTGAGTATTACAATCCCGTTCCCCTATTTACTGCTCTATTTGTACTTTATAGCTATATTATGACCTATCTGATTAGTTAGTTCGGGTCTGGAGAGATTTCAAAATGAATTGAGACACTTAGTCTCGTAATGGAAAGCTTAAGTTGGAAAAGTCGACGGGATGTTAACTTATGTGTAAACGACCTCGGATTTGAATTTTGATGATTCCAATAGCTCCGTATGGTGATTTTGGACTTTGGAGCATGTCCGAAAAATTATTTGGAGGTCCATAGTGTAATTAGGCTTGAAATGACAAAAGTTGAATTTTGAGAATTTTGACTAAGGAGTTGACTTTTTGATATCGGGGTCGGAATCTAATTCTGAAAATTGAAATAGGTCCGTAATGTGAAATATAACTTGTGTGAAAAATTTGAAGTCATTCCGGATTGATTTGATGTGTTTCGGCACAAGATATAGAATTTGAAAGTTCAAAGTTCATAGATTTTAATTTGAGGTGCGATTCGTTGTTTTGATGTTGTTTGATGTGATTTGAAGCCTCGAGTAGGTCTGTGGTATATTTTAGGACTTGTCAGTGTATTTGGTTGAGGTCCCGGGGGCCTCGGGTGAGTTTTCGATGGTTAACAGATCAAATTCGGACTTAAGAAAAATGGTGAAACTGCTGCCTCTGATGTGATCGCACCTGCGAGGGTCTTGGCCGGAGGTGCGATGCCGCAAGTGTGGCGGGGTTTGCGCAGATGCGGAACTTGGGTTGGCCTGGGGTCTTCGCAGGTGCGGCGAATTTTGCGCAAAAGCGCGACCGCAGATGCGGTCCTAGGCATCACAGAAGCGATCATCGCTGGCCCAGCTGTTCTCGCAGAAGCGGGATTTTTCCGCAGAAGCGAAGGTCGCAGGTGCGACCTCTTGTCCGCATCTGCGAAAGTGCTGGGCAGAACCCTATAAGTTTGAGGGTTCATGATGTTTCACCATTTTCAAATTTTGGAGCTCGGTTTGGGCTATTTTGGAGAGGAATTTTTTCACACAACTTGGGGTAAGTATTCTTGACTCCCTTGTGATTATATTCCATGAATCTATCTTTATTTTTAGCAATTGGTTGATTAATTTAAAGAGGAAATTTGGGGTGTTGGCCTAAAGTTCATAATATGAATTTTTGAGTTTTGAACATCGAGTTGGAGTCGGAATTGAGTGAAATTAGTATAGTTGAACTTGTAATTGGATGAGTTGTTGGATTTTGTAAGTTTCGTCGGATTTCAAGATGTGGGCCCCACGGGCAATTTTTGGAGTGTAATTTCGGATTTTGTGGAAAATATTACTATTTTGTTATGGAATCAATTCCTATAATTGTGTGGACTGAATCAAATTAATTGTGACTAGATTCGAGCCTTTCAAAAGTTGACACGCGCAGAATGGAATTTCTGGAGCATTGTTTAGCTTGCTCGACATTAGATTCGTCTTGTTCGAGGTAAGTAACTCTTCCAATCTTGCAGCTGAGGGTATGAACCCTGATTATACGTGTTTTGTATTTGGTGTTGAGGTGACGCACATGCTAGGTGACGGGTGTGTGGGCGTACACCGTGTGAACTGTGACTCAGTTATCTCTGTGGTACTGTGTAGCTATTTGAACTTGTCTGAAATCATGAAATCTCTACGTACTAGAATTATCAAAATGTGATTCAGGCTATAAACTATGTATAGGCTACATGTCTATCCTGTTGAGACCCACCGAGGTCATTTCTGTTGTTAAGTTATCTGCTTTCATTGCATTACATACTCAGTCATACGCATTCATATGCATATAATATCTCAGTCTCTGTTATTTTTTATTGATACATCATATCATCATTTTCGAGCTATTTTCATGACTTTGTGAGCCCAAGAGAGAGAGACTGGAGAGATTGATGACTGAGTGAGGCCGAGGGCCTGATTGATTCTGATATTGATACTGATTTATGATAGCGCTTGGGCTGAAGGAGCCCCTCTGGAGTCTGCACACACACCCAGTGAGCGCGGTTTTATATTATTGAGGGATGGATCTTCCCTGGACATGGATCTTGTCCGAAGTATTATATACCTGGAGATGGATCTTCTCATCGGGCTGGATTGGCCCTACTCGGTACTGAGTGACTGATGATTAGTTGATGTGTATATTCCGGGATGGATCTTCCCTGGGCCGGATTGGCCATATACAATACCGAGTGATTGAGCATGATGAGTGGAATGTGTGAGAAAAGTGAGATTCAGTACTCTGAGAGTGTGAGTACATGAGTTCATATCAAAGATACATTGTATTGACATGCACACATGACATACATGCATATAGATGTATTTTTCTCATGTTGTACGATATCACGTCATTCATGATTTTATCACACGTGTTGACATATGGGCATAGTGATGCATTTGTTTTAGACTGGTTATCTGGAAAGAAAATGAGACATCTTAGTTATCATTGAAAGGAATTTTGGGAAAAATTACTGTTTTCAAACTTACTCATATTTTTGGCAACTTCGGTAAACGATTTTGGTTTTCACTGATGTGCTCGGCAGGCAGAACTGTTTTTAGAAATTATGATTTTGCTGAGCATTTTTATCTCTGAGTTACTTCCTGTATTATTTGCTTTACGTTGTTATGGACTGTTATTGGCTATGGGTGTTGGACCCGACCGTGGTGCAAGTTCGTCACTACTTTCAACATAAGGTTAGGTTTGTTACTTATTGAGTACATGAGGTCGGTTGTACTTATACTACACGTATGCACCTTGGGTGCAGATGTTGGCTGTTGATGTTACTGTGTTCGTTGGGAGCTGGATCTAAATATGTACCCGCATTCCGGTTGTAGTTGCCTCTTATTCATGATAACCTTAGATTCATAAAACTATATTTATGTAATTTTCAAACAGATGATGTATTTACTTTATACCAGCTTTGTAAATTATATTTTTAGAAGCTCATGATTTGTACTACCAGTTCCTGGGGAATGTATCAGATTCAGTTATTTATTTACTTAATTATTTTATTAGTTGTTATTGGAATTGGTTAATAGTTAATTGGCTTACCTAGCGGGTTGGGTTATGTACCATCACGACTAGTTAGATTTTGGGTCATGACAAGGTGGTATCAGAGCTCTAGGTTCATAGGTTCTACAAGTCATGAGCAAGTGTCTAGTAGAGTCTTGCGAATCGGTATGATGACGTCCATACCTATCTTCGAGAGGCTACAAGGCATTTAAGGTAATATCCCATCTTTCTTTCCTTATCGTGCGAAATTGATTCAGCTTAAAATATCACTCTTTGAATTCCTTCCACGCATTCGTATGCGCACATGAGCGCTCGAAATCAGTTGTGCATCGCCGGTATGTGATTCTATGAACGAGGTTCGAGATATGTATTCTGTGTTTTGGTGATGGGCCAGTCTGGGGGACTTGAGGCCATGATTAAACTGCATCTTAAGCTCGGTAGCTTCAGTTGTAACTTGTACATTTGGACTCATATGTCCGGTGATGTCCCTACGAGTGGAATTTGTGGCTCGATGAGCGGTGGAATGGATTTGTGATGAGTATGATGTAACTACGGGATACATTAAGATGATTTGAATGTGACGAGAAGTGTTTCCTTGAAATATAAAGGAAAGGCCATTGGGTGCTTAATTTTTGTTTTGATGTGACGTATAGTCTCGAGTATGAATATTTTGAAGGATCTTTCACGTTGTTAAATTTTGGGACAAATTAAATTCTCATGTCTGGTTAATGAGTTTTGACTCAGATAGACTAAGTGACGGCATAGTAATTGTGACTACGAAAGAGTATAACAAGATACCAATTTGAGGCTAAACATGTAGATTATCCCCTGCGGAGTAATCTACGTAGGTGTGTTCCTTATAATGTGAGTGGAGAGTTTCTTTTCTGCCAGCGGGGCATATGTGTTGAGATTTGAATTTGAATCTGGTTGAGAAAGTTGACTTGAGTGTTAAGAGAATGAATGCGAGCTTAGCAGACGATTGGGTATTTTTATGGTTGGTGTTGTATGAGCTTGAGAAGAATTTTCGTTGAACTGACCGTGGTATTATGGCAGTAATAGAGTATGGGTACTGCGAGTTATCGAGTGTTTTAATTTATGGCTTTGAGCCAAGTGGGGGGAGCCTGCTATTGACAATTAAATTCATGGTTATATGTTAAATTTTAGTTTTGGGTCTGAGGCATACTTGTGGATTAGGTATGGCTTGGAGAGGTTGAAATCGAGGATGACTCGAGTACTGAAATTCCTAAATACGGGTTATATTGCGCTTTATGAGTATATGAAAATTATGGGATGAGTGAGTTGTTATTCATGAATAATGTAGTGCGCACATAGTATGAATTTGATTAGTGGTGTAAGGCAGGATTACCTCTTTGAGTGGTGTTGTGCTAATGTGGCACGTGTCTTTCAGCCCATTTGGGCGGTGCAATTTAGATTTGAGCAAAATGGGCGACTCTCAGGAGGTGATAATGGATTCAAAAATGTATAAGTGGCAATTGAAAAATTTTTGGATTCGTATATCGCTAGAATCAATTATTTATATTGGATGGTGCCGGGACTTGCGATAATTCTGTATGACTATGGATTCTACATTTCAGTATAAGAAAAAGAAGAGGGGCATTTTTTAAAATTCACATAAGGTATTTTCAGAGTGAGTATTGCATTTGTGGTAATTATGGAGGTGCTTAAGAATAATACATTTGCTTATGGGCCGTAGAGCGTGTGGTTCTATGATAAGGTTTGTGGGGTGAGTTGTGGTTAAAGATCGTGGTGTTTTAGCAAGGAGAAGTATCAATCTGAAGATAAATTCGGAAGGGACTCGGAGAAATAGGACAACTGGGTAGTAGACAGGACCAGTATGGCAATTGTAGGATCGGTCTTTTGGGTAATTACGATGTGGTAAGACTTTACAGATATTTTGGTGGTAATATTCTTGGGTTTGGTGACCTGCGTGGCCAGGTCGAGTTAGAGGAATTCAGTTCCAATAGCTTGGTCATGTGCAAATGGATTCCAAAGTTTTCTCGAGGATTTTCTACCACGGTTCGAGATAAATATTTTCTACTGGCCTGAGAAACATGTTGAGTATTGTAATTTTCTACCGGATGGGATCAAATGGAAGGCTTCTGGCTGACCGGATATGTATTCTACTTGTGACTCAGAATGATTATGAGGTTCTCGTATTTTTCATATGATGACATGATAGATGCGGTATGTTGTGTGAGATTAGGTTTGCATGTGCAAGGTCACGATTTAGTTTTAAAAGGGTGGTCATAAATTCTTAGAGGGCATGGACGGTTTTCGATGTTTAGATGAATGCTATAACTATTTGGTATTGCGTGAGTAGAGTGTACATTTCTGAAGGCGCACTATGTTTTGAATTATGGATATTTCATAGGTGTAGCGGCACTCTCCTAGTTGATCGACTGTTGAGTTTAAGATGTTGCTATGTGGGCCGAAAGAATGGGAGAAGTATTCCTCGCGAGATGATCATGTATGAGAGATGTGTTAGACATTCGGGCTGTGGAGATGGAATCAGAAATAGTGATTCGTCTGTTCTATGGATTTGGAAATTAGGAGTTTACAGGAGTAGATTGTTTCATGGTTACGGACTGTGAAGTCATGACCGAAGCTAGCCAGATGATAACATGTATTATGGCTTAGTCATTGTGGATTTTTGGAGGGTTATTTATCTATTTGTGGGTGACCAGAGATTGGTAGGCCCAATTAGGATGTGTATTCTACACCGAGTCGGATTGGTTGGCTCCATACTGCTATTGTTGGGGGATGTGCCATTCGATTGATGTTGAGTTTATTCGTATTCTGAAATGATCTGTGAGTTACTCTTTTATGCTACGATGAGTTGTAATTCATTGGTTATGCACACATGGTGCGGTTTTATTGGGGGCCTTATGGCGGAATTTGAGCGAGATGAGTATTTGGGTATTGCATGATTGATTGCGTATTAGCTATGTTCTTTCAGGTTTTGTGTGGCATTGAGTCATTTGCCTGTCCATGGTTATTGATTTTTGAGCAGGGTGGCTCGAGGTATATAATATGGACCATTATTTGGATGGGGTCACGCATTGCATCGGAGTTATGTTAAGGTATGAACCTTGTGTTAGAATCGTGTGATGGTTCTACAGTGTGGGATGGATTTTCAGCATTTCGTTGTGGCGGTACTTGTTAATCTTGCGGGGCAGTTCTCTCATTCGAGTTATTTTCCATGACTGAGTACATTTGAATTATTACATATTGGCGCATAGATGGTACGGTTTGTGGCTCTGAGTCATATTGGTGTGGCATGTCTGTGGGATAGTTGTGTTTAATAATATAAGGTCAATGGACCTAGAATGGGTACTATCAGGCTTGAAACAAAATTTTCGGGAGGATAATATTGAAATTCGGCTTAGAAAGTGATTATGGTTCTGGTTGGGGAGAGAGAGCTCCAAGACTTGTTGATCTGATAAGGGGTCATGAGATTTATGTGTGTTTCTTTCATTATCAGCAGCATATGAAGGCTTTGGAACGAGGTTTTATTTGATATGGGTTTTAATGCTAGTACCGGGTTTGTTGGAGTAGTTACGGTGATCGGGAATGGTGCTGCGAGCATGCGAGTTGTGTAGTATGTTATGTGATTATATATGGGGTTATGGTTATGGCTAGGGGTGTCAATGGTTATTTAAAAACCGAATGAACCGACCGAACCGAACCGAACTGATTTTTAGGTTTTTTTATTAAAACCGTAGGTTTTTTTATAAATTTATAACTGCACCGAAAAATTAGGGTAGGTTTTTTATTTTATTTTATTTAAAGAACCAAAAAATAACCGAACCGAACCGAATATATATATAAATATATTTGAAAATAATAAGGAATTAAATTTTTGGCCTTGAGCCTTCAGCGTTGAGCCTACAAGTATTTAATATCCCAAATCCCTACTTTTAAAACCTAATTTTCCTACTAAGAGTAAAGAGTCTAAGACTGCTTCTATTGAAACCAAAGTTCTGCCATCGTTCTTAAGTTAGCACTTAGCACTTAGCAGCAAATCACAAAGCACAAGGTATTGATTTCTCTCCTCTCGTATGCCTACTGATTTCTATTATTCAGCTATGCATAGTATATTAAAATAAATTTTGCACAAACAACTCAAATTGTCTATATCGAATTTAAATAAGTACTTCTATTAAGTTATAACACGCACCGTTGCTACTAGTATATGATACTTTTATATGCTACAATCGTTGATTTGATAGTTTTATTCTTTCTGAAATTTTATCATTTAATCATACTTTTTGGAATATTAATTCTTTCTTCTAGTTACTAATAACTTAGTTTTGATTTATTATAACAGGTTGAATTTATGGAGCAATCTCTTCAACAGAATATCTCTGATCGTGGCAATGCAAAAAATAGTACAACAGGTTCTAAAGCAGGTAATCCTCTCCGACCACCTCAAAAGCGAAAAATGACCAATCAAAATGTCCCTCAAAAGAAAAATAGTGATCATGGGTCAGAAGCTTGGCATCATTTTACTAGAATTGAAGGAAGTGAACCAGTTAAGGCTACATGTAATTATTGTAAAAAAGAAATTGCCGCTTCAGGGCGAAATGGCACTTCAGGCATGTGGAACCATCTGGATAGGTGTAAATTATATCCTTTTAGAAGAGAAAAAAAAATCAAAAATCTAAAACTGATTTTACCATTAAAGGCGAGGAAGGTGATAAAATAGAAGTTGGTAAATTAAGGCCTCTTAATATAGAGGAAATTAGAAATGCCCTTGCTGGCATGGTTATTATTGATGAATTGCCATTTAAGACTGTAGAAGGAGGGATTTTTAAGAGATATAGTAGAGTACTTGAACCAAGATTTATAATCCTTTCAAGGAATATAGTTGTAAAAGATTGTCTAGAGCTTTATATGAAAGAGAAGTCCATTTTGAAAACAATAATTAAAAATCATCGTGTGTGCCCTACCACAGATACTTGGACATCAATTCAAAACCTTATTTATATGTGTCTCACAACACATTAGATTGATGATGGTTGGTTTTATGAAAAGAGAATTTTAACTTTCAGCTTATTGAGAGCCATGCGGGAAGGATTATTGCTAGTTATATTGAGGAATGTTTAATTAATTGAGAAATTAAAAGTGTTCTTACAGTAACAGTAGACAATGCAAGTTCTAATGATACATGTCTTGATTACTTGATAAAGTGTGTTAAATGAAAAGATTCAATTTTAGACAATAAATACATACATGTCAGATGTGCAGCTCACATTGTTAATTTAATTGTAAAAGAAGGTTTAGCAGAATAGGATAAAGCCATTATTAGAATTCGAAATACAATAAGGTATGTGCGATCCTCTCCTGCCAAGTATAGTTTGTTCAAAAAATGTGTTGAGAAAGAGAAGATTTCATGGAATCATCTTGTTTGTCTCGATGTTGATACTAGATGGAATTCCACATATAAAATGTTGGAATATGTTGAGAAATTTGAGAAAGCTTTTGTAAGGATGGAATTAGATGATCCAAACTATAAGAAGTACTTTGATGGAGGTTATAATGGAGCCGGATATGAAAAAAAAGAGACAAAAAATAATAAAGAAAAAGGTCAAAAAATTATTGGATTTTCCAATATGAATGATGTTAGTAATTTTTGTGAAGAATTGAGAGACGGGAGGAAGAAGTTCGTGAATAAGAAAAAAAGAGATAAGAAAATCATTGGCCCTCCTAAGCATGAAGATTTTCAAGCTGCGAGATGCTTTGCAAAGTTCTTAAAGTTATTCTATAATGTGACATTGAAGTTTTTTGGCTCATTGTACACTACTTCTAACACTTTTTCCCGTAAATTGGTTGCTGTTTATTCTGCAATTGGATCTCTTTCCCTTAATAAAGATGATGGCATGAGAAGCATGTCACTAAAAATGATGGAGAAATTCGATAAATATTGGTCTTTTAATAGTAAGACCAATTATTTGTTGTTTGTTGCTATTGTGTTGGATCCATGTTTCAAGTTAGAATATGTTGAGTTTTGCTTTGGTGAAATGTATGGTCATGATAATATCTTAATAAAATCAAAAATTGCTAGTGTGACAGAGTGTCTCGATGAGTTGTATCATGAGTATAAGAGATTGTATACATTTGAACAAGAGAAATTTGAAGATTTATCTTCTAATGAAGTTTCTCATGGCATGGATATTGATGAATGTGATAAAAGTTTGGACTTTCTTGACTCTCAATTTGCAAAGCGCAGAGAATCACAAAAGAAAACAGAGAATGCATCGGAGTAGAGGTGGCATGTGGGCCGGGCCCGGTCCTAAGTGGGCTTCGTGGGCCCGGTCCTAAGTGGGCCGGTCCTAGACGGGCTGGTCCTAAGCGGTCCCGGGCTTCGCGGGTTTCTTGTTGGAACCGGTCCGTGACCGGGACTACGAACTAACGGTCTCGTGTTAAGTGGGCCGATTTCGGGCCTAAGCGGGCCCAAACCATTTTCTATGAGCGAATGAGTCCATACTTATTTATCATTAGAAAGACCTATTCGTAATAATTTGAGTTTATTCATTCTGTCTTTCTTTATGAATTTTTATAATCTATGGATAAAATAAATACGATAAAAACCAATATGAATATTATAAAGACAATAAAAAAAATTGTTACGTTTCCACCTCAAAGTGAAATATAGTATTTAGTTCTTTCTTTCATTTAATGCCTATTGGTGTTCCAAAAGTTCCTTTCCGAAGTCCTGGAGAGGAAGATGCATCTTGGGTTGACGTATAGTGCGGCTTGTCAGATATATTGGGTCATATGGTATTTACCCGTTCTCTCCCCCGATCGAGATATCCCCCGTTTCACCCAAGAAATATAAATTTAATCATCCAAAATTTGGAGCGTGAAGTGCAATTAGATCCATTTTTGAGGGGATTCATATTACTATTATCAATTAGAATAATTTATGGTTGGCTTGGTTGGACTAAAAAAATGAAGTATCCAGGCTCCGTTTAGAAAAAACCCAATAGGATTGGTAAGATATCTATGATTGCTATTCATATTTTTTCTTTGTAAAGAGATCCTAATTGTCAAGCAAAGTTATCTCAACTCTAAGAAATACTTGTATAAAATGAATTGAAAAAAAAAGAAATACAAAAAGAAATGGTAATGGGAGCATTTGTCCTATATGTACAAATCCAAATCGGGCAGATCTTTACCCGGAGTAGAGCATAAACCTAAAAAGATGAAACAGACCCATTCAGGAACAAGAAAATACCATCGCGGTTTGGATTAAATCTCGATGAAAGAATACATCAATGAGAAGTTAATTCGATAAGTTTAATGACCCTTTCTTATAACTTAAAATTTTATAATAGAAAATCGAAAATATAAAAAAGGAGTCAAAACTCGTCTTTATTGAAAAATCGAAGAAAAGCCCTTTCGTTAGAAGTAAGAAAGAACCTTTCTAGAAAAAAAGAAAGAAGACTGGAATCTATACATTGATTCACAATTTTTTTGAACCGTATGCATCAAAAGGCGCATGTACGGTTCCTAAGGGATACAATTTTACCCTAATCAACCGACTTTATCGAGAAAGATTACTTTTTTTAGGCCAAGAGGTTGATAGCGAGATTTCGAATCAACTTATTGGTCTTATGGTATATCTCAGTATCGAGGATGAGACCAAAGATCTGTATTTGTTTATAAACTCTCCTGGGGGCTGGGTAATACCTGGGGTGGCTATTTATGATACTATGCAATTTGTGCGACCAGATGTCCATACAATATGCATGGGATTACTATATTATACTATATGTATAGCTTAAGATACATAAAAAGACAAAAATATTGTAAAGAGATATTCAAAGCAATGCGTTATATTTTTATTATAGCATTAAAAAATCATGGCAATATCTTTCTTAGTCTTTATCCCCCCTATGGAATGAGCACAACAAGGTGCCAATACCACCATTGAGAAAAAAAAGAAACTAATCAAGATGTGCCAAAATACAAGTTATATATTAATTTACATGATATCTTTTATAAATTTCATAAATCCTTCAAGGTCCGGAGGAATTTCCGTTGGTGGTGGCGAAAACTAAGCTTGGTCATCACCGCTTCCAGGCGAAGCATCATCTTCCGCAAGTTCAGCTAGCATTTCTTCATAAGCTTCGTCTACCTCTGGTTGTGATTAGCAAGTCCAAAATTTCTTCTTTTCGAACGGATCCAATCTCTGAAAAGTACTGATTTTTCCAAGCTCTCCCTCATAGACGCTCTATAATCACCGAGTTGAAGTTTTGCTTGACTGAAAGCGCTCTCTGATGCCACTGTTGAAGCTTGAATATTTAAAATATCTCGGGCCATCCTTGAAAGAATCGGAAAGTATTTTTCTTTGTCCTTCCACCATTCCAAAATATTAAAGGAGCCGTCGGAATTTACTTCCTCAAATCCCTGTGACAAATAAACTTGAAGCTCATTTAGTTGTGAAAAATCACTAGTACTAGAACCTTGAGAATCCCTGAACCCTGCCCAAACACTAAGTGCTCTTACTCCCGTAGTTCTTTTAGATGATTGAGAACTAGAAGAAGAAGGAGTTGGAACATTTGGTCTAGCATGATCTAATGCAACTTGATAAGCATTATAATGAACATTTATTTTAATTGAGGCTGTTGCGTCCGCAAGTTTAGATAACTCCTCATCTTCAAGTGCTAAATCATTATAAGCAGTTTCATATCAAAATTGAGGACCTCCTAATTTCATAGTAGGATTTAACAATGCAGCAACACCATAAATAGGGAGAATAGGAAAAAAATATTTTTTAAATTTTTTTCTCATGGAATCAATAGCAAGTTGATAAATTTCCCCACCCTCTAAAAAATGATCAAACAAATTTGCAAGTTTTGCAATATAAACTAAACAGTTAGAAATAGTAGGATAATATTGCCCAGAAAATTCATTTGTAGCAATATGAAATTTTTCTAAAAAATCTACAAGCATTTTAACATTAGCCCAATCCGCATTTGTAAGGTGCTCATCATCATCACTTACATGAGCATTAAACATTGAGTTTATGGGATTTCTATATTCATATACAACAACTAAACTTTCATACATGTAATTCCATCTAGTTGGACAAGGTTTAGGAACCTTTCTTTCTCTTAGGCCAAATTCATCGCATCTTTTAAAATATTCTTTAAGTCTACTTCTAAGGTTTGAATAAAAAAGTCAATTAAGAGCCATTTTAACCTTTTCAATTTCAACATTTAAAATTCGCATACCATCACCCATAATTAAATGGTAAATATGACAAATATATCTAACATGAAAAATGTTAATAAATGCAGGACTTAGTGTAGTGGTAAGCAAGGCTACAACATTTGTGTTACTAGTAGCACTATCTATTGAAACTGACATTATTTTATCACTAATGCAAAAATATCTACAAATATCCGTAATCGTGCTAGAAATAAACTGCCCTGTGTGACGTGAATTAATTATTCTATAAGCAATAATGCGCTTTTGCATTATCCAATCCTCATCAATCCAATGATTGGTAACAGTAAGTTAATCACAGTCATTACCACTTCTACCAATATCAGTTGTAATAGCAACACGACAATTTATATGAGAAAATAAATGACGCAAATATTGTTCATATTCATGTTTATATTTATAAATATCACTCTTTACGGTTGTGCGAGGAAAACCTTTATAAGTAGGATTATAAACTTTTCTAATATAATGCACAAAGTGAGGGTTAGAAGGAAAACTATAGGGTAAGCACATAACAGTAACCATTTTTGTCAATTCTTCCCGATCTTTTTTTGGATCATAATATAAAATACCACCGGCAACAGTGTTAATTTTCGGTTGAAATTGATTTGACCCGGTACTAAGGTCAGCCTGATTAGGTGCACTTGTCCCCTCAGCCATAAACTAGGAGTGGTTGACTGTTTAATAGTACATACTTATTTAGATATTTAGATATTGTCTTAATCTATATTTTGTATGTGACTATTTCAAAATATACCGAAAATTAACCGAACCATACCAAAACCGAAACCGAAGAGAAACCGAAATGATTGGGACGGTTTTGAAAAGTCCAATTTTGGTTACACACAATAGAATAACCGAAAAATTGGTATGGTTTATATTTTATAAAAAAACCAACTGAACCAAACCATTTACACCCCTAGTTATGGCTTGATACAGCTTGTTCAGACTCATACAGTGTGTAAATGTAAGATTCAGGTCTTGAAAAGAAATTCTGAAGGTTGTAAATTGAATTCCAAGGTTTTTGGGCCGAGATTGAATTAATGATTTTTGTTGTGGCGTGTTGTCGGGCCTATATGGGATAGGGTGACGTGGGATCACCCTGGATACGTGCGTGGTAAGATGGAATAGTGATTTGATGGCTTGGAAATAACTCTTGACACGTTCGAGGATGAACATATGTTTAAGTGGGGGAAAATGTAACGACCCGGCCGGTCGTTTTGAGTATTACAGCCTCGTTCCCCCATTTACTGCTCAATTTGTACTATATAGCTATATTATGACCTATCGGATTAATTAGTTCGGGTCCGGAGAGATTTCGAAATGAATTGAGATACTTAGTCTCGTAATGAAAAGCTTAAGTTGGAAAAGTCGATCGGATATCGACTTATATGTAAATGACATCAGATTTAAATTTTGATGATTCCAATAGCTCCGTAAGGTGATTTTAGACTTAGGAGCGTGTCCATAAAATTATTTGAAGGTCCGTAGTTGAATTAGGCTTGAAATGGCGAAAGTTGAATTTTGGAAAGTTTGACCGAGGGGTTGACTTTTGATATCGGGGTCAGAATCCGATTCTAGAAATTGGAATAGGTCCGTAATGTGAAATGTGACTTGTGTACAAAATTTGAAGTCATTCCGGATTGATTTGATATGTTTCGGCACAAGATATAGAATTTTAAAGTTCAAAGTTCATAGATTTTGATTTTAGGTACGATTTGTCATTTTGATGTTGTGTGATGTGATTTGAGGCCTTGGGTAGGTCTGTGGTATGTTTTAGGACTTGTCAGTGTATTTGGTTGAGGTCCCGGAGACCTCGGATGAGTTTCAGATGGTTAACGGATCAAATTCGGACTTAAAGAAAATGCTGGAACTGCTGCCTCTGAATGTGATCGCACCTGCGAGGGTCTTGGCCGCAGGTGCGGCGGGGTTGGCACAAATGCGGGACTAGGGTTGGCCTAGGGTCTTCTCAGGTGCGGCGAATTTTGCGCAAAAGCGCGACCGCAGATACGGTCGTAGGCATCGCAGAAGCGATCATAGCTGGCCAAGCTGTTCTCACAGAAGCGAGATTTTTCCGCAGAAGCGAGGGTCGCAGGTGCGACCTCTTGTCCGCATCTGCGAAAGTGCTGGGCAGAACCCTATAAGTTTGAGGGTTCATGATATTTCACCATTTTCGGATTTTGGAGCTCGGTTTGGGCAATTTTGGAGAGGAATGTTTTCACACAACTTGGGGTAAGTGTTCTTGACTCCCTTGTGATTATATTCCATGAATCTATCTTCATTTTTAGCAATTGGTTGATTAATTTAAAGAGGAAATTGGGGGTGTTGGCCTAAAGTTCATAATATGAATTTTTGAGTTTTGAACATCGAGTTGGAGTCGGAATTGAGTGGAATTAGTATAGTTGAACTTGTAATTGGATGAGTTGTCAGATTTTGTGAGTTTTGTCGGATTCCGAGACGTGACTTTTGGAGTGTAATTTCGTATTTTATGGGAAATATTAGTATTTTGTTATGGAATCAATTTCTATAATTGTGTGGACTGAATCAAATTAATTTTGACTAGATTCGAGCCGTTCAGAAGTTGACACGCGTAGAATGGAATTTCTGGAGCATTGTTTAGCTTGCTCGACATTGGATTCGTCTTGTTCGAGGTAAGTAACTCTTCTAATCTTGGAGATGAGGGTATGAACCCTGATTATACGTGTTATGTATTTGGTGTTGAGGTGACGCACATGCTAGGTGACAGGCGTGTGGGCGTGCACCGTGTGAATTGTGATTCTGTTATCTCTGTGGTATTGTGTAGTTATTTGAACTTGTCTGAAATCATGAAATCTCTATGTACTAGAGTTATCAAAATGTGATTCATGCTACGAACTATGTTTAGGCTACATGTCTATCCTGTTTGGACCCACCGAGGTCATTTCTTTTGTTAAGTTATCTGCTTTCATTGCATTATATACTCAGTCATAGACATTCATATGCATATCATATCTCAGTCTCTGTTGTTATTTATTGATACATCATATCATCATTTTCAGGCTATTTTCATGACATTGTGAGCCCATGAGAGAGGGACTGGAGAGATTGATGACTAAGTGAGGCCGAGGGCCTAATTGATTATGATATTGATACTGATTTATGATAGCGTTTTGGCTGAAGGAGCCCTTCCGGAGTCTACACACACCCCCAATGGATCTTCCCTGGACATGGATCTTGTCCGAAGTATTATATACCTGGAGATGGATCTTCTCCTCGGGTTGGATTGGCCCTACTCGGTACTGAGTGACTGATGATAAGTTGATGTGTATATTCCGGGATGGATCTTTCCTCGGTCGGATTGGCCATATACAGTACCGAGTGATTGAGCATGATGAGTGGAATGTGTGAGAAAGTGAGATGGAGTACTCTGAGAGTGTGAGTACATGAGTTCATCTCAAAGATACATTGCATTGACATGTACACATGACATACATGCATAGAGCTGTATTTTCCTCATGCTGTATGGTATCAAGTCATTCATGATTTTCTCACACGTGTTGACATATGGGCATAGTGATGCATTTGTTTTACACTGGTTATCTGAAAAAAAAAATGAGACATCTTAATTATCATTGAAAGGTTTCTCGGAAAAATTATTGTTTTCAAACTTACTCATATTTTTGGCAACTTCGGTAAACTATTTGGGTTTTCACTGATGTACTCAAAATGCAGAACTATTTTCAGAAATCATGATTTTGCTGAGCATTTTTATCTCTGAGTTACTTCTTGTATTATTTGCTTTATGTTGTTATGGACTGTTGTTGGCTGTGGGTGTTGGACCCGACCTTGGTGCAAGCTCGTCACTACTTTCAACCTAAGGTTACGTTTGTTACTTATTAAGTACATGGGGTCGGTTGTACTCATACTACACTTCTGCACCTTGTGTGGAGATGTTGGCTATTGGTATTGCTATGTTCGTTGGGAGCTGGATCTGAAGATGTACCTGCGTTCTGATTGTAGCCGCCTCTTGTTCATGGTAGCCTTAGATTCATAAAACTCTGTTTATGTAATTTTCAAACAGATGATGTATTTACTTCATACCAGCTTTGTAAACTCTATTCTTAGAAGCTCATAATTTGTACTACCAATTTTTGGGAAATGTATCAGATTCAGTTATTTCTTTACTTAATTGCTTTATTAGTTGTTATTGGAATTGGTTAGTGGTTAATTGAATTACCTAGCGAGTTGGGTTAGGTGCCATCATGACTAGTTGGATTTTGGGTCGTGACACCTAGACTGGTATAAATAACATGCCACAGGGTAGGCATGTGCAAAGAGTGCTATCACAACTCAAATCGCTAAGTTAACACATAATTAGTAACTACCCGATTTATTCAGGGAATCAGTCTCTTTATAACCTCAAGTATATCCCAGATAGTTCCCAACAAAGGTACGGATACGAGAAACGTTATAATTTTACGCTTAACAGTCAACTCTAGGCATATCATAGCCTAAGCATTCTTCCGAGTATAAATACTTGCTCTGATGCCCGCACATGGGCTCAAACCTCACATATATGTGCACTCATAGCGCGTAGCTATCACAAATAATTAGCGTAACTAGTGCCTCCACTGAGTTTAAATAAAACACTCACCTCAAACAGGCCGTAAGACTGAAACAATATGCTTCGGAGAACTCCCAGTCTCCAAATTCATAGAACACATGAACCACCGTAATTGATCCCAACTCGAGCGCTCGAATGACTAACTCATCTTTCATGCACGATTATCCCACGAGGAATATTTTCATAATTCTTCCGTGCCACATAGCAATAATTTGAATATTAGCAGTCTATCAACCAGGTGAGTACCGCAATACCAATGAATATCCGTAAGTCAAAACACAATGCAACTTTTGAAATGCACACCCTTCTCAGGGATTACCGAGAGTTATAACATTCATCTAAATATCTGAAACTAACCATTCTTTCCAAAATTCATGATCTTCCTTTCAAGAATGAACTGCCACCTTGTACATGTAAATCTAAATCGCGCACAACACACCACATCTATCATGTGAAAAGCACAAGAATCTCATTATAAACTCTGAGTCACCAACAAATTACATACCTTATTAGTTAGAAACCTTTCTCTTGCTTCTTTATAGGAGGAAATCACAATACACAACACGTTCCCCACACCGGTAGAAAATATTCGGCTCAAACCATGGTAGAAACCATCAAGAACACTTTGAAATCCATTTGCACATAACCAAGCTATCAGAACTGAATTCCTCTAACTCGACCAAGCCACGTAGGTCACCAAACCCAAAAATATTGCCACCAAAACATCTGTAAAGTCTCCACATCATAATTACCCAAAAGAACCGAGCATTCCATTACCATACTGGTCTAGCCTACTACCCAGTTGTCCTATTTACTTCGAGTTTCTTCTGAATTACCCTCAAGTTGATACTTCTCATTGTCAGAACTCCACAATCCTTACCCAAAGCTCACTACAAGACATCCTAATATAAAACCACACCGCCCTAAGACCAATAAGCCATTGTATTCTTCTTAAGCACCACAAAGTATCACAACCGAGACACCCACTCTGAAGGACCTTATGTGAATTTAAAATTATTTCTCTTTCCTTTCTTATATTAAAATGTAGAATCCATAGTTATACATAATTATCGCAAGTCCCCACACCATCCAATGTAAATAACCGATTATAGCGATATACGAATCCGAAAAATTTTCAATTACCACATATACATTTTGAATCCATTAGAACCCTCTCGAGAGTCACCCACTTTGCTCAAATCCAAATTGCACTGCCCAAACAGTCCAAAAGACATGTTCCCCATTAGCACAATAACACCCAAAGAAGTAACCCTGCCTTAATACTACCAATCAAATTCATACTTCGTGTGCACTACATCCTTCAAATAATAAATTAATCATTCCATGATTTTTATATACTCATAAAGTGCAATATAACCTATATTCATGAATTTCTTCACTCGAGTCATCCTTGATCTCAATCTCTGCAAGTCATAATCGATTCACATGTATGCCTCAAACCGAAACCAGTACACCACATAACCATGAAATCAAATCGTCAATAACATGCTCCCCTATTTGGCTCAAATCTATAGAACAAAACATTCCATAACTCACAATATCCATACTTTATTACTGCCATAATACTGCAGTCAGTTCAACGAAAATTTTTCACAAGCTTAGGTAACACAAACCATAAAATACCTCAATCATCCGCTAAGTTCGCATTCATTCTCTTGACACTCAAGTCAACTTTCTCAACCAGATTCAAATTCAAATCTCAACATATACACTCCGATGGTGGAAAAGAAACTGTCCACTCAACATTATAAGGAGCACACCTACGCAGATTACTCCGTAGGAGATAACCCAGCTGCTTAGCCTCAAATTGGCATCTTATTATACCCTTTCGCATCTGTAATTACTACGCAATCACTTAATCTTTCTGAGTCCAAACTCATTAACAAGACATGGGAATTTAATTTGTCCCACAATTTAACAACGTAAAAGATCCTTCAACACATTCATACTCGAGACTATACGTCAAATCAAGACAGACACCAAGCACCCTTTTTTTCCATCAAAAGAAAAATACTTCTCGTCACATTCAAACCATCTTAACACATCCCGCAATCACATCATACTTATCCTATAGCCATTTAACCTCACATCGAGCCACAAATTATTCTCGTAGGGATATTACCGGATATATGAGTCCAAATACACAAGTTCTCACAATTGAAACTGCCGAGTCTAAGCTGCGGTCTAAACCTGGCCTCCAGTCCTCTAGACTGGTCCATCACCAAAACAAAGAATGTACATCACGAAACTCGTTCATGGAATCATAAGCCAGCGATGCACAACTGATACTGAGCACTCATATGCGTGGAAGGAATTCAAAAAATTATGTTTCAAGCTCAATCAATTCCGCACGATAAAATACAAGAAAGTGAACTTTTCCTAAGGGTTCGGCAACCTCTCGAAGATAAGTACAGACGTCTCCGTACCGATCCGCAAGATTCTACTAAACCTGCTCATGGCTCGTGAGACCTATGTAACCTAGTAATACCAACTTGTCACGACCCAAAATCCTATCCCGATGTGATGGTACCTATCTCAATACTAGGCAAGCCAAAAATATCAATAACCCACAATTTCTTTTAAATATGAAAAACATGATAATTAAGTTTAAGAGAAAATCCCATAAATACTGGATATAAATACACTCCCAAAATTCGGTGTCACTCAGTATATGAATATCTAAATGATAACAAAGTTTGACTGCTAAAAATATTGTCTGAAAATATAGAACAATACAAAAATTGAAAGGAAAGAGAGTCAAGGTCTGCGGACGCCAAATAGCTACCTCGACAATCACCAACATATAAAACTCCGAGAACTAGCAACCGCTGTGTCCAGTACTAGTACCTGGATCTGCATACGAGGTACATGGTGTAGTATGAGTACAACCAACTCAGCAAGTAACAATACTAAATAAAGAACTGAAAGTAGTGACGCGCTTCACAGTTGAGTCCAATTACAGTAATTTCCAACATAATAAGGTAGGCATGCTTTTAAGTTCAACATTTAAGGCCAAAACAGTAATTTCATGTCAAGTTCAACTGAATCATAAGATAATACCTCTAAGAAATTTCCAAAATAATGATATATGACAGCTGAAGTGCAACAGTAATGAAATCAAATGCATCCTCTCAGGACTACATTCACTCAGCCATTCCATTCACTCAACACTCAGCACTCAACACTCAGCACTCAACACTCCACAGACAACTCATGTGTTGCACGGACAACTCACATGCATAGTATCAATATCTGGATCCGCACGGATAACTTACGTGCTGCACGGACAACTCACCTTCTATAGTATAATATCTGGATCCGCACGGACAACTCACGTGTATAATATATGGATCTGCACGGATAACTCACGTGCTACACGGACAACTCACATGATGCACGGACAACTCACATGCTATAATATAATATCTCACAATCAAGCCCTCGGCCTCACTCAGTCATAAATCTCTCCAGTCTCTCGGGATCTCAATGATCATGTAAATCAGCCCAAACAATAATAATATGATGCATCAATAATGAACAATAGAGACGGATAAAATAAACAAGTAAATAGTGACTAAGAACAAAACAACAATTTAGTAGATAATTCAACATGTGCACGGCCTCTGTGGGTCCCTACAGTGCTAACACATAATCTAAACATGATGTGTGGTTCAATTTCTCTACTACATGGAGAATGTACAGATAATAATAGATTATTCAACTACACAGTTCCATGGAATTTGACCAAATCACAATTCCTACGGTGCAAGCCCACACGCCTGTCACTTAGCATGTGCGTCACCTCAAAATCAATCATATAACACATAATCCAGGGTTTCGAACTGTTACTTACCTCGAACTGTGTAATTCATTATTCTGCTATGCTTTTGCCTCGCGAATCGACCTCCGAACGCTTCAAATCTAGCCACAGTTAATTCAATTCAGTCAATACTAACTATAGGAATTAGTTCCATGTGAAAATACTAATTTTCCAACAAAATCCGAAATTTAACTCAAAAATCGCCCATGGGAACCACGTCTCGGAATCCGACGAAACTCATAAAATTTGACAACCCATTCAATTACGAGTCCAACCATACCAATTTTATCAAATTCCGATTACAACTCGACCTCCAAATCTAAAATTTTTGTTCTTGAAAAGTTTTGCAAAAATCTTGATTTCTTCCATTTAAATCCGAAATAAATGATGAATATAACCATGAATTTATGAAATATAATCACTTTTGGATATATGACACTTACCCAAGTCGAAGTCGTGAAGAAATCCTCAAAATCACCCAAGAACCGTGCTCCAAAAATCCAAAATGAAATGAAGGAAATGGTCATTTTTGGTCCTTAAGTTGCTTCCCATCCATCACTAAAAGTCCATTTTCCGTCACTAAAAGTCCACACCAGAACTTGCTTGCACCAGCAGTTATTGTTTTCACTAAAAAAGCTCTAACTCCATCATACGTACTCGAAATTTGACGATTCTTATTCCTATGAGTCAAAAATAATAATACGAACCTAGTCGTTTAATCGAAACTCAATTCGAAGCTCATTTTCTCAATGTGATACCAATTTCGCTCGTTAAACAATTAACTCATGTTTCGCGCTAAAAACCCAATCGCGACTTGATGAAATTAGACCAAACTTTCCAGATCACTCCTATAATTCATTATCAAAATCTCGAAAATCTCGAAATCAAATTTCGATCTCTAGAACTAAAAATGGACCTTTGGATCATTACATGCTTGTGCTCAAAACACCAAACTCTCCCAAAAACTCTTCCAAAACTCATTCGAGCCCATGGGACCCCAACCAAGTACATTAACAAGTCCCATAATATGACACAAACTTAGTCGATACCTCAAATTATATTGAACAATACTAAACCACGAATCGCACCCCAATTCAAGCATACTCAAAACTAACAAATTCCAAATTCTACATTCAATGCCGAAACCTATCAAATCAATTTCGATTGACCTCAAATTTTGCATACAAGTTATAAATGACATAACGGAGTTATTCCAATTTCCAAAATCAGATTTCAATCCCGATATCAAAAAGTCAACTCCCCAGTCAAACTTCCAAACTTAAATTTCCTATTTTCGCCATTTCAAGCCTAATTTAGTTACGAGCCTCAAAATAAATATCGGGACACACTCCTAAGTCCAAAATCACCATACAGAGCTATTGAAACCATCAGAATTTCATTCCAGGGTCGTTTACACATAATTCACCATCCAGTCAATTATTTCAACTTAAGCTTCCAAAACAAGAATTGTTCTTTCAATTAACTGCTGAATCATCCGAAAATCAAACTTGACCACCCTCGCAAGTCATAATACACATTTCAAAGCTGATCGAGATCTTAAGCTACTGAACGAAACACTAATTCTCAAAATGATAAGTCGAGTCATTACAGTAACTTAATATTTTGTTTCACTAGAGTTATTATGATATGTAAATCGGGTCAACATTTTGAAGTCCTTGTCCCTTCAGAAACCGACATGTAAAAAGAGACACACTCGTATATGATATTTTACCACCTTCAATTATTGGAGTTTTCAATTATTTTTTAGAATACTTCGTTTGGTGTTATTTTGTTCTCTTCATTTTTTTTTTTTGCATTCTCTGCTTTTTGACTATTTTCTTCTTCTTCTTCTTCATTTTCTTTTTCATATTTCATATGTCTTTCCATGAAAAATTTCCAGAATTTTAGAACTTCCTTATTATGTCATCTAAAGAATAGTAGTAATTAATTACTAGAAAACATATACTTCTCATTACTTCTTAAATTTGTACAAGAAGCATACATCCCTTGTCCAACAATTTCAAGCTGAAGGACTAGGCAAAACACTAGGACTAGGCAAGCAACTAGGTCTAGGAAAATTAAATTCTCTATTCAGATTAAGACTACTCAAATCTTTCCCCTTACTATTGTACAATTTTTTGATATTAGTCCTTTGTTCAGTCAACAACTTAACAAGGCTTCTCTTTGCATTTGGTCTAAATGATTCATTTGATCCCAAATACCCATCCACCAAATGCAAATATGCTTCCAAATCATGGCAACATGCGACATCTGCATCTGGTTTCAAAAATGGAGATTTTGTTGTGTCAACTCTTAATTCAGTTCCAACATGTGAATATGCCCATGGCATACTATTGTCAAGCAAATTTAACACCCCTGCAGCTCCTTTTTCCCTTAGTTTTTTGTCTAGCGCTTCACTCACAAACATTCCTGGAACTTTAGTAATCACATCTTGTTTGTTCACGATACGTAAGACCTTAACATTTTTCGATTCGAGTCGATTGGCAAAGCCTTTGTTGCCTACTCTAGGACCTCCAAATGTAAAAACAGCAACTGGTGGTGAATCTGGTGTACATGTACTAATATCATCTGCTACTAATAAAGCTAAAGCAGCGCCAAGACTATGTCCTGTTACTGTTATACTTAGAGTCTCACCTTTGTACATTTCAATGAGTCTTTTCACTTCATTCACCACAGATTCAGCTAAGCTTGGAATTTTATTTCCACCCGTTTGGTATAAGCTCAAAAACCCACATTCAACTTTTGGTTGTCCTTCAACTGAATCATTTTCCCCTGGCATTTGAACTAGCACGTCGCGAAAATTTTCGCCCCACTCTAGACACGTGGCAGTACCACGTAACGCGATGACAATATCCCTCCTTCCCATTCGTTGGATCTCGGCCTTGTCGTCGCACACGGCGACGTACCCGATCCAACTAGATCTTTGGGTCATCCACCCAAGATCCGGTGCCACGTCATCCACCCACTTTGGCAGGCCAACGGATGACGTGGCATACAAGCTCTTAGTCACCTTGTAAGACCGGTCGGGTAACGACACGTTCCTCGCCACGTCAGGATTTTCTTTTTCTGACGTGGCGGGGTCGGAGTGGAAACAATGGTAAGCTGCTTGAATAAACTCACCATATCGGACTAACTCTCGCCGGAGATTCTCATCCAATGGATCAACAAGTCCTAACCAATCTTTGCAACCGTGGTACTCTCTCCACCTACTCCCAAGATTATTTCTAGGAGAATATTCCATTGATTTTGATGATAACATCCTGTGTAATTTAACCAAATGTCTAGGAGAATATTCTTCAGCTGCTTTCATTTCTGGCCAAATTCTTGCCAAATTTAGCCCTTCCAACATATTCCTTCCCCTGTTTTCCCCTGTTTTCCTCTGTTTTGTTTCTTGAATAATTGGCTCTGCTGAATCCATTGGATGTGGCTGAGATTGCTTTTGTAAAAGCTTTTCAAGATTTGAAAGATGTTTTTTTGTCATCTCTGTTGTAGAAGTTGGTGGTGCTGCTACTGTTTTTAAACATTGTACATTTACAACAGTAGCTCTAGGCATAGGGTTTAATGGAGATGATCCATTACAGTACTTGAAACTGGATCGCCGTGCCTGAAAAAAATGAACATTAGTTGCCGCTGCAACCTGCATGATTTTTTTAGAGAGAGAGAAGATGAAAGTTGTGTGATTTAGAGAGAGAAAAAGTCAATGAGTTAAAATTAGCTGAATTATTATGAGAAGAAGAAGAAGAAGCTGCAGTTGTTGGTTGGAATTAGATGGTTTAAAGTGTTTGCTGAGGTATATATAGAAGATAATATTTCAAGAAAAAGGGTTTAAGGAGTATTGTTTGAGATATATTTACGGAAAAACCATAGGAGAATTATTGAGATGAGGTTGAATGAGAGGGTAATTGTGTAAAGAAGTTAACTAATTGACTTCTATGATTAACTGCTTGAATTTAATGTCCGAAAAGTCTGCTTACAACGTTACACGGTTACGTAAGTGATTAGACTAAAATACCCTTCAGGCTTTAGTATGGTATTTTGACATTTAAATGTCAAATATGCCCTTCGCGGTTGACTAGAGACTTCAATTTATCATCGACTTTTCTTTTTTATAGTTCATGTTCACACCTTTTGTTTTCGAATTTGACAAAATACTAGGTTGATATTTTGTTTTCTGTCCATAAATGTATTTGTCCTTTTTTTGAAAATCTAAATATGCTTCCTTGAAAATAAACATATCACATCAAAGTAAATGCCTCCCAAACAATTTTTAGTCTCTCACTCTCCCTTGATTACAGCATAGTAATTTTTTTGTTTAAAACCGATTATTTGTTATTGGGGGAAACTACAATAATTATAAGTTGGGTATGTACTTTAATTTCTTTATTTTTTTTTAAAATTTAGAATTTGTAACTAGGAATTATGGAGGGAAAAAGGACTACTAGTAGCTCCTGCATTATTCCTCTTTAAATTGATATTCCTCACCCTTGTCATGCCTTCCCACTTTTCATTGAAGCCTCACCTAACCTAAGAGGAAAAACAGAATAATTCAAAGCTATATTTCATTTTCTCCAACAAATTAAAAAGGAAGAATTGTCTTTGTAAATTTCAGTTTTTGTTTTTTTTGGTGGCGAAAGCCATATATGTTGTCGTGGTTTCAACTTTCAAGTTTAATCTGCATGTCAAAGTCATAGCTCAGGAGGATAAGGGCATTGTAATATGGTCAGAGGGAAACAAAACCCTTTTGCTGGAGTTGATGAAGTAAAAATGTTTGAATCTTGAAAAATCTTTACAAGCTAGGAATTGAATTTCAAAATTATTCAAGTCAAGTATTTTGTACGTGGCTGCAAATTAGGCATGCAATAAAGTGCATGGTTTCCTCTTTTACAAGATACGGCTGATCATTCTCTCTTTTTCCCCTTCATTAGGCTTTTTAACTCTTAAATTTCTAATGTAATGCTGCTTCCAATGAGCTTCTGAAAAAAGAAGGTGGTCGTATATTTTGAATGTTATATATATATCTGGTCCAATTGCACTTTATGTTGCTACTTGTTCATTTGAATGTTGAAACTCTCGATTAGTGGTGGAAAAATGGATATAAAAAATTATTTATTTATATTATTCACTAAAAATGGGTTGGATAATGATTTTTTTAAAAATTAGTCAAATATGGAGAAGATCTATATCATCCACTTAAAAAATGGATAACCAATAGATTTAACTTATATTTGCAACGACCCAAATTAGGAGTTTCTCAAATTAGCGAGACTAGAAATTCTCCGAAAAGTGATAACATTCAAGAAGTCACGAATAATATGGATATTCATATTAATCATTGGTTAACCCATTTTTAATCCGTATTAATATGATCAGATCGTATATTTTGTCCGTTTTTACATTATTTATTTTCGATCCACCCATATCCGATTAGACCTGTCCATTTACCACCTCTACTCTTTGATGATCGAGTTGGCGCCGCTAATTAGATTGCTTCTTTATAAATTATTGGAATAGTCATCGTTCATTCCTTCTCTTCTCAAAAAATGTACATTTTATCGAAGAGTTTAACTTATTCATGAATCATGGTGATGGTGCAAATTTCTTTGTGTCATCAAATGTAGATACATTATAAGTAAGTAGCTTTTTATAATAGTTATAAATTAATAATCTAAAATTGAATAAAATCAATTAATAATTTATTATAACTTATTAAAATTCAGTTATAATGTAAGTTTTTTTTGTAAAGTCAGGATATATGAGTTAAATCCTTTATCTAAACAAATACGATGCAAGTTACTTCTTTTCTCTCTCAAAAATTGCAAGTACTAATGTTGATCCAATTACAAATTAAAGGCTTAGAACACAAGACGTGGTAGAGTGCTAGCGAACTAACTAACTAACTAACTAACTAACTATATATATATATATATATATATATATATATATATAATTATTTATGTATACCGATTAAAAAAAGTAAACATTAAATCCGACTGCTTAAAATTTATTGGAACAAAAATTGTTTCTCGCCAATTTTTCTTTTTAGAGTGGGCAAGACTTGTTGGTAGATCTTGCATTATTGGGGAAGTCAACTCCACTGTGAAAATAAAGGAGTAACTTTTTATAGTCTATTAATATTGCCCGTAAACAGACGTACACTATTTGCATTTTTCACGTTTTTACTTTGGTAGAAATACATGGCCACACAATTAAAAAAATCTTAATGTAAGGTTCCATCAATATCCTTGCCAAAGCACTATATATAGAATTGAATTATTCAGCGGACATATCCTTTGGTTCAAGTAAGTGGTCGAAGAAACCCTTTCATAATCATTCTTGTTGAGAAAGTGCATGGCCTTTTTAATTAATGTTCACTTAGTGTGCGTTTGGACATAAGAATTGTATCATTCCTAAATAGGAAAAAAAAAAATTCAAATCAAAATGATATTTGAAATTTAGAGTTGTGTTTGGATATGCATATAATTTTGGGTTGTTTTTGAAGTTTTGTGAGTGATTTAAGTGAAAATTTTCAAAATTCATTTTCAAGTGAAAATTAAAAATTTTATGAACAAACACTGATTTCGAAAAAAGTGAATTTTTCTTTAAAAAAAGAAATTTTTTTATGTCCAAACAGGCTATTAAAATGCCAAAAAAGAGAAGTGCCTCAGGCATTATATAGATATACCTTTTAAAGATTCCCACTAGCACTTTCTGTGTATTCATCATCATATCTTTTCACTTGATGGAGAAGAGATTGCACGCCAATGAGCACTTCTACGGTTTGAGGTTGACTCTTTAACTATTTCTTTACAATTTCACTTTTTAACTTTGGGTTGGAGAAATAATGGGTGGGGAAATTGAGTAAGTGTTCCATCTTCACTTAGTTTTATAAATAGCACTTTTATTTCACGTGGTAGAGTTTTATAAAGTTTTACTATTAATTAAATGAGATGTTTAAGGAAGCTGTTTTTCTTGTTTTACAAATCCTCTTAATATTAAGAGAAATATCTTACTTAAGGAGAGTATAAACTTTGCAAAAATAGATATCAAGCAGAGATATTATCTATATTTATATTTATCTATGTCTATATTTCTATATTATCAGAGGCGGAGCTAGAGATTTAAGCGTGTGAGTTCTAATTTTTAAAATAAAATACTACTTTCAGCGGGAATCAAACCCCTATCTTTTCCGGCGAACCCACAACATTTTCCCATTGAATCAAGACCTCTTTTGTTATTGGGTTCGGCAGTATATATTATATAGATTTAGTAAATATTTCAATATAAATACAGAGTTTCGGAAAAAGTCACTGGGTTCGCCCGAACCCACACCCACTACTGTAACTCCACCCTTGTATATTATTATTATAAAAGTATGAATATAATGTTGGTTGACCAAAATATCCTTAAACTATTGAATAACTTTGGATAAAAGTGTAATATTACCCTAATCCAAATTCGCATGAACTTCTAATTCTAAAACAAATTAAACTTCTCCACAATATGTTCCAACTATGCTTTGAAGTTCCAGACCATACTAATTCCATAAACTAGAAGAACTCTTTAATTTGAACCGACATCTTACCACTATATGAAACTTTCGTTGCTTAATCAATTCTTTAACAATGCTTTATACCAGCATGCACTAAGATTAGCTTTATAGAGGTAATTTGATTTTATTCATCACATGAATTCTCTCTTTGAAATCTATTCTATGTATCTACCTCAACGAAGAATAAACTATCCCTTTTTGTTATTGTATTGAAAAAAATTAGTTTCTTTCAACAAAAAATGACCGAGCTTAATGAAATACCTATTGCGAAATCTTTGGTTACGTTGCCCAATTACATTCTTTTATAATAGGTTGTATCAGCCATTGACGTGCTCGAAATCACGTTTATTTAAATAGCAGAACTTTTTCATGCTCTATATATTTCCTTCACTAACAAAAATTGTCTGTCTTTATAATTAGAATTTTGAGATTATCATACCTCTATCCATTTTTTAAATTTTAATTCTTGTAGATGAACAGATGTATGGAACGCGTAACGTAATTAGCAAATCTTTTCTCCCATTTAAACTAATTAGCAAATTGATTATGCCTTTCCAATAATTTCTAAGAAATAATTTTCCTGTCACAAAATTAATAGAAAAGGCTACAGAAGTAAATTAATAATTGCTAAGTACATAATTTTATGTCTTTCCTTTTGTCGGTCTAAAGGCTGTTCATCTATTTTTGTTATTGTTCTTTGAATAAAGAGATTTCTAGGAAAACAAAAATCTAATATGCTATTTTTTGTGTTCCTTAATTGCGGACCACAAATATAAAAACATGAATATAATATTGATGGATAAAAATTTCCCTTTTATATTATTTTTAACATAAATTTGTAGGTTATTTTGTCAAAATAACATAGATCAAATTCTTACAAAATACTATTTCTGGTTGAAATAAACTTCTTACTAGAAAATTAGGTTAGCCGTAAGTTGGGTCTTTCAGAGACCGTTTTCTTATTTTATGTCTTATTTTATTTATTGTTTTTATTTTTTTGCAAAGCAAACAATAACTAAAACAATAAAACAATAAAAAAAAAATACTAAAGTAAAACAAATTATTATTCCTATCCAAGTCAAAATTGTAACTAACTCATTGTTTATTATTAATTGTAACCAACATATTTTTTATTATGCGAAAGCTGAGATATTTTTTTATATAAACAAATTCACGTAGAATAAAATTGTAATATCAAAAGCTTTAAATGAATAATAATCGAGTTTTTAAAAATTTATAGTAATTTTGTTTCATTAAAGATGCAATTCCATATTGAATAAAATTGTTATATTTCAGATTTTATTCAATACTTAGGAATTTTAATTCAACATATCAACTTACAATTGTTAGTTTGACTACAATTGTAATATTTATTATTTATTATAAAAATAAAAATACAAGATATTTTCCTAAACCAACGTGGCAATTTCGAAACGTGGCAGTGTTGTTTTAGATTTTAAAGGATATTTTAATTGGGGAACGAAATTACAGGTAACTCTCCCCTAGGGTTATCTTACTTTTTTTTGGATAGTGTCTCGAGATGTTTAGACAATTGGTAAATTTTCCTAGAGAATACCAATTACTCATAATTTTTTAAGTTATTTAAAACACCAATAGATTATTGATTTTAAGGAAAGTAAAGGAAACGATTGAAACTACAAAATAAGAAATCCTTTCTAGATTAACCAAGACCATTCTGCTAAAGTGAAATATTCGATATTAGTTTTTCATTATAAGATCTTGAAAAATTATTTTAATATAGTCACAAAAACTTAAAAATCTTGAGATTGAATAAGCAATAGGGTAATTTATATTCAACAATCAAATTTATTATATTACTTATTAAATAAAAATATTATAATTCTAACAAAATATCTATACTTAATATAATACTGAAAAAGAAAATTTTGACAAATTGTTTGACTCACTGAGTGTTTCAGGACGTACCCTCGGCTGAAGATACAGATAAAAAGAATTTTTTTTATCTCTATTTGGTTAAACGACTGCGGATAAGGCACATTTAATATTTATATTCAATTTGTTTTTAACTTATTACTATGAACCATGTCAAAGATCCCTCTTCATTTAAAGACTTACATACTACTAATGGAAGAAAGTCTCAAAAATTTAAAGAAATTGCAGATGAAAGAAGGTTACTTGAATTAAATAATAGCATTTCAGAATACTTAGGTGAGGTAGTCTTGGATCTTCAAAATACTTTGAGCTCTCCGAAATTTATTTATAACTATATTCGTGCAGTGATCCAACAGACTTTAGAAAGTTGTGGTAACATATTATGAAAGCATATCAAACAACTTTAGAAATTAGAAGAATAAATGACAGTTCATCAAATAATTAGTTAATTATTCTTAGAGAGTACGAGCAAGTTCTTTAAAACAACACGATGCACCTAATCTTCATCAAAGGCTAGATTTCATCAGATAGAGAAATAATTAAGGAAAAAAATCATAAAATATATGTGAAAAATTTCAATGCATAATAAAAAAACTAAACCCTGATCAAGGGCAAGTTTTCAAGACGATATTATAAAAAGTTAACTTTTGTGGAGGATAATTATTCTTTGTCGATAGACTTGAAGGGACAGGAAAGTGTTCCTATATCGTTCTTTGTATGCAAATAAGGAGGCGTAACAACGTTAGCAATAACAATAAGTGGTGTAACAAAAGCGATTTTACCGCAATTGTACGACTCCCTCAAGATTTGACAAAGCTCTTTAAAAACTGAGACAACTATCATAAATAAGAAAAAGTAGAGTGATGTTGCTAAATTAACAAGAAATACAAAATTAATAATCTGAGGTGAAGCACCTATGGTGAAGCATCAAACAATCAAAATAGTTATCATGAGATCTATAGTTATTTGGGATCAAATCCCTAACCCTAACTGACTTTAGGTGAGTATCTAAGAGAGAGAGAGAATTAGGAAGAGACTTGTCTCCAATATGTGTTAAAATGAAAACTTGCACCAAATATTTATTCTCTTCTACTTATATACATGTGTTGTGTCTAACCGACTATTCTAACTAATTGACTAAGCATACAACTAAGATAATTAATAATGCCAGCACAATGACAGCTGTCACTTGATTATAATTCCATTCTTATTAAGATCGATAGATATAATAGATGTCGATGAACCATTTGTGTAAGAAAAATATTTTTTGAAGATGATTTATGTCAAGTAGTACTAGCATTAGTTTCAGAACTAACGTGAATAGACTATAAATACTAACTTAATAAAATCATACTTATAGCATCAAATAGACGTCTAACAACAAAATGCGAGCAAGAACATATTCAACATCCGGTGAGTTCAACTTGCTTCAAATGAAGACGAGCGTACAATTAGATATGACTTTGTCCTTCTCTAATCAGTTGGTCTAAGTCCAATGGTAATAGTAGTGTTGGAGAGTACTTAATATACTTCCATCATTAAATAAAAATACAAGTTATTCAAAATAAGATTGAAAAAGCTATCTAAATTAGCAAAAATAAATATATCGATCAACTAAATAAGATGTTGATTGTCAGTCTTTTTACTTGTACGTAAGTCTTTAAGAAATTAATTTGTTGTACTTTCATATAAATATTTTGTTAGGATCGGGAACCCGGATAATGCGGAATATAACCAAACAACGGTATAATGATAATAACAAAGACAATGAAAGTTGATAACAACGATAATTAAAGTAGATAAATAAGACATAAATTTAACGTGGTTCGGTCAAAGTGACCTACGTCCACAAGTGGAGAGGAGCAATTTACTATAACAATAAGAGTACAAAATTAGAGTAAACACTCTAATTAATCCCAAATACCCTAAGAGAATAACCTTACAAGATCACTCCAAAGAAAGGGTTCACACAAGTGCTTCCCAACACTAACTCTCATACAAAACACTCTTAATAAAGGAAGAAAGGAAGAAACAAGAATTGAAGACAAGTCTTGTTGGTATATCTAAAATGAACTAATTGCCTTCCATTTTATAGGCAAAAAAGTCTTGGTCTCTTAGGTGTAAAAAAAGAGATACAACTTGTACAAATAATGTCCATCATATAATGCAATATTTTTGGGTCTTAAAGATTATTGTCAACAAAGTCTACACTTTGCAAAGATACTTCTGCTTATGTGAGATGAAGTTCATTAGCCAAAATATTTATCATAATTGTATATTTTGTACGCAAATCGTTAATAAAATTAAATTATTGTACTTTTTTATAAATATTTAAAGATTTACGTGCAACGCACGTACATATAAACTAGTAAAATATAATAACTCGCATGAAAAGTAAAAGAATGATCCAGTATTCATCAAATTTTAAATTGCGTACCATTGACATTCGGGAATTTCTTAATTATTAAAAAAAAAACGGATGAAGATTGGAGTGATTATTGGTGGAAGTTATTAAGTACAATAAAAATGCAATTTTGTTAATGGTTTTCGAATGGAAGCTTTCTGTTAAAGCGATGGAGCTGCAAAGTGATATGTATTATACTACTTAATACAATTATTATTATTATTATTGAAAACTGCAATGGAATAGTATAGTTTGAGATTAGATCTAGGCAAGAAGAATAAGTTTCTAGGATCTTGTGATGATGGGACTGATCTTTAGGATCATGTCTTTGGAGATGACATCCTCAAGATTTAGGATAAGATTTTTCATCCTTTTAAAAGTAATGGAAATATATTTGTCCGTACTAAATGAAAAAGATTAATCGTAAACTTAATTAACAGCTATTCTGTTTAATTATATCGTTTCTTTAATTTCCCCTCCTTTGACTACGAAAATTAATAGAGAGAATTATCGCCAATGTATTATGAAAGTGAAGGTGAATCAATTGTTAAGCTATGGTGTGATGACCCAAAAGCTCATCTTATGATTTAGAACTCGAATCTGCACTCTTAAACCTTAAAAATCTCATTTTTACCCTCCTAGATTTGTGTGCGCAGTCCGGGCAGGTTTTCAGAAAGCTTTTATGTTGAAAACTAACGAAAATAAGAATTTTTGCCTTAAAAATTGATTTTTGTTAACTTCGGTCAACAGTTTTGGTAAACGGGCCCAAATCCATATTTTGACGGTCCCGGTGGGTCCGTATTGAATTATGGGACCTCGGCATATGCCTAGAATCGAATTCGGAGGTCCCTATCTCAAGTTATGAATTTTTGATGGAAATTAAAAGTCTAAAAATTAATTATTTTTAAGAATTGATTGATGTTTGGCATTGTTAGTACCGGGTCCGTATTTTGGTTCCGTAGTCCGGTACAAGTTCATTATGATATTTAAGACTTGTGTGTGAAATTTGGTGAGAAACGGAGTTGATTTGACATGATTCGGACGTCCAGTTGGGAAAATAGAAATTTTAAAGTGTTCTTGAGAATTTCATTCGATTTGGTGCTAAATTCGGAGTTCTAGGTGTTATTTTGGCGATTTGATCGCGCGAGCAGGTCCGTATGATATTTTTAGACCTGTGTGCATGTTTGGTTTGGAGCCCCGAGGGTTCGGGTGAGTTTCGGATAGGCCATGGGATGATTTGGACTTTGGAAATCTAGTTTTTCTGCAGAGTCTGTGTTCTGGCATGTCCTTCTTCACGTTCGCGAAGGTACTCTCGCGAACGCGAAGAGTAAACCGGGCAGCTGAAGTTTTCTTCTTTGCGAACGCGAAGTGATGGGGCACTTACCCTTCGCGAACGCGAAGCATGTGGGGACCTGGGGGTGGTTGGTCGTTGCTTCATCACAAACGCGATGCCATGTCTGGTGAACGCGAAGGCCAGGGGGGAGTGATCATCGTGAACGCGAGCTGGGTCTCGCGAACGCGAAGGCTTGGTAGCAAATACCCTTCACGAACGCGATGAACACTGTCACCCAACACTTAACCGAATCTAAAAACGGGATTTTAGCCAAAAAAATTCATTTTTCTCAAAAACCAAACGGTGAAAGGCGATTTTTCAAGAGTCATTTCTTCCCCAAATTGTTGGTAAATGATTCTAAACCATTTTTTTTTTCCTATTACCCATTACATTTCTTGAATTTTCAACCTAAAATCTAGAGTTTTTATGGTAGAATTAGGGGTTAGGGTAGAAACTAGGAATTTCGGGAATTTGGGGTCGGATTCCAAAACCAATTATATATTCGGGCTCAGGGATGAATGGGTAAAAATATTTTGGTCCGAACCTCGGGTTTTGACCAAGCGGGCCCGGGGTCGAATAATTCCTTTAGCAATATTTGATATTATTGAGTCATTTTTGAATAGATACGAGTGGTTTGAGGTGAATTCCAAAGGAAAAACTGTGATTGAGAATTAAGTGGCTTTCGAAGCGAGGTAAGTGTTGTGTCTAACCATGACTTTAGGGAATTAGAAACCTTAGATTTCTTGCTAAGTGAAATCTATGTGAGCGGCGTATATGTGAGGTAACGAGTACTTATGCGCCGCCAAATTTACCTATTTTTCCATGTTTCTCTGTTTTTTTTATATTGTCATTTCCTATGTCAAATTGCTACGTGTTATGCTAGTATTGTTCAATATATCGTTCTTTTCATGTTTACGGATTTTCTAGTGATAATTGAATTTTTATTTCGAAGTTGAGATTGATATTATGGAACCAAATATTGAAGTAAGGTTTGTACTTATTATTCTATCTCCCTATTGTTATTTATGCATTTCATTATGGTAAGGGAGAGTGTTAATGCACGAAGGGTAATGCCGTGCCATATTGTGAGTGTTAATGCACGAAGGGTGATGCCGTGCCATATTGTGAGTGTTAATGCACGAAGGGTGATGTCGTGCCATATTGTGAGTATTAATGCACGAAGGATGATGTCATGCCATATTGTGAGTGTTAATGCACGAAGGGTGATGCCGTGCCATGATATGGGAGTAAAAGCACGAAGGGTGATGCCGTGCTGTTTCTATTAATTTTATGGTGAGATTGAGAGTAAAAGCACGAAGGGTGATGTCGTGCATTTTTTCTTATTGTATTCACTATTCCTGTTGATTCATGGTATGTTCACTGTTCCGGTGATCATTCTGTTGTAGTTCTTTATCTTGTATTTTTCCTTAGTATGTTTCCCCTCCCGATATTTTCTGTTTAGTTCTTCATTCCTGTTATTTGCATATACACTGTTAAATTGTACATGTTGATTTATAGGTGCCTTGCCTTAGTCTCGTCACTACTTCGTCGAGGTTAGGCTCGACACTTACCAGTACATATGGTCAGTTGTACTAATGCTGCACTCTGCACTTTCTGTGCAGATTTTGATACCGGCTCAGGCTGATCGAGAGTTGCTACTGGTCCGCTGTCCGAAGACTCAAGGTAGATCTGTCGGCGTTTACAGACCTTGAAGTCCTCGTCTATCTTTTATGTCATACTGTTTTTCTTTCATTCAGATAGTTGTATTTCAGATCCGGGTGGTAGTAATTAATACAGTTTAGGATATTTCGCACTTATTATACTTCATTTTAGTTAATTATTGTTATTTAATGAATGAAAATAAGGAATTGATTTAATGATTCTCTAACGTTGAATTGCCTGGCAAGTGAAATATTAGACGCCATCACGATTATATCGGTGAAAAATTTCGGTTCGTGACACATGAAAGTTAAAATAGAAAAATACATGTGTGGGGCAAGTGGGGGGACAATGAGGTGAGGATGCTGCATATACGTAGAGTGTCCATTAACTTTGCGTAAATCAATAGTACGTAGTGGAGCAATTTTAGTGGAGAGAAATGGTAATCTCGTCACCTCATCCACTTAAATGAACACTTCTTGGAGGTCTTTCATTACTTCAAAATGCCAACAGAAAAAGTGGTGGGGGTTGGGGGTAGGGGTGGGGACACAAAAAGGAAAATGAACTCACCAATGTAATTAGATGAAAAGGTTCTTAATCTTTCTAGGGTGTAAAATCATTTTATTTAGTTTGGCTTTCAAACGTATTCTTCTTATTCACGGTTTCTTGAGCCGAAAATTAATTGTTCTTTTCAAGCATGTAACCCTTCTAAAGTTCACTCGTGGGGACATGTTTGCCATCAGCTAGGTCAAAATCCGCGAACAACGTCGCAAATTATCTAATTTCTATTATTTTTCGACGAGATTCGTAGTAAAAGATGGTGCATTTCTAGTAGTAATCGCATTAAAGGAATAGTATGGTTTAAATTATATACATTGATAAAGTAATATTTTTTTTATAATTACACGGGTTATCTTTTTAAACTTATAAATTTCAGTGCAACAAAACTTAACTTCAAAATAATTTAGAGTACTTCAATAGCGTTCGTTTCTAATAACGCAAAAATTTCAAATTTATATCTAGTATCTACAATAGAATATTATATATATATATATATATATATTAATAATGAGGGGAAGAAGAATATGGAATTTTGTTCTTTCTATTGTAGTTTGCATTCTTCATAAAACTGAAATGACGTAAAGTACATCAGGATAAATAGTGCATAACACATGTCATACGGTAATGGGCACAAATCCAAATATGGTGGAAGCTCAACTGTAATAACTATCATAATTTTCGTTACACATAATTATAACAGCTTCACCAACAAGAGAGGAGGTTACAACATCAATGTATAAAACGAGTAATAGTTTACTTCTAAATTTATTCTCCCATTTTTTATATCTCCATTATTCCCATGTATGCTTACTCTTTTTTCTAATTTGTGTTTTTTTTTTTGTTATCAAATTCTAATAAACTCTTAAATTATGCACACACAAGTCCTGCCCCACGATATATACCTAATAGCTGCGCGTTTTTTTTTTTCCTTGTCTTTTTTAAACCATGAATTGTTTTATCATTTGGCATACCTAATAATAGTAGTTATATGTCATGTGTACTTTGGCGTTTATTGCGCTGGAGAAGTACACATGGGTATTAATAAATCCATACAAAATCACGTACGTAGCAACAATACGTAGAATACATAGAAAGTGACAAAATTGAATAAACCTATATTATGTCCATGCTATATATGATCAACACTAGCGTGTTACACGGTAGAGAAAACAATATAATAGAACTTCACTAACATGTTCATTGAAAACGTTTGCGTGTAGCAAGACATATAGTCAATGCAAAACACATATTAGCACACTTCAGCAAACTTGGGCCCTGACATGGGAATTCGGAATGAAGCAAGAAAGAGACAAGAATGCAAAGAATTGTGGCGGAGAGATAAGTATTGTTCCACTTTATTTTAAATTAGAGGTTTCGGGTATGAATATTTGGTATGCATCGTCTTTGTTAGAAAATATTTTATTTCCGATGTGAGATTTTTCGTCGCAATTTAAATTTTGATGGACGTCAGTACGAATACTGAATCTCGAGTGAGAGATAAAAGGGGGGGGGGGGGGAGGCAATAAAAATATACCACATGGCCTTTTTTTATATTATGAGACGCGTCTGAAATATCTCATGCAAAATCCCTCTCGTTCAGAAAAAAAATGTTAAAGTATTCAATAAATTGTAGGAAGGGAAATTCAGCTTGTTCCCTACATGTTATGTAATTTCTTTTTTTTACAGATAATGACACATATAGGAGGCAAATTTGGAAGATGTGTTGGATAAAATATGGGATTTGTTGGCATTAGTGGCCGCAATTAGGTTGATTATTTTAATTCAAAGATACTCTTTTTATTCCCTATTTCCCTTTACTTAAAGCTGAGTGAATACTGCCATGTGATTACTTTAGGCCATTTTATTATTAATTACGATCTGGACGGAGATAGGCTTTTTATTCTTATCTTTTTTAAAGGGAGAAAAGGGAAGAAAGATGATAAGAAATCCCTCTGTGAGATTTAAAATTTGCAGCTGAATAGAAAAATATTAAAATATATGTCCGTCTCAAAAATATTGTATTAATAAGTCCCACTAATTAACATGAGATTATGTGATTTATCACAAGTTGGGATAAGTATGACGGAGTAAATTTTTTAGGTTTGAATGCTATTCTATACAATTTGATGTATTAGTTTTTCTCCTCTCTCTCTCTCTCTCTCTCTCTCTATATATATATATATATATATATATATATATATATATATATATAGATTTCCCCATCAGTAATGGGACGTTCGGGATGAAGCCAATCAAAAAAAAAAAAAGAAAGAAAAATGCGATTTGGATAATAGCTTTTCTTATGACACAAGATTGTTCTGTTCCGGGACTGTAGTGAATAAAGAGGGTCAGCTCTTGTTAACCCGGTACAACAAAGTAATAGAAGAGAGTTAGTACTCATTTAATTGACCTCCTTTTCGAAGTCAATGAAGCATTCAAACCTAAAAAATTTACTCCGTCATACTTATCCCAACTTGTGATAAATCACATAATCTCATGTTAATATATATATATATATATATATATATATATATATATATATATATATATATATATATATATATATATATATATACTTCTTGTGATACTTACCACTGTTAATGTGATGATTTGATGAGTGATTGGGTGCATGATCACAGTTGATAATATAAAATTTCTTTGTAGATTGTGGGGAAAAAAGAAAAAAAGTGAGCTCCTGTTTTGTTATTAAGCAATATATATATATATATATATATATATATATATACTTCTTGTGATACTTACCACTGTTAATGTGATGATTTGATGAGTGATTGGGTGCATGATCACAGTTGATAATCTAAAATTTCTTTGTAGATTGTGGGGAAAAAAGAAAAAAAAGTGAGCTCCTGTTTTGCTATTAAGCAATACTAGTAGTTGTGCCCATACGATGCGGTCAATATTAAAAAATATAAATTAAATTTAATTGTGATCGGGCTTGTTTGAACATGTTAGATCGTATTGCTTTAATAAATTTCAATTGTAGACTTATTTGTCAATATGATATATGTCACGACTCCAAATTCGCCCTCCGTAGGATGTCGTGATGCCACCTAGTCTCTAAGACTAGTTAAGCCTAACAATTTTTGCGGAAATACATAAAATAAAACTGAAACCAAATTCTCAACATATGAAATAAATATAAAACTGCAATCCAATAATTTTAACTCCCAAAATCCGGTAGAAATAAGTCACAAGCTTCTAAGAATTTATTTTGAGTATCTCAATACATTAGAGTCTAAAGAGAAATCAGGAAGACAACATAATAAGGATAGAGGGGGACTTCGAGGTCTACAGACGCTAGCAGAAGTACCTTGAAGTCTCCGTGTATAGCTAGTTCACTGATACCTGGTCTGATAGGAAGTACCTGGATAGTATTGACTGAGGATTTAAACAATAAGAAGTTTCAGAAAATATCAGCACAGTAAATAGAGGCAAACAACAGAGGCACTCCCGAGGTACCGCCTCGTAGTCCCAAAAGTAAATCTACAGTACAAGTATCTCCCGAGGAACCGTCTCGTAGTCCCAAAAGTAAATATGCTGTACAGGGGACTCTCCCGAGGAACCGCCTCGTAGTCCCAAAAGTAAATATGCAGTACAAAGGAATCTTCCGAGGAACCGCCTCGTAGTCCCAAAAGTAAATATGCAGTACAAGGGGATCTCCCGAGTAACAGCCTCGTAGGCCCAAAAGTAAAGATGTAGTATGTAGTTGGAGGAACAACAAATTTTCAGCAAGAAATCTTACAGTTAAAGATTTAAATCAAATCAAGGAAAGCAGGTAATTCAGCTAAGCATGTTGTATATATTGCACGTAAGAGCTAAGGCATATAGACATGTGATGCTAGGCTAAACATGATCATTACATATGCTAAGGCAGATCAGTTAATGAATTTAAAAGAAGACAACTCAACAAGAACCGGTATTTCCAAATTTAGCCCGTGTATACACTCGTCACCTCGCGTACATGATGCTCACATATCATAAAATGTTACAACAGTTTCAAATCCTAAGGGAATTTCCCCAACACAGGGTTAGACAAGTTACTTACCTCAAGCCAAGCTCAATCCGTCAATAAGAATGCATTTCCCTCGATTTTCCGACTCCGATCGGCTCGAATCTAGTCACAGTTAATACAAATTATAGGAATTAATTACATATGAAAATATAGATTTTTCAACAAAAACCCAAAATTTAACTCAAAAATTACCCGTGAGGCCCACGTCTTGGAACCCGACAAAAGTTATAAAATATGAACGCCCATTCAATAATGAGTCCAACCATACCAAATTTACGAAATTCCAACATCAATTCGACCTCCAAATCTCAAATTCTTATTTTGAAATCTCTAGGCCCAAATCCTCTAATTTCACCTCAAAAATATTTAATCTAGTCGAAATACTCAATGATAATCCAATATTATTAACTAACAATGATCACAAGTGACTTACCTCAAGTTTTTCCGTAAATTCTCTCTGAAAATCGCCCAAAAACCGTGTTGGAAATGTCGAAAAATGACAAAAACTCGGAACCCTCTGTTTTTGTACACTGCCCAGAGGTTCCGCTTATGCGGAATTTTTAACCTCATCTGTGGTTTCGCTTTTGCGGTGAATCTCCCACTTCTGCGACAATCTTCGCTTCTGCGGACAAGGAGTCCGCTTCTGCGATGAAGCGTCCATTTCTGCGGTCCAAGGCCCCATAGCCCAGGCCGCATCTGCGACCATTGTGCCACTTTGCGGTCGCGCTTCTGCGATGCCAGGCTCGCTTTTGCGAGCTCGCACCTGCGAGCCAAATTTCGCAGGTACGATTGCATCAGTAGGCAGCAGCAAGTTTCAATTGTTCTAAATCCAAATTTGATCCGTTAGCCATCCGAAACTCACCCGAGGCCCCCGGGACATCAACCAAATATATCAACAAGTCCTAAAACATCATACAAACTTAGTCGAAACCTCAAATCACATCAAACAACACTAAAACCACGAATCATGCTCTAATTCAAGCTTAATGAAACATAGAAATTCTAACTTCTACATTCGATAAGATGCAGATATTGGCTGCTAATGTTGCTGTGTTCGATGGGAGCTGGATTGAAGATGTACCTGCGTCCCGGTTGTAGCTTCCCTTGTTTGTTACTCTCGGACTTTAGGAGACCTTAGCATAGTTCCTGAGCATGTTTGGTACATTGGCTCAGGCGGGGTTGATTCTGGGTGCACCAACCCCACAATGATGCACTGGTAATTTCTGTACTCATAAATAAATCTCGAGTTAAGCGTGTGTTAATTGATCCATGTTACTCGGTCAACATCATCGGACCGTAGCTCGGTGGTAAATGTGTAATTGCCCAACCTGTCGTATCTCGGTGGTAAATGCATGTAGCCCGTAGGCTTTATGGTCGAGTGAGTGTTTGCTCGAACTCGAATTAAGAGTAGCCTTTAGGATTTACGGTCGAGTGAGTATTTGCTCGAACTCGAATTAATGATGCATATAGTTTATCTAAATTTAATTACTATTGTGTAAATTTGGATGTTGTTAGATACGACTTGGTATGTGTCAATGACCGTTGCGCGTGGATATGCAGGCACACTAGGCTGGATAAGATTATGAATGAAGATATTCAGGATAGGGTGGGCGTGGCTCCGGTGGATGACAAAATACGGGAATGGAACTTTCCGTGTTGCAGCAAAATAGTGACTATTTTTCAATTACTTTGCAAACACTGGCTATTTTTCAATTACCAGTCCGAAAACTGGCTAGCCCGTGCTATTTTCACTTTTTTTCTCTCTCTTTTGAATATCTGCCAATTGGATCCAAACTTGAAATAATACATTAAAAGAGAAAACTATGAAAAAGTTTAAAAAATATTTATAATTATATCACAATTATTATTTTTATGTCTAAAATATTTTTAAAACCTGCATACATGTAATGTCGGATTTGGTTGGGTTTCGGTTTGTCTGACCCCTGCTCCTAGCTGACTGGGCAGGTGGCGGAGCCTAACTTGACTAGAATTTCACAAGGAATCTATTGGAGGCATAAAAAGCAAGTTTCGGGATCGTTTGGCATGAAAAACGAGGCAGAATAGCTTTAGAGGCACTATGTTTACGACGTGCCATGTGAGATATTCACGGATCATCGGAGCTTGCAATATTTGTTCAAGCAGAAGGAACTCAATTTTGAGATAATTCTTAATTATACGGGTAATCGGTTAATTACCGGGTAACGTGACATTACCTAATTACCTAATAAGTGGATAAAGATTAAACTTTCCCACCCCATCCTCACGTGGCAGCCTTTCATGGGCGCTATGGAATATCCATGATATAATTTTCTGACAATTCAATCCTTTGTCTATGCCCTAGGCTCAATGAGAGAAATTGAATTGGTAATTTGTATCGGTGAAAGGATTGTCTATTTAAATTCTTGCTTCTGAGTTCTATTGTCATTTATATATCCCATCAAATCAAGTCTGATTGACCTCAAATTTTGCACACAAGTTATAAATGACATAACAGACCTATGAAAATTTTCAGAACTGGATTCCGACCCCGATATCAAAAAGTCAACTCCCCGATCAAACTTCCAAACTTAAATTTCTATTTTAGCCATTTCAAGCCTAATTTAACTACGGACTTCGAATTAACAATCCAGATACGCTTTTAAGTACAAAATCACTATACGGAGCTATTAGAATCATCAAAATTTTATTCCGAGGTCGTTTTCACATAACTCAACATCTAGTCAACCATTTCAACTTAAGTTTTCATATTGGAGACTAAGTGTATCAATTAGTTCCGAAATCTCTTCGGACCCGAACTGACTATCCCGGCAAGTCACATAACAACTATAAAGTATAGAATGAGTAGTAAATGGGGGAAATGGGTTGCAACTCTCAAAACGACTGACCGGGTCGTTACATCCTCCCCCTCTTAAACAAATGTTCGACCTCGAACGAGTTTAGAATTATACCTGGAGTGGTGAAAAGATAAGGATAAGAGCTACACATATTATGCTCAGTCTCCCAAGTTTCCTCCTCGACCGTATGACCCCTCCACTATACTTTTACTGAAGCAATGCTCTTCGATCTCAACTTTCTAACATGTCTGTCCAAAATGGCCATTGGTTCCTCAACATAAGATAGATCCTTGTCCATCTGGACTAAGCTGAAGTCTAACACATGAGATGGATCGCCGTGATACTTCCGGAGCATAGAAACATGGAACACTGGATGAACACTCGATAGACTAGGTGACAATGCAAGTTCATAAGCCACCTCTCCAATCTTCTTAAGTATCTCAAAAGGCCCAATATACCTAAGATTCAACTTGCCCTTCTTCCCAAACCTCATAACACCCTTCATAGGTGAAATTCGGAGTAGTACCTTTTCTCCTACCATGAATGCAACATCACGAACCTTCCGATTCGTATAAATATTCTATTTAGATTGGGCTGTGCGAAGCCGATCATATATCAATTTAACCTTTTCCATAGCATCCTGCACCAGGTCTGTACCCAATAGCCTAGCCTTGCCCGGCTCGAACCAACCCACTGGAGACCGGCACCGCCTCCCATATAAGGCTTCATATGGTGCCATGTGAATGCTCGACTGATAACTGTTGTTTTAAGCAAACTCTGCAAGTGGCAAGAACCGATCCCAAGTGCCCCCAAAATCTATCACACACGCATGAGGCATATCCTCCAATATCTGAATAGTGCGCTCGGACTGTCCGTCCGTCTGGGGGTGAAATGTTGTACTCAACTCTACCCGAGTACCTAACTCACGCTGTATGGCTCTCCAAAACCATAATGTAACCTGTGTACCCCGGTCAGAGATGATAGATATCGATACGCCATGAAGTCTGATAATCTCACGAATATAAACCTAAGCCAGCTGCTCCGAAGAGTAAGTAGTAACCACATAAATGAAATGAGCTGACTTGGTTAATCTATCCACAATCACCCAAACTGCATCGAACTTCATCTGAGTCCGTGGGAGTCCAACAACCAAATCCATAGTGATCCGCTCCCATTTCCATTCTGGAATCTCTAACTTCTGAAGCAATCCACCCGGTCGCTGATACTCATACTTCACATGCTGGCAATTTAGGCACCGAGCTACATATTCCACTATGTCTTTCTTCATCCGCGTCCACCAATAGTGTTGTCTCAAGTCCTAATACATCTTTGCAATACTCGGATGAATGGAGTACCACGAACTGTGAGCCTCCTGAAGAATCAACTCACGCAAACCATCTATATTGGGAACACATAGCCTGCCTTGCATCCGTAGTATACCGTCATCTCCAATAGTAACTTCCTTGGCATTACCGTGCTGAACTGTGTCCTTAAGGACAAGTAGATGGGGGTCATCATACTGACGTTCTCTGATACGATCATAAAGAGAAGACTGAGAAACCACACAAGCCAAAACTCGGCTCGGCTCGGAAATATCCAATATGATAAACTAGTTGGCCAAGGCCTAAACATCCAAGGCTAAAGGCCTCTTTGTTACCGGCAAATATGCTAAGTTGCCCAAACTCTCCGCCTTACGACTCAAGGCATCGGCCACCACATTGGCCTTTATGGGATGATAGAGGATGGTGATATCATAATCCTTAAGCAACTCCAACCATCTCTGTTGCCGCAAATTAAGATCCTTCTTTTTAAACAAATACTGTAAACTCTGGTGATCGGTATAAACCTCACAATGGATACCGTACAAATAATGTTGCCAAATCTTCAAGGCATGAACAATAGCTGCTAACTCAAGGTCGTGGACAGGATGATATCTCATGTACCTTTAACTGTCTGGACGTATAGGCAATCACCCTACCGTCTTGCATTAACACTGTGCCGAGACCAATACGCGACGCATCACAATATATATTATAAGATCCTAAACCTATAGGCAACACCAATACTAGAGTTGTAGTCAAAGCAGTCTTGCGATTTTGAAAGCTCTCCTCACACTTCTCGGTCAATGTGACCTGAGCACCCTTCTGGGTCAATCTGGTCATAAGTGCGGTAATAGAAGAGAAACCCTCTACAAATCGGCGATAATACCCCGCCAAGCCAAGAAAACTCCTGATTTCCGTAACTGAGGATAGTCTGGACCAACTCTGCACTGCCTCAATCTTCTTCGGATCTACCTTGATCCCCTTGCACGAAACTATCTGACCCAAAAATCCCATTGAATTAAGCAAGAATTCACACTTTGAAAATTTTGCATATAACTTCTTTTCTCTCAAAGTCTGAAGCATCGTCCTCAGGTCCTGTTCATGATCCTCACGACTCCGGAAATACACCAGAATGTCGTCAATAAACACAATGACGAAGGAGTTAAGATAGGGATAGAATACACTGTTCATCAAATGCATAAATGCTGCTGGGGCATTGGTCAGCCCAAATAACATTACAAGGAACTCATAATGACCATACCGAGTCCTAAAAGCAGTCTTCGGGATATCTGGCTCCCGAATCTTCAACTGATGATAGCCTGAACGCAAGTCAATTTTAGAGAACACTCTCGCACCCTGAAGATGATCAAATAGGTCATCAATACGTGGCAATGGGTACCTATTCTTTACTGTAACCTTGTTCAACTGGCGGTAATCAATACACATCCGCATAGAGCTATCCTTCTTCTTCACAAATAGGACAAGAGCACCCCGAGGCGATACACTGGGCCGAACAAAACCCTTATCAAGCAGTTCCTGTAACTACTCTTTTAATTCTATCAATTCTGCTGGGGCCATACGATATGGTGGAATAAAAATGGGCTGAGTGCCCTGTAACAAATCAATGCCAAAGTCAATATCCATATTGGGTGGCATACCCGAAAGATCTGCTGGAAATACATCGTGAAAATCCCTTACTATCGGAACTGACTCCACGGTAGGAGTATCAACACTAATATCTCTCACATAGGCCAGATACGCATTATACCCCTTCTCAACTATTCGTTGAGCCTTACGAAATGAAACAACCCTGATAGGAACATAATCCAATGTACCTCTCCACTCTAGCCGCGGTAGACCTGGCATAGCCAATGTCACCGTCTTGGTGTAACAATCAAGGATAGTGTGATAGGGCGACAACCAGTCCATGCCCAAAATAATAACGTAATCCACCATACTTGTTACAACCCAAATTCGCATACCATAGATCACGTCGTAAGTTAGTCGATGTAAATCCAAGAAGAGATTATCTTTGAGATGATAAGAAGTTAATCCTATTGGTCTTAAACGATACAAGGGTGTATAAGAGTGGTTAACAAATATTAGAAGTTAAACGAATCAAGGATGTTGTAACCCGTATTTTCGGGTAACACTAGAGGTGATTAACTGTCCCAAGAGGTCTTGTTTTAATGTATTTGAATCATATAATATCCGCATCATAAGTCTTGAAGTCAAGCGAGTTATGAAACAAAAGTTGATAAAAGTTGTCGCAACTTAGGTTTATAATTTTACTTAAACTTTAGGTCAAATGTTACTGCATTTTTCTCCCAATGTGCTTGGAATTATGGGGTGATCTACCTATAAAATTGAAGATCTATGAGTCTAGTTTCCAACGCATTAAACCGTTCATTGATACGATCTCGGAATAGAGAGATATTCGCGTTTTCGCGAGAGTGCGCCAAGCTGCTCTCTATGGGGCCCACAAAGGCGGTTTAAGACATATGGACATATATAAGATACCTCAACCCCGTTTTAAGTCATTATTTTTCAGTATATTCAGACCTTATAACCCTAAAAACAGTCTCTCAAGGTTCTCTCATGATCCAAGACCCAAACAAAGGGCAAACAACACAAATCAAATGTCGGGAATCCCGTGGCGCTAGTAAGTTTCTTGTTCTTCTTGTTGTTGCTGATTTTTGTGTTGTTCCAGCTCGTGTGGGAGGTTGTTTTAAGTGTTTTATGTCCTGTAAATACACCTTCAAGTTTTTAATATCAACCCTAGGTGATTTCAAGTCTTCTAAAGTAATTCTAGTGCCGAAAAACCCGAATTAATTGCTAGTTTCGCTTCCTTGTTCTTGTGGCAGAATTGAAGGGATATTTCGTGGAAAATTAAGGTCAAATTGGAGTTGTTCTTTCTGTTTAAAGGTAAGGAACCTCTTACTCTATATATATTTAAGATTATCCAAGTTGCAGCTAAGTCGTTGAAGCTAGAACTTGTGAAATATATATCGAAAAGCTTGGTAGTAATGTTGTTGGTTGGTGGACTGTTTTGGAGGCTCAATATGATTATTAATGATGTTGTTTGGGCTGTTTGGTGATTGTATTGACTTGTGGGAAGTCATATAAATAGGGGAGGTGCTGTCCGTTTCATCGTAAAATAGGTTGTGGTCGATACATAATAGTTACGACGCTTAAACGATAATGATAGTGTCATTTGTCTTATTGTAGACTAAGGAGTCGTGATATTTGCATAGCTTGAGGTTGGGCAGTATATACAAGGTATGTGAGTCTATCCCCTTCATTCTTTTGCACGACTCCGATTGTACATAATGTAATGAACGAGCTCCCAAAGATACTCTACTCTTAGAAGCTAGCAGTACTTACATTGCTGCCCTTCTTATGAAACGATTGGTATTGATGTTACTTCTCTTATTCTTATATTATCAATGTTGTTGGTAGTTCCTGATTCTTATAAGTTTCTTGATGAAGAGTTAATCCTAATAACGTGTACGAAGGATACCGACCTTACGTCACTCCGAAAGGTTCAAAATGTGATTCCAATGAGTCCAGCATGCATCATATATATGTATCTATTTTACTCTACCGAGCCGCGCTATAGTTGGCCGGGTATGGCACCTATTGTGCAACCACTGATCAGTTGGGTTTTACCGAGCTCCACGTGGCCGGGTACGATTCTACCGAGCCCTATGATGGCCGGGTACGTTTTACCGAGCCTATTATGGCCGGGTACGATATGATGATGGTGATGCCCACAAAGGCGTATGTTTTAAAAGTTTATGTATATATATGTATGTATCATGTATTTCATGTCAGTAGCCCTCAGAGGTACCCAGATGTCACAGGTTGTATATTCTCTATCCATGTTTACATTACTGTTCTTACTTATGCTTTCTTGCCTCACATACTCAGTACTTTATTCGTACTGACGTCCTTTTTATTTGTGGACGCTGCATGTCGTGCTGCAGGTCCTGATAGACAGGTAGACGTAGCTCCCCCACCACAGTAGGCTGTCCAGTTCAGCGGTTATTGGCGAGATCCCTTCTCCGGACTTGCCGTGGTCTTGGTATGCATTTTTGTTATAGACCTTATGGGTATGTCGGGGCCCTGTTCCGGCAATGTTGTAGCACTTATGTTCTTTTAGAGGCTCATAGACAGGTGTCGACTTATGTATGGTTTAGAATGCCTTTTCGGCTGATTTTTGTTGTATAGTCTTTCATGGCATCATGATAGCTCGTACCTTATATATAGTTTCTTGACAGTCTTGTCGTCCCATGTTATGTATGTTCATGACATTATCTTTCATTGTTGGATGTTCATGATCCATGTCTACTATTTATATTGATCTTGTCGGCCCTTAAAGATAATAAGGAAGGTTAGATAAAATGTACGTTGGTGCTCGGCAAGTATGGCCCGGGTGCTAGTCATGACCCTCCAGTTGGGTCGTGACAAACTTGGTATCAGAGCAAGTCTGTCCTAGGGGTTGTCTATGAGCCGTGTCTAGTAGAGTTTTGATTATGGATGTGTAGCGCGCCACATTTATAATCAGGAGGCTACGTGACATCTAGGGTTGTTACCTTCTTCCTGAATCTAGATCGTGCGTAGAGTTGAGTCGTATGTGTTCATATCTAATATTCACCTTGTTTTCTTTTAGCGATGCCTTCGACTAGGAAGCAAGCGATTATTAAACGGCTTGATACAGCTGTGGGAGAGGGTAACATTCAGGTGCCTCCAGCTATAGCAGGCCAAAGTGAGCCTCAGAGTGAGATGCCGTCTCATACCTCTCTGTCTCCTCCAGAGGATATTAGGAGGCACCCAGTACATCCAGTTCCTCCGTCTCGCACTACAGACCACGATATATGCAGTGCGGTGCAGTTGTTGACTAGCTTGGTAGCTGCTCAGGCTCAGAGGCAGAATACCAGTGATGCTGATAAATCGGTTAGTGCGAGAGTTCATGATTTTATTAATCTAGACCCTCCAGTGTTTACCGGATCAGACCCCAAGGAGGACCCGCAAACATTTATTGATCAGGTTCATTGTACATTGCGGGTTATGCATGCTAGTGATACGGAGGCAGTAGAGTTGGCTTCTTATCGGTTACAGGATTTAGCGATTTTATGGTATGATAGTTGGGAGAGATCTAGGGGTCTGAATGCTCCTCCAGCCGTGTGGAAGGAATTTTCTGAGGCCTTTCTTCGTCACTACTTGCCAGCTGAGATACGACGAGCCAGAGCTGATAAGTTCTTGAACCTTCGACAGGGTAATATGAATGTACGAGAGTATAGTATACAGTTTGATTCTTTAGCAAGGTATACTCCCCATATGGTGGCCGAGATGAGTGATAGGGTGCACCTGTTCGTGAACGGGTTGGGACCACATCTGATAAATGAGTGTACAACAGCCTCCTTGGTAGAGGGCATGGATATTTCCCGTATTCAGGCTTATGCCCAGACCCTTCAGGATCATAAGTTATATGCTAAGCTCTCTAAATGTGAATTCTTGCTGAACTCAGTAGCATTCCTTGGCCATGTGATATCTGATGAGGGTATTAGTGTCAACACTCAGAAGATCGATGCAGTGAAGAATTGGCCGAGACCTACAACACCGTCAGAAGTTCGCAGCTTCCTGGGGCTAACAGGATATTATAGGCGGTTTGTAGAAGGGTTTTCCTCTATATCAGCACCATTGACTAAGTTAACATAGAAAACTACCAAGTTCCAGTGGTCTGATGCTTGTGAACATAGTTTTCAGGAGCTAAAGAATCGATTGACATCCGCGCCAATGCTCACTCTCCCAGAAGGAACAGAAGGTTATGTGGTATATTGTGATGCCTCAGGTATAGGTTTGGGGTGCGTATTGATGCAACGTGGGAAGGTGATTGCTTATGCATCAAGACAATTAAAGAAGCATGAAAAGAATTACCCGACTCATGATTTGGAATTGGCTGCAGTAATATATGCTTTGAAGATATGATGACACTACTTATACGGCGTCCATGTTGACATCTACACAGATCACAAGAGTTTACAATACATCTTCAAGCAGAAGGAGTTGAATTTGAGGCAGCGTAGGTGGCTTGAATTACTGAAAAACTACGACGTCGAGATATTGTACCATCCCGGTAAAGCCAATGTTATGGCAGACGCTCTCAGCCGTAAGTCAATGGGAAGCTTAATACATATTGAGGCAGGTAGACAAGGGTTGACCAAAGAGCTTCACCAGCTGGCCAATATGAGAATCAGATTGTTGGACTCTGATGACAGAGGTGTTACTGTACAGAATACAGCAGAATCATCTTTGGTAGCCGAGGTAAAAGCACGGCAATATGAAGATCCTACCTTAGTAAGATTGAGAGAGGGAATTCAGCAGTGTAAGATTACAGCTTTCAAGATCGGAGGAGATGGGACACTGAGATACCAGGGCCGATTATGTGTACCTAGTGTGGCAGGGTTGCGAGAGAAGATTATGATTGAGATTCACCAGTCCCGATATTCTATCCATCCTGGCTCGACAAAGATGTATCATGACGTTAAGGAGCAATATTGGTGGGATAACATGAAGAAGTCTATTGCAGAATTTGTAGCCCAGTGTCCTAATTGTCAACAAGTAAAGATCGAGCATCAGAAACCTAGTGGATTGATTCAGAATATAGAGATTCCGACCTGGAAATGGGAGGTGATTAATATGGACTTCATTATTGGATTACCTCGCTCTTATCATAAGTTTGACTCCATCTGGGTGATAGTTGATCGACTTACAAAATCTGCCCATTTTCTGCCAGTTAAGACAACTTACACGGCTGAAGATTATGCGAAGTTGTATATCAAGGAGATTGTTAGGCTTCATGGTGTGCCGGTATCTATTATATCAGACCGAGGAGCTCAATTTACGTCTAACTTTTGGAGGTCTTTTCAAAAAGGTTTAGGCATACAAGTAAATCTCAGCACTGCATTCCATCCGCAGACTGACGGACAGGCTGAACGTACCATCCAGACGCTTGAAGATATGCTATGAGCATGTGTTCTAGATTTCAAGGGGAATTGGGATGACCATCTGGCACTTATAGAATTTGCCTACAATAATAGCTACCATTTCAGTATTAAAATGGCCCCGTATGAGGCACTGTATGGGAGGAGATGTAGATCACCAGTTGGATGGTTCGAAGTCGGTGAGACAGAATTATATGGGCCAGATTTGATTCACCAAGCCATTGAGAAGGTGAAAGTGATACAAGAGCGACTGAGGACGGCACAAAGCAGGAAAAAGTCTTATTTCGACGTCCGACGTCGTGATCTGGAATTTGAGGTTGGTGATTGGGTTTTCCTGAAGATCTCGCCAATGAAGGGTATTATGCGTTTTGGGAAGAAGGGTAAGTTGAGTCCGCGGTATATTGGGCCGTACAAAATTCTTCGACGAATTGGACAGGTTGCTTACGAGTTAGAATTGCCATCTGAATTGGAATTTGTCCACCCGGTATTCCATGTATCTATGTTGAGGAAATGTATTGGAGACCCTTCTCGGGTCGTCCCTATCAAAGATGTACAAGTTACAAAGGATCTATCATATGATGAAGTGCCAGTGGCTATATTAGATCGACAAGTCCGCAAGCTGAGAACAAAGGATGTAGCTTCCGTGAAAGTATTATGGAGGAACAAGAATATAGAAGAAATGACATGGGAAGCAGAAGAGGAGATGAAGTCTAAATACCCTTACCTATTCCAGAGTGAAGATAACGAGGATGTCGGGGGAAAGAAGGACGCATTATAAGGTGAAACGGCTCTATGAGATAAGCAATAGCTTGTGAATACTCTTTTTTTAATACAAAATGGTGATATGCAGATAATGTACATATCCATAATGCTTTGTATAGTCTTGTAAGGCCATAGGTTGGATTTAACTGCTTGCAAGTTTGGCTAGTGTCCATTTTATGGGGGAAACTCAGCCGGAAATCTCCGTCGGAATCCACGATGAGTTAGACACCCCATAAACCCTTACATTCGAGGACGAATGTTCCTAAGGGGGAGAGGGTGTTACAACCCAAATTCGCATACCATAGATCACGTCGTAAGTTAGTCGATGTAAATCCAAGAAGAGATTATCTTTGAGATGATAAGAAGTTAATCCTATTGGTCTTAAACGATACAAGGGTGTATAAGAGTGGTTAACAAATATTAGAAGTTAAACGAATCAAGGATGTTGTAACCCGTATTTTCGGGTAACACTAGAGGTGATTAACTGTCCCAAGAGGTCTTGTTTTAATGTATTTGAATCATATAATATCCGCATCATAAGTCTTGAAGTCAAGCGAGTTATGAAACAAAAGTTGATAAAAGTTGTCGCAACTTAGGTTTATAATTTTACTTAAACTTTAGGTCAAATGTTACTGCATTTTTCTCCCAATGTGCTTGGAATTATGGGGTGATCTACCTATCAAATTGAAGATCTATGAGTCTAGTTTCCAACGCATTAAACCGTTCATTGATACAATCTCGAAATAGAGAGATATTCACGTTTTCGCGAGAGTGCGCCAAGCTGCTCTCTATGGGGCCCACAAAGGCGGTTTAAGACATATGGACATATATAAGATACCTCAACCCCGTTTTAAGTCATTATTTTTCAGTATATTCAGACCTTATAACCCTAAAAACAGTCTCTCAAGGTTCTCTCATGATCCAAGACCCAAACAAAGGGCAAACAACACAAATCAAATGTCGGGAATCCCGTGGCGCTAGTAAGTTTCTTGTTCTTCTTGTTGTTGCTGATTTTTGTATTGTTCCAGCTCGTGTGGGAGGTTGTTTTAAGTGTTTTATGTCCTGTAAATACACCTTCAAGTTTTTAATATCAACCCTAGGTGATTTCAAGTCTTCTAAAGTAATTCTAGTGCCGAAAAACCCGAATTAATTGCTAGTTTCGCTTCCTTGTTCTTGTGGCAGAATTGAAGGGATATTTCGTGGAAAATTAAGGTCAAATTGGAGTTGTTCTTTCTGTTTAAAGGTAAGGAACCTCTTACTCTATATATATTTAAGATTATCCAAGTTGCAGCTAAGTCGTTGAAGCTAGAACTTGTGAAATATATATCGAAAAGCTTGGTAGTAATGTTGTTGGTTGGTGGACTGTTTTGGAGGCTCAATATGATTATTAATGATGTTGTTTGGGCTGTTTGGTGATTGTATTGACTTGTGGGAAGTCATATAAATAGGGGAGGTGCTGTCCGTTTCATCGTAAAATAGGTTGTGGTCGATACATAATAGTTACGACGCTTAAACGATAATGATAGTGTCATTTGTCTTATTGTAGACTAAGGAGTCGTGATATTTGCATAGCTTGAGGTTGGGCAGTATATACAAGGTATGTGAGTCTATCCCCTTCATTCTTTTGCACGACTCCGATTGTACATAATGTAATGAACGAGCTCCCAAAGATACTCTACTCTTAGAAGCTAGCAGTACTTACATTGCTGCCCTTCTTATGAAACGATTGGTATTGATGTTACTTCTCTTATTCTTATATTATCAATGTTGTTGGTAGTTCCTGATTCTTATAAGTTTCTTGATGAAGAGTTAATCCTAATAACGTGTACGAAGGATACCGACCTTACGTCACTCCGAAAGGTTCAAAATGTGATTCCAATGAGTCCAGCATGCATCATATATATGTATCTATTTTACTCTACCGAGCCGCGCTATAGTTGGCCGGGTATGGCACCTATTGTGCAACCACTGATCAGTTGGGTTTTACCGAGCTCCACGTGGCCGGGTACGATTCTACCGAGCCCTATGATGGCCGGGTACGTTTTACCGAGCCTATTATGGCCGGGTACGATATGATGATGGTGATGCCCACAAAGGCGTATGTTTTAAAAGTTTATGTATATATATGTATGTATCATGTATTTCATGTCAGTAGCCCTCAGAGGTACCCAGATGTCACAGGTTGTATATTCTCTATCCATGTTTACATTACTGTTCTTACTTATGCTTTCTTGCCTCACATACTCAGTACTTTATTCGTACTGACGTCCTTTTTATTTGTGGACGCTGCATGTCGTGCTGCAGGTCCTGATAGACAGGTAGACGTAGCTCCCCCACCACAGTAGGCTGTCCAGTTCAGCGGTTATTGGCGAGATCCCTTCTCCGGACTTGCCATGGTCTTGGTATGCATTTTTGTTATAGACCTTATGGGTATGTCGGGGCCCTGTTCCGGCAATGTTGTAGCACTTATGTTCTATTAGAGGCTCATAGACAGGTGTCGACTTATGTATGGTTTAGAATGCCTTTTCGGCTGATTTTTGTTGTATAGTCTTTCATGGCATCATGATAGCTCGTACCTTATATATAGTTTCTTGACAGTCTTGTCGTCCCATGTTATGTATGTTCATGACATTATCTTTCATTATTGGATGTTCATGATCCATGTCTACTATTTATATTGATCTTGTCGGCCCTTAAAGATAATAAGGAAGGTTAGATAAAATGTACGTTGGTGCTCGGCAAGTATGGCCCGGGTGCTAGTCATGACCCTCCAGTTGGGTCGTGACAATATTAAGCAATAATAAATCAGCTATGGTCTTAAAACTACTGATAATAATCAAACACGACCGACACACGCGGTCAACAATAATAGAATCACCCACGGGTGTAGATACATAAACAGAAGAACTCAAAGAATCATGGGATACGCCCAAATATTGGGCAAAATAAGATGACACATAAGAAAAAGTGGAGCCTGGATCAAATAAGACTGATGCATCTCTATGACAGACCGGAACACTACCTGTGATAACCAAATCAGATGCAACTACCTCTATCCTAGCAGGAAGGGCATAATATCTGGCCTGGCCTCCCCCTCTAGGGTGACCTCTACCTGTCCGACCTCCACCTCTAGCTGGCTGTGCAGGTGGAGTAAAAACTGGTGCAGTAATCATGGCTTGAGAAGCCTGAGGGCCCTATGGAATAGGTGGGGCCTGAGCGATCTGTGGAGGCGCACCCCTCCTAAGTTTGGGGCAATCCCTCACAAAATGACGAGTGTCACCACACTCAAAATAAGCTCTCGGAGGACGTGGCTGTTGTGACTGTCTCGGGCCTGATCGACTGGACTGATCGCTGGAAACACCCCGTACAAGAGGTATACTAGACATTGGCGGTTCATAATAGGGATCCTGGGGCGTGGCCGGAGTACCGTTGGCGGCTGGAAGTGCGGAATGAACATGGTGACTCCCATAACCTCTACCCTGATGAGTTGTAGCTGGGGCACGTGAACTGTTATACGTGCTAGAATCTTGAGGTCTCTAAGCTTCTCTCTCTTCTCTCTCCCGGATCCACATACCCTCTAATATCCTAGCAATTGACACCACCTGCTACTATGCGATGTCCATCTCCAACTCTCGGGCCATACTGAATATGATACTAGGGTGGAGCCCCTCAATAAATCGACGAACCCACTTTCGAATAGTAGCAACCAAGGCTGGTGCATGCCTAGCCAAATCACTGAATCAGACCGCATACTTTGACACAGTCATAGAACCCTGGCACAATTGCACAATCTCTACGTGCCATGCATCTCTAAGACTCTGAGGAACATATTCCCTCAAGAACATATCTGAAAACTGAGTCCAAATGAGTGGAGCTGCCTCAGCTGGACTATCCAACTTGTATGCCCGCCACCACTGGTAGGCCGCTCCTCTAAGCTGGAATGTCGCGACAGAAATCCCACTATAATCCATAATACCCATAGTACGGAGGATGCTGTGACATTTTTCATGAAAACCCCGAGCATCCTATGAGTCCAAACCACTGAAAGTGGGAGGGTGGTACTTCTTATACCTCTCGAGCCTGAGCTGTTCCCCCTTTGAAACTGCTGCACTAACCTCGAGCCGAACAGGGACAATTGGCTGTACTAGTATAACCCCTGGGGCATGGTCAACCTAGGACTGTGGCTCTGGGTTCAAGCGGCGAGAGTCTGTGATCCTCCCCCGGCCTGAGATGCGGTAGGAGCAAGTGGAATCAACCCTGCCTGAGCTAGAGTGCCAAACATGCTAAAAAACTGGGCAAGAGTCTCCTGAAGTGCAGGGGTAGTAACAGGCGTCTTCGGTGCCTGCTCTCCAACTGGAGCTACTGGTGGCTCTGCTGCAGCAGCTCGTGCAGGTGCTCTGGTTGCACCATGTGATCTTCCTCGACCTCTAGCTCGGCCTCTACCCTAGCCCCAGCCTCTTGCGGCTCTAACATGGGGCGTGAGTGTCTGATCATCGGATCCAGTTGTGCGTGTCCTCACCATCTGTGAGAGAATAGAAAGACAAGGGTTTAGAATTTCGAAGTCAACAAATGCGCACGATAAGGAATCAAAGAAGTGAACATTTTCCTAACAGTTCCATAGCCTCCCGAAGATAAGTGCAAACGTCTCCGTAACGATTCACGAGACTCTACTAAACCTGCTTGTGACTCATAACACCTATGAACCTAGAACTCTGATACCAACTTGTCACGACCCCAAATTCACCCTCCGTAGGATGTCGTGATGGCACCTAGTCTCTAAGACTAGGTAAGCCTAACAATTTTTGTGGAAATACATAAAATACAACTGAAGCCAAATTCTCAACATATGAAATAAATAAAAAACTGCAATGCAATAATTTCAACTCCCAAAATCCGGTAGAAATAAGTCACAAGCTTCTAGGAATTTATTTTGAGTGTCTGAATACATTAGAGTCTAAAGAGAAATCAGGAAGACAACACAATAAGGATATAGGGGGACTCCAAGGTCTACGGACGCTAGCAGAAGTACCTTGAAGTCTCCGTATATAGCTAGTTAACTGATACCTAGTTTGATAGGAAGTACATGGATTTTCACAAAAGATGTGCAGAGTGTAATATGAGTACACCACAACGGTACCCAGTAAGTGCCAAGCCTAACCTCGGTAGAGTAGTGACGAGGTCAAGTCAGGACCCTACTGGTTTAAGAGAAAAGTAAGACAGAAGATATAATAATATTTTTGTATTGACTGAGGATTTAAACAATAAGAAGTTTTAGAAAATATCAGCACAGTAAATAAAGGCAAACAACAGGGGCAGTCCCGAGGTACCGTCTCGTAGTCCCAAAAGTAAATCTACAGTATGGGGATCTCCCGAGGAACCGCCTCTTAGTCCCAAAAGTAAATATGCAGTATAGGGGACTCTCCCGAGGAACCGCCTCGTAGTCCCAAAAGTAAATATCCAGTACATAAGAATCTCCCGAGGAACCACCTCGTTGTCCCAAAAGTAAAGATGCAGTAGGTAGTCGGAGGAACAACAAATTTTCAGCAAGAAATCTTACATATAAAGATTTAAATCAAATCAAGGAAAGCAGGTAATTCAGCTAAGCATGTTGCACATATTGCACGTAAGATTTAAGGCACGTAGACATGTGATGCTAGGCTAAACATGATCACAACATATGCTAAGGTAGCTCAGTTAAAGAATTTAAAAGAAGACTACTCAACAAGAACCGATATTTCCAAATTTAGCCCGTGTACGCACTCGTCAACTCGCATACACCGCGCTTACATATCACAAAATATCACAACAGTTCCAAATCCTAAGGGGATTTCCCGCACACAGGGTTAAACAAGTCACTTACCTCAAGCCAAGCTCAATCAATCAATAAGAATGCCTTGTGATGACCCAAAATGTCATCTTTAAATTTAATAAGTAATTATATATTCTAAGACCTCAAAAAGCACTATTTATAATTTCTCAACTTGCGTGCATAGTCCGTAAAATTTTTCGGAAAGTTTTTATGTGAAAAATGGATTAAAATGTGAAATAGAGTCTTAAAACTCAACTGAGATGACTTTGGTCAATATTTTGAGGAAACGAACCCGGATCAGTGTTTTGATAGTTCCGGTAGGTTCGTATCGTGATTCGGGACTTGGGAGTATGCCCGAAATTTAATTTGGAGGTCCCTAGCTCAAGTTATGACCATTTAACGAAAACTAGTAATTTAAAGGCTAAAGATTTTCAAGTTTGACCACGGGGTTGACTTGATGTCGGAGTCGGAATCAATTTACAAAAGTTTTCATAGCTCTATTATGTCATTTATAACTTGTGTGCAAAATTTGAGGTCAATCGGACTTGATTCGATAGGTTTCGGCATCGAATGTAGAAGTTGGAAATTTTATAAGATTAAAGTTTCAAGTGAGTTCGCACAAGAGCTAACTTCAAATGAGCATAACGCTCATGATACGACGTTGTGTATGGTTTATTACCTATCAAATAAAATATCTTTAAGTCTAGTTTCTAAATCTACAAACCGTTCGTTATTTGGACATTCCTACAAGAAGTTATGACAAAATTACCAAAGGCTGACAGAATGCGATTCTGCGACCATTATGCGATTGCAAAATGGTTATGCGACCGCAAACTGGTCCAGAACAGCCCAGTTCTGGGCACCGATTTATGCGATCATTTTTCAACCCGCACACCAATTGTGCGGTCCATTATGCGACCGCATACCTATTTTCGGAGGGGTAATTTTCCTATTTTCATAACCCGACCCCATTTTGATAAATAAGCTTTGGTGTTTATTTTGGGGCATTTATCTGATGATTTTAGAGAGAAGTTAGAGTGTTCTAGAGAGAGGAAGTAGATAAAGTGTCTTGTTCATCAAATTCTGGTCCAAGCCTTGAAAACCAACAAGAAATTCCTCAAGTTCTTCATCAAAGAGGTAAGGTTCTAACCCCTAATCTTCAATTTTGAGTTTGGGTAATGATGGGTGATTAAGAGTATGATTCTTGGGGTAAGTGTTCCTTATCCTATATTGATTATATTTCATGATTCCATACTCATTTACATTATGAATCCGTGAATATAGGGAACAAAAAATTAGATTTTTATAAAATCTTCCAAAAACGAGAATTTAAGATTTGAAGGTCCATTTGATATCGGAATTGGATAATTTTTGTATGGTTGAACTCATAGTGGAACGAGTGTTCGGATTTCGTGAGTTTTTCCAGAATTTGAGACGTGGGTCCCACTGTCGAATATTTAAATGAATTTAGGATTTTTATCTGGAAAATTAGTAAATTCATATGGAATTAATTCCTATGATTCGTATTGAGTATATCGAATTTTTGTTAATAGATTTGAAGCTCTTGGAGACAAATTTAAAAGGAAAATTTGTGGTCGAGTAATCGATTGAAATTTGCAAAGCGAGGTAAGTGTCGTGGTTAACCTTGACTTGAGGGAATTGAACCCTTAAATTATTTGTTATGTGAAATGCATGTGAACGACGTATAAGCGAGGTGACAAGTGTCTATACGTCGTCAAATTAAATGTTTGCCTGCTTACTTGAAAAATCATAAATTATTTTAAATTATAAATTAATTATTATAATACTTGTTTCTCTCCTATTCTTTGTCAAATATTAATTCTTGGATTCCTGCATTAATTGTTACATGCTATTTGAATTATGTGTTTTAATTGTTATTTGACATTTAGCATATTAAATATTAAACTGCCTATTTTCTCCCTGATTTCCATAATAATTTGTTATTTGGCATTGTTTGTTTCGTAATTAAATCATAATTATTGTATGCTTGTTGTCTTATAATTTTATATTAATTATTGCATTTATTGGGGAAATTTCTTCTATAAGAATTGGTAAATAGATATATTAGAGGACCGGGTTGCACGCCGCAATAAAATTGATTGAAATGGATATATTGGAGGATCGGGTTGCATGTCGCAACAGACTTATTAAAAAGTCCATATTGGAGGATCGGGTTGTACCCCGCAACAAGCTTATTAAAAAGTCCATATTGGAGTATCGGGGTCCACGTCGCAACAGACTTATTAAAAAGTCTATATATACTTGATTGAAATAAATATATGACAGACTTGATTAAAAGGAATATATTGGGAGAGCGGGTTGCACGCTGCAACAGAATTGAATGTGAATATGTTGTGAGAGTGGGTTGCATGCTGTAACAGATTTGATGGAAATGATAATTGGTTACGACTGCTGAATTGGCTTTAATTATTATAAATGAGTTACCTAATTTATTTCTATTATTTGTTGTTGTTACTAATATTGCGTACAGGTTAATGTAAGTGACCCGCCTTAGCCTCGTCACTACTTCGTCGAGATTAGGCTCAGCACTTACCAGTACATGAGGTCGGTTGTACTAATACTACACTCTGCACTTCTTGTGCAGATTTCAGAGTTGGTCCCAGCGGCGTGCCGTAGACTTGCTCGGATATCAGCTACCCAGAGAAGACTTGAGGTATAACTACATGGCGTCCGCAGTTCTGAAGTCCCCGTCTATTTCACTTTAGCTGTGTGTTTATTTCCAGATAGCTTTATTTTATTCAGACCTTTATTTGTGTTAATCTAGAAGCTCGTGCACTTGTGACATCAATTCTGGGATGGTATTTAGACACCGTTGTTTTTGATGTATTATTCACTACATTTCAGACTTTACTTTCGCATTTGTTCTTTGTTATTAATAAATTTAGAAATTGTTTTAAAAATGGATAATATTATTCTAACGTTGGCTTGCCTAGAAAGTGAAATGTTAGGCGCCATCATGGTCCGAAGGTGGGAATTTCGGGTCGTGACAGTTGGTATCAAAGCCCTAGGTTACATAGATCTCACAAGTCACGAGCAAGCTTAGTAGATTCTGAAGGATCGGTACGGAGACGTCTGTACTTATCTCTCAGAGGCTATGAAGTTTAGGAACAATATCACTTCTTTCTTATTCTGTCATGCGATTTTATTCTATCATCGATGATTAAACTATTCTACTCTTATTCTCTCGCAGATGGTGAGAACACGTAATACCTCTACCGATGGTCAGGGACCAAAACCCCTAGTGGCAACTACGGCCAGGGGTAGAGGTCGAGGCCGAGGTCGTGCTAGAGGCCGAGGCAGAGGCCGAAGTAGAGCTCAGTCCAGAGCTCGAGCAACTGCACATGTTGAAGAACCTCAGGTGGACCTTTAGGAGGAGGTTCCAGTTCAGAATATACCAGTGTGACCAGTTTAGGTCCCGAAAGAATTCATAACCACTACAGTACTTCAGGACGCTCTAGTCCATTTGGTAAGTCTTATGGAGGGCGTGGCCCAGAATGGTACATTTCCAGTGGCACCAACCGTCTCACAGGATGGGGGAGGAGCACAAACTCCCATTACTCCCACTCCAGAGCAGATGGCTCCCCAGAATCAAGCTCCAGTAGCCACGCCAATTGGGGTAGTTCAGCCAGTTGTTGCGGCCCAGACCGGTGATAGGCCCGCCATGTCTTTTGAGGCCTTATTGAGACTGGATAAGTTTACTAAGCTCTTTCTAGTTCACTTCAGTGGTACACCTTCTGAGGACCCACAGAATTATCTTGAACGCTGCCACGAGGTGCTGCGGAACATGGGTATAATTAAGACCAATGGGGTTGATTTTGCTGTATTTCAGATGACGGGTTCCGCCAAGAGGTGGTGGAGAGATTATACATTGATCCGACCAATTGGATCGCCTGCACTTACCTGGGAGCAGTTCTCTCAGCTATTTCTGGAGAAATTCCTCCCTATCACACTGAGAGAGGAATTTCGCAAGCAATTTGAGCGTCTACAGCAGGGCAGTATGACTGTTACTCAGCATGAGTCCCGTTTTGTGGATTTGGCCCGTCATGCTCTCCTTTTACTACCTACTGAGGGAGAGAGAGAGTGAGGAGGTTTATTGAGGGACTCACTCACCCTATCAGGCTTCAAATGGCCAAAGACACCGGAAGTGAAATTTCTTTTCAGGTGGCTGCTAATGTCGCGAGGAGGATCGAGATGGTTCTTGCACAAGAGAGAGGGTAGAGGTCTAATAAGAGGCCTCGTCAGTTCGGTGGTTTCGGTGGTGCCTCGTCTGGAGGCAGGGGTAATTTTGGTAGGGGTCATCATCCCAGAACATTTCATTAAGCACTTCATGCTTCGCTCGGTGCTTCAGGGAGTCACGGTTCTATTATGCCTTACTCTGGGTAGCCAACATTCAGTGCACATTCAGCTCCTATCAGTGCATTGCCACTCCAGAGTTATTACGATGGTTATCCAGCCCATTTGGGTCAGCTTTAACTTCAGCAGCCACGACATCCAGATGGGTGTTATAAGTGTGGGAACATTGGTCACATCAGGAGGTATTGCCCTAGGTTGGCGAGTAACAGATCTCGACAGGACTCACGTGCCATCATATCAGCATCGGTTGCTTCACTGCCTGCTCAGCCAGCTAGAGGTAGGGGTCAGGCAGCTAGAGGTGGATGTCAGGCCATGAGAGGTGGAGGTCAGGCCATTAGAGGTGGAGGTCAGGCTGTTAGAGGTGGAGGCCAGCCAGTTAGAGGCTGTCCCAGGAATGCGGTTCAGAGTGGTGGGGCCCAGCCCCTGTTTTATGCTTTTCCAGCTAGTCCTAAGGCTGAGTCATCTGATGCTGTGATCACAGGTATTATTCTAGTTTGCCATAGAGATGCTTCAGTTCTATTTGATCCAGGATCTACTTATTCCTATGTGTCCTCCTATTTTGCTTCATATTTGGTTGTGCCTTGTAATTTTCTGAGTGCTTCTGTGTGTGTATCTACACCGGTGGGAGACTCTGTTGTAGTAGATCATGTCTATCGTTCATGTGTGGTTACTATTTGTAATCTTGAGACTAGTGTGGATCTTCTACTTCTTGATATGGTAGATTTTGATGTCATCTTGGGTATGGATTGCCTGTTACCTTATCATGCTACATTGGATTGTCATGCCAAGACAGTGACCCTAGCCATGCCAGGGTTACCTCGGTTAGAGTGGAAAGGAACTCCTGGTCATTCTGCCAGCAGGGTTATTTCTTATATGAAAACTCGGCGTATGGTCGAGAAAGGGTGTCTAGATTATTTGGCTTATATTCGCGATCCCAATACGAATGTTCCTTCTATGGACTCAGTACCAGTTGTTCGTGAATTTCCAGAAGTATTTCCTGCAAATTTGCCGGGAATGCCACACGACAGAGATATTGACTTCTGCATTGATTTATCGCCTGGCACTAAGCCCATTTCTATTCCACCATACCGTATGGCCCGCCGGAGTTGAAAGAATTAAAGGAGTAGTTACAAGACTTGCTTGATCAGGGATTCATTAGACCCAATGTCTCTTCCTGGGGTGCTCCAGTACTATTTATAAAGAAGAAAGATGGCTCTATACGGATGTGTATAGATTATCGACAGTTGAATAAGGCCACTATAAAAAACAAATATCCGCTGCCAAGAATTGATGACTTATTTGATCAGCTTCAGGGTGCCAAGGTATTTTCAAAGATCGATTTGAGGTCTGGTTACCATCAGCTGAAGATTAGGGCATCTGATATCCCTAAGATAGCTTTTCGGACTCGATATGGGCATTGCGAATTCCTAGTGATGTCATGTGGGTTGACAAATGCCCCTGCAACATTTATGGATTTGATGAATCGGGTGTTCAAGACCTATTTGGATTTTTTGTGGTTGTATTCATTGATGATATCTTGATTTACTCCAGCAGTTGAGAGGAGCATGAGCAGCATCTTCGGAGTGTGCTTCAGTCTTTGAAGAATATCCAGTTATATGCCAAATTTTAAAAATGTGAGTTTTGGTTAGGTTCAGTTGCCTTTTTGGGGCATGTTGTATTGGAAGAAGGTATAAAGGTGGATCATAAGAAGATAGAGGCTGTTCAGAATTGGCCTAGGCCTATTTTAGTTACAAATATCCGGAGTTTCCTGGGCTTAGCAGGTTACTATTGTCTTTTCGTGGAAGGGTTTTCATCTATAGCAAGCCCATTGACCCGACTAACCTAGAAGGGTGTCCCATTCCGATGGTCAGGCGAGTATGAGTTGAGATTTCAGAAGCTCAAGACTGCTTTGACTACGGTGCCAGTGTTGGTATTACCCACAGGTTCAGGATCGTATACAGTATATTTTAATGCATCTCACATTGGGCTTGGTGCAGTATTAATGCAAGATGGCAAGGTAATTGCATATGCGTCGTGACAGTTAAAAGTTCACGAGAAGAATTATCCTGTTCATGACTTAAGAATTGGTAGCCATTGTTCATGCGCTGAAGATTTGGAGGCATTACCTCTACGGTATTTCGTGTGAGGTATTTACTGATCATCGTAGCCTTCAGTATCTGTTCAAACAAAAGGATCTTAATTTGAGGTAGAGAAGATGGTTAGAGTTGTTGAAAGACTATGATATCACCATTTTGTATCACCCCGTAAAGGCCAATGTGGTGGCCGATGCTTTGAGTAGAAAGGCTGTGAGTATGGGCAATCTTGAGTATATTCCGGTTGGTGAGAGGCCATTAGCTGCAGATGTTCAGACCTTGGCTAATCAGTTCGTGAGGTTAGATGTTTCAAAACCTAGTCGGGTTCTAGCTTGCACAGTCGCTTGGTCTTCTTTTTATGAGTGCATCAGAGAGAGGCAGTATGACAATCCTCATTTACTTGTCCTTAAGGACACGGTGCGGCACGGTGATACCAAACATGTTGCTGTGGGGGAAGATGGAGTTTTGTGAATGCAGGGTCGTATTTGTGTGCCTAATGTGGATGGGTTTCGTGAATTAATTCTTGAAGAAGCACACAGTTCCAGGTATTCTATTCATCCAAGTACCACCAAAATGTATCAAGGTTTGCGGCAACATTATTGGTGGAGGAGAATGGAAAGGGATATAGTTACATATGTAGCTCGGTGTCTGAATTGTCAGCAAGTTAAGTACGAGCATCAGAGACCTGGTGGTTTGCTTCAGAAGTTAGAAATTCCTGAGTGGAAGTGGGAGCGTATCACTATGGATTTTGTTGTTGGGCTCCCATGGACTCAGAGAAAATTTGACGCAGTTTGGGTCATTGTGGACAGGTTGACCAAATCAGCACATTTCATTCCAGTGGCAGTTACCTATTCTTCAGAGAGGTTAGCTGAAATTTACATTCGTGAGATTGTCCGCCTTCATGGTGTACCCGTGTCTATTATTTCAGATCGAGGTACGCAATTTACCTCACATTTCTGAAGGGCTGTACAACTTGCGTTAGGCACGTGGGTGGAGTTGAGTATATCATTTCATCCACAGACAGACGGACAATCAGAGCGCACTATTCAGATATTGGAAGATATGCTCTGCGCTTGTGTTATAGTCTTTGGAGGTTCTTGGGATCATTTCTTGCCACTTGCAGAGTTTGCTTATAATAATAGCTACCAGTCGAGCATTTAGATGGCTCCATATGAGGCATTATACGGAAGGCGATGCCAATCGCCAGTTGGTTGGTTTGAACCGGGAGAGGCTCGATTGTTGGGTACCAATTTGGTACAGGATGCCTTGGATAAGGTCAAGATTATTCAGGATCGACTTCGCACAGCTCAGTCTAGGCAAAAGAGTTATGCCGATCGTAAAGTTCGTGATATTGCATTCATGGTTGGAGAAAGAATATTGCTCCGGGTTTCACCTATGAAAGGTGTAATGAGGTTCGGAAAGAAGGGCAAGTTGAGCTCCAGGTATATCGGACCCTTTGAAATTCTTGAAAGGGTAGGTGAAGTAGCCTACAGGCTTGCATTACCACCTAGTTTATCAGCAGTTCATCCGGTGTTCCATGTGTCTATGCTACGAAAATATCATGGTGATCCGTCCCATGTGTTAGATTTCAGCTCAGTCCAATTGGACAAAGATTTGACTTACGAAGAGGAGCCGGTGGCTATTCTAGCCCGGCAGGTCCGACAATTGAGGTCTAAGAGTTATCCTTCAGTTTGAGTGCAATGGAGAGGTCAGCCTGTAGAGGCATCTACCTGGGAGTCCGAGTCGGACATGCTGAGTAAATATCCACACCTTTTCTCCAGCTCATGTACTTTTTCTAACTCCGTTCAAGGACGAACGTTTGTTTTAGAGGTGGAGAATGTGATGACCCAAAATATTATCTTTATATTTAATAAATAATTATGTGTTCTAAGACCTCAAAAAGTATTTATTATTTCTCGACTTGCGTGCGCAGTCCATAAAATTTTTCGGAAAGTTTTTATGTGAAAAATGGATTAAAATGTGAAATAGAGCCTTAAAAGTTAACTGAGTTGACTTTGGTCAATATTATGAGAAAACAAACCCGGATTAGTGTTTTGATAGTTCTGGTAGGTCCGTATCGTGATTTGGAACTTGGGTGTATGCCCGGAATTTAATTTGGAGGTCCCTAGCTCAAGTTATGACCATTTAACGAAAACTAGTAATTTAAAGGCTAAATATTTCCAAGTTTGACTACGGGGTTGACTTTTTGATGTCGGAGTCGGAATCCAGTTCCAAAAATTTTCATAGCTCTGTTATGTCATTTATGACTTTTGTGCAAAATTTGAGGTCAATCGGACTTGATTCGATAGGTTTCGGCATCGAATGTAGAAGTTGGAAATTTCATAAGATTAAAGTTTCAAGTGAGTTCGCACAAGAGCTAACTTCAAATGAGTATAACTCTCATGATACGAAGTTTTCTATGGTTTATTACCTATAAAATGAAAGATCTTTGAGACTAGTTTCTAACGCTTCAAACCGTTCGTCATTTGGACATTCCTACAAGAAGTTATGACCAAATTACCAAAGGCGGATAGAATGCGATTCTGCGACCATTATGCGATCGCAAAATGGTTATGCGACCGCAAACTGGTCGCAAAATGGTCCAGAACAGCCCAGTTCTGGGCACTGATTTATGCGATCATTTTGTGACCCGCACACTAATTGTACGGCCCATTATGCGACCACATACCTGTTTTCGGAGGGGTAATTTTCCTATTTTCATAACCCGACCCTATTTTGATAAATAGGCTTTGGAGTTTATTTTGGGGCATTTATCTGATGATTTTAGAGAGAAGTGAGACTGTTCAAGAGAGAGGAAGTAGATATAGTGTCTTGTTTATCAAATTCTTGTCCAAGCCTTGAAAACCAACAAGAAATTCCTCAAGTTCTTAATCAAAGAGGTAAGGTTCTAACCCCTAATCTTCAATTTCGAGTTTGGGTAATGATGGGTGATTAAGAGTATGATTCTTGGGGTAAGTGTTCCTTATCCTATATTGATTATATTTCATGATTCCATACTCATTTACATCATGAATCCGTGAATTTAGGGAACTAAAAACCAGAGTTTTATAAAATCTTCCAAAAAAGAGAATTTAAGATTTGAATGTCCATTTGATATCGGAAATGGATAATTTTTATATGGTTGAACTCGTAGCGGAACTGGTGTTCGGATTTCGTGAGTTTTTTCAGGATTTGAGACGTGGGTCCCACTATCAAATATTTAAATAAATTTAGGATTTTTATCCGGAAAATTAGTAAATTCATATGGAATTAATTCCTATGATTCGTATTGAGTATATCAAATTTTTGTGAATAGATTTAAAGCTTTTGGAGACAAATTTAAAAGGAAAAGCTGTGGTCGAGTAATTGATTGGCATTTGCAAAGCGAGGTAAGTGTCGTGGTTAACCTTGACTTGAGGGAATAGAACCCTTAAATTATTTGTTATGTGAAATGCAAGTGAACGACGTATAGGTGAGGTGACGAGTGTCTATACGTCGTCAAATTAATTGTTTGCATGCTTACTTGAAAATCATAAATTATTTTAAATCATAAATTAATTATTATAATAATTATTTTTCTCCTATTCTTTGTCAAATATTAATTATTGAATTCCTGCATTAATTGTTACATGCTATTTGAATTATGTGTTTTAATTGTTATTTGACATTTAGCATATTAAATATTAAACTGCCTATTTTCTCCCTGATTTCCATAATAATTTGTTATTTGGCATTGTTGTTTCATAATTAAATCATAATTATTGTATGCTTGTTGTCTTATAATTTTATATTAATTGTTGCATTTATTGGGGAAATTTCTTCTATAAGAATTGGTAAATGGATATATTAGAGGACCGGGTTGCACGCCGCAATAAAATTGATTGAAATGGATATATTGGAGGATCGGGTTGCATGCCGCAACAGACTTATTATAAGTCAATATTGGGGGATCAGATTGCACGCCGCAACAGACTTATTAAAAAGTCTATATATACTTGATTGAAATAAATATATGACAGACTTGATTAAAAGGAATATATTGGGAGAGCGGGTTGCACGCTGCAACAGAATTGAATGTGAATATGTTGTGAGAGCGGGTTACACGCTGCAACAGATTTGATGGAAATGATAATTGGTTACGACTGCTGAATTGGCTTCAATTATTATAAATGAGTTACCTGATTTATTTCTATTATTTGTTGTTGTTACTAATATTGCGTAGATGTTAATGTAAGTGACCCGCCTTAGCCTCGTCACTACTTCGTCGAGATTAGGCTCAGCACTTACCAGTACATGGGGTCGGTTGTACCGATACTATATTCTGCACTTCTTGTGCAGATTTCGGAGTTGGTCCCAGCGACGTATCGTAGACTTGCTCGGATATCAGCTACCCAGAGGAAACTTTAGGTATAACTGCATGGCGTCCGCAGTTCTGAAGTCCCCGTCTATTTTACTTTAGCTGTGTGTTTATTTCGAGACAACTTTATTTTATCCAGACCTTTATTTGTATTATTCTAGAAGCTCGTGCACTTGTGACACCAATTCTGGGATGTTATTTAGACGTTGTTTTTTTATGTATTATTCACTACATTTCAGACTTTACTTCCGCATTTGTTCTTTGTTATTAATAAATTTAGAAATTATTTTAAAAATGGATAATATTATTCTAACGTTGGCTTGCCTAGCAAGTGAAATGTTAGGTGCCATCACGGTCCGAAGGTGGGAATTTCGGGTCGGTACATGCCTTTCCCTCAATTTTCTGACTCCGATCGGCTCGAATTTATTCACAATTAATTCGATTCAGTAAATACAAATTATAGGAATTAATTCCATATGAAAATACAGAGTTTTCAACAAAAACCCGAAATTTAACTCAAATATCGCTCGTGGGGACCTCATCTCGGAACCCGACAAAAGTTATAAAATATGAATCGTCATTCAACCACGATTCCAACCATACCAAACTTACCAAATTCTGACATCAATTCGACCTCCAAATCTCAAATTCATTTTTTGAAATCCCTATGCCCAAATCCTCTAATTTTACCTCAAAAACATGTAATTTAGTCGAAATACTCAATGATAATCTAATATTATTGACTAACAATGATCACGAGTGACTTACCTCAAGTTTTCCCGTGAATTCTCTTTGAAAATCGCCCTAAAACCGTGTTGGAAATGTCCAAAAATGACAAAAACTCGGAACCCTCTGTTTTTGTACACTGCCCAGAGGTTCCTCTTCTGCGGAATTTTTAACCGCATCTGCGGTTCCGCTTTTGCGGTGAATCTCCCACTTCTGTGACAGCCTTCGCTTCTGCGGACAAGGAGTCCGCTTCTGCGATGAAGCGTCCGCTCCTGCGGTCCAAGGCCCCATAGCCTAGGCCGCATCTGCGACCATTGCGTCGCTTCTACAGTCGCGCTTCTGCGATGCCTCAACCGCTTCTACGGACCATCGGATTCTGCGATGCCAGGCTCGCTTCTGCGAGCTCGAACCTGCGAGCCAAATTCCGCAGGTGCGATTGCATCATTAGGCAGCAACAATTTTCAATTGTTCTAAGTCCAAATTTGATCTGTTAACCATCTGAAACTCACCCGAGGCCCCCGGGACCTCAACCAAATATACCAACAAGTCCTACAATACCATACAAACTTAGTCGAAACCTTAAATCACATCAAACAATGCTAAAATCATGAATCATGCTCCAATTCAAGCTTAATGAAACTTAGAAATTCCAACTTCTATATTCGATGCCGAAACCTATCAAATTAAGTCCGATTGACCTCAAATTTTGCACACTAGTCATAAATGACATAACAGACCTATGAAGATTTTCAGATCTGGATTCCGACCCCGATATCAAAATGTCAACTCCTCGATCAAACTTCCATACTTAAATTTCTATTTTAGCCATTTCAAACCTAATTTAACTACAAACTTCCAATTAATAATCCGGATTCGCTCCTAAGTCCAAAATTACCATACGGAGCTATTGGAATCATCAAAATTTTATTCCGAGGTCGTTTTCACAAAACTCAACATCTAGTCAACCATTTCAACTTAAGTTTTCATCTTGGAGACTAAGTGTCTCAATTCATTCCGAAATCTCTCCGGGCCCGAACTGGCTACCCCGATACGTCACATTACAACTATAAAAGTACAGAATGAGCAGTAAATGGATGAACGGAGCTGCAACTCTCAAAATGACTGGCCGGGTCATTATAATATACCCAATAATAAAATCTCTATTAAATTAAAGGGACTTATATAGTCATTGAATAACTTTTTTGTTCTATATTTTTCTTTATTCTAGTATCCAATGTTTGAAATTTTTACATTGTTAATAGAAATCCTTATTAGCATATTACTTTGTTTTATATTTTTGTCTGCTCGTTTTATTTTAATAATATAAGAGAAGATATTGTAAGGCCCCGTAAAATATTTCCTAAAATAAAACCGGGCTTACGTGATGCCGGGGTTCGTACTTTTTAGATTGAATAGTGCGCTGGGGAGTTGAAGGAAAATATTTTGCATAATTAGGCAATTTTGCGGCCCATTGTGCGGCCGCATAATCACTTTGTGGGCCGCAGAATGGCCGCAGAGTGAAGCAACTACATGGGCCATTTTTGATGTCAATTTCCCGGCCAATTATGCGACCGCACAACCATTTCACGGGCCGTACTTTGATCATATAATCAGCCTTAGAATTTTTGCGGAGGGAGGTTCTGCGGCGCAATATGCGACTGCAGAACAGGTCTGCGGGCCGCATCACTAAAACCCGGACAGATTTTTTCCAGTTTTTGGCACCAAATTGTGCGGCCGATATGCGGACCGCATATCCATTCTGCGGTCGCATATGCGACCGCATACCCTGTTCCGGAGCTTCATTTTTGGATTTTTAAACCCGACCATATTTCGTTAAAACATATGCCATAGTCCATTTTGAGAATATTTCTGATATTTTTAGGGTGAGGATGAGTTATTAGAGTGGGGAAGTAACCTTCTACCTAATATCCAATAATTCTTGCTCAATCCTTGAAGATTATCAAGATAGTCCTTATCTTAAAGGTATGAATCTATGCCCTAGCTCTTAATTTTGAAAATCTATCAAAATAATGGGATAATTAGAAAGACAATTCTTGGGTGCGGGGGTTGTTATCTTGCATGCATGGGTTATCAAAGAATGTGGGAAGGTTGTGAGATAAAAATGGTAGAGAATAGGTTGTGGGATGATGGAATCCTCCCTGAAAGGACCTTAAAAACATTAATGCACACCTAGTGTTTGATAATGTGCTCAAATGAGCTAAAATCATGATCATCTTCCTAATTTTGGTCCAATTTTTTATATTTCTAAAATAGATCTAAGTGCTAAAAATTCTGGAACGTATTAAAGTTTAAGGAAGCTCAATTGAGGTATGTTGGCTAAACCCCTTTCTTCTTAGAATCGAATCCCACGGTGTTCATGTAATTGGTGTAAGTCCCAAATTGGTCATTATAGAATTGGTTATTCCTAATGTGTTTGTGTTGAAGGATGTATATTCAATATTTATTCTAAATGCTTCATCATGTCATCTTGCCATTAGAGGATGTGTTTAAAATGCAGAATATATGTTAGAAATATTAAGACTTCATGCCAAGATCGAATAAAGGTTGTTATGCCAAATTGTATGAAAAGCCTCTATGTGCGTAAGATTCCCAAATTGCTCATATGTGAATTTAATGTCTTGAATGGGAAACCTTATTGTTGTTGATACCGATAATAATGATGTTTGAATGTGGAAAGGGGAAACTGGAATTATGAAATATGGCCAAGTGCCAAGCATGACTTTCTAATTGAGGCCACTCGTGCCAATGAATTGAAAAGATGTGAAAGAAATGTGAAGTGAGATGATTGATTAAAAAGGTAATGTCTTGGGTGAGACGGCCTAGCCGATCGGGCCGTGATCGGACGCCATGCCGCACACATGGTGGTGACTGTGCTGGAAATAATAATTGAAATTGTGATGACCCAAAAGGTTATCTTATGTTTTAGAACTCGAATCTACTCTCTTAAGCCTTAAAAATTTTATTTTTGCCCTCTTCGATTTGCGTGCGCAGTCCGGGCAGGTTTCCGGAAAGCTTTTATGTTAAAAACTAATGAAAATAAGAATTTTTGCCTTAAAAGTTGATTTTTGTTGACTTCGGTCAACATTTTTGGTAAACGGGCCCGGATCCGTGCTTTGACAGTCTCGGTAGGTCCGTATCAAATTATGGGACCTGGGCGTATGCCCAGAATCGAATTCGGAGGTCCCTAGCTTGAGTTATGCATTTTTAAAGAAAATTAAAAGTCTGAAAATTATTTATTTTTAAGAATTGATTGATATTTGGCCTTGTTAGTATCAGGTCCGTATTTTGTTTCGGAGCTCGGTACAGGTTCATTATGATAGTTAAGACTTGTCTGTGAAATTTGGTGAGAAACGGAGTTGATTTGATGTGATTCGGACGTCCAGTTGAGAAGATATGAATTTTAAAGTGTTCTTGAGAATTTCATTTGATTTGGTGCTAAATTCGTAGTTCTAGGTGTTATTTTGGGTTTTTGATCGTGCGAGCAAATTCGTATGATGTTTTTAGACTTGTTTGCACCTTTGGTTTAGAGCCCCGAGGGCTCGGGTGAGTTTCAGATAGGCTACGGAGTGAGATTTGGCTTGAAAAACACTGCTGGTGCATCTGATATTATTGCAGGCCTCTGATCTCACATTTGCGAGATAAGGCATCGCAATTGTGACCTCTGAGAGGTTCGCCTTTGCGAGCTTCTCATCGCAAATGCGAAGAGAAGCCGGGCCAATAGTTTTCGCATTTGCGAGTTTTCTTTCGCATTTGCTAAGGGAGTCGGGGAAGGGCAGTGATCGCAAATGCGATCATTTAGTCGCATTTGCGAAGATTCAAGGTTCGCATTTGCGAACTTATCTTCGCATTTGCAAAGGCAGCGGAAGTGTGAAGGGCTTCGCATTTGCGATGACTCCTTCGCATTTGCGAGCTTCACATTTGCGAAGCTCAGGTCGCAAATACGATATCTGCAGCTGATCAAAATGACTTTTGGACGGGAATTTTCATTCATTTCCCAAATTTTCAAGACCTAAAACACAAGAGGCGATTTTTCAAAGACCATTTCTTCCCCAAATCATAGGTAAGTGATTCTACACTGGTTTATTTCAATCTTTCACTACATTGTACAAGATTTCAACCTAAAATCTAAGGTTTTCATGGTAAAATTAGGGGTTTTGGGTAGAAACTAGGAGTTTCGGAAATTTGGGGATTTAGACCTCAATTTGAGGTCAGATTCCAAAACTAATTACATATTCGGGATCGAGGGTGAATGCGTAAAAGGATTTTGGTCCGAACCTCGGGTTTTGACCAAGCGGGCCCGGGGTCAATTTTTTTACTTTTGGAGGAAAATTTGAGGAATTTAATTTATGCAATATAATTAATTTCTTAAGCAATATTTGATATTATTGAGTCATTTTTGAATAGATAAGAGTGGTTTGGAGGTGAATTCCAAAGGAAAAGCTGTGATTGAGAATTAAATGGCCTTCAGAGCGAGGTAAGTGTTGTGTCTAACTCTGACTTGAGGGAATTAGGAACCTTAGATTATTTTCTAAGTGAAATTCATGTGAGCGGCGTATATGTGAGGTGACGAGTATTTATGCGCCACCAATTTACCTGTTTTTCCATGTTTCTCAGTTTTTCTTATATTGTTTCCTTTCTATGCCTAATTGCTATGTGTTATACTAGTGTTGTTCAATTTATCGTTCTTATCATGTTTACGGATTTTCTGGTGATAATTGAATTTTATTTCAAAGTTGAGATTGATGATATGGAACCAAATGTTGAAGTAAGGTTTGTACTTGTTATTCTTTCTCCCTGTTGTTATTTATGCTTTATATTATGGTAAGGGAGAGTGTTAATGCACGAAGGGTGATACCGTGCCATATTGTGAGTGTTAATGCACGAAGGGTGATGCCGTGCCATATTATTAGTGTTAATGCACGAAGGGTGATGCCGTGCCATATTGTGAGTGTTAATGCACGAAGGGTGATGCCGTGCCATATTGTGAGTGTTAATGCACGAAGGGTGATGCCGTGTCATATTGTGAGTGTTAATGCACGAAGGGTGATGTTGTGCCATGATATGAGAGTTAATGCACGAAGGGTGATGCCGTACCGTTTCTATTAATTTTATGGTGAGATTGAGAGTAAAAGCACGAAGGGTGATGCCGTGCATTTTTCTTTACTGTATTCACTATTCCTGTTGATTCATGGTATATTAACTGTTCCGGTGATCATTCTGTTGTGGTTCTTCATCTTGTGTTCCCCTCAGTATGTTCCCCTCCCGACATTTCCTGTTTGGTTCTTCATTTCTGTTATTTGTATATACACTATTGAATTGTACAGGTTGATTTGTAGGTGCCTTGCCTTAGCCTCGTCACTACTTCATCGAGGTTAGGCTCGACACTTACCAGTACATGGGGTCGGTTGTACTGATACTGCACTCTGTACTTTCTGTGCAAATTTTGATACCGTCTCGGGTTGATCGAGATTTTTGCTATTGGTCCACTGTCCGGAGACTCAAGGTAGATCTGTCGTCGTTCACAGACCTTGAAGTCCCCGTCTATCTTTTCTGTCTTGCTGTTTCTTTTATTCAGACAGTTGTATTTCTTTTAGACTATTACTTGTAGGAAATTCTAGAATGCTGTTGAATTGTTACTCCAGATCCGGGTGGTAGTAATTAATATAGTTTTATGATATTCCGCACTTATTATATTTCATCTTAGTTAATTATTGATAATTATTGAATGGAAATAAGAAATTGTTTAATGATTCTCTAACGTTGACTTGCCTAGCAAGTGAAATGTTAGGTGCCATCACGGTCCCGTCGGTGGGAAATTTTGGGTCGTGATAAGTTGGTATCAGATCAATAGGTTGCCTAGGTCTCACGATTCACGAGTAAGATTAGTAGAGTCTGGAGGATCGGTACAGAGACGTTTGTGCTTATCTTCTAGAGGCTATGAAGTTTAGGAACAAGTTTCACTTCTATTCTTCTCTGTCGTGCAAATTTGCTTTCTCAATACTGATTGAAATCTTCTACTCTTATTCTCTCGCAGATGGAGAGAATACGTACCGCTTCCTCAGTTGAGCAGCAGCTAGATCCTCCAATGACAACTCCTACGCGGGGCAGAGGTCGAGGCCGAGGTAGGGGCAGGAGCAGGGCTCAGCCTAGGGCCCGAGCAGCAGCCCCAACAGTGAAGCCTCAGATAGAGCTTGACGAGGAGGTTCCAGCCCAGACTGTTCCTACCGGACCAGCTCAGGTTCCGGAGGGGTTCATTGCCACCCCAGTACTTCAGGATGCTTTGGTCCGTTTTGTGGGCCTTATGGAGAGTGTGGCCCAGACTAGCGCATTTCCCACGGTACCAGACTGGAAAAGGATCCCAAACTCCCACCACTCCCGCTCCAAAGTAGATAGCTCCCCAGTATCAGGCTCCAGCAGCTCAGCCAGTCGGATTAGTTCAGCCGGTTATTGCGGCACAGGTCGGAGATGGGCCAGCTATGTCTTCTGAGACTTTATGGAGATTGGACAGGTTTACCAAGCTCTTTCCTGTTCACTTCAGTGGTGCTCCTTCAGAGGATCCCCAGGAGTATCTTGACAGCTGTCACGAGGTTCTACGAAACATGGGTATAGTGGAGACCAATGGGGTCGATTTTGCTGCATTTTAGATGACTGGTTCAGCCAAGAAATAGTGGGGAGATTACTTGTTGACCAAACCAGCTGGGTCGCCTGTTCTTACTTGGGACCAATTCTCTCAGCTCTTCATACAGAAGTTTCTGCCTATCATATTGAGAGAGGAGCGTCGCCGTCAGTTTTAGCGTCTCCAGCAGGGCAGTATGACTGTTACTCAGTATGAGACCCGTTTTGTGGATTTGGCCCATCGTGCCATTCTTCTGCTTCCTACCGAGAGAGAGAGGATGAGGAGGTTTATTGATAGACTTGCTCAGCCTATCAGATTGCAGATGGCTATGGAGACTGGAGTGAGATTTCTTTTTAGGCGGCTGTTAATGTCGCCAGACGAGTCGAAATGGTTCTTACTCAGGAGGTCAGGGGTCTGACAAGAGACCTCATCATTCCGATGAGTTCAGCGGTGCCTCATCTAGAGGCATGAGTACTTTTGGTAGAGGCTATCCTCCCAGGCCATTTCATTCAGCGCTCCAGGAATCCCACGGTGCCTCAGGTGGTCGTGGCCCTCAGATGCATTATTCCGACCAGCTAGCCTACAGTGGACCACCAGCTCCTATTAGTGCACCTCCACTCCAGAGTTATCAGGGTGGTTATTCGGGTCGACAGAGTCAGTTTTAGGGTCAGCAGGCACAGCAGCCGAGGTTTTGTTATACTTGTGGTGATCCGAGGCACATTGCTAGATTTTTCCCTCGAGCAACGGGCAGCTCACAACATCAGAGTTCTCATTCCATGGTTTCGGCACCAGTTGCTGCACCACCTACTCAGTCAGCCAGAGGCAGGGGTCAGGCAGCCAGAGGTAGAGGCCAGACTGTTAGAGGTGGAGGTCAGGCCGTTAGAGGTGGAGACCAGCCAGTTAGAGGCCATCCTAGGGACGTAGTTCAGGGTGGTGGGGCCCTGCCCCGGTGTTATGCTTTTCCAGCCAGGCATGAGGCTGAGTCATCTGATGCTATTATCACAGGTACTGTTTCAGTTTGCAATAGAGATGTTTCAGTTCTATTTGATCCGGGATCTACTTACTCTTATGTGTCATCCTATTTTGCTTCCTATTTGGTTGTGCCCCGTGATTCTTTGAGTGCTCTTGTGTATGTGTCCACACTAGTGGGAGATGCTATTGTTGTAGATCGTGTTTATCGTTCGTGTGTGGTCACCCTTGGGAGTCTTGAGACTCGTGTATATCTTTTACTTCTTGACATAGTTGATTTTAATGTCATACTGGGTATGGATTGGCTGTCACCTTATCATGCTATATTAGATTGTCACGCCAAGACGGTGACCTTAGCCTTGCAGGGGTTGCCTCAATTAGTATGGAGAGGGAATCTTGGCTATTCTGCCAGCAGGGTTATCTCTTATGTGAAGGCTCAGCATATGGTCGAGAAGGGGTGTCTAGCTTATTTGGCTTATGTCCGCGATTCTAGTGCGGAGGTTCCTTCCATAGATTCGGTACCGGTTGTTCGTGAGTTTCCAGAGGTATTTCCTGCAGACCTACCAGGAATGCCACCCGATAGGGATATTGATTTCTGCATTGATTTGGCTCCGGGCACTCAGTCTATTTCCATTCTGCCATATCGCATGGCCCCGCCAGAGTTGAAAGAATTAAAGGAGCAGTTGCAAGATTTGCTTGATAAGGGCTTCATTAGACCTAGTGTCTCGCCCTGAGGTGAACTTGTGTTGTTTGTGAAGAAGAAATATGGATCGCTGAGGATGCGTATAGATTATCGGCAGTTGAATAAAGTCACCATCAAGAACAAGTATCCATTGTTGAAGATTGATGATTTATTTGATCAGCTTCAGGGTTCCAAGGTGTTTTCAAATATTGATTTGAGATCTGGCTACCATCAGTTGAGGATTAGGGCATCCGATGTTCCTAAGACAGCTTTTCAAACTCGGTATGGGCATTATGAATTTCTAGTGATATCATTTGGGCTGACAAATGCCCCAGCAACATTCATGGATTTGATGAACCGGGTGTTCAAACCCTACTTGGATCCCTTTGTGGTTGTGTTTATTGATGATATCTTGATCTACTCCCACAGACCAGAGGAGCATGAGCAACACCTTCGGATCGTTCTTCAGACTCTGAAAGATGGCCAGTTATATTCTAAGTTCTCAAAATGCAAGTTTTGGTTGAGTTCAGTTGCTTTCTTGGGTCACGTTGTATCAGCAGAGGATATTCAGGTGGATCCTAAGAAGATTGAGGCAGTTCAGAACTGGCCTAGACCCATATCAGCTACAGAGATCCGTAGTTTCCTGGGTTTGGCGGGCTATTACCATCGATTTGTAGAGAGGTTTTCATCCATAACAGCCCCGTTGACCAGATTAACCCAGAAGGGTTCCCCATTTAGGTGGCCAGACGAGTGTGAAGCGAGCTTTTAGAAGCTCAAGACAGCTTTGACTACGGCACCAGTATTGGTGTTATCCACAGGTTCAGGATCTTATACAGTATATTGTGACGCATCTCGTATTGGCCTGGGTGCAGTGTTGATGCAGGGTGGCAAGGTTATTGCATATGCTTGACGGCAGCTGAGGTTCACCATAAGAATTACCCTATTCATGATCTAGAGCTGGCAGCCATTGTTCACGTGCTGAAGATTTGGAGGCACTATCTTCACGGCGTGCCATGTGAGGTATTCACTGATCATCGAAGCTTGCCATATTTGTTCAAGCAGAAGGAACTAAATTTGAGGCAGAGCAGGTGGCTGGAGCTATTGAAAGACTATGATATCACCATATTGTATCATCCCGATAAGGCCAATGTGGTGGCCGATGCTTTGAGTAGAAAGTCAGTCAGTATGGGTAGTCTTGCATATATTCCAGTTGATGAGAGACCGCTTGCATTGGATGTTCAGGCCTTGGCCAACCAGTTCGTAAGGTTAGATATTTTTGAGCCCAGCCGTGTTCTAGCTTGTACAGTTGCTCGGTCTTCTTTGTTTGAGCGCATCAGAGATCGGTAGGCTGACGATTCTCATTTACTTGTCCTTAGAGACACAGTGCGGCACGGTGGTGCTAAGCAAGTTACTGTTGGAAATGACCGAGTTTTGAGGATGCAGGGTCGTATTTGTGTGCCTAATGTGGATGGACTTCATGAGTTGATCCTTGAAGAGTCCCACAGTTCCCGGTATTCTATTCATCCGGTTGCTGCCAAGATGTATCAGGACTTGATGCAGCATTATTGGTGGAGGCGAATGAAGAAGGACATAGTTGCCTATGTAGCTCGGTGCCTAAATTGCCAGCAGGTTAAGTGTGAGCATCAGAGACCTGGTGGTTAACTTCAGAGACTAGATATTCCTGAGTGGAAGTGGGAGCGTATCACTATGGATTTTGTTGTTGGACTCCCACAGACTAAGAGGTAGTTCGATGCAGTTTGGGTTATTGTGGACAGGCTGACTAAGTCAGCGCATTTTATTCCTGTGGCAGTTACCTATTCCTCGGAGCGGTTGGCAGAGATTTACATTTGTAAGATTGTTCGTCTTCACGATGTGCCCGTGTCTATCATTTCTGATTGAGGTACGCAGTTTACCTCGCACTTTTGGAGGGCAGTACAGCGTGAGTTAGGTACGCGGGTTGAGTTGAGCATAACATTCCATCCTCAAACGGACGGACAGTCCAAGCATACTATTCAGATCTTGGAGGATATGCTTCGCGCCTGTGTTATTGACTTTGGAGGCTCTTGGGATCAGTTCTTGCCGTTAGTGGAGTTTGCCTATAATAATAGCTGCCAGTCGAGCATTCAGATGGCTCCCTATGAGGCATTATATGGTAGACGGTGTAGGTCGCTAGCTGGGTGGTTTGAGCCGGGGGAGGCTCGGTTATTGGGTACAGATTTAGTTCAGGAGGCCTTGGACAAGGTCAAGATTATACAGGATCGACTTCGTACAGCTCAGTCCAGGAAAAAGAGTTATGCCGACCGTAGAGTTCGTGATGTGGCATTCAAGGATGGAGAGAGAGTATTACTTCGGGTATCGTCCATGAAGGGTGTTATGAGATTTAGGAAGAAAGGCAAGTTGAGCCCTAGGTATATCGGGCCATTTGAGATCCTCGAGAGAGTGGGGGAAGTAGCTTTCAGGCTTGCGTTGCCACCTAGTTTAGCAACTGTTCATCCGGTATTCCATGTGTCTATGCTCCGAAAATATCATGGTGATCCGTCCCATATGTTAGATTTCAGCTCTTTCTAGTTGGACAAGGATTTGACTTACGAGGATGTGCCGGCGACAATTCTATCCTAGCAAGTTCGCCAGTTGAGATCAAAGAGTTACCCTTCAGTTCGAGTGCAGTGGAGAGGTCAGCCTATTGAGACAGCTACTTGGGAGTTTGAGTCCGATATGCGGAGTAGATATCCCCACCTTTTCACAAGCCCAGGTACTTTACTATGTCCGTTCGAGGACGAACGATTGTTTTAGAGGTGGAGAATGTGATGACCCAAAAGGTCATCTTATGTTTTAGAACTCAAATATGCGCTCTTAAGCCTTAAAAAATCATTTTACCCTTTTCGATTTGCGTGCGTAGTCCGGGCAGTTTTCCGAAAAACTTTTATATTGAAAACTAATGAAAATAAAAAATTTTACCTTAAAAGTTGATTTTTGTTGACTTCGGTGAACATTTTTGGTAAACGGGCCCGGATCCGTGCTTTGACGGTCTTGGTAGGTCTTTATCGAATTATGGGACCTGGGCGTATGTAAGGGTGGCAAGTGAGCCAGGGCCGGTCCTAAGTGGGCCGGTCCTATACGGTCCGGTCCTAAACGGTCCCGGGCTTCGCGGGCTTATTGCTGGAACCGGCTCGGGACCGGGACCACGAACTAACGGTCCCGGGTTAAGTGGGCCGATCCCGAGCCTAAGTGGGCCTAAACGGGCAAAACGGGCCTAAGCGGGCCCAACAGAAACTTTCTATTTTTAATTTTTTTTATAGAAGTTAGAGAAAAAAATAGTAATAAAGATATATAAGCTATATTCGATTTATATACTATATATACATCTTAAAATATATATATACTATATTATATATACATAGTATACATCTTAAAATATACTATATATACATCTTAAGATATACTATATATACATAGTATACTAGATATACTAGATATATATATATAGTATAGTATAGTAGATCTTAAGATATACTATATATATATATATAGTATAGTATAGTAGATCTTAAGATATATATACATCTTAAGATATATAAGCTATATATATATATATAGTAAGATGTATATATAGTATATCTTAAGATGTATACTATCGAATATGACTTATAAACTATGTATATATATATTATAGTATATATATAGTATATTATAGTATATATATATATATATATATACACACACACACACACACACACACTATATAGTATAATATACTATATATAGTATGTATATATAGTATAATATACTATATATAGTATGTATACTATACTATATATACATCTTAAGATATATATATACACACACTATACTATATATATATATAGTATATAAGTCATATTCGATAGTATACATCTTAAGATATACTATATATACATCTTTATATATATATATATATATACACACACACTATACTATATATACATCTTAAGATATATATATATACACACACTATACTATATATACATAGTATATAAGTCATATTCGATAGTATACATCTTAATATATATATATAATATATATAGTAAGATGTATATATATTATAGTATAGTATAGTATATACTATATATACAACTTAAGATATATAAGTTATATTCGATATATTCGATATACATATATATATATATAAGCTTATATATATACTATACTATAATATAATATATATATAAATATAAGCTTATATGTATACTATACTATACTATAATATATATATATATACATCTTACTATATATAAGCTATATTCGATTTATATACTATATATACATCTTAAGATATACTATATATACATGTATATCTACTATACTATACTATATATATATCTAGTATATCTAGTATACTATGTATATATAATATATCTTAAGATGTATATATAGTATAGTATAGTATAGTATAGTATATATACATGTATATAGATATATATACATATCGAATATAGCTTATATATCTTATGAGATGTATATATAGTATAGACTATAGTATAGTATAAATATAAGCTTTTATATATATATATATATATATATATATATATATATATATATATATATATATATATATATAGCTTTTATATCGAATATAGCTTATATATCTTAAGTTGTATATATAGTATATATATACTATACTATACTATACTGTATATACATAGTATATAAGCCATATTCGATAGTATACATCTTAAGATATACTATATATACATGTATATCAACTATACTATATATATATCTAGTATACTATATATATATATAGTATATCTTAAGATGTATATATAGTATAGTATAGTATATATATATAAGCTTATATATATATGTATATCGAATATAGCTTATATATCTTATGAGATGTATATATAGTAGACTATAATATAGTATAAATATAAGTTTATATATATATATACACACTATACTACATTATACTATATGTATAGCTTAAGATATATAAAAAGACAAAAATATTGTAAAGAGATATTCAAATCAATGCGTTATATTTTTATTATAGCATTAAAAATCATGGCAATATCTTTCTTAGTCTTCCTCTCCCCTATAGAATGAGCACAATAAGGTGCTAATACCACCATTGAGAAGAAAAAGAAACTAATCAAGATGTGCCAAAATACAAGTTACATATTAATTTACATGGTATCTCTTACAAATTTCATAAATCCTTCAAGGTCCGGAGGAATTTTCGTTGGTGGTGGCGGAAATGAAGCTTGGTCGTCACCGCTTCCAGGCGAAGCATCATCCTCCGTAAGTTCAACTAGCATTTCTTTGTAAGCTTCGTCTACCTCTGGTTGTGATTCAGCAAGTCCAAAATTTCTTCTTTCCGAACGGATCCAATCTCTGAAAAGTACTGATTTTTCCAAACTCTCCCTCATAGATGCTCTATAATCACCGAGTTGAAGTCTTGCTTGACTGAAAGCGCTCTCTGATGCCACTGTTGAAGCTTGAATAGTTAAAATATCTCGGGCCATCCTTGAAAGAATCGGAAAGTATTTTTCTTTGTCCTTCCACCATTCCAAAATATTAAAGGAGCCGTCAGGATTCACTTCCTTAATTCCCTGTGACAAATACACTTCAAGCTCATTTAGTTATAAAAATCACTAGTACTAGAGCCTTGAGAATTCCTGAACCCTGCCCAAGCACTAAGTGCTCTTACTCCCCTGAACCCCTGAACCTTGGCCACTAGATTCACCACTCTTCGATTTTTCCTTATTTTTACTAAACATATTTTTTAACGAATAAGCCATCTTAATTAATCAAGCAAAGTAAATAAAACAAACAAAATTATAATATTAAAACTTAAGAGTTGGAACGAGTTTACCGAATTGACGAACAACTTGTTGGAAATTGATTATCGTTGAAAACTTCAATTCACCAACTTCACAATTGTTTCACAAATTGTAACAATAAAGTAAGCAATAGTAGCAATTATAGAAGTAAATTAGAGAGAGATTGTGATAGATTGATGATTTTGTGAGAAAAATAAAATAATGATGGGGTATTTATAGTTGAAAATAGAGAAAAAGTGTAATTATAAAAAGTTTGGGATTAAAACAAAGTTGGGGCGGTTAAATGGCTATTTTATAAATAGCCAACGACTATTTTGACAGTCCAACGGCTATTTCTTTTTTAAAAAATAGCCGTTGGGACCGTTTGGCCCGCTAAGGGACCGGGCCGATCCCGGGCCCTGGCGGGCCAAACGGTTTCGGGCCTCACGGGCCCAAATCATAGGACCGGCCCACGAGACCGGACCAGGCCCGCTAAAATCGGACCAAACGGTCCTGGCCCGTTTAGCCGTTTGGCCCGCGGTCCCGGGCCTGGACCGGCCCAATTGCCAGCCTTAGGCGTATGCGTGGAATCGAATTTGGAGGTCCCTAGCTTGAGTTATGAATTTTTGATGAAAATTAAAAGTCTGGAAATTATTTGTTTTTAAGAATTGATTGATATTTGGAATTGTTAGTATCGGGTCTGTATTTTGGTTCCGGAGCCTGGTACATGTTCATTATGATATTTAAGACTTGTCTGCAAAATTTGGTGAGAAACGGAGTTGATTTGACGTGATTCGGACGTCCAGTTGAGAAGATATGAATTTTAAAGTGTTCTTGAGAATTTCATTTAATTTGGTGCTAAATTCATAGTTCTAGGTGTTATTTTGGCGATTTGATCGCGCAAGCAAGTTCGTATGATGTTTTTATACTTGTGTGCACCTTTGGTTTAGAGCCCCGAGGGCTCGGGTGAGTTTCAGATAGGCTACGGAGTGAGATTTGGCTTGGAAAACACTACTGGTGCATCTGATATTATTGCAGGCCTCTGATCTCTCATTTGCGAGATCAGGCATCGCAATTGCGACCTCTGAGAGGTTCGCATTTGCGAGCTTCTTATCGCAAATGTGAAGAGAAGCTGGGCCAATAGTTTTCGCATTTGCGAGTTTTCTTTCTCATTTGCGAAGGGAGTCGGGGAAGGGCATTGATCGCAAATGCGATCATTTAGTCGCATTTGCGAAGATTCAAGGTTTGCATTTGCGAACTTATCTTCGCATTTGCGAAGGCAGCAGCAAGTGTAAAGGGCTTCGCATTTGCGATGACTCCTTCACATTTGCGAAGCTCAGGTTGCAAATGCGACATCTGCAGCTGATCAAAATGACTTTCGGACGGGAATTTTCATTCATTTCCCAAATTTTCAAGACCTAAAACACAAGAGGCGATTTTCCAAAGACCATTTCTTCCCCAAATCATAGGTAAGTGATTCTAAACTAGTTTCTTTCAATCTTTCACTACATTTTACAAGATTTCAACCTAAAATCTAAGGTTTTCATGGTAGAATTAGGGGTTTTGGGTAGAAAATAGGGATTTCGGAAATTTGGGGATTTAGACCCCAATTTGAGGTCGGATTCCAAAACTAATTACATATTCGGGCTCGGGGGTGAATGGGTTAAAGGATTTTGGTCCGAACCTTGGGTTTTGACCAAGCGGGTCCGGGGTCGATTTTTTAACTTTTTGGAGGAAAATTTGGGGAATTTAATTTATGCAATATAATTGATTTCTTAAGCAATATTTGATATTATTGAGTCATTTTTGAATAGATAAGAGTGGTTTGGAGGTGAATTCCAAAGGAAAAGTTGTAATTGAGAATTAAGTGGCCTTCGGAGCGAGGTAAGTGTTGTGTCTAACCCTGACTTGAGGGAATTAGGAACCTTCAATTATTTGCTAAGTGAAATTCATGTGAGTGGCGTATATGTGAGGTGACGAGTACTTATGCGCCGCCAATTTACTTGTTTTTCCATGTTTCTCAATTTTTCTTATATTGTTTCATTCCTATGCCTAATTGCTATGTGTTATACTAATGTTGTTCAATTTATCGTTCTTATCATATTTACGGATTTTCTGGTGATAATTGAGTTTTATTTCAAAGTTGAGATTGATGTTATGGAACCAAATGTTGAAGTAAGGTTTGTGCTTGTTATTCTATCTCCCTGTTGTTATTTATGCATTGCATTATGGTATGGGAGAGTGTTAATGCACGAAGGGTGATGCCGTGTCATATTGTGAGTGTTAATGCACGAAGGGTGATGCCGTGCCATATTGTGAGTGTTAATGCACGAAGGGTGATGTCGTGTCATATTGTGAGTGTTAATGCACGAAGGGTGATGTCGTGTCATATTGTGAGTGTTAATGCACGAAGGGTGATGTCGTGCCATGATATGAGAGTTCATGCATGAAGGGCGATGCTGTGTCGTTTCTATTAATTTTATGGTGAGATTGAGAGAAAAAGCACGAAGGGTGATGCCGTGCATTTTTCTTTACTGTCTTCACTATTCCTGTTGATTCATGGTATATTGATTGCTCCGATGATCATTCTGTTGTAGTTCTTCATCTTGTATTCCCCTCAGTATGTTCCCCTCCCGATATTTCCTGTTTAGTTCTTCATTTCTGTTATTTGTATATAAACTGTTGAATTGTACATGTTGATTTGTAGGTGCCTTGCCTTAGCCTCGTCACTACTTCGTCGAGGTTAGGCTCGACACTTACCAGTATATGGGGTCGGTTGTACTGATACTGCACTCTGTACTTTCTGTGCAGATTTTGATACCGGCTCAGGTTGATCACGATTTTTGCTATTGGTCCACTGTCCGAAGACTCAAGGTAGATCTGTCGGCGTTCACAGACCTTGAAGTCCCCGTCTATCTTTTATGTTCTACTGTTTCTTTTATTCAGACAGTTGTATTTCTTTTAGACTATTACTTGTAGTAAATTTTAGAATGCTCGTGAATTGTGACTCCAGATCCGGGTGGTAGTAATTAATACAGTTTTATGATATTTTGTACTTATTATATTTTATCTTAGTTAATTATGGTTAATTACTGAATGAAAATAAAGAATTGGTTTAAATATTCTCTAACGTTGGCTTGCCTAGCAAGTGAAATGTTAGGCGCCATCACGGTTCCGTCGGTGGGAAATTTTGGGTCCTGACAGTCTCAAATGAGATGACCTAGCCGGTCGGGTCGTGATCGGACTCCGTGTAAGAATATGGTGGTATTGTGAATCATGGTATATCGGCACTAAAGATCACCCAACCTAATAACATGAAAATTGACTTGAGAACTTATGTGATCCTTACTTGATGTTTTAGCATTGTTTAAAGCTCTTATTGAACTCATGACTGTTTCCTCTTTGTATTATTATTCATTCTATTGGGATGGTGTTTAGTTTTACATTCTAGTACTATTCGACAGTACTAACGTCCCTTTTGCCGGGGGCGCTGCATCTTTAAATGGATGCATGTGGTTCCATAGCAGGTAGTGTTGATCAGCGATAGTGGTACATCCTCTTCCCAACAAACTTGGTGAGTCCCACTTCATCCCGGGGGTCATGTATTGTATCTTTTGTTCATATTATTATAACGTTTTGAGGTATAATCGGGGCCTTGTTGCTGGCACTATCGTAATACTCTTTTGTATCTTTTAGAGGCTTCGTAGACACTATGTGGGTTGTACATGGGTGCTAGAAACGTCAAACAGATTATGTTATGTTTTGATCTCTTGCTCCACTCGAATAATAAGAATATGTGTATCTTGAAACTTAAGAATGATGTAACCAATGAGAGGATTTAGTATTGTATATATGATCTTCCTACTGTCTAATTAATGAAATCATGTCTTCTCTTGATCATGGTTGAGTTGGGTAGAAAGTATTTAACATGCTTGCTCGACCGGGTTCATTCAGTTGAGCGCCAGTCGCGCTCCCCGAGGTTGGGGCGTGACAAATGTATATTTTATTAATCTTGAAATATTTTTTATTTTAAATTTTATTCTTTTGTTGTCAATAATATTATCTGAATTTTAATGAATAAAATTTATATTAAATTAAAGAGACTTATATAGTCATCGAATAACTTTTTTATTATCTATTTTTCTTTATTATATTATCCATTTTAATATAACGGCATTGCTAATAGAAATTTTATTTGCATAATACTTTGTTAAATATTTTTGCCTACTACTTTTTTTTTTTGGTAATATAATAGAAGATATATATTTTATTACTCTTGAAATATTTTTTTTATTTTTAATTTTATTCTAATATTCTTAATAATATTGTCTGAATTTTAATGAATATAATTTCTATTAAATTAAAAAGACTTGTATAGTCATTGAATAACTTTTTTATTCTATATTTTTCTTTATTATACTTATCCAATATTTAGTATTTTTACATTGTTAATAAAATTTTTTATTAGCATATTATTTTGTATAATATATTTGTCTACTACTTTCTTTTTGTACTGTAATAGAAGAACTATATTTTATTACTCATGAAATATGTTTTTATTTTAAATTTTATCCTATTGTTCGCAACAATATTATCTGAATTTTAATGAATAAAATCTCTATTAAATTAAAGAGAGTTGTATAGTCATTGAATAACTTTTTTGTTCTGTATTTTTCCTTATTATGTTATCCAATATTTAGTATTATTGCATTGTTTATCGAAACTTTTATTAGTATATTAATTTGTTTAATATTTTTGTATACTACTTTCTTTTTATAATATAATAAAAGATAACTATTATATTACTATGAAAATATTTTTTTATTTTAAATTTTATCCTATTGTTCTCAATAATATTATCTAAATTTTAATAAATAAAATTTCTATTAAATTAATGAGACTTATATAGGCATCGAATAACTTTTTTGTTCTGTATTTTTTTATTATATTATCTAATATTTAGTATTATTGTATTGTTAATAGAAACTTTTATTAGCATATTACTTTATTTAAATTTTTGTATGCTACTTTCTTTTTATAATATAATAGAAGATATATATTTTTTATTTTTTATTTTATTTTATTATTCTCAATAATATTTTCTGAATAATAAACTTTTTGTTTTTAAAAAGAAAAACAAAAAGTATTTAAAAAAACAAAGAAATTTTGAATTGGCAATTTTTTATTTTTTTGTAATTTTCGTTTTTTATTTTAAATAATTTAAAAATTTCAACTTAAAACTTCTCTCCAATTTGAATGGACGGTATTTTTGATTATAAAATATTTTATTTTATTATTTTATAGATATTTAAAATCAAAAACAATAACCAATAACTAATTATTAAGTAAATAACTAATTATTAACTACTTATGCCGTGTGACTTTTTTCTAAGCTGCCACTTGGCTTAGGGAGAAGGCTTTTTCCTCTCCTTTTAATAATATGTAGATAGATAGTATATGGTATGAATAGTAAGTGATTTTATATTTAAAATCATTTCAAGTAACTTTTAAAATGGGTTTTAGCCGATCTTATTTATAAGATATATTTATATGAACTTGGATGACTTTATTGAGAAAAAGAGAAAGAAGATAAATGACTTTATAGATAATATTCGTTAAGTTGAATGATCATTTGAGGAATTAACTCGATTATTTTAAGTCATTGTTTATATTTTCCGTTATTTAAGAAAGTTTGAAAAAATAGCCTTAGCCTTAGCGCTACACAGTTGAAAGAATGGAAAAATTATGCTCGATCAACTATTCACAACTTTTGCCGAGCGGTCAAAATTTTGTACCATTGAATTGTTCACAGGATTTACCGGATGAGCAGATCTTGATCGTATTGTTTATTTTTCACAAATTTTACCAATTTCAATTTTTTAAAAAGTATATCAAACAATAACGGTGAAAGAAAAAAATTGTGATTCTCTAAATCCGAACAATGCCACATAAATTAGGCGAAGAAAGTATATAAGATGATAAAAAGAAAATAATGATTCTCGAGAGACACCCGAATAAAAAGAGAAGAAGCAACTCAGAAGTGGAGAAGTTAGAATGAAAAATGAGCACTAATTTTACAAGAGAACATAGGGTATAAAATCGAAGATGGAATGCAAAAGCAGTAGCATATAGTTTTTTACAAAGTACTGTGTGCTTATTTTGCACTAAAGGCCGTAAAGAGTTCATAATGTATCCACTAAAGTTGTGTGAGACCTTCCGAAAAACTTTGGACAAATCGTCTAAACTTTAGGGTGTGTTTGGTATAAGGGAAAATATTTTTCGTCTTGGAAAACAAGTAGTAATCTTACTCATTTTTTGGTGTTTGGTACGCAAATTAAGAAAAATAATTTCTCAAGAGTATTCATAAATAATTTAGATACAATAAACATGAAGCCATAAACTTTCGAATCAACAACCTTCCTAACCCATAAATTTGATGAACTTTCGAACCGCTAAACTTTCGAACCAGCAAACCTCCAAACACATATACCTCTGAACTCATAACTTTGGAACTCGTAAAATTTTGAATCTATAAACCGAAAAAATGAAAAAATCAGCAATGAAAATATTTTTAAAACAAATTTGCCGCGGGGGTGGGGTGGGTGAGGGGTGAGGGTGAGGGTGAGGGTGAATGGTGCAGAAAAACGAAAAAACAGAAAATAAAAAATTGAAAATACAAAAAAAATATTTTTTTTGCAGGGGTATGGGATGTGGGTGGGTGAATGGTGCAAAAAAAAAAAAATGAAAAAACAAAAAATTGAAAATTGAAAAATACAAAAAAAGGAAAAAAAAAAATGCGCGGGAGTGGGGGTGGGGGGTTGGGCTGTGACGGAAAAGAAAAAAAACTGAAATCTTAAAAATAATCTTTTTGGAGAGGGGGGCGGGGTAGGCGAGAGAAGGGGGAGGGGGTTGGGGTTAGATGTGAGAGTAATTGGAGTTTTTGGAAAATATTTTCCTAACTTTTTATAGGAAAGTCATTTTCCTTCAATTTCAGAAAAATATGATATCTAAGAAAATAATTTTCAAATTATTTTGTGCGATCAAACAATGAAAAATGAAAAAACATTTTTCTGATGTACCAAGCACACCCTTAAACTTAAAGTTTTTATGTAGATAGTTTAGTTTTTTTTACAACTTTTTAACAGTTTATTTAAAGTTTCCCTAAACTTATCTGTGGCTTTTTCTTGGCCATCTTTCACCATTTCTCTTCATTGTACTAACACACAGACATACATCTACACGACCCATCTTAACTACTATCTTTTTCGGCCATCTTACACCACTGTCATATCACAAAACCTCCCTGAAAAAGAACACCAAGTAAAAATGTGGGTCCAAACATATGATAAAAATTAGTAAGTCTCTAAAAGTTTTCTTTTAACTAACTTTCAATAGCTTTCAACTTTTTGTTTTCGCCAGTTTTCCGAAAAAAATTCACCAACTCTCATATCAAGACTCAAAAGAGTTCCTCGCCCAATTTCCGTAACGCATTTCTCATAATGGCTCCCACCAACACTAGTCCATTACGCCCAATTCCATTTGTTGTGCCTCAATTCCAATTCAGCACTCTACTGAAAGTACGGGGTATTGTAGCTAATTTATCAGCAGGTTTGATTGACAATGAAAATAAATTGCAAAGAATTTAAAGGCTGAGAACACAAGAGTTTTATACTGGTTTAGTACCGATATGGCACCTATATCTAGTTCCCTTAGGTCACGAGGGTTCTCTTAAATCTTTAATGGTTGGTTACAGTAGCAGTGATTTTATGGATTGTTTACCACCAACGATTTTCAACAACAATATTTTATAAGCTTGACACAACTCTTGTTTTCCTTCCTAACACTCCCTATCTTTTGAGACACTAGTAAACTTAGGAATACAGTGTTTGTGCTAAGAACTAGGAGGACATAGAAAATAGTGGTAAGTTGCGTAGATTAATTCTTGAGTATGCCAGTTTTCTTATACGAGAGTCTTGAGTAGCCATTGCAGATTGACCCTTGATTGAGACACAAAATATTTTAAGAGTTTTGACCTAAGGGGTGCCTCTGAATCCTGCTCAAGAGATGGGCTAGATTCATTTACGTCCTTCCTTTTCGTATTCATAATCAGGGGAGTGATTTGTGGCTTGACTTGATCGATCAATCTTCAGAATCTCTAGATTCCAAGTCATTCCTTGAAGTAGGGATTGTCTTCCTATAGCAATTGCACTTGATCTTGTTTCCTTTTTGATGGCCTTGACATCCTTTGATTTAGCATTGTCCTTGCTACATTTTATCTTGTTTCCTTTTTGATATGTTTAACATATTGAATTCCTTTGATTTAGTACTGCCCTCCTAATTTTCTGCAATTAAATAGATACAGTTAGATTTGTATTATTGTCATCATTGAAACTTAGGTGTAACAATCTCCCCCTTTTTTATGATGACAATCAAAAAGAGTAAACATAGTATACTTCTCTTTCATATTTTCATATCTTAAAATGCCTACTCCGCCTGAGTTGTTGCTCTGTTTTACTCATCACGTCTCTCCCCCTTTGACATCAATCAAAAAGAAAGAAGCAAGTGCAGATAGAACAGACATAACAGAGTAGATAATGAACATAGTAGTTAGGGTAGCAGATGTTATGCCTTCAGCAGAGGCACATGGTGATCGTTCTTACATATCAAACCAAAAGTAATTAAAAAAACAAAAACAAACAAAGAGCAAAAAGATTGTTTTAAACACACACACACACACACACACACACACACACACACACACACAACTGCCTTAGTTCCTCCCCAGAAAGTATTTCAGGGTATTGAACACTTTGGTGCAGAAGGAGTCATAGGAGGTTTCAACTTCTTTGGTGATTTTGTTCATCTTCTCTCTCATGGAGTTGAATGCCCTTATTCCTTGCCTCCTTGTGGCTTCTATGTCCATCCTGAGCTTAGCCACATCTATACCTATTTCTTTGGTAACTTTCCTGATCTTGTCCACCTGTTCTGTCATTGCAATGAGCATGATTTTTACCCCATCTAGACTTTGCTAAATCTGCTGTAGGTTGTTGGTAGCAATCGACTGAGGCTCAGTTAGTTCAGTGGTTGGCTCAAACTGTACTGGAGTGTTTTCAACCTTGGCACGTCTGACCCATCCATCGTCACTTAAGGTGTAACCCATCATAGCAAAGGTTGTCTTATTATAGGTGCTTGTAATGTACTTAGGGGTGAAAGGTGCCAAATCAACATTCATTACCTCAAGAATATGTGAGATGAGCAAGCCATAGGGTAAACAAGCAGCAGAAGAGGATATATCCCTGATACTTTCAAGCATATATTGATGAATCCACATAAACCAGTCAATCCTTTTATTGTTCACAAGACAGTAAAGAACAAAGATATCCTTAGTAGTCAAAGTGGTGAGAGACCCAGTCCTAGGAAGTAGAATAGTAGCAATCATGTGGGCTAATATGCAGTGTTCAAACATAAGACTTTTAGGACCAAAGTTCAGGAGGGTTTTCAGGCAGAAAAGTTTTTGCCTCTTCTAAAGAAACTTCAAAGTCTTTAGGCGAGGAGTTTTGCACAAAAACATCAAAACCATAAAACTTAGCATAAAAGATCTTTTCAAATTAATAGGAATCAAGAACAATCCGAGTGCCTAGAACCATTGACTCCAAGTCATCTTTGTCATTAACAAACAAATTTGCGTAAAACATCTTCACAGGTTCTTCATACATGGAATTTCCAGCAGTATCAAACAGAGGAGAAAGACGTTAAAAATCAAAGATAGAAATCACATCACAGTGCAATATTTTCATAATAGAGAAACTTACATAGCGTCCATAAGCCATAGATTTAGACTTATAAGACTCAAATCTCGATTTCTCACTTGGTCCATAGAATTTCAATTTATCCTCTGGCCCAAAATCTGTGCTTTTCACTTTCCTTTTCTTGCATGTACCCCTTTTGGGTGTTTGCTCCATAGGTCTTTTTCCTGCCTTTTTCTGGCTAATGGGGAGATCCTCCGTTAATTTATTGCTTTCATTATCGGTTTTGAGGAGGTCTGAATCATGGGATGATTTAAGATCGACAGTGTCTTTAGAGTTTTGGATTTTTTGAAATCGTCTGCTTCGTCTTGTAGAAGTGGAGGATGAGAGGTTTCTCTTAGCCTTGGTAGAAAAGTTGGTGAGAAGTGATGGAGAATAAGAGAGGGGAGGGTACTTAACTAGGCTTTTGGAAGATTAAAGGGTTACATCGGTTAGAGGAAAGGACAGGTTCAGATTGAAGTGACACTTCTAAGGAGTTGCTTCGGCGGCACCAATGGAAGAGTAATAATAGCACTCACATCAAATTAATACACTTATCAATTAAGCAAACTAAAAAAGAAAGTAAAATATTTTACAAATATATTGATGATTTTTATGTAATAGACAAAATACCAATCTTTTTACGCAGTAGACAAAATCTTTCTTCCAAAAGAGATTTTGTAAAAATATCAGCAAGTTGGGACTCAATACTAATGAACTCTAACAAAATATCACCTTTTGCAACATGATCACGAATAAAATGATGCTTAATTTCTATGTGTTTTTCCCTAGAATGATGCATAAAATTTTTTTGACAGACATATATTACTTCTATTATCACATAAAATAGGAGTAGAAGTGAGAGATAAATCATAATCGAGAAGTTGATGCATGATCCAAATAACTTGTGTACATCAGTTTCCAACAGCTAAATACTCTACTTCTGTAGTTGACAAGGCAACACAATTTTATTTCTTGCTATACCAAGAAATTAAAGCAATCCCTAGTAATTGGCATGTGCCACTAATACTTTTCCTGTCAGTTCTATCACCTGCAAAATCTGCATCTGAAAAACCTTTTAAATCAAAATTGTTGGAATGAGCATACCATAATCCTAATTCAATTATCCCAATGAGATATATAATAATACGTTTTACTGCAGTCAGATGAGATTCCTTTGGAGCAGACTGAAATCTTGCACACTTACAAACACTGAACATTATATCTAGTCGACTAGCCATGAGATACAATAGAGATCTAATCATTCCTCTATACATTATTTCATCCACACTTTTTCCATTCCTATCCTCTCCAAGCGTAGTTGTTGGACTCATTGGAGTTCCAATAGGCTTTGCATTCTCCATTCCAAACTTTTTTACGAGTTCCTTGGTGTAATTGGTTTGGCTAATAAAAATTCCTTTAGGAGATTTCTTGATTTGTAATCCAAGAAAGAAGGTTAGCTTTTCCATCATGCTCATTTCGAATTCTCCTTTCATGATATGGGCAAATTCTTCACATAATACAGAGTTAGAGCTCCCCAAAATAATATCGTCTACATAAATTTGAGTAATAAAATTACTTGAATTTGTACACTTAATAAACATAGTTGTGTTGATATTACCTCGTTTGAAACCTTGATTTAGAAGAAAAGAGCTTAATCTTTCATACCAGGCTCGAGGGGCATGCTTGAGTCCGTATAAAACTTTTGACAGCTTGAATACATGGTTTGGGAAGCTGTTGCTTACAAAGCCAGGAGGTTGTTTCACGTATACTTCTTTAGAGATATAACCATTTAGGAAGGCACTTTTTACATCCATTTGAAATAGCCTGGATCCTTTATGAGTAGCAAAAGCAAGTAGTATTCGAATGGATTCTAATCTTGCTACAGGAGCAAATGTTTCATCGTAGTCGATTCCTTCTTGATGGGAGTAACCTTGGGTGACTAGCCTTGATTTGTTACGAACTACTTGACCATATTCATTCAGCTTATTTCTGAAAACCCATTTAGTTCCTATGATGGAAGCATTTGATGGTTTTGGAACCAAGTCCCACACTTTATTTCTTTTAAATTGATCAAGTTCATTTTTCATGGCTTTGACCCAGTAGTCATCTTTGAGGGCTTCATCAACCTTTTTTGGCTCAAGTTGTGATATTAAGGCCACGTGATAGTTCAGCTTTTGAGATCTTCTAGTAGTGATACCTTCTTGTGGATCTCCAATTATGAACTTGTGGGGATATCCAAGTTCACTTTTCTATTCATTTGGAACACCTGTGACTAGCTCATTTTTCCGCAATAGTTGACTGTTCAGCAGAAGATGGTTCCTGTACTTCAATGTGCTCCTCAATTGACTGATTTTCCTGATTTGTCGCCTGATCGTGACTGTTTTTGCCTGCAACAACATATTTTGGGACAATAGAAATTTTCTCATATATTCAGGAGATTTTTCATTCCTTAAGCGAGGTTAGTATCCACAAAAATAACATAAATGGATTCCTCAATACATAAAGTTCTTTTATTGAATACTCTATATGCCCTACTTAAGGGAGAATATCCAAGAAAAAATACCTTCGTCGCTTTTTGGATCAAACTTACCCAAATTGTCTTTTCCATTATTGTGAATGAAGCATTTGTAGCCAAATGGGTAGAAGTAACTGATGTTGGGTTTTTTACCATTCCATAGCTTATATAGAGTCTTTTTAAGAATGGGTCAAATCAAACATCTGTTAATGATATGACATATTGTGCTTACAGCTTCTGCCCAGAAGTGGTGAGGGAGAGAGTTTTCCACAATCATGGTTCTTGCCATGTCCTGCAAAGTTCTGTTCTTATGTTCTACCACTTCATTTTGTTAAGATAATCTTGGGGAAGAGAAGTTGTGAGAGATTCCTTGATCATTACAGAAGTTTTCAAAGGCTCTGCTTTCGAACTCTCCTCCATGGTCACTTCTTATAGTAGAAATGTAATATCCCTTTTCACGTTGTACCTTCTTACAGAAGACTTCAAAATTTCTTAGAGCTTCATTTTTATGGCTCAGAAAAATAACTCAAGTGAAATGAGAAAAATCATCTACAATAACAAAAGCATATTTTCTACTACCAATACTAGCAGTTCTAGTTGTACCAAACAAATCCATATGCAAGAGTTGAAGAGGTTTAGTAGTAGAAAAAATATTTTTGATTTTAAAAGATGAACGAATTTGTTTTTCTAATTGACATGCATCACAAATATGATCTTTTGAAAAATCTAGTTTTGGAAGATCAATGACAAGATCACGTTTGGAAAGTTTTTGAATAGTATGCATGCTAGCGTGGCCAAGCTTTCTATGCCATAACCAGGGATCATCAATCATAGAAGCTAAACAGATTTTATTACCAAGACTATCCATGTTACTGATAGTATAGACATTCCTGTCTCTATTTCCAGAAAGTATAACTTTACGCTTTACCTGATTTGTCTTCAATAAACCAACCATGCTTTTTAAAATGAACCTCATAGTCATCGTCACATAGTTGAATGATGCTGAGAAGGTTGTAACCAAGTTCATCAACCAGGTACACTTTGTCTACATCATATGTTAAGCTGAGGGGAACTCTTCCAACTCCTATTACATTCCCTTTTGATTTGTCTTCAAAAGTGACTGTTCCTCTATCTAGTTTGGTGACTGTCTTGAATAATTATTTATCACCAGTCATATGTATGGAACACGCAGGTACCATTTCCCTTTCGATTCTTCTTGTGTTGTTCCTGCAAAAAAGAGAAATTACTTGTTTTTAGGTGCCCAAGCCTGCTTAGGTACTGAATGGTTAGTGCTCTGAGTATTAGCTTGACTAGAGGGCTTGGGTCACCAGACCCATCTCCTGTTGTTCTTACACCTGCAATGATTACAGGTATGACCGAGTTTTCCACAGTAAAAACATGTGGGGTTATTGGAATTTCAGAGACTTTTTCTTCTTTGATTTTAATCCTGGAATGGTTAGAGTTGTGCCCATTTTTGCCATAATGAGTACATGCAGAAAGATTTCTAGTTCTAGTCAGAAATTTATGACGAGTAAACTGATTTGATCTAATTGAACTATGACTGATAGATTTTCGCAATCCATTCAGATAAAGTTCAAGTTCATTAACTTCATCTTGAAGCATATCTCTCTTAATTTCACATACTTCTAACTTCAAACCCCAGTCTTTCTTTTCTCTTTGGATTTTTGAAGTTTATTCAGAACTTTCTCAATACCTGCAAGAGCAATATCAATAAATTATTGGAGTTCATGACAGTTAGGACATGTAGGAAGACGTACCTCACTTGTTCCTTTGTCTTCCATAAGACCAAGTTCACCTGAGTCTTCATTGCTATCTTCTTTGATGGCCATGAAGCACATATTGGAAATTTCTTCATGATCAGATTCTTCTTCATCACTCCAAGCTCCAAATGATTTCTTCTTTTGAAAGTTCTTGCTTAGTTTCCTTTTTAGTTCAGGGTATTCAACTTGAATGTGTCCATGTTTTCCATACTCGTGGCATTTTCCATCATTTTTGTCATTATCATTGTTCATCTTCTTTTTCTGAAATTTGATTTACCTCTTTTGTTGTTTATGTTTTTCTTCATCATGCTTGTTACAACTTTGGAAATCATAGCTATGTTCTCATCTTGTTCTCCTCCTCCTCCTCCTCCTCCTCCTCCTCCTTCTCCTCCTCCTCCTCCTTCTTCTTCTTCTTCTTCTTCTTCTTCTTCTTCTTCTTCTTCTTCTTCTTCTTCTTCTTCTTCTTCTTCTTCTTCTTCTTCATTTTCTGATCCAGCCACAGTTGCTTTGAATGCAACTGTCTTCTTCTTTTCTTGTTGAACTTGCATGTCTAAGTGTGTTTTCTCAAACGCAATTAGATCACCTCTAAGTTCATCATGGGACATTTTGTCAAGATCCTAACATTCCAAAGCAATGACTTTGGGTTGCCAAATTGTGAGAAGACTTCTCAGAATTGTTTTGGCTTGTTCTACGCTTTTGATTGGTCTACCAAATGATTTTAAGTCTCCAAGGATTTTGCTGAACCTGGAAAATATTTCCTCTACCGCTTCTCCATCCTTCATTTGAAATAATTCATAGTCTCGAACTAGAAGATTAATCCTTGTTTCTTTCACTTTGTTGGTTCCTTCATATGTGACCTCTAACTTATCCCACATTTTCTTTGTTGTTTCACAACTTGATATCTTTTCATATTCTTCTCCGCTAATAGCATTGTACATTAGATGTTTTGCCTTAGAATTCACTTGAATAACAACTGATTGTTCTTCAGTGTAATCATCTAAGTCAAGAGGATCAGACGATACTATAATTTGACTGTTGTCGTCCTTCTTTGGCGGAAATGGAAGACTTCCCTTTTTGATCACGCGACAAACTTTAATGTCATATGACATAGTGTAGGTCTCCATGTGCACTTTCCAATGAGAGAAGTGCTGACCATTGAAGTAAGGGGTCCGTACATGAGAAGTTCCTTCTTGAAATAATGCTCCAACGACTGTATTTGATCCCATGATCTTTTCCTCACTTGTTGTTAAGCAATGTTCACGAGTCTTGCTCTAATACCAATTGAAAGTACAAGAAGGGGGGGTGAGGGTGAATTGTAGCTAATTTAAAGACATAGTCGACTTAGCTTTATCAGTAGATTTGATTGACAATGAAAATAAATTGTAAGGAATTTAAAGGCTGAGAACACAAGAGTTTTATACTGGTTCAGTACCAGTGTGGTACCTACATCCAGTTCCCTTGGGTCACAAGGTTGTCTTACATCTTCAATGGTTGGTTACAGTAGCAGTGGTTTTATGAATCGTTAACACCAACGATTTTAGGCAACAATATTTTATAAACTTGACACAACGCTTGTTTTGCTTCCCAACACTTCTTATCTTTTGAGACACTAGTAAACTTTGGAATACAATGTTTGTGCTAAGAACTAGGAAGATATAGCAAATAGTGATAAGTTGCGTAGTTGAATTCTTGAGGTTGCCAGTCTAGTTATGCGAGAGTCTTGAGTAGCTGTTGCAGATTGACCCTTGATTGAGGTCCAAAATATTCTGAGAGTTTTGACCCAAGGGGTACCTCCGAATCTTGCTCAAGAGATGGGCTGGATTCATTTACGTCCTTCCTTTTCGTATTCATAATCAGGGGAGTGATTTGTGGCTTCACTTGATCAATCAATCTTTAGAATCTTCAAATTCCAAGTCAATCCTTTAAGTAGGGACTGCCTTCCTTTAGCGATTGCACTTGATCTTGTTTCCTTTTTGATGGACTTGACATCCTTTGATTAGCATTGTCCTTGTTGAATTGATCTTGTTTTCTGTATGATATCTTTAACATATTTACTTCCTTTGATTTAGTACTACCCTCCTAATTTTCTGCAATTAAATAGATACAGTTAGATTTGCATTATTGTCATCATTGAAACTTAGGTGTAACAATCCCCTCCCTTTTGATGATGACAATCAAAAAGAGTAAACAGAGTATACTTCCCTTTCATATTTTCATATCTTAAAATGCCTGCTCCCCCTGAGTTGTTACCATCTACTAAAGTGTTGCTCCCCCTGAGTTGTTGCTTTGTTTTACTCATCATGCTTCTCCCTCTTTCACATCAATCAAAAAGAAAGAAGCAGGTTCATATAGAACAGACATAACATAGTAGATAATGGATATAATAGTTAGGGTAGCAGATGTTACGCCTTCATCAGAGGCACATGGTGATGGTTCTTACAGACCAAACCAAATGTAATTAAAAAACAAAAACAAACAAATAGCAAAAAGATTGTTTTAAACACACACACACACAACTGCCTTAGTTCCTCCCTAGAAAGTATTTCAGAGTATTGATCACTTTGGTGTAGAAGGAGTCATAGGAGATTTCAACTTCTTTGGTGATTATGTTCATCCTTTCTGTCATGGAGTTGAATGCCTTTATTCCTTGCCTCCTTGTGGCTCCCATGTCCATCCTGAGCTTAGCCATATCTGTACCTGTTTCTTTGGTGACTTCCCTGATCTTGTCCACTTGTTCTTTCATTGCAATGAGCATGATTTTTACCACATCTAGACTTTGTTGAATCTGCTGTAGGTTGTTGATAGCAGTCGACTGAGGCTCAGTTGGTTCAGTGGTTGGATCAACCTATACTGGAGTGCTTTCAACCTTGGCACGTATGACCCATCCATCGTCACTTAAGGTGTAACCCATCATAGAAAAGGTTGTCTTATCATAGGTGCTTGTAATGTACTTAGGGGTGAAAGGTGCCAAATAACCCTTCATGGCCTCAAGAATAAGGTAAACAAGAAGAATAAGAGGTTATATCCCTGATACTTTCAAGCATATACTGACGAATCCACACAAACCAGTTAAGCCTTTTATTGTTTACAAGATAGTAAAGAACAAAGATATCCCTAGTAGTCAAAGTGATGAGAGACCCAGTCCTAGGATGTAGAGTAGTAGCAATCATGTGGACAACTATGAGGGTGTCATGGAAAGGTGAATTCGATTTTTGGGAAATCATGCTATGAAAGGTCATGTTAATTTGGTTGTGTCACGACCCAAAATTCACCTAGTCGTGATGGTATCTAACTCAATATTTGGATCCGCACGGATAACTCACGTGCTATAGTATCAATAACCTCACAATCAGGTCCTCGGCCTCACGCAATCATCAATCTCTCCAGTCTCTCCGGCCCACAATGCCATGAAACTAGCTCAAAATGATGATATGATGTGTCAATATATAGCAACAGAGACTGAGATATGATATAAAATGAATGAACATGACTGAGTATGAAATTACAATGTAAGCAAAAAACTCAACATCAGTAATGACCTCAGTGGATCCCAACAGAATAAACATGTAGCCTAGACATGATTTTTAAATGGATCACAGCTCAATAACTCTAGTACATAGAGATTTCATGATTACAGATAAGTTCAAGTAACTACACAGCACCACAGAAATAACGGAGTTACAATTCACACGGTGCACGCCCACACGCCCTTCACCTAGCATGTGCGTCACCTCAACAATAAATACATAACACGAAATTCGGGGTTTCATACCCTCAGTACTAAGTTTAGAAGTGTTACTTACCTCGAACAAGCCAATTCTAATACCGAGCAAGCACAGTGATGCTCCAAAATGCTATCCCGCATGTACCGACCTCTGAATGGCTCGAAACTAGCCAAAAGAAACTCAAATACATCAAATAAAGCCCAAGGAAACAATTCCAAATGATAAACGTCGAATCTGAATCAAAAACCCGAAATCGACCCAAAAGCCCAACCCGCGCCCCGCGCCTCGAAACCCGATGAAGCTTACAAAATCTGATAACCCATTCAATTACGAGTCCAACCATATTAGCTTCACTCAAATCCGACTCAGAGTCGACATTCAAAACTTAAAAACTCACTCTATGAAACTTTAGGCTAGAATCCCTAATTTTCTCTTTAAAGCCCATAATCCAAATACCAAAAATGAAGATGAAATCATGAAATATAATCAAAAGCGAGTGTAGAACACTTACCCCAATCCTTGTGATGAAATTTTCCTCTAAAATCGCCTCAATCCGAGTCCCACATCTCAAAATATGAACAAAAGTACCAAAACCTCGATATATAGATTCAGCCCAGCATTTCCGCATATGTAGTCATATTGTCGCATCTGCGACCTCCACTTCTGCTTCTCGCTTCTGCGAAGCCCTCAAAAGACCAGAATTCTACACCTGCGGAGCTTTCCCCGCTTCTGTGCCACATGCCGCTTCTGCGGCTAGTCTTATGCTTCTGCGGACGCGCAGATGCGCCCTTACTTCCGCTTTTGCGGTCTTCCTCACCAGCTCGCACCTCGCTTATGCGACTCCTTTGTTGCTTCTGCGACCATCGCACCTGCGCAACCCAGCCGCAAGTGTGGTCACACCAGATCTGCCACCAGCAACTTTAGCCAAAAATGATCCAAACAAATCCGAACCTCGTCCGAAACTCACTCGAGCCCCTCTGGACCATATCCGAACATACCAACAAGTCCCATAACATAATACGGACCTACTCGAGGCCTCAAATCACGCATAACAACATCGAAATGATGAATCTCACCTCAAATCGAACTTAATGAACTTTGAACTTTTCAATTTCCAAAACCCGCCGAAACATATCAAATTAACCCGGAATAAACTTAAATTTTGCACACAAATCCCAATTGACATAAAGAAGCTATTCCAAATCTCGGAACCACAGTCCGAATTTGATATCCTCAAAGTCAACTCTCGGTCAAGCTTATGAACTTTCCATGGCTTAGAGAATCCAACTTGCCTACCAAGTCAAGACAATAGCATATATATAATATTAGATGGCATGTGCCCGTGTTATACACGGGCATGTGGCCGGCCTAGCTGTTTGCACTAGTTGTTCCTGCAAAATTCTCACAAGGTTTTGGATGTCAAAATAAAAGAACTCAACCACATGAAATGTCAAATCATAAACATTACTCATGTTTTATGACAGTAATGTATGACATAAATCAACCCGCTGGCATATTTGCTGCAGTAGAACAATGAAAGTTCTTCCCCATAGATATGTTGATTATCATGAGCATCTCTGTACAAATCAACAATGGGACATGCACAAATGAAAGCCTCATTATGTAGGGTTTTTAGTATTCTAAGAAAAGTAGTTGCCTAAGAAGCTATTGGAGCCAAAGAAGTTAAAGATGGCATTCCAGCAAAACACGAACAAAGTACATTTTATAATCTTTGGCTTCCTGTCAAGTAGAGGACAAATCACAAGGTAATTACTTTCTCTTAAATACTATTGTATTCATTCTAAAGAAGTTTAGGCAGACGGTTCAACATAAAACCAAAGACTGTTATACCAAATATAATAAAAAAATAACCAGAGAGTTCAATGGTGGATTCTTTAGCTTAAATAGACTTTGTCATAACTCTCTTTTACCTTTCTAAGTAGATGGAGTGAATGTTTAAGTACCCCTGATAAGTGGGGATTTTGACTACTTATTTGCGCCTTTTGACTTTCATTTTAGTTCAAAAATATTTAAAGGTATTTTCGAAAAGTGATGAAATATGCTTACTTGTAGGATTATTGGAAAATAAGCTATTACGATGAAATCCAACTCAAGAAGGAGTGCTTTTGAACAAGGACAAAAATCAAGCATACAGGCTCAAGTGCGGACCGCAAAATTCTATCTGCGGCCGCATAATATGAAGAAGAATCAACAGAGCTGCAGTTTAAAGTGCGGCCGCAGAAGTCAAAGTTCAGAGAGTTTCAAATTCAAGCCCAACGAGAACTGCGGACCGCAGTATAATTGTGCGGCCGCAAAAATCAAATGTACGACCACATCCAGAATTATGCAGACCGCAGAACTCAAGAGATGCGACCGCAATCCAGAACTGTGCGGCCGCAGAATCCACTCTTGTCAAGAGCTGAAGAAAATTGCGGACCGCACACAGAATTATGCGGCCGCAGAACCTCCGAAAGGGCAATTTTGTTCGAAAATTACAGCTTTGTATAAATAGGCTACTTTTACGAAATTAGGTCAAGTTTTGAACACCAGAAAGTCTGTAGTCGTTTTTCTTTACTCATTTAGGCAACTTTAGTTTATATTGTTGATTTTACATTGGATTTTCATCTATTAATCATTCAATATGTGTTTTATCATCTTTTTTACTTTATTTTCTTCAATATCGACTATGAGTAGATAAATTTCTAGCTAGGGTTGTGACCCAACCCTAGTGTGGGAACCTAATGGGTGTTTGATTTAGTACTTGTTTATGGTTGGGTATGTATTATTTAGCCAAGTTCTTGCTATAATTGTAGAATTAATGGTTGCAAATATTGGTTCAAGCCTATTTGACTTGGTCTCTACTTGAGAAAGAGAGACTTAGTATAGGAAAACTTGGCTAACAAGAGTTTGGGATGAAATCAAGAGATTGATAGTCCCAATTAAAGGGTTGAACCTAGAGATAGTAAAATCCGACTTGAGCAATTTGTCAATTGTTTAGTTCAATACCCATTTGGACTTGAGAAGCCAAATTGGGCAAAACCACTCTCTTACCGAGAGGTATTGAGCGGGTATTTGAGTGCTTATTGCTATAATACACCCCGACCAACAAAACGCGCTCTAAAGCCCACAACCCGTTAGAAAAATACCTAGGTGGAAGTCACAGCCCTAGACCTTTTACATATTTGAAAAATAACAACAAAAACATTCTTCTCTAGTTTCATATTTTTCAATTGCAATCCTTAGTATAATTTTAGAAGTAAAATCAAAACAAAGTTTGTGGAAGTGCAACTTAGACAATTCACGTGCTTAAACCAAATACATACCACTAATCCCATTTACGCTCCTTGTGGATTCGATCTCGACTCCTAGTTGTGTATTATTATTGCAATCGACCGCTTCACAACCCCAATTTGAGGTGTGACTTGCGCGAGATCAATTTTTGGCGCCGTTGTCGGGGAGCATAAAAACGGATTTAGCTATATATTTGGTTTTGTGTGTGAATTGTCTTCTTTTTCTTCCGCGTTACTAATCTTTTTTGTGAAATAATTGTAGGTGAAACAATGGCTCTCAACAACAATGATCCTCTCGAAAATATCCCTTTGGGGGATGTGGACGTGGAAGATGCCAAGTTGAAGAGGTTCCTCTTGAACCTTAAGCAAATAGATGAGGCCGGCCGCCTCAAGACAATGTTCCCATTCCACCCCACCTCTACCAAGAGTGGCTCCACACCTGGTGTTGCCAAACGAAGGATATGCAAGTGCCATAGTACCACCCCGCATTAGGGCGGGCAACTTTCAAATCACAAATGTTATGCTCATATTGCTAGAGCAACGGGGATTCTTCATCGAGGCTCCGAATCAAAATGCGTACAAACACGTAAAAGGGTTTGTGGACACTTGCTGGGGAGTAAACAGACAAACGTCTCTGAGGATGCTTTAAGGTTGAGGCTATTTCCTTTCTCTCTATGGGGAAAGCCTTGGATTGGTTAGAAAGGTTGCCAAACCATTCCATATATACATGGGATGAATAAGCGGAGAAATTTATTTCCAAGTTCTTTTCTCTCGGGCATATGGCTACTCTTAGAGACAAGATTCTAGCATTCAAAAAAGAACCCAATAAGCCTTTGCATGGGATATGGGAGAGGTACCGAACTATGGTGAACAAGTGCCCGAATAATGACATGACGGAGGATATGATTCAGCAAACTTTCTATAGGGGGATCAATACTACTAATCAATGCGTGGTCAACCAACTTGCCGGTGGAAATTTCATGACAACACCATATGCCGAAGCTTGTGAGATCTTAGATGAGATGGCGGATAATTCATCAGCATGGCAAAGTAGAGCAAATGTTCCTCAAGGTGATCCAAATGTCATTCACCCACATAAAGAATTGCATTATCATGGGCAAGCAATTGCCGAGTTGACCACTACAATGAATCAATTAGCCAAAGCTCAACTTCAACAAGTTCAAGGTCCTAAGCAAGTAAATACAATGGTGGGTGTCAATATGATGGAAAACAAGAGAAGGAAAAAAGGGTCAACAAGTGCAAAATCGTGTAGAACAATATGTGCAAGAAGATAGTGGGTTTGACCAAGATGAATCTTAAAATGAACAAGAGAAGGAAGTACAATACGTGAACAACTTCCAAGGGCAAAGACAACTCTCAAGGCCCGAATCAACAACAATGGCGATCTCAAGGTAATCAAGGGAATTGGAACTCAAACACCCACGACAATTGGAGTGGTGGTAACAGCCAAGGAAATTAGAACAATCCAAACAATCAAGAAAATTAGAATGGTCAAAACAACCAAAGCAATTGGGGTGGCAATAGTCAAGGATATTGGGGAGGCAACAACCAAGGGGGATGGAACAATAACCAAGGGAATCAGGGGTCAGGCTTTCAAAGGCCCCCGATGTATCAACAACCAAGCAACCTGCCTACTTATCCTTTCCATGGTCCTAGCTCTTCTAACAATGAGATGGGGCGAATTGAGAACAAGTTTAAACTAATGATGGACAAGAATGCCGACTCCGATGCTTAACTAGCCACTCACAACACTTCAATTCGCAATTTGGAAGTTCAACTGGGGAAAATCTCGCAAGCTTTTGAACACTTGTCCTAAGGGGCACTACCAAGTGACACGGTGGTGAACCCAAAGGGCGGGAACAACACGGGACATGCCATGACCGTGACTACAAGGAGTGAAAAATATGGGGATGAAACCACCTCAAGTCAAAGAAAAATTGTGGATGATGAAGAAGTGATTCAAGAAGATGAGATTCCAAACAATTTGGTGTAAGCCAATGATGAAGTAAGAATTGATATTGATGACAATGTGGAGGAGACTCAAGAGAAAGTAAACCCGTCTAGGGAACACATTGTAGACATACCGGAATCGGTAGTGCCAAAGGCTAAGGCACCAATGCTAAGGCCTCCTCCTCCATACCCTCAAAGGCTTGCCAAGCAAAATGGCGAGAACCAATTCAAAAAGTTCATTGACATGATGAAAAGCCTATCTATTAATGTGCCATTAGTTGAGGCTTTGGAGAAAATGCTCGGTTAGGCAAAGTTCATGAAGGATTTGGTGACAAAGAAGAGGTCGATGAATTGTGAGACTATAAAGATGACACATCAAGTGAGTGCAATTGTGCACTTAATGGCTCCTAAATTGGAAGATATCAGCTCTTTCACAATCCCTTGTACTATTGGAAGCGCCAACTTTGCAAAAGCTCTTTGTGATCTTGGGGCAAGTATCAATTTGATGCCCTATTCAGTTTTCAAGACTTTGGGAATTGGGCAACCAAGACACACATCTATGATGTTACAAATGGCGGATAGTTCTATGAAGAGACCATTGGGTATTATTGAAGATGTGTTGGTTCGTGTTGATAAATTCATCCTCCCGGCGTACTTTATGATTCTTGATTGTGAAGTAGACTATGAGTTGCCTATTATTCTAGGGAGACCTTTCCTTGCTAAGGGGAAGGCTCTTATTGATTTGGAAGCCGGTGATCTCACTTTGCGGGTGGGTGATGAAAAGGTAGTTTTCCATATGTGCAAATCTATGAGGCAACCGAATAGCAATGAAGTTTGTTCATTTGTGGACTTGGTGACCGATGTGATTATTGATGATACTAGTACCATGATGAATGTGGATGATACTTTAGAGGCCGGTTTGCTCAACCTTGATGATGATGAGAAGGATGGCTATGTGGAATGTATGAATGCATTGCAAGGAATGGGATGTCTTACACTTATGTACCCCGCAAATTGTCCTTGGATCTTGAAAATCGAAAGGCTCCTCCAACAAAGCCCTCAATCGAGGAGCCGCCCACTTTGGAGTTAAACCCATTGCCTCCACATCTCAGGTATGAATTTCTTGGCCCTTGTTCCACTTTACCGATTATGTTTTTCTCTTGTTTGACTAACGTGCATGTAAACTCCACATTGGTGATTCTACAAAAGAGAAAGAAAGCTATCGGATGGATATTGGCAGATATTTGGGGTATAAGCCCCGCCTTTTGCATGCACAAGATTATTTTGGAGGAGGATGCCAAACCCTCCATTGAATATCAAAGAAGACTAAATGAAGCAATGCAAGAGGTGGTCAAAAAGGAGATCATAAAGTAGTTGGATGCCGAGGTTGTTTACCCCATTTTCGATAGTTCGTGGACCTCTCCGGTGCAATGTGTCTCAAAGAAAGGGGGCATGACGGTGGTCACCAATGACAAGAAAGAGTTGATTCCTACAAGAACGGTGACCGGGTGGAGAGTGTGTATGGACTATCGCAAGCTCAACAAAGTCATAAGGAAGGATCATTTCCCACTATCCTTCCTTGATTAAATGCTTGATATATTGGCCGGCCGTGCTTTCTATTGTTTTCTTGATGGGTATTCCGGCTACAATCAAATTCTTATTGCTCCGTAGGATCTAGATAAGACTAATTTCACATGTCCCTACGGTACTTTCGCATTCTCGTGGATGCCATTTGGTTTATACAATGCACCAACGACTTTTCAACGGTGTATGATGGCTATCTTCACGGACATGGTGTAGGATTTCTTTGAGGTCTTCATGGATGACTTTTTAGTGGTCAGGAATTCTTTTGATGATTTCTTGAAAAATTTGGATAAGGTCTTGGCAAGATGTGAAGAGACGAACTTGGTACTCAATTGGGAGAAATGTCATTTCATGGTTGAGGAAGGCATTGTCCTTGGCCACAAAATTTCAAAGAATGGCATTGAGGTCGACAAGGCGAAAATAAAGGTGATTTCTAAACTTCCACCTCCAATATCCGTGAAGTGAGTGAGGAGTTTCTTGGGTCATGCGAGGTTCTACCAGCATGTCATAAAGGATTTTTTCAAAGTGGTAAACCCCTTGTGTAAGCTTTTGGAGAAAGATGCCAACTTCCATTTCAATTAGGATTGCATGAAGGCATTTGAATTGCTCAAGTTCAAATTGACAACTAATCCTATCATCACTGCCCCGAATTAGAGCTTGCCTTTTGAGCTCATGTGTGATGCTAGTGATATGGCGGTCAGAGTAGTTTTGGGGCAACGTGTCAACAAGATCTTTCATCCGGTCTACTATGCTAGTAAGACCATGAATGATGCCTAAGTCAATTACATTGTGACTGAAAAAGAGCTCCTTGCTATTGTTTTTGCTATGGAGAAGTTTCACCCGTACTTGATGGGTACAAAGGTGATTGTCCACACGGATCATGTGGTGCTTCGGTACCTAATGAGCAAGAAAGATTCAAAGGCGCGGTTAATGAGATGGGTGCTTTTATTGCAAGAGTTCATCTAGAAATCCAAGACCGCAAAGGCAGTGAAAACCAAGTGACAGACCACTTGTCTCGCTTGGAGGAGGAGGGGAGGCCACATGACGGCCTTGAAATCAATGACTCCTTCCCCGACGAGCAACTTCTAGCCATTTCAATGACCAAGATGTCATGGTTCGCCGACTTAGCAAATTATCTTGTGAGTGGTATTGTACCAAATGAGTTTTTTTCAAACAAAAGGAAGAAACTCAAACGGGATTTCCTTGACTACTATCGGGATGAACCGTACCTCTTTCGGATTTGTACCGATGGTGTGATTTGAAGATGTGTGTAGGAGGAGGAACAAGTGGAAATTCTTTATTCTTTTCACTCTTCACCATATGGTAGTCACCATGGTGGAGCGAGAACGGCGGCGAAAGTGTTGAGTTGTGGATTCTATTGACCTACTCTCTACAAGGACGCAAGTGATCTAGTCAAGCATTGTGATGAATGTCAAAGGGCCGGTGGGATTTCTAAGAAAAATGAAATGCCTCTCACCACCATCTTGGAAATTGACATTTTTGATGTGTGGGGCATTGATTTCATTGGACCGTTCGTAAGCTCTTGTGGGAACACCTACATTTTGGTAGTTGTGGATTATGTGTCAAAATGGGTTGAGGTCGTTGCTCTACCCAACAACGAATCTAGAAGTGTGGTGGCATTTTTGAAAAAGAACATCTTCACAAGGTTTGATACTCCAAGGGCCATTATAAGTGATGGGGGATCGCACTTTTGCAACAAAGCTTTTGATACCTTACTCACCAAGTGTGGTGTCACTCACAATGTCACGACCCCCTATCACCCTCAAGCAAGCGGACAAGTAGAAGTCTCCAACCGGGAGATCAAGAATATTTTGTCAAAGATAGTGAATGCCAACCAGACGGATTGGTCAAAGAAACTTGATGATGCTTTATGGGCTTATAGAACGGCTTACAAAACACCGATTGGGATGTCTCCATACTGATTAGTATTCGGGAAAGCTTGTCACCTTCCGGTGGAACTTGAGCACAAGGCTATATGGGCATTAAAGAAGCTAAGTCTTGAGTGGGATGTCGCCGCCAACTTAAGGGTGGCACAATTGAATGAGTTTGATGAATTCCGGTACCATGCATATACAAGTTCTTCCTTATACAAGGAGAAGATGAAGTACCTCCATGACAAGTACATTCAGAACAAGGAGTTCAAAGAAGGTGATTTGTGTTATTGTTCAATTCTCGGTTACAGATGTTTCCGGGAAAGTTGAAGTCTAAATGGAGTGGCCCGTTTGAGGTTGTGAGTGTGACACCCTTTGGTACATTAGACTTGAAGAATAAAAATGATGAAGTGTTTGGAGTCAATGGTCACCGGGTGAAGCATTATTTGGGAAAAGTTGATGATGGCCACGTCGTGGCGTTGATTCATTTAAAGTGATTGATGGTAATCTGCGACGTGCCGCGGCGTTAAATCAGACGCTTCTTGGGAGGCAACCCATGTTTCTTTTTATTTTTCTTTTTTTAGATAGGTCTTGTTTTGTGCTAACTGATTTTGAAGTATATTGTAAGAATGAGTGTGCTTTGCAGGAACTGTGCTCAGGAAAAATACCAAGCGTGGAAAAAAGTGTGGATCGTACATTTATTGTGCGGACCGCACAATCTTGATGGCCACAGCAGAAAAGAGTCTGCGGCCGCACAATTCATTGTGCGACCACACAACTGGAGATCACAAAGTTGCAAACTCTCTGAAGTTTGAATTGCAAAGAAATGGCTGATCTGCGGCCGCATAAGGAATTGTGCGGTTCGCAAAAAAATCTGCGGCTGCACTCAGAATTATGCGGACCGCAGATCGACAAAGAGGGAAACATGTGACAGGTAAAGAGTGCGGACTGCACACAAAATTGTGCAGTCGCACTCAGCTGCTAATCCTTGCCCTAAAATCGGCCAACTATAAATAGTGACCCTCTACCACTGTTCAAAACTTTACACACTCTGACTAGTTGACACCAAAGCAAGCACATTGCACTCAAATTGATTCAATCATCTCGCATTCACTTCATCACCCTAGATTCTTCACTGCATCATTCATTACTGGTATGTTCAATTCATGTTTAGATTCTTTCAAATTTCTTAATTTTTGTTCTTTATTAGTTTAGTTATTTTTAGGCCTAAATATCAAAATGAATCATCATGTGTTCTTCAAATAGTGTGGGTAACTTCATACTTGTTAATTGGGGGATGGGTAAACTGTGCATCTTGTTTAATTTGCGAATACCGTGTCTAAATTATGCTAAATTGAAAAAGCCCTAAGTTCCGTGCCATATAATTTTGAATTGTGCAGTCCGCAGATCCTTAGCCGAGGGCAAAGTCTGTGCATTGATTGTGCGGACCACACTCAAAATTGTGCGGTTCGCGGAAACTAAAATGCGGCCGCAGAAAAATGTGTGCGACCGCAGATCAAAACTTCAGAGAATTGGTATTTCTGGGCCTTGAATTGTGCGGCCGCACTCAGAATTGTGCAGACCGCATTTCAATTGTGCGACCGCACTTCCAAAATTATGCGGTACACACAAGCCATTCTGCAGCCACACTCATAATTGTGTGGACCGCACTTCCCCCTTTTGCGCACTGTTTTGTTTGCAAGTGTTTTGTGTTTGAACTTTAACTGACTCATGTTGCTATGTATTGTAGACAATGGTTAGATCACGGGAACGGGGTGATACATCCAAAGGTAGGGGTGAGCAGCATTTCTCCTGGTACTCTCTGAAGGACCCAAGGAACCCGAAGAACAAGGGTAAGTTGACTACTATCATAGGCCAGTCTGATGAGCTGTCAGTGGTAGTTTCATATTCTGCTGCTATACCTTCTACAACTTCCTTACCTTCCACAGCAGCCAGGCCTTCCACCAAGATAGCTGCCATGCCACCACCTCTATCTTCAGGGCCATCAGTATCAGTGCCTTCCTCCTCCACTTATCCACTCATTACACTGTGAGTCTCCCAAACACTGGCAAGTCTGAACAACTGGATGCAGACAGCTACTGCAAACATGTCCGACCTATCCAGTGTTGTTGCAGCACAGTCTTCTGCCCCAACACCCCAAGTTCCTCCGTCAGTGGAACAAACATTGGAGAAGATATTGGGCAATCAGAAGACCATCATGGATACCTTGGTGGCACATGGGGGAGCAATTGAGGAGCTAGGTAAACAGGTGAAGAAGATGAGAAAATCCCAAGCTTCGAGAAAATTAGTGGACAAGTTGAGACGTGAAGTGACCAAGATAGCAGCAGCTAGTGATCTTCCCTTTGACTTACTGATGGAGACAGATCTATCAGTACCGGCAGACCCAACAGCACTATCAGTACCAGTGGCACCAGCTGGACAGTCTGAGGAGCCAGACCTCGCTGTCCACACGTCTGAGGCGGTGCTATAGATGTTCACCAACCCAGCTACTCTCCGAGCAGAGGATGATGAGATCCAGTTGGAGGAGCCTGAGGGAGGTGATGCTGCTATGGACATTGAGACCACATAGGGAGTCCTCTCTACTCTTTCTCTTCCTTGTTTTTATTTTGTTAAGCATTGAGGACAATGCTTATTTTTATTTAGGGGGGTGGAGTCTATTTTGATTTGACATTTGACATTGGCGTGCAATAACTGATAACATTCTCTTTTTATTTTTATTTTGAATTATGTATATATTTTTCTCTCTCTATTGATGTATGTATTCTCTTTCCCTTTCTTGGTTTGTATATTTATTTTTGCTTTTAGTAGTTTATTTCATAGCTTCTTTATTCTGTTTTCTTAGTAGTCTAGTTTCTTATTTACTTTAACAGCTTCTTTTTGATTTAGTAGCTTCTTTTTATGTTTTAGTGATCAATAAGCCTTTGGTTTTCTTAATGCCATATTTTTTTCAAAGGTGGTTTTTGTGTGAACCGGGTGACTCTTCTCAACGATGGATGGCGTGATAACCTTCTTAAGGGATTGAGTCTGTTTTTTATGTTTAGGTAAGAACAGTAGAAATAATGAATAAGAGGACCTAATTGAGTCAAACTAGAACAGTCAAGCATGCTTCACTTGGTACCAACACACTTAACTATATGCTTATGATTAAAAATAAGTTCTTGGAAAGATATAGCTCTAGTTAGTGACTTTTTGACTCTTGTGTTGACTTAAGCAATCATCGAGTGGTTTAGTTGAACCATTAGTGATTTTCAATCTCGAATATGGTTGTTGTGGGCCCTCGACTCTATCCTCTTGAACAATCCAGTTGTGTGAGAGGTGAGATATTTTGTTGCAAGTCCAAGTAACCCGTGTGAATGGTCTAGAACTTGCCCTGAATGTGTTTCTAGGCAAAATTTTAAGTTTTGCTTGGCTTGAGAAGCGATTGTAGGCTCTCCTTGACCCGTTTTGAAATTTTCTATGGCCCACCAATATGTTATCCATAGTCAACCCTTTTGAGCCTAAAACTTTTCTCATTTGATAACCATGTTACAAGTCTTTACCCATTTTGTAGTGATCCTCTCTTGGCACCTGAGCTTTCCTTAACACTTATGAGAAGCAATTGGCGAAAATATAAGTTTGGGGAGAGACGAGGAGTTTGAAAGTAGTATCAAGGTACAAAAAGAGAAAATAAATGAAGAAAAGGCAAGGCAAAGAAAAAGAAAGAAAGAACAAAAGCAAAATGCAAAGAGAAAGTGAATAAATTGAGGAGTTGAAGGGATTCAAAGAAAAGCAAAAATGCAAAGCATGGAGAAAATAAAGAAGGATAAAATGAATATCATGACCAAGAAAGAGTGATATCAACTCTCTCTAGTTCCCCTAAGGAAAAAGAAAATGCCTCAAAAAGTGGGCAAAGCATGAGACAAAAAGATAAAATGGAGTGCTTAAGGAAAGATGAACCCGTTCTATTCCAACATTTCCTACCTTAGTCCAAAAGCCTTCATTACATCCCGAAAAAGCCCTACGTGATTTCAAGCCGAGTGAACTTACATTAGTGGTGATTTACATGAGGGGCAAGCATATGGTACTCAAAGCCGTACTTGTGCCATTCTTTTGAGAGAGATGAGCGATCTTTTCACAAATTCTTGAATTGAGTGCTACATTCTTAAGTGAGATAAGATAACAGAGAGTAGAGGAGGAGGAGTTTGGGATCCACAGTGACCTACATGAAAGAGCGAACTTCCTTGATGAGTAAAGTTAACTCTTGATGCTCAAGTGTCACATTAGAACTATTTGTGCTTAAAACTTCAAAACATTGCCTTGTTGATAATTCATGAGTGTGTGAGTAATTGTTGGTCCCAATTGATGTTTGTTTGATTCACCGTAGATTAGTTGGAATAGCTCTTATTTTGTGGAGGTGAGAATTACTTTATTTGCTTGAGGACAAGCAAAAGCTTAAGTTTGGGGGAGTTGATAAGTGTGAATTTTAACTACTTATTTGCGCCTTTTGACTTTCGTTTTAATTCAAAAATATTTAAAGGTATTCCCGAAAACTGATAAAATATGCTTACTTGTAGAAGTATTAGAAAATAAGCCATTACGATGATATCCAACTCAAGAAGGAGTGCTTTTGAACAAGGACAAAAATCAAGCACACAAGCTCAAGTGCGGACCGCGGAATTCTATCTGCGGCCGCAGAATATGAAGAAGAATCAACAGAGCTTCAGTGTAAAGTGCGGACCGCACAATAATTGTGCGGCCGCAGAAGTCAAAGTTCAAAGAGTTTCAAAATCAAGCCCAACAAGAACTGCGGACCGAACTATAATTGTGCGGCCGCAAGAATCAAATGTGCGGCCGCACCCAGAATTATGCAGACCGCATAACTCAAGAGATGCGGAGGCAATACAGAATTATACGGCCGCAGAATCTACTCCTGTCAAGAGCTGAAGAAAAGTGCGGACTGCACACAGAATTGTGCGGCCGCAGAACCTCCAAAAGGGAATTTTTTTCGAGAATTACAGCTTTGTATAAATAGACTACTTTCACGAAATTAGGTCAAGTTTTGAACACGAGAAAGTTTGTAGCCATTTTTCTTTACTCTTTTAGGCAACTTTAGTTTATATTGTTTATTTTACATTGGATTTTCATCTATTAATCATTCAATATGAGTTTTATCATCTTTTCTTCTTTATTTTCTTCAATATCCGCTATGAGTAGCTAAATATCTAGCTAGGGTTGTGATCCAACCCTAGTGTGGGAACCTAATGGGTGTTTGATTTAGTACTTGTTTATGGTTGGGTGTATTATTTAGCCTAGTTCTTGCTATAATTGTATAATTAATGGTTGTAAGTATTGGTTCAAGCCTATTTGACTTGATCTCTACTTGAGAAAGAGAGACTTAATATAGGAAAACTTGGCTAACAAGAGTTTGGGATGAAATCAAGAGATTGATAGTCCCAATTAAAGGGTTGAACCTAGAGATAGTAAAATCCGACTTGAGCAATTTGTCCATTATTTAGTTCAATACCCATTTGGACTCGAGAAGCCAAATTGGGCAAAACCACTCTCTTACCGAGAGGTATTGAGTGGGTATTTGAGTATTGATTGCTATAATACACCCCAACCAACGAAACTCGCTTTAAAGCCCATAACCCGTTAGGCAAACACCTAGGTGGAAGTCACAGCCCTAGACTTTTTACATATTTGAAAAACAACAACAAAACCATTCTTCTCTAGTTTCTTATTTTTCAATTGCAATCCTTAGTATAATTTTAGAAGTAAAACCAAAACAAAGTTTGTGGAAGTGCAACTTAGACAATTCACGTGCTTAGACCAAATACATACCACTAATCCCATCTACGCTCCCTGTGGATTCGACCCCGACTCCTAGTTGGGTATTATTATTGCAATCGACCACTTCACAACCCCAATTTGAGGTGTGACTTGGGCGAGATCACCCCTATTAAATAATTTTAATAAATAATTTCCACAATATCTGATTCTTGTGTCTTATCCTCCCTACTAGATACGTAATGAGTGGCTGAAAAGTAAAAGAATGTTTTCCATGATTTTAACACATAGGAAAAATAAACACATACAAGATTTCAATTTAGTCTACTGATAGAAAAGAAAAGAAAAGAAAAAGAAAAACAGTTGTTGTACAAACACATTATGCGGCTTGCACTATTCTCATCTCTTTATTTTCTTTACTTTGGCTCTTGTAGGTTACATACCTGATTGCAATACGACGAAGGGTATACTTATTTACATATTACTGAATTCTTTAAAAGCGTGGACTTTTGAGGAATTATGTTGGCAATATCACTTTGAGTTGCTCTTAATTTTCGATCATAAGATTGAGTAGGAAGGGAAATAAAGGCACAAACCTCGATGGAATCAAACCGCACGATAAGGAAATCAAGAAGGGAAGTGCTCCTAACAGCCTTGTAGCCTCTCGAAGATAAGTACAATCATCTCCGTACCGATCCGCAAGACTCTACTAGACTTGCTCATGACTCGTGAGACCTAAGTGAACCTAATGCTCTGATACCAAACAGTCACGATCCAAAATCTACTATAGGTTGTGGTGGTGCCTAACGCCCCCGTCAAGCAAGCCAACGGTGATTTAGCACTTAAATTACTCATTTTAGTATCTTGACATCATAATTTTCCTTAATTGTATAGTATAAAGTAAAATTTATAGAGTAAATAAAAATATTTACACGAACCTCAATAATAGATACCCTGAAAGAAATCCCAAAACCCGGTGTCACAAGTGCATGAGCATTTTCTAAAGAGTACAATAACAATACAACATCTGTCCCGAATGTAATTAGGCAGAATAAAATAAATAATACAATGGGGACTCGATGGACTGCGGTAAGTAGCATGGAATGCAGCTCACATGAAGTCTCCCCAGCAGGTGCGCCTACGTGCCAAGGTGGTCATCAATGAACCTGTCAGATCCTGCACATTTAGTGTAGAAGTGCAGCATGAGTAAGTAAATCAATACGTACCCAATAAATATCTAGCCTAACCTCGAAAAAGTAGTGACGAGGGGTCGATATAGACACTTACTATAGGTCCAAGCAAATAATATAATAATCCATAACAGGTATGAAGTACACATCAATAATGAAGTAAATCTGTAAATCTCAAAAGTTTCCAATTATTTCCTTTAAAGTATGACTTTCTCAATCTTGTATTCTATCTTAATATCTCCGAAAGTTGTCAAGTGTCATCATCAAATAAACCCGGAGCACCATATAAAATGTCGGGCATCAGTAGAGAGGTTAACTCATGAATATTCGGGATACAAGCGATATAACGCATGATTCTGCCGAGGTCGTTCGGCCCAATCCGGAATAATGTGTACATTGCCGGGGGTCGAGCGACACAAACCATAGATGCATCTATATACTGCCGAGGCATTCGACTCGCTCCACAAGAAAATGGAGGAAGTTACCGAATTACGAAACACGTGCTTACAACATCGTATGTGAGTACAAAAATGGATATAATCTTTACTGTTCCTCAAATAACTCGCCCACAACTCAAAGTATTAAGGATTGGCCTAGTATACATATACTTATTTCTAAATCAATTTCATTTATAACTTCGATTAATTAAGTCAGCAACGTGAGTTCAAATAATTCAAATATTACAAGATAAGATCCTAGGTCTACCCGGACATAAACGTGCTTTAGCTACGTACAGACTCTCGTCACCTCGTGCGTACGTAGCACCCACAACTAGTTGCATATAACAATAAATATCACCTAGGGGTAGCTTCCCCCTCACAAGGTTAGACAGGAGAATTACCTCGCTATGAAGTTCCAAAAACCGGTTCCAAGGCCTCTCTAACATCTCAAACCAAAGCCCGTCGATCCAAAACTATTCAAACAATGTGTAAACCAATCAAAAGATACTCTAATACCCAAAATTAATCAATTTAAACAATTCCCAACTCCGCTCGAAAAGTCTATAAAAATCAACCCTTGGGACCACGTTCCCGGATTCAGAATATTTTCGAAGATAACCATTACCCATAAGGCCATAACACGACGAACTCAAATATATAATTTATTCCAAATTCCATGTCCAATTTTGTGGTCAAAATCCAAAAATACTAATTTCTAGGATTTCTACCCAAAACTCCACAATTTCTACTAATTTCCATATTTAAATCCCTTTACAAGCCATGTATTTAACTTGTAATATGTGGGAATCACTTACCTTGTGTTGCTTGATGAAAATATTCCCTTGAAACTCTCTAAAAATTGCCCTAACCAAGTGAGAAAATGAGGGAAATGAGAAAAACCCCAATTTTTAAAACAATCTGCCCAGCCGACTTTCCGCACATGCGGAACACCAACCGCACCTGCGAAATTTCCATCGCAGGTGCGGTTCTAACTTAGTCCAGGCACGTCCTCATCTGCGCTTCCGCTTCTGTGGCCAAGGTGCGCTTCTGCGCACCCGCTCCTGCGGACCATGTCTGCTTCTGTGATCAATAGGCTTCCAGACCTTTCCGCTTCTGCGCTTCTATCTCCGCAAAAGTGACTCCACTTCTTCGGTCGCTACAATGCAGGTACGACTCCGCTTCTGCAGTCCACCTGATCGCTTCTGCGACTCTAGCCCCAATCACGCCTGGCCGCTTCTGCGACCCTCTTGGTGGCTTCTGCGGCTCCGTACCTGCGGCCAAAACCTCGCAGGTGCGGTTTACACCAGATATGCTGCCACCAGCATTTTCATAAGGCCAAATTCAATCTGTTAACCATTCGGAAACCACCCGAGGCCCCCAAGACCTCGACCAAATATACCAATCAGTCCTAAAACATCATACGAATGTAGTCAAGCCTTTAAATCACACCAAAAAATATCAAAACTATGGATCGATGGTCAAAACCCTTCTTTAAGCTTTCAAACCTTTAAAGTTCGACGAACATGTATGAACCATATCAAAACATCCCGGAATGGCGCCAAACTTTACGTGTAAGTCACAAATCACGATGCAAACCTATTCCAAGGCTCAAAACTATGAACGGACATCGACAATACCAAAATTCATTTCAAATCAAACTTAAGAATTTCTTTAACATCCAAAATGCCAACCTTCCATAATAGGCATTGAAATACTCCCGGACTACCCGATACTTGACCCGAACATATGCCCAAATCCGAAAGCATCATACGAACCTATTGGAACCTTCAAATCCTGATTCCGAGGTCGTTTACTCAAAAGTCAAACATTAGCCAATTTTCCCAACTTAAAGCTTCCAAAATTAGAATTTTCTTTCCAAATCAACTCCGAACTTTCCGAAATTCAATTCCGACCACACGTACAAGTCATAGACCATACGTATAAGTCATAGTACCTGAAGTGAAGCTACTCAAGGCCTCAAACTGCCAAACGATGTGCTAGAGCTCAAAACGACCAGTCAGGCCGTTACATTCTCCCCCACTTAAACATACGTTCTTCCTCGAACGTGCTAAGAATTGTTCCGGAGTTGTCCAAAATCATTGTTTAACACCTTGTGCACCTACCCGTGCCACCACATTACGGTTGAACACACTAGCTCGAGCCAGACTGAAAGTCCTCCCTATAATCATAGCTAACAAGCTTCAGAACCAAGTTCTAACTTTCGAATTTCTTTACAAACCACCATACACTATACCAACCACCACACACTGTACCAAAACACGATTGTACACCTTTTGATGAATTCACACCATGCCCCGCATAATTCACATGCCCATAATAACATCCTCTGACCACAACAGCTGTAATTTCATAAATCAGATGCCTGCAATACATCTCATGACATATATAAATCATGTTCCAACTCTCGCAATACTGCCACGATGAAAGAGACATGTAGAAACTCATAACCACCTGCCGGACCAATAAATCATGGAATCTCACCTCTTGACAAAACCCATTACCTCATTCTGAACTGAATAACGATGTTTTTTCTTTAACGTACCTTATATAAATCTGGTTACGCATATTTCAGGTCCAATAATCTCGTCTCACCCAGTACAAGCTGCTCAAGTAATAAGCCGCCTCAAATACTGACTCGAATCTCATATTACGCCATTAATGCACCGACAAGCTATAACTCGAATATGACACATAATGAGGAACGAACTATGGAAAAGAATTATCCAGCCCGCGTAACGAATAAAATGGTCGAACAGATGTTATGAACTCTTTTTAGAGGATGAGAAACAAAATATGTAGGAATAGATATAGGGAACCCTACTCAACATAACACTGTTGTGGCGTGCAACCCGATCCAAACATGATACCATTGCGGCGTGCAACCCGATACAAATAACGTACCCATAGAGGCTTGCCACCCGATCCACTCACAACAATAAATAAGGACATACCCCTCAAGCCATAATGCTTCTGCCTACGGAATACCAAATATCGGCCACAAGCACGCCAAGTGCAAAAATACAACTCTGAGGAGACGGATAGCGCAATACGCCACAAGACCCAAGCACGACTAAGGTGCGATAAATGACCTGCGTCTTGAGAGTCATCCTGCTCATATAAAACCATAAGCTACACGGGACCTCAACACATGTGAGAATAATCAAGCCATCTCAATCCAGAACAACTCCCACAGTTCACAACCAAAGGAATAGAATGCCTTCCTTGCATAAACCCTAACATTAATGATAGTACCAAAAATCTCTGTACTTAGTTCCGATCTTTAACAATCAAATGACTAGCATGTCACACTCATACAATTTCCCCGTGGGGTATGCTCCCATGACCTTCCGCCCAGGTAGCCAAGTGCGCACATCCATACCACCAACTATACTAATTCTATGAAGCAGATCAAGAATCCGCAAATCAATACACAATGCTCCTTCCACAGAACACTATTCCCAGGCGACACGATGACAATGTCAGCTCACTCTAAACATCTGAATTCTTCCCTGCTCATCCGAGCTCGTGACATTCTTATAAACATTGACCCGCAGAATTGATCCTCAACTTCTAATTCCCATGCCGCTCACTGCACCTATCATGCCGCTACGTGAGAATACACAAATTCATCATAACCCCTGAACTACCAGTAGAATAAAACTCCATCGGCTAGAAACCTTTCACTTAGCTCATTTTCGAAGTACCCATGCAACACGCAACTGAATTCCCAAACCGTAGAAAATACAACCTCAAACCGTGATCTAAACCGTCATAACTCTTTCGGAGCCCATTTACACCACAAGGCCATTTAAATCAATTACCTCCCAATCAATCAAGTCATGGTGGTTGTCGGGCCCTCACGCACAACCACATATCACATGCGTACCTTCACACCCGAAGAACTGATCATTGCCACAATCATACCGATTCAACCATTACTAATCGATCCAACTTCTTTCAATTTACTCTTGACCTGACTTAGAAATATAATAGCCCCATTCACAACATAACGAACTTAATCTGATCATCTCATACCCTTTCCAAGCGCACAATAGCATCTCCAACCGATACACCCATTTTGCAAGTCCTTCCGCGAATCCGAAGCTATTTCTTCCTTTCTCCAGTACTGCACCGCATACCCGACGATGACATAGAACATTCCAAGTTCCGTTTGTAATCCGCTGCGAAGACTCGGTCCTTAACCACACAACAGACCCGAAATCCTTAGGCACTGCACTTTAATCCTTTAATCCATTAGGACTATTGTTGAGAGTCACCCACTCTGACCTGATCTCGAACATAACCAAACAACCCACACTCTGCTAGCGCAGGAACAACATCTCGAAGAAGCAACCGGCTGAATTCTTTTCCTTGTACGTCACCTCCACAAAGCATAAACTCTAAGTCTTTCCCAAAACCTGAACATGCATCGATAGAGCTGAATATAGCACGCTTCCATCAAGCTTTTTTCTAAATTACCCCTGATATTTCCTTTTCTTAGTCATAAATAAACCGCCAACACACTGATAACTAGAAACTGCACAAGCAGACAACCACGCGATCCAATCATAAACGGTGGGGCTCCCCCACTTATCTTTAAGCTATAATTATATAAATCTAGAACCCGCAAGGATTCCTTTTTCACAATTACTATGATCTCGCACCGTTAACCCGCCAGAATTCTCGAAGTCTTTTGTTAAGCTTTTCATGAACATTCTGAATCATCAGTCACAGTCACATACTCGACCTCTTACTGGATAGCAAGTAGTATTCTTTGCAGAAGCTTCATCAACACCACGCAACCGCTAACCTGCTCACAGGAGATAACCTACTTGTGGAATTCCTCACCGACATCTTCCAACGACGCTGCACTAGCTACAACTACCACGAAATCAGTAAATTCTCCTGAGCCCATGCTCACCCACCATTTATATAAGTATGATCATTCCCTATTGACATCAACTGAAAGTTCAACAATACCTTCCGAACTTAAGTCATATTGTACCTGAAGCTATAATCCGATCTTCACACCCTTCTTCATTTCAAACAAACTCCTTTCTGCCCTATTCAATCTTTCTTCGTACAGTGATCATCACTCCAAATAAAATTCATAGGCCAAATCCCCTTCCATCATGATTCCCAAAATGTTCTACACTTTCTTAAGGCATGCAACTATCTTACCACAGAACCCATGTGCTAATCTGCCACTCTTACTTCGGTTAAACCATCTCCTTTAAGCAACGTTTCAACCTCTGCTTCTCATACTTGTCCTGCTAGTACTTCAACTACCGCGAAACACTTCCCGCCATGTCTTCCCTCATACTTTGCTGCCCAAATGTTGCATCAAATCAAAATGCGTCTTTGTAGCACCTGAACCAATAAATTGTTACCGACTCTAAGCCTCTTCGAATATCATCTCTCTCGGGCCATCAATATTAGAAATACCAATCTGATTCTGAACTGATGCACACTGCTAACTCTGACAACCACCCATCAGGCACCATTTCACAACACCTTGCCCCGAAGGCAAAATCCAAGAAGAACGTAACACCAGCGAACCGTAATGTGTTCAAACAAGGACGGCGACACCGCATCATAATGAAAATTCCACCACGCTCAAAAATACCAAGTCTCGTTACTCCATCGACAAAAACCTGAACATCCATAGCCCAATTACCTTTCCTTTGCTGGAATTAAATGCTGAACCTCTAAATCATTTACTGAAAAATCCTTCTTTCAAGTCATTCACTGCCTCAATATATAAGCGAGCACCCTACCATTACACCAACATCGTGTGATAACAACGCGTGAACATCATAGCAATCTGTGCATAGCTGAGAATATCCTTCCGCAAGGCGACGATAGGAGCCTGCCCGAACACGTAGGGAAAACATCCTACACCACGTCTGCAATACCACTATGACTCCTCGACGCCCAATTGATAACAAGCGCTTCACACCGTATAAGATAGAGTAGGAAGGGAAATAAAGGCACAAGCCTCAATGGAATCAAATCGCACGATGAGGAAATCAAGAAGGGAAGTTCTACTAACAAATGTAGCCTCTCGAAGATAAGTACAGACGTCTCCGTACCGATCCGCAAGACTCTACTAGACTTGCTCATGACTCGTGAGACATAAGTGAACCTAACGCTCTGATACCAAGCTGTCACAACCCAAAATCTACTATAGGTCGTGGTAGCACCTAACATCGATGTCAGGCAAGCCAACGATGATTTACCACTTTAATTACTCATTTTAGTATCTTGACATCATAATTTTCCTTAATTGTACAGTATAAAGTAAAATTTACAGAGAAAATAAAAATATTTACACGAACCTCAATAATAAATAACCTGAAAGAACCCCCAAAACACGGTGTCACAAGTGCATGAGCATTTTCTAAAGAGTACAATAACAATACAACATCTATCCTGAATGTAATAAGATAGAATTAAATAAATAATAAAATGGGGACTCGATGGACTGCGATACGTAGTCTGAAATGCAACTCACATGAAGTCTCCCCACCAGGTGTACCTACGCGCTAAGGTGGCCATCAATGAACCTGCTCATTTAGTGCAGAAGTGCAGCATGAGTACGTGAATCAACGCGTACCCAATAAGTATCTAGCCTAACCCCGGAGAAGTAGTGACGAGGGGTCGACATAGACCCTTACTAGAGGTCCAAGCAAATAATATAACAATCCATAACAGGTATGAAGTGCACAACAATAGTGAAGTAAATCTGTAACTATGAATTTCTCAATCTTGTATTCTATCTTAATATCTCCGAAAGTTGTCAAGTGTCATCATCAAATAAACCCGGAGTACTATATAAAATGCCGGGCATCAGTAGAGAGGTTAACTCGTGAATATTCGGGCTACAAGTGATATAACACATGATTCTGCTGAGGTCGTTCGGCCCTCTCCACAAGAAAAGGAAGGAAGTTACCGAATTACAAGACATATGCTTACAACACCGTACGTGAGTACAAATAATTCTAAATCAATTTCATTTATAACTTCGATTAATTAAGCCAGCAACGTGAGTTCAAATAATTCAAATATTACAAGATAAGATCCTAGGTCTACTCGGACATAAACATGCTTTAGCTACGTACGGACTCCCGTCACCTCATGTGTACATAGCACTCACAACTAGTTGCACATAAGAATAAATATCACCTAGGGGTAGTTTCCCCCTCACAAGGTTAGACATGAGACTTACCTCGCTCCAAAGTTCCAAAAACCGGCTCCAAGGCCTCTCTAACACCTCAAACCAAAGCTCGTCGATCCAAAACTATTAAAACAATGTGCAAACCAATCAAAAGATACTCTAATACCCAAAATTAATCAATTTAAACAATTCCCAACTCTGCTTGAAAAGTCTATAAAAATTAACCCTCAAGCCCACGTGCACGAATTCCAAAACATTTCGAAGATAACCATTACCCATAATACCACGAACTCAAATATATAATTTATTCCAAATTCCATGTCTAATTTCGTGGTCAAAATCCAAAAATACCAATTTTTAGGTTTTCTACCAAAACCTCCATAATTTCTACTAATTTTCATGTTTAAATCCCTTTACAAACCATGTATTTAACTTGTAATAGGTGGGAATCACTTACCTTGTGTTGCTTGATGAAAATATTCCCTTGAAGCTGTCCAAAAAATGCCCCAACCAATTGAGGAAATGAGGGAAATGAGCAAAACCCCTATTTTAAAACCAATCTGCCCGTCGACTTTCCGCACCTACGGCTCTGCACCGGCGGAATTTCCATCGCAAGTGCGGTTCTAACTTAGTCCAGGCACGTCCGCATATGCGGAGCCAAATGCACATCTGCGCTTCCTCTTCTGCGGCCAACTGTGGACTTTTGCGCACCCGCTCCTGCGGACCATGTCTGCTTCTGCGATCAACATGCCTCCCAGGCCTTTCCGCTTCTGCGCTCCTTCCTCCGCAGGAGCGACTCCGCTTCTGTGGTCGCTCCGACGCAAGTGCGTCTCCGCTTCTGCGGTCCACCTGCTCGCTTCTGTGACCCCAACCCAATCACACCTGGCCGCTTCTGCGACCCTCTTGGCCGCATCTGCGGCTCTGCCCCTGCGGCCAAAACCTCACAGGTGCGGTTACACCAGATATGCTGCCACTAGCATTTTCCTAAGGCCAAATTTAATCCGTTAACCATTTGGAAACCACTCAAGGCCCCCGGGACCTTGACCAAATATATTAATCAGTCCTAAAACATTATATAAACTTTGTCGAGGCTTTAAATCACACCAAACAACATCCAAATTACATATCGACGATCAAAACCCTTCTTTAACTTCCAAAATGCCAACCTTCCATAATGGGCGCTGAAATACTCCCGGACCACCCGATACTTGACCCGAACATACGCCCAAGTCCAAAATTATCATATGAACCTATTGGAACCTTCAAATACCAATTCTGAGGTCATTTACTCAAAAGTCAAACCTTATTCAATTTTCCCAACTTAAAGCTTCCAAAATTAGAATTTTCTTTTGTTACAACCCAATTTTTCCTCCGTTGAGTATCGTGATGGCACCTAGTCTTAGGGACTAGGTAGTGTTATGAAGAGCGTGAAGCGAGGAGAAGAGACAACCCCCATTTCACGAGAAGCGAGAAGCGAAGCGCTCGCTTTTTTGAAGTGAAGCGGAATTTTAAAAAAAAATTAAAATAAATACTGCATAGACAACACATGTAATTGTAAGCAAATATTCAATACTTTAATTAAAAAAACTAAAGATTAGCATCAGTTAAAGCACAAAATGCGCTTTTTGACGATAGATTCCCCCATTTGAAATCGTATCACCAAAAAGACATCTAATGGCCATCTTGTTGGTCTCGCTAACTCTTTCAGAGTAAGCCCAAGCCGGGTCTTTCCTATCTTCTTTTGGCGCCATTAAAAGAACAACTACATAACACATAAGAAAAGCAATAAGAACTAAGAATAAAGGATATAAAAAATTGGAGGAATTCTCTATTAAAAAACTAGAAAAATTGGGCAGTAATTTTCTAGAAAGAATTCGCCAGCATTTCGCCGATTTTTGGACGTTTAGAAAGAAAAAGAAGAAGAAGAAGAAGAAGAAGAAGAATGAAAATCAGAAGTTCAGAACATACCTGTTGAAGTCTTGAAGTCTTGAACTTGAAGTTGAAGAAGAAAAAGAAGAAGAACCCTAGTTGATGCTTTGAGATTCTTTCAGAAATCAGAAGTAGATGAAGAAGAAGAAGTCGCTGCTGTTGGAAGTTCAAGAACCCTAGTCGCTGCTGTTGAAGAAGTCCAGACCAGTGTTTAGTCCAAAAAAATCATTTTTAATAAAATAGGGTTGGGTATTTTAAAATAGAGAAGCGGACGCTTCTTCGCTTCGCTTCGCTTTCCCCGCTTCTCGCTTTTTACAGAGAAGCGGTCGCTTTTACTGACCTGAGTCGCTTCATCTTGCTGAAGCACTACCCTTCACGCTTCGCCTCACTTCTCGCTTAAAGCGAGGAAGCGGGCACTTTTTTAAACACTGGACTAGATAAGCCTAACATCTATTGAATAACAACAATAATTAAATAACATCTAACAATTTTTGAAATAGAAATCTCTATATAATTTACAATTCCCAAAACCGGTAGTACAAGTCATAATCTCTACAGAGTTTTGCTAAAACAATTCTAAATATAACTGTTTGGAAATAAGGTAAAAATTGTGAATACAAAATAATAAGGTGACTCTGAATCCTGCGAACGCAACAACAGGTTTACCTTGAGTCTCCACAGCAACAATCCGCGCAGCTAGCTAATGATCAACTGACTTCGAAATACCTGGATCTGCACAAACATGTGCATAAGTGTAGTATGAGTATACCACATCGGCACCCAGCAAGTATTAAGACTAACCTCAGTGGAGTAGAATATGCAGAAGTGAAGAATGCCCCCATGCTATCACAAGTCATCTCAAATCAATCCCTGACACAGCCCACCTTGTCTCGGCACGTGTGCAATAGTAAAGTGAATGCCCATCTTGTCTTGCCACACATGCATAATAATGTTCCCACCTTGTCTCGCCACATGCGCAACCCATATATATACATATATATCCTGTATTGTCACGCCGCATGTGCAAATATCAATAGTAACAATAGCACAACAGAAACCTTGTGCAACCCGAAAACACCGCACGACAGAAATCTCGTGCATCAAAATAACAACCGCACGGCAAAAATCGCGTGCATCACCACAACAAGTACAACAACAATAATGATAATAATACAAGGGTACGACAAATAAGTCAACTCAGAAATTCCAGAACTCAAAGAAACAGAGGAACTAATTCACAAGGAGTAGCCACAATAGAGAATGCTAGTCATAATAAGAACAGCTCAACAAGAAAGGAAATACTATGTAACAACGGTCCACAATATACAGTTCGACAACGAGGGAGCTAACACAAGTTGAATAATTCTAAATAAGGATAAGTCAACTAAATTATAGGATATCTAACTTCTTTTAAGTTTGGTCAATTAGGAAAGAGATACAACAAATTCAACAGGGATAAGCAGCAGAAAGATAATCTTAGCCTCAATTAATGGTGAACAATTACATAAGAGATAATTATAACTTCAAATAAAGATAAGCAGTTAGGGGAAAGATAACATGACAATATAAGAGATAACAATTTCAGTTAAGGCACAAATGAATCAAATAACCAACAAGAGTGGATGGTGAAGCAATTAACTCTAATTAAAGCAGGTAGAGGTGAAACTAGTAATTAAGAAACGTATTCATAACAAAACAACTGCATATTCAGTAAATACAAGAACCTAAGAACCCTAAAAGGCCAACTTTCCACAAATAAGTCTAAGCACGTACTCGTCACCTCGCGTACACAGACTACAATTAGCATAAAGACTCAAATCATAAGGGGTAGTTTCCCCCACATGAAGTTAGGCAAGATACTTACCTCAAAGAAGACGGATCGATACTCAAAAATGAACTTCTCGGGTGATATGGCCTCCGGACGGCTCAAATCTAACCAAAATAACTTCAAAGCACAAATAAAACTCATAAGAAACTATTCCGGGTCATAAAGTCTCAATCTTTATCAAAATCTAAAAATTCACCCAAAAGTTGACCCCCGGGCCCGCACCTCAGAACCCGACAAATTTTATAAAACCCGAACACACATTCCAATACAAGTTCAACCATACTAAAATTATCAAATTCTGATACCAATTCGTCCCTCAAATCATGATTTTTCATTTTGAAAATGTTCTTCAAAAATCCCCATTTTCCTCACTCAAAAATACTAATTAAATGATAAAAATAAAGATAAAATCATGGAATATAATAAATTTTAGGTGAAGAATACTTACCCAATCGATTTGGTTGAAAACCCAACAAAGAATCTCTCAAAACCGAGCCTTACAAGTAAAGATATGATAAAAATGGCCTTACCCTCGATTTGGAAGATATATTCCGCTGCACAGGCATTAAAGCATCGCGAACGCGGAAGAAGGATCGCGTTCGCGAAGAAGAAAAAGAGTGTTGCCCAGTTTGTGCTCCGCGAACGCGACAACAAGCTCGCGAACACGGAGAAGAAAAGCATGATGGCCCAACGACTGCTCTTCGCGAACGCGTGAAGTAGTATGTGAACGCGAATAGTGGAATGGCATAACTACGCCAACGCAAGAGGATGAACGCGAAGAAGGGAAGGCCTGACTTCCACGATCGTGAAAGGGGGCATGCGAACGCGAAGAACAAATATTCCTTCCTCCAAAATTACTCTTCGCGAACGCGGAGGAACAAACGCGAATGCGAAGGAGAAAACCACATGACAGATTCAGCAGTTCAAAAATAGAAGAAAATGGCTCGTAACCCATCCGAAACATACCCGAGGCCCCCGGGACCCCAACTAAACACACCAACAAGTTCCATAACCTAACACGGACTCGTTAAAGGTATCAAATCACCTTAAACAACGTCGAAACTACGAATTGTACCATGAATCAAACTTATAAGCTTTCAAATCTTCAAATTTCTAAAACTCGAGCAGAAACCTGTCAAATCAGCCCGGAATGACGTCAAATTCTGCAGGCAAGTCCCAAATGACATAACGGAGCTGTTCCAACTCTCAGAATCATATTCCGACCCCAATATCACCAAAGTCAACTATTGGCCAAACCTCTCCACCTTCCAAACTTCAACTTTTCCAACTTTCGCCGAAATGCTTCAAATCACCCTACGGACCTCCAAATCTAAATCCGTACGCACGCCTAAGTCCAAAATCACCATACGAAGCTGCTGAAATCATCCAAAACCCATTCCGGGGCCGCTTACACAAAAGTCAAATTTCGGTCAATTCTTACCGCTTAAGCTTCTAAAACTTGAATCCTCCTTCCGATTTGACTCTGAATCGTCCGGTAACTGAATTCAACCCACATGTAAGTCAATACTCATAATCCAAAGCTGCTCATGACCTTATGCCGCCGGATGGGACTTCAATTCTCAAAACAATCGGCTGGATCGTTACATCCTCCCCCTCTTAAACAAACGTTCGTCCTCGAACGTGCCAAGAATCGCCTTGAAGCCATCAAATCACTGAATGCACACATCCAACATACACTCGCGAGTGACCCCATGTCACCCCAATCCACATAAGCCTGATGACAACATCTCAACTGTAATTTATCCATTCTACCAACACCAATAAGCCTTAGAGTCAAAATTCCCACCTTTCGTTCGTCTCCAAAAGACCCGATTCCAAATCCACACCCGGTATCAATCTAAACCAGCTGCAACAACTTATGCCTACACCCAAAAGGTATGACTACCCAATATGACACACCACACATAGGCCCATAATAACATTTCTGATCACAATAGCTGCCCATAATCAAAACCAGCACCGGCTACCAACCTCACATCCGCTAGAACCCTATTTCAAACCTCCATAATGCTGACAATGATGCAAGGAACACGAAGACCTCACCACTATACACTCGGATCAACAAGTCAAAACTAACGCCGCCAGGCACACACCCCGTAAACTAAAACTCAAATAAGCACAAGACGAAAATGACTGAATATGCAAAGAGAAAAATATAAGGGAAATATCAAACAACCCGACAGGCACAACTCTCTATTAGTACCATACTACGAATCAATTTACAAGGAAAAATCAAAGTACATGAACAAATAACAAATATCTCATCCTGATATAACTTCCACCGCGGAACGCATCCCGGCTAAAACATATCAAATCACATGGAATCGCGAGGGTCTCACCTTAAACTCTGAATCACAAGTCGAATACACATCATACCAATTGAAACCTTCCACTAACTCAATTCTATAAGTAAAATCACAACACTTACTGAACTCTCACCCTGGTAGAGCATCTAAATCACAAATTATAATCAAATTACTCAGGAATCACATCAACACCTACTATAATGGACAGGAGGAATTCGCTTCTAGCCTCATAACTCTCAATAATGAATAAAAATAAATGATAGACACGGGCTACTACTCATAGAGTCTCCCAACATGGGTAAACACATAAACAGAATACCAAGTCATGAACTCACCCATAGGTGGAGCAACAAATAAGGGAACTCACCCCGATAGGCAAAACCGAATCAAAATACAAATGGTGCCCCTCTATAACAAATCAAAAGCATACATGTATGACATCATCTAGCGCAGCGGCCTCAAGCCTACTATATGAAACACATCAACGGGCCGGGTCGGGCCTCCCCCTCTTGGGCACCCTCTACTCACCTGAATACCTTGCTGTGACATATCTGTCCGGAGTCTGGGATAATCTCTAACCATGTGACTGGTATCTCCACACTCAAAGCAACCTCTTTGCTGATGTGGCTGTGGAAACTGTGCAGTACGGGTACTCTGAGACCCATGAGTACCTGAAACACCGTGCGAAGCCTGAAGTGCAAATTGAATTGGCTGACCTACAAAACCTCTTCCATGTCATACCCTTCCTCCAAAATAAGTACCAGTAGATCTCTCTTGTCTACGAGGCCTCCTCGCCTCCCTATCCTCTCTCTCTCCTGACCTCGCATGTCCTCTCTCTCCTGGTCCCACATGCCCTCCACTCGGCGAGCGATCCCTACCACCTGCTGAAACAAAATATCCGACTCCAACTCCCGAGCCATGCTGAACCGAATATCATGCCTGAGCCCCTCAATGAATCTACGGACACGCTCTCTAACTATAGCAACAAAAGCAGGTGCATGTCTGGACAAATCACTGAATCTAACAGCATACTCTGATACTGACATAGTGCCTTGGCGCAGCTGCTCAAACTTCGCGCGTCATGCATCTCGAAGGGACTGAGGCACAAAATTTCTCAGGAACATCTCTGAAAACTGAACCCATGTAAGTGAAGCTGACTCGGTCGGGCTACCCAACTCATATGCCTGCCATCATTGATAAGCCGCTCCCCTGAGCTGGAACATAGTAAAAGAAACCTCACTCGTCTCCACAATACCCATAGTACGGAAAATGCGGTGACACTCCTCCAAAAAACCCTGGGCATCGTCTGTCGCCAATCGACTGAAGGTAGAAGGGTGGTACTTCTTATACCTCTCAAGTCTAAGTTGTTCTTTCTCAGATGTTGCTGCCCTAACCACGGGCTGAACTAGAACCACAGACTGTGTCGCCATGACACATGGAACCTGACCAACATGTACTCGCTGCTCTGAAGTGTGGGCAGCGGGAGTCTAAGCTCCTCCCCCAGTCTGTGAAGTAGCTGGTGCAACCGGAATCAACCCCGACTGAGCCAATGTACCAAACATGCTTAGGAACTGTGCTAAGGTCTCCTGAAGTTCGGGGGTAACAACAGGCATCTTTGATACCTGTCCCCCAACCGGAGCTACTGACGGCTCCTCAACTGCTGCTCTGGTGGATGCTCTAGTTGTGGCACGTGCTCCTCTTCGGCCTCTGCCTCTGCCCCTAGAGACATATTTTCCGGGGGTAACGTCATCAGTAACTGCAGCTCGTGTCCTCACCATCTGTGAGAGAATGGAATGATAAAAGCTTCAAACTTCGAGATCAATAAACTCGCACAATACGTATGAAGGAATTGAAATTGTCCTAATAGTTTCGTAGCCTCTCGAAGATAAGTACAGACATCTTTGTACCGATCTGCAAGACTCTACTAAACTCGTTAATGACTCGTAGCACCATGAACCTAGAGCTCTGATACCAACTTGTCACAACCCAACTTTTCCTCTGTTGGGTATTGTGATGGCACCTAGTCTTAGGACTACATAAGCCTAACATTTACTGAATAACAACAATAATTAAATAATATCTAACAATTTTTGAAATAGAAATCTCTATAAAATTTACAATTCCCAAAACCGGTAGTACAAGTCATAAGCTCTACAGAGTTTTGCTAAAAATTTCTAAATACAACTGTTTGGAAAAAAGGTAAATAGTGTGAATACAAAATAAGAAGGTGACTCTGAAGCCTGCGAACGCAGCAGCAGGTTTTCCTTGAGTCTCCACAGCAATAATTCGCGCAGCTAGCTAATGATCAACTAACTTCAAAATACCTGGATCTACACAAAAATGTGCAGAAGTGTAGTATGAGTACACCACAGTGGTACCTAGCAAGTATCAAGACTAACCTCTGTAGAGTAGTGACATGGAACAGTCAAGACACCTACTGGACTAAATAACCTGAACAAGTATAAGTATAGAAACAACAGAGTATGATATCTACATAAAGACTACGCGAAATGGCAAATAATACGGTAATTGCAGTAAGAAAGGAAAACAACCACTAAAAGCGGAATACCATAATAATGGCACAGAAGAATGAACGGAAACAGAACCTAAATACGATAATCACAGATAGAGAAAGAACAAGTGACAACTCAACAGAAATGACTGTTTCCACACCAGGTTTTAGCCAAATAAACTTCATGAGGTACCGAACCTCTGACTATTCACAACTCACGGGTCCCAATACCTGAACCGTAACACTTTGCATCATGTGCCCTCATTACACTTTATAACCGCACTGATGACTCACGTGCCAAATAGAGCCCTTCCCACATAAAAGGCAATTAAACAAGGATGTACATCTATACTCAACAATATCAAGAATCATCTTTAACCGATAAGAGTGCTTAACTACGTGTATGCTTGTGCAAGAGTTCTAACATAGTATATGCTAGCTAGTAAGTATAGAAAAACAAATGGACAACACGTAGAATGTTTTTCCACAATTTTCCACAAGATAGAACCCACACAGGTAAGTGCACCACTACACAAATATCAACAACAACAATGCCCCCATGCTATCACAAGTCATCACAAATCAATCCCTGACACAGCCCACCTTGTCTCGCCATGTGTGCAATAGTAAAGTGAATGCCCATCTTGTCTCGCCACACGTGCATAATAATGTTCTCACCTTGTCTCGCCACATGTGCAACCCACACACACACACATATATATATATATATATCCCGCCTTGTCACGCCGCATGTGCAAATATCAATAGTAATAATAGCACGACAGAAACCTCATGCAACCCGATAACACCGCACGGCAGAAACCTCGTGCATCATAATAATAACATCACGACAGAAATCTCGTGCATCACCACAACAAGTAAAACATCAACAATGACAATAATACAAGGGTACGATAAATAAGTCAACTCAGAAATTCCAGAACTCAAAGAAACAGAGGAACTAAATTATAGGATATCTAACTTCTTTTAAGGTTGGGCAATTAGGAAAGAGATATAACAAATTCAATAAGGATAAGCAGCAGAAAGATAATCTTAGCCTCAATTAAGGGTGAACAATTACAGAAGAGATAATAATAACTTCAAATAAAGATAAGCAGTTAGGGGAAGATAACATGACAATAAAAGAGATAACAATTTCAGTTAAGGCACGGATTAATAAAATAAGTAACAAAAGTGGATCGTGAAGCAATTAACTCTAATTTAAGCAGGTAGAGGTGAAACCAGTAATTAAGAAATGTATTCATAACAAAACAACTGCATATTCAATAAATACAAGAACCTAAGAACCCTAAAAGGCCAACTTTCCATAAATAAGTGTGAGCACGTACTCGTCACCTCGCGTACACAGACTACAATTAGTATAGAGACTCAAATCATAAGGGGTAGTTTCCCCCACATGAAGTTAGGCAAGATACTTAAAGCCTCAATCTTTATCAAAATCTAAAAATTCACCCAAAAGTCGACCCCCGGGACCGCACCTCGGAACCCAAAAATTTTTACAAAACCCGAACACACATTCCGATACGAGTTCAACCATACTAAAATTATCAAATTTCGATACCAATTCGTCCCTCAAATCATGATTTTTCATTTTTAAAATTTTCTTCAAAAATACCCATTTTTCCCACTTAAAAACACTAATTAAATGATAAAAATAAAGATAAAATCATGGAATATAATAAGTTTTAGGTGAAGAATACTTACCCAATCGATTTGGTTGAAAAACCCACAAAGAATCGCTCAAAACCGAGCTCTACATTCTGCTTCCCAGGCATTAAGGCCCAACCCTCGATTTGGATGATATATTCTGCTGCCCAGGAATTAAGGCATCGCGAACGCGGAAGAAGGATCGCGTTCGCGAAGAAGAAAAAGAGTGTTGCCCAGTTTGTGCTCCGCGAACGCGACAACAAGCTCGTGAACGCAGAGAAGAAAAGCTTGATGGCCCAACGACTGCTCTTCGTGAACGCATGAAGTAGTACACGAACGCGAAGAGTGCAATGGCATAACTATGCTAATGCGAGAGGATGAACGTGAACGCGGAGAAGGGAAGGGCTGTCATGACCCGAAATTCCCACATTCGGGATCATGATGGCGCCTAACATTTCACTTGCTAGGCAAGCCAACGTTACAATAATATTAGCCATTTTAAAACAATTTTAATTTAATTAATAACGAAGAGACAAATGTGGAAGTAAGGTCTGAAATGTAGTGAATAATTCATAATAATAGCGATGTCTAAATACCATCCCATAACTGGAGTCACAAGTGCACGAGCTTCTAGAATAATACAAAGAAAGATCTGAATAAACTTCAAGTTGTTTGAAATATAATACACACCTGAGATAATATGGAAGGGGACTTCAGAACTACGAACGTTGTGCAGTTATACCTCAAGGCTCCACTGTTAGCTGTATCCGGGCAAATCTACAGTACTCCGCTGGGACCAACTCTAAAATCTGCACAAGAGGTGCAGAGTGCAGTATCAGTACAACCGACCCCATGTACTGGTAAGTGCCGAGCCTAACCTCGACGAAGTAGTGACGAGGCTATGATAAGACACGTATGTAAACCACCTCAACAAGTATATACCAATACAAAGTAACAATGATACAACAAATAATAATTTATAAATTGGGAGGCAACATGCGAAGGGAAAGGATATAATAATTTCAGCAGGAGGAGTGCCACTTAGCAGCCAATTAATTTATCAACAATAAAATGAGCAAATGATAATATGAAAATGGCACGGCATCACCCTTCGTGCTTTTACTCTCATTTGACACGGCATCACCCTTTGTGCTTTTACACTCACAAATGGCACGGCAATACCCTTCGTACTTTTACACTCACTAATGGCACGACAACACCCTTCGTGCTTTTACACTCACAAATGGCACGGCAACACCCTTCGTGCTTTTACACTCACTAATGGCACGACAACACCCTTCGTGCTTTTACACTCACAAATGGCACGGCAACACCCTTCATGCTTTTACACTCTTCCTTACCATGAAAATAATAATATAAATTCGAAAGAGTATTTAAGTGTGAGGATATACACTTATCAATCAATTCAATACCAAAATACCGACTTCACCTTCCAAAATATTCATCAATAATTAAACGAATAATGATCAAATACGCATGTGACAATTATTGCAAGAATTCAAGAATTAATATTTGACAAGGAATATGAGTGAAACAATTAATATAATAATTAATTCAGGATTTAAAATGATTTATGATTTTTCAAGTAATTATACAAACAATTAATTTGACGACGTATAGACACTCGTCACCTTGCCTATACGTCATACACATACATCTCACATAACAAATAATTTAAGGGTTCTATTACCTCAAGTCAAGGTTAACCACGACATTTACCTCGCTTTGCAAACAAATTTCAAGTTTTCAAAACGCCCTTGCCTCGCGAATTAGTGTTTGAAATCCTCAAATCTAGTCATAAACAATTCAATATATTCAATACAAATCGTAAGAATTAATTCCATATGAATTTACTAATTTTCTGTATTAAAATCCGAAATTCATCTAAACATTCAACAGTGGGGCCCACGTATCGAATCTCGAAAAAACTTATGAAATCCGAATACACATTACGATACGAGTCCAACCATACAAAAATTATCCAATTACGATGTCAAATAGACCTTCAAATCTAAATTTTTCATTTTTGGAAAGTTTTACAAAAATTCCAATTTCTTCAATCTAAATCCGAAATAAATGATGAATATAGACATGAATTTATGAAATATAATCACTTTTGGTTATAGAACATTTACCCAATTCAAAGTCGTGAAAAATCCCCTTGGAATCGCCTAAATTCGAGACTCAAAACTCAAAAATGAATAAAAATGGCTAAAACCCGATTTTATGTATTCTGCCCAGCATTTTTCGCATCTCCGGGCTATATTTTCGCACATGCGGCCTCCCATGTGCGAGACAAAGCTCGCATTTGTGGAGCAATGCTGCCCAACAGAGGACCGCATCTGCGGACCTTCACGTCGCAGATGCGACTACAGAGAAGCGCGAAGGAAGCCGCAGAAGCGAGACCTTGCATTTATGGTCTCTCAGCCACAGAAGCGACCTCACACCTGCAGCCAAAGTTGTCCATGTGCGACATACCAGAACCAAACCTGCAATTTTTACAAAAATGGTCTGAAACTCATTCGAAACTCACCCGAGCCCCTCGGGACCTCGTCCAATTATACCAACAAGTCCTTAACATAACACAGACTTACTTGAGGTCTCAAATCACATCAAATAACATCAAAATTACAATTCACACCTCGATTCGAACTTTTGAGTTTCAAACTTTTTAATTTACAAAACTTGTGTCGAAACATGTTAAATGAACCCGGAATGACTTCAAATTTGGCACACAAGTCATAAATGACATAACGGAGCTATTCTATTTTCTGGAACTGGATTTCGACCCCGATATCAAAAAGTCAAATCCGTGGTCAAATTTTAGGAAATCTTTAACCTTTAAATTACTAGTTTCCGTTAAATGGTCATAACTTGAGCTAGGGACCTCCAAATTAAATTTTGGGAATACGCCAAGTCCCAAATCATGATACGCACCTACCGGAACTGTCAAAACACTTATTCGGGTACGTTTTCTCAAAATGTTGACCAAAGTCAACTCAGTTGAGTTTTAAGGCTCTATTTCACATTTTAATTCATTTTTCACATAAAAACTTTTCGAAAAATATACGGACTACGCACGCAAGTCGAAGAATGATAAATAGTGCTTTTCGAGGTCTTAGAATACAGAATTAATTATTAAATTTAAAGATGACCCTTTTGGGTCATCATATTCTTCACCTTTAAAACAAACGTTCCTCCTCGAACGGAATTAGAAAAAGTACCTGAGCTGGTGAAAAGGTGTAGATATTTACTCTGCATGTCCGACTCGAACTCCCAGGTAGATGCTTCTACTGGCTAACCTCTCCATTATACCTGAACTGAAGCATAACTCTTAGACCTCAACTGTCGGACCTGCCGGGCTAGAATAGCTACCGGCTCCTCCCCATAAGTCAAATCCTTGTCCAATTGAACTGAGCTGAAATCTAACATATGGGACGGATCACCATGATATTTTCGGAGCATAGACACATGGAACACCGGATGAACTGCTGATAAACTAGGTCGAAGTGCAAGCTTGTAGGCTATTTCACCCACCCTTTCAAGAATTTCGAAGGGTCCAATATACCTAGGGCTCAACTTGCCCTTCTTTCCGAACCTCATTACACATTTCATAGGTGAAACCCGGAGCTATATTCTTTCTCTAACCATGAATGCAATATCACGAAGTTTATGGTCGACATAACTCTTTTCCCTAGATTGAGTTGTGCGAAGTCGATCCTGAATAACTTTGACTTTGTCCAAGGCATCCTGTACCAAATCGGTACCCAACAACCGAGCCTCTCCCGGTTCAAACCAGTCAACTGGCAAACAGCATCACCTTTCGTATAATGCCTCATATGGAGCCATCTGAATGCTCGACTTGTAGCTATTATTATAAGCAAACTCAGCAAGTGGCAAGTACTGGTCCCAAGAACCTCCAACGTTTATAACACGGGCGCAAAGCATATCTTCCAATATCTGAATAGTGCGTTCTGACTGTCTGTCTGTCTGTGGATGAAATGTTATACTCAACTCAACCCGCGTGCCTAACTCACATTGTACAGTCCTCCAAAAGTGTGAGTTAAACTGCGTATCTCGATCTGAAATAATAGACACGGGCACACCGTGAAGGCGGACAATCTCACGAACGTAAATTTCAGCTAACCGCTCTGAAGAATAGGTAACTGCCACTGGAATAAAATGTGATGACTTGGTCAACCTGTCCACAATGACCCAAACTGCGTCGAATTTTCTCTGAGTCCGTGGAAGCCCAACAAATATATCCATAGTGATACGCTCCCACTTCCACTCAGGAATTTCTAACTTCTGAAGCAAACCACCAGGTCTCTGATACTCGTACTTAACTTGCTGACAATTCAGGCATCGAGCTACAAATGCAACTATATCCTTCTTCATTCTCCTCCACCAATAATGTTGCCGCAAATCTTGATACATTTTGGCGGCACCTGGATGAATAGAATACCTGGAACTGTGTGCCTTTCAAGAATTAATTCACGAAGCCCATCCACATTAGGCACACAAATACGACCCTGCATTCGCAGAATTCCATATTCCCCCACAACAACCTGTTTGGCATCACCATGTCGCACCGTGTCCTTAAGGACAAGTAAATGAGGATCATCATACTGTCTCTCTCTGATGCGCTCATATAAAGAAGACTGAGCGACTGTGCAAGCTAAAACACGACTTGGCTCTGAAATATCTAACCTCATGAACTGAATAGCCAAAATCTGAACATCTGCAGCTAACAGCCTCTCACCAACCGGAATATACGCAAGACTGCCCACACTCACAGCCTTTCTACTCAAAGCATCAGCCACCACATTGGCCTTTCCGGGGTGATACAAAATAGTGATATCATAATCTTTCAACAACTCTAACCATCTTCTCTGCCTCAAATTGAGATCTTTTTGTTTGAACAGATACTAAAGGCTATAGTGATCAGTAAATACCTCACACGAGACACCGTAAAGGTAATGCCTCCAAATCTTCAAAGCATGGACAATGGCTGCCAATTCTAAGTCATGAACAGGATAATTCTTCTCGTGAACTTTCAACTGCTGCGACGCATATGCAATCACCCTGCCATCTTGCATCAATACTGCACCAAGCCCAATGCGAGATGCATCACAATACACAGTATAAGATCCTGAACCTGTGGGTAATACCAACACTGGCGCCGTAGTCAAAGCAGTTTTGAGCTTCTGAAAGCTCAACTCACACTCATCTGACCAGCCGAATGGGACACCTTTCTGGGTCAGTTTGGTCAATGGCCTTGCTATAGATGAAAACCCTTCTACGAACCGACGATAATAACTTGCCAAACCCAGGAAACTCCGGATCTCTGTAACTAAAGTAGGTCAAGGCAAATTTTGAACAACCTCAACCTTCCTAGGATCCACTTTTATGCCTTTTGCCTATACAACATGCCCCAAAAAGGCAACTGAGTCTAACCAAAATTCACATTTTGAAAATTTGGCATATAATTGATTATTCTTCAAAGTCTGAAGCACACTCCGAAGATGCTACTCATGCTGCTCTCGACTGGTGGAGTAAATCAAGATATCATCAATGAATACAACCACAAAAGAATCCAAATAGGGTCCGAACACCTGATTCATCAAATCCATAAATATTGCTGGGGCATTTGTCGACCCAAATGACATCACTAGGAATTCCTAATGCCCATATCGAGTCCGAAAAGCTGTGTTAGGGACATCAGATGCCCTAATCTTCAACTGATGGTAACCAAACCTCAAGTCGATCTTTGAAAACACCTTGGCACCCTGAAGATGATCGAATAAGTCATCAATTTTTGGTAGTGGATACTTGTTCTTGATAGTAGCCTTGTTCAATTGCCGATAATCTATACACATTCGCATTGAACCATCTTTCTTCTATACAAATAGTACTGGTGCACCCCAGGGCGAGACACTGGGTCTAATGAATCCCTGATCAAGTAAGTCTTGTAACTGCTCCTTCAATTCTTTCAACTATGGCAGGGTCATACGGTATGGTGGGATAGAAATGGGCTGAGTGCCCGGAGCTAAATCAATACAAAAGTCAATATCTCTGTCGGGTGGTATTCCCAGCAAATCTGTAGGAAATACTTCTGGAAATTCACGAACAACTGGTACTGAATTCATAGAAGGAACATCCGCACTGGGATCGCGAATATAAGCCAAACAGGCTAGACACTCTTTCTCGACCATGCGCCGAGCCTTCATATAAGAAATAACCCTGCTGGTAGAATGACCAAGAGTTCTTTTCCACTCTAATCGAGGTAACCCCAGCATGGCTAGGGTCACCGTCTTGGCATGACAATCCAATATAGCATGATAAGGTGACAGCCAATCCATTCCCAAGATGACATCAAAATCTACCATATCAAGAAGTAGAAGATCCATACTAGTCTCAAGACTCCCAATAGTAACCATACACCAATGATAGACATGATCTACCACGATAGAATCTCCAACCAGAGTGGACACACACACAGGAGCACTCAGAGAATCACGAGGAATCACCAAATATGAAGCAAAATAAGAGGACACATAGGAATAAGTAGATCGTGGATCAAATAGAATTGAAACATCTCTATGGCAAACTGGAACAATACATGTAATCACGGCATCGGACGATTCGGCCTTAGGCCTAGATGGAAAAGTATAAAATCGGGGTTGGGCCCCACCACTCTGAATTGCATCCCTAGGACAGCCTCTAACTGGCTGGCCTCCACCTCTAACGGTCTAACCTCCACCTCTAGCTGCCTAACCCCTACCACTAGCTGGCTGAGTAGGCGGTGAAGCAACCAGTGCTGGAACCATAGCACGAGAACCATGTTGCTGTATGCTTCCCTGAGACATAAGGCAGAATCTAACAATGTGCCTCAGATCACCACAAGTATAACAGGACCTCGGCTGTTGTGACTGCTGACCCGAACGGGCCGAATAACTGTTGTAGTGACTCTAGAGTGGTGGTGCACTGATAGGAGCTGAATGTGCACTAAATGCTGGCTGTCCAGAGTAAGGCATAATAGGACCGTGACTCCCTGAAGCCCCGGAAGATGCCTGATGTGCTGAATGAAACGGTCTGGGAGGATGACCCCAACCAAAATTACCCCTGCCTACAGACGAGACACCACTGAAACCACTGAACTAATGAGGCCTCTTATCAAACCTCATCCCTCTCTCATATGCAAGAACCATATCGATCCTTTTCGCGACATTAGCAGCCACCTAAAAATAAATCTAACTTCCGGCCTCCGTGGCAATCTGAAGCCTGATAGGGTGAGTGAGTGCCTCAATAAATCTCCTCACTCTCTCTCCCTTAGTAGGTAATAAAAGGAGAGCATGATGGGCTAAATCCACAAAACGGGATTCATACTGAGTAACAATCATACTGCCTTGTAGTAGATGCTCAAATTGCCTGCGGTAATCCTCTCTCAATGTGATAGGGAGAAACATTTCTAGAAATAGCCGTGAGAACTATTCCCAGGTCAATGCAGGCAATCAAACTGGTCTGGTCAATGTATAATCTCTCAACCACCTCTTGGCGAAACCCATCATCTGAAATACAGCAAAATCGACCCCATTGGTCTCAACTATACCCTTGTTCCGCAACACCTTATGGCAGCGGTCAAGATAATCCTGTGGGTCCTCAGAAGGTGTACCGCTGAAGTGAACTGGAAAGAGCTTAGTAAACTTATCCTGTCTCAATAAGGCCTCAGAAGACATAGTGGGCCTATCACCGGCCTGTGCCGCAACAACTGGCTAAACTACCCCAACTGGAGGGACTGCTGGAGCCTAATTCTGGGGAGTCATCTATTCCGGAGCGGGAGTACTGGGAGTTTGTGCTCCTCTCCCAGCTTGTGAGACAGCTGGTACCACTAGAAATGTACCATTCTGGGCCACTCCCTCCATAAGACTTACCAAACGGACTAGAGCGTCCTGATGCACTAGAGTAGCTATAAATCCTTCTGGGACCTGAACTGGTCCAACTGGAACAGTCTGAACGGAAACCTCCTCCTGAAGATCCACCTGAGGTTCTACAACAGGTGTTGTTGCTTGAGCTCTAGACTGAGCTCTACCTCTGCCTCTGCCTCGGTCCCTAGCACGACCTCGGCCTCGACCTCTACCCCTGGTCATATTTGTTACCGGGGGTCATATTTGGCATGACAATCCAATATAGCATGATAAGGTGACAGCCAATCCATTCCCAAGATGACATCAAAATCTACCATATCAAGAAGTAGAAGATCCATACTAGTCTCAAGACTCCCAATAGTAACCATACACGAATGATAGACATGATCTACCACGATAAAATCTCCAACCAGAGTGGACACACACACAGGAGCACTCAGAGAATCACGAGGAATCACCAAATATGAAGCAAAATAAGAGGACACATAGGAATAAGTAGATCGTGGATCAAATAGAATTGAAACATCTCTATGGCAAACTGGAACAATACATGTAATCACGGCATCGGACGATTCGGCCTTAGGCCTAGATGGAAAAGTATAAAATCGGGGTTGGGCCCCACCACTCTGAATTGCATCCCTAGGACAGCCTCTAACTGGCTGGCCTCCACCTCTAACGGTCTAACCTCCACCTCTAGCTGCCTAACCCCTACCACTAGCTGGCTGAGTAGGCGGTGAAGCAACCAGTGCTGGAACCATAGCACGAGAACCATGTTGCTGTATGCTTCCCTGAGACATGAGGCGGAATCTAACAATGTGCCTCAGATCACCACAAGTATAATAGGACCTCGGCTGTTGTGACTGCTGACCCGAACGGGCCGAATAACCATTGTAGTGACTCTAGAGTGGTGGTGCACTGATAGGAGCTGAATGTGCACTAAATGCTGGCTGCCCAGAGTAAGGCATAATAGGACCGTGACTCCCTGAAGCACCGGAAGATGCCTGAAGTGCTGAATGAAACGGTCTGGGAGGATGACCCCAACCAAAATTACCCCTGCCTCCAGACGAGACACCACTGAAACCACCAAACTAATGAGGCCTCTTATCAAACCTCATCCCTCTCTCATATGCAAGAACAATATCGATCCTTCTCGCGACATTAGCAGCCGCTTGAAAATAAATCTCACTTCCGACCTCCGTGGCCATTTGAAGCCTGATAGGGTGAGTGAGACCCTCAATAAATCTCCTCACTCTCTCTCCCTTAGTAGGTAATAAAAAGAGAGCATGATGGGCTAAATCCACAAAACGGGATTCATACTGAGTAACAATCATACTGCCTTGTAGTAGATGCTCAAATTGCCTGCGGTAATCCTCTCTCAATGTGATAGGGAGAAACATTTCTAGAAATAGCTGTGAGAACTATTCCCAGGTCAATGCAGGCAATCAAACTGGTCTGGTCAATGTATAATCTCTCAACCACCTCTTGGCGAAACCCATCATCTGAAATACAGCAAAATCGACCCCATTGGTCTCAACTATACCCTTGTTCCGCAACACCTTATGGCAGCGGTCAAGATAATCCTGTGGGTCCTCAGAAGGTGTACCGCTGAAGTGAACTGGAAAGAGCTTAGTAAACTTATCCTATCTCAATAAGGCCTCAGAAGACATAGTGGGCCTATCACCGGCCTGTGCCGCAACAACTGGCTAAACTACCCCAACTGGAGGGACTGCTGGAGCCTAATTCTGGGGAGTCATCTATTCCGGAGCGGGAGTACTGGGAGTTTGTGCTCCTCTCCCAGCTTGTGAGACAGCTGGTACCACTAGAAATGTACCATTCTGGGCCACTCCCTCCATAAGACTTACCAAACGGACTAGAGCGTCCTGATGCACTAGAGTAGCTATAAATCCTTCTGGGACCTGAACTGGTCCAACTGGAACAGTCTGAACGGAAACCTCCTCCTGAAGATCCACCTGAGGTTCTACAATAGGTGTTGTTGCTTGAGCTCTAGACTGAGCTCTACCTCTGCCTCTGCCTCGGTCCCTAGCACGACCTCGGCCTCGACCTCTACCCCTGGTCATATTTGTTACCGGGGGTCATATTTGGCATGACAATCCAATATAGCATGATAAGGTGACAGCCAATCCATTCCCAAGATGACATCAAAATCTACCATATCAAGAAGTAGAAGATCCATACTAGTCTCAAGACTCCCAATAGTAACCATACACGAATGATAGACATGATCTACCACGATAAAATCTCCAACCAGAGTGGACACACACACAGGAGCACTCAGAGAATCACGAGGAATCACCAAATATGAAGCAAAATAAGAGGACACATAGGAATAAGTAGATCGTGGATCAAATAGAATTGAAACATCTCTATGGCAAACTGGAACAATACATGTAATCACGGCATCGGACGATTCGGCCTTAGGCCTAGATGGAAAAGTATAAAATCGGGGTTGGGCCCCACCACTCTGAATTGCATCCCTAGGACAGCCTCTAACTGGCTGGCCTCCACCTCTAACGGTCTAACCTCCACCTCTAGCTGCCTAACCCCTACCACTAGCTGGCTGAGTAGGCGGTGAAGCAACCAGTGCTGGAACCATAGCACGAGAACCATGTTGTTGTATGCTTCCCTGAGACATGAGGCGGAATCTAACAATGTGCCTCAGATCACCACAAGTATAATAGGACCTCGGCTGTTGTGACTGCTGACCCGAACGGGCCGAATAACCATTGTAGTGACTCTAGAGTGGTGGTGCACTGATAGGAGCTGAATGTGCACTAAATGCTGGCTGCCCAGAGTAAGGCATAATAGGACCGTGACTCCCTGAAGCACCGGAAGATGCCTGAAGTGCTGAATGAAACGGTCTGGGAGGATGACCCCAACCAAAATTACCCCTGCCTCCAGACGAGACACCACTGAAACCACCAAACTAATGAGGCCTCTTATCAAACCTCATCCCTCTCTCATATGCAAGAACAATATCGATCCTTCTCGCGACATTAGCAGCCGCTTGAAAATAAATCTCACTTCCGACCTCCGTGGCCATTTGAAGCCTGATAGGGTGAGTGAGTCCCTCAATAAATCTCCTCACTCTCTCTCCCTTAGTAGGTAATAAAAAGAGAGCATGATGGGCTAAATCCACAAAACGGGATTCATACTGAGTAACAATCATACTGCCTTGTAGTAGATGCTCAAATTGCCTGCGGTAATCCTCTCTCAATGTGATAGGGAGAAACATTTCTAGAAATAGCCGTGAGAACTATTCCCAGGTCAATGCAGGCAATCAAACTGGTCTGGTCAATGTATAATCTCTCAACCACCTCTTGGCGAAACCCATCATCTGAAATACAGCAAAATCGACCCCATTGGTCTCAACTATACCCTTGTTCCGCAACACCTTATGGCAGCGGTCAAGATAATCCTGTGGGTCCTCAGAAGGTGTACCGCTGAAGTGAACTGGAAAGAGCTTAGTAAACTTATCCTGTCTCAATAAGGCCTCAGAAGACATAGTGGGCCTATCACCGGCCTGTGCCGCAACAACTGGCTAAACTACCCCAACTGGAGGGACTGCTGGAGCCTAATTCTGGGGAGTCATCTATTCCGGAGCGGGAGTACTGGGAGTTTGTGCTCCTCTCCCAGCTTGTGAGACAGCTGGTACCACTAGAAATGTACCATTCTGGGCCACTCCCTCCATAAGACTTACCAAACGGACTAGAGCGTCCTGATGCACTAGAGTAGCTATAAATCCTTCTGGGACCTGAACTGGTCCAACTGGAACAGTCTGAACGGAAACCTCCTCCTGAAGATCCACCTGAGGTTCTACAACAGGTGTTGTTGCTTGAGCTCTAGACTGAGCTCTACCTCTGCCTCTGCCTCGGTCCCTAGCACGACCTCGGCCTCGACCTCTACCCCTGGTCATATTTGTTACCGGGGGTCATATTTGGCATGACAATCCAATATAGCATGATAAGGTGACAGCCAATCCATTCCCAAGATGACATCAAAATCTACCATATCAAGAAGTAGAAGATCCATACTAGTCTCAAGACTCCCAATAGTAACCATACACGAATGATAGACATGATCTACCACGATAAAATCTCCAACCAGAGTGGACACACACACAGGAGCACTCAGAGAATCACGAGGAATCACCAAATATGAAGCAAAATAAGAGGACACATAGGAATAAGTAGATCGTGGATCAAATAGAATTGAAACATCTCTATGGCAAACTGGAACAATACATGTAATCACGGCATCGGACGATTCGGCCTTAGGCCTAGATGGAAAAGTATAAAATCGGGGTTGGGCCCCACCACTCTGAATTGCATCCCTAGGACAGCCTCTAACTGGCTGGCCTCCACCTCTAACGGTCTAACCTCCACCTCTAGCTGCCTAACCCCTACCACTAGCTGGCTGAGTAAGCGGTGAAGCAACCAGTGCTGGAACCATAGCACGAGAACCATGTTGCTGTATGCTTCCCTGAGACATAAGGCAGAATCTAACAATGTGCCTCAGATCACCACAAGTATAACAGGACCTCGGCTGTTGTGACTGCTGACCCGAACGGGCCGAATAACTGTTGTAGTGACTCTAGAGTGGTGGTGCACTGATAGGAGCTGAATGTGCACTAAATGCTGGCTGCCCAGAGTAAGGCATAATAGGACCGTGACTCCCTGAAGCACCGGAAGATGCCTGAAGTGCTGAATGAAACGGTCTGGGAGGATGACCCCAACCAAAATTACCCCTGCCTCCAGACGAGACACCACTGAAACCACCAAACTAATGAGGCCTCTTATCAAACCTCATCCCTCTCTCATATGCAAGAACAATATCGATCCTTCTCGCAACATTAGCAGCCGCTTGAAAATAAATCTCACTTCCGACCTCCGTGGCCATTTGAAGACTGATAGGGTGAGTGAGTCCCTCAATAAATCTCCTCACTCTTTCTCCCTTAGTAGGTAATAAAAAGAGAGCATGATGGGCTAAATCCACAAAACGGGATTCATACTGAGTAACAATCATACTGCCTTGTAGTAGATGCTCAAATTGCCTGCGGTAATCCTCTCTCAATGTGATAGGGAGAAACATTTCTAGAAATAGCCGTGAGAACTATTCCCAGGTCAATGCAGGCAATCAAACTGGTCTGGTCAATGTATAATCTCTCAACCACCTCTTGGCGAAACCCATCATCTGAAATACAGCAAAATCGACCCCATTGGTCTCAACTATACCCTTGTTCCGTAACACCTCATGGCAGCGGTCAAGATAATCCTGTGGGTCCTCAGAAGGTGTACCGCTGAAGTGAACTGGAAAGAGCTTAGTAAACTTATCCTGTCTCAATAAGGCCAAAGAAGACATAGTGGGCCTATCACCGGCCTGTGCCGCAACAACTGGCTAAACTACCCCAACTGGAGGGACTGCTGGAGCCTAATTCTGGGGAGTCATCTACTCCGGAGCGGGAGTACTGGGAGTTTGTGCTCCTCTCCCAGCTTGTGAGACAGCTGGTACCACTAGAAATGTACCATTCTGGGCCACTCCCTCCATAAGACTTACCAAATGGACTAGAGCGTCCTGATGCACTAGAGTAGCTATAAATCCTTCTGGGACCTGAACTGGTCCAACTGGAACAGTCTGAACGGAAACCTCCTCCTGAAGATCCACCTGAGGTTCTACAACAGGTGTTGTTGCTTGAGCTCTAGACTGAGCTCTACCTCTGCCTCTGCCTCGGTCCCTAGCACGACCTCGGCCTCGACCTCTACCCCTGGTCATATTTGTTACCGGGGGTCATATTTGGCATGACAATCCAATATAGCATAATAAGGTGATAGCCAATCCATTCCTAAGATGACATCAAAATCTACCATATCAAGAAGTAGAAGATCCATACTAGTCTCAAGACTCCCAATAGTAACCATACACGAATGATAGACATGATCTACCATGATAAAATCTCCAACCAGAGTGTACATACACACAGGAGCACTCAGAGAATCAAGTAAGTCTTGTAACTGCTCCTTCAATTCTTTCAACTATGGCAGGGTCATACGGTATGGTGGGATAGAAATGGGCTGAGTGCCCGGAGCTAAATCAATACAAAAGTCAATATCTCTGTCGGGTGGTATTCCCAGCAAATCTGTAGGAAATACTTCTGGAAATTCACGAACAACTGGTACTGAATTCATAGAAGGAACATCCGCACTGGGATCGCGAATATAAGCCAAACAGGCTAGACACTCTTTCTCGACCATGCGCCGAGCCTTCATATAAGAAATAACCCTGCTGGTAGAATGACCAAGAGTTCTTTTCCACTCTAATCGAGGTAACCCCAGCATGGCTAGGGTCACCGTCTTGGCATGACAATCCAATATAGCATGATAAGGTGACAGCCAATCCATTCCCAAGATGACATCAAAATCTACCATATCAAGAAGTAGAAGATCCATACTAGTCTCAAGACTCCCAATAGTAACCATACACCAATGATAGACATGATCTACCACGATAGAATCTCCAACCAGAGTGGACACACACACAGGAGCACTCAGAGAATCACGAGGAATCACCAAATATGAAGCAAAATAAGAGGACACATAGGAATAAGTAGATCGTGGATCAAATAGAATTGAAACATCTCTATGACAAACTGGAACAATACATGTAATCACGGCATCGGACGATTCGGCCTTAGGCCTAGATGGAAAAGTATAAAATCGGGGTTGGGCCCCACCACTCTGAATTGCATCCCTAGGACAGCCTCTAACTGGCTGGCCTCCACCTCTAACGGTCTAACCTCCACCTCTAGCTGCCTAACCCCTACCACTAGCTGGCTGAGTAGGCGGTGAAGCAACCAGTGCTGGAACCATAGCACGAGAACCATGTTGCTGTATGCTTCCCTGAGACATAAGGCAGAATCTAACAATGTGCCTCAGATCACCACAAGTATAACAGGACCTCGGCTGTTGTGACTGCTGACCCGAACGGGCCGAATAACTATTGTAGTGACTCTAGAGTGGTGGTGCACTGATAGGAGCTGAATGTGCACTAAATGCTGGCTGTCCAGAGTAAGGCATAATAGGACCGTGACTCCCTGAAGCCCCGGGAGATGCCTGATGTGCTGAATGAAACGGTCTGGGAGGATGACCCTTACCAAAATTACCCCTGCCTACAGATGAGACACCACTGAAACCACTGAACTAATGAGGCCTCTTATCAAACCTCATCCCTCTCTCATATGCAAGAACCATATCGATCCTTTTCGCGACATTAGCAGCCACCTAAAAATAAATCTAACTTCCGGCCTCCGTGGCAATCTGAAGCCTGATAGGGTGAGTGAGTGCCTCAATAAATCTCCTCACTCTCTCTCCCTTAGTAGGTAATAAAAGGAGAGCATGACGGGCTAAATCCACAAAACGGGATTCATACTAAGTAACAGTCATACTGCCCTGCAGTAGATCCTCAAATTGCCTACGGTAATCCTCTCTCAATGTGATATGGAGAAACTTCTCTAGAAATAGCCGTGAGAACTGTTCTCAGGTCAATGCAGGCAATCAAACTGGTCTGATCAATGTATAATCTCTCAACCACCTCTTGGCGGAACCCATCATCTGAAATACAGCAAAATCGACCCCATTGGTCTCAACTATACCCTTGTTCCGCAACACCTCATGGCAGCGGTCAAGATAATCCTGTGGGTCCTCAGAAGGTGTACCGCTGAAGTGAACTGGAAAGAGCTTAGTAAACTTATCCGGTCTCAATAAGGCCTCAGAAGACATGGTGGGCCTATCACCGGCCTGTGCCGCAACAACTGGCTAAACTACCCCAACTGGAGGGACTGCTGGAGCCTGATTCTAGGGAGTCATCTACTCCGGAGCGGGAGTACTGGGATTTTGTGCTCCTCCCCCAGCCTGTGAGATAGCTGGTGCCACTAGAAATGTACCATTCTAGGCCACGCCCTCCATAAGACTTACTAAACGGACTAGAGCGTCCTGATGCACTAGAGTAGCTATAAATCCTTCTAGGACCTGAACTGGTCCAACCGGAACAGTCTGAACGGAAACCTCCTCCTGAAGATCCACCTGAGGTTCTACAACAGGTGTTGTTGATCGAGCTCTAGATTGAGCTCTACCTCTACCTCTGCCTCGGTCCCTAGCACGACCTCGGCCTCGACCTCTACCCCTGGTCTTATTTGTCACCGGGGGCTCTAGTCCCTGTCCGTCGGTTGATGTATTACGTGTTTTCGCCATCTGTGAGAGAATAAGAATAGAATGGTTCAATTATCGATGATAGAATAAGATCGCACGACAGAATAAGAAAGAAGTGATATTGTTCCTAAACTTTAAAGCCTCTGAAACATAAGTACAGACGTCTCTGTACCGATCCTTCAAACTCTACTAAGTTTGCTCGTGACTCGTGAGACCTATGTAACCTAGTGCTCTGATACCAACTATCACGACCCTAAATTCCCACCTCCGGGACCATGATGGCGCCTAATATTTTATTTGCTAGGAAAGCCAACGTTAGTATAATACTAGCCATTTTAAAATAATTTTAATCTAATTAATAACAAAGAGACAAATGCGGAATTAAGGTCTAAAATGTAGTGAATAATTCATAATAATAGCGATGTCTAAATGCCATCACAGAACTGAGTCACAAGTGCACGAGCTTCTAGAATAATACAAATAAAGGTCTAAATAAAATTCAAGTTGTTTGAAATATAATACACAACTGAGATAATATGGAAGGGGACTTCAGAACTGCGATCGTTGTGCAGTTATACCTCAAGTCGCCACTGGTAGCTGTATCCGAAAAAATCTATAGTACGTCGCTGGGACCAACTCCAAAATCTATACAAGAAGTGCAGAGTGCAGTATCAGTACAACCGACCCCATGAACTGGTAAGTGCCGAGCCTAACCTCGATGATATAGTGACGAGGCTATGACAAGACACGTATGTAAACCACCTCTACAAGTATATACCAATACAAAGTAACAATAATACAACAAATAACAATTTATAAATTGGGAGGGAACATGCGAAGGGGAAGGATATAATAATTTCAGCAAGAGGAGTGTCACTTAGCAGCCAATTAATTTATCAACAATAAAATAAGCAAATGATAATTTGAAAATGGCACGGCACCACAAGGAATATGAGTGAAACAATTAATATAATAATTAATTCATGATTGAAAACGATTTATGATTTTTCAAGTAATTATGCAAACAATTAATTTGGCGATGTATACACTCGTCACCTTGCCTATACATCATACACATACATGTCACATAACAAATAATTTAAGGGTTCTATTCCCTCAAGTCAAGGTTAACCACGACAGCTACCTCGCTTTGCAACCAAATTTTAAGTTTCCAATATACCCTTGCCTCGCGAATTAGTGTCTGAAATCCTCAAATCTAGTCATAAACAATTCAATATATTCAATACAAATCGTAGGAATTAATTCTATATGAATTTACTAATTTTCTGGATTAAAATTTGAAATTCATCTCAAAAATCAACAGTGGGGCCCACGTCTCGAATCTCAAAAAAACTTACGAAATCCGAACACTCATTCCGATACGAGTCCAACCATATAAGAATTATCCAATTCCGATGTCAAATGGACCTTCAAATCTAAATTTTTTATTTTTGGAAAGTTTTACAAAAATTCCAGTTTCTTCCATCTAAATCCGAAATAAAAGATGAATATCGACATGGATTTATGAAATATAATCACTTTTGGTTATAGAACACTTACCCAATTCAAAGTCGTAAAAATCCCATTGGAATCGCCTAAATCTGAGACTCAAAACTCAAAAATGAGTAAAAATGGCTAAAACCCGATTTTATGTATTCTTCCCAGCATTTTTCACATCTGCGGGCTATATTTTTGCACCTGCGGCCTCGTATTTGCGAGACAAATCTCACATTTGCGGAGCAAGGCTGCCCAGCAGAGGACCGCATCTGCAGACCTACACGTCGCATGTGCGACTATGCAGAAGCGCGAAGGAAGCCGTAGAAGCGAGACCTCCACATTTGTGGTCTCTCAGCCACAGAAGCGACCTCTCACATGCGGCCAAAGTTGCGCAGGTGCGAGACACCAGAACCAGACCTGCAATTTTTATAAAAATGGTCTGAAACTCGTCCGAAACTCACCCGAGCCCCTCGGGACCTCGTCTAATTATACCAACCAGTCCCGTAATATAACACAGACTTACTCGAGGTCTCAAATCACATCAAATAACATCAAAATTACAATTCACACCTCGATTCGAACTTTTGAGTTTCAAACTTTTCAATTTACAAAACTTTTGCCGAAACATGTTAAATGAACCCGGAATGACTTCAAATTTGGCACACAAGTCATAAATGATATAACAGCGCTATTCAATTTTCCGGAATTGAATTCCGACCCCGATATCAAAAAGTCAAATCCGTGGTCAAACTTTTGGAAATCTTTAGCCTTTAAATTACTAGTTTCCGTTAAATGGTCATAACTTGAGCTAGGGACTTCCAAATTAAATTTCGGGCACACGCCTAAGTCCCAAATCACGATACGGACCTTCCGGAACTGTCAAAACTCTGATCTGGGTCCATTTGCTCAAAATATTGACCAAAGTCAATTCAGTTGAGTTTTAAGGCTCTATTTCATATTTTAATTTATTTTTCACATAAAAACTTTTCGGAAAATTATACGGACTATGCACGCAAGTCGAGAAATGATAAATAGTACTTTTTGAGGTCTTAGAACACAGAATTAATTATTAAATTTAAAGATGATCCTTTTGGGTCATCACAAGGGCTAACTTCCGCAATCGCGAAAGGAGGCATGCGAACGCGGAGAACAAATATTCCTTCCTCCAAAATTACTCTTCTTGAATGCAGTGGAACAGACGTGAACGCAAAGGAGAAAACCAGATGACAGATTCAGCAGTTCAAAAATAGAAGAAAATGGCATGTAGCCCATCCGAGGCCCCCGGGACCCTGTCTAAACACACCAACAAGTTCCATAACCTAACACGGACTCGCTCGAGGTCTCAAATCACATTAAACAACGTTGAAACTATGAATCGCACTATGAATCGAACTTATGAACTTTCAAATCTTCCAACTTCTAAAACGCGCGCCGAAACCTATCAAATCAGCCTGGAATGACGTCAAAATTTGCAGGCAAGTCCCAAATGACATAATGGAGCTATTCCAATTCTTGAAATCGCATTACGACCCCGATATCACCAAAGTCAACTATTGGTCAAACCTCTCCACCTTCCAAACTTCAACTTTTTAACTTTTGCCGAAATGCTTCAAATCGTCCTACGGACCTCCAAATCCAAATCCCGATGCACACCTAATCCAAAATCACCATACAAAGCTGTTGAAATCATCCAAAACCCATTCCGGGGCCGTTTACATAAAAGTCAAATTTCGGTCCAACTCTTACCGCTTAATCTTCCAAAACTTGAATCCTCCTTCCGATTTGACTCCGAATCGTCCGGTAACTGAATTCAACCATGCACGCAAGTCAATACACATAGTACGAAGTTGCTCAAGACCTTATGCCGCCGAACGTGACTTAAATTCTCAAAACGATCGGCCGGGTCGTTACATCTTTCCAAATCAACTCCAAATATCCCGAAATTCAATTCTGACCATACCTACAAGTCATAGTACTTGAAGTGAAGCTACTCAAGGCCTCAAACCGTCGAACGATGTGCTAGAGCTCAAAACGACCGATCGGATCGTTACAACCACTAAATTGAAGTCTTGCTAGATAAAGAAAAATAAAAAATTTGATACTAAATTAAAATTTTAAATATACTAAATAAATATATCATGTAGGTAATTTAACTAATGAAAATTAAAAAGCAAATTTGTATCTTGAAACTAAAAGAGAAAAGAAAATAAATGCACGTAATACAAGAAAATTATTATAAGAAAATTCAATAGATTTGAAACATTATAAAATAACTTATGTATTATTCCGCTGTTTCAATTTAGATGACCCATTTCGCTTATCGAGAATCAAACTACGTGAAGTTTGACCAACATTTTAAAATATATTTTGTTATCGTATTGACATGAGAAAAATTATAACTTATAGTGCTTTTCGTGTAGTTTTGTATATCTAAATTTTAATTTTAAAATACTAAGTTGAACTAATTTAATTTAGCTTCATAGTTTAGTCAAATTGACTATCGATAAGTGAAATGTGTCATCTAAATTGAAATAGATGGAGTAATTTTTAGACTAATTAAAATTATATTTTAAAATAAAATATAATATTATTTTGAGTATATGTAAAATATTTATATAAAAAGCAAATTAAAATTTCTTAATAGGAAAGAGTTTGTATAAAGAGAAAAATAAAGATAGTGCAAGGATACTTATATTTTTAAATTTATTTATAAATAAATAAATAAAATTATTAAATAATACTCAAAAATATTATTAATAGATTTAAGCGATGAAAGAGATCCAAGTAAGAGGATAATAGTGTAAAATACATTAAATTTCAAGAATAAGTTTTTTTACATTTATTAATAATTATTAAAAGGGTAATAAGCAAGAAATTAAGTCAATTATAAGCGAATAAAAGATCACATTACAGTATAATAATATTAAGCAATAAATAATGCAAAAACTATAAGCCATGAACAATAGAGAGAATAATATTTGTCTAAAAATGTAGAAGGATAAAGCTTATTTGAATTTGAGATAAAAAATAAAGTCGTAGTAAGAATTTTGTTAAAAATAATATAATTTAACATACTCAAACAAGACAAATGACAACGTTACATATTTAGTATTCCTTAATATTGACAGTAAAATATAATACAAGTGTCAAATTATGGGGTTGGGTTATTACGGATATAGAAAAAGAAAACATATTATGCACTATGAGATTTGAAAAATGGTTTCATGTCCTGCTTCTTAATTACTATCAAATAATTATTTATAATTTCTATATAGAAGGTTTAATTTTAAGGTTATAAGCATCCTCCACTTCCAACCAAGAGGTTGTGAGTTCGAGTCACTCAAAGAGCAAGGTGGGGAGTTCTTGGAGGGAGGGAGCCGAGGGTCTATTGGAACAGCCTCTCTACCTCAGGGTAGGGGTAAGGTCTGCATACACACTACCCTCTCCAGACCCCACTAGTGGGATTATATCGGATTGTTGTTGTTATTGTTGTTGTTGTTGTTGTTGTTGTTGTTGTTGTTGTTGTTGTTATTTGTACATAATTCAAATAATCCAAATCATTGTTTGACATGGATTATGTCTGCACATCGTGCGGGTACTAATACTAATTATTATATATTAAAAAGAAGGAAGTCATCCATGAGATTTTGCCAAGTGTCGCGAGAAGAAAATGCCATGCCACAACTTTAAAATAAAATTAGTTAGGTTAGGTGTAATAATTAGTTATTTTTTGAATTCGAATTTAAAAAAAAATTAAATGTCTCATGAGTGTGTTTGCACATAGGTAACCCCACGTTTTGAATTGAGTTAAGAGATAAAAATTTTAGATTAAAAATGAAATATAAGTTTAACTCAGCTTTCCTTATATCTTCAAATATAAAAAATAAAAATAATAAGAAAAAATCCAACACTTGACGATGTAGTCATGAGGCTAGCTAAGACGGGTCACTTACAATAACTTGTATGAAGCAAAATAAGAGGACACATAGGAATAAGTAGATCCTAGATCAAATAGAATTGAAGCATCTCTATGGCAAACTGGAACAATACCTGTAATCACGACATCGGATGATTCGGCCTCAGGCATAGCTGGAAAAGTATAAAATCGGGGTTGGGCCCCACCACTCTGAATTGCGTCCTTGGGACGGCCTCTAACTGGATAGCCTCCACCTCTAACAATCTGACCTCCACCTCTAGCTACCTGACCCCTACCTCTAGCTGGCTGAGCAGGCGGTGAAGCAACCGGTGCTAGAACCATAGCACGAGAACCCTGCTGCTGCATGCTTTCCTGAGACATGGGGCGGAATCTAACAATGTGCCTCGGATCACCACAAGTATAACAGGACCTCGGTTGTTGTGACTGCTGACCCGAACGGGCCGAATAACCGTTGTAGTGACTTTCGAGTGGTTGTGCACTGATAGGAGCTGAATGTGCACTAAATGTTGGCTGCCCAGAGTAAGGCATAATAGGACCGTGACTCCCTGAAGCTCCGGGAGATGCCTGAAGTGCTGAATGAAACGGTCTGGGAGGATGACCCCTACCAAAATTACCCCTGCCTCCAGACGAGACACCACTAAAACTACCGAACTAATGAGGCCTCTTATCTGACCTCTTCTCTCTCTCCTGTGCAAGAACCATATCGATCCTTCTCGCGACATTAGCAGTCGCCTGAAAGGAAATCTCACTTCCGGCCTCCGTGGCCATCTGAAGCCTGATAGGGTGAGTGAGTCCCTCAATAAACCTCCTCACTCTCTCTCCCTTAGTAGGTAATAAAAGGAGAGCATGATGGGCTAAATCCACAAAACGGGATTCATACTGAGTAACAGTCATACTGCCTTACTGTAGATGCTCAAATTACCTGCGGTAATCCTCTCTCAATGTGATAGGGAGAAACTTCTCTAGAAATAGCCGTGAGAACTGTTCCCAGGTCAATGCCGGCAATCAAACTGGTCTGGTCAATGTATAATCTCTCCACCACCTCTTGGCAGAACTCGTCATCTGAAATACAACAAAATCGACCCCATTGGTCTCAACTATACCCTTGTTCCGCAACACCTCATGGCAGCGGTCAAGATAATCCTGTGGGTCCTCAGAAGGTGTACCACTGAAGTGAACTGGAAAGAGCTTAGTAAACTTATCCGGTCTCAATAAGGCTTTAGAAGACATAGCGGGCCTATCACCGGCCTGTGCTGCAACAACTGGCTAAACTACCCCAACTGGAGGGACTGCTAGAGCCTGATCCTGGGGAGCCATCTACTCCGGAGCGGGAGTAGTGGGAGTTTGTGCACCTCCCCCAGCCTGTGAGACAGCTGGTGCCACTGGAAATGTACCATTCTGGGCCACGCCCTCCATAAGACTTACCAAATGGACTAGAGCGTCCTGAAGCACTAGAGTAGCTATAAATCCTTCTGGGACCTGAACTGGTTCAACCTGAACAGTCTGAATGGAAACCTCCTCCTGAAGATCCACCTGAGGTTCTACAACAGGTGTTGTTGCTCGAGCTCTAGACTGAGCTCTACCTCTGCCTCTGCCTCGATCCCTAGCACGACCTCGGCCTCGACCTCTACCCCTGGTCATAGTTGTCACCGGGGGCTCTAGTCCCTGTCCGTCAGTAGATGTATTATGTGTTCTCGCCATCTGTGAGAGAATAAGAATAGAATGGTTCAATTATCGATGATAGAATAAGATCGCACGACAGAATAAGAAAGAAGTGATATTGTTCCTAAACTTTAAAGCCTCTGAAAGATAAGTACAGACGTCTCTGTTCCGATCCTTCAAACTCTACTAAGTTTGCTCATGACTCGGGAGACCTATGTAACCTAGTGCTCTGATACCAACTGTCACGACCCTAAATTCCCACCTTCGGGACCTTGATGGCGCCTAATATTTCACTTGCTAGGCAAGCCAACGTTAGAATAATATTAGCCATTTTAAAATAATTTTAATCTAATTAATAACAAAGAGATAAATACGGAAGTAAGGTCTGAAATGTAGTGAATAATTCATAATAATAGCGATGTCTAAATGCCATCATAGAACTGGAGTCACAAGTGCACGAGCTTCTAGAATAATACAAATAAAGGTCTAAATAAAATTCAAGCTGTTTGAAATATAATACACAACTGAGATAATATGGAAGGGGACTTCAGAACTGCGAACGTTATGCTGTTATACCTCAAGTCTCCACTGGTAGCTGTATCCGGGCAAATCTACAGTACGCCGTTGGGACCAACTGCGAAATCTGTACAAGAAGTGCAGAGTGCAGTATCAGTACAACCGACCCCATATACTGATAAGTACCGAGCCTAACCTCGACGAAATAGTGACGAGGCTATGACAAGACACATATGTAAACCACATCTACAAGTATATACCAATACAAAGTAACAATAATACAACAAATAACAATTTATAAATTGGGAGGGAACATGCGAAGGGGAAGGATATAATAATTTCAGCAGGAGGAGTGTCACTTAGCAGCCAATTAATTTATCAACAATAAAATAAGCAAATGATAATATGAAAATGGCACGGCACCATAAGGAATATGAGTGAAATAATTAATATAATAATTAATTCATGATTTTAAACGATTTATGATTTTTTAAGTAATTATGTAAACAATTAATTTGGCGACGTATACAATCATCACCTTGCCTATACGTCATACACATGCATCTCACATAACAAATAATTTAAGAGTTCTAATCCCTCAAGTCAAGGTTAACCACGACAGCTAGCTCGCTTTGCAATCAAATTTCAAGTTTTCAATACACCCTTGCCTCGCGAATTAGTGTCTGAAATCCTTAAATCTAGTCATAAACAATTCAATATATTCAATACAAATCGTAGGAATTAATTCTATAAGAATTTACTAATTTTCTGGATTAAAATTCGAAATTCATCTCAAAAATCAATAGTGGGCCCCACGTCTCGAATCTCAAAAAAACTTACGAAATCTGAACACTCATTCCGATACGATTCCAACCATACAAGAATTATCCAATTTCGATGTCAAATGAACCTTCAAATCTAAATTTTTTATTTTTGGAAAGTTTTACAAAAATTTCAATTTCTTCCATCTAAATCCGAAATAAATGATGAATATAGACATGGATTTATGAAATATAATCACTTTTGGTTATAGAACACTTACCCAATTCAAAGTCGTGAAAAATTCCCTTGAAATCGCCTAAATTCGAGACTCAAAACTCAAAAATAAGTAAAAATGGCTAAAATCCGATTTTATGTATTGCCCAGCATTTTTCACATCTGCAGGCTATATTTTCGTACTTGCGGCCTCGTATTTGTGAGACAAAGTTCGTATTTGCGGAGCAAGGCTGCCCAGCAGAGGACCGCATCTGCAGACCTTCACGTCGCATGTGCGACTATGCAGAAGCACGAAGGAAGCCGCAGAAGCGAGACCTCCGCATTTGTGGTCTCTCAGCCACAGATGCGACCTCGCACATGCGGCCAAAGTTGCGCAGGTGCGACACACCAGAACCAGACCTGCAATTTTTATAAAAATAATTTGAAACTCGTCTGAAACTCACCCGAGCCCCTCGGGACCGATGAAAGAGATCCGAGTAAGAGGATAATAGTGTAAAAATACATTAAATTTCAATAATAAGTTTTTTTTACATTTATTAATAATTATTAAAAGGGTAATAATCAATAAATTAAGTCAATTTATAAGCGAATAAAAGATCACATTACAGTATAATAATATTAAGCAATAAATAATGTAAAAACTATAAGCCATGAACAATAAAGAGAATAATATTTGTCTAAAAATATAGAAGGATAAGACTTATTTGAATTTGAGATAAAAAATAAAGTCGTAGTAAGAATTTTGTTAAAAATAATATAATTTAACATACTCAAACAAGATAGATCACAACGTTACATGTTTAGTATTCCTTAATATTGACCGTAAAATATAATATAAGTGTCAAATTATGGGGTTGGGTTATTACGGATATAGAAAAAGAAAATATATTATGCACTATGAGATTTGAAAAACGATTTCATGTCCTGCTTCTTAATTAATATCAAATAATTATTTATAATTTCTATATAGAAGGTTTAATTTTAAGGTTATAAGCATCCTCCAATTCCAACCAAGAGGTTGTGAGTTCGAGTTACTCCAAGAGCAAGGTGGGGAGTTCTTGGAGGGAGGGAGCCGAGGGTCTATTGGAAACAGCCTCTCTACCTCAAGGTAGGGGTAAGGTCTACGTACACACTACCCTCGCCAAACCCCACTAGTAGGATTATACCGGATTGTTGTTGTTGTTGTTGTTGTTGTTATTTGCACATAATTCAAATAATCCAAATTATTGTTTGACATGGATTATGTCTGCACATCGTGCGGGTACTAATACTAATTATTATTATATATTAAAAAGAAGGAAGTCATCCATGAGATTTTGCCAAGTGTCGCGTGAAGAAAATGCCATGCCACAACTTTAAAATAAAATTAGTTAGGTTAGGTGTAATAATTAGTTATTTTTTTATTTCGAATTTAAAATAAATTAAATGTCTCATGAGTGTGTTTGCACATAGATAACCCCACGTTTTGAATTGAGTTAAGAGATAAAAATTTTAGATTAAAAATAAAATATAAGTTTAACTCAACTTTCCTTATATCTTCAAATATAAAAAAATAAAAATAATAAGACAAAATCAACACTTGGCGATGTAGTGATGAGGCTAGCTAAGACGGGTCACTTACAATAATAATAATAATAATAATAATAATAATAATAATAATAATAATAATAATAATAATAATAATAATAATAATAATAATAATAATAATAATAGTAATAGTAATAGTAATAGTAATAGTAATAGTAATAGTAATAGTAATAATAATAATAATAATAATAATAATAATAATAATAATAACAATAACAATAATAATAATAATAATAATAATAATAATAATAATAATAATAATAATAATAATAATAATAGGGAAGGAAACAGAAAATGACGGTAAAGTAGTTAATTTATGAAAATGAGCTCAATTTTCGCAATCAGAGAATTCAGAATATCAGACCTCAAAATATCATATAAAAAGGCTGAAAACTAACACAATAACACAATGAGTATAACATACATAATCTGTTGCGGCGCACAATCCGATCCCATCGAACACACACAATCCTCCCTTATTCCACCATAATATCATTTATCAATATCAAGAATCGCATATAAAATTCGTTGCGGCGCGCAACTCGATCCCACTATATCATCATAATCAATGTCATAATTCTACCTTATTTCACCATATCAGAATTTATCAATAACCAGTATTACATATACAACTGTTACGGCGCGCAACCCGATCCCGCCATATCATTATAATCAATATCATAGTTCTCCCTTATTCCACCATATCACAACCGTAGCGGTGTGCAACCCGATCCTGCACAAACATTATCAATTAAGAAATCAATCCAATAGCTCAATTTTACAAGAGCCTCTACAATTAAGGAATATGGAAGCAAAGCAATAAAGGAACACATCAAGGAATGCTACAATTAATACAAAAGCAACAAGACAATCCAAATACATGACAGTTAAGGCGTACAAGTAAGGTAATTAGGCAAGTAACAATTAATCACGGAGTCATAGAAGGAACAGACAATTTAATACAAAGATAATTAATGACAAGTAACAAATTACAGCATAGAAGGCAATTGAAGCATGTAACAATTAAGGCATAGAGTGAGATAATTCATGAAGTACGAGAAAGACATGGAAAACAATTATTTTGAGGGCGCATATACACTCATCACCTCGCATATACGCCGTTACACACATAATTCACATAACATATAGTTCAAAGGTTCCTAATTCCCTCAAATCAAAGTTAGACCCAATACTTACCTCGCTCCGCAACCAAATCAAAGCTAAACCGGTGTCTTTCCTCTAAAATTCGCCTCCAAACTAATCGAATCTAACCAAAATCGACTTAATATCATCAAACAATGTTAGGGAATTCAATTACAATAGATAAAGCTAAGATCTTTACACTTTTCCCAAAAAGTTAACAAATGTCAACCCGGGGCTCGCCGGTCAAAACTCGGGTCCAATGGTAGATTCCGACTACCCATGACCCCACGAGTTCATATATGTGATTAGTTTAAAAATTCGAGTCGAAATCGACTCTCAAAACTCGATTTCTTATTTTTCAAAAACTTTATAAGGTTTCACAAATTTTCACTTTGATTCACATGATTTTAATGTTAAAATCTAAGATAAATTGATGGAATAGGATTAGAAATGGATTAGAATTACTCACCCAAAGTTTGTAGATGAAATTCTCTCTTCAAAATCGCCTCCTACCGAGCCTAGGGTTCCAAAATATGAAAATGAGGCTAAAAATCCCGTCTCTTAGCTTTTTGTTTAGTCGTAGATGTCGCAAATGCGAACCCCACAAATGTGAGGAATCTATCGAAAATGCGAAGAAACTCAGATCTCTGTTGTCATCGCAAATGCGATGATTTGTTCGCAAATGCAAACGTGGACAAGTCGCAAAAGCGATCAAATAATCGCAAATGCGATCTCTGCTGTTCCAAAGCCATATTCGCAATTGCGAACAAAATGTTCGCAAAAGCAATCATAACAGACTTGGACAACCATCGCAAATGCGATCCCCCATCTTACAATTGCGAGGTCTGCAGACCACACCAGCAACAGATGGTCATCAACTATTCTCCCAAGTCTAAAATTGGTCTGTAGCCTATCCGAAATCACTCGAGCCCTGGGGGCTCCAAACCAAATATCAACACAAGTCTAAAGACATTATACAAACTCGCTCGCGTGATCAAAAAAGGAAAATAACACCTAGAACTACGAATCGGACGTCAAAATGTATGAAATTTTTAAAGAAACTCAAGATCATGCAAATTTACTATCGGACGTCCGAATCACGTCAAATCAACTTCGATTTGTACCAAATTTTGCAGACGAGTCATAAATAGTGATATGAACCTATTCCAAGATCCGGAATCGAAATCCGAACCCGGTAGCAACAAAGTCAACCTACGGTCAAATGTTAAAATTCTTTAAACTTTCAAATTATTAGTTTTCAACAAATCACGCTAAATCAAGTTAGGGAATTCCGAATACGATTTTGGGCATACTCCTAAGTCTCAACTCACGATACGGACTCATCGTGACCGTCAAAACACAGATCCGGCTCCGTTTACACAAAATGCTGACCGTAGTCAATTCAAATCATTTTTAAGGTTAAAATTCACATTTTCTTTAATTTTTCACATTAAATTTTTTCAGAAAAGACACGGACTACGTACGCAAATCTAAAAAGGCTAAACGGAGCTATTCGAGGTTTCGGAACACATAAATGAAGGCTAAAACTCAAAGTGACCTATCAGATCATCACAATTTAAAATTATGAAGTATTCAGTGAGATATAAAACATAAAATTGGTTAAAGAACTAATTGATATTATATTCCTCTTGAGTTATACTCGTAATTAACCTTCTTTTTAGTTAGTTTGAATTGTCAAAAATTCCCTTATCAAAAGATTATGCAGAATCGTCATACAACTTCTTATTGCCACTAATAGCGTCAAGGTTGTAGTCAATATTTGCTGATAGTTAACTATAAAATTATTTTAGCACTCGAGGAAACAGAAAAGCAGAAGCATGTATTATAATCCATAGCCAAACCTTTGCTGGGACTATATATATATGCCACTTCTACTTTCGTTATTCAACGTCTGCCCCAATACTTAATTTTATATAGAAATTATTTCTGAAAAGAAAATATAGATAGGGGTGGCTAGCCTTTTCTGAGTCTGCACAAACCAATTGTTTCTGAGATCCGATCAATATCTAAATGGCGGAAAGTAGTAGTCATTCTTTGAAGTTGAACACAAGTCTAATTACTATTTACAAATATAGTAAGTTTTTACCGAACGCTGCATTTTCAGCAATTAGCGACGATTAGGATATAATTTATAAAGTCCTCCTAAAGATGATATCGCTATGTTCTTTTCTCGATGATAGACTTTTAACACATTTGACCTGTCGGCAAAAATTAATTTCAGCTGCTAGTCAAGTATACAAAAAATATTCATTGATTATATATATTATATGTATATTAAATATTTTGTACGAAAAATATACGTGTGTCGGGCTATTATTTTTGAGGTGACTATACTGAGTAATAAATTATCCTGCTCTGGGCTTCTAGTGTGGGCCTTATGGTCCTTTGAATCGATACCCAAGCCCAGCAAACGCCACCAACCCAAAGGTTCCAACGATAAATAATTCTGAAATGTTTTTTCTTTGTCAGCAATTAAAATAAATGTGTTGCCGCCAACAACACAAAAGGGCCAATATATTTGAGAAGTGCTTAACTGCACTTTCTTCTAACTTGATGTTTGCGTATTCCATTAGTTCCTCTCTTTTATTGATTAAATTAACTTACAATATCCATTTCATTCCGTGTAGTGTTTTTGAAATAAACTTACCTATACTTAGGGTGTGTTTGGTATGACAGAAAATATTTTTCGCGAAAAATATTTTTCCATTTTTTACTGTTTGGTTGCACAAAATAGTTTAGAAAATATTTTCCTAGATATCACATTTTCCTGAAAATGGAGAAAAATGACTTCCCTACAAAAGTTAGGAAAATATTTTCCAAAAACTCCACCTTTACAGATTCAAACTTTTACGAGTTCCAAAGTTATGAGTTCGGAGGTTTATGTATTTGGAAGTTTGCGAGTTTAGAAATTATAGAGTTTACGGGTTCGGAAAATTATGGAATTTGTGGGTTCGAAAGGTTGTTGGTTCGAAAGTTTATGGCTTCATGTTTATTGTATCTATATTATTTATGAATACTCTTGAGAAATTATTTTCCTTAATTTGCGTACCAAATACCAAAAAATGAGTAAGATTACTTCTTGTTTTCCAAGAAAATATTTTTCACGGAAAATATTTTTCATTATACCAAACACACCCTTGGTGTACGTTATTTATTCCAAACTACATAATCAACTAATATAGTTAAGTAAGGCTGCCCAACGGGACGGGTCGTCCCATCCAGGACCACTTAATTTTAAACGGGATGGGCCCATGTTAAACAGTACACAGTATGGGACGGGATGCCCATTTCGTCTCGTTTATCCCGTCCCGCCTGTCCCGCGTGTTTTTTTTAATTTTTTTTTAAAAAAATATAGTCGTTGGGCAACGGCCTCCATTGCAAATTTAGCCGCTCCCAACGGCCATAAACAGCCATATTTCTCCCCCCCCCCCCCCCAAACACCCCTTACCTCCCCCCAAAATTTTTTTAATATAACCCCTAAGTTTATTAAATTATAATTTGGCCCTATTTTTAACTATAAACACCTCATCCTTCTTCATTTATTCCCACAAAAATCAATCATTCTCTCTCAAATCTCTTACATTCTATCTATATTATTCTCTCAATTTTCTCACAATCAAGTGATCAACTAAGTTTCAAGTATTTGGGCAAATTTTTGGAGCAACTTTCAAGCTTCAAATTAATTCGTCAAGTATTTGGAGCAATTTTTTGGGCAATTTCTTGAAGTTTCAATATTTAATCACGGTGTACTCGTTCCATCTCTTAAATGTAATATATAATTTTGGCGTATCATTTTAATGCTTAATTTTTATGTTTACTTTACGTGTTCTACTTTCGTATTTCATTTGTGTGTTTAAATTTTGTGTTAACTTTTTTAATTTAATTTAAATGATAAAGTATATGTGATAAAAGTATATGTAAAATAACACATATAATATATCCATAAATTCAAATCTAAATAGATCAATTTTTTTGATATTATTTTAGCCTCAAGGACCGAGATCCAGAGAAGGATTCAGGATTTATACTCTATGAGTTCAATCTTTAAGGTTCTTTAGAAATATAATGGATTCATATATGAAACTTTAGTAAAATTTTCACACATATTGATACTCTATATTAAAAGTATTGGATACAGATGAATCCGATACCGTAAGGCTAGATCCACCGTCGCACCCTACGCCCTCAGCTGGGGCACAAATAGGCACGCATTCAGTTTGCATTGGCTTGATTTCAGTTCAACATTAGAGAAATATATATCACATAGACTATTGGAGTGCTATTTGTGAGTTTTAGGCCTGTATGACAATGTTGAATTTAAAAAAATATCTTTTTTAGATCTCTTACGTATAAAAGAAAGATCTTTTATGTGTAAAAATAAATCTCTCATGTATAAAAAAGAGATGGGATCATAAAACTAAATACAAGTTTATAATGGGCCACAAAACCAATTGACCCGCTATTTGTATATCATGTCCCTTTATAATTTTGAATTTAAGAAAATGTCTTTTTCAGATCTCTTATGTGTAAAAAACACATCTTTTATGTGTAAAAGTAAATCTCTCATGTGTAAAAAAAAAGTAGGATCATAAAACTAAAAATAAATTTGTAAACAGCTTTAAAAAAAAAAACAATTGACCCGATTATTGGATTTGGAATACCCTACACATGAGGTTAATAATTATCTTATATGACCAATGTTCCTTTGACCAATTACTACACTAATTTTCTTGCTTATCTTTATTACTTGTACTTACTAAGTTACTAGTCAATATATCAGCTCTTCCACTTCGAGTCTTTTCTTGATAATGAAGTGAACTATCCAAAACCCTTTCCCCCCTGCAGTGATCTTCCGCCATTAATGAACCTTCTGATTTAATTTCTTGATTTTAATCTGCTCAAAGTTTTTTGACTGCAAATGGTGCCAACTACTTCAGCAGAAACTCTTCAAAACTCTGAAACTAAACTCACTTTTGAGGTTTCAAATTCTCGGCCACAAGTTGAAGCTTCTGCAGGAGCAGATAAGAAAACTTCACCTTCTCCTTCTCCTGCTACTGATGCAACAATTCAAACTGCAGCTCTATCTACAGCTACTGATAAATCTTTGCAGAATTCTCAGAATGCTGATAATCAGGGTTTTTTCTATATTTTCCTTTAAATGGTTAAAATTTATTTTTGTAGCTTTTATTGCGTTTTTATATATGTTTCTTTTGCGTACTCATTTGTTGAGTTTATATAAGAATGGCGGCTCAAGCATGTAAAACACAGTGTCTCCCCTGACTCTATAGCTGTTAATACCAATCCCAATTTAATGAGTAATCAAGAAAGATGATTAGCTGAAGTAAGTCAGGGAGATAACAATTAATTACTCCTTGTATACAGTAAAAACCGGTTAGTCCTTCGTACGAATTGGTTTAACTGGTAATACATTAGATGGGAGAAGAGTTTTCATAGTATCAGGTTGAGGTTCGATGTCAGGTCGCCAAGCTTCGAACCCGAGGGACCGATCAATGTCGAGCTCGATGTCATTATCAAACTTGAATCCAAGTCAAACTATGATTCAAAGTAAAGTTATCGAGCTTATGAGTCAGAGACCGACCAACACTGATCCCGAATCAATACAAGGATCCGAATCAAAATCGAGCTCGAGTCACGATCGAGAGCTCGAGTCAGGACCGAAAGCTCGAGTCAATATCGAGCTCATAGATAAGAGCCGTTGCAATCCCACTAGAGGAGAGAATCCTTGCAGGAATTATGGAAAAGTTGATTTATCTTGGATCTCCCACTATGTATTTTTAATTATATCTAAAGTAAGATCCCTCTACTATAAAGGAAATGGTTATTATTTCTGTAAGGACCAAGTTTTTACTTACATTGTAACTCAAATACCATACACTCCTATATTAAAGGGTTATTCTTTTTGGCTTCACAGATTGATTCATCTTGCTTAGTCCTTAAATCATCTTCTTTCCAACCTTGTATATTTTTCATTCTTTACAATTCGTATTTGATACTTTCAATTTATCCTTACGATTTGTGTTAAGTTATACCATGTATCCTTAGAACTACGTATAAATTTAACTCTATCTATTTTTCGGGTAAACAGTTTGGCGCCCACCATGGGGCTAAGGATAACAGTGGTTATTTGATACGAATATGCAAAAATACGCCGTTTTTGCGCTTGTTTTCGGAAGTGTCTTTGATTTTGGATTAGCAACGACTAAACTATCAATTAAATGGCCTTACCTATCGACAACGAAGCTGGTCTTCAAGATGAGAACAACAACTTGACACTCAATACTGAAAGGCCGTTTGTCAACGCTGTTGGAGCTCGAAGCGAAGTGTCGATTGACATTAATTCGCATGTGGCCATTGAGGCGAACCTACATTTTGAACCTGAAAATAGCATACATGGTGGCACTCGATCTGCAGCTCGAGATACCCATAACGTCGAGAAAAACGGCGTCAGCTTGCGTATGATTTTCGAAATGTTGCAAGCTCAACACGCAGCGATAGCTCAATTGCAGAGTCAAACCCATATAGAGAGCAGGTCGGAGCCCAGTCAACCCCGAGAAATTGCCTATACAACGGAATTAGCTATAGTGAAATCAAATGAGCAAGAGTCGAGGAATAATCCCGAAATTGCTAAGATGTTCGAAGAACTGACCAAACGAATAGAATCGGGAGAAAGGAGGATCGAAGCAAACGACAAAAAGGTGGAAACATACAGCTCCAGGGTTGATCAGATCCCGAGGGCACCACTAATATTGAAGGGCTTAGATTCGAAAAAATTCATACAAAAGCCTTTCCCCCCCGAGCGCGGCTCCTAAACCAATCCCAAAGAAGTTCTGCATGCCCGAGATTCCTAAATATAATGGAACTACCGACCCCAACGAACATGTCACCTCATACACATGTGCCATCAAAGGGAACGATCTAGAGAATGATGAGATCGAATCCGTATTATTGAAGAAATTCAGTGAAACTCTGTCAAAGGGAACAATAATATGGTATCATAATTTTCCATCTAATTCTATCGATTCTTTTGCTATGCTTGCAGATTCCTTCGTAAAAGCACACGTCGGGGCCATAAAAGTCGAGACCAGGAAGTCGGACCTGTTCAAGGTAAGACAAAAGGATAACGAGATGCTAAGGGAGTCTGTATCTCGTTTTCAAATGGAACGAATAGATCTACCACCAGACACAGACTATTGGGCTATTTAGGCTTTCACTCAAGGTTTGAACGAACAAAGTTCGATGGCTTCACGGCGGTTGAAGCATAACCTGATCGAGTACCCAGCTATCACTTGGGCCGACGTGCATAATTGGTACCAATCAAAAATCAGAGTTGAATATGATCAGTTGGTGTCTGAAACCGCTGCTCGAAGGGATATCAATCGAGAACAAGGTCCGACCAGGGATCGATATTGACCGTATAATGGAAATCACATAATCAATGAATCGAGACATAACCCCGGACAAAGTAACAAAAGAAGTGATCGGGGTCAAGGGTCTCGGGGGTTGATGAACAGAAGTGGGTTCGACAGGCCTATCGGATCTAAGGAAGCACCACGGTTATCGGAATATAACTTCAACATTGATGCATCTGCCCTCGTGTCGGCTATCGGACGCATCAAAGACGCTAAATGGCCTCGACCCCTACAGACTGACCCTGCCCAGAGGAATTTCAATCAAATATGCGAATATCATGGCACCCATGGCCACAGAACGGAAGATTGCAGGCAACTAAGAGAGGAGGTAGCCCGGTTATTCAATAAAGGGCACCTTCGAGAATGTTTAAGCGACAGGGCAAAGAACCATTTCAAAACCAGGGATTTTGTTAAACAAAACGAATAAGAAGAACCATAACACGTCATCCACATGATCATCGGTGGCGTCGATACCCCTCAAGGGCCGGTGCTTAAACGCACTAAGACACCGATTATGAGAGAAAAGCGACCTCGAACTCAGGACTACGCACATATAAGAACTTTTTCCTTCAATGATGAAGATGAAGAAGGAGTCATACAACCTCATAATGATGTACTGGTAATATCCGTACTTATGAATAAAATGAAATTTAAGCGTGTGTTAATTGATCCAGGTAGCTCGGCCAACATCATTAGACCGAAGGTTGTAGAATAGCTCGGTCTACAGGACCAGGTCGTACCTGCAACCCTGGTTCTAAACGGATTCAATATAACATGTGAAACCACCAAAGGCGAGATAATTCTGCCGATAAACATGGCCGGGAACATCCAGGAAACGAAGTTTCACGTAATCGAAGGCGACATGAGGTACAACTCCCTTTTTGGAAGGTCATGGATCCACAACATGAGAGTTGTACCTTTGACCCTACACCAGGTTCTTAAATTCCCAACATCGAGAGGAGTCAAAATAGTTTACAGAGAATAACCGGCCGCAAGAGATTTGCCGTCGAGGAAGTAAATCTGATATCCTCGCCTTCGCCAATAAAGGGATCGGACTCAAAAGGGGAACGGAATGCCAAATAGCAACCACAGACATCAGCTTTAACCCAACCAGAAAATCAGAAGATCGATGAAGATGATGATCAAAGGATCCCTCGATCCTTCGTGCTTCCCGATGATTCCGACGCTACCCAATCAACGATTGAAGAGTTGGAGCAAGTCATACTAATCGAGCATTTGCCCGAACAACTCCGATGCCACCAAATCGACGATCGAAGAGCTGGAGCAGGTTATATTAATCGAATATCTGCCCGAGAGAAATGTATACTTGGGAACGGGATTGACCCCCGAACTCAGGAAAAAACTTATTCAATTTCTTATCGATAACATAGATTATTTTACTTGGTCCCATTTAGATATAATAGGGATCCCATCGGATATAACGACGCATCGGCTAAGCCTGGACCCTAGGTTCAAACCGGTAAAGCAAAAGAGAAAACCTTAGTCCGAGGTAAAGCATGCATTCATAAAGGACGAGGTAACTAAACTTCTCAGAATAGGGTCCATTCGGGAGGTGAAATATCCCGAATGGTTAGCCAATGTAGTTGTAGTCCCTAAAAAAGGGAACAAACTTAGAATGTGTGTAGATTACAAGGATTTAAATAAGGCATGCCCTAAAGATTCTTTTCCACTACCTAACATCGATCGCATGATCGATGCCACGGCCGGCCACGAGGTCCTTACTTTTCTCGATGGCTATTCCGGGTATAATCAAATCCAAATGAACCCGGAAGACCAGGAAAAGACTTCATTTGTCACCAAGTATGGAACATATTGTTATAATGTGATGCCCTTCGGGCTAAAAAATGCAGGAGCTACTTACCAACGCATAGTAAATAAAATATTCGAAGAACAAATAGGTAAATCAATGGAAGTTTATATTGATGACATGCTAGTTAAGTCCATGTGCACAGAGGACCATTTGGCTCATTTGCAGGAAACATTCGAGATTTTAAGGAAATACAACATGAAGCTCAACCCCGAGAAAATGTGCTTTCGGGGTCGGTTCGGGCAAGTTCCTCGGCTTCATGGTATCAAATCTAGGGATCGAGATTAACCCCGATAAAATCAAGGCCATCGAAGACATCTCCATCGTAGACAGTGTAAAAGCCATGCAGAGGCTAACGGGATGGATTGCTGTTTTAGGCCGATTCATTTCAAGGTCGTCAGATCGAAATCACAAATTTTTCTCTCTACTCAAAAAGAAGAACGATTTTGCTTGGACCCCGGAATGCCAATAGGCATTAGAGGAATTAAAGTGATATCTATCGAGCCCACCACTACTTCATACTCCAAAAATAGACGAAAAACTTTGCTTGTACTTGGCAGTATCGGAAATTGCGGTAAGTGGTGTCCTAGTTCGAGAAGAGCAAGGTACGCAATTTACCGTTTATTATATAAGTCGAACCTTAGGAGAAGCATAAACTAGATATCCACACTTAGAAAAATTGGCACTTGCACTGATAAGCGCCTCTAGAAAGTTAAGATCGTACTTTCAATGTCACCCCATATGCGTATTGACCACTTACCCACTTCATAATATTTTGCACAAGCCCGAATTATCAAGCCGATTGGCCAAATGGGCCGTCGAACTCAGTGGGTACGATATCAAATATCAACCCCGTACGGCCATCAAGTCTCAAAGTTTAGCAGACTTCGTGGCCGATTTCACGCCGACCCTCGTACCCGAAGTTAAAAAAGAACTCTTATTGAAATTGGGTACATCATCGGGGGTATGGACCTTTTTCACGGATGGGGCTTCGAACATGAAGGGGTCCGGGCTAGGCATCGTTTTGAAGCCGCCCACGGGTAACACCATTAGGTAATCTATCAAAACTATTAGGTTGACTAACAACGAGGCCGAGTATGAGGCCATGATTGTAGGTCTCGAGCTAGTTAAAAGCTTGGGAGCAGAAGTCATTGAAGCCAAATGTGACTCTTTACTGGTGGAAAATCAAGTAAACAAAACCTTCCAAGTTCGAGAGGATAGAATGCAAAGGTATTTGGACAAACTGCAGGTCACTTTGCACCATTTCAAAGAATGGACTTTACAACATGTTCCATGAGAACAAAACAGTGAGGCTGATGCACTTGCAAATTTGGGATCATCAGTCGAGGAAGGCGAGATAAGCTCGGGGACTGTCGTTCAACTCTCGAGATCCGTGATCGAAGAAGGTCATGCCGAGATAAATTCAACAAACTTAACCTGGGATTAGAGGAATAAGTATATTGAATACTTAAAGAATGGAAAGCTCCCATCGGACCCTAAATATTCGAGGGCCCTACGAACCAAAGCTGCTCCATTCACATTGACTGCAGATGGACCATTATGCCGAAGGACATTCGATAGACCATTGGCAGTATGCTTAGGTCCAGGAGACACCGACTAAGTCCTACGTGAGGTGCACGAGGGCACTTGTGGAAATCACTCAGGTGCCGATTCATTAGTCCGAAAAATAATTAGGGTAGGGTATTATTGGATCGATATGGACAAAAATGCAAAGGGGTTTGTTGGAAAATATGACAAATGTCAAAGGTTTGCACCAATGATCCATCAGCCCGGAGAGTAACTTCACTCAGTCCTATCCCCATAGCCATTCATGAAGTGGGGAATGGATATCGTCGGCCCTCTGCCATCGGCCCCAGGTAAAGCTAAATTCATTTTATTTATGACTGACTATATCTCTAAATAGGTTGAAGCACAGGCGTTCGTGAAAGTAAGAGAGAAAGAGGTTATAGACTTTATCTGGGATCATATCGTATGTCGATTCGGGATACCCGCCGAAATAGTGTGTGACAATGGGAAACAGTTTGTCGGCAGCAAAGTGACGAAATTCCTCGAAGACCACAAAAAAAAGGATATTATCAACACCGTATCACCCTAGTGAAAACGGACAAGTCGAATCAACGAACAAAACTATCATTCAAAACCTAAAGAAAAGGCTGAACGACCTAAGGGAAAATGGAGAGAAATCCTACCCGAAGTTCTTTATGCATATCGAACAACATTAAAATCTAGTACGGGGCAACCCCGTTCTCCTTAGTATATGGCTTTGAAGCCTTGATTCCAGTCGAAGTCAGGGAACCCAGTGCCAGGTTTCAATATACAACAGAAGAGTTAAATAATGAGGCGCTGAACACTAGCCTCGCATTATCAGATGAAAAACGAGAAACTGCTCTCGTCCAATTGGCCGCCCAAAAGCAGCGAATCGAAAGATACTATAATCTAAGAACCAAGCTTCGCAATTTTAAACTTGGGGACTTAGTGCTAAGGAAAGTCACCCTCAGTACCCGAAATTCAAACGAAGGAAAACTAGGTCCAAACTGGGAAGGACCGTATCAGGTTCTCGAAAACGTCAGAAAAGGATCCTACAAGCTCGGTATTATAAACGGCAAAAAATTATCAAGCAATTGGAATGTGTCGCACCTAAAACGATACTACTGCTAAGGTACGACCCTCCCATATTCGTTTATATTTCGAAATTAACCCCTGCAGGAGTCCGATCAGGAGCTAGGATGGATTTTTCAATACGAAGCCCTAGGTCTGAAAGCACGCATTGCACCTTTTTTTCCCTTAGACCGGTTTTATCCCAAATGGGTTTTTCAGCAAGGTTTTTAATGAGGCAACCATTGATCGTGCTAACTTAGAAATAATTCGACAGTATCCGAGGCATCTTTACAATCGATCTCGAATACTGGGGGGGGAATTAGCCCTCAAATATATCCCAAGAAAGTTACTTCATAACAATAGGGTTTCGATAGGAAATATTGTAAGAGCCAAATAGTCAAAACGAACCATGCTCATGTAGTTGGCCCGAGCCCTAACGCGAAATATGGACACATGTATAATGACTTACAAAGAAAAATTTCTTCTTTACCAATATCTTATATCCAAGAAAGATTCCCCTATTTCGAGATTTATTATGCAAACATGCTTAAGGTAAATCAATGAGTTCGAGCACCACTCCTCAACTGTAAAGCCCAAGGGCTACACCAGCTTGAGTTCGAGCAACCATTCTCACTCGGGGACTATCTATAAGCCCACGGGCTACATTACTTCGAGTTCGAAATCACTCACTCGACTATTAAGCCTACGGGTTACGTTACTTCGAGTTTGAAATCACTCACTCGACAATTAAGCATACGGGCTACATTACTTCGAGTTCGAAATCACTCACTCGACTATTAAGCCTACGGGTTACGTTACTTCGAGCTTGAAATCACTCACTCGACAATTAAGCCTACGGGCTAAATTACTTCGAGTTCGAAATCACTCACTCGACTATTAAGCCTACGACCTGCATTACTTCGAGTTCGAAATCACTCACTCGACTATTAAGCCTACGGGCCACATTACTTCGAGTTCGAAATCACTCACTCGACTACTAATGTGATGACCCAAAAGATTATTTTATATTTTAGAGCTCGAATCTATGCTCTTAAGCCTTAAAAAACTTATTTTTACCCTCCTCTATTTGCGTGAACAGTCAGGGAAAGTTTTCGGAAAGCTTTTATGTTGAAAATTAATGAAAATAAGAATTTATGCCTTAAAAGTTGATTTTAGTTGACTTCGGTCAATATTTTTGGTAAACAGGCTCGGATCCATATTTTGATGGTCCTGGTGGGTCCGTATCGAATTATGGAACCTCGGTGTATGCTCGGAATCGAATTCGGAGGTCCCTAGCTCAAGTTATGAATTTTTGATAAAAATTAAAAGTCTGAAAATTAATTATTTTTAAGAATTGATTGATGCTTGACATTATTAGTGCCGTATCCGTATTCTAGTTTCGGAGCACGGTACAGGTTCATTATGATATTTAAGACTTGTCTGTGAAATTACGTGAGAAACGAAGCTGATTTGACGTGATTCGGACGTCTAATTGAGAAAATAGAAATTTTAAAGTGTTCTTGAGAATTTCATTTGATTTGGTGCTAAATTTGTAGTTCTAGATGTTATTTTGGCAATTTGATCGCACGAACAAGTTCGTATGATATTTTTAGACTTGTGTGCATATTTGGTTTGGAGCCCCGAGGGCTCGGGTGAGTTTCAGATAGGCCACGGAATGTTTTGGACTTTGGAAATCTGGTATTTTGCTGCAGCAGGTGTTCTGGCATGTCCTTCTTCGCGTTTGCGAAGGTACTCTTGCGAACACGAAGAGTAAATTGGGCAGCTGAAGATTTCTTCTTCGCTAACGCGAAGGCTTGGTCACGAACACGAAGCGATGGGGGCGTTACCCTTCGCAAACACGACAAGCCCATCGCGAACGCGTAGTGTTAGGCATTGGGGAGAGGGAGTCAGTCGTTCCTTCATCGCGAACGCGAGCAATGCCTCGCGAACGCGAAGGCCAGGGGGAGTAACCATCACGAACGCGAGCTAGGTCTCGCGAATGCGTAGGTTTGGCAGCCAGTATCCTTCGCGAACACGACAGTGCTCTCACGAACGCGATGAACATTGTCGCCCAACACTTAACAGAATCCAAAAACGGGATTTTAGCCAAAAATTCATTTTCTCAAAAACCAAACGGTGAGAGGTGATTTTTCAAGAACCATTTCTTCCCCAAATTGTTGGTAAGTGATTCTAAACCATTTTCTTTCAATTACCCATTACATTTCTTGAATTTTAAACCAAAAATCTAGAGTTATCATGGTAGAATTAGGGGTTAGGGTAGAAACTAGGGATTTCGGGAATTTGGGGATTTAGACCTCAATTTGAGGTCGGATTCCAAAACTAATTACGTATTCGGGCTCGGGGTTGAATAGGTAAAAGGATTTTGGTCCGAACCTCGGGTTTTGACCAAGCGGGCCCGAGGTTAATTTTTCGACTTTTTGAAGAAAAATTTGGAAAATTTAATTTATGAAAAATAATTGATTCCTTTAGCACTATTTGATATTATTGAGTCATTTTTGAATAGATACGAGTGGTTTGGAGGTGAATTCCAAAGAAAAAGCTATGATTGAGAATTAAGTGGCCTTCGCAGCGAGGTAAGTATCGTGTCTAACTTTGGCTTGAGGTAATATGTATTATGTGTTCATTTGCTACGTGTTTGGTTGTTAAATATGATGTATAGGTGAGGTGACGAGCATCTATGCATCGTTGTCGAGTCATAGCATGCGAGTAAAATTCTATTCTTGTCTATTTTGTAGCCTTAAATTCTACTATCCATGCTTATCGGGTTATTTGAAATGATGGGTGACTCATATCTGGTTTCACTAAGATTTGGTAACTTTCGAATATTGATTCAAGGTTGAGATTACATTGTGCTATGGATTATGGGTAAAATACTGGTTTCCTTGTGATACTCTTATCTATCCATTGTTATTGATTTTGTGACTGGTGAGGAGGAGTGTAAAGCATGAAGGGTGATGCCTTGCATGCATTATTTATATTGTGAGAAAGAGTGTAAATCACGAAGGGTGATGTCGTGCATGCATTATTTATATTATGAGGAAGAGTGTAAAGAACGAAAGGTGATGTCGTGCATGCATTAATTATATTGTGAGGAAGAGTGAAAAGCACGAAGGGTGATGCCGTACCGTTCTATTTATTTATTTGGTGAGGTTGCCGTTCTATTTATTTATTTGGTGAGGTTGAGAGTAAAATCACGAAGGGTAATGCGTGCAGTTTTCCTTTGCTGTTTTAATTGCTCAATTCGTTTAAGGATTTTCTGTTTAATTCTGTCTTTTCATTATTCTCACTCTTTATGCTGTATTCCCCCACTGTATGTCCCTTTCCCATTATTTTTGCGTTATTGCTTTATTTACTGTTGTTGCCACTAGCATGATTATAGTGTTCAGGTTATATGTGGGTGTCTTTTCCTAGCCTCGTCACTACTTCGCCGAGGTCAGGCTCGACACTTACCAGTATATGGGGTCGGTTGTACCAATGCTGCACTCTGCACTTTCTGTGCAGATTTTGATACCGGCTCAGGTTGATCGAGATTTGCTACTGGTCCGCTATCCGGAGACTCAAGGTAGATCTGTCGGCGTTCACAGACCTTGAAGTCCATGTCTATCTTTTATGTCCTACTATTTTCTTTCATTAAGACAGTTGTATTTCTTTCACACTAATACTTGTAGTAAATTCTAGAATGCTCGTGAATTGTGACTCCAGATCCAGGTGGTAGTAATTAATACAGTTTTATGATATTCCGCACTTATTATATTTTATCTTAGTTAATTATTGTTATTTACTGAATGGAAATAAGGAATTGGTTTAACAATTTTTCTAACGTTGGCTTGCCTAGCTAGTGAAATGATAGGCGCCATCACGGTCCCGTCGATGGGAAATTTTGGGTCGTGACAGTTGGTATCAGAGCCCTAGGTTGCTTAGGTCTCACGATTCACGAGCAAGCTTAGTAGAGTCTGGAGGATCGACACGGAGATGTCTATGCTTATCTTCCAGAGGCTATGAAGTTTAGGAACAAGTTTCACTTCTATTCTTCTCTGTCGTGCAATTTTGCTTTCTCAATACTGATTGAACTCTTCTACTCTTATTCTCTCGCAGATGGTGAGAACACGTACCGCTTCCTCAGCTGAGCAGCAGCCAGAGCCTCCAGTGGCAGCTCCTACGCGGGGCAGAGATCGAGGTCGAGGCCGTGCCAGAGGCCGAGGTAGGGGCAGAGCTCAGCCTAGAGCCCGAGCAGCAGCCCCAGCAGTGGAGCCTCAAATAGAGCTTGAGGAGGAGGTTCCAGCCCAGACTGTTCCTGCCAGACCAGCTCAGGTTCCGGAGGGGTTCATTGCTACCCTAGTACTTCAGGACGCTTTGGTCCGTTTGGTGGGCCTTATGGAGAGTGTGGTCCAGACTGGCGCATTTCCCATGGCACCAACAGTCTCTCAGGCTGGAAGAGGAGCCCAAACTCCCACCACTCCCGCTACGGAGCAGATAGCTCCCCAGTATCAAGCTCCAACAGCTCAGCCAGTCGGATTAGTTCAGCTGGTTATTGCGGCACAGGTCGGAGATGGGCCAGCTATGTCTTCCGAGGCTTTATGGAGATTTGAAAGGTTTATCAAGCTCTTTCCTGTTCACTTCAGTGGTGCTCCTTCAGAGGATCCCTGGGAGTATCTTGACAGCTGTCACGAGGTTCTACGGAACATGGGTATAGTAGAGACCAATGGGGTCGATTTTGCTGCATTTCAGATGACTGGTTCTGCCAAGAAATGGTGGAGAGATTACTTGTTAACCAGACTAGCTGGGTCGTCTGCTCTTACTTGGGACTAGTTCTCTCAGCTCTTCATAGAGAAGTTTCTGCCTATCACATTGAGAGAGGAGCGTCGTCGTCAGTTTGAGCGTCTCCAGTATGGCAGTATGACTGTTACTCAATATGAGACTCGTTTTGTAGATTTGGCCTGTCATGCTATTCTTCTGCTTCCCACCAAGAGATAGAGAGGATGAGGAGGTTTATTGATGGACTTGCTCAGCCTATCAGATTGCAGATGGCTAAGGAGACTGGGAGTGAGATTTCTTTTCAGGCGGCTGCTAATATCTCCAGATGAGTCGAATTGGTTCTTACTCAGGGAGGTCAGGGGTTTGACAAGAGACCTCGTCATTCCGGTGAATTCAGCGGTGCCTCACCTAGAGGCAGGAGTACTTTTGGTAGAGGCCATCCTCCCAGGCCATTTCATTCAGCGCTCCAGGCATCCCATGGTGCCTCAGGTGGTCGTGGACCTCAGATGCATTATCCCAACCAGCTAGCATACAGTGCACCACCAGCTCCTATTAGTGCACCTCCACTCCATAGTCATCAGGGTGGTTATTCAGGTCAAGAGGGTCAGTTTCAGGGTCAGCAGTCACAACAGCCGAAGTTATGTTATACTTGTGGCGATCCGAGGAACATTGCTAGATTTTGCCCTCGGGCAACGGGCAGCTCACAGCATCAGAGTTCTCGTGCCATGGTTCCGGCACCAGTTGCTGCACCACCTACTTAGCCAGCCAGAGGCAGATGTCAGGCAGCTAGAGGTAGAGGCCAGAATGTTAGATGTAGAGGTCAGGCCATTAGAGGTGGAGACCAGCCAGTTATAGGCCGTCCCGAGGATGTAGTTCAGGGTGGTGTTATGCTTTTCCAGTAAGGCCTGAGGCTGAGTCATCTGACGTTGTTATCACAGGTACTGTTTCAGTTTGCAGTAGAGATGCTTCAGTTCTATTTTATCCGGGATCTACTTACTCCTATGTGTCATCCTATTTTGCTTCCTATTTGGTTGTGCCCCGTGATTCTTTGAGTGCTCCGGTGTATGTGTCCATACCAGTGGGAGATGCTATTGGTGTAGATCATATTTATCGTTCATGTGTGGTCACCCTTGGGAGTCTTGAGACTCGCGTAGATCTTCTACTTCTCGACATGGTTGATTTTGATATCATACTGGGTATGGATTGGCTGTCACCTTATCATGCTATACTAGATTATCACGCCAAGACGGTGACCTTAGCCTTGCGGGGGTTGCCTCGATTAGAGTGGAGAGGGAATCTTGGCCATTCTGCCAGCAAGGTTATCTCTTATGTGAAGGCTCGGCAAAAGGTCAAGAAGGGGTGTCTAGCTTATTTGGATTATGTCTGGGATTCTAGTGTGGAGGTTCCTTCCATAGATTCGGTGTCGGTTGTTCATGAGTTTCCAGAGGTGTTTCTTGCAGACCTGCCGGGGATGCCACTCGACAGGGATATTGATTTCTGCATTGATTTGGCTCCGAGCACTTAGCCTATTTCCATTCCGCCATATCGCATGGCCCTACTAGAGTTGAAAGAATTGAAGGAGCAGTTGCAAGATTTGCTTGATAAGGGCTTCATTAGACCTAGTGTCTCGCCCTGGGGTGTACCTGTGTTGTTTGTGAAGAAGAAAGACGGATCGATGAGGATGTGTATAGATTATCGGCAGTTGAACAAAGTCACCATCAAGAACAAGTATCCATTGTCGAGGATTGATGATTTATTTGATCAGCTTCAGGGTGCCAAGGTGTTTTCAAAGATTAATTTGAGATCTGGCTACCATCAGCTGAGGATTAGGGCATCCGATGTTCCTAAGACAGCTTTTCGGACTCGGTATGGGCATTATGAGTTTCTACTGATGTCATTTGGGCTGACAAATGCCCCAGCAACATTCATGGATTTGATGAACCGGGTGTTCAAACCCTACTTGTATTCCTTTGTGGTTGTGTTTATTGATGATATCTTGATCTACTCCCATAGTCGAGAGGAGCATGAGCAGCACCTTCGGATCGTCCTTCATACTCTGAAAGACAACCAGTTATATGCTAAGTTCTCAAAATGCGAGTTTTGGTTGAGTTCAGTTGCTTTCTTGGGTCACGTTGTATCAGAAGAGGGTATTCAGGTGGATCCTAAGAAGATTGAGGTAGTCCAGAACTGACCTAGACCCACATCAGCTACAGAGATCCGTAGTTTCCTGGGTTTGGCGGGCTATTACCGTCGATTTGTGAAGGGGTTTTCATCCATAGCAGCCCCATTGACTAGATTGACCCAGAAGGGTGCCCCGTTCAGGTGGTCAGACGAGTGTGAAGCGAGCTTTCAGAAGCTCAAGACTGCTTTGACTACGGCACCAGTATTGGTGTTACCCACAGGTTCAGGATCTTATACAGTATACTCTGACGCATCTCGTATTGGTCTGGGTGCGGTATTGATGCAGGGTGGCAATGTTATTGCATATGCTTCACGGCAGCTGAAGGTTCACGAGAAGAATTACCATGTTCATGATCTAGAACTAGCATCCATTGTTCACGCGCTGAAGATTTGGAGGCACTATCTTTACGGCGTGCCATGTGAGGTATTCACTGATCATCGGAGCTTGCAGTATTTGTTCAAGCAGAAGGAACTCAATTTGAGGCAGAGGAGGTGGCTGGAGCTATTGAAAGACTATGATATCATCATATTGTATCATCCTGGGAAGGCCAACATGGTGGCCGACGCTTTGAGTAGAAAGTTAGTAAGTATGGGTAGCCTTGCATATATTCCAGTTGGTGAGAGATCACTTGCATTGGATGTTCAGGCCTTGGCCAACCAGTTCGTGAGGTTAGATGTTTCTGAGCCCAGCCGTGTTCTAGCTTGTACAGTCGCTCGGTTTTTTTTTTTAATGTATCAGAGATCGGCAGGATGACGATCCGCATTTACTTGTCCTTAGAGACATAGTGCGGTACGGTGGTGCCAAGCAGGTTACTGTTGGAGATGACGGAGTTTTGAGGATGTAGGGTCGAATTTTTGTGCCTAATATGGATGGACTTCGTGAGTTGATCCTTGAAGAGTCCCACAGTTCCCGGTATTCTATTCATCCGAGCACCACCAAGATGTATCAGGACTTGAGGCAGCATTATTAGTGGAGGCGAATGAAGAAGGACATAGTTGCCTATGTACCTCAGTGCCTAAATTGCCAGTAGGTAAAGTGTGAGCATCAGAAACCTGGTGGTTTACTTCAGATGTTAGAAATTCTTGAGTGGAAATGGGAGCGTATCACTATGGATTTTGTTGTTGGACTCCCATGGACTCAGATGAAGTTCGATGCAGTTTGGGGCATTTTATTCTTGTGGCAGTTACCTATTCCTTAGAGCGGTTGGCAGAGATTTACATTCATGAGATCGTTCGTCTTCACGGTGTGCCCGTGTCTATCATACCCAATTCAGCGTGAGTTGGGTATGCAGGTTGAGTTGAGCACATTATTTCATCCTCAGACGGACGGACAGCCCGAGCGTACCATTTAGATCTTGGAGGATGTGCTCCGCGCTTGTGTTATAGACTTCGGTGGATCGTGGGATCAGTTCTTGCCCCTTGCAGAGTTCACCTACAACAACAGCTACCAGTCGAGCATTTAGATGGCTCCCTATGAGGCATTATATGGTAGGCGGTGTCGGTCGCCAGTTGGGTTGTTCGAGCCGGGAGAGGCTCGGTTGTTGGGCACAGACTTAGTACAAGATGCCTTCGATAAGGTCAAGATTATTCAGGATCGACTTCGCACAGCTCAGTCCAGGCAGAAGAGTTATGCTGATTGTAGAGTTCGTGATGTTGCATTCATGGTCGGAGAGAGAGTGTTACTTCGGGTATCACCCATGAAGGGTGTAATGAGGTTCAGAAAGAAGGGCAAGTTGAGCCCTAGGTATATCGGACCTTTTGAGATTCTGGAAAGAGTAGTAGAGGTGGCTTACAGGCTTGCGTTGCCACCTAGTTTAGCAGTTGTTCATCCGGTATTCCATGTGTCCATGCTTCGAAAGTATCACGGCGATCCGTCCCATGTGTTAGATTTCAGCTCTGTCCAGTTAGATAAGGATTTGACTTACGAGGAGGAGCTGGTGGCAATTCTAGCCCGGCAAGTTCGCTAGTTGAGATCAAAGAGTTACCCTTCAGTTCGAGTGCAGTGGAGAGGTCAGCCTATTGAGGCAGCTACTTGGGAGTCTGAGTCTGATATGTGGAGTAGATATCCCCACCTTTTCACCAGCCCAGGTACTTTTCTATGTCCGTTCGAGGACGAACGATTGTTTTAGAGGTGGAGAATGTGATGACCCAAAAGGTCATCTTATGTTTTAGAGCTCGAATCTGCGCTCTTAAGCCTTAAAAATCTCATTTTTACCCTCCTCGATTTGCGTGCGCAGTCCGAGCAGGTTTCCGAAAAGCTTTTATGTTGAAAATTGATGAAAATAAGAATTTATGCCTTAAAAGTTAATTTTAGTTGACTTCGGTCAACATTTTTGGTAAACTGGACCGGATTCGTATTTTGACGGTTCCGGTGGGTCCGTATCGTATTATTGGACCTGGGCGTATGCCCTGAATCGAATTTAGAGGTCCCTAGCTCAAGTTATGAATTTTTGACAAAAATTAGAAGTTTGAAAATTATGATATTTAAGACTTGTCTGTGAAATTTGGTGAGAAACGGAGTTTATTTGACGTGATTTGGACGTCCAGTTGAGAAAATAGAAATTTTAAAGTGTTGTTGAGAATTTCATTTGATTTGGTGCTAAATTCGTAGTTCTATATGTTATTTTGGCGATTTGATCGTGCGAGTAAGTTCGTATGATGTTTCTAGACTTGTGTGCATGTTTGGTTTGGAGCCCTGAGGGATCGGGTGAGTTTCGGATAGGCCACGGGATGTTTTGGACTTTGTAAATCTGGTATTTTGCTGCAGCAGATGTTCTGGCATGTCCTTCTTCGCGTTCGCGAAGGCGAAGAGTAAACTGGGCAGCTGAAGATTTCTTCTTCGCGAACGCGAAGCGAAGGGGGCGTTACCCTTCGCGAACACGACAAGCCCATCGCGAACGCGTAGTGTTAGGCATTGGGGAGGGGGAGTCAGTCGTTCCTTCATCTCGAACGCGAGCAATGCCTCGCGAACGCGAAGGCCAGGGGGGAGTAACCATCGCAAATGCGAGTTGGGTCTCGCGAATGCATAGGTTTGGCAGCCAGTATCATTCGCGAACACGACAGTGCTCTCGCGAACACGATGAACACTGTCGCCTAGCACTTAACAGAATCCAAAAAAGGGATTAACCTCTTTCTCTGCAGCAAAGCGGTCCATACCTTCTTTAACTTCAAGGACACTGCCTCCTCACGGAGTTTCTCGATCATCTCAATTTTTTGCTGCAGCTGTGAGACCGAAAAATTAGCCATCATTCCGGTATTGAGCCCATAGGATTTTAAAAATATCATTACCTGCTCAGACAGATCGGTTTGATCTTGGTGAACCTTAGCCAACTCAGCTCGGAGATCTTTGATTTCCTCTCCCCTTTGCCCTAAGAGAAGTTTAAGGGAGTTCTTCTCCTCCGAGACCTGTTGAAGATCGGCCTCGAACCGATGTAGCTCAGCTCGAGATCGAGAACATGCTTCTCGATGGACCGCCACGGCCTGCAAAGAAATAAGAAAAGAATTTAGGAAAGAATAGCGAAACATAAAAAGAAATATCGACAAAGAGAGTTAAGAGCTTACCCGATTTAGAGCTAGCTGCACTTCACAGAGAAGGCCCGACACATCACTAGGTCCAGCAGCGTCCTCGACCCCAGTAAACAGATCACGGAAAGGGTCCTCCCCTTCATAAGACCGGCTCATCTCGAGGGTCCCCAAAGTTTGGGCTTCCCGAATAGCCCCTTCGGAAAAGGTAGGGAGAGTGGGCAAACCTACGATTACAATTGCCCCAAGTGACTCGCTTGGAGCGTTCTCCTCAGTTCGGAGAGCTTCAGGACCGGCCCCTTCCGATATACCCACCGTTTGTCGACTTCGGTAGGAATCATCCTCGATCTCTAATGATGCGGGGACTTTGCCCGAGCCTTCCTCCGATATCTCCTCGGTCTGAGGCGGAGCCTTATAAATCACCATCGATTCATCCACCTTTGGGGCATCGGTGCTTTTCTTTATTCGGACCGCCAGCACAGACCCGTCGTTTTTTCTTCTTCTTAGTTTCCATCCCTTAGACGTAGAACTGATTCTACAGTCAAAGGAATGGTACTCTTCTTCGGCTTACGAGCCGTCCTCGTCTTCAATTTTGGATCTTTGGGAGCGGAGGCCCTTTTCCTCTTATTATCCTTCACCGGCTTTGGAACAGAGGCCGAAGCCTCTTCCTCGACGGACAAGGGCCTCAAAATCACATTTTTGCCCACACCTACATACGGGAAAATTTATTGAAGTATATGAAAAGCATCTCGTTCAAACTACCAAAAAAATACGAGAAAGGGGATTACCATGATTTTTGACCTCCCATCGACCCTTTGACAAATCACGCCATGAGCGCTCGGCGTATGTGGAGGTCTAAGCCAGATCTCGTACCCATTTCTTGAGATCGGGAACTGTGCCGAGCATCCAGGGAACCGCTGCATCACGAAAAGGGGATATCGGTGAGAAAAGAAATGAAAGAGCAAAATAGTAGGAGCTAACAGCAGAATTGCACTTACGCTTCATGTTCCACTCCTCGGGAAAAGGCATCTTGTCAGTTGGAATCAGGTCCGAAGTCCTTATTCGAACGAACCTGCCCGTCCAGCCTCGATCCCTGTCCTCGTCTATGCTCGAGAATAAAACCTTGGTATCCCGACATTGAAGTTTTATTAACCCTCATCGAAAAAGGCGAGGACAGTACAATCGGATGAGATGGTCGAGGGTAAAAGGCATCCCCTCGATTTTGTTCACGAAGTATCGGATCAAAATAATGATCCGCCAAAAATAAGGGTAGATCTGGCCTAGGGTTATTTGGTATTGATGGCAGAAGTCAATAATAATGGGGTTGAGGGGACCTAACGTGAAAGGGTAAGTATACACACTTAACAACCCTTTCACGTAAGTGGTGATATCTTCGTCAGAAGATAAGAACACACACCCAAGGAACGCACTCCTCAGGCCGTGGCTCTACCAGTGTTTTGTCGGCGACAGGCTGTGAAGAAGAAGCTTTCCCTTTCTGAGGAATGATTTGTGATATTTTCGCCATTTTTGAATTTAAAGGTCGAGAATAGAAGAAAGTGACAAAGATTTGGTAGTTTTGAAGAAGGATTTTTGCAGAAAGGAATCACAGATCTGCGAATGAACTCAGAATATACGAAAAAGAACTTGGAAAATTTGGAAGATTGAAGATGTAAAAGTGATAAATGGTAAAAGGAAGAGCTATTTATAGATTAAAGCAATGGCGGTTCAATATCAACGGTGGCCGGCTACCGTCTGACATGCATTAAATGCCTTGAAAAACTAAACCGACAGGACAACTATCACGTGCGTCATGATCAAGCCCAATGTGAACATCAGCTCATATCTGATCGAGCCGTTGTGAAATCATGTCGTTTCTCACTACATCCTTCCCGAGAAACAAGGGAACTATCTGTATAAGGTAAAAACCGGTTAGTCCTTCGTACGAATTGGTTTAAATGGTAATACATTGGATCGGAGAAGCGTCTTCATAGTATCAGGTTGAGGTCCGAAATCAGGTCACCAAGCTTCGAGCCCAAGGGACCGATCAATGTCGAACTCGATATCATTATCAAGCTCGAATCCAAGTCGAACTATGATGCAAAGTAAAGTTATCGAGCTTATGAGTCAGAGACCGACCAACATTGACCCCGAATCAATACAAGGATCCGAATCAGAATCGAGCTCGAGTCACGATCGAGAGCTCGAGTCAAGACCGAAAGCTCGAGTCAATATCGAGCTCATAGACAAGAGCCGTTGTAATCTCACTAGAGGAGAGAATCCTCACAGGAATTATGGAAAAGCTAATTTATCATGGGTCCCCCACTATGTATTTTTAATTATATCTAAAGTAAGATCCCTCTACTATAAAGGGGATGATTATTATTTCTGTAAGGACCAAGTTTTTGCTTACATTGTAACTCAAATACCATACACTCCTATATTGAAGGGTTATTCTTTTTGGCTTCATAGATTAATTCATCTTGCTTAGTCCTTAAATTATCTTCTTTCCAACCTTGTGTATTTTTCATTCTTTACAATCCGTATTTGATACTTTCAATTTATCCTGACGATTTGTGTTAAGTTATATCACGTATCTTTAGAATTACGTATAAATTCAACTCTATCCATTTTTCGGGTAAACACTCCGATTACTAAATTAAAAGAAGTGCTAGAAATTTTAAACTCACGACGTTCTTTGTTCATTAGTCCTTTTTTTTTTTTCCCTTTCTTATCTTGAAACTAGGGCGTTTCATGTTACGTTAACGACAGCCTGTTTCATACAATTACCTATGACATGTTCCTAATTCATTTGTAAATCTAACATATTTCTTTTGTTTTATATAATTATACACATGTTAATGTAATAAAACAGTGAAACATATCCAGTAATTTTATGCAGCTTACTTTTCTTTTTTCAAGCTTACAACGCTTTATGTCACGTCAAAAGATTAATAAACTAATTTACTTTGCATTCCTCTTTTCCGATGTTATCAATAAAATCTTGAGTTCGGTTATTTTTAAGTTAGAATAAGGTTCTGGGTTCGAGTCACGCTAAAGGGAAAGTGAGAAACACTATAGATAAACACTAGCCGATTAGATATGAGCTAATAAATATTTAACTCCTTTTTTCTTTTATTTTCTTTTTCTCTTCATAATCTAATTTCATTTTTTTCTTTTTTTCATTCTTCTTCTTTTTTTATACAATAAGAAAAAATAACTAATATATTAAATATTATTTTTATTTTTTAATATAACTGGTATAATATATAGTTTTTTTAAATCAATTATTAGAATAACTTATACATTATAAATATTTTCTCTTCTCTTTTTTGCTTTCATTTTTTTCATTTTAAATTTCATTTATTATTATTTCAATTCATTTTTTTATTTTCTTTTTTTATCATAATCTAATTCTGCACACATTTTTGGCTCCTTTAGTTTTGTTATTTTTATTTATTTGTTTTTTTATATACTAACTATTAGGAAATAACTTACTTTAGCATATATTATATCTAAAATAATATATTAGTAGCATTTGAATTATGTTATTGTAGTATACTATGTTACCTGCATGCTATATATCATATAAGGTATATGATATCGAGAACTCTGTTAGAAAATTGTAAAAGGACACATTGATTATTTTTTGAAAATTTTAAAAAATGCCAAATTTAACTATATTGTTACATTATACCATATGATATAATAGTATATTGTTGCAGTAAATTATACACTATTAAATTAAATATTATATACCAAAATGGTATATAGTATGTTATTTTGGTATATAGTATAAATTAGTTTTCTTCGCTAGTTCAACTCAATTTCAACCTAAATTTCAAAAATTTACTCCAGAATTTTCACCATTTGACTCAAACTTTAACCACAACCTTCAATCAAATATTTCAAACTAAATATTTTGGTTTAAGAAAAAAAAATTAAAAACATGAGAAAAGTTGAAAAAGAACTCAAGAAAATTTCAAAAACATTATAGAAAGACCAAATGGTAAGAGTATACCGTTACGTTATATTGTATAATGTAACAGTATACTATTGAAAGAAATGTATACCAAAATGGTATATAGTATATCATTTTGGTATACAGTACAAATTATTCGTCGTCAGTTCAACATAATAAAGTATACACTATTGAATTAAATATTATATACCAAAATGATATATAGTACATTATTTTGGTATATAGTACAAATTAGTCTTTTTCGCTAGTTCAACTCAATTTTAACTTACCTTTAAAAAATCTACTCCATAATTTTCACCAAATTGACTCAAACTTTAGCCACAACCTCCAATAAAATATTTCAAACTAAATATTTTGGTTTAAGAATTTTTTTTTTTTAAAAAAACATGAGAACCCTGTTGAAAAGTTGAAAAAGAACTCGATAAAAATTTCAAATAATTCTAAAATGATCAAGTTGTAATAGTATATCGTTACATTATATAGTATACTATAACAATATACTATTGGAAAGAACTGTATACCAAAATGGTATATAGTATATCATTTTGGTATACAATACAAATTTTTCTTCGCCGGTTTAACTCGGCTTTAACTCAAATTTAAAAATTTTACTGTAAAATTTCTACAAAATTTACAAATATTTAGCTACAACCTTAAATCCTCTATGATACTAACATGGTATATATCATATACTTATAGGGTATCATAGATGACTGGTTCACATATACTAGCAAGGTATATAAATATACCAACTAGGTATATTACTACTTCTCTATAGAACTCCATCAAACATCTCTTCTAAGAATTATTTTTTTTTTTTGTAAAAAGCATGACAAATTTATTAAAATATTTAAAAAGGATCCAGTTAAATTTTTTGAAAAATTTAAAAATGACCAAATTGAAACAGTATATTATTACATTATATTGTGTGCTATAACAATATATTATTGAAATAAATTATATACTGTTAAATTATATATTATATACCAAAATAGTATACAATATATCAAAATAATATCTTGTATTTTTTATTCAACAATATACTATTATATTATACTATATACTATAACATTGTATTATCGTAATTAATTATATACCAAAATAGTATACAATATATCCTTTTGGTATACAATATAAACTCGTCCTTTTCGCTAGTTCAACCCAATTTCAACCCAAAATTATAAAATATACTCTAAAATCTCCACCAAATTGATCCAAAATATAATCACAACCTCCAATCAATATTCAAGAACACTCTAATCACAATTGGATCAAAATAACTACAAACTCAACAAATCTAATTAGTGAGTGTCAAGCTTCAAGATACTTCAATGATGGATTTAATTTTCTCACAATAAAATCTTCAAAAATTAGCATTAATATCATGATCTACACATCAAAGAACAATACCCAATAAATTTCAACAACACTCCAAACACGCATGAAAATTCTAATCTTAGTTAGATTGTACATATTATTTTTTGTTTTACTTTTAGGAGATAAAATAAATTATGGAGCGTAAATTAAAAAAAAGGTGGGTGATGGCAGCAAGAAAAAGGTACAATACAAACATCATGCAATTGCTATCTTTTTGTGACTGAAATTCATATTTGAAAATTGTGATTTTTCATGAAGTGAAAGAGGAAAAACGATTTTGAAACTTTTTAAAAGTATTTTATGTTTCTCCTTGAGAAATGAGAATTGATGACATGATGAAAAGGAAAGCTAATTATGTAACGACCCGACTGGTCGTTTTGAGCTCTAACGTGTCATTCGGCGGTTTGTGGCCATGAGCAGTTTCACTTCGGGTATTATGACTTGTAAGAGAATTCTAATTTCGGAAGCCTTAAGTTGGAAAAATTGACTAAAGTGTGATTTTTGAGTAAACGACCTCGGAACTGGGATTTGAAGGTTCCAACAGGTTCGCATGATGATATTAGACTTGGGCGTATGTCCGGATCGGGTTTTGGATGACCCAGGAGTGTTTCAGCGCTTATTGTAGAAGTTGGCATTTTGGAAGAATTTCATAAATTTGGGTTGAAGTGTATTTCAATGTTATCAATGTCCATTTGGGATTTTGAGTCTGGGAATAGCTCTGTATGGTGATTATGGTATTGGGAGCGCGTCCGGAAGTGGATTCGGAGGTCCATAGGTCATTTTGGGGTCATTTGCGGAAGTTAGAAATCTGAAGGTTTATGAGAAGTTTGTCCGGGAGTGAACTTTTTGACATCGGGGTCGGAATCCAATTTTGGGAGTTGGAGTAGGTCTGTAATGTCGAATGTGACTTGTGTGCAAAATTTGAGGTCAATTGGACATGATTTGATGGGTTTCATCATCGAATGTAGAAGTTTGAAGTTCTAAAATTCATTAAGTTTGAATTGGGTGCGATTTATGATTTTGATATTGTTTGATGTGATTTGAGACCTCGAGCAGGTCCGTGTTATGTTATGGGACTAGTTTGTGCGATTTGGACAGGGTCCCAGGGGCCTCGGGTGTGTTTCAGGATAGTTTCGAATCATTTCGGGCTGTTTTAGACTGCTGTTGCTGGTGTCTGGTGTCCTTCTTCGCGAACGCGAAGGAAGTCCCGCATTCGCCTAAAGGAAATTGTGAGGCTGTTGGATTGGCCTTCGCGAACACGAGCAAGTGGACACGAACGCGAGGCAAGAGCTGGGCAAGCCTTCGCGAACACGGCCAAGGCGATACAAACGCGAAGAAGAAAGGGGGATGGGCCTAAGGCCATTTGGCCTACGCGAACGCGTATAAGGGAATGCGAACGCAAAGGGTCTGGGCAGCTGGCCTTCGCGAACGCGATCAGAGTTTCGCGAATGCGAAGTGAGATTTTTGGGCGTGAGGTTGTTGAGCCTCGCGAACGCGATGGATGTGCCGCGTTCGCGAAGAAGGGTCGCATGGGCAGTGAGGTTTTTAAAAGACGTGATTTAGTCATTTTCCTCCATTTTTTATTTAGTTGGGCGATTTTTAGAGCTCTTGAAAGGGAGATTTTCGTCATCTATATCAAGGTAAGTGATTCCCACCTATTGCAAGTTAAATATTTGGATTATATATGGATTTAGACTTAAAAATTTGTGGAAATTTGGGATTTTGAAGAAAAATCTAGAAATTGATATTTTGGATTTTTGACCACGAAATTGGACATGGAATTTGGAATAAAGTATATATTTAAGTTCATGGTGTTATGGGTAAATCTTATCTTCAAATATTTTTGGAATCCGGGCACGTGGGCTCGAGGGTTGCTTTTTCGATTTTTCGAGCGGAGTTGAAAATTGTTATAAATTGATTAATTATGAGTATTAGAGTATATTTTTATTGGGTTGCATCTTATTTGACTAGTTTTGGATTGGCGGTCACCGATTTGAGGTGTTAAGGTGGTGTTGGAGCCGGTTTTGGAACGTCGGAGTGAGGTAAGTCTCCTATCTAACTCTATGAAGGGGGAAAATACCCCCAGGTATTGTATGTTGATGTGTGCTACTTGTTGTGGGGTCTACGTACGCGCGAGGTGACGAGAGCCCGTACGTAGCCACATTTATGTTATTGTCCGGGTAGGCTTAGGTTCACATCATGTTGTAGCTGCACTATTTGAGCATTTTCTCGCCTATTAAATTCCTCTATTTTACATTCCCACTTTAGACTAGACTTGCTATTATAGAGACTTCATGAGTTCACGATTAGTTACCGAATAACTTTACTCCTCCTACGGCATGTTTTCATGATATATATATATATATATATATATATACTTCATTGAAAGGTTTTTATTAAAGAAATTGCATCTCACACGTTTATTCGTGAGTGGGGTCAAGGAACCGTCAAAGCTTCTTATTCTAATGGGATCGGGCCGTTCGCCTCGGCAGGATTATGTATTTCACTCTTATGGGATCGAGCCATTCGACTCGGCAGAATTATGTATTTCACTCTTATGGGATCGGGCCGATCTCCTCGGCATGATTTACGTACCACACTCTCATGGGATCGGGTCGTTCGCCTCTGCAGTTTAATAGATGTATCTATGGTTCGGGCCGTTCGACCCTCGACAGTGCACAGTTTAAATTTTTATGTTGGATCGGGCCGTACGCCTCGATATCTTCTATATCATATCCTCATGGAATCGTGCGTAATCTTTGGCAAGAAGCCAATGTATCTGTGAGTTTTTCCGATTTGAGTTATGACAATCTATCTGATGAAATCCACTATATCTATATATATGCTCCGGTTAAGGAGGGAATTTCTAATTGAGAGCTTGAGTTCTTCATAAAGAGGGGGATTTGTACCACCTGATTCATACTTGCTTATCTCACTTATTTACTCTGCCTCATATTTACTTACCTCTTTACTGTACTTGATATTATTGGACCACTAGTGAGTGTCGATGTCGACCCCTCATCACTACTTCTCCGGGGTTAGGCTAGATACTTACTGGGTACACGTTGATTACGTACTCATACTACACTTGCTGCACATTTTTGTGCAGGTACATATGTGACTAGTGGCCTTGTGAGAGCAGAGGCATGTATGCACGCGGGGAATTACGTGAATGGCATTCCATATTATGACTCGCAGCCAACAGAGTCTCCCTCACAGTATTTATATTTTTCCTGTCTAAGTTGTATTTTCGGACATATGTTGTACTTTATTTTTACTTCTTAGTTGATGCTCATACACTGGTGACACCAGTTTTTAGGGTAATTATGGGTTGTTCTATATTAAAATTATTAAAAATATTATTATTTACATTGTAGATTTCATCTTTTACTGTTTAATTGAAGAAAAATATAATTTCTAAAATATTAAGATGAGAACCAACTTAAATAGTTATTGTTGGCTTACCTGACAGTGGTGTCTGGCGCCATCACGACCTTAATGGATTTTGGGTCGTGACAATATGGTATTAGAGCGCTAGATTCACTTAGGTCTCACGAGTCATGAGCGAGTCTAGTAGAGTCTTGCGGATTGGTACAGAGACGTCTGTACTTATCTTCGAGAGGCTACAAGGTTGTTAGGAGCACTTCCCTTCTTGATTCCTCATCGTGCGAATTGATTCTTTTGAAGCTTGTACTTTTATTTCTTTCCTATTCAATCTTATGCGACGTGAAGCTCTTGTTATAGATTGGGAATCGGGAAATTGTCATGGTACTACAGAGGTGGTGCAGGATGTCTCTGCCTGCGTGTTTGATTGGGCTATTACCGTCGCCTTGCGGAAGGTCGTCCTGTCATTTCAGCTCAGCATCAGTATTTCCTATGGTTTTGAGATTTGGCATTGATTGTTATGATAATTCGTGCGTTGTTATCGCACCGTGTTTGTGTAATGGTAGGATGCCTATCTATGCGTCGAGGTAGTGAATGAATTGAAGGGAGGTTTTACTAAGTGCATGATTCAGAGGCTAAGTGTTTTATTTCCAGCGGAGGAAAGGCAATCGGACTATGAGTGTTTGGGTTGATGGAGTAACGAGACTTGGTATTTTGAGCGTGGTGGAGATCTCAATTATGATGTGGCGTCATCGCCCTTGTTAAACGCATTAAGGTTCGTCGGTGTTATGATTTTCTTCAATTTGCCTTTGGGGCAGGGTATTGTGGAATAGTGCCGGGGAAGCGGCTGTTAGAGATCGCGGTGTGCAGTGGTTCACGATCGAATCGGTGTTCCTAGTGTTGATGGTTCGAGAAGGATGATCTTCAGAGAGGCTTTAAAGTTGGTAGCAATCTATTGGTTCAAATGTTATAGAGACGGATTTTGATTCAAGGCAACAACTGGGCAGTGGAGGATGAGGAAGGACATGTGCAAGGTGTCTTGTGGTGGGTAAATTTCTGGGAGGCCAAGTGTGAGAAGCGGAAGTCGAGTAGTTGCTTAAAGGAGAAGGTTTGACCAAAGTGGGAGAGTGGCAGAGTATCATATGGGTTCTGTTGTAGGATAGCTATACGTCTTGGGGAAAGTTTAGAGTGATTTGGGATTTATGGTGGACAGTGACTGGGCCTACAGACTAATTTGAAATATTGGCTGCTATACTGAGGAAGGTTGGATACGACAGAAAGGAGTTGCTTGATATGAAGAGGGATGCAACATGACTTTGAATTTGAAATGTATTATCACATCCTTAGTTGATGTCATTGGGGAGCGAACAAACTTGTACAGCTGGTGAATGAGCACTGGATCAGGATGGTTTACTGATTTTGTGGTGTTGACGGAGCTTCTACGAAAAATTCTACTGGCTATCCAGTAACAAGTGGAATATGTGAATGTGGCTAGTGATTCAGAATGTTCACGAAATGTTTAACAGGAGGATTTCGAGAAATTTGGCAGGTCGATTGTGCGGGCTCATGACTATGAGGAAGGAGAAATAATGGTGGGTTCCGGGGTTATGTAATTGTAGCTTTAAGCTAAGTGGGAGAACCCCACCGTCTACAATTGGATTGCATGGTTGCCTACTTGTGAGGTTTCTGGTTATCAACATATTGGTGGGTTATTACGACTAAGGAAAGAAAATACCAGTGGTAATTTGAGCAAAGGATTGGAGGAATGTGTGTAATACTTGGGCCTTATCGGTTCATGTTCAGTTTTGAGAAGACTCAGAGTTTCTGCTTCTGGTGGAAGTAATTACAAGGGGAAAGAATTCAGTTGGGTGCTTCTTTGATAGGATGTTCACGTGCTGGCAGAGCGCTAGAGTTTAGCTTATACTCGGGACCAAGACAGAGTGGGTGACTCTCAACAGTGGTCCTGGTGGGTTCAAGAATTTGAGTACAGTGCCTAAGGAATTGGAATGTTATATGTTATCATTGGGTATGTGGTGAAATATTGGAGGAAGGGAATAAGTAGCTCCAGATTCACGAAAAGTCTTGCAGAACGGGTATACCAGTTGGCTAAGCTATTGAGCGCTTAAGGAGAAAATGAGACGGTTCATGGGTATTGAGATGATGTGGTCTCGTGAATTGGGTCACTCAGGATGAGTGTTGTTGGGTTTCGTTACGTTAATCAATGGACCTATTATTGTTTTTAAGGCAAGTTGAGAATAAATTGGAAGTTGAGGATCTAGGTTACAGTTGATGTCGACAAGAGTGTCAAGAGCTCAGATGAGCATGGAAGAATTCATATGTTTAGAGTAAGCTGGTATTGTCTTTAGCGTCACTTGAGATCGATGTCATGTGGAAGAGGCTTGGTGTATTGACTTGTAGATTTTTGACTCACTCTACAGAATTAGAACGTCTGGTGGTATAGATGTGCAGACCTTGCTACCTGAGCGGAATGGTCGTGGGAGCACGCCCCACGAGGAGATTTGTATAAGTGTGACATGTCAGTCACTTGATTGTTAAAGATTGAGACCGAATGTGGAGGTCATGGTAATAATGCAAGTGCGAGAGTTTATGCCTAAGAGGCATTATATTCCTTGGGGTGTGGACCATGTGAGTTCATTTTGGATTTGACGGTTGTTCTTATGAGTCGTGAATAGGTCATTGTGGGTCCTTGATGGGTTATTAGCCCAGTGCGGTACGATCAGAATCAGCTTGAGGTCCGTGGATGGATCTAAATGTGAATATGGGCTCTATATCAGGCCGGATGTGTTCATTCAGCATAACGTTATTTTCGGAGGGGTCTTCGGTCCTTGGATGATATTTTTGTTGTCGGCCCTTCCGTGTATTCTATATTATGCCAGGTGGGTTGTGGGGTGGTTTGATTATTCGCACTTGTATTGAGATCCCGTGTAATTGGTGGTGTTGTGAGAGCAGGATGGCTCTCGAGATACAGGTCATTTATTGAATCGTAGTTGTGCTTGATTTTCGTAGCGTATGGCGCTATCCATCTCCCCAGGATTTGTATTATGCACTCCGTGTGTTTGTGGTTGATATTCGAGTATTTCGTAGTTATGAGCATTTTAGCTCGATAAGTATTTTCTTATAGATTATTATGTGTGGATCGGGTGGCACGCCGCCACGGGTATTATGGTTGGATCGGGTTGCACGCCGCAACGGTATCATGGTTGGATCGGGTTGCATGCCGCAATAGTATGATGTTGAGTATAGTATCCCATATCTTCTATTGTGTGTTTTGCTTCTCATTTTTTTGAGGAAGGTCCATAATATCTTTTCGGTTGTTTAAATTAGTTACGTGGGTTGAGATATTCTTTCCAGAGTTCGTTTCCTTATGTATCACATTCGAGTTTATAGCTTGTTGGCATATTGTGGCATCATATGAGACTTTTGGCAACGTCGGAGGTGGCTTATTTCCCGAGTAGCTTGTACTGGGTAAGACGAGATTATTGGACCTGGAATCAGTGCGATCAGGTTTATATGAGGCACATTAAAGAGTAAATATCGATATTCAGTCCAGAATGAGGTAAGGGTTCTTGTCGGGAGGAGAGACTCCATGAGTTGTGATTCGGCAGGTAGTTATGAGTTTCAACACATCCTTTCTGTCGTGGCAGTGTTGCGAGGGCTGGGACGAGACTTATATGCTTTATGAGGTACGTTGCGGAATCAGATTCGTGGAATTTCGGCTATTGTTGTTAGGGGATGTCATTATGGACATGTGAATAATGTGGTGCATGGTGTGAATTCGGTAAGAGTATACAATCATGTATGGGTACATCGTGTAGTGATGGGTATGGTGTTCGTATGTTGGAAGTAGACATGGTAAAGAATTTCAGATATTGGAATTTGGCTCTAAGGCTTATTTGACTAGATAAAAGAGAGGATTTCCAGGTTTGCTCGAGCGTATGAGCTCAATGGGGTCATGGAGGCACGGGTAGGTGCACAAGGTGTTAAACAGTGATTTCAAACAACTCCAGAGTAGTTCTTAGCATGTTTGAGGACGAATGTATGTTTAAGTGGGAGAGAATGTAATGACCCGGCTGGTCGTTTTGAGATCTAACGCGTCGTTCGGTTGTTTGAGGCCATGAGTAGCTTCACTTCGGGTATTATGACTTGTACACGTGGTCAGAATTAAATTTTGGGAAGTTCAGAGTTGATATAGAAAGAGAATTCTAATTTCGGAAGCCTTAAATTGGAGGAATTGACTAAAGTATAATTTTTGAGTAAACGACCTAGGAACTGGGATTTTAAGGTTCCAACAGGTTCGTATGATGATATTGGACTTGGGCGTATGTCCGGATCGGGTTTTGGATGACCCGAGAGCGTTTCAGCGGCTATTGTAGAAGTTGGCATTTTGGAAGAATTTCATAAATTTGGGTTGAAGTGTATTTCAATGTTATCGATGTCTGTTTGGGATTTCGAGTATGGGAATAACTCCGTATGGTGATTCTGGTATTGGGAGCGCGTCTGGAAGTGGATTCGGAGGTCCGTAGGCCATTTTGGGGTCATTTGACGGAAGTTAGAAATCTGAAGGTTTATGAGAAGTTTGACCAGGAGTGGACTTTTTGATATCGGGGTCGGAATCTGATTTCGGGAGTTGGAGTAGGTCTGTAATGTTGACTGTAACTTGTGTGCAAAATTTGAGGTCAATCGGACGTGATTTGATAGTTTTCGGCATCGAATGTAGAAGTTTGAAGTTCTAAAGTTCATTAAGTTTGAATTAGGATGCGATTCTTGATTTTGATATTATTTGATGTGATTTGAGACCTCGAGCAGGTCCGTGTTATGTTATGGGACTGGTTTGTGCGATTTGGACAGGGTCGCGGGTGCCTCGGGTGTGTTTCGGGATGGTTTCGAATCATTTCGGGTTGTTTTGGATTGTTGTTGCTGGTGTCCTTCTTCGCGAACGTGAAGGAAGTCCCGCGTTCGCGTAGAGGAAATTGTGAGGCTGCTGGGTTACCCTTCGCGAACGCAAGCAAGTGGACGCGAACGCGAGGCAAGAGCTGGGCAACCTTCGCGAAGAAAGGGTCGCCTGGGCAGTGAGATTTTTAAAAGACGGGATTTGGCCATTTTCCTCCATTTTGTCATTTGGTTGAGCGATTTTGGAGCTCTTGGAAGGGAGATTTTCGTCATCTATGTCAAGATAAGTGATTCCCACCTATTGCAAGTTAAATACTTGGATTATATATGGATTTAGACTTGAAAATTTGTGGAAATTTGGAATTTTGAAGAAAAACCTAGAAATTAGTATTTTTGGATTTTGACCACGAAATTGGACATGAAATTTGGAATAAATTATATATTTGAGTTCGTGGTGTTATGAGTAAAGTTTATCTTCGAAAATTTTCGGAATCCGAACACGTGGGACCGAGGGTTGCTTTGTCGATTTTTCGAGCGGAGTTGACAATTGTTATAAATTGATTAATTATGAGTATTAGAGTATATTTTGATTGGGTTGCATCTTATTTGACTAGTTTTGGATCAGCGGTCACCGGTTTGAGGTGTTAGGGCGGTGTTGGAGCCAGATTTGGAATGTCAGAGTGAGGTAAGTCTCATGTCTAACTCTGTGAGGAGAAAATACTCCTAGGTGTTGTATGTTGATGGGTGCTAGCATTTTCTCGCCTATTAAATTCCTATGTTTTACATTCCTACTTGAGAATAGACTTACTATTGTAGAGACTTCACGAGTTCACGATTAGTCACCGAATAACTTTACTCCTCCTACGGCATGTTTCCGTGATATATATATATATATATATATATATATATATATATATATATATATATATATATATATATATATATATATATATATATATATCTCATTGACAGGTTTTTATTAAAGAAATTACAACTCGCACGTTTATTCGCGAGTGGGGTCAAGGACCCGTCAAAACTTCTTATTCTAGTGGGATCGGGCCGTTCGCCTCGGCAGGATTATGTATTTCACTCTTATGGGATCGGGCCATTCGCCTCGGCAGGATTATGTATTTCACTCTTATGGGATCGGGCCGATTGTCTGGGCAGGATTTATGTACCACACTCTCATGAGAGCGGGTCGTTCGCCTCAGTAGTTTAATAGATGTATCTATGGTTCGGGCCGTTCGACCCTCGGCAGTGCACATTTTAAATTTTTATGTTGGATCGGGCCGTACGCCTCGGCATTTCCTATATCATATCCTCATGGAATCGTGCGTAATCTTTGGCAAGAAGCTAGTGTAATATGTGAGTTTTCCTGATTTGAGTTATGACAATCTATCTGATGAGATCCACTATATCTATATATATATGCTCCGGTAAAGGAGGAAATTTCTAGTGGAGAGCTTGTGTTCTTCGTAAAGAGGGGGATTTGTACCACCTGATTCATACTTGTTTATCTCACTTATTTACTCTGCCTCATATTTACTTACCTCTTTACTATACTTGATATTATTGGACCACTAGTGAATGTCGATGTTGACCCCTCGTCGCAACTTCTCCGGGGTTAGGCTAGATACTTACTGGGTACACGTTGATTACGTACTCATACTACACTTGCTGCACATTTTTGTGTAGGTACATATGTGACTAGTGGCCTTGTGAGAGCAGAGGCGTGTATGCACGCGAGGACTTACGTGAGTTGCATTCCATATTACGACCCGCAGCCAACAGAGTCTCCCTCAGAGTATTTATATTTTTTCTGTCTAAGTTGTAATCCAGACATATGTTGTACTTTATATTTACTTCTTAGTTGATGCTCATATACTTGTGACACCAGGTTTTGGGGTGATTATGGGTTGTTCTGTATTGAAATTATTAAAAATATTATTATTTACACTGTACATTCCATCTTTTACTGTTTAATTGAAGAAAAATATGATTTCTAAAATATTAAGATGAGAACCAAATTAAGTAATTATTGTTGGCTTGCCTGACAGTGATGTCCGGCACCATCACGACCTTAATGGATTTTGGGTCGTGACAACTTATGTATTAGATTGGGCGAGTAATTAGTTGTAATAGAATATGTATTTTATATAATTACTTTTAAAATGGGTAAATACGGGTAATACTGTTTGATTATGTAGGTATATAGGGTAGTTTTCCCAAGATACACATCCTTATGTATAGTTATCGGGCCTAGGTTCCCGAATGGGAGTGATTGGTCCAAGTCCCCCGGGTTCTAGCGTGGCCCAATCTTGTCCTAATCTAGTAATCTACCACAAATGGGTCGATTCCAATCCTTTCTTTTGGTTATGAAGTCGCTTTAATTGAAAAGCAAGTCTATGATAGCAATAAGTCAAACGGGCAGGTGAGGCTATTCGCATAGTGCGCCAGCAGGTCACATTCCACGTTTATTTTGCTTAAAACTCCAACATAGATGTCGCTGTCTTGCTGGAAAAAAATATAAAAGATATTGCTCTCTTCCTTTTTTATTTCTTAGTTTAGGAAACATTTTGATAAAAGAATTTTTTTTATTGATATTTGGTGTTTACACATAATTATATTAGTGCATTATTGGTAAGCAAGATGATAATACACTACTTGCTAAGATTTTAACTCAGAATTTAAAAACAAACTTACATTATATTTTAATTTGTTCAAGTTAGAACTTTTTGAGCATGATTTGATCACTCGAATCCTAGTATTATTGTGATTTGTGAACTTTAGTTAGCTATATATTATGATTTATGGCTGGTTTTCTCCGACTAGTTCCGGGTCGAATCCCGGACAATCCACTTGCATATCGAAATTTTAATTCTGTGTAGAGAGTTAGTATTTTTCCAATTAACTTCATTAAAAAATTTATTTTTAACATCTATCCATATAAGTTTGCGGTCCAGGAATGGAGAATAAGTTTATCTCCAAACATCTCGATAATATCAGAAATTGTTGATATAACATTTCTCTCTATCCTTTTTATTTTAACACCATATACAGGCGATTAGTTTTTATAATACACTTTTCTTAAGGAATATTGAATATGATTAAAATTCTCTTTTAAAAGTAGAAATAGATCCTTAAGTAGAAAAAAACGGGCTTTCACTTGGCATTTAGTTGGTGCAGTAGTGTAGTGCTACGTAAGTGACACTTACACCTACCCCCCTCTCCTCTCAGTTGCATACTTGCATTGCAAATACTCAGGTGTCAAGAGCGATACCTTCGATCTATCTGCCCTGGGCATTAAAAGCTTTGGCTTTGTGTTAACTTTGAGGGCAAGGCAAGAATGCTGGAATTTTCCAATTGAAGTACCTTTCTTTCATGGTCTTATTCTCTTTACCTATCTCCATCTTTATCTTTTATTTTTCTATTATACTGCTTGCTGTAGATTTGACTTTTGATATCTTTTGCCTTAGCTCGGATCTGATGCATGCACAATAGGTAGATGGGAAGCTTTTTTCATTTTCAAGATTTTTCAAGATTTAAATTTTTGCTCTCTATGTTGATGTATAGATACATTTATCACGACCCATTATGCGATTTTGTCATTATTGATTGTTTTACTATTGTTTTGGTAAGTTTAATTGCATTTATTGTACTCACCCGTGTGTGGTGATTCTTGTGCTGTGTTGGTTGAAGTATGATGAGTATGTGTGCTGTGATTGTTTTCTGTTAAACATGAAATTTGTTGGAAAATGCAGAAATTGAGGGTTTCAGCTCATAGAGAAACTGCAATTCCAATGGGAGATTTCAATGGTGCAGAGTACATAGGGATTAATGAGGTTCCATCTCCCAGAGCAAATAATGCTAGAAAAGTTTCAGTCGTGCCTTTAGTTTTCCTCATTTTCTATGAGGTTTCTGGTGGTCCTTTTGGTGTTGAGGACACTGTGCAGGCAGCTGGTCCTCTTCTTGCTCTTTTGGGTTTCTTGATTTTCCCATTCATATGGAGTATCCCAGAGGCATTGATTACAGCTGAAATGGGCACCATGTTCCCTGAAAATGGTGGTTATGTTGTGTGGGTTTCATCTGCTTTAGGTCCATATTGGGGCTTTCAACAAGGTTGGATGAAATGGCTGAGTGGAGTCATTGACAATGCGCTTTACCCCGTTATGTTCTTAGATTACCTGAAATCAGCTATCCCTGCATTAGGTGGTGGGCTTCCTAGAACTATAGCTGTTTTGGCCCTTACCGTGGTTCTCACTTTCATGAATTACAGAGGGTTAACTATTGTTGGATGGGCTGCTGTTTCGCTTGGTATATTGTCAATTCTTCCTTTTGTGGTTATGGGGCTCATTTCGATTCCCAAATTAAGGCCCGAAAGATGGTTAGTGGCTGATGTACGCAGTGTTGATTGGAACTTGTATCTGAATACTCTCTTCTGGAATCTGAATTATTGGGACTCGATAAGTACTCTTGCTGGAGAAGTACATAACCCAAAGAAGACTCTGCCCAAGGCTTTGTTTTATGCCGTGATTCTAGTCGTTCTGTCTTACTTTTTCCCTTTATTGATTGGTACTGGAGCTGTTCCCCTCCAGCGTGACTTGTGGACTGACGGCTATTTCTCTGATATTGCGAAAATGCTGGGTGGAGTCTGGCTTAGAGTTTGGATTCAAGGGGCTGCTGCAATGTCAAATATGGGGATGTTTGTAGCCGAGATGAGCAGCGACTCTTTCCAGTTACTTGGTATGGCGGAGAGGGGGATGCTCCCTGAGTTCTTCGCGAAGAGATCTCGTTATGGAACTCCTTTATTTGGGATTCTCTTCTCAGCTTCTGGTGTGGTTTTGCTCTCATGGCTGAGTTTTCAGGAGATAGTAGCAGCAGAAAATTTCTTGTATTGCTTCGGAATGATCTTGGAATTTATTGCATTTGTATGGTTAAGGATAAAATGCCCCAATGCACAACGTCCATTCAAGATACCAGGGGGAACTGTTGGAGCAATCCTGTTGTGTATACCTCCAGCCATTCTCATATGTGTCGTTTTGGCCTTCTCTTCGATCAAAGTGATGGTTGTAAGCCTCATTGCCGTTGCAATTGGGTTGGTGATGCAACCATGTCTTAAGTTTATTGAGAAGAAGAGATGGTTGAAGTTCTCTGTTAGTTCTGATCTTCCTGATATTACAACACATGGATCCTTACTTCATTGATTCCGTAATAAGCAGTGACTTTATATGGTACAACTATTCCACTAACATGTCAGCAGTGGCACTGTGTCAAATTCTTATCATGGAGTGCATTGAAATAGAGCGAAATCAGTAGAAGTGGCTGTCAAAGTTTGGATGATCCGTCTCTTTTAAGGATCTTATGGTAGCTTTTAAACTTGTAAGTTTTATTGCCCTGCTCTTGTGCCTACTTGTGTTAGTGTCTAGTTGCTACGATGTCCAGAGCATATTGCAGAAGTGGTTTATCCAATGTTGGATGATCCTTTTCTCTCTAAGGATCTTATAGCGATAGATTCTCATCTTGTAACGTGTATTTCCCTGCACACGTGCCTGTTTATAGTTAGTGTCAAGTTGCATTAGTGATAGTCATTCAGGAATTGCTTCAGAAATAGACAGTGATTTTGTTTTTCCTGAATTGACTACATTAGTAGTGCAACGCACAGTGAGCTAGTAAGACTAATAATAGTAGAGGTGTAACTGAATCCATATGTTCACAAATGAACCGCTGTTATGTCTGTTTGAACTCGTGATGTTTATTTAACAAACAAACTCAAGACTTTTATTCACCGTACATACTTCAATATGGTATCCAAAGTTTGAACAGAGAGATATCCTGGGTTCAAATCTTACCATCATAATGAGACTTCACAAGACTTCTTTTTCATTTACACTAACGTATATTCACATAGTCGAGAATGCAGATCGCGTCTATAGATTTGAAAATGATGAAGGATTCTAGAGTCTCAACTAGATATAAGGAATTTATTGATGGCAACAGCTTTGCCCCTAACCCTCCTAGTAGTCAAAAGATGATGCCGCAGCTCAGCCCACGTAAAAGATACATATTTTCTAGGATTGGAAACCGGATCAATAAGCTGAGGAGGGCATTCAATTGTTGCACTGCTTGTTGGATTCAAGAAATATGCCATTGATAGCCTTTGCTTTTCCTTATTCACCACTGCCCTGTGTATAACACTCTTTAACCTTCCATTTGTCCAAGCCTGCAAGAAAAATAAAGGTTCAATACTTTCTTGAAAATACACAAAAACATGTGTGTTTGGTATGACAGAATGTTCTGGGAAAATGTTTTCCTTCATACCAAACATACATTAAGAAAATTGCAGCCTGATCATTGTAGTAATTATGTTTTTTTTTTTTTTGAGAGAGAGAATGACCTCAAGGGTGTCACCAATATTGATGACAAATGAATTGGGAAGAGGGCGAACTCCAATCCATTGTTTGTCATCCTTGAGGATTTGAAGGCCACCAACATGGTCTTGATACAATATGGTTAAGGTTTGTGGATCTGAATGGATCCCTATTCCTACTATCTTCTCTGGGAGGGGACAAAGGGGATATTTGCTTATCCTGAATATAGTAGCCTCCTTTTCTTCAAAGTTTTTGCTGAAGAAGTCATCTGCTAGACCTAATCCATGAGCCAACATCTCCATTATAATCATTCCTAGCTTGTCCATCTCTTTCATGTACTCTATCATTGCATTGCTGTTCAGTTTATCAGAATCAAAACCAGCAAAATCAGCATTTTTGGTAAGACTAGTTAAGTAAATTAAAGTTTACTCTCTCTAGCAACTTAAACTTAGATGAGCTGGTCACACAATTTAACATGGTATTAATTAGAGTAGGTAGAGGTCCTATATTCAAATTTCACATTTTACTGCCACCTTTCTTGAAAAGAAATTTTCACGTGCTTGTCTCATCAAAATGAATCAAGCTCGCACAGTAGGACTGATTGATGATATAAGTGTTGTATGTGTACCTAAATGGGTGGTATTGGTCACCGTAGACCTTTTTTGCGAATTGGACAACCATTTCAGGTGACTGAAGCAGCTGCAAGATTTCAGCCCAAGGCAAGTTTTGCTCATACTCAGGGTTTGAAGCGTAATACCCCAACGGCAAGCTTGATGTTCTGCCACCTTGGAGTTTTTGTTCCATCGGAAGATCAAAAAGCTCGTGCAAGCGACTGGTATAATTCTCAACGATCTCACTAGGTACCCCATGATCCACAAGCTTAAAGAATCCCCATTTTTCGCTTGCTTTCACCATATCTTGGCAGACATTTTCGTATAGTTCTTGATTCTCCCAAATACCATTAAGACTAATCACTGGAATATCGCTAATTACATCTCCGAAATCATCATGCTTTAGTGCAGGCCATTCTTCCTCAGACCATATGAAATCTTTGACTTGCATTTTGTTGCCGTTCATTGAAAGTGTCTCAACATGTTCTTCTTCAATTCTAGGTGCCATTGTAATTAGACTATTGTTGTGCAATAAAGTACGCGCTATAGACTAGAGATTTGTGACTTGACATGTTTTGTGTCTCTGTGCATACAACCCCTTATGGCCCCAACTACTTAATATATACAGAAATTTGAGGTGTCCTTTTTGCGAGAGATTTAAGAAAAGAAAAATGGTACTATCTATTGCATTGTCGAGGCCATTGGTTTCTTGTTGCCACCAATGTGCCGAATAGCAAAGATCTCTAGGATTCTTCGGCACTAAGTTTATTTGGAAAATGTTCATTAATCAAAATTCATGTTTAAGCAAATAAACACTACGAATCTCAACCAACAGAATGAAACAATAAATAAAACATCCGCATGTCAATGATCTTGAAACTCTAGTACAAATAAATATGAGCATTACAATGATCACGACAATCTAGTACATATAGAGTACAGCAGTCTTAATAAAAATAGTATATAGGCATGACCTATGATATGTTAATGTCTAGCTAAGAGATCAGTTCAAAATTTGAAATAAAAGTCAGCCCGATGCACAAAGTATTCCGCGTCTACACAGGATCCGGGGATTGGCCACACACCAAAGAGTGTGATGTAGATAGCCTACACTAATGCAAGCATTAATGACTGCTTCCACGTAGTTCAAAATTTGAAATGCTCAGCATAAATATAGGAACTATAGTGACTTTGGCTATGCCATTCAACTAGCAGTCCTTATCCTCTGGAGATGCTTCAACATTCAAGTCAAAGGGTCTTGCCTTTCCAGATTTCGTCGGGGAACTTTGTGTCTCTTTGGCTGCAACAACAAGAATCAGGCTCAGTTCCAAATAAGTCAGGATCGGTTATATGAATCCTTAAACATATGTTCCGCTTTATTAAGTCAAGATTAGCCATAATTTTTTTATATTTATGGTAGGACGGAGGAGGATTAGTTGGGAGGGGAAAAACCTCGAGAATTAGCTCGACATGTCCTAGCCAAAGAAGATGAAATGAGATCTTTTTGCAATCTCGTTGAATCATGGAACATCAATGTATTGTGCAGCTTCATCTCTTCTGGTAGTGGTGATTTGACTTTATGAAAACTATAATTAGCAACCCAGGCGCCTATGCGTTCTGATACTGATGGAATTACCAGCTTTTCTACCTTCAAATAGTGAAGGACCTGCATCAAATAAGATCATCAGCTCAAAGTACTTCTCAGCTATTGCTAGCCGTCCATAAAAAGTGAGAATAAATAATAACTTGAAAATAAGACAAGTTACCAGCTACGATATGTTAAAACATATCGATATAGTATAAAATTGAGATAAAATTCTTACTGATTCAATGGTAACCATAAGCTCTCTGCACATTCCTTTTCTCCTATATTCCTTGTTTGTTGCAATGAAGGGCATTTCAGCAAGCTTTGTTCCATGGATCCTTAGAATATTAACTAGATGTTTAGCTCAAAAAAAGCATACTTATGACAATCTGATGCTAAATCTGGTTTAAGAGAGATATATAATATACCTTATGGATGCTGCAGAAATGATTTCCTCATTCTTTTCTAAAATAATAGTGTAAAAACCCCTGAAATTCACCCTGTTAAAATTTGACCTGCAAGAAGTTTTCATTAGAATATAAAAAAGGCAGCCCGGTGCACTAAGCTCCTCTATGCGCGGGGTCCCGGGAAGGGCCGGACCACAAGGATCTATTGTACGCAACCTTGTCCTGCATTTCTGCAGGAGGCTGTTTCCACTGAACCCGTAACCTTCTGTTCACATGGCAACAGCTTTACCAGTTACGCCAACCTGTGACTTCTTTCTATGTTTCATTAGAACATAGAAAGAATTAAACATTTTATATATCCTTTGTGCAATATATGATGAGAGACTGTAAATTACCCACAGTTGTAGACCACACTTTTAATGACATCAATTCTAGTATGTCTGTCTGTAATTTGCTCAAAACAGTCTTCCATAAGTCTTCGTGCCACGGCTAGCTTGGAATGGCATACAGTTCTTTGATAATCGTCTTCTATATTAATCCCAGAGCCATCATCTGTGTTCTTAAGTACAGTCCATTTGTAGCTTTCTTCGAGCTCATGTTCAACACCAACAATGCTCCTCTCCAAATTATCATAGACCTTCACAATTATGATTCATTTCAAAAGCATCTTAGTTATCATTAGCAACTAATAAGACTATTAGTCCTTTATAAGCACAAGGTCAATGTGTATTTCTAAGTCTAATATAGAGACAGAAAATGATAGGTGATTTCTTCTAATATGTCCAAGCCTTAGTGGGCAGAGTTATTCAATACATGTGCTCGGTGGCGGAGGCAGGATTTCCGCTAAGGGGGTTCAAAAGAGAAAAAATTAAAAGAAATTGTGGCCAGTGGGAACTAGCAAACTCACAAAGGTTTTGAAGCCCCTTGACCATTGAGCGATGCTTTTGGGCTGTGTCAGGGGATTCAAAATATAATATATAGTGGCACAAAATGGATTTTGCGTTATATGTATACTGTAATTTTACGGCGAAGGGGGTTCTTCCGCCCCCTAAATCTACCGCTGCCTGTGCTGGTGGGAGGTAAACGTACTTAGACACCACCGTTATAGAAAAAAATAAAGTTTCAAAAGTACAACTCTATCAAAATTAACTGCTTTATGATATTGAGAGTATTACCTCATTGCAGCTATTGTCACAGAATGTGCCTTGTGGGTGGTTGTTAATGTCTATGCTGATTTTCACTCTGGCTAGATGGCACTCCCAATGATCTGCAGAATAAGGGATATTGTTTTATTTTAAGTTGCAATTCCTAGAGGAAAAGAGTTTGTACCATGGAACAAGAAACTCAAAAGAGTACAGACAGGAACTAGAAAACATTTCTTACATTTTTTCTCACACTGAGAACATTTCAGCAAATAATCATTTTCATTAGCAGGATCACCACAGAATTTGCAGACACAAAATGAGCAATACCACGACCCTTTAGGAACCTCCTGCAATACAGAAACTATCAGTTTCAATATGATTTAACCCCAAGATAACTATGTAGTGAAGGGGAGCCTTGTCGCAATACTAAAGTGTTGTTGTCATGTGACCAGAAGGTCACGGGTTCAATATATGGAAACAACCTCTTATAGAAAAAAAGGTTGCATCATTAGATTCAATATGATCCAACCCGTCCTCGAACCCTGCACATAGTGGGAGCTCAGTGCACCGGACTGCCCTTTAGATATAACTATGTAATAAAAGAGTTTGATTTTGTTACCTCTAGTCCCAAGCACTTAACATAATGATATGTAGTGCTGCATTTGTCACAACATATTAGATCACCTCCATCAGCACAAATCATACAAGCATCATCAGAAGAGTCACTAGCATCCTCCTTGTTTTCGATCAAATTAAATCGACGATAATTACGTTCTTCTGGAAGATCCCAAGCTTGAATCATGCAAGACAAGAGAGAAGAGCATGTTTCAGCAATGAAAATTTTCTCATAAGGTTTACTAGATGTTCCTCCAGCATGAGTACTGAGCCGAGGGTCTACCGGAAACAGCTTCTCTGCCTTCTTATAGGTAGGGTTAAAGTCTGCGTACACTCTACCCTCCCCAGACCCAACTTGTGTGACTACACTAGGTATGTTGTTGTTGTTGTTGCCGCCAGCATGAGTATAAAAGCCTGCTACTGTGAAAACATTATAGCAACATGAACAAAGTATGCCTTCTTTCCTTATTTTCCCCTGCTTTGTTTTTGGCTCCCCTTCTTCCATGACAAAAACTTTTGCATTTTCTTGAATTACCTTACAATCTATTAGCCATGAAAGTATTGTTGTTCTCCTCTGTCTTTGGCCATTTCCTTTTCTTGAATTCCTAGTTCTACCTCTCGTTGCTCTTTTTCTTCTTCCCCATTTAAACTTTTCCTCACTTGAAACATCAGAACTTTGATTATTCTCAGATGAAGATGGTTCATCTATAACATATTGCTCCTTTTTCGATTGGCACTTTCGTTTTCTTCTTGTCCTCATTGAAGAACTTTCAGGATTTGTGTCATCTTCACTGAGATAGCCTTTTATGGGGTTAGCCAAAATGTCTTTTTTTGCCTTTTTCTTTGGTAACTTTGCACTATAATGCAAGTCACTGCTACTGTCTGAAGATTCTGGACTCCAAGAAGAACTAGAACTGCTTTTCTGTTTCTTCTGTTTTCTTGATCTTCTAACCATTTTTTCAGGTATATAAAAAGCTCTTTTGACTTCTTTTCCTTTTTCCTTCTGCCTTTGACAAGAAACAAAAGGAAACAACTCATAAGGAGGTCAAATAACAGTTGTTTTATGCAAAATTTTCCAGAATAAGAAATGCATGCATGAAACATAATAAATGGTGATTTGTTACTCTTTTCACAATGATTCTTGTTTTTATAAATGCAATTGATGCAAATTTTATTGGAATGGTAACTGAAGAGGTAGAAAGAGAGAGTAGCTGTCCTGCTCAAATTACGACACTATATTATAGTGACTATAATTAGTGTCAACATGTTAATCAAAATTTTGCGTAAATTGGTAAATTAAAGTTCAGTTTGGGTATTCTTATTTCTCGAATTCAATCCAAGTATGGAAAAATGTGTTGCACAATTAAATTGTTTACAGTTTGTTGCTCTATTTTGATTCATTTTGTTGCCTTTTGATTTACTTGTACCCTTGGGATATAGTACAATTGAAGAGTGGATTTTGGGAGTGGTGAGTAAGTTCTGCGTGTGTACCAGACCAATCAATTATCCAATTTCCATAAATATCCATATTAATAAATTGCTCTATTCAGTTTAATATATATGACATTCTCTCCATTTTGATTTAGTCTAAAATATTTGATACAACAACAACAACCCTTACCCCTACCCTGGGGTAGAGAAGCTGTTTCCAATAGACCCTCGGCATCATTCCAACAACAACAACCCAGTATAATCCCACTAGTAGGGTCTGGGGAGGGTAGTGTGTACGCAGACCTTACCCCTACCCTGGGGTAGAGAGATTGTTTCCAATAGACCCTCGGCATCATTCCCTCCAAGAACTCCCCACCTTTCTCTTGAGGTGACTCGAACTCACAACCTTTTGGTTGGAAGTGGAGGGTGCTTACCATCAGAGCAACCCACCTTGTCGTCTAAAATATTTGATACAGTATGTTTAATATTTTAGCTAGTCACCTTTAAGAGCAACCCACCTTTAAGAATTCAAATTCATTTAGCTAGTCAAATTCTAAATGTTGATGTTAAATTTTCTTTATCAAACGAACTTTTTGCCTATTATTTTTATATTTTTCACTTACCATTAATATGATGTTTAAGCCAAATTAATATTTTAAACCTCATGTTTAGTCGAATGCATTACCTTTTTATTTGGATATGTGAAGATGTACTTATAATCTGACCTAATAATTGTTTTAAAATTTATACATCGCTAAGTTTCAAACTCCACCTAATTACTATCATTTTTTTTTTGTTATATAAAGTCAAAGTTTTGGCTGTTAATTTTGACCTATAAATATGTAAAGCGCTAAACATAGTCAAACATAGGCAGGTCAAGCAACTTATAAGTCCAAGTGAAAAACATCAGTCGAATTATTTGATATCTAAAAATAAAAAGATACCTTAATCAATCTATTGAAACTAATATGCAGATTTAGTGTGTCATATAGCATTTCAGCACATAAATTGAAACAAGAGAATTGAAATGAACCTTTTTACCTAATGTTTTTTTGTGATTCATTCTCAATGCTGATTTTATTCAATTTCATTGCATACATTATCAAATACATAGATAACACATTGTACAAGTAAAATCAAGCAAAATTAACAATGAAAATCTCACCAGGAAAGTAAATCTTCTTATCAAACCCACCAAAATTGAAAAATCTATGAATCTCCGGTTATCGATAGAGAGTTGTACTCCAAGTTTGACAATAACTACGAGAAAGATTTTGTAAGATTAGAAATGAAATGCGTTTTGATGAACAACGGTAAGTTTTATACACCTAAAATAAGAGAAAATTATTTCGAATGTAATCAGAAAGAGATTGTCAAGAGAGCGACAGAATCTCCTCTTATTCTTAAGTGAAAAAACCTTTTTACCTTAGAAGAAAAGAGCGGGATAATTATTACGTTCACAAAATTCAATATTACTCTTTCATACTTTTTATATTAAAAATATTAATTGCATTTATTTTTTCAATTGCATATCAAAACAAGTTATGGATTAAGTAGTCACGACTCACGAGTTCAGAAGAGCCCGCGCTAATAATGTTAATAAAAAAATAACACTGTATAACCGCTCTCAAAATAATAGCCGAAAAATATATATTTTATATACTTTTACGCTAACGAATATAAATAGTTTATGACGCATGCTAAAGTGATCTTTGCCCAATATTAAATAATGGCTCAGTATTGATCTTTTTTCTTTTAATGTTTTCCTTTTTTCTTATTTAAGTAAGTCAACGTAGTAAACTACATTTAACTTTCTAAAATCTTTATTGTTTAAGTTTTGAAAGTTTATCCTTTTTTACCTCTACACAATTTTGGAAAACTAATTAAAACATAAAGTTAGCATTTCGACATAAATTTGATTGAAACTTGAAAAAATAGTTTTTGAAGTTGTGTTGAAAAATAATTTTTGAACTACCCGGACTTTAGCATTAGTAGTAGCTACGCACGGACTCTCATCACTTCGTGCATACGTAGCCCCCACAATTAGCAACAATTATTTAATTTTAATTACCTATGAGGTAATTTCCCCCTCACAAGATTAGACAAGAGACTTACCTCGTCTTGCTCCAATTTAATCCACTATAAGGCCTTTTCCACGATTATCCAACTCTGTCTGGCTCGAATCTAGCCAAAATAATTCGATACAATCACTAAAATTTATAGAAATCAATTCCATAAGAAAATACTACATTTTTAATAAAAATCCCAAAACTAATTAAAATTTTGTCAATGGGGACCACATCTCGGAATCCGGCAAAAGTTACGAAATCCGACAAGCCATTCAATTACGAGTCCAACCATACTAGTTTCACTCAAATCCGACTCCGAATCAATACCGAAATCTCAAAAAAAATTGTTTCTATGAGATTAATAAAAATTTTCCAAATTTAAATCTCAAAACACTAATTTATGGTGAAAACAATGATATACTTGTATATGTAGACCAAATCCGAGTTAGAATCACTTACCCCAATGTTTTTCCCTTAAAACACTGACAAAAGTCGTCTCTGCTCAAGCTCAAGTTCGTCAAAAATGGCAAATGGGACGAATGTCCTCTTTTATAAAATACCCAGGCAGCCTTAGGAAATTGGGCCTCGATTGTGGCCCTCGAGCCTGGGATTTAGTCATGGCCTCGATCATGGCCTCGATCATGGGACTTGGTCATGGCCTCGATCAGGCCTCGAGCCTGGGACTCGGTCATGGCCTCGATCAAGTTCGATCTTGGGTCTTGATCCTGGCCCTCGAGCCTTGCCTTCGATCATGGCCCTCGAGCTGGACCTTCGATTGTGCCTTTGATACTGAGCCTTGCCCCTGGCTTCGACTCAGGCCTTGATCATGGGCTCGATTTCTAGGTTCGATCTGGGGCTCGATATCTGGATTCGATCTGGGGCTCGATCACAACCCAGGATATTAAGCAGAAGGAAAAATTGCAGCAGCTTTTTTAAGTCTAATATTTGATCCGTTAACCATCCGAAACTCACCCGAGGCCCTCGGGACCTCAACCAAATATACCAAAAAGTTCTAAAACATCATACAAACTTAGTCGAACCTCTAAATCACATCAAACAATGCTAAAACCGTGAATCATACCCCAATTCAAGCTTAATAAAACTAAGAGTTTTCAACTTCTACATTTGATGTCGGAACCTATCAAATCAACTCCGATTGATCTCAAATTTTACACACAAGTCATAAATGACATAACGGAGCTATGAAAATTTTCGGAACTGGATTCCGACTTCAGTATCAAAAAGTCAACTCATCGGTCAAACTTCAAACTTAAATTCTTGTTTTTAGCCATTTCAAGCCTAATTTAACTACGGACTTCCAAAGGTTCCGAACACGCTCCTAAGTCCAAAATCACCATACGGAGCTGTTGGAATCATCAAAATTCTATTCCGGGGTCGTTTTCTCAAAATGTTGACCGAAGTCAAACTTAGCACTTTAAGGCCAACTTAAGGAACCAAGTGTTCCGGTTTCACCCCAAACACTTCCAAATCCCGAACCAACCATCCCCGCAAGTCATAAATCATTACAAGCACATACGGGTTTAGGGAACGGGATTCTAAAAGTTAAAATGACCGGTTGGGTCATTACATTCTCCACCTCTTAGACAAACGTTCGTCCTCGAATGGGTTTAGAATTATACCTGGAGTGCTGAATAAGTATGGATATCTGCTTTGCATGCCTTCCTCGGCCTCTCAAGTCGCTTCACCGACTGGTTGGCCCCTCCACTGGACTTTTACTGTAGAAATCCTCTTGGACCTCAACTGGCGAACTTGTTTATCAACAATGGCAATTGGCTCCTCTTCATAACCCAAGCTATTATCTAGCTGAACTGTGCTAAAGTCTAACATATGTGATAGGTCGGCATGATACTTCCGGAGTATAGATACGTGGAAAACCGGATGAATTCCCGATAGGCTGGGAGGCAATGCAAGCTCATAAGTAACCTCCCAAACTCGTTTCAACACCTCAAATGGGCCTATAAACCTTGGGCTCAACTTGCCCTTCTTCCCGAATCTCATAATTCCCTTCATCGGCGAAACCTTCAAGAGAACTTTTTCACCTACCATAAATGATATATCACGCGCTTTCTGATCCGCGTAATTCTTTTGTCTGGATTGTGCTGTACGAAGTCGCTCCTGAATCAACTTTACCTTTTTCCAAGGCATCCCTTGCCAAATCGGTACCATATAACTTAGCCTCACCTGGCTCAAACCATCCGATAGGTGAACGACATCGCCGACCATATAAAGCCTCAAATGGAGCCATCTCGATGCTGGATTGGTAACTGTTATTATAAGCAAACTTGGCCAAAGGCAGGAAACGATCCCACTGACCTCCAAAGTCGATCACACATGCCCTGAGCATATCCTCCAAAATCTGAGTTGTCCTCTCTGACTGTCCATCGGTCTGCGGATGAAAGGCTGTGCTGAGCTCTACACGGGTCCCTAATTCACTATGTACTGCTCTCCAGAAATGTGAAGTAAACTGAGGGCCTCTATCTGATATGATGGAAATTGGCACACCGTGCAACCGAACTATCTCCTGAATATAAATATGGGCCAACCTCTCTGAAGTATACGTAGTCACAACAGGAATAAAATGTGCCGACTTAGTCAACCTGTCAACAATGACCCAAACTGCATCAAACTTCCTCAAGGTCCGCGGCAACCCTACTACAAAGTCCATAGTAATTTGTTCCGATTTCCACTCTGGTATATTCATCTGCTGAAGTAGGCCACCTGGCCTCTGGTGCTCATATTTAACTTGCTGGAAATTTAGACACGTAGATATATGTTACAACCCAAATTCTCATACCATAGATCACGTAGTAAGTAGTCGATGTAAATCCAAGAAGATATTATCTTTGAGATGATAAGAAGTTAATCCTATTGGTCTTAAACGATACAAGGGTGTATAAGAGTGGTTAACAAATATTAGAAGTTAAACGAATCAAGGATGTTGTAACCCGTATTTTCGGGTAACACTAGAGGTGATTAACTGTCCCAAGAGGTCTTGTTTTAATGTATTTGAATCATATAATATCCGCATCATAAGTCTTGAAGTCAAGCGAGTTATGAAATAAAAGTCGATAAAAGTTGTCGCAACTTAGGTTTATAATTTTACTTAAACTTTAGGTCAAATGTTACTGTATTTTTCTCCCAATGTGCTTGGAATTATGGGGTGATCTACCTATCAAATTGAAGATCTATGAGTCTAGTTTCCAACGCATTAAACCGTTCGTTGATACGATCTCGGAATAGAGAGATATTCGCATTTTCGCGAGAGTGCGCCAAGCTGCTCTCTATGGGGCCCACAAAGGCGGTTTAAGACATTTGGACATATATAAGATAACTCAACCCCGTTTTAAGTCATTATTTTTCAGTATATTCAGACCTTATAACCCTAAAAACATTCTCTCAAGGTTCTCTCATGATCCAAGACCCAAACAAAGGGCAAACAACACAAATCAAATGTCGGGAATCCCGTGGTGCTAGTAAGTTTCTTGTTTTTCTTGTTGTTGCTGATTTTTGTGTTGTTCCAGCTCGTGTGGGAGGTTGTTTTAAGTGCTTTATGTTCTGTAAATACACCTTCAAGTTTTTAATATCAACCCTAGGTGATTTCAAGTCTTCTAAAGTAATTCTAGTGCCGAAAAACCCGAATTAATTGCTAGTTTCGCTTCCTTGTTCTTGTGGCAGAATTGAAGGGATATTTCGTGGAAAATTAAGGTCAAATTGGAGTTGTTCTTTCTGTTTAAAGGTAATGAACCTCTTACTCTATATATATTTAAGATTATCCAAGTTGTGGCTAAGTCGTTGATGCTAGAACTTGTGAAATATATATCGAAAGGCTTGGTAGTAATGTTGTTAGTTGGTGGACTGTTTTGGAGGCTCAATATGATTATTAATGATGTTGTTTGGGCTGTTTGGTGATTGTATTGACTTGTGTGAAGTCATATAAATAGGGGAGGTGCTGTCCGTTTCATCGTAAAATAGGTTGCGGTCGATACATAATAGTTACGACGCTTAAACGATAATGATAGTGTCATTTCTTTTATTGTAGACTAAGGAGTCGTGACATTTGCATAGCTTGAGGTTGGGCAGTATATACAAGGTATGTGAGGCTATCCCCTTCATTCTTTTGCACGACTCCAATTGTACATAATGTAATGAACGAGCTCCCAAAAATACTCTACTCTTAGAAGCTAGCAGTACTTACATTGCTGCCCTTCTTATGAAACGATTGATATTGATGTTACTTCTCTTATTCTTATATTATCAATGTTGTTGGTAGTTCCTGATTCTTATAAGATTCTTGATGAAGAGTTAATCCTAATAACGTGTACGAAGGATACCGACCTTACGTCACTCCGAAAGGTTCAAAATATGATTCCAACGAGTCCAGCATGCATCATATATATGTATCTATTTTACTCTACCGAGCCGCGCTATAGTCGGCCGGGTATGGCACCTATTGTGCAACCACTGATCAGTTGGGTTTTACCGAGCTCCACGTGGCCGGGTACGATTCTACCGAGCCCTATGATGGCCGGGTACGTTTTACCGAGCCTATTATGGCCGGGTACGATATGATGATGATGATGCCCACAAAGGCATATGTTTTAAACGTTTATGTATATATATATATATATATATATATGTATGTATCATGTATTTCATGTCAGTAGCCCTCAGAGGTACCCAGATGTCACAGGTTGTATATTCCCTATCACTGTTTACATTATTGTTCTTACTTATGCTATTCTGCCTTACATACTCAGTACTTTATTCGTACTGACGTCCTTTTTATTTGTGGACGCTGCATGTCGTGCTGCAGGTCCTGATAGACAGGTAGACGTAGCTCCCCCACCACAGTAGGCTGTCCAGTTCAGCGGTTATTGGCGAGATCCCTTCTCCGGACTTGCCATGGTCTTGGTATGCATTTTTGTTATAGACCTTATGGGTATGTCGGGGCCCTGTTCCGGCAATGTTGTAGCACTTATGTTCTTTTAGAGGCTCATAGACATGTGTCGACTTATGTATGGTTTAGAATGCCTTTTTGGCTGATTTTTGTTGTATAGTCTTTCATGGCATCATGATAGCTCGTACCTTATATATAGTTTCTTGACAGTCTTGTCGTCCCATGTTATGTATGTTCATGACATTATCTTTCATTGTTAGATGTTCATGATCCATGTCTACTATTTATATTGATCTTGTCGACCCTTAAAGATAATAAGGAAGGTTAGATAAAATATACGTTGGTGCTCGGCAAGTATGGCCCGGGTGCTAGTCATGACCCTCCAGTTGGGTCGTGACAAACTTGGTATCAGAGCAAGTCTGTCCTAGGGGTTGTCTATGAGCCGTGTCTAGTAGAGTTTTGATTATGGATGTGTAGCGCGCCACATTTATAATCAGGAGGCTACGTGACATCTAGGGTTGTTACCTTCTTCCTAAATCTAGATCGTGCGTAGAGTTGAGTCGTAAGTGTTCATATCTAATATTCACATTGTTTTCTTTCAGCGATGCCTTCGACTAGGAAGCAAGCGATTAGTAAACGGCTTGATACAGCTGTGGGCGAGGGTAACATTCAGGTCCCTCCAGCCAGAGCAGGCCAAAGTGAGGCTCAGAGTGAGATGCCGTCTCATACCTCTCCGTCTCCTCCAGAGGATATTAGGAGGCACCCAGTACATCCAGTTCCACCGTCTGGCACTACAGACCACGATATGCGCAGTGCAGTGCAGTTGTTGACTAGCTTGGTAGCTGCTCAGGCTCAGAGGCAGAATACCGGTGTTGCTGATAAACCGGTTAGTGCGAGAGTTCGTGATTTTATTAATCTAGACCCTCCAGTGTTTACCGGATCAGATCCCAAGGAGGACCCACAAACATTTATTGATCAGGTTCATCGTACATTGCGGGTTATGCATGCTAGTGATACGGAGGCAGTAGAGTTGGCTTCTTATCGGTTACGGGATTTAGCGGTTTTCTGGTATGATAGTTGGGAGAGATCTAGGGGTCCGAACGCTCCTCTAGCCGTGTGGAAGGAATTTTCTGAGGCCTTTCTTCGTCACTACTTGCCAGTTGAGATACGACGAGCAAGAGCTGATAAGTTCTTGAACCTTCGACAGGGTAATATGAGTGTACGAGAGTATAGTATACAATTTGATTCTTTAGCAAGGTATGCTCCCCATATGGTGGCCGAAATGAGTGATAGGGTGCATCTGTTCGTGAACGGGTTGGGACCACATCTGATAAATGAGTGCACAACAGCCTCCTTGGTAGAGGGCATGGATATTTCCCGTATTCAGGCTTATGCCCAGACCCTAGAGGATCGTAAGCGCCAGCAAAGGGCAGATAGGGAGCAGGATAGGGGCCAGCATAAGAGGGCGAGATTTGCAGGGTATTCTGATGAGTTCAGAGGCAGTATCAGGCCCCAATCTTCGAGGAGTTCGGCGCCACCTGTAGCTAGTGCTCCTCCACAGTTTCAGAGGCCTCGGTATGATCGATTTACCTATTCTGGTTCAGGTCAGAGTTCGAGGGCATCAGGTTCACAATTTCATAGAGATACGAGTCAGACGAGACCCCCAACACCTCGTTGTGATCAGTGCGGCAAGGCCCACTTTGGACTGTGCCGTCGAGGTTTCGATGCGTGCTATTCTTGCGGACAGCCTGGCCATATGATGCGGGATTGTCCTAACAGAGGAGGTGGTGGTATGGCTCGACCGACTGGATCTGTGTCTGGTTCTTCCTCATCAGTTCGACCTCCAGCACAAGGTTTTCAGCAGTCGACAGGTCGTGGTAGAGGTAGAGGTTCAGTGCCGAGTTCGAGTGGTGCTCAAAATCGAACCTATGCTCTAGTAGGTCGACAAGATCTCGAATCGTCTCCGGATGTTGTTACAGGTATATTGTCTGTGTTTTCTTATGATGTATATGCGCTAATTGATCCAGGATCTACCTTATCATATGTTACACCCTTTGTGGCTAATAAGTTTGGCATTGAACCTGAATTGATAAGTAAACCACTTGCGGTATCCACTCCGTTAGGAGATTCTGTGATTGCTAGAAGGGTATATAAAGGTTGCACTGTGATGATTTGTAGTCGTCAAACCTCGGCAAATTTATTTGAGTTAGAAATGGTTGATTTCGATGTGATAATGGGAATGGACTGGTTGGCCTCATGCTATGCAACTGTTGACTGTCGTACGAAGATGGTTAGGTTTCAGTTTCCGGGTGAACCCACCATTGAATGGAAGGGGAACATTGCTATGCCGAAAGGTAGGTTTATTTCCTATCTTAAGGCAAGGAAGATGATCTCAAAAGGTTACATTTATCATCTTGTTCGTGTTAGGGATGTGGAGGCGAAGCCGCCTACTCTACAATCCATCCCCGTGGTCAATGAATTTCCAGATGTTTTCCCAGATGAACTCCCAGGCCTTCCTCCTGAAAGGGAGATTGAGTTTAGCATTGATGCGTTGCCTGACACTCAACCGATCTCTATCCCTCCATACAGGATGGCCCCGGCAGAGTTGCGAGAGTTGAAGGCGCAGTTGAAGGACTTGCTGGATAAAGGGTTTCATTAGGCCTAGCACTTCACCTTGGGGTGCACCAGTCTTGTTCGTGCGGAAGAAAGATGGGTCGTTAAGGATGTGTATCGATTATCGACAGTTGAATAAGTTTACAATAAAGAACAAGTATCCACTTCCAAGGATTGATGACCTGTTTGACCAACTCCAGGGTGCCAAGTATTTCTCCAAGATTGACTTGCGTTCAGGGTATCATCAGGTAAGGGTTAAGGATAAGGATATTCCAAAGACGGCCTTCCGGACAAGATATGGGCACTTTGAGTTCTTGGTGATGTCGTTCGGGCTAACAAATGCCCCAGCAGCTTTTATGGATCTCATGAATAGTGTATTCAGGCCCTATCTTGATGTGTTCGTGATCGTATTCATTGATGACATTCTGGTGTATTCTCGTTCGGAGGCGGAACATGCGGGCCACTTGCGGATAGTATTACAGACCCTTCAGGATCATAAGTTATATGCTAAGCTCTCTAAATGTGAATTCTGGCTGAACTCAGTAGCATTCCTTGGCCATGTGATATCTGATGAGGGTATTAGTGTCGACACTCAGAAGATCGATGCAGTGAAGAATTGGCCGAGACCTACAACACCGTCAGAAGTCCGCAGCTTCCTGGGGCTAGCAGGATATTATAGGCGGTTTGTAGAAGGGTTTTCCTCTATATCAGCACCATTGACTAAGTTAACACAGAAAGCTACCAAGTTCCAGTGGTCTGATTCTTGTGAACATAGTTTTCAGGAGCTAAAGAATCGATTGACATCTGCGCCAGTGCTCACTCTCCCAGAAGGAACAGAAGGTTATGTGGTATATTGTGATGCCTCAGGTATAGGTTTGGGGTGCGTATTGATGCAACGTGGGAAGGTGATTGCTTATGCATCACGACAATTGAAGAAGCATGAAAAGAATTACCCGACTCATGATTTGGAATTGGCTGCAGTAATATATGCTTTGAAGATATGGCGGCACTACTTATACGGCGTCCATGTTGACATCTACACAGATCACAAAAGTTTACAATACATCTTCAAGCAGAAGGAGTTGAATTTGAGGCAGCGTAGGTGGCTTGAATTACTGAAAGACTATGACGTCGAGATATTGTACCATCCTGGTAAAGCCAATGTTGTGGCAGACGCTCTCAGCCGTAAGTCAATGGGAAGCTTAATACATATTGAGGCAGGTAGACAAGGGTTGACCAAAGAGCTTCACCAGCTGGCCAATATGAGAATCAGATTGTTGGACTCTGATGACGGAGGTGTTACTGTACAGAATACAGCAGAATCATCTTTGGTAGCCGAGGTAAAAGCACGGCAATATGAAGATCCTACCTTAGTAAGATTGAGAGAGGGAATTCAGCAGTGTAAGATTACAGCTTTCAAGATCGGAGGAGATGGGACACTGAGATACCAGGGCCGATTATGTGTGCCTAGTGTGGCAGGGTTGCGAGAGAAGATTATGATTGAGATTCATCAGTCCCGATATTCTATCCATCCTGGCTCGACAAAGATGTATCATGACGTTAAGGAGCAGTATTGGTGGGACAACATGAAGAAGTCTATTGCAGAATTTGTAGCCCAGTGTCCTAATTGTCAACAAGTAAAGATCGAGCATCAGAAACCCAGTGGATTGATTCAGAATATAGAGATTCCGACCTGGAAATGGGAGGTGATTAATATGGACTTCATTATTGGATTACCTCGCTCTTATCATAAGTTTGACTCCATTTGGGTGATAGTTGATCGACTTACAAAATCTGCCCATTTTCTACCAGTTAAGACAACTTACACGGCTGAAGATTATGCGAAGTTGTATATCAAGGAGATTGTTAGGCTTCATGGTGTGCCGGTATCTATTATATCAGACCGAGGAGCTCAATTTACGGCTAACTTTTGGAGGTCTTTTCAGAAGGGTTTAGGCACACAAGTAAATCTCAGCACTGCATTCCATCCGCAGACTGACGGACAGGCTGAACGTACCATCCAGACGCTGGAAGATATGCTACGAGCATGTGTTCTAGATTTTAAGGGGAATTGGGATGACCATCTGGCACTTATAGAATTTGCCTACAATAATAGCTACCATTCCAGTATTAAAATGGCCCCGTATGAGGCACTGTACGGGAGGAGATGTAGATCACCAGTTGGATGGTTCGAAGTCGGTGAGACAGAATTATATGGGCCAGATTTGATTTACCAAGCCATTGAGAAGGTGAAACTGATACAAGAGCGGCTGAGGACGGCACAAAGCAGGCAAAAATCTTATTCCGATGTCCGACGTCGTGATCTGGAATTTGAGGTTGGTGATTGGGTTTTCCTGAAGATCTCGCCGATGAAGGGTGTTATGCGTTTTGGGAAGAAGGGTAAGTTGAGTCCACGGTATATTGGGCCGTACAAAATTCTTTGACGAATTGGACAGGTTGCTTACGAGTTAGAATTGCCATCTGAATTGGAATTTGTCCACCCGGTATTCCATGTATCTATGTTGAGGAAATGTATTGGAGACCCTTCTCGGGTCGTCCCTATCAAAGATGTACAAGTTACAAAGGATCTATCATATGATGAACTGCCAGTGGCTATATTAGATCGACAAGTCCGCAAGCTGAGAACAAAGGATGTAGCTTCCGTGAAAGTATTATGGAGGAACAAGAATATAGAAGAAATGACATGGGAAGCAGAAGAGGAGATGAAGTCTAAATACCCTTACCTATTCCAGAGTGAAAATAACGAGGATACCGGGGGAAAGAAGGACGCATTATAAGGTGAAACGGCTCTATGAGGTAAGCAATAGCTTGTGAATACTCTTTTTTTTAATACAAAATGGTGATATGCAGATAATGTACATATCCATAATGCTTTGTATAGTCTTGTAAGGCCATAGGTTGGGTTTAACTGCTTGCAAGTTTGGCTAGTGTCCATTTTATGGGGAAACTCAGCCGGAAATCTCCGTCGGAATCCACGATAAGTTAGACACCCCATAAACCCTTACATTCGAGGACGAATGTTCCTAAGGGGGAGAGGGTGTTACAACCCAAATTCGCATACCATAGATCACGTCGTAAGTAGTCGATGTAAATCCAAGAAGATATTATCTTTGAGATGATAAGAAGTTAATCCTATTGGTCTTAAACGATACAAGGGTGTATAAGAGTGGTTAACAAATATTAGAAGTTAAACGAATCAAGGATGTTGTAACCCGTATTTTCGGGTAACACTAGAGGTGATTAACTGTCCCAAGAGGTCTTGTTTTAATGTATTTGAATCATATAATATCCGCATCATAAGTCTTGAAGTCAAGCGAGTTATGAAATAAAAGTCGATAAAAGTTGTCGCAACTTAGGTTTATAATTTTACTTAAACTTTAGGTCAAATGTTACTGTATTTTTCTCCCAATGTGCTTGGAATTATGGGGTGATCTACCTATCAAATTGAAGATCTATGAGTCTAGTTTCCAACTCATTAAACCGTTCGTTGATACGATCTCGGAATAGAGAGATATTCGCATTTTCGCGAGAGTGCGCCAAGCTGCTCTCTATGGGGCCCACAAAGGCGGTTTAAGACATTTGGACATATATAAGATAACTCAACCCCGTTTTAAGTCATTATTTTTCAGTATATTCAGACCTTATAACCCTAAAAACATTCTCTCAAGGTTCTCTCATGATCCAAGACCCAAACAAAGGGCAAACAACACAAATCAAATATCGGGAATCCCGTGGTGCTAGTAAGTTTCTTGTTTTTCTTGTTGTTGCTGATTTTTGTGTTGTTCCAGCTCGTGTGGGAGGTTGTTTTAAGTGCTTTATGTTCTGTAAATACACCTTCAAGTTTTTAATATCAACCCTAGGTGATTTCAAGTCTTCTAAAGTAATTCTAGTGCCGAAAAACCCGAATTAATTGCTAGTTTCGCTTCCTTGTTCTTGTGGCAGAATTGAAGGGATATTTCGTGGAAAATTAAGGTCAAATTGGAGTTGTTCTTTCTTTTTAAAGGTAATGAACCTCTTACTCTATATATATTTAAGATTATCCAAGTTGTGGCTAAGTCGTTGATGCTAGAACTTGTGAAATATATATCGAAAGGCTTGGTAGTAATGTTGTTAGTTGGTGGACTGTTTTGGAGGCTCAATATGATTATTAATGATGTTGTTTGGGCTGTTTGGTGATTGTATTGACTTGTGTGAAGTCATATAAATAGGGGAGGTGCTGTCCGTTTCATCGTAAAATAGGTTGCGGTCGATACATAATAGTTACGACGCTTAAACGATAATGATAGTGTCATTTCTTTTATTGTAGACTAAGGAGTCGTGACATTTGCATAGCTTGAGGTTGGGCAGTATATACAAGGTATGTGAGGCTATCCCCTTCATTCTTTTGCACGACTCCAATTGTACATAATGTAATGAACGAGCTCCCAAAGATACTCTACTCTTAGAAGCTAGCAGTACTTACATTGCTGCCCTTCTTATGAAACGATTGATATTGATGTTACTTCTCTTATTCTTATATTATCAATGTTGTTGGTAGTTCCTGATTCTTATAAGATTCTTGATGAAGAGTTAATCCTAATAACGTGTATGAAGGATACCGACCTTACGTCACTCCGAAAGGTTCAAAATATGATTCCAACGAGTCCAGCATGCATCATATATATGTATCTATTTTACTCTACCGAGCCGCGCTATAGTCGGCCGGGTATGGCACCTATTGTGCAACCACTGATCAGTTGGGTTTTACCGAGCTCCACGTGGCCGGGTACGATTCTACCGAGCCCTATGATGGCCGGGTACGTTTTACCGAGCCTATTATGGCCGGGTACGATATGATGATGATGATGCCCACAAAGGCATATGTTTTAAACGTTTATGTATATATATATATGTATGTATCATGTATTTCATGTCAGTAGCCCTCAGAGGTACCCAGATGTCACAGGTTGTATATTCCCTATCACTGTTTACATTATTGTTCTTACTTATGCTATTCTGCCTTACATACTCAGTACTTTATTCTTACTGACGTCCTTTTTATTTGTGGACGCTGCATGTCGTGCTGCAGGTCCTGATAGACAGGTAGACGTAGCTCCCCCACCACAGTAGGCTGTCCAGTTCAGCGGTTATTGGCGAGATCCCTTCTCCGGACTTGCCATGGTCTTGGTATGCATTTTTGTTATAGACCTTATGGGTATGTCGGGGCCCTGTTCCGGCAATGTTGTAGCACTTATGTTCTTTTAGAGGCTCATAGACAGGTGTCGACTTATGTATGGTTTAGAATGCCTTTTTGGCTGATTTTTGTTGTATAGTCTTTCATGGCATCATGATAGCTCGTACCTTATATATAGTTTCTTGACAGTCTTGTCGTCCCATGTTATGTATGTTCATGACATTATCTTTCATTGTTGGATGTTCATGATCCATGTTTACTATTTATATTGATCTTGTCGACCCTTAAAGATAATAAGGAAGGTTAGATAAAATGTACGTTGGTGCTCGGCAAGTATGGCCCGGGTGCTAGTCATGACCCTCCAGTTGGGTCGTGACAATATATACTCAACTATGTCCTTTTTCATTTATCGCCACCAATAATGTTGCCTCAAGTCACGATACATCTTAGTAGCACCTGGATGAATAGAATACTGAGAACTGTGTGCTTCTTCCAAGATCTTTCTCCTCAGTCTATCCACATTAGGAACGCATAGACGATCCTGGAGTGGCAGAACACCATCCGCTCTAATAGTAACTTCCTTGGCACCACCTCGTTGTACCGTTTCACGAAGAACCATCAAGTATGGGTCATCATACTGGAGAGACTTGATCTGCTCAAATAGTGAAGATTGGGCCACCACACATGCAAGAACTCAGCTGGGCTCTGAAATATCCAGCCTCACAAGTTTGTTAGCCAAGGACTGAATATCCGAGGCTAATGGCCTTTCCTCTACTAAAATGAAAGCCAAACTACCCATACTCTCCGCCTTCCTGCTCAAGGCATCTGCAACCACATTTGCTTTGCCCGGATGATACAAGATAGTAATATCATAATCTTTTAGTAACTCTAGCCATCTGCGCTGCCGCAAATTTAGATCCCTCTGCTTGAACAAATGCTGCAAACTGCGATGATCAGTGTAAACTTCACAAGACACCCCATAAAGATAATGCCTCCAAATCTTTAGAGTGTGAACAATCGCAGCTAACTCCAAATCATGTACTAGATAATTCTTCTCGTGGGGCTTCAGCTGACGTGAAGCATATGCGATAACTCGCCTTTCCTGCATCAATACACAACCCAAGCCAATGTGTGACGCATCGCAATACACTGTATATATTCCCGAACCAGATGGTAACACTAACACTGGTGCTGTAGTCAGTGATGTATTGAGCTTCTGAAAGCTTGACTCACAATCATCGGACCATCGGAACTGAACACCCTTCTGGGTTAAGTTGGTCAAAGGTGCTGCAATAGATGAAAAACATTCCACGAACCGATGACAATAACCTGCTAAACCCAGAAAACTCCTGATCTCAGTCGCCGAAGTGGGACGATGCCCATTCTGAACTGCCTCAATCTTTTTGGGATCAACTTTAATACCTTCACCCGATACAATATGACCCAAAAATGCTACAGACTCTAGCCAAAACTCAAATTTAGAGAACTTAGCATATAGCTTTTGTTCCCGCAATGTCTGAAGCACTACTCTCATATGCTGCTCATGTTCCTCCTTACTACGCGAATAGATTAATATGTCATCAATGAAGACAATGACAAATGAATCAATATATGGCATGAATACCCTATTCATCAGATCCATAAATGCTGCCGGGGCATTAGTTAAACCGAAGGACATCACCAGAAACTCATAATGACCATATCTAGTCCGAAAAGCAGTCTTCGGAACATCCGAATCCCGAATCTTCAACTGATGGTACCCCGACCTCAAGTCGATCTTAGAGAATACCCTAGCACCCTGCAACTAGTCAAATAGATCATTAATACGCGGCAACGGGTACTTGTTCTTAATAGTGACTTTGTTCAATTGGTGATAATCAATACACATCCGCATTATTCCATCCTTCTTTTTCACAAATAATACTGGTGCACCCCAAGGCGATACACTCGGTCTGATGAACCATTTGGCTAGTAACTCTTCAAGTTTTTCTTTCAATTCTTTCGGAGCCATGTGATATAGTGGGATAGATATAGGCTGGGTATCTGAAGCCAAGTCAACACAGAAATCAATATCACGATCAGGTGGCATACCTGGAAGATCTGACGAAATACATCGGGGAACTCCCAAACTACAGGCACTGAATCAATAGCCGGAGTCTCTGCAGTAGTATCCCGAACATAGGCTAAATAAGCCAAACAACCCTTCTCAACCATGTGTTGAGCCTTTATAAAAGAAATAACTCGATTAAATGAACTAACAGGCAAACCCTTCCACTCCAGCTTAGGCAATGCTGGAATAGCCAAGGTAACAGTCTTGTCATGACAATCTAGAATAGCATGATATGGAGATAACCAGTCCATGCCCAGAATAATTTCAAAATCGGTCATCTCAAGCAATAGGAGATCTGCTCTAGTTTCATAACCACAGAATGTAATAATACAGGACCGGTAGATCCGGTTCACAACAACAGAATCACCCACATGAGTGGACACATAAATAGGAGTACTCAAGGACTCACGAGAAACACCTAGGAATGGAGCAAATAGAGATGACACATATGAATACGTAGATCCTGGATCAAATAATACTGAGGCATCTTTGCCACAAACATAAATAATACCTGTAATCATGGCATCTGAGGCCTCTACATCTGGTCTAGCCGGAAAAGCATAGAACCGAGCTGGAGCGCCAACTGTCTGGCCTCTGCCTGGCTGACCTCCACCTCTAGGATGTCGAACTACTGGTGGAGCAACTGGTCCGGTAAGCATAGGCTGCTAACCCTGTTGTACTAGTCTACCCCGAAGCCTGGGGAAAAACCTCCGCATGTGACTGGGATCCCCGCACTCTTAACAACACTTCAGTGCGATGGGCTGCTGACTAAGTGTCTGGCCCTGGGGACGTGAATACCCACTGGGAGGACCCTGAATAGCTGGTGGGCGGGAAGTACTCTCTGGGATAGCACTGAGATAAGGTCGCACTGGAGCACCTCGAGGAGGTAATGGTGCTAGATATGGGGGTCTGCTGGACTGCCCCCTCACGAACTGACCTCTGCCCCCGGACGGAGCACCTCTGAACTCTCCAGAGTACCTGAACCGCTTATCTCTCATACTCTACTCTCAGCTCCGCTGACGTACACCCTCAATTCTCCGGGATATCTCCACAACTTGCTCATAAGAAGTACCCATCTCAACCTCTCGAGCCATAGTGGCCTGAATACCAGTATGTAAACCGGCTACAAACCTTCGCACTCTCTCCACCTCAGTAGGGAGTATCATTAGTGCATGGAGAGATAATTCAAAAAACCTCGCCTCATAATCAGTCACTGACATCTGACCCTGCTGGAGCTGCTCAAACTGAAACCGCAACTCTTCCCTCTGGGAGGGTGGAATATACATGTCCAAGAAGATACGGGTGAACTTGTCCCAAGTCATGAGAGAAGAATCTGCTGGTCTGGCAAGAGCATAAGACTGCCACAATCTACGGGCTCTACCCTTTAGCTGAAAAGTAGCGAAATCCACCCCATGGGATTCCAATATCCTCATGTTGTACAATCTATCCCTGCAACGATCAATGAAATCTTGTGGATCCTCATGTCGCTCACCCCCGAAGATAGGAGGGTGTAGTTTAGTCCATATGTCCAATAGTTTCTGAGGATTGGCAGCTACAGCTGACCCGGGCTCAGGTGTAGCTGCTGCCACTGGCTGGGCTCCACCCACGGGTAGTGCACCCTGGGTCTGACATACAGCAGCTGCCTGTCCATGAGCCTGCGCGGTAGGGGTTTGTGCTCCCCCGCCCGCCTGAGATGTGGCTGGGTCTGCCGGAAATAAATCAGCCTGAGTCATATTGTCCATGAATCGCAGCATACGACCCATGACATCCTGAAATCCCAGTGCAGATGTAAAGTCCACCGGAGCTGGCTCTGCTATAGGCACCTCACCCTGCTCCTCAATAATGGGATTCTCTGCTGGATCCACTGGCGGCATAACCAGAATAGTCCTGGGACATTCTCGCCCTCTACCACGGGCTGGAGCCCCCCCTCGGCCTCGGCCTCGGCCTCGACCTCTAGCAACTGGGGGAGTAGCTCTTCCCTGGTCTGGAACTTCATTCGAGCGCGTTCTCACCATCTATGAGAAAATAAGAGAAGGATTTTTAGTGCTACATTAATTGCACGATGGAATGTGAAGAAAGGTAATTTTCTAACACCCTATGGCCTCTCGAAGATAAGTACAAACTTCTCCGTACCGATCCGCAAGACTCTATTAGGTCTGCTCATAACTTGTGAGACCTACGTGAACTTAGTGCTCTGATACCATGTTGTCACGACCCAATTTCACCTGTAGGTCGTGATAGCGCCCAACACTACAGCTAGGCAAGCCATCAAATAAATTAAGCATACATTGATAAAATTTAAAACCAAGAAAATATAAACCCAAACTCTACCAATGTATGTGTGCCAAGATCTAATTGATTAGCCAAAGGGATTAGCTAACCCTAGGACTCGCCCATTTACTTCTAATTGATTTTGGGAAAGATAATTTGGGGTTGGGAAAGATTAATTAACAAGAACTTGAGGCTTTAACCCTCACTTTATAGATTCTACGTAGGGATAGGATTGAACTACTTGTATCCATATTCGAGTGTGCTTAATCTCTTAATTGTTTTAGGGATAATTCAATTAGGAAGTCTTGATAGTCTTTGGAAGAAGCTAATATAGAATTATTACCCGAGGCTAATTAACATAAACTCGCTCATATTTGTAAAATCGTGAAATACATTGGATCGTTACATGAGTGTAAATCCCAATGCATCCCTGCTTGTAGCCATTGATCATTTTACTTGCTTTTTAGGTTAGTTTACATTTTTACAATTAGTCATAAATATTTTCTCAAAATCATTCTAAGTGTTTGGCTTAGGATAATAAGCAATAATTCTCTTACATGCCTAATCACCTATATATTGTTCTCTATGGGATTCGACCCTGACTCATAGTTGGGCAAATTATATTGCATGCGACCGTGTCCATTTACTTTTTAGTAGTGGATGTGAACGTCATCCGACACCATTTGAAATTACAGGAGATGGGGTCCTCAGATATCGAGGATAATTATGTGTCACGACCCAATTTCACCTGTAGGTCGTGATGGCACCCAACACTACAACTAGGCAAGCCATCTAATAAATTAAGCATACATTGATAAAATTTAAAACCAAGAAAATATAAACCCAAACTCTACCAATGTGTGTGTGCCAAGACCTGTTGTCACAAGTGCATGAGCATCTAGTAGATTATACAAAACTCCAAATACTGTCTGAAATGAAATAGACAGAATGTAAATATAAGAAGAGACACTGGTAGCTGCAAAACGGCTCAGAAAGGCAGCTCACCACTATGTCTCGGGATGACGTGGGTATGTGATGATAGGTCCTCCACTAGTACCTGTCTCAGGTCCTGCACAAAAAGTGCAGCAAGTGTAGTATGAGTACGTAAACAACGTGTACCCAGTAAGTATCAAACCTAATCTCGAAGTGGTAGAGACGAGATGGCCGACTTTGACACTTACTATGGGTCAATAATAATAACTGAAATAAAACTAGAATTTTTAAATCAGCATGATTTACAGAATTTACAAAAATTTATTTAATCAGCGAAAATAATCAAATTCCTTCAAATGTAACAATTCTCAATATATTAATTAAATTCCTTCAATTCAAATAAATTCCAATTTATAGATTAAATCTCATTTACAAGAGTAACAATTAATTCATAAACAAGCAAGAATAATAATTCATTAAATTCCAAAGATTTTTTAATTTATTAATTAGCTTCACAAGGTGAAATAAATTATTAAAGTATTGTGTAATTATTATTATTAAGCACGATTTCTGCCAAGGACGTACGGCCCGATCCAGAGTGTCGTGTACACTGCCGAGGGACGTGCGGCGCGATCCATAGATGCATCTATCCTGCCGAGGCGTTCGGCCCGCTCCACAAGAAAGGATGACATTTTCTTATGTGCCTCCGGAAGGAGAGTATATTTATTATAAGATAAATTCGGGAGGAGAACAAATTTCTTTTAACAATTAATTGATTTAAATAGAAAATCAAGCCTATGAGATTTCCATTCTCTAATATCTTTATCTAACAATTCACAATATATTCATATATATCAATTAATATTAATTAATAAATACTATTTACACAAGTAATGCATGCTTTGAGTCCTAAACTACTCGGACTTTAGCATTAATAGTAGCTACGCACGGACTCTCGTCACTTCGTGCATATGTAGCCCCCACAATTAGCAACAATTATTTAATTTTAATCACCTATGAGGTAATTTTCCCCTCACAAGATTAGACAAGGGACTTACCCCGTCATGCTCCAATTTAATCCACTATAAGGCCTTTTTCACGATTATCCAACTCTTTCTGGCTCGAATCTAGCCAAAATAATTTGATACAATCACTAAAAATTATAGGAATCAATTCCATAAGAAAATACTACATTTTTAATAAAAATCTCGAAATTAATTAAAACTTCGTCCGTGGGGCCCACGTCTCGGAATCCGACAAAAGTTACGAAATTCGATAACCCATTCAATTATGAGTCCAACCATACCAGTTTCACTCAAATCCGACTCCGAATCAATACCGAAATCTCAAAAAAAATTGTTTCTATGAGATTAATAAAAAATTCCCAAATTTAAATCTCAAAACACTAATTTATGGTGAAAACAATGATATACTTGTATATGTAGACCAAATCCGAGTTAGAATCACTTACCCCAATGTTTTTCCCTTGAAAAAATGACAAAAGTCGCCTCTGCTCAAGCTCAAGTTCGTCAAAAATGGCAAATGGGACGAATGTCCTCTTTTATAAACTGCTCAGGCAGCCTTCGGAAATTGGGCCTCGATCGTGGCTTCGATCGTGGCCCTCAAGCCTGGGCTTCGGTCATGGCCTCGATCATGGCCTCGAGATTAGGACTTGGTCATGGCCTCGATCAGGCCTCGAGCCTGGGACTCAGTCATGGCCTCGATCAAGTTCGATCTTGGGTCTTGATCCTGGCCCTCGAGCCTTGCCTTCGATCATGGCCCTCGAGCTGGACCTTCGATCGTGGCTTCGATACTGAGCCTCGTCCCTGGCTTCGACTCAGGCCTTGATCGTGGGCTCGATTTCTGGGTTCGATCTGGGGCTCGGTATCTGGATTCGATCTGGGGCTCGATCACAGCCCAGAATATACAGCAGAAGGGAAAATTGCAGCAGTTTTTTAAGTCCAACTTTTGATCCGTTAACCATCTGAAACTCACCCGAAGCCCTCGGGACCTCAACCAAATATACCAACAAGTCCTAAAACATCATACGAACTTAGTTGAACCTCTAAATCACATCAAACAACGCTAAAACCATGAATCATACCCCCAATTCAAGCTTAATGAAACTAAGAGTTTTCAACTTCTACATTCGATGTCGGAACCTATCAAATCAATTCCGATTGACCTCAAATTTTACACACAAGTCATTATTGACATAACGGAGCTATGAAAATTTTCGGAACTGGATTCCGACTCCGGTATCAAAAAGTCAACTCATCGGTCAAACTTCCAAACTTAAATTCTTATTTTTAGCCATTTCAAGCCTAATTTAACTACGGACTTCCAAATAAGGTTCCGAACACGCTCCTAAGTCCAAAATCACCATACGGAGCTGTTGGAATCATCAAAATTCTATTCCGGGGTCATTTTCTCAAAATGTTGACCGAAGTCAAACTTAGTACTTTAAGGCCAACTTAAGGAACCAAGTGTTCCGGTTTCACCCCAAACACTTCCAAATCCCGAACCAACCATCCCCGCAAGTCATAAATCATTACAAGCACATACGAGAAGTTTTATTTTAGGGAACGGGGTTCTAAAAGTTAAAATAATCGATTGGGTCATTACATTATGTGTCCCTAATGTTGCAGGGCTGCGCCGGCAGGTTATGGGAGAAACTCACTATTCTCATTATTCTATCCATCCAGGAGCAACAAAGATGTATCATGATATCATGGAAATATATTGGTGGGACGGAATGAAAAAGGATATAGCGGAGTTTATTGCTCAGTGCCCTAACTATCAGCAGGTTAAGATTGAGCATCAAAAACCCGGTGGATTATTGCAGGCTATAGAGATTCCGACTTGGAAGTGGGAAGTAATCAATATGGATTTCATCGTAGGTTTACCTCGTACCTGGCATAAGTTAGATTCTCTATGGGTGATTGTTGATAGACTTACAAAATCAGCCCATTTTCTGCCTGTTAGGACTACATATTCCGCAGAGGATTATGCAAGGCTTTACATTAAGGAGATAGTACGACTTCATGGTGTCCCTGTATCTATTATCTCGGATATAGGAGCTTAGTTTACAGCTAATTTCTATAGGTCCTTCCAAAAAGGATTGGGGACTCAGGTAAGTCTTAGTACATCATTTCATCGCCAGACAGACGGACAAGCTGAGCGTACTATTCAGACACTTGAGGATATGTTATGGGCTTATGTGATAGAATTTAGGGGAAGCTGGGATGATCATCTGCCGCTTATTAAGTTCGCGTATAATAATAGCTATCATTCCAGTATTCAGATGGCTCCATACAAAGCTCTTTACGAGCGGAGGTCTAGGTCGCCTATAGGATGGTTCGATGTTGGAGAAAGTAAGTTAGTAGTACCAGAATTGGTACAACAGGCAATCGAGAAGATTAAGCTTATATAGGAAAGGCTATTAGTAGCTCAAAGTCGTCATAAGTCTTATGCGGATAATCGATGACGAGACTTCGAGTTTCAGGTTGACGATTGGGTATTCCTAAAGGTATCACTGATGAAAGGCATTATGAGGTTCGTAAAGAAAGGAAAACTTAGCCCTCGGTACATTGGACCATATAAGATCATACGTAAGGTAGGCCATGTAGCATATGAGTTAGACTTTCCTTCTGACTTGGAATCTGTACATCCAGTCTTTCCTGTATGTGTCTATGCTCCGTAAATGTATCGGAGATCCTTCCAGAGTTGTGTCAGTTGACGATGTTCAAGTCACAGAACAACTATCATATGAGGAAACTCTCGTTGCTATACTAGATAGACTGGTTTAGATATTGAGGACTAAAGACGTAGCTTCGGTAAAAGTACTTTGGAGAAACAACAATGTGGAAGAAATGACTTGGGAATACGAAGAAGACATGAAGTCTATATATCCTCACTTATTTCCTCTTCCAGAGTAGAATCCGACTAAGACATCACAGCCTTAAGGTACGTGTATGGATTCTTGTGTTAGTTATCATCATTGGTCGTGTGAGGCCATTGTCGTTATTAACGATTGTGTTCCTATGTGGCATTGAATTATTGAGTATTCTACAAAAAGGGTTTGCAGCAGTACTGTTACAAAGGCGACTCTGCCAAGATTTATATAGATCCCGGGGAGTTAAACATTCGAGGACGAATATTTCTAAGGGGGGAAGGATGTTATATCCCTCATTTCGTACGTAAAAGTTTCATCATAAGTTAATCGACGTTGACTCGGGGATGAGATTATTTTTGAGGTTATAAGCATTTGTGCTACTTATAACAGGCGATAAGTAAAGTGTCGTGAAGGTTAAAGGGTAAACGAATCAAAGAAAATGAGTTTTGTTGAAGATTGTCGATTTGGGATAAAATACGGTCCGAGCTATAGTACCCGATATTTATGGACTAGTGTCATACAAGGTACTACATGACCATGATAGTAAGGTGTATAACGTATGTTAAAAGTGAGTAGTATTTTAAGTAAGTTGAGTTAATTCTTAATGATGTGGGTAATTGGCTAATTATTGGGTGATTAATTAAATAATTTAGATAAGATTAAACCCTCCCTACCCCCCACCCCGCCCACGTGGAAGCAAGCCATCCCAAGGTTCATGACTCTTAAGTCATTAGGAAAAGGTGGCAAATTAAAGGTATGTGGTTAAGCCACCACATAAAGTGGGGCCCACATCCATTCTAATATAAGACATCTCTAACTTAAAAGAGAGATGCATATATCACATAAGTAATGTGAGATCTTCAACAAATTAAACAAGATTTCTTAGCATCTTAGCAACGTGAGATGTTGCAATTTTAAGGGAGTACGGTGCAATCTTTCTCAAGAATATCATACGGATTTTTTTCTACTCCGATCTGCCGTCACGTGTTTTCTCACAATTAACGTGTGTTAGGGGGATTGTCAAAAGAATCGACCCAGGTATGTTAAGGCTATCCGTTCTTTCCTTTTGGCATGATCCAAATAATAGAAATGAAATGAGAAAAATACGCAACTCTCATAAATGACTCTATTCATAGAAATACTAGGGGTGTCTATATTCTTGATTCCCCATGTGTCTTATTATTCTATCATTTGTTCATGGATCTCAGAAAATACGTAAGTTAAAAAAGTTTATTTCATGACATTGATCAGAGGCATAATGGTCTTATGACGTTCCGAGAGATTTTATTGACGTACTTCTCATGCATTGCATTCATTTATACATGTATATTGACCCGTGACCAGATGGCGTTATATACGCGTATATTATATGTATATGGGATATGGAAAAAGGTTACGGTGTTATATACGCACCACCACCTGATTAGCTGGTATACGTTGATAGTTTGCCCACGGTAGCCGAGATGATATCATGGGATGCCCTGAGAGGCTTGATGATGTTATGAATGCATATACCTATGCATGGTATGACATTTATATGCATATGCATGGCATTGTAAATATTAAATAATTCATAGAGCTATTCAGACTTACATGTCAAGTCCTTTACTCCATGTTTCTCTCATGACTTTTATTTACTGATGTTCATTCCTTACATACTCGGTACTTTATTTGTACCGACGTCCCTTTTGCTCGGGGACACTGTATTTCATGCTCGCATGTCCCGTTAGATAGGTTGAGAGTCTTCCAAGTAGGCTATTAGCTCGGCGGAAGGTGTCGGTGCACTCTATTTGCTCCGGAGTTGCTATTTGGTCAGTATGATTAGGACATGTGTTGCGGGACTCTGTCCCAACCTTTATGATATTTATGTACTCTTAGAGGCTTGTAGACAGATGTTATGTATATGAAAGATTGTATGGCCTTATCGGCCTATGTTCAGTGTACGAGCAATCATTTTGGCCTTATAGGCCCGTATGTCAAATGTATAAGTTTTTATATCAGATTGGGTCATCTTATATTGAGTATTCCCTTATGTTTATTCTGGTTAGCCCATGACGGACCGTTTGGCCCATTTGCCAATGACAGTACGATAAGAAGGATATGTAACGTTGGTACTCGGTTGAGTAAGGTATCGGGTGCCCGTCGCGGCCCATCGGTTTGGGTCGTGACAGCCCTACTGGAAATAATAAGAAAACCAGGGCGGAAGATATAATAATGTGATGAATGGCAGAGAAATGTAACAATAGAAATTCACAGAAGATAACACGGAATTCAAGAAGATAACTACAACACGTAAAGAAACAAAAATCTTATAAGTTAAGAAACAACAACAACAATACAACAAATAGAGGTAAACAACACCCCCCTCCCCCCCCCTCCCCGAGGTATCGCCTCGTAGTCCCAAAAGTAAATATCTCACAACGGCACGACAGAAACTTCATGCAAACAATGATAACCATACGGCGGAAACCTCGTGCTATAATAATACACCGCACGACAGAAACCTCGTGCCACAATAACACTCCGCACGACAGAAATCTCGTGCCACAATAAACCCCGCACTACATAAACCTCGTGCCACAATAACCCTCCGCACGACAGAAATCTCGTTCCACAATAACATTCCGCACGGCAGAAACCTTATGCCACAACCAACAGTTATCTAAACAAAAGTCACGAAAACAATACATAACATATAGAAACAATGAAATTACAGCAAGAAAACCTACAGTTAGAGAATAGATACGAAATCAAGGAAAGCAGGTAATTCAACTAGGCATGTTGCACAAATTGCACGTAAGAGATAAGACACGTAGACAAGTGACATTAGGCTAAACATGATGACTACAAGTACTAGAGTAACTCAACTAAGGGAATAAAAGGAACTATTTAGCATAAATCGGATTTTCAACATTTAGCCCGAGTACGCACTCGTCACCTTGCATACACGGCCTTCATATATTTCAAATACTATAACAGTACCAAATCCTAAGGAAAATTTTCTCCACACAAGGTTAGACAAGTCACTTACCTCAAACCTCGCTCAATCAATCAATAAGAAGACCTTTGCCTCGATTTTCCAACTCTGATCGGCTTGAATCTAGCAAAAACAATTACATACTATAAATATAACTATGAGAAACTAATTTAAATAATGAAACTATGACTTTAGTAAAGAATCGAAAAATCACCCCAAAAGGTTTACCCGGGCCCACGTCTCGGAACCCAACCAAAATTATAAAATCTGGACACCCATTCCATATCGAGTTCACCCATACCAAAATTACTCAAATCGGATACAAAAATCTCGATCAAAACCTCAAAATTCGGCCTAAGGATATTTTCATCCCCCCCCCCCCCTCAATTTCCCAACCCAAATCCTTAATTAATGAAAAATAAATGATAAATTAGTGAAAATTAATCAAAAACGAGTCAAGAATCCTTACCCAAATGTTTCCTCTGAAAATTTCTCAAAATTGTATCTCAATTCAAGCTCTCTAGGTCCAAAAAAGGAGAATTAAATCAAACCCTCGAACTTAGGCCTTTTTCGCCCAGTGAATTCGCACCTGCGAACCCACAACTGCATCTGCGGCTCCGCACCTGCAGAATTTCCATTGTAGGTACGATTATCACTTAGCCCAGCAACTTCCGCTTCTGCGGACCAAAATGCGCATTTGCGCTTCCGCTCCTGCGGCATAGGAGCGCTTCTACGCACGCGCTCCTGCAGACTAAGTCTGCTTTTGCGATCACCAGGCCTTCCTGGCATTTCCATTTCTGCGCTTCCCCAATCGCATGTGCGAGTCCGCTTCTGTGAAACTTTGCCCGCATATACGGTCCCAGCTGGGCAGACCACAAACCGCCTCTGCGACTCGATGGCCGCTTCTGTGGCCCAAAGTGCGTAGGTGTGATTACCCACAAGCCCAATATTATTCCAGATTCAATCTGAATCACATCCGGGGCCCCCGGGACCATGTCCGAATATACCAACAAGTTCTAAAACATCATACGAACTTAGTCGTGCCTTTAAATCACATCAAACAACGTTAAAACACGAATTGCACATCGATTCAAGCCTAATGAACTTTAGAACTTCTAACTTCTACATTCGATATCGAAACCTATCAAATCAAGTCCGATTGGCCTCAAATTATTCACACAAGACATAATTGATATTACGGACCTATTCCAACTTCCGGAATCGAAATCCGACCCCGATATCAAAAAGTCTACTCCCGGTCAAACTTTTCAAAAATCATCTAATTTTCTAACTTTCGCCAATTAACGCCAAAATGATTTTCGGACCTCCAAATCAACATCCGGACACGCTCATAAGACCAAAATCACCCTACGGAGATATTGGAACTATCAAAACTCCATTCCGGGGTCGTCTTCACATAATTCAAATTACGGTCAATTCCTAGAACTTAAATTTCAAATTTATGGACTATGTGTCACATTTCACTCCGAACCAAAAAACAAACCTCCCGGCAAGTCACGTAACCAAAAAATGAAATGGAAGAAGCAATAAATAAGGGTTCGGGGCTAATTCTCTCAAAATGACCGGTCGAAACGTTACAGAGGTTCTTTTAGCCTGGAGTATATCAAAACACATAAATTAGTACTAGTATCATTTTTGGCCAACTGCAGCTTAAAGATTTATAAATGAACAACTTTAGAAGTGCTACCAGTTGGTGCTCATACTCATTATTGGCATGCTCAGTTTTTACTGAATTCGTCAAATTCAGAGGTTTCAAACAGAACACTTTTTCATCAGCTTCTTTGTCAAAATAAGAAAGCAAAGTATAGTCAAACATCTCTATAACAGCATCCCTATATAACAGTCATTTATTATAAAAGTTTTTTCTTAGAATTGATTTTTTAAGTTATAGTTTACCTCTTTATAACAGTGTTTTACCCATAACACAACAACCATATTTATATCAGAACGCTCTTTGTAAAATTATCCCTTTATAACAGCCATATAGAATCTTTAAGATGACTAATAATAATTCTAAAAATATGCACATAATATTTTTCACTAAACAAAATTTTTATCTTGCATAAGATATAAGATTTGAATATTTACATATGATATCTTTTTCATTGGACAAATTCAAAAAAAATAGATAGAAAATTTAATTGTTAAGGTATTAGATTGTCTTCAAGGGAAAGCTATTGGATACTTTTTTGCTAAAATATTGGACATGAATCTTCGTCAATTCAAGCGTTATATCGTCAGTAAGAGAATGAAATCTACGAAACAAGCTATAATTACCAGTTCTTCCATCAATCTTGAAAATAATTATTTTTTTAGGTAGTTTCAAAATGTATGCCTTAGAGTTTAAATATTTATACTTTTAGTTATGAATTTATTAATAATGTATTAGCTTTCTTCATATTTAACTAGCAAAATATGCATGTCGTTTGAGATTTTAAATTTGAATAATTTTCCTATCTTTTATATGTAATATTAAAAAAGAAAAAATAATTGATTTTTAGATAATTTTTATCTATAACAATCAAAAAAATTTAGACGTCAAATGTTGTTATAGGTGTATAACAGTCATTCACTATAAAAGCCAAAAAAAATATCGGAACAAACGAGGCTGTTATAGAGAGGGTTGACTGTATCTGCATCTGTTATCTGAATTTCATACACATAGCTAGAGTAGTAGTTAGGAGTGGGCATAATACCAGCCGAACCGAGAAATCCGACCGAAGATAATTTTGATTTGTTTAGTGTTCGATTTGGTGTTCGGTTTACATTTTTTAAAAACTTGATGTTCAGTTTAAGTGCCTTGGTTTTTCGGTTAACCGAAAAACCAAAGTTTTTATATGGATTCTTGGCCTTTGGCTCTAGGCTCTTCTAATTCTTTAAGTTATGGCTAAACCTAGTAAATTTCTCAAAGGGAAAAGGGTCAAATATATCCATGTACTTTCAGATATTGTCTATATTTAACCTCCGTTATATTATCGGACTAAATTTATCTCTACAATTATACTATCGGGCAAATTTACTCCTATAATCAGCAAACTTTAAAAAATTATTTATTAAAAAAAGAGAAATGGGTGCATTGATAATTTTAAAAAACTATGAATAATTTGTATAGTCTAGTAACTTTAGCATTCACATCAATAGTAATTTCTAAAAATAATAGAGCAAGAAGAACAACAAGTGATTTAAATAAAAGGAATTTGGGAGATTTTGGATTACTTAACAGATTAAGGGGTAATTTTTAAATGTTTGCTAATGATAGGGATAAATTTGGTCAGATAATATAACGGTAGGGGTAAATTTGGCCGGATAGTATAACAGAGGTTAAATGTAGACAATATTCGAAAGTAGAGAGGTATATTTGACCCTTTTCCCTTTCTCAAATTCGAATAAGACTTAAACCTAAAGTATTCGCATGTTGTGTCTAACGCCAGTAGGTTAGAGTATATCTTTTGTAGATTCAATTACATTTAGTCAATTATTTAATTGTCAAAAATTGATTTTTTTTTAATTGGAAAATAGGAATTTAAGGTGATGGGGTAATGATAGTCACACATATTGTTTATGTGGTTATAGTTAATATGGATAACTTTATATGAAAATGAAATATTAGTTAGAAATGCATTTTACATTCTGATTACAGTGAGGATATAAAGTTCTATGTTTGTGCATCATTTGTTGCTAAATGTTTAAACGGTAAATCTTTAGGGAAAACTTATATTGTATTTTAATTGTAAAAGAACTATACACATCTAGTGAGGTATAATTGGAGGTAAAAGAGACATAATTCAAAGGATTGAGTTAATAATTTGTTTTCTAAACGCGAATAGTGCATAAGGAATTAAGGATTGAGTGCAACTAATTTCTTAGTTGCTTACTTGCTCTTGATTTTGTTTCTTTTTCTTATTTTTTTTTTTATATATCCAAACCGACCGAATCCAACCGAAAAATGACCTAATCGAATTAGTAAAAACCGAAATAACCGAACTAATTTTGGTTCGGCTATTGGTGCAACAAATATAAAATCGAAAACCGAATAAATCGAACCGAATTTCATGAAACCCGAACCGAACCGACCAATGCCCACCCTTACTACTAGTAGTTCTGAATGACAGGGGACTTTGATAGAAACCATTTGGGAAAATGAAGATGAGCATTTATTGAAGCTGATTTTGGCTACTAGAACAGAAAAACTAAGATGGATACTAGAAAATTCACTTGCCTGAAATAAGTAAAATGTTGTGTGATGATTTCAAAAGTCAGCTATATATCATAAAATTAGAAAAGAAAATATAACAGCAGAGACAATCAAACAAGTTCCCAGTAGCTAAACTCATTAAGGCTAAGTTGACTTGACATTGAGTCCATTTGAATTAATTTAAATAATGGCACCAAACATTAGCATCTATAACTGTAAGCAGGAAGAACGACTAAATTAGCAGTCTGAACTAGTAGATACTTAAAGCCTTAATCTTGGACAATAAAAGTTTTGAAGGCAACAAATAAAGATTTGGAAGATCAATAACTTCATTAGTTACCAAGTAATTTTCCACAATTTCTAATTATCGACAAAATCATTTTCGTTTTTTTGCTAGTACGTGATATTATAAAAAGTTCTTGAATTTTCACGAATAAACGTGTAGAAATCAAGCAAGCTAGGCAAACTGCTTTTTTTTTTTTTTGCTTTTACAAATGCAGTAAACTAATGTAATATAGTGGTTTGATTTTTTAAAGCCTTGGACCCTTCTTGGATTCTAGTTTTTTTTTTTAATCTTTATCTTTTTAGTTCTCACTTCTTTAATTAGCATTTGAAGTACAGTAAAGTATAAAGTGCATTACTTTAACATTTTATCAGAGCAATACATATACAGTTGTCTAACAATTGAGTGTGCGAATAAATTTACATTTTTAAAATATGAGTTGTTGTGTATGATATTAGGAATCCTTACCAGTTTATACTCACTTTTCGGGTTGACTTAGATCAAAGTCCAGTGTTTTTTACGGTCAACTTGGATCTATAGAAAACAGTTTGATTTCGATCCATTTTTTAACATTACCCTTCTAAAATGCAACTTATGAACTTTAAAAATATCTAGCTTTTTCTTCAAATAGGGGTGTTCAAACCGAATCGAAAAATCGTACCAAACCGAAAAATCAAACCAAATCTTCAAAGCATGCATTACTTGTGTAAATAGTATTCTTTGATTAATTAATATTACTTGATATATATGAATATATTGTGAATTGTTAGATAAAGATATTAAAGGATGGAAATCTCATAGGCTTGATTTTCTGTTTAAATCAATTAATTGTTAAAAAAAATCGTTCACCTCCCGAATTTATCTTATTGTAAATATACTCTCCTTACGGAGGCACATAAGAAAATGCCCTCCTTTTTTGTGGAGCGGGCCGAACGCCTCGGCAGGATAGATGCATCTATGGATCGCGCCGCACGTCCTTCGGCAGTGTACACGACACTCTGGATCGGGCCGTACGCCCTCGGCAGAAATCATGCTTAATAATAATAATTACACGATACTTTAATAATTTATTTCAGCTTGTGAAGCTAATTAATAAATTGAAAAATCTTTGGAATTTAATGAATTATTATTCTTGCTTGTTTAGGAATTAATTGTTACTCCTGTAAATGAGATTTAATTGATAAATTAGAATTTATTTGAATTGAAGGAATTTAATTAATATATTGAGAATTGTAACATTTGAAGTAATTTGATTATTTTCGCTGATTAAATAAAATTTTATTTAAGTAATTTTTAAATCATGCTGATTTAAAAATCCTAGTTTTATTTCAGTTATTATTATTGACCCATAGTAAGTGTCAAAGTCGGCCATCTCGTCTCTACCACTTCGAGATTAGGCTTGATACTTATTGGGTACACGTTGTTTACGTACTCATACTACACTTGCTGTACTTTTTGTGCAGGACCTGAGACAGGTACTAGTGGAGGACCTATCATCACATACCCACGTCATCCCGTTGCATAGTGGTGAGCTGCCTTTCTGAGCCGTTCTGCAGCTACCAGTGGCTCTTCTTATATTTACATTCTGTCTATTTCATTTCAGACAGTAGTCGGAGTTTTGTATTATCTACTAGATGCTCATGCACTTGTGACACCAGGTCTTGGCACACACACATTGGTAGAGTTTGGGTTTATATTTTCTTGATTTTAAATTTTATCAATGTATGCTTAATTTATTAGATGGCTTGCCTAGCTGTAGTGTTGGGCGCCATCACGACCTACAGGTGAAATTGGGTCGTGACACATAATTATCCTCGATATCTGAGGACCCCATCTCCTGTAATTTCAAAGGGTGTCGGATGACGTCCAAATCCACTACTAAAAAGTAAATGGACACGGTCGCATGCAATATAATTTACCCAACTATGAGTCGGGGTCGAATCCTACAGAGAACAATATGTAGGCGATTAGGCGTGTAAGGGAATTATTGCTTATTATCCTAAGCCAAACACTTAGAATGATTTTGAGAAAATATTTATAACTAATTGTAAAAATGTAAACTAACCTAAAAAGCAAGTAAAATGATCAATGGCTACAAGCAGGGATGCATCGGGATTTACACTCAAGTAACGATCCAATGTATTTCACGATTTTATAAATATGAGCGAGTTTATGTTAATTAGCCTCGGGTAATAATTCTATATTAGCTTCTTCCAAAGACTATCAAGACTTCCTAATTGAATTATCCCTTAAACAATTAAGAGATTAAGCACACCCGGATATGGATACAAGTAGTTCAATCCTATCCCTAGGTAGAATCTATAAAGTAAGGGTTAAAGCCTCAAGTTCTTGTTAATTAATCTTTCCCAACCCCAAATTATCTTTCCCAAAATCAATTAGAAGTAAATGAGCGAGTCCTAGGGTTAGCTAATCCCTTTGAAAATATTAAAGAACAAGAATAATTAAAGAAACAATAACTCACTTCATAAAAAATAAAAATCTTTCAATACATAACCACAACAAGATATTTAATCCACACTTTAAATATGAATATTCCCATAAACAAGATTCAAGTGTTGGAAAAAAATGCTACATACTTAAATATACAATACAAAGCAAGAAAATGAAGAAATGAACATAAATTGGTAAGAAATTCTCAACCAAAAGCTTCAAATCTTCAAGACCCAAGTGTGTGTGCAAGAACCCTAGCTCCAAAACTTGTTTTTTTCTCTCAAGATATGCCCTAGACTGGCCAAGATTTGCCAAAGATGTTTTACAAATGAGCTAAGTCGTGTATTAAATGGCTTGGGGATCAAAACGTGAAATTCCATTTTGCCGAGAATTTGCCCAGAAAATAAGCTATGCGATCGCGTGCAGACACTTGCGGTCGCGGTGAATAACTTTTGTAAAGTTACGCGATCGCGTACAAAGACCCGCGTTCGTTTAGCTTAGTTGACTAGCCGCTTGATCAGGCTTTCTTCTTCGCGTTTGCACAGCTCCAACCGCATTCGCACAACTTCAGTCTTCTTAACTTACACGATCGCATGGATTTCTCTGCGATCGCATAGAGCATTTGCTGGAAGCAGTTAAATTTTCTCATTTTAACACGTTTTGAATTGGTTTCTTCCATTTCTTCTCTAAATCACTTGATACCTGAAATATGCCAATAAACCTCAATAAATTCCTTAGTTTCTCAACAAAATCTTGCAAAAGCCTAAGTATCGAGAAGAGATAAGTTGGTAAAATACCAACTTATCAAACCCCCAAACTTAAACTATTGCTTGTCCTCAAGCAATTTCAACAACTAAGAACATCCTTTAATAAAATCAACAATTAAGCTCAATGGCATACCACACATCATTTCAAGTCAAAAAGGTTCAAATTAAACACAATCTAGTGACTTTGGTTGGTACTAACAATTAATCCAAAGCATATGAATCACCGACTTCTTATAAATTTTATTCCAATTCATGTGCTCAAACACTACATTAATAAAAGTAGCAAACAAGTCATGAAACTAAAGCTTCAAGATTTGCCTCATTATCACCAACAATTTTCTTTAGTTCATTCCTCCCAATTGGAGATTGGATTAAGTTCACAACTCAAAATTTCATGTGCCCGCACACTTAAGAGAGAATCCCAACTCATAAATTGCAATTTAAACACAATGGGATATCAAATGGAAAGAATTAACTCTCTCGCTCACAAAGATGTTCAAATGCACATAAGTAGTGCCATAAGCTTGCCCTTCATGTATTTCTCCACTAATGTAGACACACTTGGTTCAAAATCAAGTAGGACTTAAAGGATTGTAATGTAGGATTTTGGTTAAGGTAGGGCACAATTTGGATAAGAGTGACTCAAAACCTCCCTAAGCACTACAATTTGCAACAATTAAAGCACACTTCCTTCAAAAATATTTTCCATCCTTTCTTCACTTTTCATTCCACACCTAATCTTCTCTTTATTCACAACTCCTTATTTTTCCTTCCTTTTTTTCTTCTTTCTTACTCATTATTTTTTTTTAATTTTTCAAGGAAGTGTCACGACCCAAAATCCAAAAAGGCCGTGATGGCGCCGGACACCACTGTCAGGCAAGCCAACCATAATCAATTAACTTAATTACCCATTTTAGTATTTTTGAAATAAAAATTTCTTTAATGAAATTGTAAAGATAAAACTCATAGAGTAAATGATAAATATTTTTAGCAACTAAATTTCTAAATAATTCACAACCATTCCCAAAACCCGATGTCACAAGTGCATGAGCATTTACTAGGGAATTAAAAATAAAATACAGCATCTGTCCAGAATACAAATTAGACAGGAAAATATAATAACTCTGAAGGAGACTCTGTTAGCTGCGAATCGTAATATAGAATGCAGCTCACCTATGTCCCCACAATTATTAACCACACCTATGCGCCCATAAGGCTGCTATACATATATGTACCTACACAATAAAATATGCAGCAAGTGCAGTGTGAGTACGAAAATAACGTGTACCCAGTAAGTATCAAGCCTAATCTCGAAGTGGTAGAGACGAGATGGCTGACTTTGACACTCACTATGGGTCAATAATATTAAATAATCATGAAATAAAAATATTTATATCAACGTGATTCACAGAGTTAACAAAAATTTTATTGACCAGTAGAAATAATTAAATTCTTTCAAATGCAAATATTCTCAATATATTAATTAAATTCCTTCAATTCAAATAATTTTTCAAATTTATCAATTAGTCCCATTTACAGGAGTAACAATAATTCTTAACAAGCAGGAATAATAATTCAATAAATTCTAAAGATTTTTAATTTATCAATTAGTCTCATTTACAGGAATAACAATAATTCTTAACAAGCAGGAATAATAATTCAATAAATTCCAATAATTTCCAATTTATTAATTAGCTCACAAGCTGCAATAAACTATTAAGGTATCGTGTGATTATTATTATTAAGCACGATTTCTGCCGAGGACGTACGACTCGATCTAGAGTGTCGTGTACACTGCCGAGGGACGTGTGGTACGATCCATAGATGCATCTATCCTGCCGAGGCGTTCGGCCCGCTCCACAAAAAAGGAGGACATTTTCTTATGTTCCTCCGGAAGGAGAGTATATTTATTATAAGATAAATTCGGGAGGAAGAACAATTTCTTTTAACAATTAATTAATTTAAACATAAAATCAAGCATATGAGATTTTCATCCTCTAATATCTTTATCTAACAATTCACAATATATTCATATATATCAAATAATATTAATTAAACAAAAAATACAATTTACACAAGTAATTCATGCTTTGAGTCCTAAACTACCCGGACTTTAGCATTAATAGTAGCTACGCACGGACTCTCGTCACCTCGTGCGTACGTAGCCCCCACAATTAGCAACAATTATTCAATTTATTCCCTATGGGGTAATTTTCCCCTCACAAGATTAGACAAGAGACTTACCTCATCTCAAAGTCCACTTTCCAATTATCGCGTCACGTAAAATTCTCGATTCGATGCCGAAAAATTCGAAACTATCCAAAAGTTATATAAAATAATTAATATAAGTTCAATAATTCGAAATTCATCTATTAAATAAATTACCCTATCCAAAATGGTAAAATTCCTAAAATTCACGACGAGCCCACGTGCCCAGATTTCGGAAATTTTCGGAAGGAATCGTTACCCATAATATCAAGAACTCAAATATACCATTTCCATCCAATCCCATAGTAATTTTCGTGGTTAAAATCCAAGAATACCAATTTCTAGGTTTTTCTTCAAAACCCCAAATTTCTTCTAATTTCCATGAATTTTCACGCCTAAATTCGTATATAAACCAAGTATTTAACTTGCAATAGGTAGGAATCACTTACCTTGACATAAATGATGAAAATGGAGCTCCAAAATCGCTTTTAGGTCGGCTCCCATGGAGGAAATGAGATGAAATGAGACAAACCCATTTTTTTAAACTTATACACTGCCCAGGCGAGCCTTCATCGCGTTCGCGAGCCTCCCATCCCGTTCGCGATGAACAAAATTCTCAGAAGCCATTTTCAAACTCTTCTTAGACAGCCTCTAGTATAATGGTCATAAACTTTTGTATAAAACTCCAAATCATGAATGATTTGACTTTATGGAAACTAGATATCAAGGACTATAACTTTCATATGTTGATTATCTACCAATTCTTTATAGCTTTTGAGATATAAGCTTTCAAAGTTAGCCTTGTAAAATACAAATTTCTTCATCTTCCCGGACAGCCTGTAGTATACCAGCCATAACTTTTTGTACACAAATCTAAATGATAAGTGGTTTACCTTTCTAAAAACTAGACACAAAGGGCTACAATTTCTAATTTTGGATCATCTCCAAATTCCTTATTGATTGTGAGATATGAGCCTCCGAAGTTAGACCTGCTGAACATAGATTTGCTTCTTCGCGAACGCGAAGAACAAAATCCCAGAAGCCAAATCTTTCTTCGCGAACGTGAGAGGATCCTCGCGAACGCGAAGAACAACACCAGACACCAGCATCAGCTATTGCAAAACAACCCGAAATGATCCGAAACTACCTCGAAACACATCCGAGGCCCCCGGGACCCCGTCCAATCATACCAACCAGTCCCATAACATAACACAAACTTGCTCGAGGCCTCAAATCACATCAAACAACATCGAAATCATGAATCGCACCCCAATTCAAGCTTAATGAACTTTAAAACTTCAAACTTCTACATTCGATGACGGAACCTATCGAATCACGTCCGATTGACCTCAAATTTTACACACAAGTCACATTCGACATTACGGACCTACTCCAACTTTCGGAATCAAAATCCGACCCTGATATTAAAAAGTCCACTTCCGGTCAAACTTCCCAAAAACCCTCAAATTTCTAGCTTTAGCCAAATGACTCCAAAATGACCTAAGGACCTCCGAATCCACTTTCGGACATGCTCCTAATTCCAGAATCACCATACAGAGCTATTCCCATACTCGGAATCCCAAACGAACATCGATAACTTGAAATGCACTTCAACCCAAATTTATGGAATTCTTCCAAAATGCTAACTTCCACAATAGGTGCTGAAACACTCGCGGGTTATCCAAAACCCGATACGGACATACGCCCAAGTCCGAAATCATCATACGAACCTGTTAGAACCTTCAAATCCCGATTCCGATATCGTTTACTCAAAAATCCAACTTTAGTCAATTCTTCCAACTTAAAGCTTCTGAAATGAGAATTTTCTTTCCAAATCAACTCTGAACTTCTGAAATTTCAATTTCGACCATGCGTGCAAGTAATAATACCTGAAGTGAAGCTACTCGTGGCCTCAAACTACTGAACGATGTGCTAGGACTCAAAACGATCGGTTGGGTCGTTACATTCTCTCCCATTTAAACATACGTTCGTCCTCGAACGTGCTAAGGACTGCTCTGGGGTTGTCCGAAATTACTGTTTAATACCTCGTGCACTTACCCGTGCTACCACAACTCAGTTGAGCACACTAGCTCGAGCTGGTTGTATGCCGCAACAGACTTATTAAAAGTCTATATTGGAGGATCGGGTTGCACGCCGCAACAAACTTATTAAAAGTCAATATTGGAGGATCAGGTTGCACGCCGCAACAGACTTATTAAAAGTCAATATTAGAGGATTGGATTGCACACCACAACAGACTTGTTAAAAAATTAATATTGGAGGATCGGGTTGCACGCCTCAACAGACTTGATTAAAACGAATATGTTGGAGGAGCGGGTTGCACACCGCAACAGAACTGAATGTGGATATATTGTGAGAGTGGGTTACACCCTGCAACAGAATTGGTTGAAATAATAATGGATTTATGACTGCTGGGTTGATTTCAATTATTATAAATAAGTTGCCTGATTTATTTATATTATTTGTTGTTATTATCAATACTGCATACAGGTTAATGTAAGTGAACCGCCTTAGCCTCGTCACTACTTCGTCGAGGTTAGGCTCAACACTTACCAGTACATGGGGTCGGTTGTACTGATACTACACTCTTTACTTCTTGTACAGATTTTGGAGTTGATCCCAGCGGCGTACCATAGACTTGCTCGGATTTCAGCTACCAGAGGAGACTTGAGGAATAACTGCATGGCGTCCGCAGTTCTGAAGTCCATGTCTATTGTACTTTAGTTGTGTGTTTATTTTCGGACAACTTTATTTTATTCAGACCTTTATTTGTATTTATTCTAGAAGCTCGTGCACTTGTGACACCAATTCTGGGATGGTATTTAGACACCGCTATTATTATGGATTATTTCAAAATTGCTTCCGCATTTGCTTCCTTGTTATTAATAAATTTAAAAATTGTTTTAAAAACGATTAATATTATTCTAACATTGACTTGCCTAGCAAGTGAAATGTTAGGCGCCATCACGGTCCGAAGGTGGAAAATTTGGGTCGTGACAGTTGGTATCAGAGCACTAGGTTACATAGGTCTCACGAGTCATGAGCAAGCTTAGTAGAGTCGGAAGGATCGGTACGGAGACGTCTGTCCTTATCTCTCAGAGGCTATGAAGTTTAGGAACAATATCACTCATTTCTTATTCTGTCATGCGATTTTATTCTATCATCGATGATTGAACCATTCTACTCTTATTCTCTCGCAGATAGTGAGAACACGTAATACCTCTACCGATGGACAGGGACCAGAACCCTCGGTGGCAACTATGGCCAGGGGTAGAGGTCGAGGTCGTGCTAGAGGCCGAGGCAGAGCCCGAGGTAGAGCTCAGTCCAGAGCTCGAGCAGCTGCACCTGTTGAAGAACCTCAAATAGACCTTCAGGAGGAGGTCCCAATTCAGAATGTACCAGTTGGATCAGTTCAGGTCCCAGAAGGATTCATAGCCACTCCAGTGCTTCAGGACGCTCTAGTCCGATTGGTGAGTCTTATGGAAGGTGTGGCCCAGAATGGTACATTTCCAATGGCACCAGCCGTCTCACAGGCTGGGGGAGGAGCACAAACTCCCACTACTCCCGCTTCGGAGCAGATGGCTCCCCAGAATCAGGCTCCAACAACCCTGCCAGTTGGGGTAGTTCAGCTAGTTGTTGCGGCACAGACCGGTGATAGGCCCGCCATGTCTTTTGAGGCCTTATTGAGACTGGATAAGTTCATTAAGCTCTTTCCAGTTCACTTCAGTGGTACACCTTCTGAGGACCCACATGATTATCTTGAACGCTGCCATGAGGTCCTGCGGAACATGGGTATAGTTGAGACTAATGGGGTTGATTTTGCTGTATTCCAGATGACGGGTTCCGCCAAGAGGTGGTGAAGAGATTACGTATTGACCCGACCAGTCGGATCACCTGCACTTACCTGGAAGCAATTCTCTCAGCTATTTCTGGAGAAGTTCCTCCCTATCACACTGATAGAGGAATTCCGTAAGTAATTCGAACGTCTACAGTAGGGCAGTATGACTGTTACTCAGTATGAATTCTATTTTGTGGATTTGGCCCGTCATGCTCTCCTTTTACTACCTACAGAGGGAGAGAGAGTGAGGAGGTTCATTGAGGGACTCACTCACCCTATCAGACTTCAGATGGCCAAGGAGACCAGAAGTGAGATTTCTTTTCAGGCTGCTGCTAATGTCGCAAGGAGGTTCGAAATGGTTCTTGCACAAGAAAGAAGACAGAGGTCCGATAAGAGGCCCCGTCAGTTCATTGGTTATAGTGGTGCCTCGTCTGGAGGCCGGGGTAATTTTGGTAGGGGTCATCCTCCCAGACCATTTCATTCAGCACTTCATGTATCTCCCGGTGCTTCAGGGAGTCACGATCCTATTATGCCTTACTCTGGGCAGCCAGTATTCAGTGCACATTCAGCTCCCATCAGTGCACCACCACTTCAGAGTTACTACAGTGGTTATCCGGCCCATCTGGGTCAGCTTCAGCTTTAGCAGCCATGGCATCAGGATGGGTGTTATGAGTGTGGGAACATTGGTCACATCAGGAGGAATTGCCCTAGATTGGCGAGTAACAGACCTCAGCAGGATTCTCGTGCCATCATACCGGCACCGGTTTCTTCACCGCCTGCTCAGCCAGCTAGAGGTAGGGGTCAGGCAGTTAGAGGTAGAGGTCAGGTCATTAGAGGTGGGGGTCAGGCCATTAGAGGTGGAGGTCAGACCGTTAGAGGTGGAGGACAGCCAGTTAGATGCCGTCCCAGAGATGCAGTTCAGAGTGGTAGGGCCCAGCCATGATTTTATGCTTTTCCAGCTAGGCCTGAGGCCGAGTCATCGGATGCTGTGATCACATGTATTATTCCAGTTTGCCATAGAGATGCTTCAGTTCTATTTGATCCAGGATCTACTTATTCCTATGTGTCCTCCTATTTTGCTTCATATTTGGTTGTGCCTTGTGATTCTCTGAGTGATTCTGTGTGTGTATCTACATCGGTAGGAGACTCTGTGGTAGTAGATCATGTCTACCGTTCGTGTGTGGTTACAATTGGTAATCTTGAAACTAGTGTGGATCTTCTACTTCTTAATATGGTAGATTTTTATGTCATCTTGGGTATGGATTGGCTATCTCCTTATCATGCTATATTGGACTGTCATGCCGAGACAGTGACCCTAGCTATGCCGGGGTTACCTCGGTTAGAGTGGAAAGGAACTCCTGGCCATTCTGCCAGCAGGGTTATTTCTTATATGAAAGCTCGGCGTATGGTAGAGAAAGGGTGTCTAGACTATTTGGCTTATATTTGCGATCCAAGTACGGATGTCCCTTCTATGGACTTAGTACCAGTTGTTCATGAATTTTCAGAAGTATTTCCTGCAGATCTGCCAGGGATGCCACCCGATAGAGATATTGACTTCTGTATTGATTTGGCTCCGGGCACTCAGCCCATTTCTATTCCACTATACCGTATGGCCCCGCCAGAGTTGAAAGAATTGAAAGAGCAGTTACAAGACTTACTTGATCAAGGATTCATTAGACCTAGTGTCTCGCCCTAGGGTGCACCAATATTATTTGTAAAGAAGAAAGATGGCTCGATGCGGATGTGTATAGAATATCGACAGTTGAACAAGGCCACTATCAAAAACAAATATCCGCTGCCAAGAATTGATGACTTATTTGATCAACTTCAGGGTGCCAAGGTATTTTCGAAAATTGATTTGAGATCTGGTTACCATCAGTTGAAGATTAAGGCATCTAATGTCCCTAAGACAGCTTTTCAGACTCGGTATGGCATTACGAGTTCCTAGTGATGTCATTTGGGTTGACAAATGCTCCAACAACATTTATGGATTTGATGAATCGGGTGTTCAAGCCTTATTTGGATTCTTTTATGGTTGTATTCATTGATGATATCTTTATTTACTCCAGCAGTCGAGAGGAGCATGAGCAGCATCTTCGAAGTGTGCTTCGCACCTTGAAGAATAATTAGTTATATGCCAAAATTTCAAAATGTGAGTTTTGGTTAGATTCAGTTGCCTTTTTGGGACATGTTGTATCGGCAGAAGGCATAAAGGTGGATCCTAAGAAGATTGAGGCTGTTCAAAATTGGCCTAGACCTACTTCGGTTACAGAGATCTGGAGTTTCCTGGGTTTGGCAGGTTATTATCGTCGGTTCGTGGAAGGGTTGTCATCTATAGCAAGCCCATTGACCAGATTGACCCAGAAAGGTGTCCCATTCAGATGGTCAGACGAGTGTGAATTGAGATTTCAGAAGCTCAAGACCGCTTTGACTACGGCGCCAGTGTTGGTATTACCCACAGGACCAGAATCGTATACGGTATATTGTGATGCATCTCACATTGGGCTTGGTGCAATATTAATGCAAGATGGCAAGGTAATTGCATATGCGTCGCGGCAGTTGAAAGTTCACGAGAAGAATTATCCTGTTCATGACTTAGAATTGGCAGCCATTGTTCATGCGCTGAAGATTTGAAGGCATTATCTCTACGGTGTCTCGTGTGAGGTATTTACTGATCATCTTAGCCTCCAGTATCTGTTCAAACAAAAGGATCTTAATTTGAGGTAGAGAAGATGGTTGGAGTTGTTGAAAGACTATGATATCACCATTTTGTATCACCCCGGAAAGGCCAATGTGGTGGCCGATGCTTTGAGTAGAAAGGCTGTGAGTATGGGCAGTCTTGCGTATATTCTGGTTGGTGAGAGGCCATTAGCTGCAGATGTTCAGACTTTGGCTAAGCAGTTTGTGAGGTTAGATGTTTCAGAACCCAGTCGGGTTCTAGCTTGTACAGTCGCTCGGTCTTCTTTATATGAGCGCATCAGAGAGAGGCAGTATGATGATCCCCATTTACTTGTCCTTAAGGACACGGTGCAGCACGATGATGCCAAATAGGTTGTTGTGGGGGAAGATGGATTTCTACGAATGCAGGGCCGTATTTGTGTGCCTAATGTGGATGGGCTTCGTGAATTAATTCTTAAAGAGGCACACAATTCCAGGTATTCTATTCATCAAGGTACCGCTAAAATGTATCAAGATTTGCGGCAACATTATTGGTGGAGGAGGATGAAAAAGAATATAGTTGCACATGTGGCTCGGTGTCTGAATTGTCAGCAAGTTAAGTACGAGCATCAAAGACCTGGTGGTTTGCTTCAGAAGTTAGAAATTTCTGAGTGGAAGTGGGAGCATATCATTATGGATTTTGTTGTTGGGCTCCCATGGACACAGAGAAAATTTGACGCTGTTTGGGTCATTGGGGACAGGTTGACCAAGTCAGCCCATTTCATTCCAGTGGCAGTTACCTATTCTTCAGAGAGGTTAGATGAAATTTACATTCGTGAGATTGTCCGCCTTCACGGTGTGCCCATGTCTATTATTTCAGATCGAGGTACGCAGTTTACCTCACATTTCTAAAGGTTTGTACAGCGTGAGTTAGTCATGCAGGTGGAGTTAAGTACAACATTTCATCCACAGACAGACGGACAGTCAGAGCGCATTATTCAGATATTGGAAGATATGCTTCGCGCTTGTGTTATAGACTTTGGAGGTTCTTGGGATCATTTCTTACCACTTGCGGAGTTTACTTATAATAATAGCTACCAGTCGAGCATTCAGATGGCTCCATATGAGGCATTATCCGGAAGGCGATGCCGATCGTCTGTTGGTTGGTTTGAACTGGGAGAGGCTCGATTGTTGGGTACCGATTTGGTACAATATGCCTTGGATAAGGTCAAGATTATTCAGGATCGACTTCGCACAGCTCAGTCTAGGCAAAAGAGTTATGCCGACCGTAAAGTTCATGATATTGCATTCATGGTTAGAGAACAAATATTGCTCCGGGTTTCACCTATGAAAGGTGTAATGAGGTTCAGAAAGAAGGGCAAGTTGAGCCCTAGGTATATCAGACCCTTTAAAATTCTTGAAAGGGTGGGTGAAGTAGCCTACAGGCTTGCATTACCACCTAGTTTATCAGCGGTTCATCCGGTGTTCCATGTGTCTATGCTCCGAAAATATCATGGTGATCCGTCCCATGTGTTAGATTTCAGCTCAGTCCAATTGGACAAAGATTTGACTTACGAGGAAGAGCCGGTGGCTATTCTAGCTCGGTAGGGACGACAGTTGAGGTCTAAGAGTTATCCTTCAGTTCGGGTGCATTGGAGAGGTCAGCCGGTAGAGGTATCTACTTGGGAGTCCGAGTCAGACATGCAGAGTAAATATCCACACCTTTTCTCCTGCTCAGGTACTTTTTTTAACTCCATTCGAGGACGAACGTTTGTTGTAAAGGTGGAGAATGTGATGACCCAAAATGTCATCTTTAAATTTAATAAGTAATTCTGTGTTCTAAGACCTTGAAAAGCACCATTTATCATTCCTCGACTTGCGTGCGCAGTCCGTATAATTTTTCGGAAAGTTTTTATGTGAAAAATAGATTAAAATGGGAAATAGAGCTTTAAAACTCAACTAAGTTGACTTTGGTCAACATTTAAAGCAAACGGACCCGGATCAGTGTTTTGAAAATTCTAGTAGGTCCGTATCATGATTTGGGACTTGTGCGTATGCCCGGAATCAAATTCCGAGGTCCCTAACCCGAGTTATGGAATTTTGATGATAAATTAAAAGCTTGAAAGCTTAATGATTTCTAAGAAATTACTGATGTTGGATTTATTGACCTCGGGTCCGTATTTTGGTTCCGGAGCCCGGTATAGGTCAACTATAATATTTATGACTTTTCTGCCGAATTTGGTGAGAATCGGAGTTGATTTGACGTGATTCGAACGTCCGGTTGTAAAAATATAAGTTTTAAAGTTTTCTTGAAAACTTCCTTTGATTTGGTGTCCGATTCGTAGTTCTAGGTGTTATTTTGGCGATTTGATCGCGCGAGCAAGTTCATATGATGTTTTAGAACTTGTGTGCATATTTGGTTTGGAGCCCCGAGGGCTTGGGTGAGTTTCGGATAGTCTATCGGATGATTTCGAACTTAGGAAATCTGGTTTTCTACAGACTTCAGGCTTCTAGTGTGTTCTTCTTCGCGTTCGCGAAGGTACTCTCGCAAACGCGAAGAGAAAATTGGGCTGGCACATTTTGTGCTTCGTGTTCGCGACATAGTGACCGCGTTCGCGAAGGCTTGAGGTTCAAAGCTTCGCCTTCGCGATAGAAGCCTCGCGTTCGCGAAGGGAAAGAGACTGCCCAGGAAAATTAGCCTTCGCGTTCGCGAAGGGCATCTTGTGTTCGCGAAGGCCAAGCCAGGAAAGCTTCGCGTTCGCGAAGTAGCCCTTGCGTTTGCGAAGAGTAAAATTTGACAGCACATAATTGTGCTTCGCGAACGCGAGGCACTGACCGCGTTCGCGAAGGGTAAAAATCCCAGAAACAGAACTTAAGTTCTGGAAATGGGGTTTCTACCTATTTTCAATTCTTTCCCCATTTTGAGCTCGGGTAAGGCGATTTTTGGGCGATTTTCACGGGAAAACATTGGGGTTAAGTGTTTATTATTCTATATTGATTATATTTCATGATTTCATACTCATTTATATCATAAATTCGTGAATTTATGGAAGAAAAATCAGATTTTTATAAAATCTTCCAAAAACAAAAATTTAAAATTTGAAGGTTCATTTGATATCGGAATTGGACAAATTTGGTATGGTTGAACTCGTATCGGAACGGGTGTTCGGATTTCGCGAGTTTTAACAGGATTTGAGATGTGGGTCCCACTGCCGAATATTTTAATGAATTTTGGATTTTTATCCGAAAAATTTATAAATTCATATGGAATTAATTCTTATGATTAGTATTGAATATATTGAATTGTTTGTAAATAGATTTGAAACTTTCGGAGGCAAATTTAAAAGGAAAAGGTGTGGTTGAATAATTGATTTGGTATTTGCAAAGCGAGGTAACTGTAGGGGTTAACCTTGACTTGAGGGAATAGAACCCTTAAATTGTTTGTTATGTGAATTCCATGTAAATGACGTATAGGCGAGGTGACGAGTGTCTATACATCGTCAAATTAATTGTTTGCCTGCTTACTTGAAAAATCACAAATTATTTTTAATCATAAATTAATTATTATAATAATTATTTCTTTGTTATTCTTTGCAAATTTAAATTCTTGAACTCATGCATTAATTGTTACATGCTATTTGAATTATGTGCCTTAATTGTTATTTGACATATAGCATAATAAATATTAAACTGCCTATTTGCTCCCTGATTTCCATAATAATTTGCTATTTGTCATTGTTTGCTTCATAATTAAACCATAATTATTGTATGCTTGTTGTCTTGTAATTTTATATTAATTGTTATATTTATTGGGAAAATTTCTTCTATAAGAATTGGTAAATGAAAATGTTGGAGGAGCGGGTTGGACGCCGCAACATGATTAATTATAATGAATATATTGGAGGATCGGGTTGCACGCCGCAACAGACTTTTTAAAAGTCTATATTGGAGGATCGGGTTGCACGCCGCAACAGACTTATTAAAAGTCTATATTAGAGGATCGGGTTGCACGCCGCAACAGACTTATTAAAAGTCAATATTGGAGGATCGGGTTGCACGCTGCAACAGACTTATTAAAAGTCAATATTGGAGGATCGGGTTGCACGCCGCAACAGACTTGTTAAAAAGTTAATATTGGAGGATCGGGTTGCACGCCGCAACAGACTTGATTAAAATGAATATGTTGGAGGAGCGGGTTGCACGCCGCAACAGAACTGAATGTGGATATATTGTGAGAGCGGGTTGCACGCTGCAATAGAATTGGTTGAAATAATAATGGATTTATGACTGCTGGGTTGGTTTCAATTATTATAAATGAGTTACCTGATTTATTTATATTATTTGTTGTTATTATCAATATTGCGTACAGGTTAATGTAAGTGAACCGCCTTAGCTTCGTCACTACTTCGTCAAGGTTAGGCTCAGCACTTACCAGTACATGGGATCGGTTGTACTGATACTACACTCTGCACTTCTTGTGCAGATTTTGGAGTTGGTCACAGCGGCGTACCATAGACTTGATCGGATTTCAGCTACCAGAGGAGACTTGAGGTATAACTGCATGGTGTCCGCAGTTCTGAAGTCCCCGTCTATTGTACTTTAGCTGTTTGTTTATTTTCGGACAGCTTGTTTTTATTCAGACCTTTATTTGTATTTATTCTAGAAGCTCGTGCACTTGTGACACCAATTCTCGGATGGTATTTAGACACCATTATTATTATGGATTATTTCAAAATTGCTTCCGTATTTGCTTCCTTGTTATTAATAAATTTAAAAATTGATTTAAAAATAGTTAATATTATTCTAACGTTGGCTTGCCTAGCAAGTGAAATGTTAGGCGCCATCACGGTCCGAAGGTGGGAAATTCGGGTCATGACATACACGATGCAGCGATACATGACTGCATACCCTTGTTGAATTCAGACTATGCACTGCATAACTCACATGACCATAATAACATCCTCTAATAACAATAGCTGAAATTCCACGAATCTGATGCTCACAATGCACCTCATGACATATATAAGTCTTGTTACAACTCTTGCAATACCGATACGACGGAAGAGATGTGTAGAAATTCATAACCACCTGCTGAGTGAATCAAATCATGGGGTTGCCCCTCCTGACAAGGACCATTACCTTCTTCTGAACTGAATAGCGATATTTGTTCCTTATTATACCTTATATAAATCTGATTGTACTTATTTCCAATCCAATAGTCTCGTCTCACCCAATATAAGCTGCTCAGGCAATAAGCCACCTCAGACATGACAAAAAGTCTCATATGATGCCACAATGATCTAATAAGTTACGGACTCGATTGCGATACATAAGGAAAACAGACTATGGAAAGGATTACTCAACCCACATGACTAATTAAACAACTGAAAAGGTGTCATGAACCTTCCTCAGAAAATGGGAAAAAAACACACAAAATAGAATATAGGGAACTGTACTCAACATCACACTGTTGCGGCGTGCAACCCGATCCGCACAAAAAGAATCTATACAAATATACTTACCGAGCTAGAATGCTCATTACTTACAAAATATCCGAATATCAGACACAAGCACGCTCAATGTATAATATCATCTCTGGAAGGACCGACAGCGCCATACGCTACAAAACTCAAGCACAACTAAGGTGCGATATATGATCTGAATCTCGAGAGCCATCCTGCTCACATAACACCATCGCTACGCAGAACCTCATCACATAAGAAATTTATCAAGCCGTTTCATAACTCACACGGCACAATATAGTATTACATGAAATAACCGACGATGAAACGACATCCAACGTCCGAATACTCCTCCATAGGGAGCTTTTATGCTGAAATGAACACATCCGGCCTGATATAGAGCCTGTATTCATATTTAAGTCCATCCACAGACCTCAAGCCGATTCTGATCGCACCGTACTAGGCTAATAACCTTTCAAGGATCATAATAACCCTTTTTCCCATAACACACAAGAATAGCCGTCATAATCGGAACAAACTTCCACAGTCCACAACCAAATGGATCGAGCGCCCTCCAGGCATAAATTCTTGAATCAGCAATATTACCACAATTTTCATACTTGGTTTCAATCTTCACTCAATCAAGTGACTACATGTCACTCTTACACAATCTTTTCGTGAGACACGCTCCCACGACCTTCCACTTCAGGTAACAAGTCCGCACATCCATGCTACCGGTTACACTAATGTTGTAAGGCATATCAAGAATCCACAAATCAATACACAAGGTCTCTTACACCTGACATCGACCTTAGATGATGCCAAAAACAATACCATCTTACTTTAAACATCTAAATCCCTTTCCTACTCATCCGAGCTCATGTCATCCTTGTCAAACCGAAATCTTAAATCCTCAACTTTCGAATCCCATACTACTTAGTGCACTTAACCACGCCAATGCGCAGGAGTACAAGAATTCCATCATAACTCCCGAACCACTAATGGGGTAAATACTTCATCATATAGAAACCTTCTTCTTAACTCATTTCAAGAGAACCATTGCAACACGTGACTGAATTCCCATATCCGTAGAAAATTCCGACCTCAGGTAGTGGTCTAAACCACCATAACTCTTATGGGATCCCTCTACACATAACATGTCATAATACTTGAATTCCTCCAAATAAAATCAATTACAGCGGCTGTCAAGCCTCGCACGTAACGCCACAAATCACATGTATAATTCAATGCGCTGAAGGAACTGATCATTGCCACCATCGTGCCGATTCAACCATTGTTAGCTGATCCGTCTTTTCTCAATTTAGCCTCAACTTGCCTTAGAAATAATAATATCTCCATTCATTACATCACGAACTCAAATTAGCACTCATCACAAGTGACCTTATTTCACGAGACCACGCTATTTCAAAACCCACTAATTATCTCATGTCCCTTCTTGTGCGCACTTTTTACATCTTCAACGGGTACATCCATTCTGATACTTCTTTTATGAATCCGAAGTTATTTTATTCTATTTCTGTAATGCTACACCACAACCTGAAGATAACGCAGAGTACTCCAAGCCCCGTTTCATAATCTGTTGCAAAAGCTCGATACTCAACCATACTATAGACTCGAGATCCTTAGACACCACATTTTAAATTTATGAATCCACTAGGACTGTTATTGAGAGTCACTTGCTCTGACTTGTTCCCAAACATGATCAATTCCAAGGCCCTGCTAGCACATGGACACTTTATCAAGGAAACATCCGACTATTTCACTTTCCTGTGCATTACATCTGCACGAAGCATAAACTCTGAGTCTTCCAAAAACCTTAATATGAATTGATAAGGCCAAATATGGCACACATTCCCCAAATACTTCGCTCAAATTACCACTAATATTTTCTTTCCTTAGTTGCAATGACCCACCAATACACCGATAACCAGAAACCGCACAAGTTGACACTACGCAATCCAATCATAAACGGTGGGGTTCTCCCACTTAGCTTGAAGCTACAAATTACAAAATTCTAGAATCCACCGAGATTCTTTCTTTATCGTCGACATGATCCTGCATACACAACTTGCCAAATTTCTTGAAATTCTTCTATTAACCTTTAATAAACACTCCGAACCACTAGCCACATTTACATATTAAATCTCTTACCGGGTAGCCAGTAGAATTCTTCGTAGAAGCTTCGTCAATACCACGCAACCACTAACCTGCTCACAAGAGATAACCCACCTGTGGAAATTACACGCTGATATATTCCAACGCCGCTGCACTGGGTGCAAATACTACAAAATCAGTAGATCATCCTGAGTCCGAGCTCATTCACCAGCTGCACTAGTCCGTTCACTCCTCATGAACGTCAACTAAAGGTGCGACAATACATTCCAATCCAAAGTCATGTTGTATCATTCTTCATATCAAGCAACTCCCTCCTGTTGTATCCAATCTTCCTCAATATAGCAGCTAATATTACAACTTAAGTCCGTAGACCTAGTCACTGTCCATCCTAAATCCCAAATCACTTCAAACTTTCCTCAAGCCATGTAGTTATCCTACCACGTAAATCATATGCTACCTTGCCACTCTTTTTTAAGCAACTACTCGACTTTTGTTTCTCACACTTGGCCTCCTAGGAACTTAACCACCACAAGACACCTTCCACATGTCCTTTCTCATCCTTCGCTGCCCAGTTGTTGCCTTACTAAAAATCCGTCTCTGTAGCACTTGAACCAATAGCTCGTTACCAGCTTTAAACCTTTCTGACAATCATCCTTCTCGAGACATCAATACTAGGAACGCTGCTTCGATCCTGAATCACTGCACACCGCAATCTCTAACGACTGCTTCCCTTATACCAATTCCTAACACCCCGTCGTGAAGGCTAGTTGAAGAAAACTATAACACCGGCAAACCTTAACATATTTAACAAGGCGATGACACCACATCAAAATTGAGAACTCTACCACGCTCGAAAATATCAGGCTTCATTACTCTATCAACCCCAAACCTGAACATTCATAGCCCGATTGCCTTTTTCTCTGCTGGAAATAAAACATGGAACCTCTGAATCATGTACTGAGAAAAACCTTCTTTCAAGTCGTTTACTGCCCTGACACATAGGCAGGCATTTTACCATTTCATAAACATTGTGCGATAACAACGCACGAATCATCATAACAATCAATGCCAAATCTCAAAACCTTAGATAGTACTGATACTTAATTTGAAATGACAGAGCGGCCTTTCACAAGGCGACGACAATAGCCCAATTAATTACACAGGGAGAAGCATCTTGTACTACATCTGTAGTACCATTAAAAATTTCCTCGATCCCCAATTTATAACAAGCGCTTCACGTCGCATAAGATTGAATAGGAAGGAAATGTAGGCATAAGCCTCAAATGAATCTAATCGTACGATGAAGAATCAAAAAGGAAAGTATTCCTAACCGCCCTTTAGCCTCTCGAAGATAAGCACAGACGTCTCCGTACCGATCCACAAGACTCTACTATACTTGCTCATGACTTGTGAGACCTACATGAACCTAGTGCTCTGATACCATATTGTCATGACCCAAAATCCAAAAAGGCCGTGATGGCGCCAGGCACCACTGTCAGGTAAGCCAACCATAATCAATTAACTTAATTACCCATTTTAGTATTTTTGAAATAAAAATTTCTTTAATGAAATTGTAAAGATAAAACTCATAGAGTAAATGATAAATATTTTTAGCAACTAAATTTCTAAATAATTCACAACCATTCCCAAAACGCGATGTCACAAGTGCATGAGAATTTACTAGGGAATTAAAAATAAAATACAGCATCTGTCTAGAATATAAATTAGACAGGAAAATATAATAACTCTGAAGGAGACTCTGTTAGCTACGGATCGTAATATAGAATGCAGCTCACCTATGTCCCCACAATTATTAACCATACCTCTGCGCCCACAAGGCTGCTATACATATATGTACCTGCACAATAAAATGTACAGCAAGTGCAGTATGAGTACAAAAATAACTTGTACCCAGTAAGTATTAAGCCTAATCTCGAAGTGGTAGAGACGAGATGACCGACTTTGACACTCACTATGGGTAAATAATATTAAATAATCATGAAATAAAATATTTATATCAACGTGATTCATAGAGTTAACAATAATTTTATTGACCAGTAGAAATAATTAAATTCCTTCAAATGCAGATATTCTCAATATATTAATTAAATTCCTTCAATTCAAATACATTTTCAAATTTATCAATTAGTCTCATTAACAAGGAGGAATAATAATTCAATAAATTCCAAAGATTTCCAATTTATCAATTAGTCTCATTTACAGGATTAACAATAATTCTTAACAAGCAGGAATAATAATTCAATAAATTCCAATGATTTCCAATTTATCAATTAGCTTACAAGCTGCAATAAACTATTAAGGTATCGTGTGATTATTATTATTAAGCACGATTTCTGCCGAGGACGTACGACCTGATTCAGAGTGCCGTGTACACTGCCGAGGGACGTGCGGCACGATCCATAGATGCATCTATCCTGCCGAGGCGTTCGGCCCGCTCTACAAAAAAGGAGGACAATTTCTTATGCTTCACCGGAAGGAGAGTATATTTATTATAAGATAAATTCGGGAGGAAGAATAATTTCTTTTAACAATTAATTAATTTAAACAGAAAATCAAGCATATGAGATTTTCATCCTCTAATATCTTTATCTAACAATTCACAATATATTCATATATATCAAATAATATTAATTAAACAAAGAATACAATTTACACAAGTAATTCATGCTTTGAGTCCTAAACTACCCGGACTTTAGCATTAATAGTAGCTACGCACAGACTCTCGTCACTTCGTGCGTACGTAGCCCCCGCAATTAGCCACAATTATTCAATTTAATCCCTATGGGGTAATTTCCCCCTCACAAGATTAGACAAGAGACTTACCTCGTCTCAAAGTCCACTTTCCAATTATCGCTTCGCGTAAAATTCTCGATTCGATGCCGAAAAATCCAAAACTATCCAAAAGTTATATAAAATAATTAATATAAGTTCAATAATTCGAAATTCATCTATTAAATAAATTACCCTATCCAAAATGGTAAAATTCCTAAAATTCACCCCGAGCCCACGTGCCCGGATTTCGGAAATATTCGGAGGGAATCGTTACCCATAATCTCAAGAACTCAAATATACCATTTCCATCCAATCCCATAGTAATTTTCATGGTTAAAATCCAAGAATACCAATTTCTAGGTTTTTCTTCAAAACCCCAAATTTCTACTAATTTCCATGAATTTTCATGCCTAAATTCGTATATAAACCAAGTATTTAACTTGCAATAGGTAGGAATCACTTACCTTGACATAAATGATGAAAATGGAGCTCCAAAATCGCTCCTAGGTCGGCTCCCATGGAGGAAATGAGATGAAATGAGCCAAACCCATTTTTGTAAACTTATACACTGCTCCGGCGAACCTTCATCGCGTTCGCGAGCCTCCTACCGCGTTCGCGATGAACAAAATTCTCAAAAGCCATTTTTAAATTCTTCTCAGACAACCTCTAGTATAATGGTCATAATTCTTTTGTACAAAACTCCAAATCATGAATGGTTTGACTTTCTGGAAATTAGAATCAAGGGCTATAACTTTCATATGTTGATCATCTACCAATTCCTTATAGATTTTGAGATATAAGCTGTCAAAGTTAGGCCTGTAAAATACAAATTTCTTCATCTTCCCGGACAGCCTGTAGTGTACCAGCCATAATTTTTTTACACAAATCCAAATGCTAAATGGTTTACCTTTCTGAAAACGAGACACAAAGAGCTACAATTTTCATATTTAGATTATATCCAAATTCTGTATAGATTGTGAGATATGAGCCTCCGAAGTCAGACCTGCGGAACAGAGATTTTCTTCTTCGCGAACGCGAAGAACAAAATCCCAGAAGCCAAATCCTTCTTCGTGAATGCGAGAGGATCCTCGCGAACGCGAAGAACAACACCAGACACCAGCATCAATTATTGCAAAATAATTCGAAATGATCCGAAACCACCCCGAAACACACCCGAGGCCCCCGGGACCCCGTCCAATCATACCAACCAGTCCCATAACATATCACAAACTTGCTCGAGGCCTCAAATCACATCAAACAACATCGAAATCATGAATCGCACCCCAATTCAAGCTTAATGAACTTTAGAACTTCAAACTTGTACATTCGATGACGAAACCTATCGAATCATGTCTGATTGACCTCACATTACGGACCTACTCCAACTTCCGGAATCGGAATCCGACCCCGATATCAAAAAGTCCACTTTCGGTCAAACTTCTCAAAAACCTTCAAATTTCTAGCTTTAGCCAAATGACTCCAAAATGACCTAAGGAACTCCGTATCCACTTCCGGATGCTCTCCTAATTCCAGAATGACCATACGGAGCTATTCCCATACTCGGAACCCCAAACGAACATCGATAACCTTGAAATGCACTTCAACCCAAATTTATGGAATTCTTCCAAAATGCTAACTTCCACAATAGGTGCCAAAACACTCACGAGTTATCCAAAACCCGATACGGACATACGCCCAAGTCCGAAATAATCATACGAACCTGTTAGAACCTTCAAATCCCGATTTCGATATCGTTTACTCAAAAATCCAACTTTAGTCAATTCTTCCAACTTAAAGCTTCTGAAATGAGAATTTTCTTTCCAAATCAACTCTGAACTTCCGAAATTTCAATTCCGACCGCGCATGCAAGTCATAATACCTGAAGTGAAGCTACTCGTGGGCTCAAACTGCTGAACGCCGTGCTAGGGCTCAAAACGATCGGTCGGGTCGTTACAGGAAGGTTCCACTATTTTTTAAAAAGAATAACCTTTCACCTTTTAAGCATTTTCCACATCATAACTTTTCCAACCTTCACTCCCAAACTTAGGCTTTTAGCCTATGTTTACACTTTTAAAGTACTTAGGGAGGTAGGGTGCCAAAAAAATAGATCAACAAAGAACGAAGGGTTAAAGCTTGTAACATGATTGCCAAAGAAAAAGTTTAATGGCTCAAAAGGGGTTGACTAGGGAAAATATGCAAGGGTAGGAAATTTAAGGCACAATAACGGTCCAAGGAAGGCCTAACATCATTTTTCAAACCAAGTTAGTCTAGGATTTCGCTTTGAAGCACATTCCGGGCAAGTTATAGACTATAAATAATGCAAAAAAACTCATAACAAATCTTACCACACATGGCACATGCAAACTCGAGTGACATATAAATCCAAAATCCAATTAAAACCAATGAACCCAAAGAAAATCACACATAGCCTAAAAGTCAAAGAGCCAAAAATAGAACCTAAAAGTCACAACAAGGATTATCATTTCAATCATTTTTCATTTTAAAGATCAAAACTTCATATGCCAAAGTTTAAATCATGTTGGTACCAAACAAGCCACACGTTGGCTTATGGACAAAAGATCACACCCAATAACCAATTTATTCACTACTATCTACTAAACTAACTAAAAAAAATATTTGCCTAAAAAAAAGAAAAACTAAACAAGACTAATCCCTTAAGAAAGTTGTCACACTATCCATCATAGGGAAAAGTCACCCGGTTCGACACAAATTATTTCCTTGGAAAAGTACCGCGACATAAAGAAAAACCAAGGATTTTAATTAATATTACTACAAGTAAATAAAGTAGAAAAATAAGAAAATAATAATAATAAAAAAATTAATGCTAACATGCTAGAATTAATTAACAAATTATCACTAATAAACTACAACGTCAACCAATCTACACAAGTTATCACAAAAAATAATCATGCTCCCATCATGCTCCAACTACATCATCACATGTAAATGAGTCACCCCAACCTAAAGTGTTGCACTGTCCTCAATGCAGCTAAACAAAACAAGATAAAATAAAGGAGGTGCTCCCTGAAACTGCATCACTTGGAGCTGGAGGTTGTGGGAAATTTGAGCTCCAAATACTCATCATCATCGTCCTCTGATTCATGTGAGCCACAAACTGAACTCAGCTTGTGCATCATTTTGGACAGAAATTTACTTTTCTTCTTCTCATGCTCTTTGAACTTCAACTGTCGCCTCTCAACCTTTCCTTGTCTTCGGCTCATGTCTTCCAACCTATTTTTGATTGCTTTTTGTTCCTGAACTACATCATCCAAAGATGGATTCTTACCAGTCCCAGTAGAAGTGCTCTCCCCAGATGGACCAGAAGGAAGGCCAACTACAAGTTGGCGAATGTGAGCATCTACGCCATAGATTTGACTAGAAAGGTGGAGCATAGTAGGAGGTCCATAAGGTAGTGGGGCAATGGGATCATGTAGTCCTGCTGCAGCTGTGGAAGAACCATCAGACCCATCGGCAGTCTCAGTAAACTGCCCAAATGAAGGAGATAACACATCAATTCTCCTCTTCTTCTTCCCTCCAATTGACCCTTTTCTGAGCAATGGATAAATTGTTTTGCCTGGGTCCTTCTTAGAATCATGTGGGTCCTTTAGCACCCCAGCATCATAGCACAACTGAGTGATCAATGAGGGAAAGAATAGACTATTAGACCTCCCATTACATGCTTCCTCAATTTCACCAACTATGTGCTGGCCCACGTTCACTGGCAAGTCATCCATAATAGCAACAATCATCAATGCCTTCTCAGGTGTCACCTTAGACTCATGTCTAGCCGGCACGATTCAGGCACAAATAATGGACAACCAAGTCTTAGCTTCCGCTATGAATTCAGAAGAATCAACCCCTTTGTGCAGTTTTCCTTAAGTCGGTGTTACCCCATCATGAAGCTTCTCCACCTACCATTGGCTTACTCTCTCCCTTTCTATGGCTCTGTATACCTCATTGTCAGCATTGGGAAGAATGTAGTGTGCATTTATTACCTCGGGACCAAAGTTGACCCGCTTGACCCTAACAAAGGTAAATATTTCCCCTTGGAAATCAGTCTTCAAGGCGTTGGCATAGAACTCACGAACTAATGTGTAGTTCACTTTAATTGGCTCAGGAGCAAAGCACATCCATCCAATGTCAGTCAATCTTCGAAAAAAATCCGGCATCTTAGCCTCAAGTTTGTCCAAACGGATGCCCCTTTCTTTGATGATGCTCTTTGACAAGAGTTTGTCATAGTTTCTTTCACATTCAGCAGCTGTGAATCTGGTCTGATCAAAATAATCCTCTTCCACAGCTTGGGGAACATGCTCTTGTGAAATTTTAACATTTCCCGAGGCCATTTTATGCTCAAAGTACCTACAAAAGGAGACCATATGTCAAATGCTTGTATGGGTACATATTACACTGTATTATGATGTATTTAGGCCACGGAAAAAGATCAGAAAGCATCAGGGAAAAATTCTGCAAAGCTACTGTTTTACTGCCTAAATATGAAGCTATGCGATCGTGGAGATCTTCATGCGATCGCGAAGTGCATTAGTGTTATACTCAGCTCTAAAGCTATGCGATTGCGGATTAGTCAAGGCGATTGCGAAGGGAAGTTTGGTTCTGTAGCAGATTTAGGGTTATGCGATCGCGGAATGGCACCTCGCGATCACGAAGGTTGTCTTCCTAGCCCAGTACCAGTTCGTTCAAGCATTTCCACAAACATGAAGAGGGCATTCGTTTTTCTTAGCACTTTCACATCATTAAAGCTATGGATCTTGCCCAGATATTTCAAGAGTAAAAAAAAAAAACTCACTAACTCAACCAACTTCACCCAGCAAGCAAGCACACATTCACACACAATTTCTACTTTAAAATTTCAACTCAAGCCCTAAAATATCAAGAGTTTCTATATTTTTTCATTCACACTAAGCAGAGGAGCAGAAGAAACAAAAGAATCCAAGAGATAGGAGAGAAATCCACATACCTTGAGAGTGATGGCTGACAATTTTGCAATGGAATTGAAGCAAGAGCAAACTTGGAGATGATTTTGGGGTTAGGGGAGTAGGAAAGAGTTGTTTCTGTTGTTTGGGCGGAAATGGTGTCTATGTTTTATGCCCAGTGTTTAACAATTCGGAGACTTACCTGTAGGGACGCGATCGCGTACTATGCTTTGTGTTCGCAGAGAGCAAAAGCTCCCAAATTTTCGCAATCGCGTGTGTTTGAAAGCGATCACATAGAGGCAGCAGAAACTTTGTTCTACGCGAACGCAGATTTACTTATGCGATCGCGAAGCACTGAAGTTTTATGCTGTTTTGTCCAGCTACTGGTTTTTGGCTATCCAGTCACCCTGACCTGCTCAAATCAACTCCAAAAATTCTAAAACTTGGAAGATTAGTCAAAAATAATATTTTAAGCTATTCTAAAAAAGGAAATTTCAAAAACGACTAAAAAATTTAAAAACGATGGGTTGCATCCCACCAAGCGCCGCATTTAATGTCGTGGTACGATGCGAATCAACTTTACCACTTTTCTCGCCACTTAGACGATATGAATTGGACACCTAACTTGGAATCAAGTTTGTGACTACGAGCGGTGGGGGGGGGGGGTGGTAAGTAGATGATCAAGCCAAACTTTAACATTTTCATTTTGCATTTCTTAGCTTTCATGTGCGGAATGTCATTTTGCTTTCTTGTGCATTCAAATTGTAAAATGTATGGCCTTTGATTTTTCTCCTCACAATCCCTCATTGACTCGTGTAGTTCAATTCCCTTATCACCACACAACTCCAATGTTGAGAAATGCTTGGAATGTGACATCAAGCCTCCACATTGCAATTTTTCTCGAATTTTGACATCCTCTTGGTCCCCCGAACTAGAGTCATTTTCAACCACATATTCAATTTTTTTTAGTTGACTCTAATTCCATATTTTTCTTGGCATAACTAACATGCATGGAGTCGGTTGGCGGATGTTCAATTCTTGATTCCTCGAAATAAAGCTCACTTTCTTCCTCGATGTCGGATTCTTCTTGATCTCTTTCCACACTCTCAAGTTGGTTGGCATAGTGAGCCTCAACCAATATTTTTATTTGCTTTTCCAAGGAACGGATATCATCATCATTTTGAGTTAGTGCTTATTTTAAGTCCTCGAGTGCCAAGTTGTGCTTCTCCTTATTTTCAAGAATGGCCTCCAACATGAGCATTATCCTCTCATTTTGAGCATTTGAGAGTTCTTCTTTGTTTTGATTAAGTGACAAGGAAGGATTTTCGGCTTCCACATCTAAGAAAGGTTCTTGGCTATCATTCACTTCCAAGGCCTTTTGGACCTCTAAAGCTTCAAGCATTTCTCCAATTTGTAAGTTCAACCTTTCAAGCGCCAAGTCATTTTGGAGACTATTTTCCAAAAGCTCCTCCAAGGCACTTTGCTCTTTGTTTCTTCCTTCAAGTAGGCATTCCACCATGAGCTTGAACTCTCCATTTTTACCATGCTCAACTTCTTCCACTTCTATATCCCTATACCTGTCATCACAAAAAGTAGAATCATCATAGCGGGGGTTTGGGGAAGGGAAGGACAAAACCATTTTGACGACCACACTTATCACAAATACTCCACTCATAGGTTTGAGATTGTGCGCACAATCCGCCCCTGAGATAATTTAAATAATTTTGCCACGAGTGTGGTCCTCCACAATAAGGACAAGGGTCATCAAAGTATGAACAACTACCATCCGATCAATTTTCATTATATGATGCCATTTTGTTTTTTCAAAAACTAAGAAAATAAATAATAAAATATACAAAGATAAGAAAATAATTACACAAATATTCACAAGTTTGGACCAAATCACCTACGCTTACTTCTCAAACAACCTAAATACGCCAAATCGTTCCCCGGCAACGGCGCCAATTTTGATGACGTCAAAATCCACTACTAAAAAGTAAATGGACACGGTCGCATGCAATATAATTTACCCAACTATGAGTCAGGGTCGAATCCCATAGAGAACAATATGTAGGCGATTAGGCGTGTAAGAGAATTATCGCTTATTATGCTAAGCCAAACACTTAGAATGATTTTGAGAAAATATTTATAACTAATTGCAAAAATGAACTAACCTAGGAAACAAGTAAAATGATCAATGGCTACAAGCATGGATGCATCAGGATTTACACTCAAGTAACGATCCAATGTGTTTCACGATTTTACAAATATGAGCAAGTTTATGTTAATTAGCCTCGGGTAATAATTCTATATTAGCTTCTTCCAAAGACTAACAAGACTTCCTAATTGAATTATCCCTAAAACAATTAAGAGATTAAGCACACCCGGATATGGCTACAAGTAGTTCAATCCTATCCCTAGGTAGAATCTATAAAGTGAGGGTTAAAGCCTCAAGTTATTGTTAATTAATCTTTCCCAAAATCAATTCGAAGTAAATGGGCGAGTCCTCGGATTATCTAATCCCTTTGGAAATATTAAAGAACAAGAATAATTAAAGAAACAATAACTCACTTCATAATAAATAAAAATCATTTAATACATAACCACAACAAGATATTTAATCCACACTTTAAATATGAATATTCCCATAAACAAGATTCAAGTGTTGGAAAAAATATTACACACTTAAATATACAAGACAAAGCAAGGAAATGAACATAAATGTGTAAGAAATTCTCAACCAAAAGCTTCAAATCTTCAAGACCCAAGTGTGTGTGCAAGAACCCTAGCTCCAAAACTTGTGTTCTTCTCTTAAGATATGTCCTAGACTTCCCAATATTTGCCAAAGATGTTTTACAAATGAGCTAGGTCGTGTATTAAATGGCTTGGGGATCAAAATGTGAAATTCCATTTCTGCCCAGAATTTGCCCAGAAAATAAGCTATGCGATCGCGTACAGACACCTGCGTTCGCGGTGAATAACTTTTGTAAAGGTACACGATCGCGTACAAAGACCCACGTTCACGTAGCTTAGTTGACTAGCCGCTTGACCAGGCTTTCTTCTTCGCATTCGTACAACTCCAACCGGGTTCGCACAACTTCAGTCTGCTTAACTTACACGATCGCATGGATTTCTCCGCGATCGTATAGAGCATTTGCTAGGAGCAGTTAAATTTTCTCATTTTAACACATTTTGGCTTGGTTTCTTCCATTTCTTCTCTAAATCACTTGATAACTGAAATATGCCAATAAACCTCAATAAATGCCTTATTTTCTCAACAAAATCATGTAAAAGCCTAAGTATCAAGAAGAGAAATACCAACTTATTAGTGTCTTCTCTTTCGGAGGGGCTGTATCTCTATAATGATCTAACACAGGATCCTCATACTGGCGTTCCTTTACTTCAGTTAATAAAGAGGATGTTGCCGTGTTCTAAATAGTAATTCCGGTATCACATGAATCCAATAATCGAACTCTAAGACTAGCTAGCTGATGAATCTCATGGGCTATTCCCCTCTTCTCTAGCTGTAAATATGACAAGCTACCCATTGATCTACGGCTGAGGGCATCGGCTACTACATTCGCTTTCCCCGAATGGTATAAAATATCAACATCATAGTCTTTAAGTAGCTCCAACCATCTCCTTTGACGTAAATTCAATTCCTTTTGTTTGAAGATATACTGGAGGCTCTTATGATCCGTATAGATATCAACATGAATGGCATACAAGTAGTTCCTCCATATCTTTAGTGCATGAATCACCGCGGCTAACTCTAAATCATGGGTCAGGTAATTCTTCTCGTGCTTTTTTAGCTGTCTAGAAGCATAAGATACAACCTTACCATGATGCATCAGTACACAACCCAATCCAATTCCCGAAGTGTCACAATAGATAACATAACCATCGGTCCCTTCTGGGAGCGTTAGAACCGGTGCTGAGGTTAATATGTCCTTCAATTCCTCAAAACTCTGTTTGCAAGCATCAGTCCATTGAAACTTTGCCCCCTTATGAGTCAACTTTATCAAAGGTGCTGAAAGAGAAGAAAATCCCTCTACAAATCTCCTATAATAACCTGCTAAACCGAGAAAGCTATGAACCTCCGTCGGTGTCGTGGGTCTAGGACAAGTCTTTACTGCCTCAATCTTTTGTGTATCAACCCGGATACCCTCACCCAAAATGATATGCCCAAGGAAAGATATAGAGTTCAACCAGAATTCACATTTAGAGAGTTTGGAGTACAACTTCTCTTTTTGAAGAACTCTGAGCACTGTACACAAATGATATGTATGCTCAGCCTCTGAACGGGAGTAAACCAATATATCATCAATAAATACAATTATGAACATATCTAAAAGGTTCTGAACATATAGTTCATCAAATCCATGAATATTGTTGGGGCATTAGTCAAACCGAATGACTTAGCACGAAACTCAAAATGGCCATATCTGGTCCTGAATGCTATCTTGGGAATATCTTTCTCCTTAGCCCTTACCTGATGGTATCCGGACCTCAAGTCTATCTTCGAGAAATACTTGGAACCTTGCAACTGATCAAATAAATCATCAATCCTCGGGAGTGGGTACTTATTCTTGATCGTCACCTTATTCAATTGTCTATAATCAATACACATCCGCAAGGAACCATCTTCCTTCCTCACAAATAACACAGGTACATTGTATGCACTCCATAGAAAGTGGCACCTACTGTGGCTAATGAACGGGAAGAAGAAAAAAAATCAAAAGGTGATGTTCAAGATCATATGGGTGTATGGAATTTCAATATGTGTGGGCACTCAGATAAGCCAAGTATTCATGCAACAAGTGGCAGAATGACCAGGAAAAGTAATTTCCTACATTTAAAGAAAGTTGAGAAGGAACGAAAGGAATTATTCGATCGATGATCTAGAGTTAGTTACGTTATGAATGCACTCAAGATTTCGGAGTATAATCCATGTAGCATATATGTTGACAATCATACAGCCATAGAAGACTCCAATATAAGTTAAAAGAAAGAATTGAGTCCAGGTCATAGACAAATGATCGAATTGTTAAAAGATTGTATCATGGATATTCCATAGTGCCCATGAAAGGATAAAGTAATAACAAATACCAGGAGACGCAGAACGAAAGATAGCTTAAACCTACATAAAGGTTGGTCAGAAGGAAGAGGAAATTAAAGAGTTGCATCAACTAAGTAAATCATGAGTCTGATTATTGGACCTAGAAAATTATAGACATCATGATTGAGAACTTTGTAGAATCACTCTTAATATCAGAGGTACAAGAGAGATAGTACAGTAGCCATATTCTATAATAGCTCTACAATAAAGCCAGTTAGAAGAGTACCAGCCTTATAAGAAGTCAGTATGAAGCTCCCACCGAATTGTGTATGCACCAAAGGTGCAAGTGTTATAATAGAGCTTCAAGTTGTGGATGTGAATTATACCTATGTGGAAGGGAAGTCATGAAAGAGATAGAAGATATAATGCGAGATTTTAAGGTAAGTAAGGTAAAGGAAAACAACGTACGAGATACTTAAATGCAGAAGGTTGTGAACAGTTCATACTTCGGATATAAGGCTAGAAGCGTGGGGATTCAGTATCCCAGAATGATAGCGGCATCGTCAGTGGCATATCTTCCAGCCTATGGTTTCTAGGTATGGAGAGATCTAGTCAAGAGAGCAAAGAAGAATTGGAGACGATGTGATGTCTCGCTTGATGTTCCAGAATAACATAAGAAAATCTATGGTGCAAGCAAATTGAATGAAGGTTGCAAATAATATAAATAGATATGGTAAAGCAACAAGGTTTTAGGAAGACAGGAGTAAGGATAAAAAAAAAGGGGCGAGTGAGAAGGTAACAAAAATGGATAAGTCCTTAGGATAAAGCCCATAAAAACAAGAAGAGCAGATGGTTTCTCTAAGTTATAGAAAGCTCAGTATAGCCTGAGTGAACTCAAAGAAGTTTAAGACTAGAAGCATTTAGAAGAGATGGAATGCTGCCCTGGTAGTTGAATGAGGGTGTAATTGTGATAAATAAAGGATGACATTTGGGCCTTCGATTGAGTAATAATTTGAAGAAGAAAAGAAAGGGATTTCATGAATTGTACAGGGTTAAAATACCCACGTAAGGTGAATCACATTGGGATGCTATGAGATACGGTTATGAAAGCATGGTATCACCCCAGGTGGGTCGGTCTAATCATTTCAGATGTTCCCCGATGAGACGTGAGCCCTAGCTGCAATGTTACATAAAAGGTCAAGTTATTAGTAGTAGATTATAGATCAATATTGAGGTAAATCAACAATGGATGGATAAAAGCTACAAAGTATAAGATGAGATTAGGCCGTCATTCTTAAGATGAACAGTAATGATGAAGCATTAAAGGACTTAGACTTATACATATAGGATAAGCAAGGAGTAACCTGGAGTTTGGTAGCAGACCTCAGTAATGGTAAATCGAAGTAAGAGTTAGGGTATAGTATTACCTACCTAGATGCAGTAAAGTCATACGGATGGATAACTAGGTCTATGAAATAAGATATAGCAATATTCGTAAGTTTAACAAAGTACCGAGCGAAGAACTTCAGTATACCTGTAGATGCCCAGAGGGATATCTTGTCAAGCTCTGTATATGTTTACAAAGTGAGGCATAGAGATTGGCTAAAAACTGGAGGAAAAAGGAGAGAAGAGTTGCATAGGCACACGTACAAGGACAAAGTCGTACAGACTACATGATAGAAGGCAACAACAGTTACTATATTAGAAGGATTCCGACCACAAGTCGTGGTGTGAGAAAGAGGCCTAAAGGGGGGAATACCCCGGCCTTTGGAATTATTCATAGAACAGTTGCCTAGATGGCAAGTAAAATACTAAATTATTCGGAAGACATACGTTATGAAAATTATAAGAGCATCAGTCAACATTAGAGGACGAATGTTCCAAAGGAGGGAATGATGTTACACCCCATCTTTTCGTGTTACACCCTATATTTTCGTACGTAAAAATGCATCGTAAGCAAACTAATGTAGGACCAAAAATGAGATAATATTTAAAAGTATATAAAGTAAGTTAATCATGTTACCTCTGAGGTTACAAATATTGAAGCTCATGAACAACAAGTACAAAGAGGGTTGGACGGTTCAGAAGCTAAAGCAATTGAAGAAAACAATGTTTCGTCGAAAGTCGACAAGTTGGGAATGTTATAACATGTACCTTTGGGGTGAGACTAGGGTGCTTAACAGGATAAGGAGATTATGTTATGATTTATATTAGTCGTATGACATCCGTGTGTTATGTTTTGAAGTCAAGCGAGTTGTGGAACAAAAGTCGATGAAAGTCATCACAAGTTACATTCATACGTTTTACTGAAACTTTGGGTCAAATGTAATTGCAATTTTCTCCCAATATACTTAGATTTATGGGGTGTTACACCCATCAAATTAAAGATCTATGAGTCTATTTTCCAACGCATTAAACCGTTTGTCAATACGACATCGGAGTAGAGAGATATGGGCATTGTTGCAATACTGCGCAAGCTGCTAGGTGACAAATAGGTGTGTCACCTACTTGCTTAAATGAAAGCCCAAAAATGGGCCATTTCGGGTCGTCCAAAGAGCCCTTTTAAAGGCCTATTTTCTTTATATATTAGACTTAAAATAGAGCATAATAACCAGACACAAGCTCTGCAAAAATCTTCCCAAACATTTCCCACAAACCCTAAGTGATTTTCTCTCCCTTTCAAGTTCTAATTGGAGGTAAAACCTAGAGTTTGAAGAACCAAGATAGGAGCTGAGTTATCCAACAAATAAGGTGAGTTTACTGCTCTCGTTCATCCATTTTTTCTGCTGTAAATTCATGGTAAGTCGTTCTATACTTGTAAGAACTCACGGGACGGTGATCGGAAGCCGTGAGTTCGAGTTATTCACTTGTAGCGGACTGTTTTGTGGAATGTTTTGTGTTGCTGTTGGACTGCGTGTTTTACTACTGTTTTGTGGAGTTTTGGAGGAGGAAGAGGGTGTAGAAACACCATATAAATGTAGGGTGGTGGGCTGGTCATTCTTCGTAATATTTCCGGGTCGTTTGACACTACTACGGTGGTCATTTTGTGTATAAAGAGATTGGAGTGTGTTGGGTTGTTTTGTAGTATTTGATGAGGTATATAGGGATGGAAAATAATGTATATATGTTTTTATTGTTGTGTTCTTGTATTGTTGGTGTTATCTTAAATTTGGAGGAAGTAAGGATTATAGGGGAGATGCTGCCCGTTTTAATACAAAATAAGCTTCTCGTTCGTTGTGCGATAGTTGTACCTTTCTTAAATTAATGATAGTATTATTATTGTTGTTGTAGATTAAGGTGCGAAGAGGTGAGTTCAACTTGGTGATTGGAAAGATTGTGATAAGATATGTTAAGGCTAAGCCCTTCCTTCATTTTGGCATGATCTCATAATTACATGTGTTTGATAACGAGGCATAAAGAGAAGCTCATACTCCCGAATTTATATACACTATCCTAGTCTCATAAGTTACAGTATTCTCCCTTATCGGTACTTCATATTCAGTTTAGTTTTGTCTTTATTCAGTCAAGAGAGCAGAGGGTCTATATATATATATATATATATATATACAGTATTACACTATTTTCACCACCATCGAGCTATAATCGGTGGGCAGGCCCCTATTGGGCAACCTCTGATCAGATGGTAAGTTATATATACCGAGCCTACTGTGGCCGAGCGCCTATGAGCGAGCCCAAGATGGCCGAGATACAGAGCCCAGTATGGCCGAGCGCCTATGAGCGAGCCTACTACGGCCGAGCAGTTACACGTACCGAGCCTTATAGGGCCGGACATTTATTTTACTTACTATATTGAAGGAGTTGAGTCAGTATCAGTAGGTAAGTATATCTCCAGATCATCTTTGACTCCCAGTTACTTTCAGTTATTATATTATCAGTTCAGTTTCAGTTTTCAGTTATGTTATTGCCTTACATACTCGGTACATTATTTCGTACTGACGTCCCTTTTCTAGGGACGCTGCATTTCATGCATGCACGTTCAGATAGACAGAAGGGTAGACCTCCTCAGTAGGTGTTTCCAGAGTTTAGCCTGATCGGTAAGCTCCATATCCTTCAGAGTTATCGGGTCTAGTTTTTGTGTACATCTTCTGTATGCATTTATATATATTATGGGTAGCTCGGGGCCCTGTTCCGATAACAATATATCTATCAGTAGAGGCTTGTAGACATATCCTGTTGGTTAGTGTAGTATGTTGGGTTTGTAGGCCTAGTATGTATAATTTGGTGGTTTGTTAGCTGTAGTAGCTATGACGGCCTAGCTTTATTTTGATGTTTAGTTAGTGCTAGTTTCCGTTATGTTTTATATTTTACTTCGCAAATTGTCTTGCAAGGTGGCCCAATGGCCAAATTATGACATTATATGTTCAGAGTCCCTTAGTCACAATTTGGTACGCCAGGTTAGGTGAGGCACCGGGTGCTGGTCTCGCTCCTAGGTTCGAGGCGTGACAAACTTGGTATCAGAGCAGTTCTGTCCTAGGGAGTCTACAAGCCGTGTCTAGTAGGGTCTTGTTTATAGATGTGTTGTGCACCACATTATATAAACAGGGAACTACAGGACATTTACGAGTTGGTTACCCTTCTTTGAAATCTAAATCGTGCTATAGAATTGAGTTATAGGAAATTTGAATTAAACTTATGTGTTGGTGTTTGCATGCATAGATGACGGTGACTAGGAAGACTACGGCTAGCCAGAGGAGAGATACAATAGCAGGTGAGGGGACCAGCAGGGTACCCCCAGTAGATGGGGCCCAGTTTGAGGCCCAAAGGCGAGACCCCTACTCAGCCATTACCGGCTCCTCCACCAACTGCGGAGATTCCTAGGGAAACCGCACATCCAGTTCCCCCTCTACTTCCATCAGATCAGGACTTGAGAAGTACGGTGCATTTGTTGACACAGTTGGTAGCTACCCAGCAATAGGCTAGGGCATCAGCTAGTGCGGGAACTTCTGAGGGGTTTGGGAGTTCAAGGGTCCGAGAGTTTATTGCTTTGAGTCCCCCAGAGTTCACGGGGACAGATCAGAGGGTCGACCCACAGGATTTCATAGATCAACTTCATAGGATCTTTCGTGTTATGCATGCCACGGAGAAAGAGGCAGTTGAGCTAGAATCTTTTCGACTCCGAGATATAGCCATCCTTTGGTACGAGGGATGGGAGAGGTCCAGGGGACGTGATGCACCTCCAGCTATTTGGGAGAATTTTTCAGATGCCTTCCTTGACCAGTACTTACCGCGGGAGATCCAACAGGCTCAAGTCAATCAGTTTCTACCCCTCAAGAAGGGCAATATGAGTGTTCGAGAGTATAGTCTCCGTTTTGACTCATTGGCCAGATATGCACCATCCATAGTTGCTACTATGCAGGACAGGATTCACAGGTTTATAGCAGGGTTAGCCCCAGAGTTAACCGAGGCATGTGCCACCGCTGCATTGCAGGATAGTATGGATATCTCCCGGATTCAGGCATTCGCCCAGAATATAGAAAGGGGTAGGCGTCGGCAGTAGGGTAAAGAGAGGGCTGAGCAAGGGCAACGTAAGAGGATGAGATTTCCCAGGTCCCAGGAGCAATCTCAGGGTAGTTATAGGACCTAGTACTTCGGACGGCCACCTAGGCCTTCGCCACCTCAGTTACAGGGTTACAGGTATGACCGCTATACTTAGTCAGGACCAGGTGAGAGCTCACGGGGGTCGGGTTTGCAGCGACAGCGAGGTTCTGCACAGACATGGCCATTTCCGCCGCGGTGTGACATCTGTGGTAGAGGACACTTGGGCCAATGCCGAGCAGGTTATGATGCTTGTTATACATGTGGGCGTCCGAGGCATATGATGCGAGATTGCCCAATAGAGATTCTGGGGGAATGGCACAACCAGTTAGTTCTACAACAGGATTATCTATGTCCATGCATCCTTCAGGGCGTGAGTCTAAGTCTTCGGCTGGTAGAGGTCGAGGCAGAGGTAGAGGTTCTAGTTCAGGTGGTAATCAGAATTATACCTATGCTTTAGCGGGTCGACAGGACCAGGAGTCTTCACCAGACGTTGTGACAGGTATATTGACCATTTGCTCTCACGATGCTTATGCTTTGATAGAACCATGATCTACTTTATCGTATATTACCCCATTTGTCGCGAGGAAGTTTGGTATAGTGCCTGAAATACTAAGTGATCCTTTTGCGGTATCTACACCGGTCGGAGAATTTATTATTGCTAGACAGGTTTACCGAGGTTGTACAATGACAATTTGTAGTCGTCAGACCTCAGCTGACCTATTTGAGCTAGAGATGATGGATTTTGATGCTATCATGGGCATGGACTGGTTGGAAGCTTGCTATGCCACAGTTGATTGCCGAGCAAAGGCAACCAGATTTCATTTTCCGGGTGAGCCAGTCCTTGAATGGGTAGCTAATACAGCGACACCCAGAGCTAGGTTTATTTCCTATCTGAAGGCGAGGAAAATGATCGCAAAAGGGTGCATTTATCATATTGTGCGAGTTAGAGATGCAGATGCTGAGATACCTACACTTCAGTCTATTCCCGTAGTCAAAGAGTATGCAGATGTGTTTCCAGATGAGCTTCCAGGTATTCCTCCAGAGCGAGAGATTGATTTTAGCATCGATTTGCTTCCAGGAACTCAACCAATATCCGTCCCTCCGTATAGAATGGCACCTGGCGAATTGAAGGAGTTGAAGGAGCAGTTAAAAGATTTGCTGGAGAAAGGTTACATCAGGCCCAGTACCTCACCTTGGGGTGCACCAGTACTATTTGTGCGGAAGAAAGACGGCTCGCTGAGGATGTGTATCGATTATAGGCAGCTGAACAAGGTAACTATTAAGAATAAGTATCCACTTCCAAGGATCGATGACTTGTTTGATCAGTTGCAGGGGGCTAGATGCTTTTCAAAGATAGATTTGAGGTCGGGGTACCACCAGGTCAGAGTTCGGGAAAAAGATATTCCGAAGACAGCCTTCAGGACCCGATATGGCCACTTCGAGTTCCTTGTCATGTCCTTCGGGTTGACTAATGCACCCGCTGTATTTATGGACTTGATGAATAGCCTATTCCGGCCATTTTTAGATCTGTTCGTGATAGTATTTATTGATGATATTCTGGTTTATTCCCGTTCAGAGGATGAGCATGCGGACCACCTGCGAGCGGTACTCCAAACCCTCCGTGATCGTAAGTTGTATGCTAAGTTTTCTAAATGTGAGTTCTGGTTGAAGTCTGTAGCATTCTTGGGGCATATTGTATCAGATGAAGGGATAAAGGTGGACACTCAGAAGATTGAGGCCGTGAAATCTTGGCCTAGACCTACCACTCCGACAGAGGTTCGTAGCTTTCTAGGCTTAGCAGGATACTATCGGAGGTTCGTAGAGGGTTTTTCTTCCCTTTCGGCACCATTGACGAAGTTGACACAGAAAGAAACTAAGTTTCAATGGACAGAGGCTTGCGAGCGGAGTTTCCAAGAGCTTAAGAACAGGTTGACCTCAGCTCCAGTTCTAACACTTCCAGAGGGTCTAGAGGGTTATGCCGTGTATTGTGATGCATCAGGTGTCGGGTTAGGATGTGTCCTGATGCAACATGGGAAGGTAATTGCGTATGCTTCAAGGCAGTTGAGGAAGCACGAGAGGAATTATCCGACCCACGACCTCGAGTTAGCTGCGGTTGTCCATGCACTTAAGATATGGCGGCATTATTTATATGGTGTTCATGTTGATGTATTTACTGATCATAAAAGCCTACAATATATCTTCAAGCAGAAAGAGTTGAATTTGCGACAGAGGCGATGGCTTGAGTTATTGAAAGATTACGATGTTAACATTCTCTACCATCCAGGGAAAGCTAATGTTGTAGCAGATGCCTTAAGTCGCCGATCTATGGGTAGCTTAGCACATGTAGAGCCCGAGAAAAGACAATTAGCTAGAGAGATTCATCAATTGGCTTCGTTGGGGGTTCGGTTAGTAGATTCTGAGGATGGTGGAGTTGTACTCCAAAACACTGCAAAATCATCCCTCATAGCTGAAGTCAAGGAAAGGCAGTACGAGGACCCAGAGTTGGTCGAGTTGAGAGAGCGAGTTCCGCAGCAGAAGAAGCCATTGTTAGAGCTCAAGGGAGATGGGGTTCTCAGATACAGGGGTCGTCTATGTGTTCTAGATGTAGTAGGGCTATGAGATAGGATTATGTCAGAGGCACATTATTCGTGGTATTCCATCCATCCTGGGTCGACGAAGATGTATCATGACATTAAGGATGTGTACTGGTGGAACGATATGAAGAAGAACATTGCTGAGTTTGTCGCCTAATGTCCTAGTTGCCAGCAAGTGAAGGTAGAGCACCAGAAGCCCGGAGGGCTAATGCAGACTATAGAGATCCCGACATGGAAATGGGAGGCGATAAACATGGACTTTATCACGGGTTTACCTCATTCTAATCGTAAGTTCGATTCCATATGGGTGATAGTCGATAGGCTCACGAAATCAGCTCACTTCCTACCGGTCAGATCTACATATACAACAGAAGATTATGCAAAGTTATATATTAAGGAGATAGTGCGGCTACACGGAGTACCGGTTTCTATTATATCTGACCGTGGGGCTCAGTTTACAGCACATTTTTGGAGGTCATTTCAGAGAGGTCTAGGGACTCAGGTGAATCTCAGCACAGCTTTTCATCCACAGACTAATGGACAAGCCGAGCGCACAATTCAGACGCTCGAGGATATGTTACGAGTATGTGTGTTGGATTTTAAAAGAAGTTGGGATGAACATCTACCTCTTATCGAGTTTGCATATAATAACAGTTACCACTCCAGTATCCAGATGGCTCTGTATTAGGCTTTGTATCGGCGTAAGTGCAGATCTCCCATAGGGTGGTTTGATGTTGGAGAATCTAGGTTACATGGGCCAGACCTGGTTCAGCAGGCCATAGAGAAAGTAAAGCTTATCCGGGAGCGACTGTTGACAACTCAGAGTCATCAGAAGTCATATTCTGACGTGCGCCGACGAGACTTAGAGTTTAGGATTAATGACTGGGTATTCTTAAAGGTATAACCTATGAAGGGCGTGATGAGGTTTGGAAAGAAAGGCAAGCTTAGCCCACGGTATATTGGGCCTTATAGGATTATTCGGAGAGTGGGCCAAGTAGCTTATGAGTTAGAGTTTCCCTCAGAATTGGAGTCTGTCCATTCGGTTTTTCACGTATCTATGCTACGGAAGTGCATTGGCGATCCTACCCGAGTGGTGCCCACAGATGATGTACAGATTACAGAGGACTTGTCATACGAGGAAATTCCAGTTGCCATCTTAGAACGACAAATCCGCAAGCTACGAAATAAGGAGGTAGCTTCCGTGAAGGTTTTATTGAGGAGCAAGAATGTAGAAGAGATGACCTGGGAATCGGAGGGAGAAATAAAGTCTAAAGACCCCCACCTATTTCAAACTGAAGATATGGCTCGAGATGGGACGCTACAACACAGCTCTATTCAGGCTAGCAGGTCATCATGTAAGCTTTTATTTTTCACTTTTAGTATTTATGATTTACGGTCGGTGAGGCAAAGTGTTGCTATTTATAAACATTGGCCATGTGTGGCATGCATAGTATGTTTTCTGGCTGCGTGCAGGTTGGTTTTAACCTAGTGTACGAAGGATACTCTGGCAAAATTTTCCAAAGTCTCTAAGAGTAAACATTCGAGGACGAATGTTCCCAAGGGGGAGTGATGTTACACCCTATATTTTCGTACGTAAAAATGCGTCGTAAGCAAACTAATGTAGGACCAAAAATGAGATAATATTTAAAAGTATATAAACTAAGTTAATCATGTTACCTCTGAGGTTAAAAATATTGAAGTTCATGAACAACATGTACAAAGAGGGTTGGACGGTTCAGAAGCTAAAGCAATTGAAGAAAACAATGTTTCGTCGAAAGTCAACAAGTTGGGAATGTTATAACATGTACCTTTGGGGTGATACTAGGGTGCTTAACATGATAAGGAGATTATGTTATAATTTATATTAGTCGTATGACATCCGTGTGTTATGTTTTGAAGTCAAGCGAGTTGTGGAACAAAAGTCGATGAAAGTCATCACAAGTTACATTCATAAGTTTTACTGAAACTTTGGATCAAATGTAACTGTAATTTTCTCCCAATATACTTAGATTTATGGGGTGTTCCACCCATAAATTTAAATATCTATGAGTCTATTTTCCAACGCATTAAACCGTTTGTCAATACGACATCGGAGTAGAGAGATATGGGCATTGTTGCAATACTGCGCAAGCTGCTAGGTGACAAGTAGGTGTGTCACCTACTTGCTTAAATGAAAGCCCAAAAATGGGCCATTTAGGGTCGTCCAAAGAGGCATTTTAAAGGCATATTTTCTTCATATATTAGAATTAAAATAGAGCATAATAACCACACATAAGCTCTACAAAAATCCTCCCAAATATTTCCCACAAACCCTAATTGATTTTCTCTCCCTTTCAAGTTCTAATTGGAGGTAAAACCTAGAGTTTGAAGAACCAAGATAGGAGCTGAGTTATCCAACAAATAAGGTGAGTTTACTGCTCTCTTTCATCCATTGGTTCTGCTGTAAATTCATGGTAAGTCGTTCTATACTTGTAAGAACTCACGGGACGGTGATCAGAAGCCGTGAGTTTGAGTTATTCACTTGTAGCGAACTGTTTTGTGGACTGTTTTGTGTTGCTATTGGACTGCGTGTTTTACTACTGTTTTGTGGAGTTTTGGAGGAGGAAGAGGGTGTATAAACACCATATAAATGTAGGGTGGTGGGCTGGTTGTTCGTCGTAACATTTTCGGATCGTTTGACACTACTACGGTGGTCGTTTTGTGTATGAAGAGATTGGAGTGTGTTAGGTTGTTTTGTAGTATTTGATGGAGTATATAGGGATGGAAAATAATGTATATATGTTTTTATTGTTTTGTTCTTGTATTTGTTGGTGTTATCTTGAATTTGGAGGAAGTAAGGATTATAGGGGAGATGCTACCCGTTTTAATACAAAATAAACTTGTCGTTCGTTGTGCGATAGTTGTACCTTTCGTAACTTAATGATAGTATTATTATTGTTGTTGTAGATTAAGGTGCAAAGAGGTGAGTTCAACTTGGTTATTGGAAAGATTGTAATAAGGTATGTTAAGGCTAAGCCCTTCCTTCATTTTGGCATGATCTCATAATTACATGTGTTTGATAACGAGGCATAAAGAGAAGCTCATACTCCCGAATTTATATACACTATCCTATTCTCATAAGTTACAGTATTCTCCCTTATCGGGACTTCATATTCAGTTTAGTTTTGTCTTTATTCAGTCAAGAGAGCAGAGGGTCTATATATATATATATATATATATATATATATATATACAGTATTACACTATTTTCACCACCATCGAGCTATAATCGGTGGGCAGGCCCCTATTGGGCAACCTCTGATCAAATGGTAAGTTATATATACCGAGCCTACTGTGGCCGAGCGCCTATGAGAGAGCCCAGGATGGCTGAGATACAGAGCCCAGTATGGCCGAGCGCCTATGAGCGAGCCTACTACGGCCGAGCAGTTACATGTACCGAGCCTTATATGGTCGGACATTTATTTTACTTACTATATTGAAGGAGTCTAGTCAGTATCAACAGGTAAGTATATCTCCCGATCATATTTGAATCCCAGTTACTTCCAGTTATTATATTATCAGTTCAGTTTCAGTTTTCAGTTATGTTATTGCCTTACATACTCGGTACATTATTTCGTACTGACGTCCCTTTTCTGGGGACGCTGCATTTCATGCATGCAGGTTCAGATAGACAGACGGGTAGACCTCCTCAGTAGGTGTTTCTAGAGTTTAGCCTGATCGGTAAGCTCCATATCCTTCAGAATTATCGGGTCTAGGTTTTCATGTACATCTTCTGTATGTATTTATATATATTATGGGTAGGTCGGGCCCCTGTTCCGATAACAATATATCTATCAGTAGAGGCTTGTAGACATATCCTGTTGGTTAGTGCAGTATGTTGGGTTTGTAGGCCTAGTATGTATAATTTGGTGGTTTGTCAGCTGTAGTAGCTATGATGGCCTAGCTTTATTTTGATGTTTAGTTAGCGCTAGTTTCCATTATGTTTTATATTTTGCTTCGCAAATTGTCTTGCAAGGTGGCCCCATGGCCAAATTATGACATTATATGTTCAGAGTCCCTTAGTCGCAATTTAGTATGCCAGGTTAGGTGAGGCACCTGGTGCTGATCTAGCTCCTAGGTTCGGGGCGTGACATTTCGTACATGAAAGTACGCCATAAGTAAATTGATGGTAATTCGAAAATGAGATTATTTTGAGATTATAAGCATTATGCTATTTCAAACAAAGTGATGAGTAAATTTGTAAAGGTGAGAGGGTAAGAAAATCGAAAAAAATGAATTTCGTTGAAGTTTGACATTTTGAGATAAAATATGGTCCAAGCTACAATACCCCATATTTATAGACTAGTGCCATATAAGGTACCACATGACCATGATAGTAAGATGTATAGAGTGTGTTAGAGGTGAGTAGTATTTTAAGTAATTTGAGATAATTCTTAATTATGTGGGTAATTGGTTAATTATTGGTTAATTAGAGATTAACTAGTTAATTAAGGGATTGATGGGTAATTAATTAAAGACTTTGGATAACTTAACCCCCCCCCCCCCCAAAAAAACGTGGAGCACCCCCTTTCCATTTAATGACTCTTAAAAGAGATTGAAAGGTGGCACATTTTAAGGAAGATATGTGACACCAAGTCTAGAAAGGTGGGGCCATACCACCAAGACTTAAAATCCTTCTCTAATTCAAAATGAAGATGTATTACATCTAAGAAAGGCTTCAGCAAGATAAAACTTCATTAGTAACGTGAGTTGCTTCAATCTCTCACTCAAACGAGATTTCTTAATATTATAGCAACGTGGGATTTGCGATTCTAAGGGAGTATGGTGTAATCTTCCTCAAGAACATCATACAGATATTTTCCTACTTCGATCCACCGTTACGTGTTTTCGCAAAAGACGTGTGTTAGAGGGATTTTCAAGAGAATTGGCTCAGGTATGTTAAGGCTATCTCTTCTTTCTTTTTGGCATGATCCAAATAATACAAATGAAACGAGCAAAATACGCAACTTTCATAAATGACTCTATTCATAGAAATACTAGGAGTGTCTATATTTTTGATTCCCCATGTGTCTTATTATTCTATCATCTGTTCATGGGTCTCAGAAAATACGTAAGTTGATAAAGTTTATTTCATGATATTAATCAAAGGCATATTGATCTTATGACATTCTGAGAAATCTTATTAACGTATTTTATATGCATTTCATTCATTTATACATGTATATTGACCCATGACCAGATGGCATTATATACGTGTATATTATATATATATGGGATATGGGAAAAGGTTACGGCGTTATATACGCACCACCACCTGATCAGCTGGTATACGTTGATGATTTGCCCACAGTGGCCGAGATGATATGATGGGATGCCCTCAGAGGCTTGATGATGTTATGAACGCATATACCTATGCATGTTATGACATTTATATGCATATGCATGACATTATAAATATTAAATGATTCACAGAGCTATTCAGACTTACATGCCCAGTCTTTTACTCCATGTTTCTCTCATGTCTATTATTTACTAATTTTCATTTCTTGCATACTCGGTACATTATTTGTACTGACGTCCCTTTTGCCTAGGATGCTGTGTTTCATGCCCGCAGGTCCTAATAGACAGGTTGAGAGTCCTCCAAGTAGGCTATCAGCTCAGCGGAATGTGTTGGTGCGCTCCACTTGCTCCGGAGTTACTTATTTGGTTAGGACATGTATTGATTGGTATGGTGGGGCCCAGTCCCAACCTTACCGGCCTATGTTCAGTATATGAGCGATCACTTTGGCCTTATAGGCCGTATGTCACATGTATAAGTTTTTATATCAGATTGGGTCATCTTATATTGAGTATTCCCTTATGTTTATTTTGGTTAGCCCATGACAGCCTGTTTGGCCCATTTGCCAATGATAGTACGATAAGAAGGATATGTAATATTGGTACTCGGTTGAGTAAGGCACCGAGTATCGTCGCGGCCCATCAAATTGGGTAGGTATGTGGTTAAGCCACCACAAAAAGTGGGGCCCATATCCATTCTAATATAAGACATCTCTAACTTAAAAGATAGATGTATATATCACATAAGTAACATGAGATCTTCAACAATTCAACTTACTTTTAAGACCTCTCTAACTTAAGTAACGTGAGAATTTTCATAACATCTTTAACAAATTCAACAAGATTTCATAGCAATTCAACAATATTTCTTAGCATCTTAGCAACGTGAGATGTTGCATTTTTAAGGGAGTACGGTGCAATCTTTCTCAAAAATATCATATGAATTTTTCCCTACTCCGATCCGTCGTTATGTGTTTTGTCACAATTAACGTGTATTAGAGGGATTGTCAAGAGAATCGACCCAGGTATGATAAGGATATCCCTTCTTTCTTTTTGGCGTGATCCATATGATACAAATGAAACGAGCAAAATACACAACTTTCATAAATAACTCTATTCATAGAAATACTAAGGGTGTCTATATTCTTGATTCCCCATGTGTCTTATTATTCTATCATCTGTTCATGGGTCTCAGAAAATACGTAAGTTGAAAAAGTTTATTTCATGACATTGATCAGAGGCATAATGGTAATATGACGTTTTGAAAGATTTTATTAATGTATTTCATATGCATTTCATTCATTTATACATGAACACTGACCCATGACCAGATGGCATTATATACGTGTATATTATATGTATATAGGATATGGGAAAAGGTTATGGCATTATATACGCACCACCACCTGATCAGCTAGTATACGTTGATAGTTTGCCCATAGTAGTCGAGATGATATAATGGGATGCCCTCATAGGCTTGATGATGTTATGAACGCATATACCTATGCATGGTATGACATTTATACACATATGCATGGCATTGTAAATATTAAATAATTCACAGAGCTATTTAGACTTACATGTCGAGTCCTTTACTCCATGTTTCTCTCATGACTTTTATTTACTGATGTTCATTCCTTACATACTCGGTACTTTATTTGTACTGATGTCCATTTTGCCCGGGGACTCTGTGTTTTATGCCCGTAGGTTCCGTTAGACAGGTTGAGAGTCCTCCAAGTAGGCTATCAGCTCAGCGGAAGGTGTCGGTGTGCTTCATTTGCTCCGGAGTTTCTAATTGGTTAGTATGATTAGGACATGTGTCAATTGGTATAGCGGGACTATGTCCCGGCCTTTATGATATTTATGTACTCTTAGAGGTTTGTAGACAGATGTCATGTATATGAAAGATGTCCTTATCAGCCTATGTTCAGTGTACAAGCAATTATTTTGTCCTTATTGGTCCGTATGTCAAATGTATAAGTTTTTATATCAGATTGGGTCGTCTTATATTGAGTATTCCCTTATGTTTATTCTGGTTAGCCCATGACAGCCCGTTTGGCCCTTTTACCAATGACAGTACGAAAAGAAGAATATGCAACGTTGGTACTCGATTGAGTAAGGCACCGGATGCCTGTCGCGGCCCATCGGTTTAGGTCGTGACAAAAGTGATACCACTTTTGTCACGACCCAAACTGATGGGCCATGACGAGTGTCCGAGTCCTACCTATCAAACACCCTTAAGCATGCGTCTAAGATACAAACATGAATAACATCTGCTGAATTAGGAGAATAACATGCATGAGGGAAACCTGTCCAAAAGACATATATACATATACGTGCGGAATACGTAGGGTGAGCCGACAAGGCTGCTATAGACAACTATATATCCAACTATACATCCTATCTACAGACCTCTAACAGAATATACAACTGTACAAGGATGGGACTGGGCTCTGTCATAACCATATATATATACAAACATATCGTACCAAAATCAAAAGCAGCACCGGATCAAATAGAGCACACCAACTCTCGCTGATCAAGGATCCTAAGAAGGGGAACCACCAGCTTATCTACTTGCACCTGCGGGCATGAAACACAGGCCTTGAGAAATAGGACATCAGTATGAATAATGTACTGAGTATGTAAGGCATAAAAATCAATACCTAAAAGATATATATGAAACATGGAATAAAGAATTCCACCTGTAAGTCCAAATAACTTTGTAAATCTTGAAACATTTATAATGTCATGCACGTGCGTATAAATGTCGTGTCATGCATAGGTATAGGTGTACATAACATCATCAAGCCTCTATAAACTACTGCCATACAACTGGAGGGTCATCCTCATCTCTGGACAATTTCCAAGACTCGTACCAATTAACTGCAACATCTTGGAGTCTATAGGAAGCTAGCTCAACTGACTCAGTCGCAGTGGCCTTCATTACCCTCAAATTCCTCTGCATTCTATCAATACATACCTTAGGGTCCTCGTTTGGATATGCTCCAGTGAATACTGGAGGGTCCAAATTAATGAAATCATGAACCCTCGCACTGACAGATCTATCTGCATAACCGATACCTACCTCCTAATGTCAAGCCTGTGTGGCTACTAATCAAGTTAATAGCTGAATAACATCTCTCATCTCCTGACCCGGTGCATATGGCTGAGGAGCTGGACGTACAGGGGCGGGCGCTGGAGCTGGTGCACCTCAGAGCACTTCTAGAGAGGGCGGGGTATGTGAAGTCTGAGATGGAATCTCACTATGAGACTCTCCCCGAGCCCTGGTAACTCGTAGCGCTCGACTAGTAGTTTCACCAGCCACGGACTTGCCCTTCTGGGCGGCTGTAGTATTTGGAGGCATCGCTGAAAATATAACATATCGTTTGGAACATGAACTCTTATATCGCACGATCTAAGATAAGAAGAAAGAGTGACAATCCTAAATGCCCTGTAGCCTCCTGCTTATAAGTGTGGTGCACAACACACCCATAAACAAGACTCTACTAGACATGACTTGTAGACTCCCTAGGACAGAACTACTCTGATACCACTTTTGTCACGACCCAAACCGATGGGCCGCGACGGGCACCCGGTGCCTTACTAAACCGAGTACCAATGTTACATATCCTTCTTATCATACTGTCATTAGAAAATGGGCCAAACGGGTCATCATGGGCTAACCAGAATAAACATAAGGGAATACTCAATATAAGACGACCCAATCTGATATAAAAAATTATACATTTGACATACAGGCGTATAAGGCTAAAATGATCACTCGTACACTGAACATAGGACGATAAGGTTATACAATCTTTCATATACATGACATCTGTCTACAAGCCTCTAAGAGTACATAAATATCATAAAGGTCGAGACAGAGTCCTGCCATACCAATCAACAGATGTCCAAATCATACTGACCAAATAGCAACTCCGGAGCAAATAGAGCGCACCAACACCTTCCGCTGAGCTGATAGCATACTTGGAGGACTCTCAGCCTATCTAACGGGACCTACGGGCATTAAACGTAGCGTCCCCATATAAAAGGGATGTCAGTACAAATAAAGTACCGAGTATGTAAGGAATGGACATTAGTAATAAAAGTCATGAGAGAAAATTGAGTAAAGGATTCGACATGTAAGTCTAAATAGCTGTGTGAATTATTTAATATTTACAGTACCATGCATATGCGTATAAATGTCATACTATGCATAGGTATATGTGTTTATAACATTATCAAGCCTCTGAGGGCATCCCATCATATCATCTCGGCCACTGTGGGCAAACTATCAACGTATACCAGGTGATCAGGTGGTGGTACGTATATAACGTCGTAACATTTTCCCATATCCCATATACATATAATATACGTGTATATAATGCCATCTGGTCACAGGTCAATATACATATATAAATGAATGCAATGCATGAGAAGTACGTCAATAAAATCTCTCGGAACGTCATAAGACCATTATGCCTCTGATCAATATCATGAAATAAACTTTATCAACTTACGTATTTTATGAGACCCATGAATAAATGACAGAATAATAAGACACATGGGGAATCAAGAATATAGACACCCCTAGTATTTCTATGAATAGAGTCATTTATGAAAGTTGCGTATTTTGCTCGTTTCATTTGTATCATTTGGATCATGCCAAAAGGAAAGAAGGGATAGCCTTAACATACCTGGGTCGATTCTCTTGACAATCCCCCTAACATACGTTAATTGCGACAAAACACATGATGGTGGATCGGAGTAGGGAAAAATCCGTATGATATTCTTGAGAAAGATTGCACCGTACTCCCTTAAAATTGCAACATCTCACGTTGCTAAGATGCTAAGAAATCTTATTGAGTTGCTATGAAATCTTATTGAATTTTTTGAAGATCTCTCGTTACTTATGTGATATATGCATCTCTCTTTTAAGTTAGAGATGTCTTATATTATTATGGATCTGGGCCCACTTTATGTGGTGGCTTAACCACATACCTTTAATTTGCCACCTTTTCCTAATGACTTAAGTCATGAACCTTGGGGTGGCTTGCTGCCACGTGGGGTGGGGGTGGGTGTGGGGGTTTAATCTTATCCAAATTATTTAATTAATCACCCAATAATTCCTTAATTAACTAGGTAATCTCACATTACCCAATAATTAATCAATTACCCATATCATTAAGAATTATCTCAACTTAATTAAAATACTACTGACTTTTAACATAACTTATACACCTTAATATCATAGTCTTGTAGTACCTTGTATGGAAGTAGTCCATAAATACTGGATACTATAGCTCGGACCGTATTTTATCCCAAATCGACAATCTTCAATGAAACTCATTTTCTTTGATTCGTTTACCCTTTAACCTTCACGGAACATTACTTATCGCCTATTATAACTACCATAAATACTTATAACCTCAAAAATAACCTCATTCCCGAGTCTATGTTGATTAACTTACGACGAAACTTTTACGTACGAAATGCGGGATACAACAAGGGCCCTGACCTGACCTTGTCATTACTCTACCGAGTTTAGGCTTGACACTTAGTGGGTACCGTTGTGGTGTACTCATACTACTCTTCTGCACATCGTTTTGTGTAGACCCAGGTTCTTCCTACCAGGCCAGGTATCAGTGAGCTAGCCCCTGCGTGGAGACTTCAAGGTATATCTGCTAGTGTCCGCAGACCTCGGAGTCCCCCTCTATACTTATTACATTATTTTCCTTATTTTCATTAGACTTTGATGTATATAGACATTTAGTATTTCTCTTTAGAGCTTGTGACTTATTTCTACCGGGTTTTGGGAGTTATAACTATTTTGAATCGCAATTTTTATTTATTTCATATGTCTAGGTTTGAGTTTCAATTTTATATTCCGTTATTCCGTATAATTGATAGGCTTACCTAGTCTTAGAGACTAGGTTCCATCACGACAACCTACAGAGGGAAATTGGAGTCGTGACAAGTTAATGTCAGAGCTCTAGGTTCATAGGTGTTATGAGTCACATACAGGTTTAGTAGAGCCTCGCAGATCGGTACGGAGACGTTTGTACTTATCTTCGCCAGACGTTTGTACTCTTTCACAGATGGTGAGGACACGTACAGCTGGATCAGACGACCAGACACCCGTGCCCCGTGCTAGAGCCATGAGAGTCCAGGGCAGGGGTAAAGACCAAGGACGTCCACGCGGTGCAGCCAGAGCACCCGCACGAGATGCTACAGAGGAGCTACTAGTAGCTCAAGCTGGAGGGCAGGCACCTGAGACTCCTGTTACTGCACCATCCCTCCAGGAGACTCTCGCCCAGTTTCTTAGCATGTTCAGCACCTTGGCTAAGGCAAGATTGATACGACTTGATCCTGCCATATCTCAGGTCGGGGTAGGAGCACAGACTCCCGCCGCCCGTACCCCACAGCAGCGGGTCCAAGTCGACCAGGTTCCATAGGTCATACCAGTGCAGACGGTAGCCCCAGTTCTTCCCGAGGCTAGGACAATAGTTTCTGAGGAGGAGCAACTCAGTCTCGAGAGGTACAAGAAGTACCACCCTCCTACTTTTAGTGGCTTGGCGTTAGAGGATGGCCAGGGTTTTCTTGAGGAGTGCCACTGTAACCTCCGTACTATGGGTGTTGTGGAGTCTTGTGAGGTTTCTTTAACTACGTTCCAGCTTAGAGGAGCGGGTTATCAGTAGTGGTGAGCATACGAGTTGGATAGTCTGGCCGTGGTAGCCTCACTCACTTGGACTCGGTTCTCATATATGTTCTTGAGGGAGTATGTCCCCCAGAGTCTCAAAGATGCATGGCGCACAGAGTTTGAGCAGTTGCGCTAGGGTTTTATGACTGTGTCAGAGTATGCAGTCCGATTCAGTGATTTGGCTAGGCATGCACCAGCCTTGGTTACTACTGTTCGGGAGCGGGTTCGTAGATTTATTGAGGGGCTCAACCCCAGTATCAGATTTAGCATGGCTCGAGAGTTGGAGATGGACATCACATACCAACAGGTGGTGGGGATTGCTAGGATATTGGAGGTTATGTTGAGTCGGGAGAGGCCAAGAGGTCTCGAGAGTCTGGCACATATAGTGGTACTCGTGCCCCAGCTGCAACTCGTCAGGGTAGGGGTTATGTGGGTCGCCATGTTCATTCAGCACTTCCAGCAGCCAGCAGTACTCTAGCCACTCCTAGGTAGGGGTGTTCATGGTTCGGTTTGGGTCGGTTTTTCCTTAAAAAGAAACCAAATCATGTAAGTCATTTTTTCAAATATTGGAACCAAACCAAAACAATTAAGTCGGTATTTTATCGATTCAGTTTTTGTCGGTTTTTCGGTTTTTTCGGTTATTTATCGGTTTTTTTCTTAAATATGAGACACACTACCAAACGCATATTCCGGCGACCACATTTTCAATATAACACTATTAAATCAATTGCTCTTTGAGAAATCTATAATTTACCAAGATATATTGATGATAATTGAATCAAATAGTGATGAATAATTTAAGTACTTAATTAAAAATCAATTATTTTTAACATGAAATAAATTCTTGTACTTAGCAAAAGAAAACTACCAATCAAACTAGAATGTAAAGGCAAAAAATTAGATTAATATAATATCAAAGAACTAGACTAAAAATATAAATGACTAATATGACTAATATAATAGCTATATATATATATATATATATATATATAGTTGGTTTGGTTCGTTTTTTCGGTTATTGTTTTATTTAAACCAAAACCAAACAAATTTAATCGGTTTGTAAAATTCAAAACCAAAACCAAACCAAACCTAAAATGTATTGGTTTTTTTGGTCGGTTTGGTTCGGTTTTTCGGGTTGTTATGAACACCCCTACTCCTAGGCCCCAGGCTCCCTATTATGTGCCGCTATTGTCTAGTGCACCTCCTACACGGGGCGCTTTCAGCGGGTAGTCCAGACAAGCAGGCCCGAGCTAGTCACAGTAGCCACGTCCTTTGAGAGCTTGTTTTGAGTATGGTGACACTCGTGATATGATGAGGGATTGCCTTAGACTCAGGAGGGGTGCAACTCCATAGACCACTCAGGCACCGCGTGCTCCACCGGTTCCTCAGGCTATGATTACAGCACCAACTACCACTCCACCTGCATAGCCAGCTAGAGGTGGAGGTCGAGCAGGTAGAGGTCACCCTAGAGGGGGAGGCCAGGCCAGATACTATGCTCTTCCTGCTAGGACGGAGGCAGTTGCATTCAATTCTATTATCACAGGTATTGTTCCGGTCTATCATAGAGATGCATCGGTCTTATTTGATCTAGGCTCCACTTATTCCTATGTGTCATCTTATTTTGATCAGTATTTGGGCGTATCCCGTGATTCTTTGAGTTCTCCTGTCTATGTGTCTACACTCGTGGGAGATTCTATTGTGGTTGACCATGTGTATTGGTCGTGTTTGGTTGTTCTTAGTGGCTTTGAGATGAGAGCTGATTTATTGTTGCTCAGTATGGTGGATTTCGATGCTATTTTGGGCATGGACTGGTTGTCACCTTATCACGCTATCCTTGATTATCATGCCAAGACGGTGACGTTGTCTATGCCAGGTCTACCATAGCTAGAGTGGAGAGGTACCTTAGATTATGTTACTAGCAGGGTTATCTCATTTCTTAAGGCTCAACGGATGGTTGAGAAGGGGTGTGATGCGTATCTGACATATGTGAGAGATGTTAGTATTGATACTCGTACCGTCGAGTTAGTTCCGGTAGTGAGGGATTATCAGATGTATTTCCGGCGGACCTTCCGGGCATGCCACCCGATAGAGATATCGACTTTTGGTATTGATTTGTTACCGGGCACTCAGCCCATTTCTATTCCACCCTATCATATGGCCCCAACAAAGTTGAAAGAGTTAAAGGAACAATTGCAAAAGTTGCTTGATAAGGGATTTATTCGACCAGTGTGTTGCCTTGGGGTGCTTCTGTCTTGTTTGTAAAGAAGAAAGATGGTTCTATGCGAATATGTATTGATTATTACCGGATGAATAAGGTTACAGTGAAGAACATGTATCCATTGCCTCGTATTGATGACCAATTTGTTCAGCTTCAGGGTGACAGGGTGTTCTCTAAGATCAACTTTCACTCAGGTTATCATCAATTGAAGATTCGAGAGCTAGATATCCCGAAGACTGCTTTTAGGACTCAGTATAGTCATTACGAGTTCCTTGTGATGTCTTTTGGGCTGACGCCCTAGCAATATTTATACACTTGATGAATAGTGTATTCTAGCCCTATTTTGACTCATTCATCATTGTGTTTATTAACGACATTCCGGTGTACTCCCAGAGCCAGGAGGATCATAAGCAGCACCTGAGGACTGTGCTTCAGACCTTGAGAGAAAAGAAGTTATATGAAAAATTTTCAAAGTGTGAATTCTGGCTAGATTCAGTGGCATTTTTGGGTCATGTAGTATCGAGTAAGGGGATCAAGGTAGATCTGAAAAAGATTGAAGCAGTGTAGAGTTGTTCCAAACCGTCCTCAGTTACATAGATCCATAATATTCTTTGCTTGGCGGGGTATTACCGTTGATTTGTAGAGGGTTTCTCGTCTATTGCAGCACCTATGACCAGGTTGACCCAGAAGGGTGCTGCGTTCATGTGGACCGAGGAGTATGAGGAGAGCTTTCAAAAGCTCAAAACTGCTTTGACTATAGTTGCAGTGTTGGTATTGCCCACTGGTTCGGGGTTCTATACGGTGTATTATAAAGTGTCGCGCATTGGTCTAGGTGTGGTGTTGATGTAGGATGGTAGGGTGATTGCCTATGCATCTAGATAGCTGAAAGTGCATGAGAAGAACTATCATGTCCACAACTTCGAGTTAGCAGCTATTGTTCATGCCTTGTAGATCTGGCGGCACTATTTGTATAGTGTCCCTTGTGAGGTCTACACCGATCACCAGAGTCTACAACATCTGTTTAAACAGAAGGATCTTAACTTGCAGCAACGGAGGTGGTTGGAGTTGCTTAAGTATTATGATATCACAATTCTCTATCATCTCGGGAAGGCCAATGTGATATCCTATGCCTTGAGTCACAAGGAGGAGAGTTTGGGCAGCTTAGCATATCTTCCGGTAACAAAGATGCCTTTATCCTTGGATGTTCAGGCCTTGGCCAACCAGTTCATCAGATTGGATGTTTCCGAGCCGAGTCAAGTTTTGGCTTGTGTGGTTTCTCAGTCTTCTCTTTATGATTGTATCAAAGAGTGTTAGTATAGTGACCCTCATCTGCTTGTCCTTAAGGACACGGTTCAGTACAGTGATGCCAAGGAAGTCACTATTGGAGATGACGATGTATCACAGATGCAGGGCAGGATATGTGTGCCCAATGTAGATGGTTTGCATGAGTTGATTCTCCAGGAGGCTCACAGTTCGCAGTACTCCATTCATCCAGGTGTCGCGAAGATGTATCAGGACATGAGGCAGCACTATTGGTGGAGGTGGATCAAGAAAGACATAGTGGAATATGTAGCCCGGTGCCTAAATTGTCAGCAGGTGAAATATGAGCGTCGACGACCGGGTGGATTGCTTTAGAAGTTAGAGATTCTAGAGTGGAAATGGGAGCGGATCACTATGGATTTTGTTGTTAGGCTGCCACGGACTCAGAGGAAGTTCGATGTAGTTTGGGTGATTGTGGATAGATTATCCAAGTCAGCTCATTTCATTCCCATGGTTACTACCTACTCTTCGGAGCAGTTGGCTCAGGTTTACATTCCCGAGATTGTCAGGCTTCATGTCATGCTAGTATCTATCATCTATGACCGGGGTACGTAGTTTACATCACGGTTCTGGAGAGCCATGTAGCATGAGTTGGGTACTCGGGTGGAGTTGAGTATAGCATTTTACCCTCAGATGGACGGACAGTCCGAGCGCACTATTTAGATATTGGTGGATATTCTTCGTGCTTGTGTGATGGATTTTGGGGGGTGCTTGGGATCAGTTCTTGCCACTTGCGGAGTTTGCCTACAACAATAGTTATCAGTCAAGCATTCAAATGGCACCGTATGAGGCTTTGTATGGTAGGTGGTGCCAGTCTCTGGTGGGTTGGTTTGAGCCAGGTGAGGCTAGGCTATTGGGTACAGATTTGGTTCAGGATGCTTTGGAAAAAGTCAAATTGATTCAGGATTGACTTCGTACAGCCCAATCCAAACAGATGATCGGAAGGCTCGCGACGTTGCATTCATGGCTGGGGAGCAGGTCTTGCTCCGGATTTCGCCCATGAAGGGTTTTATGAGGTTCGGAAAGAAGGGCAAGTTGAGCCCAAGGTATATCGGGCCTTTTGAGATTCTTGAGAGGGTTGGAGAGGTGGCTTACATACTTGCACTGCCACCTAGTCTCACTGCAGTTCATCCAGTGTTCCATGTTTCCATGCTCCGGAGGTATCACGGCGATCCGTCTCATGTGTTAGACTTCAGCTCAGTCCAGTTGGACAAGGATCTATCTTATGTTGAGGAGCCGATGGCCATTTTGGATAGGTAGGTTCAAAAATTGAGATTGAAGAACATCGCTTCAGCGAAGGTTCAGTGGAGGGGTCATCTGATCGAGGAGGCGACTTGGGAGACCGAGCATGATATGCGTAGCCGTTATCCTCATCTTTTCACCACTTCAGGCATGTCTCTATACTCGTTCGAGGACGAATGTTTGTTTTAAGAGGGGGAGGATGTAACGACTCAGCCGGTCGTTTTGAGAGAATTAACCCTGAACCCCTATTTATTCCTTCCTCCATTTCGTTTTGTGGTTACGTGACTTGCCGGGAGGTTTGGTTTTTTGTTTCGGAGTGAAATTTGACACATAATCCCTAAATTTGAAATTTAAGTTCTAGGAATTAACCGTAGTTTGAATTGTATGAAGATGACCCCGTAATGGAGTTTGGATGGTTCCAATAGCTTCGTAGGCTGATTTTGGTCTTAGGAGCGTGTCTGTATGTTGATTTGGAGGTCCGTAGGTCATTTTGGCGTTAATTAGCGAAAATTGGATGATTTTTTAAAAGTTTGACCGGGAGTGGACATTTTGATATCGGGGTCGAATTCCGATTCCAGAAGTTGGAGTAGGTCCGTAATGTCAATTATGATTTGTGTGCAAACTTTGAGGTCAATCAGATTTGATTTGATAGGTTTCGGCATCAGATGTGGAAGTTAGAAGTTCTAAAGTTCATTAGGCTTGAATCGATGTGCAATTAGTATTTTAGGACTTGTTGGTATATTCAGACAGGGTCCCGGGCCCCCCGGGGTGTGATTCGGATTGTATCCGAAATAATATTAGGATGTGTCTGGCGCAATCGCACCTGCGCACTTTGGACCGCAGAAACAGCCATCGAGTCGCAAAAGTAGTTAGTGGCCTACCCAGCTGGGACCGCATATGCGGTCAGAGTTCCACAGAAGCGGACTCGCACATGCGATTGGGGAAGTGCAGAAGTGGAAAGGCCAGGAAAGCTTGGTGATCGTAGAAACATACTTAATCTGTAGGAGCGTGTGCGCAGAAGCGCTCCTATGCCACAGGAACGGAAGTACAGATGCGAATTTTGGTCCGTAGAAGCAGAAGTTGCTGGGCTAAGTGAGAACCGCACCTGCGATGGGAATTCTGCAGATGTGGCCGTGAGTTCGCAGGTGCGAATTCACTGGGTAGAAAAGGCCTAAATTCGAGGGTTTGATTTAATTCTCCATTTTTGGACCTAGAGAGCTCAGATTGAGGCAACATTTTGAGGAATTTTCAGAGGGAACATTTGGGTAAGGATTCATGACTCATTTTTGATTAATTTCCACTAATCTATCATTTGTTTCTTCATTAATTAAGGATTTGGGTTGAGAAATTGGGGGGAAAAGGTGGAAAAATCCTTAGGCCGAAGTTTGAGGTTTTGATCGAGATTTTTATATCGGATTTGAGTAATTTTTGTATGGGTGAACTGGATACCGAATGGATGTCCGAATTTTATAATTTTGGTCTGATCCGAAAAGTGGGCCGGGGTCGAGTTTTTGGGGCATTTTTTGATTTTTTGCTAAAGTCATAGTATCATTATTTAAATTAGTTTCTCATAGTTATATTTATAGTATGTAATTTGTTTAGCTAGATTCGAGCCGATCGGAGTTGGAAAATCTAGGCAAAGGTCTTCTTATTGATTGATTGAGCAAGGTTTGAGGTAAGTGACTTGTCTAACCTTGTGTGGGGGAAATTACCCTTAGGATTTGGTACTGTTATGGTATTTGAAATACGTGAAGGCCGTGTACGCGAGGTGATGAGTGCGTACTCGGGCTAAATGTGGAAAATCTAGTTTTTGCTAAATAGTTCATTTTATTCCCTTAATTGAGTCACTCTAGTACTTGTAGTCATCATGCTTAGCCTAATGTCACATGTATACGTGTCTTATCTCTTATGTGCAATTTGTACAACATGCCTAGTTGAATTACCTGCTTTCCTTGATTTCGTATCTATTCTCTAACGGTAGGTTTTCTTGCTGTAATTTCATTGTTTCTATATGTTATGTGTTATTTTCGTGACTTTTGTTGACATAACTATTGGTTGTGTCACGATGTTTCTGTCATGCAGAGAGTTTTTGTGGAATGAGGTTTCTGCCGTACGTAGTGTTATTATGGTACGAGATTTCTATCGTGTAGTGTTTATCGTGGCACGGGGTTTCTTCTGTGTAGAGTGTTATTGTGGCACGAGGTTTCTGCCGTGCAGTGTGTTATTATGGCACGAGGTTTCTGCCATGCGGTTATCATTGTTTTCACGAGGTTTCTGCCATGCCGTTGTGAGATATTTACTTTTGGGACTACAAGGCGGTATCTCGGGAGTGCCCCTATTGTTTACCTCTATTTTTTGTATTGTTGTTGTTGTTGTTGTTGTTGTTGTTGTTGTTGTTGTTATTTCTTAACTTGTAAGATTCTTGTTTCCTTACGTGTTGTAGTTGTCTTCTTGAATTTCATGTTGTTATCTTCTGTGAATTTCTATTGTTACATTTCTCTGCCATTCATCACATTATTATATCTTCCGCCCTGTTTTTCTTATTATTTATAGTAGGGCCCTGACCTGACCTCGTTAATACTCTACCGAGGTTAGGCTTGGCACTTACTGGGTACCGCTGTCGTGTACTCATACTACTCTTCTTCATATCTTTTTGTGCAGGCCCAGGTTCTTCTTATCAGGCGAGGTATGAGTGAGCTAGTTCATGCATGGAGACTTCAAGGTATATCTGCCAATGTCCGCAGACCTCGGAGTCCCCCTCTATCCTTATTATGTTGTTTTCCTTATTTTCATTAGACTTTGATATATAGAGACATTTATTGTTTCTCTTTAGAGCTTGTGACTTATTTCTACCGGGTTTTGGGAGTTGTAACTATTTTGAATTGCAATTTTTATTTATTTCATATGTCTAGGTTTGAGTTTCAGTTTTATATTCCGTTATTCCGCATAATTGATAGGCTTACCTAGTCTTAGAAACTAGGTGCCGTCATGATAGCCTACAGTGGGAAATTGGGGTCGTGACACCCTCTTTACCTGAGACTATTTTAGACAATCATATTACATGACTTGTATTTATATGTCTGAGTTCTTAATTTGTTCGATTCACATGAAACATGCTCTATGGAGAAGATAGATGTTATTAAATCTGCTTCTTGGCTTTAGTTAAGGTTAAGCTGAACGAAGAAAATACCTATACAATATTTCTTCTTGTATTATTATTCCATGCATAACAATATGTTAATTTACTGCAATCCCTGCAATATAATTCCCGCAAGAAACGACCCCTCATTAGTGTTGTGTTATGAAAACTGCAGGAAAATGGAGGTGTCCTGTGAAGAATAAACCAGATCTTGAAAAAGTCTGAGACTTGTTATAAAATAAAAACTGTAAAGTAAATAAATCGAAGACAAGTATAGAGAGAGATTGATATATTATTCATCTTAAAACTCATGTACATAATGAACTGAAATCTACTCTATTTATAGAAGAAAGGAAGCTGCTGTGTAAGCTGTTGTGTAAGCTGCTACTGCAAGCTGTTGTGTAAGCTACTTGTTAGCTGCTATTGTACCAGATATAGATAATCTTCTACCGGGGGTAATATTTATCCATAACGGAGTACCGAAAGGATAAGCTTCTTCAGGAGGCTTATTTCCAATAGAGTACTAAATAGATAAACATATTTACAACGGAGTCACATATGGATAAGCTTCTTCAGGAACGGAGTACTAAATGAACATCCATAATATAATATATTTATAACACTCCCCCTTGGATGTTCATTAAAAGATAATGTGCCCCATTAAAACCTTACTAGAAAAAATCCCGTGGGAAAAAATTCTAGTGAAGGAAAAAGAGTACACATATCTAGTATTACGTATTGCTAGCTACCTCATTAAAAACCTTATAAGGAAAACCTTGTGGGAAAAACTTTAGTAAGGGAAAAAGAGTACAACACGTATTTTACTCCCCCTAACGAAAACTTTGTTTCAAATATTGAGTTTCAGCATTCCAATCTTGTATACTATCTTCTTAAAAGTTGAAGTTGGTAAAGATTTAGTGAATAAATCTGTTGGATTGTCACTTGAATGAATTTGCTGCACAATGATATTACCATTCTTCTCGAGATCATATGTGAAGAATAACTTTGGTAAAATGTGTTTCGTTCTATCTTCTTTTATGAATCCTCCCTTTAATTGGGTTATACATGCAGCATTGTCTTCGTACAATATTATGAGTTTTTTATTACATTCTAACCCATATTTTTCTCGAATAAATGAATCACTAATCTCAACCATATGCACTCCCTACTTGATTCATGAATAGCTATTATCTCAACATGATTTGAAGAAGTAGCAACAATAGATTGCTTTGTGGAGCGCCATGATATGACAGTACCTCCACATGTAAACACATACCAGTTTGAGATCGAGCTTTATGAGGATCGGATAAATAACCTGCATGTGCATAACCAATACGATCTGCACCACCTTTGTTAGCATTAGCAAGATACATAAGTGCTCTAATTGCACTGAGATAGAGTATTTTAGGACCAAGGAGTTTCTCATCCTCTTCTGGAGGTCGGAACGGATCCTTATTCACTTCAAGTGATCGAACACCCATTGGTGTACTTAATGGGTGCACTTTGTCCATGTAAAAGCATTTAAAGACCCTTTCCGTATAGGCAGATTAATGGATAAAGATCTTGTCTGCTAAATATTCAATTTGCAGATTAAGACAAAATTTTATTTTTCCAAGATCTTTCATCTCAAATTCTTTCTTAAGATATTCAATTGCCTTTGGGAGCCCTTCTGAAGTTCCAACAAGATTTATGTCATCAACATAAATAACATGTATAATAAATTCTGATGACATTTTCTTTATAAAAATACATGGACTAATAACATCATTTATGTATCCTTCTTTCAGCAAATATTCACTGAGGCGATTATATCACATGCGCCCAGATTGATTTAAACCCTACAAAGATTTTTGCAATTTGATCGAGTACATTTCTCGAGACTTTGAATTATATGCTTCAAGAATTTTAAATCCTTCATGTATATTCATATTGATTTAATCAAATGAGTCATATAGGTTATGACTTGCAATTAAATGACATGACATCTTCAGGTGTCTGGATTACAGGTGTGACGACCCGACTTGTCGTTTTGAGCATTTATATTCCGTTCAATAATTTAAAGTCTTGAGCAGATTCGTAATGTGTATTATGACTTGAGTGAATTGTCGGATTTGGTTTTCGGATGATTCAGAATTAAATTGAAAGAACAATCCTTGTTTAGAAACTTAAATGAAAAGAGTTGACTGGAGTTTGACTTTTGTGAAAACGACTCCGTAATGGAGTTTTGATGGTTCCAATAGCTCTGTATGGTGATTTTGGACTTAGGAGTGTGTATGTATATTTATTTGGAAGTCCGTAGTTGATTTTGGCTTGAAATGGAGAAAGTTGGAAATGGAAGGTTTGGAAGTTTGACCGGGAGTTGACTTTATTGATATCGGGGTTGAAATCCAGTTCTGAAAATTTTGATAGGCCAGTTATGTCATTTTATGACCTGTATTCAAAATTTGAGGTCAATCGGACTTGATTTGATAGGTTTCGGCATCGAATGTAGAATTTGGAATTCGTTAGTTTTCATTAAGCTTGAATTGGGGTGTGATTCGTGTTTTAGTATTGTTTAATGTAATTTGAGGCATATACTAAGTTTGTTTCATATTGTGGGACTTGTTAGTGTACTTGGTTGGGGTCCCATGGGACTCAGATGAGTTTTGGATGAGTTTTTTTTTAAGGTGTTTGGTATTTTGAGCATAAGCATGTAATGATCCAAAGGTCCATTTTTTGTTCTAGAGATCGAAATTTGATTTCGAGACTTCTGATAGTTTGATAATGAATTGTAGGAATGATGTGGAATTTTTGGTCTAATTTCATCAAGTCGCGATTGGGTTTTTACAGTGAAGCATGAGTTAATTGTTTAATGAGCGAAGTTGGTATCACATTGAGCTAATGTGCTCTGAATTGAGTTTCGATTGAACGACTAGGTTCATATTATTATTTGTGACTCATAGGAACAAGAATCGTCGAATTTTGAGTTCGTATGAAGAAGTTAGAGCCATTTTAGTGAAAAATAAATTATTGGTGCAACAGGTTCTGGTGCGCACCTTTAGCGACCTGATTTGGCACTTTTAGCGACGGAAATTGGGCTTTTAGCGACCAGATTAGTGTTTTTAGTGAGCAGCTTTATCTTTTTTAGCTCATTTCAGCATTTTTGGACGAAAGAACATGGCTTAGGGTGACTGTTCAGAGAAATTTCACGGGAAATCTTGAGGTAAGTCACTTGTGATCATTGTTAGTCAATAATATTGAATTATCATCGAATATTCTAACTAGATTACATGTTTTTGAGGTGTAATTCTAGAATTTGGGCCTAGGGATCTGAAAATAAGATATGAGGATTTGAAGATCGAGTTGATGTCGGAATTTGATAAATTTGGTATGGTTGGACTCATGGTTGAATGGGTGTTCATATTTTATAACTTTTGTCGGGTTCCGAGATGTGAGCCCCACTATTGACTTTTTGTTGACTTTTTCGGATTTATTGTGAAATTTAGCATTTTCATATGGAATTGATTCCTACACCTCGTGTTGATTGTATCGAATTATTTGTGACTAGATATGAACCCTAAAAATACATATTATATGATTTGTTTGGAGGTGACGCACATGCTAGGTGACAGACGTGTGTGCGTGCACCCGTAGAAATTGTGACGTAATTGATTCTGTGGAATTGTGTAGTCAAATAATCTTGGCATTATCCATGTACTTTTATGTGTTAAGGAAATTGAGCTGAGAATCATGTTAAAAATTATGCTGAGACTATATGCCGGTATTTTTGAGACTCATTGTAATTTCATACTCAGCATGTTCATTCATTTCATATCATATCTCAGTCTCTGTTGCTATTTATTTATACATCATATTATCATTTTTGGGCTGATTTTCATGACATTTTGAGCCCAAGAGACTGGAGAGATTGATGACTGAGTGAGGCCGAGGGCCTGATTGTGAGGATATTTATGGAATCTGGCTGCACGCTCATCAGGCCATATTGGCTTTATATTTATTATTATATGGATAAGGACTGCACGCCGCAACATGCCTTATAGGCTTTATTGTTATGAGATCCGGCTGCACGCCACAGCAGACCTAAATGGCTTATTATAGCGCTTGGGCTGAAGGATCTCCTCCGGAGTCTGCACCCCCCCACAGTGAGTGCATATGATATTATATTTGGGATGGAATTCCCAGGGCATGGAGTTGCCTTATTTATTTATATTTGGGATGAACTTCCCAGGGCATGGAGTTGCCTTATTTATTTATAATTGTGATGAATTTCCCTGGGCTGGATTGGCCCTATATTGTACTGAGTGACTGAATGTCAGTTGCATTTTATATTGAGGGATGGATCCTCCCTGGGCTAGATCTGCCCTGCAGAGTACTGAGTGATTGAGTACTCTGAGAGTTTGAATACATGAGTTCTACTATTCTGCATTGCATTAGACATGCATACTTGCTATGTAGGCATAGAGAAGTATTTTTCCCATGCCATCTGATAATGAAATTTCTTATCAGTCTTTAAAGTTTTTGAGAAAAATTAGAGATTTCAAGCTTACTCATATTTTTGATGATTTTCGGCAGAGGATTTTGAGTTTTATTGTTATACTTGAAAAGAAAATATTTATTTTCCCGAATTGTATGCGAGCTGAGAATTTTATTATCGAATTACTACTTGTGCTGCTCTAAATTGTATTGTTATGAGATGTTATTGGTTATTGGTGTGGACTCCGACCTTGCCTATCTCGTCACTACTTTCAACCTAAGGTTAGATTTGTTACTTATTGAGTACATGGGGTCGGTTGTAGTCATACTACACTGTTGCACCTTGCGTGCATATTTTTTATGCTGATGTTGCTGCGTACGGCAAGGAGATGGATCTGATGATGTACTTGTGTTCCAGTCATTGCTGCCTCTTGTTCATGGTATCTTTAGAATTTTTAATCTGTTCGTGTATATTTTAGGCAGATGACGTATTTTTATTTCACACAAGCTTTATAAATCCTAATCTTAGAAGCTCATGATTTGTACTACCAGCCCTTGGGGAGTGTATTAGAGTCAGTTAAATATTAATTGAATCGGATTGTTGTCATTTGGCTTACCTAGTGGGTGAGGTTAGCTGCCATCACGGCTAGTTGGATTTTGAGTCGTGACAATAGGCCCGATCCTCATAATCTTTTATAATATCGTGTACTATATTAGACTAAATATATCGTCGACGATCATTTTGTATCGGTACCTAAGCGATATAACTTGTTGAGATCTCATCACTTTCTTTATTTTCAGGTACCTGAACTTCTTTTGGAGTTTCATGAAATGTTATGTCGTGGGCTCTTCTAGAGCTGATTTCCTCCTCATTATGATCATTTTCTCCTATCATTTTCCAAGGATTGTTACCTTTGGAACTGATCGGTTTACTATGCTTCATGCGTGCAGTAAACTTTATCCTTCAGGGACTTTAATTTTAATAGGATCATTTACAGTAGAAATGTGATATTTAATTTTGGATCAGCAAATGCTTCTGACATTTTACTTGAATTATCTTCTAAGTGAGGATCATATTTGTAACGACCCGACTTGTCGTTTTAAGAATTAACGCCCCGTTTAGAGACTTAAGGTCTTGAGCAGCTTCGTAATATGTATTATGACCCGTGGGTGTGGTCGAATTTGATTTTCGAAAGATTCGGAAATAAATAGAAAGAACAATTCTTATTTAGAAGCTTAAATGGAAAGAGTTGACTTTTGAGCAAGCGACCCCGGAATGGAATTTTGATGATGTCAATAGCTTTGTATAGTAATTTTGGACTTAGGCATATGTCCGGATTTGGATTTGAAAGTCCGTAGGACAATTCGACTCATTTTGGCGAAAGTTGAAAAATAGACGATTTTCGGAAAGTTCTATCGAAGGTTGAATTTTTTATAACAAGGTCAGAATTCGATTCTGGAAATTGGAATAGGTTTGTTATGTCATTTATGACTTGTGTGCAAAATTTGAGGTCAATCGGACTTTATTCGATAGGTTTCGGCATCGAATGTAGAACTTGAAAATTTCATATTAGACTAAAGTTTCAAGTGTGTTCGCACAAGACCTAACTTCAAATGAGCATAACTCTCATGATACAAAGTTTTATATGGTGTATTACCTATCAAATGAAATATATTTGAGTCTAGTTTCTAACTCTTTAAACCGTTTGTCATTTGGACATTCCTACAAGAAGTTATGACCAAATTACCAAAGGCTGGCAGAATGCAATTCTGCGACCAATTCTGTGACCATTATGCGATTGCAGAAGTGATTATGTGACCACAAACTGGTCGCAGAATGGACCAGAACAGCCCAGTTATGGGCACTAATTTTTGCGACCATTGTGCGGCCCACATACCCATTCTTCGGTCTATTATACGACCGCAGACCTGCTTTCGGAGGGTTAATCTTTCTATTTTCATAACCCGACCCCATTTTATTAAATAGCCTTTGGGGCTTGTTTTAAGGTATTTTTCTGAGAGTTTTAGAGAGAAGTAAGAGCATTTTAGATAGAGAAGGAGGGAACCTAACATTCTAATCATCCAATCTTCAAGAATCAAGGAAGCTAATCACAAGATCTTCATCTAAGAGGTAAGATTCCACCCCTAGTCTTCAATTTCGAGTTTGGGGTAAAAGATTGGTGATTGGGAGTATGATTCTTGGGTGTAAGAGTATTATGTATATATGCTTGTACCAATAAGGTTTGTGGGAAGATTGTTGAGATCAAATAAGTAAATATTGGTTTGTGGAATGAAGGACATCTTGTAGAAGAACCTTGTAACCAAATTTGCACACCTAGTGTTTGATAAAATGCTCAAATGAGCTGAAACCATGGAAATCTTCCTAATTATGGTTCACTTTTGTTATGTTTCTAAATAGATTGAAGTTGCTAGGATTTCCGAAACCTCATAGTAATGTAAGGAAGGCTCAAGAAAGATTGGAGCCGTCCGAAGGTCAATTCACAAGAGAAAGCTATTTTGGAATATCAGCCTAAGTTCAAAAAGGTAAGTATCTTGCCTAACCTTGATTGGGGGAATTACCCCTTAGGAATCGAGTCTTATGTGCCATTTGTGAAGTGTGAAAAGTCGTGTACGTGAGGTGACGAGTACGTACTCAGGCTTATATGTGAAAAATTTACTAAGTTAAAGTCTTAAACATATTGTGTAGTAAATTGGATAATTGTTGGCATTTATTTAATCATCTATTTGCCATACCTCAATTCGCATTTATTTAATTTATTTTTATATGACGATTTGATGTGAATGCTACTTGTATATTTTTGTGAATTCCGTGAGTTTGATGGTTTGATATTTCTTGAAATTTAATTTCATTATGGATTTTTCCTCTGCAAATAATAAATTAAATGAGCTTAAGAAGAGGTGTTTATATAATTATTGCGAATTTAGATTAATGAAGGTGTTGCCCTATGCTGAGTAATTTCTATCTCTGTTGATTGTTTTTGAGGTCTTATACAAATTGTGTGGAGCCTTCGGCTATTTGTTGTGAAATTAATTGATTTGTTATATCATTGGAATTGGTTGTGACCAATGGGCAAATTGTGTTATGAATTAATTTTGTTATGTTAACGTGATAATATTTTGTGTAAATTGTTGAGTTATTATTTTGACGATATAAGGGTGGCATTTCACTGTTGATATTATGTGGGTATAAGGGTGGCATTTCACTGTTGTTATGTGTGTTGGGATATTATCTGGGCGGAGCGATAAGGGTGGCTATAGGAGAGATAAGGGTGGCTATAGGAGCGATAAGGGTGACTATTGATATTGTCAGGGCAGAGGGATAAGGGTGGCTATAGGAGAGATAAGGGTGGCTATTGTCAGGGATGATATGTGATGATGTGGAGTGGTTGCATTGGTGATTTTATGTGATGTTGTTATTTTTCTTGTGTTTATTTTTATACCTTGTGCAATTTGTCTTGTTGTTGGTAAATTGATAATAGTCTGATTTATGTTGAAATTGAGAGCCTGTGGCTATTGCCAGGCGGTTGTGATAAAGAAATGTGGGCACGAGGTGCCGTGAGTAAATAATGATAATATTAGCATGTGAATTGTCCGTGCAGTTGAGATATGAAATGTGGGCACGAAGTGCCGGGAAAAATATGATGGTTTTATTATTGGCACGTGAACTGTCCGTGCAGATGTGATATGAAAAATGGGCACGAGGTGCCGGGAAAATATGATGATTTAATTATAGGCATGAAGTGCCATGAAAATATGAAAGTGGGCTGAGACCCGTGTTTACGAAAAATATGAAAAGGGTTGAGACCCGTATTTTTATGATTATTAAATGAGGCGTCACATGGTGACTTTTATTGAAAGAATTATATTCAAAATATTTATTTGGAAGGATTTTTATTCAAAAAGTATTTATTGAAAGATATTTATTTGAGGAAATTATATTTGAAAGAGAGTTATTTGGAAGAATTATATGTGAAAGATATTTATTTGAAGGACTTGATTTAATTGGGTGTACTTGTATTTATTAATTGTTGAGCGATATTACCAGTTGATTTGTATTGCCCTTATTGTTATTTGTTTCCTATTATTTTGTATATCATATTTCACAGGTTATAAGACTAGTGAGTATCTTGACTGTACCTCATCTCTACTCCACTGAGGTTAGTCTTGATACTTACTGGGTACCTAACACTTCTGCACATTTTTGTGCAGAGCCAGGTTTTGGAGCTATCGAACTCGGACGGAGTTAAAGTGTGATCGCAAGAATTCAAGGTAGAGCTGCTTGGTCGTCGCAGTTCCTTGGAGTCTTTCCATTTTATTGTACTGTTAATTATTATTCAAACAGTATTGAGTATTCGATCCTTGAGATCATTTCATGTATTTAGTTAGAGTTTGTGACTCAGTATTACCAGTCTTGGGAGATTTTCATATTAGTTTCCGCTGTTAGTTTTTTTAAAAAAGGCTTGAAATGTAATTGTAATCGGCTTACCTAGTCTTAGAGACTAAGTGTCATCACGACGCCTGTGGTGGGATTTTTGGGCCTTGACAATATTAATGATAATTCAATTCATATAGCATATTTTCCGGCTATTTATTTCATCCCCCCATTGTTAGAAAAACTAACATATATCCACAATCTTCTTTGTAAAACCTATCTTTGTAAATTGTGGTAGAGAAATTAATCATATACCACACATCAAAAGTTATTAGATAGTAAAAATATTTGGTTTCTGATCCTAAACCAATTGTGAGGGGAGGACTTATCATATATTGTTGCATGATGCATACAAGTGTTGTTGTATGCAATTTAGAAAATCTTAGACCAACACATGAAGCTTTGTTCTCATAAGCAATAGTTTAGCCATTAATAGGAGGTATTTAATGCTAAACTAGTTTGTATATAAACCAGTATCATCAAGATGAACTATCTTGATTTCATAATCTGAATATTATGCTCTTAATTGAGAAAAGCAATTTCAAATGCCAAACTGCAGGTTGACAATAAACACACATGTAACCATCTCATATATGCATCTATAAGTGGTTCACATGATAGGTGAATGTGCCCATATTCGCCTTTTATATATTTCAGAATTCAGGGGTTTTAGTTCTAACTTTAGCTGGTATAATCAATTTATTATGAGAACAAGCAACACAAGAGAATTCTTGAAGAATCTTCTAGTTCTTTAGTATATGCTTATATGAATTCTCAAATAGCTCATTTAAAAATGGCAAATAAAAACTTCAAGTTTATCATGTCATGTGATATCTCTTAGTAAGCTTCTGGTTTACTATGGCATAAACTTTTGCACTAGTAAACTTCTGATTTACTATGGCTACTTTTGTATTAGCGAATTTCTGATTTACTATAGCTACTTTGCCTCAGTAAAACTTCTGATTTACTGTGACTGCTTTTGCATTAATACACTTTTTATTTACTGTGATACATGATATAGTACAAATTGAAAAATAAGGCGGGTCACTTCTCACATACATATTATTTTACCCCCTATGATTGTGGAAACATGAAGATTTTCAATCTTTCAGTCATTTGTAGTCTCAATATGATAGCCATTTGTATTAGTAAACTTCAGATTTACTACAACATATATTTTGACCATAATCATATAATATGAATGACATATTTGTATATAAGCTTTTTGAGAGCCTTTATTTATTATCCACAATCTAATATTTATTAGACACTACTGGTGTCATGTGTCTTCTAGACAAACAGTTAGCTCTTCAGGAGTTGTTGATATATTTTGTACTATCAAATATTGCTCAGACACTTCTGGTATCATGAGAGAAAATCATAATCAAATAAACAATATAAAACAATTGTTTAAGCATAAGAAAATACCTCTTCATAATATTTTTCTACTTCAGGAGGAAATTGCAATTGAGTTACTTCTTCAAGAGCAAATTTAAAATATGAAATATTGAGTGTGTGTGTGTATATATATATATATTCTCTCAATCATATTACCTCTTCTGGAGGTGAATTGTAGTATATTTACATCAAGAGCGTGTTCATATTTACGAGCTTTATTAATATTGTCACATTCACTTTGGAGAATGAATTAATATTTATCAAAAAATTTCATCCTTCAGGAAATCGAATATAACTTTCTGAACGCGCATTAATCACATCAAATTGTGATGCTTCAACCTCTTTTAAAATATTTACTGCTTCAGGAGCAAATCGAGGCGTGCATGTAAAATAGAAAATATTTATCTAGCTTATCTTCAATTGTAACCATGGAAAGCCTAAATTATCACTTCTGGTGGTCATAGGCATATACCAATGCTAGTGGTTAACAAAATATAGTTACAATGAGATATACGAAACATAACCACTTCTGATGGTTGTATATTTCTTGCAAACTCTCCTGGAGTTTAAGTGGATTAAAATTATTATCCACTTTTTGTAATCCTGTATTAAGATAATTAGGATGGAAACAAATACCAAAATAGGTACTGTATGTGTAACATATAACCAAGCAAGCGATGATAAAGATATTAAAATATAAGCAAAACGATCAAATTAATTTATGCAAATTTGGCCACTCCATATGTAAGTGATATCTACATCACTACTGCCAAGAAGAAAAACTCACCACCTCAAGGATATAATCTTCCTTATGATACTCGGGATGAACAAGATCTAACCACGGATGTAAGAGTGCCGCCTTACATAGGAGATGAACACTGAAATAGAAAATAAATTCAAAGTAAGTGCTCAAAATGGCAGAGTCTTGTGCTGATAACATATTATAAGAAAGTTGAAAATTTGATGATTTTTTGGAAGTTTGACCGATAGTGGAATTTTTGATATCGGGATCAGATTCTGATTCCGAAAGTGAGAGTAGGTCCGTAATGTCAATTATGACCTGTGTGCAAAATTTGAGGTCAATTGAACTTGATTTGATAGGTTTTGGCATCGAATGTAGAAGTTTGAAGTTCTAAAGTTCATTAGGCTTGAATTGGGATGCGATTCGTGGTTTTGATATTGTTCGATGTGATTTGAGGCCCCGAGTAGGTTTGTGTTAGGTATTAGGACTGGTTGGTATGATTGGACGGGGTCCCGAGGGCCTCGGATGTGTTTCGGGGTGGTTTCAGACCAATTTTGGCTATTTTGGCTGCTATTGTTGCTGGTTTTGGTTTTTTCCTTCTCGAACGCGAAGGGAGTCCCACGTTCGCGAAGAAGGATTATTTTACTGTTGATTTTACTCATCACGAATGTGACACAGAGGTCGCGAACGCGGAGAAGGGCCTGGGGAACCTATGCGAATGTGAGAGGGCGATCACGGATGCATAAAAGGAAATGGGGGAGCTAGGCCTAGAGCAGTTTGGCCATTGCGAACGCGGCTAGTGGACTGCGAACGCGAAAGGGAAGGGGTCTGAGGCTTCGCGAACGCGACGAGGAGGTCGCGAATGCATAGAGGAATTTTGGGGCAGTGGCATTTGGCCTTCGCGAATGCGAGGCCTTTCACACAAACGCGAAGAAGAGGCGGACTTGGCAGTGTATAAGTTGCAAAGACGGGATTTTACTCATTTTTATCTCAAATCCTACATGGATGCCGAGCTTGGGGCGATTTTGGAGGAGTTCGTTTCGTCACCCATCACTAGGTAAGTAATTTCTTCATATTGTGAGTTGAATACAAGGTTTTTATATGGATTTAAAAATGAGAATTTGTAGAAATTTGGGATTTTGAAGGAAAACCTAGAAATTGGTATTTTTGAATTTTGACCACGAAATTGGACATGGAATTGGGAATAAATCATATATTTGAGTTCGTAGTGTTATGGGTAATGATTATTTTCGGAATTCGGACACGTGGGCCCAAGGGTGACTTTATCAACTTTCCAGCAGAGTTGGAAATTATTATAAATTGATTTATTATGAGTATTAGAGTATATGTTCATGGAATTTCACATTTATTTTGTAGTTTTGGAGCGACGGGCGCCCGTTTGAGTTGTTAGAAAAGCATTGGAGCCAGTTATGGAACTTCGGAGCGAGGTAAGTCTCTTTTCTAACCTTATAAGAGGGAATTAACTCCATTGGTGAATTGATTTAATATGTGCTTCTATTTGTCGGGGCTGCGTACGTACGAGGTGACGAGAGTCCGTACGTAGCTACTAGTTATGCTTATGTCCAGGTAGTATAGAATCCAAATCATGTTATACTTACGATGTTTGCACCTTACATGTTAATTTAATTGCTTAAATCATATTGGAACTTGATAAAGGAATTGTAAAAGATTAAACTTCATTTACTTGAGTTTTGGACGGGTCACTTGACCGTGAATGAGAATTGATGTTTCGTTGCATATTAGCCTCTTAATAATCTTGAATCGGTTGTTTATAAAGTATTTTCTCTTCTTCTGAAGCGGGCCGAACGCCTCGGTAGTAGATAGATGCATCTATAATTCATGCCATTCAACCCTCGGCAGTGCAAAACTTATATATTTGTATGTTGGATCGGGCCGTACGACCTCGGCATAATTCGTGCGTAATAATTGATATTGTTTCATTGGTTTGAGAGATTAATTTTTTAAATGATGGAAATTAATTTGGGATTTACTATCATTGAAAGAATTGTTTATTTATATCTTGTTATTGAGTTTTTAGTTGTATTTACATAATCCATGCTTAATTATAATTTCGGTATTTTATTGTTAGCCCATAGTAAGTGTCGAAGTCGACCCCTCGTCACTACTTCTTCGAGGTTAGACTAGATACTTACTGGGCACACGTTGTTTTACGTACTCATGCTACACTTGCTGCACATTTTGTGTAGGTACATATATGTCTAATGGTCTTGTGGGCGTAGAGGCACGGCTATTGCGGGGATTTAGGTGAGTTGCACCCCATGTTACGAGTCTGCAGCACACAGAGTCTCCATCAGAGTTATTTACATTCTCCTGCCAATTTGTATTCCACACAGATGTTGTATTTTATCATATTTCCTAGTTGATGCTCATGCACTTGTGACACCGGATTTTGGGGGTTTCTACTGGATGTTTAGTATGGCAGTTCACGTAATTATCATTATTTAAACCTATAAATTCTATTTCATACTATTTAATTAATGGAAAATTTTATTTCAAAAGGAATAAAAATGAGTAATTAAGTAGATCAATCATCATTGGCTTGCCTGTGGTGGCGTTAGGCGCCATCACGACCTATAGTGGATTTTGGGTCGTGACAACTTGGTATCAAAGCGTTAGGTTCACTTAGGTCTCACGAGTCATGAGCAAGTCTAGTAGAGTCTTGCGGATCGGTACGGAGACGTCTGTACTTATCTTTGAGAGGCTACAATACTGTTAAGAGCATTTCCCTTCTTGATTCCTCGTCATGCATTTGATTCCATTGAGGCATGTGCCTTTATTTCCTTCCTACTCAATCTTATGCGACGCAAGGCGCTGTTTTCAATTGGGCGTCGAAGAGTTGTAGTAGTGCTGCAGCCGTGGTGCAGGATTGTAATGACCCAACCGGTCGTTTTGAGCATCTTCACTTTGCTCGGTAGTTTTCGGGCGTGAGTAGCTCCGTATGATGTATTTTAACTTGTGTGAATCATCGGTTTTGGTTTTCAGCTATTTTAGAATCGAATTGGAAGAATGAATTTACTACTGGATGTTTAGTATGGCAGTTCACGTAATTATCATTATTTAAACCTGTAAATTCTATTTCATACTATTTGATTAATGGAAAATTTTATTTCAAAAGGAATAAAAATGAGTAATTAAGTGGATCAATCATCATTGGCTTGCCTGGTGGTGGCGGTAGGCGCCATCACGACCTATAGTGGATTTTGGGTCGTGACAACTTGGTATCAGAGCGTCAGGTTCACTTAGGTCTCACGAGTCATGAGCAAGTCTAGTAGAGTCTTGCGGATCGGTACGGAGACGTCTGTACTTATCTTTGAGAGGCTACAAGACTGTTAAGAGCATTTTCCTTCTTGATTCCTCGTCGTGCATTTGATTCCATTGAGGCATGTGCCTTTATTTCCTTCCTACTCAATCTTATGCGACGCAAGGCGCTATTTTCAATTGGGCGTCGAAGAGTTGTAGTGGTGCTGCAGCCGTGGTGCGGGATTGTAACGACCCAACCGGTCGTTTTGAGTATCTTTACTTTGCTCAGTAGTTTTCGGGCGTGAGTAGCTCCGTATGATGTATTTTAACTTGTGTGAATCATCAATTTTGGTTTTCAGCTATTTTGGAATCGAATTGGAAGAATGAATTTCATTGTTGAAGCTTTAAATTGGGAGAGTTGACCAAGTTTGACTTTTTAACATTTGACATCAAATTGGAATTTTGATGGTTCCGTTAGCTCCTTTGGATGATTTTGGACTTAGGAGCGCGTCCGGATTGTGATTTGGAAGTCCGTGGTTGAATTTGGCTCGAAATGGCGAAAGTTGAAATTTTGGAAAGTTTGACCGGTAGTGGAATTTTTGATATCGGGGTCGAATTCCGATTCCGGTAGTAGGAGCAGGTCTGTAATGTCGAATGTGACTTGTGTGCAAAATGTGAGGTCAATCGGACTTGATTTGATAGGTTTCGGCATCGGTTATGGAAGTTGAAGTTTCAAAGTTCATTGAATCCGAATTGAGGTGTTATTCATCGTTCTGATGTTGTTTTGTGTGCTTTGAGGCCTCAAATAGGTCTGTATTATGTTGTGGGACTTGTTGGTATGTTTGGACGGGGTCCCGAGGGGCTCGACCATGTTTCAGATTGATTTTGGATCATTTTTTTCATTTTGGTACTGCTGTGTTCTGTTGTGTACTGGTGTCTCAGTTCTCCATCACGTTCGCATGGCAAGTGTCACAAACGCATAGTGCATTTGGATGGCAGTAGCAAATTGTTCTTCACGATCGCGAAGTATGTCTCGCGTTCGCGTAGATTTGGGGCAAGTCCTCTTCGCGTTCGCATATGGAGGATCGCGTTCGCGTAGTGTTGAGGTTGGCAGCTGGGAAGTTGAGTGTTCTTCTTTGTGATCGTGTAAGGTTAGTCGCGTTCGTGAAGCTTTGGCAGAAATGTTCATCGCGAATGCGTAGAGTTTTTTGTGGCTGTGAGCATTTTGTTCATCGCAAACACGATGGTTTTCTCGCGTTCGCGAAAGAGGAGGCCTGGGCAGATTATAAAGTACTCTATTTCGAGGGTTTCAGCCATTTTTACATTTTTGGAGCTATGGAGCTCGGATTGAGACGATTCTTGAAGCAATATTCACCATATGAATTGGGCTAAGTGTTCTCTGCTCGATTTTGGTTATATTTCATCAATCTACCTTCATTTTTGGTAATTGGATTGTGAATTTTAAAGAGGAAATTGGGGGTTTTGGCATATAGTTTCATAATATAAATTTTTAAGTTTTGAACATCGAATTAGAGTCGGATTTGAGTGAAACTAGTATGATTGGATTTGAGTGAAACTAGTATGGTCAGATTCGTGTGTTCTATGGATTTGGAGACTGGAGTTCTTAGGAGCGGATCATTTCATGGTTGTGGACTGTGAAGTCATGGCCGAAGCTAGCCAGATGATAGTATGTGTTATGATTTAGACATTGTGGGCTTTTAGAGATTTATTTATCCATGTGTGGGTGCCCGGAGTTGATTTGGGAGTCTATTGGTAGGCCCAATTAGGATGTGTATTCTACACCGAGCCGGATTGGTTGGCTCCATACTGCTACTGTTGAGGGATGTGCCATTCGGTTGTTATTGAGCTTATTCGTGTTTTGAAATTTTCTGTGAGCTACTCTTCTATGCGACGAGGAGTTGTGATTCGTTGATTGTAGGCACACATGGTGCGGTTCTGTTGTGGTCTTATAGCGGAATTTGAGCGAGATGAGTAGTTGGGTATTGCATGATTGATTGCGTATTGGTTATGTCATTTCGAATTTTGGGTGGCATTGTGTCATGGGCTTCTCCGTGGTTATGGTAATGCACTTTGAGTACTTGATGCCGGATTGCATGTGATTATTGATTTTGAGCATGGTGGTTGAGGTATTTCATATGGACCAGTATTTGGATAGGGTCTCTCATTGCAGCAGAGTTATGTGGAAATATGATCCTTTGTGTTAGAGTTGTGTGTTATGGTTCTATGGTGTGTGATGGGTTTAAGCATTTTGTTGTGGTGGTACTTGTTGAGCTTGCGGGACGGTTCTCTCGTTTGAGTCATTTTTCCATGATTGAGTACATTTGTAATGTTGCTATTTGGTGCACGGATTGCACAGGTTGTGGCTATAGATTGTATTGATGTGTCATGTCACTAGAGTGGTCGTGTTGGATCAGATGAGGTCTTTGGACCTAGGATGGATACTATCGGATTTGATTGCAATATGTTTGGAAGGATAATATCGAAAGTCGACTTAGAATTGGCTATGGTTCTTGTCGAATGAGAGAGAGTTCCATGACTGGTTGATCTGATGAATGGTTATGAGTTCTGCATGTTTCTTTCATCATTGGTGTTGTACGAAGGTTTTAGAGCGAGGCTTTGTTTGATATGAGGTCTATTACCGGTATTGGGTTGTTTTGAGCAGCTACTGTGATTTGAAATTTTTGCTATGAGTATTTGAGTTATGTGGTACATCATGTGATTACATCTTGGGTTATAGATATGGCTTGATATAGCTTGTTCATACTTATACAGTGTGTAGATGCGAGATTCTGATCTTATAGAAATTGTGGATGTTGGAAATTGAATTCTAAGGTTTATGGGCTAGGTTGAATTAAGAACTACAGTTATGTTATGTTGCCAGGCTTATATGGGATAGGGTGACGTGAGATCACCCACGGGTATGTGCATGGTAAGGTTATACAATGGTTTTATGGCTTTGAGAACAACTCTGGACACGTTCGAGGACGAACGTATGTTTAAGTGGGGGAGAATATAACGACCCAACCAGTCATTTTGAGAATTTTCACTTCACTCGGTAGTTAACGGGCGTGAGTAGCTTCCCATGATGTATTCTGACTTGTGTGAATCGTCGGTTTTGGTTTTCAGGTATTTCGGAATCGAATTGGAAGAATGGACTTCATTGTTGAAGCTTTAAATTGGGAGAGTTGACCAAGTTTGACTTTTTAGCATTTGACCTCGGATTGGAATTTTGATGGTTCTGTTATCTCCATTGGGTGATTTTGGACTTAGGAGCGCATCCGGATTGTGATTTGGAGGTCCGTGGTTGAATTTGGCTTGAAATGACAAAAGTTGAAATTTTGGAAAGTTTGATCGGGAGTGGATTTTATGATATCGGGGTCGGATTTCTATTCCGGAAGTTGGAGCAGGTCCATAATGTCGAATGTGACTTGTGTGCAAAATTTGAAGGCAATCGGAAGTTATTTGATAGGTTTCGGCATCTGTTATGGAAGTTGAAGTTTCAAAGTTCATTGAATCCGAATTGAGGTGTGGTTCATCATTTCGATGTTGTTTTGTGTGTTTTGAGGCCTCGAGTAGGTCTGTGTTATGTTGTGGGACTTTTTGGTATGTTTGGATGGGGTATCGAGGGGCTCGAGTGGGGTTCGGATTAATTTCGGATCATTTTTCTTCATTTTTGTACAGCTGTGTTCTGTATCTCAGTTCTTCATCGCGTTCGCGTGGTAAGTGTCGCGAATGCGTAGTGCATTTGGATGGCAGCAGAAAATTGTTCTTCACGATCGTGAAGTATGTCTCACATTCGTGTAGAGTTGGGGCAAGTCCTCTTTGCGTTCACGTATGGAGGATAGCGTTCGCGTAGTGTTGAAGTTGGCAGCTGGGAAGTTGAGCGTTCTTCTATGCGATTGCGTAAGGTTAGTCGCGTTCGTGAAGCTTTGGAAGCAGTGTTCATCGCGTTTGCGTGGGTTGCATCGCAAACGCGTAGAGTCTTTTATGGCAGTGTGCATTTTGTTCATCGCGAATGCAATGGTTTTCTCGCGTTCACGAAAGAGGAGGCTTGGGCAGATTATAAAGTACTCTATTTCGAGGGTTTCAACCATTTTTACATTTTTGGAGCTATGGAGCTCGGATTGCGACGATATTTGAAGCAATTTTCACCATATGAATTGGGGTAAGCGTTCTCTGCTCAATTTTGGTTATATTTCATTAATCTACCTTCATTTTTGGTAATTGGATTGTGAATTTTAAAGAGGAAATTGGGGGTTTTGGCCTAAAGTTTCATAATATGAATTGTTGAGTTTTGAACATCGAATTGGAGTCGGATTTGAGTGAAACTAGTATGGTTGGACTAATAATTGAATTGTTTGTTAGATTTTGTAAATTTTGTCGGGTTCTGAGGTGCGGGCCCGGGTTGGGCTTTTGGCCGATTTTGGGCTTGTGATTCAAGATTTGATCTTTTCAATCGGGATTGGTTTCTTTAGCATTGTTTGATGCATTTGAGTTGTTTTTGGTTAGTTTCGAGCCGTTCAGAGGTCGGAACGCGCGGGATGGCATTTTGGAGCATCGCTTGGCTTGCTCGGTGTTGGAATTAGCTTGTTCGAGGTAAGTAACTCTTCTAATCTTAGTGCTGAGGGTATGAAACCCCGAAATACGTATTATGTGATTAGTGTTGAGGTGACGCACATGATAGGTGAGGGGCGTGTGGGCGTGCACCATGTGAATTGGGACTCTGTTGTTTCCATGGCACTGTGTAGTGGTCCTACTTTGTTGATATCCGTGTTTTCACCATGTGATAAAATAGTTAAGCTGTCAATCATGCTAGATATCATGTTTAGGCATTATGCCGATATCGTTTGGACCCATAATGGTCGATTCTTACTGTCGTCTCACTGATTTCATTGATATTTCGTGCTCAGTCATATTCATGCATTCATATTATATCTTAGTCTCAGTTGTTATTTATTGATACAACATATCATTGTTGTCGGGCTAGTTTCACAACATTGTGAGCCCGTGAGTGAGACTGGAGAGATTGATGACTGAGTGAGGTCGGGGGCCTGTTGTGAGGATATTGATATTATAGTACGTGAGTTGTCCGTGCGATTCCAGATATTGATATTATGGCACGTGAGTTGTCCGTGCAGCACGTGAGATGTCCGTGCGGATATAGCGCTTGGGCTGAAAGGAGCCCCTCCAGGAGTCTGCACACCCCTAGTGAGCGCAGTCGACTATGAACAGGGATCGGGCTGCACGACGCAACGAGTATTGTACATTTGAGTGATTGAGTGTATTGAGCATAGTGAGAGAGAATGCGAGACAGTGAGATTGGGTACTCTGAGAGTGTGAGTACATGAGCTCCTCATCGAGATGCATTGCATTTGACATGCGTACTTGAGATACATGCATGAAGGTGCATTTCCTTCTGCTACCCAGTTTTGGGGACATTTATGATTTTACCTGTATATGCTATGTGAAAATGAAACATCTTACTATTTGTTGAAAGAAGTTTTGGGAAAAATCACAATTTTCAAACTCACTCGTATTTTGCCTTTTCCGGTAAAATATTTGGGTTTTCACTGAGTTACTTGAAAAGAAATGCCTACTTTTCTGGAAATGTGAAGAAATTGAGCCTTTTATTTTTGAGATGCTCTTTTATTACTTATATTATGCTATTATGTTGAGTTGTGGAATATCGGTGTTGAACCCGACCTTCGTGTTAGCTCGTCACTACTTCCAACCTAAGGTTAGGTTTGTTACTTATTGAATACATGGGGTCGATGTTACTCATACTACACTTCTACACCTTACGTGCAGATGTTGGTTATTGTTGTTGTTGTGTTCGATGGGAGTTGGATGGAAGATGTACCTGCGTCCCGGCTGTAGCTGCCTCTTGTTCGTGGTAGCGTTAGATCTGTAAAACTCTGTTTATGTACTATTCAAACAGACTATGTATTTATTTCATTTTCGCTTTGTAAACTCTATTCTTAGAAGCTCATGATTTGTACTGCCAGTTCTTGGCAAAATGTATAAGATTCAAATAGTTTCATTGATTAATGGTCCTGTTAAATATTATTGCAATTGGATAGTTATTAATTGGCTTACCTAGCGGGTTGGGTTAGGTGCCATCACGACTAGTGGATTTTGGGTCGTGACAAGGTGGTATCAAAGCTCTAGGTTCATAGGTTCTACAAGTCATGAGCAAGTGTCTAATAGAGTCTTGCGGATCGGTATGATGACGTCCATACCTATCTTCGAGAAGCTACAGGACATTTAGGATATACTTAGCATCTTTCTTTCCTTATCGTGCGACATTGATTCACCTTGAATCGTAACTCTTTGAATTTCTTCCACGCATTCATATGCGCATATGAGCGCTCGATATCAGTTGTGCATCGCCGGCTTGTGATTATATGAATGAGGTTCGAGATGTATATTCTGTGTTTTGGTGATGGGCTAGTCTGGAGGACTTGAGGCCATGGTTAGACTGTAGTTTGAGCTCGGTAGCTTTAGTGGTAACTTGTACATTTGGACTCATATGTCCGGTAATATCCCTACTATAGAGGAATTTGTGGCTCGATGAGCGGTGAAATGGCTATGTGGTGTGTATGATGTGGCTACGACATGTGTTCGGATCGTTTGAATGTGACGAGAAGAGTTTACTTGAGAGGTATCAAGGACTATGGGGTGTTTGATTTCTGTCCTGATTTGGCATATGGTCTTTGTGTTGAGGGAATCTCTCACGTTGTTTAGTTGTGGAGTAAAGTAAATTCTCATGTCTTGTTGATGAGTTCAAAATCAAGAAGATTAAGTGATTGTGTATTAGTCGTGATTGTGGAAGGGTATAGAGAGATATCAGTTTGAGGCAGAGCAGGTAGGTTATCTCCTGCGAGGTGTCCTGAGGTTGTGTGGTCCGTATGATGTTTTGTAGAGAGTTCTCTTTTACCAGTGAATGATATATGTTGAAATTTGAGTTTGTATCGCTTGTGGAAGTCGGCTTGACTATTACAAGGGTGAATGCGAGATTTGCAGATGATTTGAGGAATTATATGGTTTGTGTTACATGGGCTTGTGAAGGATTTAGTTGAATTTCAGCGCAGGATTCTGGCAGTAATAGAGTATGGGCATTGTGAGTTATGTGTTTTGATCTATGGCTTTGAGCCAAGTGGGGGAGTCTGCTATCGACAAGTTGATTGCACGATTATGTGTTGTATTGGTTTCGGTTCGAGGTATACTGGTGAATCAGCTATGACTGTAGGAGTTGAGATTGAGGATGACTCGGGTAAAGGAATTTCTGGATACATGTTGTATTACACTCTATGGGTATATGGGAATCATAAAATAATTGAGTGGTTATTCGCGAAGGATGTTGTGTACATGGAGTAGGAATTTGCTCAGTTGCTTAGGAGTGTGGGTTACTCCCTTGGGTGTGGGTGTGATAATGAGGCATAGGTCGTTCGGTCTGTTTGGTCGGTTTAATTGAGGTTTGAGTAGAGTGGATGACTCTCAAGAATGGTTCTAATGGATTCAAGATTTGTGTAGCGATTTGGAATTTTCAAGATTTATATATGGCTAGACACTGGGAGTTGCATTGGATGGTATCGAGACTTGTCGCATTTTATATCATTATGGATTGTGCATTTCAGTATCAAGAAGGTGAAGGAAACAGTTTTAGGTTCACATAAGGTCTCTTTAGAGTGGGTGTCTCGGTTGTGGTGCCTTGGGGTGCTTAAGAGGGGAGTCAGCGGCTTATGAGCCTTAGGGCGTTGTGGTTTTATACTAGGGTCTCTTGTGTGGTGAATTTTGTTTAAGGGTCGTGGTGTTCCAGCAAGGAGAAGTATCAGTTTGAAGGAAATTTGGAAAGGACTGGGATAAATAGGACAACGTGGTAGTAGTTTGGATCAGCATAGTAATGGATATAATCGGGTCTTTGGGTACTTATGATGTGGCTAGTCTCCACAAGTGTTTTGTGGCATGCTCTTGGGTTTTGGTGACCTGAGTGGCTGGGTTGAGATTAGATTGATTCGGTTGTGATAGCTTGGTTATGTGCAAATGGGCTTCAAAGAGTTCTCAATGGTTTTTACCACGGTTCGAGGAGTATATTCCCTACCGGTGTGAGGGATATATTGCGTATTGGGATTTTCTCCGGGATGAGATCAAATGGAAGGTTTCTGACTGATCAGGTATGTATTATGCTTGGGACTCAGAGCTGATTATGAGATTCTTGTACTCTTCAAAGGATGGCATAGTAGATGTGGTGTTGTGTAGGATTGAGATTTGCATGAGCGAGGTCACAGTTCAGTTTTGAACGGAAGGTCATAAAATTCTTAGGCAGCATGAACGGTTTCAGATGACTGGGTAAATGATATTACTATTTGGTATGGCTTGATGAGAGTGTACATTTTAGAAGGGGCAATGTGTTTCGATTTATGGATACCTTATTGGTGTTGCGGTACTCTCCTGGTTGATCGATTGCTGATATTCAAATTTTGCTATGTGGCACAGAAGAATTTTAAAAGTATTTCTCGTAGGATGATTGTGTATGAGAGATCTGTTAGACATTCTGGCAGTGGAGTTGGGATAAGCTATGGTGATTCGTGTATTCAATGGATTTGGAGACTAGGAGTTCTCAGAAGCGGATTATTTCATGGTTGTGTAATGTGAAGTCATGACCGAAGCTAGCCAGATGATAGTATGTGTTATGATTCAGTCATTGTGGGCTTTCAGAGGTTTATTTATCCATGTGTGGGTGCCCGGAGTTGATTTGGGTGTCCATTGGTAGGCCAATTAGGGTGTGTATTCTACACCGAGCCGGATTGGTTGGCTCCATACTGCTATTGTTGAGGAATGTGCCATTCGGTTGTTGTTGAGCTTATTCGTATTCTGGAATTTTCTGTGAGTTACTCTTCTATGCTACGAGGAGTTGTGATTCGTTGGTTATAGGCACACATGGTGCGGTTTTGTTGTGGTCTTATAGCGGAATTTGAGCGAGATGTGTAGTTGGGTATTGCATGATTGATTGCGTATTGGTTATGTCCTTTCAAGTTTTGGGTGGGATTGTTTCATTGCCTTCTCCGTGGTTATGGTAATGAACTTTGAGTACTTGATGCCGGATTGCGCGTGGTTATTGATTTTGAGCATGGTGGCTGAGGTATTTCATATGGACCAGTATTTGGATAGTGTCGCTTATTGCAGCAGAGTTATGTGGAAATATGGTCCTTTGTGTTAGAGTTGTGTGTTATGGTTCTATGGTGTGTGATGGATTTAAGCATTTTGTTGTGGGGGTACTTGTTGAGCTTGCGGGACGGTTCTCTCGTTTGAGTCATTTTTCCATGATTGAGTACATTTGGAATGTTGCTATTTGGTGCACGGATTGCACAGGTTGTGGATGTAGATTGTATTGATGTGTCATGTCACTAGAGTGGTCGTGTTGGATCAGATGAGGTCTTTGGACCTAGGATGGATACTATCAGATTTGATTGCAAAATGTTTGGAAGGATAATATCGAAAGTCGACTTAGAATTGGCTATGGTTCTTGTCGAATGAGAGAGAGTTCCATGACTAGTTGATCTGATGAATGGTTATGAGTTCTGCATGTTTCTTTCATCATCAGCGGTGTACAAAGGTTTTAGAGCGAGGCTTTGTTTGATATGAGGTTTATTACCGGTATTGGGTTGTTTTGAGCAGCTACTGTGATTTGAAATTTTTGCTATGAGTATTTGAGTTAGGTGGTACATCATGTGATTACATCTTGGGTTATAGATATGGCTTGATACAGCTTGACTTATACAGTGTGTAGATGCGAGATTCTGATCTTATAGAAATTGTGGATGTTGGAAATTAGATTCTAAGGTTTATGGTCTAGGTTGAATTAAGAACTACAGTTATGTTATGTTGTCAGGCCTATATGGGATAGGGTGACGTGAGATCACCCACGGGTATGTGCATGGTAAGGTTATACAGCGGTTTTATGGCTTTGAGAACAACTCTTGACACGTTCGAGGACGAACGTATATTTAAGTGGGGGAGAGTGCAACGACCCAACCAGTCGTTTTGAGAATTTGCACTTCGCTCGGTAATTTACGGGTGTGAGTAGCTTCTCATGATGTATTTTGACTTGTGTGAATCATCGGTTTTGGTTTTCAGGTATTTCGGAATCGAATTGGAAGAATGGATTTCATTATTAAAGCTTTAATTTGGGAGAGTTGACCAAGTTTGACTTTTTAGCATTTGATCTCAGATTGGAATTTTGATGGATCTGTTAGCTCCGTTGGGTGATTTTGGATTTAGGACCGCATCCGAATTGTGATTTGGAGGCCCGTGGTTGAATTTGGCTCGAAATGGCGAAAGTTGAAATTTTGGAAAGTTTGACCGGGTGTGGACTTTTTGATATTGGGGTCGGATTCCGATTTCGGAAGTTGGAGCATGTCCGTAATGTCGAATGTGACTTGTGTGCAAAATTTGAGGTCAATCGAACGTTATTTGATAGGTTTCGGCATCGGTTGTTGAAGTTGAAGGTTCAAAGTTTATTGAATCCAAATTGAGGTGTGATTCATCGTTCCGATGTTGTTTTGTGTGTTTTGAGGCCTCGAGTAGGTCTGTGTTATGTTGTGGGACTTTTTGGTATGTTTGGATGGGGTCCCGAGGGGCTCGGGCATGGTTCGGATTGATTTCGGATCAGTTTTCTTCATTTTGGTACTACCGTGTTCTGCTGTTTTCTAGTATCTTAGTTCTTCATCGCGTTCGCGTGGAAATTGTCGCGAACGCGTAGTGCATTTGGATTGTAGCAGCAAATTGTTCTTCGCGATCGCAAAGTATGTCTCGCATTCGCATAGAGTTGGGGCAAGTCCTCTTCGCGTTCGCGTATGGAGCATCGCGTTCGCATAGTGTTGAGGTTGGTAGTTCGGAAGTTGAGCATTCTTCTATGTGATCGCGTAAGGTTAGTCACGTTCGTGACGATTTGGAAGCAGTGTTCATCGCGTTCACGTGGGCTGCATCGCGAACGCGTAGAGTCTTTTGTGGTAATGTGCATTTTGTTCATCGCGAACGCGATGGTTTTCTCGCTTTCCCGAAAAAGGAGGCCTGGGCAGATTATAAAGTACTCTATTTCGAGGGTTTCGACCATCTTTACATTTTTGGAGCTATGGAGCTCGGATTGAGATGATTCTTGAAATAATTTTCACCATATGAATTGAGGTAAGTGTTTTCTGCTCGGTTTTGATTATATTTCATGAATCTACCTTCGTTTTTGGTAATTGGATTGTGAATTTTAAAAAGAAAATTGAGGGTTTTGGCCTAAAGTTTCATAATATGAATTTTTGAGTTTTGAACATCGAATTGGAGTCGGATTTGAGTGAAACTAATATGGTTGGACTCGTAATTGAATGGTTTGTTGGATTTTGTAAATTTTGTTGGGTTCTGAGGTGCGGGTCCGGGTTGGGCTTTTGGCCGATTTTGGGCTTTTGATTCAAGATTTGATCTTTTTTGATCGGGATTGGTTCCTTTAGTATTGTTTGATGTATTTAAGTTTTTTTTGGTTAGTTTCGAGCCGTTCGGAGATTGGAACGCATGGGATGGCAATTTGGAGCATCGCTTGGCTTGCTCGGTGTTGGAATTGGCTTGTTCGAGGTAAGTAACTCTTCTAATCTTAGTGTCGAGGGTATGAAACCCCGAAATACGTATTATGTGATTAGTTTTGAGATGACGCACAAGCTAGGTGACGGGCGTGTGGGTGTGCACCATATGAATTGAGACTATGTTGTTTCCATGGAACTATATAGTGGTCCTACTTTGTTGATATCCGTGTTTTCACCATGTGATAAAGTAGTTAACTGTCAATCATGCTAGATATCATATTTGGCCATTATGCTGATATTGTTTGGACCCATAGTGGTCGTTTCTTACTGTCATCTCACTGATTTCATTGATATTTTGAACTCAATCATATTCATGAATTCATATTATATCTCAGTTTCAGTTGTTATTTATTGATACATCATATCATTGTTGTCGAGCAAGTTTCCCGACATTGTGAGCCCGTAAGTGAGACTAGAGAGATTGATGACTGAGTGAAGGCGGGGGCCTGTTGTGAGGATATTGATATTATAGCACGTGAGTTGTCCATGCGATTCCAGATATTGATATTACGGCACGTGAGTTATCCGTGCAGTACGTGAGTTGTCAGTGCGGATATAGCGCTTGGGCTGAAAGGAGCCCCTCCAGGTGTCTGCACACCCCTAGTGAGCGTAGTCGACTATGAACAGGGATCGGGCTGCACGTTACAGTGGGTATTGTACATCGCTGAGTGATTGAGTGTATTGAGCATAGTGAGAGAGAATGCGAGACAGTTAGATTGGGTACTCTGAGAGTGTGAGTACATGAGCTCCTCATCGAGATGCATTGCATTTGACATGCGTACTTGAGATACATGCATAAAGATGCATTTCCTTCTGCTACCCAGTTTTGGGGACATTTATGATTTTACCAGTATCTTGACATGTAGGCATAGAGAAGTACTTTCCTCATGCTATGTGAAAATGAAACATCTTACTATTCGTTGAAAGGAGTTTTGGGAAAAATCACAATTTTCAAACTCATTCGTATTTTGGCTTTATGGGTAAAAGATTTGGGTTTTCACTGAGATACTTGAAAAGAAATGCCTATTTTTCTGGAAATGTGAACAAATCGAGCCTTTTATTTCTGAGATACTCTTTTATTACTTGTACTATGCTGTTATGTTGAGCTGTGGAATATTGGTGTTGGACCCGACCTTCGTGTTAACTCGTCACTACTTTCAACCTAAGGTTAGGTTTGTTACTTATTGAGTACATGGGGTCGGTTGTACTCATACTAAACTTCTGTACCTTACGTGTAGATGTTGGCTGATGTTGTTGCTATGTTCGATGGGATCTGGATGGAAGGCCCGGCTGTAGCTGCCTCTTGTTCGTGGTAGCTTTAGATCTGTAAAACTATGTTTATGTACTATTCAAATAGACTATGTATTTATTTCATTTCCGCTTTGTAAACTCTATTCTTAGAAGCTCATGATTTGTACTACCAGTTCTTGGAAAATGTATAAGATTCAGATAATTTCTTTGATTAATGGTCCTGTTAAATATTATTGTAATTGGATAGTTATTAGTTGGCTTACCTAGCGGGTTGGGTTAGTTGTCATCACGACTAGTGGATTTTGGGTCGTGACGAGGATGTTTTTCCCTGCGTGTTCGGGCAGGCTATTATCGTCGCCTTGCGGAAGGATGTTCTTTTATTCTAGCTCAGTATCTGTATTTTCTATGGTTTTTAGACTGTGCACGAATTGCTACGATGTCTATGCATTGTTATCGCACAGTGTTGGTGTAATGGTGGGGTATTTGTTTATGTGTCGATGCAGTGTATGACTTAAAAGGAGGATTTCTCAGTACATGATTTAGAGGTTTGGCGTTTATTTACAGCAAAGGAAAGGCAATCGGACTATGAATGTTCAGGTTTGGGTTGATGGAGTAACGAGACTTGGTATTTTCGAGCGTGGTGGAATTTTCATCTGTGATGTGGTGTCGTTGTCCTTGTTTGAATGTATTAAGTTCGTCGGTATTATGGTCTTCTTCAATTTGCCTTTGGGCAGGGTATTGTGAAAGGACACTGGGGAAGCGGTCGTTAGAGATAGCGGTGTGCAGCGGTTCAGAATCGAATCGGTATTTCTAATGTTGATGGCTCGAGAAAGATGATCCTCTAGGAGGTTTAGAGTTGGTATTAATTCACTGGTTCCGGTGCTACAGGTATGGATTTGATTTGAGGCAACATTTGGGCAGTGAAGAATGAGGAAGGACATGGCGGGAGGTGTCTCGCAGTGGTTGAATTACTAGCAGGTCAAGTATAAAAAGCAGAGGTCGAGCAGTTACTTAAATAAGATGGTTTAGACGAAGTGGGAGTGACAGAGTAGCATATGGATTATGTGGTAGGATAGCCACATGACTTGAGAAAAGTTTAGAGTGATTTGGGAGTCATGGTGGACAGTGACTAGGTCTACAAACTTAATTTGGAATGTTGGCTACTATACTGAGGAAGATTGGATACGATAGAAAGAAGTTTGCTTGATATGAAGAGGAATGCAACATGACTTCGGATTGGAATGTATTGTCGCACTTTTAGTTGATGTCAATGGGGAGTGAACGGACTTATACAGCTGGTGAATGAGTACGGGCTTAGAAGGTTTTACTGATTTCGTAGTAATTGTACCCAGTGCAGCGTCGTTGGAAGATGTCGGCAAGGAATTTCAATATGTGGGTTATCTCCTATGAGCAGGTTAGCGGTTGCGTGGTGTTGATGAAGCTTCTACCAAGAATTCTACTGGTTATCCGGTAAGAGGTCGAATATGTGAATGTGGCTAGTGATTCAGAATATTCATGAAATGTTTAATAGAAAGATTTCGAGAAATTTGGCGAGTTGATTGTGCGAGATTATGGTAATTGGGAAGGAGGAATCTTGGTGGGTTCCAGGGTTATGAAATTGTAGCTTCAAGCTAAGTAGGGGAGCCCCACCGTCTATGGTTGGATCACGTGGTTATCTACTTATGCGGTCTCTGGTCATCGGTGTATTGGTGGGTTATTATGACTAAGCAAAGAAAAACATTAGTGGTAATTAGAGCAAAGATTTGAGGAATGTGTGCTATACTTGGCCTTATCGATTCATGTTCAGGCTTTGGGAAGACTCAGAGTTTTTACTTCTGGTGGGTGTAATATACAAGGGAAAAGAATTCAGTCGGGTGCTTCTTTGATAGGGCGTTCTCGTGCGAACATCGCACTAGAGTTTGGCTTATATTCGGGACCAAGCCAGAGTGGGTGAGTCTCAACTGTGGTCCTAGTGGGTTCAAGAATTTAAGTGCAGTGCCTAAGGACTTGGAATGTTCTATGTTATCATTGGGTATGCAGTGTAGTATTGGAGGAAAGGAGGAAGTAGTTTCGGATTCGTGGCAGTTAGAGATGCTATTGTACGCGTACGGAGAATATGAGATGATTCATGAGTAATAAGACAATTTGGTCTCGTGATGCGGGTCACTCGGGACGAGTGCGGATTTGGTTCGTTACGTTTGAATGGAGTTATTATTATTTTTAAGGCATGTCGAGAATAAATTGGAAGAAGTTGGGTCGATTAGTAATGGTTGAATCAGGATGATCATGGCAGCGATCAGTTTCTCCAGCATGAAGTTATACATGTATTTTGTGGTTGTACACTTGGGCTTGAGCGCCACCACAACTTGGTTGATTTGGGAGGTATTTGATTCGAATGGCTTTATTGTGCAAATGGATTTCGGAAGATTTATGGCGGCTTAGATCATGACTCGAGGTTTGTATTTTCTATGGTTTTAGAATTCAGTTGCATGTTGTGTTGGTTCTTCTGAAATGAGCTGAGTGAAAAGTTTTATAGCTAAGGAAGTGTTTATTTTACTAGTAGTTCAGGAGTTATGATGAGTTCTGGTAATCTCGTATAGCGGCATGATAGGTGCAGTGAGCGGCATGGGGATTTAAAGTTGAGAATAAAGGTTGCGGTTCAGTGCTTACAAGAATATCACGGGCTCGAATAGGCAGGGGTGAAATTCAAATGTTCAAAGTAAGCTGGCATTTTCTTTAGTGTCACCTGAGAATGGTGTTTTGTGGAAGAGGCTTGAATATGCAGATCTTGCTACCTGAGCGGAAGGTCGTGGGAGCGTTCCCCACGAGGAGATTTGTATAAGTGTGACATGCTAGTCACTTGATTGTTAAGGATTGAAACCAAGTATTGAGGTGATGGTAATATCGCAAATGCAAGAGTTTATGCTTGAGAGGCATTCTATTCCTTGGGTTATGGACCGTGTAAGTTTCTTCAGGATTTGACATATGTTCTTATGTTTCATGGGAAGAGATTATTGTAGATCCTTGAAAGGTTATCAGCTAGTATGCTATGATCAGAATCGGCCTGAGGTCCGTTGATGGGTCTAAATGTGGATGTGTGCTCTACACCATGCCGGGTGTGTTCATTCAGCATAGCATTTCTTGTGGAGGAATCTTCGGGCATTGGATGTTATTTTCGTCAGCTATTTCATGTAATACTCTATTATGCCATATGGGTTGTGAGAAGGCTTGATTATTCGCACGTGTGTTGAGGTCCCACGTAGCTGTGGTGTTATGTGAGCAAGATGGCACACGAGATGCAGATCATATATCGCACCTTAGTTGTGCTTGAGTTTCGTAGCGTATGGCGCTACCCGTCTCCCCAGGATTTGTATTATGCACTTGGCGTGCTTGTCGTTGCTATTCAGAGATTCCGTAAGTATAAGCATTACGGCTTGATGTGTGTTTTCTTTGATTGTTATGTGCGGATCGGGTGGCACGCTGCCACGGGTATATAGTTTGGATCGGATGGCACGCCGCCACGGGTATGTTGTGTGGATCGGGTTGCACGCCGCAACAGTGTCACATTGGATCGGGTTGTGTGCCGCAACAGCATCATATTAGATCGGGTTGCACATCGCAACAGTGTATGTGCAACAGTGTCACATTGGATCGGGTTGTGCGCCGCAACAGCATCACATTAGATCGGGTTGCACACCGTAACAGTGTCACATTGGATCGGGTTGCACGCTGCAATAGTGAGATGTTGAGCATGGTTCCTTACACTTATTTTGTGTTCCTTGTTTTCATCCCTGAAATAGGTTCATAACGCCTGTTTGGCCGTTTTATTCGTTATGCAGGCTGGGTAATTCCCCATCAGAGTTCGTTCTTCCTTATGAGTTATATTAGAGTTTGTAGCTTGTTGGCGCATTGTTAGTGTTATATGATATTTTGGCAGTGTTTGAGATTGCTATCGCCGGAACAACTTGTACTGGGTGAGACAGGGTGATTTGACCCAAAATCGGTGCAATCGGATTTATATAAGGCATATTAAAGAGCAAATATCATTATTTAGTTCAGAATGAGCTAATGGTTCTTGTCAGGAGGAGGGACTCAATGATTTGTTGATTCGGCAGGTGGTTATGAATTTCTACACATCTCTTCCGTTGTGGCAGTATTATGAGAGTTGGAACAAGACTTACATGAGTCATGGGCCGTGTTGTGGGCATCGAATTCATGAATTTCAGTTATTGTTGTTAGAGCATGTTATTAGGATCATGTGAATTTTGCGGTGCTTGGTATGATTCTAGCTCAAGTACCCGATGATGTTTGGGTATAGGGTGTAGTGATTGATACGGTGTCCGTATGTTGGAATCAGGCATTATTGAGAAATTCAGAGGTTGGGATTTGGTTCTAAGGCTTATTGACTAAATAAAAGGAAGGGCCTTCAGTTCGGCTCTAGCTGAGGTGCCAAACTGGGTTATGATGGCACGGGTCGGTGCACGAGGTGTTGAAAAGTGATTTCAGAAAACTCCGGAGCAGTTCTTAGCACATTCGAGGATGAACGTATGTTTAAGTGGGGGAGAATTTAACGACCCGATCGGTCGTTTTGAGTTCTAGCACGTCATTCGGCAGTTTGAGGCCTTGAGTAGCTTCACTTAAGGTATTATGACTTGTGCGTTTGGTCGGAATCGAATTTTTGGGAAGTTCGGAATTGATTTGCAAAGAAAATTCTAAATTCGGAAGCTTTAAGTTGGAGAATTAACTAAGGTTTGGATTTTTAGTAAATGACCTCGGAATCAGATTTGAAGGTTCCAATAGATTCGTATGATGATTTTGGACTTGGGCGTATGTTCGGGTCGAGTATCGGGTGGACCGGGAGTATTTCGGCACTTATCACGAAAGGTTAGTATTTTGAAGGTTTAATAATTTCCTAAGTTTGGGTTGTTTTGATGTTATCGATGTCCGTTTGGGATTTTGAGCCTATGAATATTTCTATATGGTGATTTTGGTCTTAGGAGCATGTCCGGATATTGATTTGGAGGTCCGTAGGTCATTCCGGCGTCAATTGACAAAAGTTGGAAATTTGATGATTTTTGGAAAGTTTGACCGATAGTGGACTTTTTGATATCGGGGTCAGATTCCGATTCCGGAAGTGGGAGTAGGTCCGTAATATCAATTATGACCTATGTGCAAAATTTGAGGTCAATCGGACTTGATTTGGTAGGTTTCGGCGTCGAATGTAGAAGTTTGAAGTTCTAAAGTTCATTAGGCTTGAATTGGGGTGCGATTCGTGGTCTCGATGTTGTTCTATGTGATTTGAGGCCCCGAACAGGTTTGTGTTATGTATTGGGACTGGTTGGTGTGATTGGACGGGGTCTCGAGGGCCTTGGATGTGTTTCTGGGTGGTTTCGGACCAATTTTTGTTGTTTTGGTTATTGTTGTTGTTGTTGTTGCTGGTTCTGCTTTTGTCCTTCGTGAACGCGAAGGGAGTCCCACATTCGCGAAGAAGGATTATCGGGCTGCTGATTTTACTCATCGCGCACGTGACATAGAGGTTGCAAACGCGGAGAAGGTCCTGGGGAACCTACGCGAACGCAAGAGGGCGATCGCGAACACGAAGAAGGAAATGGGGGAGTTGGGCCTCGAGCAGTTTGGCCTTTGCGAACGCGGCTCGTGGACCATGAACGCGAAAAGGCAGGGGTCTGAGGCTTCGCGAACGCGACGAGGAGGTCGCGAACGCATAGAGGAATTTTGGGGCAGTGGCATTTGGCCTTCGCGAACGCAAAGAAGGGGCGGACTGGCAGTGTATAAGTTGCAAAGACGAGATTTTACTCATTTTTATCTCAAATCCTCCATGGATGCCGAGCATGGGGTAATTTTGGAGGAGTTTTTTTCATCACCCATCACTAGGTAAGTGGTTTCTTCATATTGTGAGTTGAATACAAAGTTTATATATGGATTTAAATATGATAATTTGTAGAAATTTGAGATTTTGAAGGAAAACCTAGAAATTAGTATTTTTGAATTTTGACCACGAAATTGGACATAGAATTGGGAATAAATCATATATTTGAGTTCGTAGTGTTATGGGTAATGATTATTTTCGGAATTCGGGCACGTGGGCCCGAGGGTGACTTTATCAATTTTTCGAGCGGAGTTAAAAATTATTATAAATTGATTTATTATGAGTATTAGAGTATATGTTCATGGAATTTAGCATTTATTTACTAGTTTTTGGAGCGACGGGCGCTGGTTTGAGTTGTTAGAAAAGCTTTGGAGCCGGTTATGGAACTTCGGAGCAAGGTAAGTCTTTTTTCTAACCTTATAAGAGGGAATTAACCTCATAGGTGAATTGATTTAATATGTGCTTCTATTTGTGGGGGCTGCGTACGCACGAGGTGACGAGACTCCGTACGTAGCTACTAATTATGCTTGTGTCCGGGTAGTCTAGGATCCAAATCATGTTATACCTGTGATATTTGTATCCTACTTGTTAATTTAATTGCTTAAATCATATTGGAATTTGATAAAGGAATTGTAAAAGGTTAAACTTTATTTACTTGAGTTTTGGATGGATCACTTGACCGTTAATGAGAATTTGTGTTTCTTTGAATATTAGCCTCTTAATAATCTTGAATCAGTTATTTATAAAGTATTTTCTCTTCTAGTGGAGCGGGCCGAATGCCTCGGTAGCATATACATGCATCTATGGTTCGTGCCGTTCAACCCTCGACAGTGCACAGTTTATATATTTGTATGTTGGATCGGGCCGTATGACCTCGGCATAATTCGTGCGTAATAGTTGATATTGTTTCATTGGCTTGAGAGATTAATTTGTTAAATGATGGAAATTAATTTGGGATTTACTATTAGTGAAAGAATTGTTTATTTATTTCTTGTTGCTGAGTTTTCAGCTGTATTTACATAATACATGCTTAATTATAATTTCGGTATTTTATTGTTAGCCCATAGTAAGTGTCGAAGTCGACCCCTCGTCAGTACTTCTTCGAGGTTAGACTAGATACTTACTGGGTACACGTTGTTTTACGTACTCATACTACACTTGCTACATATTTTGTGCAGGTACATATATGTCTAGTGGTCTTGTGGGCGTAGAAGCGCGGCTATTGCGGGGACTTAGGTGAGCTGCACCCCATATTACGAGTCCGCAGCACACAGAGTCTCCATCAGAGTTATTTGCATTCTCCTGTCTAATTTTTATTCCACACAGATATTGTGTTTTATCATATTTCCTAGTTGATCCTCATGCACTTGTGACACCGAATTTTGGGGGTTCCTACTGGATGTTTAGTATGGTAGTTCACGTAATAATCATTGTTTCACCCTGTAAATTCATACTAATTAATTAATGAAAACTTTGATTTCAAAAGGAATAAAAATGAGTAATTAAGTGGATCAATCATTGTTGGCTTGCCTAACGGCGGCGTTAGGCGCCATCACAACCTATAGTGGATTTTGGGTCGTGACATTGCTATTGTACCGTCTATAGATAATTTTCTACCGGGGGGTAATATTTATCCATAACGGAGTACCGAAAGGATAAGTTTTTTGAGGAGGCTTATTTCCAATAAAGTACTAAATAGATAAACATATTTACGGTGGAGTCTTATATGGATAAACTTTTTCAGGAAGCTTATTTACAATGGAGTACTAACTGAACATCCATAATATAATATATTTATAACAAGACTCTAATTAAACAGTTTAACTATATTTCTAGTGCATCCCTATTCCAACTGTTGACTAAATTATTTTAATAAGTCACAAATGGAAGGAAATCTCCACTTATCTTTAGGATAGAGATACCACCTTAGAACTTTGGTGTTTCGTTTTTTCACGTTTTCAATTGCTTTGAATTCTTTCATAGCCTTTTATCTATTTTTGTACTCTTAAGTATGTAAACGTTATATTTTTTTTAAAAGAAAGAGGAAATGAATGTTGGAATTCACATGAAATATGCTTTAACGCTCAACTCAGAACTACTCATTTTCTTCACGGAAGGAAAAATAATTTTTCTTCTCATGCACAAAAATACCATAATATGTACGTTAAACATAAGAGAAATTATTCCTCCATCCATTACAATTTACGAGTTACTTTTTGTAAAAGAAAAATAAAAGAGAGGATATTTTATATATTTAAAATCAAATTAACTTTTAAAATTCTTATTTTACTCTTATTATTGAGATGATTTATAAGTTATTTAATATCACAAATTTAAGTTTTTTTCTTTTTACATAATATTACATGATTGGAATGGAGTATAAAAGTACAATTAGGTAGTTGTAGTATCTATATCTATATCTGTATATTATTAAAAGGAAGTAAGTCTAGCCTAGGATTATAACAAGTGGCAGCGTAGGAGAATGCCATGTGTTAGTTTTTAGGACAAAACTTAGTTAATTAGTTAATAATTAGTTATTAATTTTAAATTTTAAATTAAAATATTTAAATATCTATTATTTGAAGTAGGGGTAGTTATTTACTCAATTCAAATAAGTAATTAATAATTAGGAATTTACCATTAGAAATAAAACTTCCTGTGGCTGCGTAAGAACCTATAAATAAGGAGCACATCCCACGAACTCCCAAGTCCCACCCCCCAAAATGTGATCTGCTTCCCCTCCTTTTTTTTATCCCTGAAATTCCTTAATACATTAACTAAGTATCATTCTAAAATATATTACAGATTTTTTACATAAACTTTTTGAATTTAAAAATAAATTTTAGCTATACTTTTTTAATTAAAGATAGTTACAACTTCTATTCACGTTTTAGGATTATCCATATATCATCCAACCTAAACTCAAATTTAACTGCTATTGTATTTATCTAATTATCTTCGTTACTCAAGTATCTAAAAGAAAAGAAAGATGCCTGAAGATGCGAAAATATGCTTTTTACCTTTACACGTAAGTAATTTTTACTTATATGTATTAAGTTGTTTATTTTATGTATTAAACTAGAAGTTTTAAAACTGCGTGTAATTTTGTCGGTTGTTTGGGAAGATGACACTTCAGTTTCTGGATACTTTTGTCTAGTTCCTTTGTTAATGCTTCTGTGTTTAAGTAGATTCAGGATGAAATAAGTTGCAGTCTATTGGAACATATGGACTTTGTTTTTGCAGTCTATAGATTTAGTATTTTTAATTTATGACATTTGAATCATACAAACTTTGTTTTTGCAGATGATCTATTACGTACCAAAGATCAACAAACACCACAATCTTCTGTACTTGAAGAAAATTATAGGCTTCTTTCTTATGTTTCTAGATAAGACCATTTATCAAGAATTTTTAGCAACATAAGGTTAGATGTTCATCTCAAAAAGAATCTCTTAATTAATCTTTGTTATTCTTCTAGCATCGGATTGAATTTTATAATTTAATTTGAAAATATTGTCCAGTATGCTTAGCACCATGATATTTAATTTTTGAATGTAGGAAAAATAAACTTACAACTAAAAGATATCCTTGGTAAGTTGGTAACCTATATAGATTGTTCCTTTTAGATTATTAGGTGAGGTACGTACGCTATTTACATACAAATAATTTCAAATATAGGAGTCTTTCCATTAGAAGTTTATTTTTCTTCTTGATATTATTTAAAATATACATATATGGAGTAATCTCTTTGTTGTAGCAAAAGGGATTGTGTCACGACCTAAAATCCATTAAGGTCGTGATGGCGCCGGACACCACTGTCAGGCAAGCCAACCATAATTTGAATAACTTAATTACCCATTTTTAGTATTTTTGAAATAAAAATTTCTTCAATGACATAATAAAGATAAAACTCATAGAGTAAATGATAAATATTTTTAGCAACTAAATTTCTAAATAATTCACAACCATTCCCAAAACCTGGTGTCACAAGTGCATGAGTATTTACTAGGGAATTAAAAATAAAATACAGCATCTAGCTAGAATACAAATTTAGACAGAAAATTATAATATCTCTGAAGGAGACTCTGTTGGCTGCGGATCGTAATACAGAATGCAGCTCACCTATGTTCCCACAATTATTAACCACACCTCTACGCCCACAAGGCCGCTATACATATATGTACTTGCACAATAAAATGTGCAGCAAGTGCAGCATGAGTACGAAAATAACGTGTACCCAGTAAGTATCAATCCTAATCTCGAAGTGGTAGAGATGAGATAGCCAACTTTGACACTCACTATGGGTCAATAATAATAATTAAAATAAATTATAATTATTCAAATCAGCATGATTCACAGAGTTAACAATAGTTTTATTCAATTAGCAGAAATAATAAAAATTCTTCAAATGCAACAATTTCTAATCTATTAATTAAATCATTCAATTTCAATAAAACTTACAATTTATCAAATAGCTTTACAAGTTGCAATTCAATTTCAATAAATATTCGATTTATCAATTAGTCTCATTTACAGGAATAACAATAATTCCTTAACAAGCAGGAATAATAATTCATTAAATTCCAATAATTTTTAATTTATCAATTAGCTTCACAAGCTACAATAAACTATTAAGGTATCGTGTGATTATTATTATTAAGCACAATTTCTGCCGAGGACGTACGGCCCGATCTAGAGTGTTGTGTACACTGCAGAGGGATGTGCGGCGCGATCCATAGATGCATCTATCCTACCGAGGCATTCGGCCTGCTCCACAAGAAAGGAGGATATTTTCTTATATACCTCCGGAAGGAGAGTATATTTTATTATAAGATAAATTCGGGAGGAAGAACAATTTTTTTTAATAATTAATTAATTTAAACAGAAAATCAAACATATGAATTTTCCATCCTTTAATATTTTTATCTAACAATTCACAACATATATATAAATATATCAAGTAATATTAATTAAACAAGGAATACAGTTTACACAAATAATTTATGCTTTGAGTTCTAAACTACCCGGACTTTAGCAATAATAGTAGCTACGCACGGACTCTCGTCACCTCGTGCGTACGTAGCCCCCACAATTAGCAACAATCATTCAATTTAATCCCTATGGGGTAATTTTCCCCTCACAATATTAGACAAGAGACTTACCTCGTCTCAAAGTCTACTTTCCGATTATCACGTTGCGTTGAATCCTCGATTCGACGCCAAAAATCCAAAACTATCCAAATATTATACAAAATAATTAATATATGCTAAATGATTTGAAATTTATCTATTAAATAAAATACCTTATCCAAAAAGGTAAAATTTCTAAAATTCACCCCGGGCTCACGTGCTCAGATTCTGGAAATATTCGGATAAAAATGTTACCCATAATCTCAAGAAGTTGAATATATAATTTCTACCCAATTCCATAACTATTTTCATGGTTAAAATCTCACATTTATAAAAATCTAGGTTTTTCATCTAATTTTTTGATTTCTAAGATTTACTAGTTATAATCTACCTATAATCTATGTATTTAACTCAAGGTGTATAGAATTAACTTACCTCCAAGTTGTTAGTTGAAATCCCCCTCTCAAAAGCTCTGAAATCGCCCGGAAATGGAGGGAAAATGGGCTCAAAATGTCTGAGCCACGGTTTTTAACCATTCTACCCAACAGTGATTTTCGCACCTGCGGAAGAGGTACCGCACATGCGGCTTTCGCACCTACGAAAATTCCTCGCAGGTGCGCATTTTCCCTCTTTTTCTGGTTCCGCACCTGCGGAAGAAGTGCTCGCTTCTGCGCAAGGCGCAGGTGCGCCCATTCCTTCACACCTGCGCATCCCTCCGCTTCTGCGCACAACACCTTCGCACCTGCGCGTTCGCAGGTGCGCCAAATTACTCTGCATCTGCGATGGCTGGGCAGGCTCCTCTCTTTCGCACCTGTGATTGGTGGCTCGCACCTGCGGCTGTCCAAGCGCATGTGCGATTATGACAGTAGCTGGGAGCTTCACTCCTTACTCAATTACCCAAAATTGGTCCGAGCCTCGTCTGGTTAACACTCGGGACCCCCGGGGCCCCACCCGAATATACCAACAGGTTTGAAATCATAACACAGACTCGCTGGAACTCTCGGAATGCGTAAACAACATCAAATCTAAGAATCATACCCTAAACTAAATTGATTCAAACTTAAGAATTTCAAGTTCTTCAATTTACTTCCAATGCGCCGAAATATACTTAAACTACTCGGAATGACACGAAAATTTGCGTGCAAGTCCTAAATCACTATACGGAACTATTCCTAAACTCGAAAGTCCAAACGGACTTTAATTACTCAAAATCCTACTCCAAACCAAAGTTAAAAAATTTTAAACTTTCAAATAGTTGATTTTTTTTACTATTACGCGCCAAAACGCTCCCGAGTTATCCAAAACCCGATTCGGACATACGCCCAAGTCCAAAATCATCATACGAACCTATTGGAACCGTCAAATCCCGATTTCTGGGTCGTTTTCTCAAAATGTTGACCGAAGTCAAACTTGTCCATTTAAAGCTAACTTAAGGAACCAAGTGTTCTGATTTCAACTCACACACTTCCAAATCCTGAACCAACCATTCCCGCAAGTCATAAATCATTAAAAACACATATGTGAAGTTTTATTTAGGGGAACGGGGTTCTAACAGTCAAAACGACCGGTTGAGTTGTTACATTCTCTCCCACTTAAATATACGTTCATCTTCGAACATGCTAAGGACTGTTCCGGAGTTGTCCAAAATCACAGTTTAACACTTCGAGCACCTACCCGTGCTACCACACCCAATTGAGCACATTAACTCAAGCCAATCTAAAAATTCTCCCCTTTATTTAGGAAAATAAGCCTTAGAGCCTAATTCTAACATCCAGAATTCTCCACCATGCATGTTTCCAACCTATGAATGTTGTATCAATCACTACACGATGCACCAATACAGGATTGCATACCTTTGTTGAATTTAGACCATGCACCGCATTATTCACATGACTATAATAACATCCTCCGATAACAATAGCCAAAATTTCACGAATCTGATGTTCACAACACACCTCATGATACATATAATTCCTGTTCCAACTCTTGAACTGCTTCCACGATGGAAGAAATGTGTAGAAATTCATAACCAACTGCTGAGTCAACAAATTATTGAGTTTCTCCTTCTGACAAGAACCATTGCCTCATTATGGACCAAATAATGGTATTTGATCTTTATTATACTTCATATAATCCGATCGTACTAATCCTGGATCCAATAACCTCGTCTCACTTAGTATAAGTTGCTCAGGTAATAAGTCACCTCAGACATGACAAAAAGTCTCATATGACTCCACAATGATCTAATAAGCTACGGACTCGATTACGATACATAAGGAAAACAGACTATGGAAAGGATTACTCAACTCACGTGACTAATTAAACAACTGAAAAAGTGTCATGAACCTTCCTCAGAAAATGGGACACAAAACACACAAAATAGAATATAGGGAACTGTACTCAACATCACACTGTTGCGGCGTGCAACCTGATCCGCACAAAAAGAATCTATAAAAAAAAAAACCTTACCGAGCTAAAATGCTCATTACTACAAAATATTCGAATATCGGACACAAGCACGCTCAGTGCATAATATCATCCCTGGAAGGACTGACAGCTCCATACGCTACAAAACTCAAGCACAACTAAGGTGCGATATATGATCTGGATCTCGAGAGCCAACCTACTCACATAACACCATCGATACGTGGAACCTCAACACATAAGAATTTTATCAAGCTGTTTCATAACTCACACGGTACAATATAGTATTACATGAAATAACCAACGACGAAACGACATCCAACATCCGAATACTCCTCCATAGGGAGATTTTATGCTGAAATGAACACATCTGGCCTGATATAGAGCCTGTATTCATATTTAAATCCATCCACAGACCTCAAGCCAATTCTGATCGCACCGTACTAGGATAATAACCTTTCAAGGATCCATAATAACCTTTTTTCACATAATACACAAGAATAGCCGTCATAATCGGAACAAACTTCCACAGTCCACAACCAAATGAACCGAGCGCCCTCCAGGCATAAATTCTCGAATCAGCGTCATTACCACAATCTTCATACTTGGTTTCAATCTTCATACAATCAAGTGACTACATGTCACTCTTACACAATCTTTCCGTGAGACACGCTCCCACGACCTTCCGCACCAGGTAACAAGTCTGCACATCCATGCTATCGGTTACACTAATAATGTAAAACATATCAAGAATCCACAAATCAATACACAAGGTCTCTTACACCTGACATCGACCTTAGATGATGCCAAAAACAATACCATCGTACTTTAAACATCTAAATCCCTTTCCTGCTAATCCGAGCTCATGACATCCTTGTCAATACCGAACCGAAATCTTAAATCCTCAACTTTTGAATCCCATGCTACTTAGTGCACTTACCCACGCCAATGCGCAGGAGTACAAGAATTCCATCATAACTCCCGAACCATTAATAAGGTAAACACTTCATCATATAGAAACCTTCTTCTTAACTCATTTCAAGAGAACCATTGCAACACGTGACTAAATTCCCATATCCGCAAAAATACCGGCCTCAAGTAGTGGTCTAAACCACCATAACTCTTCTGGGATCCCTCTACACATAACATATCATTATACTTGAATTCCTCCAAATAAAATCAATTACGGCGGCCTTCAAGCCTCGCACGTACCGCCACAAATCACATGCATAATTCAATGCGCTGAAGGAACTGATCATTGCCACCATTGTGCCGATTCAACCATTGTTAGTCGATCCGTCTTTTCTCAATTTACTCTCAACTTGCCCTAGAAATAATAATAGCTCTATTTATTACATCACGAACTCAAATCCGCACTCATCCCAATTGACCTTATTTCACGAGACCACGCTATTTCAAAACCCACTAATTATCTCATATCCCTTCCTGTGCGCACTTTTTACATCTTCAACTGGTACAACCATTCTAATACTTCTTTTATGAATTCGAAGTTATTTTCTTCCGTTTCTCTAATGCTACACCACAACCTGAAGATAACGCAGAGTACTCCAAGCCCCGTTTCATAATCTGCTGCAAAAGCTCGATACTCAACCATACTATAGACTTGAGATCCTTAGACACCACACTTTAAATTTTTGAATCCACTAGGACCGTTATTGAGAGTCACTTGCTCTGACTTGTTCCCATACATGATCAACTCCAAGGTCCTGCTAGCACATGGACACTTTATCAAGGAAACATCCGACTATTTCACTTTTCTGTGCATTACATCTACATGAAGCATAAACTCTGAGTCTTCCAAAAACCTGAATATGAATTAATAAGGCCAAATATTGCACACATTCTCCCAAATCCTTTGCTCAATTTACCACTGATATTTTCTTTTCTTAGTCGTGATGACCCACTAATACATCGATAACCAGAAACTGCACAAGTTGACACTACGCAATCCAATCATAGACGGTGGGGCTCTCCCACTTAGCTTGAAGCTACAATTATAAAAATTTTGGAATCCACCGAGATTCTTTCTTTATTGTTGACATGATCCTGCACATGCAACTCGCCAAATTTTCTCAAAATCCTTCTATTAACCTTTAATAGACAATCCGAACCACTAGCCACATTTACATATTAAATCTCTTACCGGGTAGCCAGTAAAATTCTCCGCAGAAGCTTCGTCAACACCACGCGACCGCTAACCTGCTTATAGGAGATAACCCACCTGTGGATATTATATGCTGACATATTCCAACGTCGTTGCACTGGGTGCAATTACTATGAAATCAGTAGATCATCCTAAGTCCGAGCTCATTCACCAGCTGCACCCGTCCGTTCACTCCTCATGGGAGTCAACTAGAGGTGCGACAATACATTCCAATCCAAAGTCATGTTGTATCCTTCTTTATATCAAGCAACTCTCTCCTGTCATACCAAATCTTCCTCAATACAGCAGCCAATATTCCAAGTTAAGCTCGTAGACATAGTCATTGTCCACCATGAATCCTAAATCACTTCAAACTTTTCTCAAGCCGTGTAGTTATCCTACCACGTAACCCATATGCTACTTTGCCACTCTCCCACTTTGGTCAAACCCTCTCCTTTAAGCAACTACTCGACTTCTGTTTTCTTACACTTGGCCTTCTTGGAACTTAACCACCACAAGACACCTTTCATATGTCCTTCCTCATCCTTCGCTGCCCAGTTGTTGCCTTACTAAAAATTTGTCTCTGTAGCACTTGAACCAATAGCTCGTTACCAGTTTTAAACCTTTCTGACGATCATCCTTCTCGAGACATCGATACTAGGAACGCTTCTTCGCTCCTGAATCACTGCACACCGTGATCTCTAAGGACTGCTTCCCCTATACAAATTCCTAACACCCCGTCGTGAAGGTGAGTTGAAGAAAACCATAATACTGGCGAACCTTAACGCATTTTACAAGGCGACGACACCACATCAAAATTGAGAACTCTACCACACTCGAAAATATCAAGCTTCGTTACTCCATCAACCCCAAACCTGAACATTCATAGTCTGATTGCCTTTTCTCCGCTGAATTTTAAACATGGAACCTCTGAATCATGTACTGAGAAAACCTTCTTTCAAGTCGTTTACTGCCTTGACACATAGACAGGCATTCTACCATTACATAAACACTATGCGATAACAATGCATGAATCGTCATGACAATCAATGCCAAATCTCAAAACCTTAGGTAGTATTGATACTGAACTGAAACAATAGAGCGGCCTTCCGCAAGGCGATGACAATAGCCCAATTAATTACACAGGGAGAAGCATCCCGCACTACATCTGTAGTACCATTAAAAATTTCCTCGATCCCCAATTTATAACAAGCGCTTCACGTCGCATAAGATTGAATAGGAAGGAAATGTAGGCAAAAGCCTCAAAGGAATGGAATCGCACGATGAGGAATCAAAAGGGAAGTATTCCTAACGGCCCTGTAGCCTCTCGAAGATAAGCACAGACGTCTCCGTACCGATCCGCAAGACTCTACTAGACTTGCTCATGACTCATGAGACCTACGTGAACCTAGTGCTTTGATACCATGTTGTCACGACCCAAAATCCATTAAGGTCATGATGGCGCCGGACACCACTGTCAGGCAAGCCAACCATAATTCGAATAACTTAGTTACCCATTTTTAGTATTTTTGAAATAAAAATTTCTTCAATGAAATAATAAAGATAAAACTCATAGAGTAAATGATAAATATTTTTAGCAACTAAATTTCTAAACAATTCACAACCATTCCCAAAATCTGGTGTCACAAGTGCATGAGCATTTACTAGGGAATTAAAAATAAAATACAGCATCTGTCTAGAATACAAATTTAGACAGAAAATTATAATATCTCTGAAGGAGACTCTGTTGGCTGCGGATCGTAATACAGAATGCAGCTCACCTATGTTCCCACAATTATTAACCACACCTCTGCGCCCACAAGGCCGCTATACATATATGTACTTGCACAATAAAATATGCAGCAAGTGCAGTATGAGTATGAAAATAATGTGTACCCAGTAAGTATCAAGCCTAATCTCGAAGTGGTAGAGATGAGATAGCCAACTTTGACACTCACTATGGGTCAATAATAATAATTGAAATAAATTATAATTATTCAAATCAGCATGATTCACAGAGTTAACAATAGTTTTATTCAATTAGCAAAAATAATAAAAATTCTTCAAATGCAACAATTTCTAATCTATTAATTAAATCATTCAATTTCAATAAAACTTCCAATTTATCAAATAGCTTTACAAGTTGCAATTCAATTTCAACAAATTTTTGATTTATCAATTAGTCTCATTTACAGGAATAACAATAATTCCTTAACAAGCAGGAATAATAATTCATTAAATTCCAATAATTTTTAATTTATCAATTAGCTTCACAAGCTGCAATAAACTGTTAAGGTATCGTATGATTATTATTATTAAGCACGATTTCTGCTAGGACGTACGGCTCGATCCAGAGTGTCATGTACACTGCCGAGGGACGTGCGGCGCGATCCATAGATGCATCTATCCTGCCGAGGCGTTCGGCTCGCTCCCCAAGAAAGGAGAATATTTTCTTATGTACCTCCGGAAGGAGAGTATATTTTATTATAAGATAAATTCGGGAGGAAGAACAATTTCTTTTAACAATTAATTAATTTAAACAGAAAATCAAACATATGAATTTTCCATCCTTTAATATTTTTATCTAACAATTCACAACATATATATAAATATATAAAATAATATTAATTAAACAAGGAATACAGTTTACACAAATAATTCATGCTTTGGGTCCTAAACTACTCGGACTTTAGCAATAATAGTAGTTACGCACGTCACCTCGTGCGTACGTAGCTCCCACAATTAGCAACAATCATTCAATTTAATCCCTATGGGGTAATTTCCCCCTCACAATATTAGACAAGAGACTTACCTCGTCTCAAAGTCCACTTTCCGACTACCACGTTGCGTTGAATCCTCGATTCGATGCCAAAAATCCAAAACTATTCAAATATTATACAAAATAATTAATATATGCTAAATGATTCAAAATTTATCTATTAAATAAATTACCTTATTCAAAATGGTAAAATTCCTAAAATTCACCCCGGGCCCACGTGCTCAGATTCTGGAAATATTTAGATGAAAACGTTACCCATAATCTCAAGAAGTTCAATATATAATTTCTACCCAATTCCATAACTATTTTCGTGGTTAAAATCTCACTTTTATAAAAATCTAGGTTTTTCGTCTAATTCTTTGATTTCTAAGATTTATTAGTTATAATCTACCTATAATCTATGTATTTAACTCAAGGTGTATAGAATTAACTTACCTCCAAGTTGTTAGTTGAAATCCCCCTCTCAAAAGCTCTGAAATCGCCCGGAAATGGAGGGAAAATGGGCTCAAAATGTGTGATCCCCGATTTTAACCATTCTGCCCAACAGTGATTTTAACACCTGCGGAAGAGGTACCGTACATGCGGCTTTTGCACCTGCGGAAATTCCTCGCAGGTGCGCATTTTCCCTCTTTTCCTGGTTCCGCACCGGCGGAAGAAGTGCTCGCTTCTGCTCAAGCGCAGGTGTGCTCATTCCTTCGCACCTGCGCATCCCTCTGCTTCTGCGCACAAGACCTTCGCACCTACGCGTTCGCACGTGCGCCAAATTAAGCCGCATCTGTGATGGCTGGGCAGGCTCCTCTCTTTCGCACCTGCGATTGGTGGCTCGCACCTGCGGCTGTCCAAGCGCAGGTGCGATTATGACAGTAGCTGGGAGCTTCAGTCCTTGCTCAATTACCCAAAATTGGTACAAGCCTCGTCCGATTAACACTCGGGACCCCCGGGGCCCCGCCCGAACATACCAACAGGTTTGAAATCATAACACGGACTCGCTGGAACTCTCGGAATACGTAAACAATATCAAATCTAAGAATCATACCCTAAACCAAATTGATTCAAACTTAAGAATTTCAAGTTCTTCAATTTACTTCCAATGCGCCGAAATATACTTAAATTACTCGGAATGACACGAAAATTTGCGTGCAAGTCTTAAATCACTATACGAAACTATTCCCATACTCGAAATTCTAAACGGCTTCAATTACTCAAAATTCTACTCCAAACCAAATTTAAAGAATTTTAAGCCTTCAAATAGTTGATTGTTTTACTATTACGCGTCAAAACGCTCCCGGGTTATCCAAAATACGATTCGGACATACGCCCAAGTCCAAAATTATCATACGAACCTATTGGAACAGTCAAATCTCAATTCCGGGATCGTTTTCTCAAAATGTTGACCGAAATCAAACTTATCCATTTAAAGCTAACTTAAGGAACCAAGTGTTCCGATTTTAACTCACATACTTCCAAATCCCGAACCAACTATCCCCGCAAGTCATAAATCATTAAAAACACATACGGAAAATTTTATTTAGGGGAACGGGGTTCTAACAGTTCAAACGACTGGTTGGGTCGTTACAGATTGTGTTCTGTTGAAGGAAACATACAAGGAAACGTGCATAAATTCAATGTATTTTTTCGGGTTATTTAACTGTCACGATCCGAAATTCTCACCTTCGGACCGTGATGGTGCCTGACATTTTACTTGCTAGGCAAGCCAACGCTAGAATAATATTATCTATTTTTAAAATAATTTTTAAATTTATTACTAACAAAGAACAATTGCGGAAGTAAATTCTGAAATATAGTGAATAATCCATAAAAATAACGGTGTCTAAATACCATCCCAGAATTGGTGTCACAAGTGCACGAGCTTCTAGAATAAATACAAATAAAGGTCTGAATAAAATAAAGCTGTCTGGAAACAAACACACAGCTAAATTAAAATAGACGTGGACTTCAAAACTGCGGACGTTGTGCAGTTATACCTCAAGTCTCCTCCGAGTAGCTGAAATCCGAGCAAGTCTATGGTACGTCGCTGGGACCAACTCCAAAATCTGCACAAGAAGTGCAGAGTGTAGTATCAGTACAACCGACCCCCATGTACTAGTAAGTGCTGAGCCTAACCTCGACAAAGTAGTAACGAGTCTAAGGCGGGTCACTTACATTAACCTGTACGCAATATTAGTAAAACAACAATAATATAAATAAATCAGGTAACTCATTTTTAATAGTTGAAGCCAACTCAGCAGTCATAATCAATTATTATTTCAATCAATTTCCGTTGCAGCGTGCAACCCATTTCCACAATATATTCATTTTCCAACCTCTCATATAATTATTTTATCAAGTATATATATAGACTTTTTAATAAGTCTGTTGCGGCGTGCAACCCGATCCCTCAATATATTCATTTCAATTAATTATATTGCGGTGTGCAACCCGATCCTATAATATATTCGTTTCAATCAATTATATTGCGGCGTGCAACCCGATCCTCCAATATATTCATTTCAATCAATTCTGTTGCGGCGTGCAAACCGATCCTTCAATATATTCATTTCAATCAATTCTGTTGCGGCGTGCAACCCGATCCTCCAATATATTCATTTACCAATTCTCATAGAAGAAATTACCCCAATAAATACAACAACTAATATAAAATTATAAGACAACAAGCACACAATAATTATGATTTAATTATGAAACAAACAATGACAAATAACAATTTATTATGAAAATCAGGGAGGAAATACGCAGTTTAATATTTAATATGCTAAATGTTAAGTAGAAATTAATGCACATAATTCAAATAAGCATGTAGCAATTATTACAAGAATTCAAGAATTAATATTTGACAAGGAATTATGAGTGAAACAATTAATATAATAATTCATTCATAATTTAAAATAATTTTTGATTTCAAATAATTATGCAAATAATTAATTCGACAACATACAGACACTCGTCACCTCGCCTATACGTCGTTCACATGCAATTCACATAATAAATAATTTAAGGGTTCTATTCCCTCAAGTCAAGGTTAACCACGACACTTACCTCGCTTTGCGAATTCCGATCAATTGCTCAACCACAGCTTTTTCTTTTAAATTTATCTCCAAAAGCTTCAAATCTATTCACAAATAATTCGATATATTCAATACGAATCATAGGAATTAATTCCATATGAATTTACTAATATTTTGGATAAAAATCCAAAATTTATTAAAATAATTAATAGTGGGACCCACGTCTCAAATCTCGAAAAAACTTATGAAATCCGAACATCCGTTCTGATACGAATCCAACCATACAAAATTTATCAAATTCCGATGTCAAATGGACCTTCAAATCTTAAATTTTTATTTTTGGAAGATTTTATAAAAATCTGATTTTTCTTCCATAAATTCACGGATTCATGATATAAATGAGTATGGAATCATAAAATATAATCAATATAGGATAAGGAACACTTACCCCCAATGTTTTCCCGTAAAAATCTCCCAAAATCGCCTTACCCGAGCTCAAAAATAGAAGAGGGTTGAAAATGGGACGAATCCCATTTTCCAGAACTTAAGTTCTGTTTCTGGGATTTTTACCCTTCGCGAACGCGGTCAGTGCCTCGCGTTCGCGAATCACAAAATTTGTGCTGCCCAATTTTTACTCTTCGTGAACACGAAGCATGCCTGGCTTGGCCTTCGCGAACGCGAGCTGCCTTCGTGAACGCGAAGGCAATTTCCTGGTTAGCCTCTTTTCCTTCGCGAACGCGAAGCTTTGCACCTCAAGCCTTCGCGAACGCGTTCACTCTATCATGAACGCGAAGCACAAAACGTGACAGCCCCAATTTTCTCTTCGTGTTCGTGAGAGTACCTTCGCGATCGCAAAGAAGAACACACCAGAAGCCTGAAGTCTGCAGAAAATCAGATTTCCTAAGTCCGAAATCATCCCGTAGCCCATCCGAAACTCACCCGAGCCCTCGAGGCTCCAAACTAAACATGCACACAAGTCCTAAAACATCATACAAACTTGCTCGGGTGATCAAATCGCCAAAATAACATCTAGAACTACGAATCGGATGCCAAATCAAAGGAAATTTTCAAGAAAACTTTAAAACTTATATTTTAACAGTCGGACGTCCGAATCACGTCAAATCAACTCCGATTCTCACCAAATTTGGCAGACAAGTCATAAATATTATTGTGGACCTTTACTGGACTCCGAAACCAAAATACGGACCCGGAGTCAATAAATCCAACATCAGTAATTTCTTAAAAAATCATTAAGCTTTCAAGCTTTTAAGTTTTTATCAAAATTCCATATCTCGGGCTAGGGACCTCAGAATTCGATTCGGGACATATGATCAAGTTTCAAAATTACGATACGGACCTACCAAAATTGTCAAAACACTGATCCGGGTCCGTTTGCTCAAAATGTTGACCAAAGTCAACTCAGTTGAGTTTTAAAGCTCTATTTCACATTTTAATCCATTTTTCACATAAAACCTTTCCGAAAATTGTACGGACTACGCACGCAAGTCGAAAAATGATAAATGGTACTTTTCGAGGTCTTAGAACACAAAATTACTTATTATGTTTAGAGATTATATTTTGGGTCATCACATTAGGTATATTAGTGTTGTACAAAATAGTCTATCAGAAATAGTTTCTTTATCATACAAAGGTAGGGGTAAGATTTGCGTACATCTTACTATCTCCAGACTTCATTTGTGGGATTACATCGGCCATGTTATTGTTGTTATTGTTTTAGTATTACAATGCTTAAGATATTGGTTAATAGTAATACATTATTACCTTCCTAAAATAAATATTAGATTTGAGGGTTGTTATAGTTAGCTTTTGAATTAGTATGGTCAATTTTTAATTTATGTGATTGGAGTTATTTTATTTATAGTAAGATGATGGATAGCGGTGGTGGCTTTATAATGCATTAGCTTGTACAAGAAGCTTTTGAAATGCAGAAAATGCAAAAAGTCATCAAGAAGATTTCATTCTTCTTTTATATTTTTCTACAATTAGTTGAACAAATTTAGTGGCGGCATTAACCATAATAGAATAAAAGTTCATATAATATGTATTTGTTTAATCCGATTGAACACTTGCTTGGCGATATACTTACGACCAAGTAAGTTATCTCGGTTGCCCTTCTCACGTGAAGAATATACACAATCTTTTTTAATTGGGTTTTGCCTTAAATACTTTGAAATGTGCACAACTATATTGTATACATGCAGAGTACGGTTACAGTGACTATTTTAACGTCTATTGTGGCTTTTATGCAAAGGTACATTCTCTTTCTTTTTTCTTTGATTTCTTTAAAAATTCTGTAATGACCCAACCAGTCATTTTAACTTTTAAAATCTCGTTCCCTAAAATAAAATTCCCCGAATGTGCTTTTATTGATTTATGACTTGCGGGGATGGTTGGTTCGGAATTTGAAAGTGTTCAGGTTGAAATCGGAACACTTGGTTCCTTAAGTTAGCCTTAAAAGATCAAGTTTGACTTTGGTCAATATTTTGAGCAAACGGACTCGGATTAGTATTTGATAATTTCGATAGGTCCGTATCGTGATTTGGGACTTGGGCGTATGTCCGGAATCAAATTCCGAGGTCCCTAGCCCGAGATATAGAATTTTGATGAAAAGAATTAAAATATTTAAGTTCAAATAGTGACCGGATCTCGAATTATGTGGAAACGACCCCGTAATAGAGTTTTAATGATTCCAACAGCTCCGTATGGTAATTTTGGACTTAGGAGCGTGATCAAAATTTTATTTGGAAGTCCGTAGTAAAATTAGGCTTGAAATGACTAAAATAAGAATTTAAGTTTGAAAGTTTGACCGGGGAGTTGACTTTTTGATATCGGGGTCGGATTCCGATTTCGGAAGTTGGAGCAGGTCCGAAATGTCAATTATGACTTGTGTGTAAAACTTTGAGGTCAATCGGACTTGATTTGATAGGTTTCGGCATCGGATGTGGGAGTTAGAAGTTCAATAGTTTATTAGGCTTGAATCGATGAGCAATTCATGGTTTTGATATTGTTTGATACGATTTGAGGCCTCGAGCGAGTTTGTGTTGTGTTTTGGGATAGGTTGGTATAATTAGACGGGATCCTGGGGGTCCCGGGGGCCTCGAATGTGTTTTGGGGTGGTTTCAGATCGAATTTGGATGAAAAGCTGCTGCTGGTTTGCTGGTTCTAGTTTTGTTCTTCGCGAACGCGAAGGGAGTCCCGCGTCCGTGAAGAAGGAAAATGGTGGCTGCTATCTTGTGCTTCGCGAACGCGATCAGTGGGTCGCGAACGCGAAGAGGAGTTTTGAGGCTGCTGGGTTTTGGACTTCGCGAACGCGAGGTGTAGTTCGCGAACGCGGAGGGATTGACTGAGAAAACTATGAGAACGCGAAGGGTCAATCGCGAACGCGTAGAAGAAAGGAGGAGACGGGCCTAAGGCTATTTGGTCTACGCAAACGCGATGGCTTGAACACGAACGCGATGCCTTGCATGGACAGGCCTTCGCGAACACGACACAGGTCACGCGAACACGAAGGGGGAATACTAGGGCAGGAACATTTTGCCTTCGCGAATGCGAAGAAGAACGGTTCTGGGCAGTGTTCTGTTAAAGACGGGGGTTGGATTCATTTCCACTCTATTTCTTCATGGGAGCCGATTTTGGGAACGATTTTTGAGCACCTTTTCCACCATCAACCATGAGATAAGTGATTCCTACTAGTTGTGAGTTAAATACAAGGTCTATACATGGATTTAGACATGAAAATTTGTAAAAAAAATTGGAGTTTTGAAGAAAAACCTAGAAATTGGTATTTTTGATTTTTTACTACGAAAATGGTTATGGAATCGGATATAAATGATATATTTGAATTCTTGAGATTATGGGTAACGATTTCCTCCGAAAATTTCCGAAATCCGGGCACGTGGGCCCGGGGTGAATTTTAAGATTATTACCATTTTGGGTTGGGTATCTCAGTAGGTCCGTATCGAATTATGAGACCTGGGCATATGCCCGAAATCGAATTCGGAGGTCCCTAACTCAAGTTATGAATTTTTGATGAAAATTAAAAGTCTGAAAATTTATTTGTTTTTAAGAATTGATTGATGTTTGGCATTGTTAGTACCGGGTCCGTATTTTGGTTCCGGAGCCCGGTACAAATTCATTATGATATTTAAGACATGTCTGTAAAATTTGGTGAGAAATGGAGTTGATTTGACATGATTCGGACGTCCAGTTGAGAAATTAAAAGTTCTAAAGTGTTCTTGAGAATTTTATTTGATTTGGTGCTAAATTTAGAGTTCTAGGTGTTATTTTGGTGATTTGATCGCGCGAGCAGGTCCGTATGATGTTTTAGACTTGCGTGCGTGTTTGGTTTGGAGCCCCGAGGGCTCGGGTGCCATTCGGGCGACGCGCGAGTTGAGTTCAAACCTCAACAAGGCTGCTGGTGCACCAAATCTGGTGTGCCCGCACCTGCGAGCCTTTGGTCGCAGGTGCGAGCGAAAGCCCCGCAGATGCGACCCAGGCCTGGACTTCATTTTTTCACAGATGCAGACTTTTCTCAGTAGGAGCGGGACCGCAGAAGCGGAACCCTGTCCGCAGGTGCAGTCCTAGTTGGCCCAGCCCTTTTCCGCAGAAGCGCACACCGCGTCCGCTGGGCAGTGAGTATTTAATTCGAACTCCAGCCATTTTTCTTCTCGTTTTCAAAAGGATAGGAGGCCTAGGGCGATTTTTCAAAGACATTTTCTTCCCCAAATCATAGGTAAGTGTACCTTAACTCGTTTCTTTCAATTACCCATTATATTTCTTGAATTTTCAACCTAAAATCTAGAGTTTTCATGGTAGAATTAGGGGTTAGGGTAGAAAAATAGGGATTTCGAGAATTTGGGGATTTAGACCTCAATTTGAGGTCGGATTCCAAAACTAATTACATATTCGGGCTCGGGGGTGAATGGGTAAAAGGATTTTGGTCCGAACCTCGGGTTTTGACCAAGCGGGCTCGGGGTCGATTTTTTGACTTTTTGGAGGAAAATTTGGGAAATTTAATTTATGCAATATAATTGATTCCTTTAGCAATATTTGATATTATTGAGTCATTTTGAATAGATACGAGTGGTTTGGAGGTGAATTCCAAAGGAAAAGTTGTGATTGAGAATTAAGTGGCCTTCGGAGCGAGGTAAGTGTTGTGTCTAACCCGGACTTGAGGGAATTAGGAACCTTAGATTATTTGCTAAGTGAAATTCATATGAGCGGCGTATATGTGAGGTGACGAGTACCTATGCGCCGCCAATTTACCTGTTTTTCCATGTTTCTCTGTTTTTTCTGATATTGTCTCATTCCTATACCAAATTGCTACGTGTTATACTAGTGTTATTCAAATTATCGTTTTTATCATGTTTACGGAATTTTCTGGTGATAATTGAGTTTTTATTTCAAAGTTAAGATTGATATTATGGAACCAAATATTGAAGTAAGGTTTATAATTCTTATTCTCTCTCCCTGTTGTTATTTATGCATTGCATTATGGTAAGGGAGAGTGTTAATGCACGAAGGGTGATGCTGTGCCGTATTGTGAGTGTTAATGCATGAAGGGTGATGTCGTGCCGTATTTTGAGTATTAATGCACGAAGGGTGATGCCGTGCCGTGCCATATTGTGAGTGTTAATGCATGAAGGGTGATGCCGTGCCATATTGTGAGTATTAATGCACGAAGAGTGATGCCGTGCCATATTGTGCGGATGTCGTTCCATGATATGAGAGTAAAAGTACGAAGGGTGATGTCATGCCGTTTCTATTAATTTTATGGTGAGATTGAGAGTAAAAGAACGAAGGGTGATGCCGTGCATTCTTCTTTACTGTATTCACTATTCCCGTTGATTCATGGTATATTGACTGCTCCGGTGATCATTCTGTTGTAATTCTTTATCTTGTATTCCCCTCGGTATATCTCCCCTCCCGACATTTCCTGTTTAGTTCTTCGTTCCTGTTATTTGCGTATACACTGTTAAATTGTACAGGTTGATTGTAGGTGCCTTGCCTTAGCTTCGTCACTACTTCGTTGAGATTAGGTTCGACACTTACCAGTACATGGGGTCGGTTGTACTGATGATGCACTCTGCACTTTCTGTGCAGATTTTGATACCGGCTCAGGTTGATCAAGATTTGCTATTGGTCCGCTGTCCGTAGACTCAAGGTAGATCTGTCGGCATTCACAGACCTTGAAGTCCCAGTCTATCTTTTTTATGTCCTACTGTTTTCTTTCATTTAGACAGTTGTATTTCTTTCACACTATTACTTGTAGTAAGCTCTAGAATGCTCGTGAATTGTGACTCCAGATCCGGGTGGTAGTAGTTAATACAGATTTATGATATTCTGCACTTGTTATATTTCATTGTAGTTAATTAAATGTTAATTACTGAACGAAAATAAGGAATTGGTAAATAATTCTCTAACGTTGGCTTGCCTAGCAAGTGAAATGTTAGGCGCCATCACGGTCCCGTCGGTGGAAACTTTTGGATCGTGACATATATATATATATATATATATATATATATATATATATATATATATATATATATATATATATATATATATATTATGTACTGTTGTTGATATCGTTACTGTGAAATAAGGGAGTAAAATGGTATCAGAGCCTAGGTACTTTCATGGTATATATAAGATAGATATGAAATATTCGACATAGATATGTTTCTGAAATATGGATTTAGGAGAAACTAGTATGAAAAATACTAGATTGGAAGAGGTAGATATACCTCAAAACCTTGATTTGTTAAACAAATGGACTATTCCTAAAGTCCCTATTAGAACAATCTATGATTATGGATGGTTTGATAAACTCTCTTCTAAACAACTTGTTAAAACAACTGAGCAATCTTTAGCTTTAAATTCGTCTGAACAGACTATTCGTTTGTTAAACAAGCATGATGTAGATGTTTATAAACACCAGTATAATTATTTGCATATTGGTATGGTTCAAATTGCTTTTAAGCCTTTAACCCTTAAAGGGTTACCAGAGACATTTTTGGCTGCTCTCAGAGATGCCAGAAATTTAAATTTTAGACAGTCTCTGATGGGTTCTATTGAATCTACTGTCACCTATGGCCCAGTATATTTTAATACTCAACCCAATTTACAATTATCTTTATCTGATATTAATATACTTGATGCATTAACATTAAATGTGAAATCGCATGGTTATAATTATGCGCCTGGTTCTGAACTGATATGTTTATCGTATAGAATTTATTTTAAATTACTATCTATATTAAACCCCAGATGTAAATTATATGATACATCTGATCAGACTATTCTAGTGAAAACAAATTTTGCAAAGTCTAAGGTCACCACGAGGAGACCTATTAAGTGGGAAGAAATTAATTTTTCAACCACATGGACTTTGGATTCAGTTATATCCTCCAATCAGATAACTGATGCTGTCAGTAATACTGAGTATTCTCATATTACTCAAAATCCGGATGGTAGGATTTGCATTCAGTTTGACGATAATAGTTCCACTTATAGTAGACAGTCATTTTCTAATAATAGACTGTTGCCTACTATTAGTTCTAGTTATAATAGACATTCCTTTACTAGTCGTAGACTATTGCCTGATATTCAACACATTTCTCCTGTTGAGCCAGTCTATGGACCAGCTAGAAATCGTGCTGCATCTTTACACACAATTTCTACTAAAGTAGGTGATAAGCCAGTCGAAAGGGTTAAGATTAACCCCAAGACAAATATTGTTCAGGATAATGATAATATTTCTGATAAGGATATTCCTTCTGCGTCCGAAATGGATTTTGACCCCAATGATACTTAATGATTCCATACCAAATTGATTTTAGTCCAGGGTCACAAGCTAGAGGTTATATTCAAAAAGAAATTTTGCTCTGATACCATTTTAACAGGATCAAGTGGCAGGCGGTAATCCGCCATGCCTTCTCAATTAAACTAAAACAGAAATCACCGTTTGACCGGGAACTGGACTTGTTTCACACCTCACATCTGGCTTTTATATGCCTGGAAGGTTTCCACCAGTTAAAGATTTCTATTTTAACATATTTGAGAATTCTTAATCTAGCTAATTCAGTACCCTTATATTTAAAGACTGGCGGTAATCCGCACAATCAGTAAGGATAAGAATTGAAATATACTTGAATTTTATATATAGTTTAATGACTGTATGGAAGGTTAAAAACCTTTACTCAAGCAAGGGGTCTGTCATAATATAATACATACTTTTATTGAGCCCATGTGTCTAGCAGTTCTAACCGTGAAAGAAGATGCCCTTTTAACTCCTTTATCGGGCTGAGGTTCACGGCTGGCTAGACGAAGCCACTAAGGCAAAGCCAATAAGAGCAGTGTTATATCAGACTGTACCAACCATCTTGACACCAAGTCAAAACTCTATATATAAAACTCATTTATATTTTAATAGATGCTGTCGCTTTCATAGTGTATATAGGAGAGAAGTTAGATACTCAACATAGATATGAAGTCTCTTAGCCGGACATCGTCACGGCCAGAGAGGAGAGACTAGAATAAAAACTAAACTAAGAAAGACAGAAGTATGTACCTTGTGGCCAAGAAGCAAGGCCCTGAAGATGAAGAACTGAAAACTTTTATTTACTTGTTCTTCTATTACAATCTACAAACTTCAAACTAACTCTTTACTTACACTTAGAGAGAGAGAGAGAGAGAGAGTTCTAGAGAGAGGGAGTCTCGAGTTCTGCCTTTTAAAAAAATGAACGAATGAATTCTATAAATAGAAAAGAAAAGGAATCTATGAACAGTAAAGGTGGGTCCCCGTGGGTCCCTGTAACAGTGTTTCTACTGTTGGAATAGTGTATTTACTGTTGATGAACAGTGTATCTACTGTTTGAGTGGGTCCGGCAACTTTACTGTGTTGTGGGTCCGGCGGCTTCACTGTTTGAGTGGGGTCCAGCTGAGTTTCACTGTGCTGGTTTCTTTTCCGCTTTTTTCATTTTGCGGATGAATTCTTCTGTATCATGTAAGTCTTCTTCAGATAATATTCTTTCTGCTTCAATGGGCTGAGAATCTTCAGCAATATCATCGTTGCTTGTTTCACTTTGCATTGACGTATCTGACATTTCATATTGATTAATGGAAGACAGAAAATTTCTTTTAACTTCTTCCAAGTAACTGCTAATCATTTCTGTTTTATCTCCCTCTTGAAAGGAGATTCTTCTGGCAATATGTCTTACCGAACTGTCATCAATTACCTCTTTCTGGTAACCCTTTAAGGGTTAAAGGCTTAAAAGCAATTTGAACCATACCAATATACAAAATAATTATTTGAGTTTATATGTTAAAGTTTTGGGTGAAAACGTTAGTTTTCTTAATAAAAAACTTGATGATTTAACAGTCTTGATTAAGGATATGAATACTAAAAAGACTTTGACTGATATTCCCTCTTCTTCAGGAAGCAAATCAGAACCTCAAATTGTTGTTACTCATATTCAAAGACCTCCTGATATTCAGGATTTTAAATTTAAATCTTTTGGAGACTTAGAAGAACTTCTTGATAAAAAGTTATCCGGTTTGAATATCAAACCCATTGATTTATCAAATGATTTTGCTGATAAATTAGATTCTACTTTTGACTATAAAAAGGATGTTTTGTCAGAGTTTAATAAACTCAGAAGTTACCCCAAAAAGAATAGTAAGTTTGCAGATAGCAGATATGCTGATAAACCTAGAATGCAGACTTATTATTACAATCGTCCTACTCCTCAAGATGTTTTAATAGAGGAACGTGATTGGAATCAGACTAATACGTCTTACAGTGGTTCCGAAATTTATGAATGGAATCTTGATGGTTTGACTGATAGGCAGTTAACTATTCTAGTACATAGAATGCTTATGTATGCAACTATCTGTAAAAGTGTGAAGAATACAGATAGGAATATTTGCAGAATGATTGTTGCAGGTTTTACTGGCCAACTTCATGGCTGGTGGGACAATTATTTGTCTGTCGACGAAAGGGCAATGGTTATTAACACTAAAGCCGTTGACGAAGGACTTGATAACTTAGGCATGGCCCTAGTGGCAAATAGAGAAGATGCCGTTTATATCCTTATTCTTACTATATTAGAACACTTCAATGGTAGATTTACCAACCAGAATGAGACTGTTCGTACCCTCCTTAATAGCCTTAGATGTAAGACTTTAAGTGAGTTTAGGTGGTATAAAGACACCTTTATGAGTAGAGTAATGGAACTACCTGAAAATAAGCTTGAACATTGGAAAGCTAAGTTCATAGATGGTCTTCCCTCTTTATTTGCCGAAAGAGTTAGAAAGGTTTTAAGAGGTAGTTATGGTGAAATTCCATACATTGATTATACCTACGGTAAATTGATAGGAATTTGCACACAGGAAGGGTTAAACCTGTGCAATGAATTAAGATTGTCCAGACAACTTAAGATGGATAAGCTTAAGGAAAGAAACCAGTTAGGGGACTTTTGCACCCAGTTCGGTTTACCCGAGACTTCTACTCATAAGAAGAAGAAACATAAGTATCATAGATACCCCAACCAAGACAGTCCTTATAGGAAAAAGAGATCTAGATATAGATCCAAAGAAGAACGAGAAGCCAAGAAAGCACATCGCAAGTCTACTAGATTTACCAAAAATAGGTCTAAGCGAGATCTTGCTGACATTAAGTGTTATAAGTGTGGTAAATTTGGCCATATAGCTCCAAATTGTAAGCTTCAAAAGCTGAAAACCTTAGGACTAGAAGATGAACTACGTGATAAGGTTTATAGTTTGTTATACACTTCTGGATCGGAATCTGATTACTATTCTGAATTAGAATCCGAAGCTGAAATTGATTTGCTTGATTTATCTGATAGCGATAAAAATATTGATAATACTTGTACAACTTGCAAAGGTGATACATGTGCTTGTGATGATGAATTTTATAAATTACAATCACAATTTGAAGATTTAAACATGAAAACTATTACATCTGATAATGTAATAGAACTTTTAAAAGAAGTTACTGATGAATTCGTGAAAAAATTATTAATTTAGCTGCTAGTTCAAGTTCTAATTCAAGTACTAGTTTTACAAAACTTTTTGAAAAAGAATTTGAATATTCTCCACCTTATTCTTTACTTGAGGTTAATAACCGTCTGTTGAACAGAAATGCAACTCCAGCAAGAGACTCTTCTTTTGATGATTTAAAAATTGAAGTTGAAAACTTGAAACGAGAGATCAGATCTCTTAAATAAAATCAAATGATTTGTGATCATAGGATTACTCAGATTGAGAAAATCAATTCTCCAGCTGAGAAATCTAATGATAAAAACAAAGGTATTTTTGAAAATGATATTGAAGAAAAACCTATTAATTTTAATCCTAAACATGATATGTTTTTAGGAATGATGCAAATTATTACTGCTCATAAATGGTACATCAAATGTACTATTCTCATTGATAATAGTTTCTCAATTACAAACATTGCCATGATTGATAGTGGAGCAGATGTTAGCTGCATTCAAGAAGGTTTAGTACCTACGAAATATTTTCAAAAAACTACTCATATGGTTAGATCTGCATCCGGACATGCTTTAGATATAAAGTATAAACTTCCTAATACGGGTATTTGTCAGAATAAAGTCTGTATTCCTCACTTCTTTTTCTTGGTAAAAAACCAGTTATACCCTCCAATTATACTTGGAACACCGTTTATTAACGCCGTTTATCCTTTTACTAGCATAGACTCGAAAGGTTTTACTGCTACTTATAAGGATAAAGAGATAAGTTATACTTTTGTTACAGATCCAGTAACTAGAGATATTAATGCTTTAATTGATATGAAGCAAAAACATGTTGATTCTTTACAATTAGAAATGTTTAGTATGAATATATTTGATACTCTGAATTCTACTAAAGTACAAGAAAAAATTAAATTGATTTCTGAGCAGATTGCTATTGATATTTGTGCCGAACATCCTAGTGCTTTTTGGAATCGAAAAAAGCATATTGTCACTCTTCCATATGAAGATAATTTCACTGAGGATGATATTCCTACTAAATCTCGACCTTGTCAGATGAATGCAGAATTGGTAGAATTTTGCAAAAAAGAGATTGATAGTTTGCTATCAAAAGGTTTGATAAAACCCTCAAAATCTCCTTGGTCTTGTACAGCTTTTTATGTTAATAACGCAGCTGAAAAGGAACGTGGTATTCCTAGATTAGTCATTAATTATAAGCCCTTGAATAAATATTTGAAATGGGTTAGATATCCTATTCCTAATAAAAGAGATTTATTGTCTAGATTATATGATGCCAATATATTTTCAAAATTTGATTTAAAATCTGGTTATTGGCAGATTCAAATATTTAAAGAGCATACTTATAGAACTGCTTTTAATGTTCCATTTGGGCAATATGAATGGAATGTTATGCCTTTTGGTTTGAAAAATGCCCCTTCAGAATTCCAAAAAATTATGAATGATATTTCTCTTAGAAAATTCTGACATTCAGAGAAAGGAAGAACCATGAAAGATATTCCAAAGGTATTTGATAAATGGGTTATATTATCCGGGTGAGTCATACAAAACCCGTTCTTACTATGAAACGATACTAACCAGTACTGGCAGTGCAGATTTTCAGCACTTTTCTGGATATAGCACAGACGAGAACGTTTATAACTTCTTGAAGATTATAATTAAACAGATTATATCTGTTGAAGACTGGGGTATATCCACAATGAAAGAAAGGCAGATAAGCCTTAACAAAAATAAAATAAATTTTACCTATTGGGATTATATCCAAGCTTTTGATAAAGTTTTATACTACAATAATGATAGACACAAACATACTTGGTTTATAAAAGTATGTGCAAAGATATTTGCAGCAACTGTTCCTAATTGGTTTCTAAACTGGTGGTCATACCACGGTCCAACAATAAAGATTTTACCAGATCCATTCCTCATGTTATACAAAGAATGGATAAAAATTTCTCCTTTTATTAACGATTTATATCACGCAGATCATATCTGCTACCCAGAAAATATTAACCAAATATATTTCTTTCTGGAATTTTCTATCCCTTGGATACACAAATGGAATCCAGAAGTTGGATTCACTGAAGAACAAGTCCCCTGCTTATACAGGACTTTTTACAATAATTTTTGGGACAAATTAATGAAGAAGGATCCCAAAACAAAGACCTTATATGGTCAGGAGCTCTTGGATTCAATCGAGATAAAGATCCAAGAATATTCCAGCAAACCTCAGAAAGAGGTAATTGATGACAGTTCGGTAAGACATATTGCCAGAAGAATCTCCTTCCAAGAGGGAGATAAAACAGAAATGATTAACAGTTACTTGGAAGAAGTTAAAAGAAATTTACTATGGTTAACATTTCATGTGCCACAGTAGCGTATTTTCTCTGGGCTTCAGACCATTTACCAGAGTAAAATCTAATCAGATATTCATGTTTATCATTGGGATTTATCTGTTTCAAAATTCCTCCGTAATCAATATTAGACGCATCAGTCTCTATAATCTTTTGCCATGCAGGATTAGCAAGGGTTAAGCAAAGTAAAGATTTAACACGTTGCTTAATATTTTTTACCAAAGTAGTGTGACTATCAGTCCAAGGATTTTTATAATTTTTTTTTAGCCTATCATATAAGGGGGCTAAATCACGTGACAAATCTTTATAAAAAGGTAAAATATAATTTAAACTTCCCAAAAATCTTTGTAACTGAGTTCTATCAGTAATAACATCGGAAAATTTTGAGGCAAAATCAATCGATCGTTGAATAGGAGTAATCTTTCCCTGACAAATATAATGTCCTAGGAATCGAATGTTAGTTTGAAATAAATTCATTTTTTGTTTTGAGATTACCAAACCATTTTGTATAACAATTCTTTTGAAAATATCTAAATGCTTAATATGCATTTCAAGTATTTTAAAAAATACCAAAATGTCATCGATATATACCAAAATGACATATATACTATATCATATATGTACATAATATTAAATTGAAATAAGATCCTAAATTTTAATATTCAATATTTAATATCGAATATAGCTTATATATATATATATATATATATATATATATATATATATATATATATATATATATATATATATATATATATATATATATATATATATAGATAGGCGCCATCACGACATCGAATATAGCTTATATTGTGTGCTAACTCAATATAATTGGATCAATTGAAAATTCAATTATATTCGATTAAAATTTACTATAATTGAATTAAATTATATTTTGCGCGCATAAGTGTATTTTATATATAATTTATATTGTTATATATATATATATATATTGTAAATAACAATAATTTAAATAGAATTTTATAAAACCGACCGAAATTGGTTGGTATATTTAAAAAGAAAATATAATATTTAATTAAATTCTGACCGAATTCGGTCGAAAATCTCGAGGTCAAACAGTCAACATTTTTTATTATTTCCGACCGAAATTTTCAATCAAATTCGGTCAAAAATCTGTGTATCTTCACCAACACCAGATGGGTTTTCTCCCCATTTTCCTATTTTCAATCCCTCTCTTCTTTCTCTCTTCCATCTCTCTTCTACCCAAATCCCACCCAAATTCCACCCCTCCAGCCTCACCACGCCCAGCCCCCACCTCGCCCAGCCCCCTCCTCCCCCAGCTCCCACCTCACCCAGCCCCCTCCCCCCAGCCCCCACCTGTCGCCGCCTGCCACCTGCCGCCGCCTCCGCCTCCACCATTGTCATTACCATTAAATCTCTTTCAAGGTTAGTGTTCTACCTTATTACTCTTTTAATATTCAGAATTAAATTTTATGTAATTTTTTAGGGATTTTGTATATTTAGGATTTGTGTGACTAAATAGGGTTTTTGAACTATATTAGATTTAGATTTAGAATTAAATTACCTAAAATTTTAATTTTTTAGGGTTTTTGGTTTGAACTACATTAGATTTAGAATTAAGGCATAAATTATGAACCTTGAGTTATTATAATAGAATTAGTGTAATTTAGGGGATAATATTGTTCTATTAGTGTGCTATCAAATTATAATTAATTAATTATGCTTAACTAATTATGCTAATTATGCTTAACTAATTATGCTTAATTAATTATGCTAATTATACTTAACTAATTATGCTAATTATGCTTAATAAATTATATTAATTAATTATGCTAATTATGCTTGACTAATTATGCTTAACTAATTATGCTAATTATTTTTAACTAATTATGCTTAACTAATTATGCTAATTATGCTAATTATGCTTAACTGATTATGCTTAACTAGTTAATAATTTTCTATCTTCTAAATAAAGGGTCGCTACAAGATTAATGTGGAGGAGTACACTCAGAGCTTTCCACTGAATGAGCAAGGCGAGCGATCACCCCTTTCAGACGAAGAAGCGCAGAGGATATGGTTGGATGTTGTCGGTGGTCCTAAAAAGGGGATAGCATACGGCCTTCCAGAGAAATTATTTCGGCGCGACAGGGCTGGATTGCAAGGTATAGGGACTTCCGCCCAAGGCGAGGCAATTGATAGGTCGACTATCTTGTCTATGGAACAGAAGATCGCAAAGCTAACAGCAGATCTTGAAGAGATAAAGGCTAGAGAACAAAAGAGAGATGGACAATTTGGTACCCTTCAAGTTTAACTAGAAATAAGGGACAAACAATTTAATCTCCTTCAAGGTCAGCTGGCGAATCTTCTTACTAGTGGTGCTTTTTCCATTCTCCGGTCTTGCGAGTTGTAACGACCCGGCCGGTCATTTTGAGAATTTGAGCCCTGATCCCCTAATATCTGCTTTCCCCATATTTGTTTCTGCTTTTGGGACTTGCCGGAGTGATTGGTTATGGAATTTAGAGAGTTTTGGGACTTGCCAGTGTTGACCACTTATTCTTCTGAGAGGTTGGCTGAGATTTATATCAGAGAGATTGTCCGCCTTCATGGTATTCCAGTATCCATCATTTCAGACAGAGGTACACAGTTCACATCACGATTTTGGAGAGCCGTACAGCAGGCGTTGGGTACTAGGGTGGAGTTGGGCACAACCTTTCACCCTCAGATGGACGGGCAGTCCGAGCGCACAATTCAGATTCTTGAGGATATGCTCTGTGCCTGTGTGATGGAGTTCGGAGGGTCATGGGGCCAATACTTACCACTTACAGAGTTCGTTTACAACAATAGTTACCAGTCCAGCATTCAGATGGCACCGTATGAGGCTTTGTATGGTAGGCGGTGTCGGTCCCCAGTGGGATGGTTTGAGTCGGGCGAGGCCCGATTGTTGGATACAGATTTGGTCTAGGATGCCCTGGATAAGGTGAAGGTGATTCAGGAGAGACTTCACACAGCCCAGTCCAGGCAGAAGAGTTATGCGGACCGGAAGGTTTGTGACTTGGCATTTATGGTTGGTGAGTGGGTCTTGCTTTGGGTATCACATATAAAGGGCGTCATGAGGTTTTGGAAGAAGGGCAAGCTGAGCCTAAGGTTCATTGGTCCTTTTGAGATATTGCGGCGAGTTTGAGAGGTTACTTATGAGCTTGCCTTGCCTCCCAGCCTAGCAGGAGTTCACCCAGTATTCCACGTGTCTATGCTCCGGAAGTATCATAGTGATCCGACTCATGTATTGGATTTCAGCTCAGTCCAGTTGGACAAAGATCTATCTTATGTTGAGGAGCCAATAGCCATTTTGGACAGGCAGGTCAGAAAGCTCAGGTCAAAGAATATTGCTTCAGTAAAGGTCCAGTGGAGGGGTCAGCCAGTCGAGGAGGCGACTTGGGAGACCGAGCAGGTTATGCGCAGCCAGTACCCTCATCTTTTCACAGTTTCAGGTATGCCTTTATACTCATTCGAGGACGAATAATTATTTTAAGAGGGGGAGGATGTAACAACCCGGCCAGTCGTTTTGAGTATTTGAGCCCCGATCCCCTAATATCTGCTTTCCCCATATTTGTTACTGCTTTTGGGACTTGCCGGAGTGATTGGTTATGGAATTCAGAGAGTTTTGGGATACTTATTCCCTAGTTGTGAGTTTAAGCCTTAGAGTTTGGACCGTAGTTGGAACTGTGTGAATACGGATCCGGAATGAAATTTCGTCGACTTCGTTAGCTCCGTTGAGTGATTTTGGGTTTAGGAGTGCGTCCGGAATGTGTTTTGGAGGTCTGTAGTAGATTTAGGCTTGAATTGGCGAAAGTTAATTTTCGGCGATTTCGGCCGATAGTGGAAATTTTGATATCCAGCTCGGAATGGAATTCTGAAAGTGGCTGTAGGTTCGTAATGTCATTTGTAACCTGTGTGTAAAATTTGAGGTCATTCGGACTAGATTTGATGTGGTTCGACGTCGTTTGTAGAATTTGGAAAATTTTAAATTCTTAGGCTTGAATCCGTGCTTAATTCATGATTTTAGTATTTTTCGATGTGGTTTGAAGGCTCGACTAAGTTCGTATGGTATTTTAGGATTGGTTGGTATGTTTGGTTGAGGTTCCGGGGGCCTCGGGTGTGTTTCGGATGCTTAACGGAATGAACTTGGACTTAGAGGAATTTTTGGAGTTGCTGGTTCTGGTGTTTTCGCACCTGCGGTGGAAAGTCCGCAGGTGCGGCCTCCTAGAAGCGAGGCTGGGATCGCAGGTCTCTTTTAGGCCAGGGAGTCAGTGGTCACAGATGTGACGAGTGAGCCGCAGGAGCGGAGCCGCATCTGCGGAAGGGCAGTCGCAGATGCGGAGGTGTGAAGGACCCAAGGTTCCGCAGAAGCGGGCGATTGAGCGCAGAAGCGCATCCGCAGGTGTGGACTCATGCACGCAGGTGCGGACCCAGCCCATGTATGTGAACTTTGCACCTGCGATGGATTGTCCGCAGGTGCGGAAATCGCTGGGCAGAAAAGAGGAGTTCGAGGTTTGAAATTTCATAACACAAAATTCGATTTAGAGCTCGTTGGGAGACGATTTCTCAAGGGATTTTGAAGGAGAACTATTGGGTAAATAATTCTAACTCTATTTTGATCATAATACATTTATCTATTGTTGTTTTCCTCGTCTAATTAAGGAAATTGAGGGTAGAAGTTTGGAAATGGGAGAAAAGGGTTCCCCAATTGAAAATCTGAGATTTGAATGGGAATTTGACGTCGGATTTGTATGATTTTTGTTCGAGTGAACTCGTGAGTGAATGGGTGTTCATAATTTGTAATTTTTACCCGATTTTGAGGCGTGGGCCCGGGGAGACTTTTTGGGCGTTTTTCCTAATTTCACGCTTTAGCTTCGAATTAATTAGCTAAATTAGTTATTTGTAGTTATATTTACATTATGCAATTTATTTGAATGGATTCAGGCCATTTGGAGTCGGATACTCGTGGCAAGAACGTGTTATCGAGGTGATTTGAGCGGTTCGAGGTAAGTGGCTTGCCTAACCTTGTTTGGGGACTTTCCTTTAAGATGTTTGATATTAATTGATGTGTGGGCGCTGTGTACGTGAGGTGACGAGTACGTACACGGGCTATTATTGCAAAAAATCCCGTTTTTCCCTTCTAAATCATAAATTATTTTTTTTCCTTATTAAATTTCACTAATACGTTTAATTGTTAAACTTAGTCTAGAGAAGCATGCTTACGTTTTTAATTACCTATTTGACATTCTGTGTGTCATGCTTAGTTAAGTCCCTACTTTTCTTATATGTGTTCAATATAAACTGTATAACTCGATGCCATACCTGCCATTTTATCTTGCGTTGCATATTTAAATTGGGACTACGGACGTATTCCGGGAGATCCCCCTATACTGTATATTTACTTTGGGACTACGGACGTATTCCGGGAGATCCCCCAGTACTGCATATTTACTTTGGGACTACGGACATATTTCGGGAGATCTTCCAGCACTGCATATTTACTCTGGGATTACGGACGTATTCCGGGAGATCCCCCTGTACTGCATATTCATTTGAAACTACGGGACGGTATCCTGGGAGATTCCCCACTATGTTTACCTTGTTCTGAGTCGAGGACTCCCTTAACTGTTAAATTTTTTCGAGAGTTTCTTTAATTGTGTTACCATAAATTTTACTTATACCTTTTACTGTTTAATTTATTATATTTATTACGGTAGGGCCTTGACCTGACTTCGTCACTACTCTACCGAGGTTAGGCTTGGCACTTACTGGGTACCATTGTGGTGTACTCATGCCCTTTTCTGCACATGTTTTCGTGTGCAGATCTAGGTACGAACTATCAGCCTTGGGGTTAGTGCGTGTTGCTGATTCTAGGATACTTCAAGGTACTTCTGCTTGCGTCCGCAGATCTTCGGAGTCCCCTTCTACTCCCTCACCTAGAAACTTTCTTTATTATCTTCAGACTTTTGTATAGAGCTACATAGATTATAGTAGCTTGTGACTTAGTGATATTCCGGGTCTTGGAAAAATATTTTGTATATGCCAAGTGGTACTACTCTTGGCTATTCACAATATGCTGGTTATCTTTAAAATGTTGTGTTTTCTTTATATTTTTTTTCGTAATATTAGGCTTACCTAGTCGTAAAGACTAGGTGCCATCACGATAACTTACGGGGGGTTAGTTTGGGTCGTGACACGAGCCTTCCCCATGTGCCGACGATGAAGGTTCTAGGAGTGAAGATGGAGATGATGCTAGATAAAACACTCATTGAATGGTGTGTATTGCTAAACAAAGTATTGAACGTGTCAATATTTAGTTGAGACTAGTTTTGAATGATGATTGTATTGTTGATATTATTTTGTTATTGAACATTTTAGTAATTGTTGTTGTGGTTGGCGTTATTGTTGTGGTTGTTATTAATTGTTGTTGTTGTTAGATAATGATTGTTAGTGTTAGTTAATTATTTTTGTTAGTTAATTATTGTTATTATTGTTAGTTAGTTAATTATTGTTGATTAATTATGGTTGAATGGCAGCAATGTAATGCTGCCATTATAAGATGGATATTGGTTATAATTGGCAGGTGATGTAGCTTAAAAGCAGGCATTTTTTGCCCAGTTTTTACCCAGATTTCCGACCGATTTCGGTCGGAAATTAATTTTTTTTACCCAGAAATTCATAATTTCCGACCGAATTCGGTCGGAAATTTCAAATAATTCGGTCGGAAATTTTAAATAAATTCTTCAGTTTTTTGAAATTTTCGACCGAATTCGGTCGGAAATTATGAATTTATATTTATTTTTTAAATGAATTAACAATATATTATAATTTACAACTAATTATTTATTTAAATAATTTTTTTTTTAAAATTTCCGACCGATTTCGGTCAGAATTTGAAAATTAAAAAAAAAATTTAATTGTTACCGACCGAATTCGGTCGGAAATTGAAGTTTGACAGTCAGTCAACGCTTTGAAATTTCCAACCAATTTCGGTCGATACACGTTAGCGATCATCATTTTTCCAACCAATTAAAATCGATCGAAAATCGGTTAATTTTTATCAATTTCCGGCTGATTTCGGTCGGATTTGGGGGACGGATTTGCACTGTTTTTTAGTAGTGATGAGCACCAACTGTTAAGCACTTCTAAAGTTGTTCATTTATAAATCTTTAAGCTGCAGTTGGCCAAAAATGATACTAGTACTAATTAATTTATGTGTTTTGATATATTCCAGGCTAAAAGACCCTCTTTACCTGAGACTATTTTAGACAATCATATTACATGACTTGTATTTATATGTCTGAGTTCTTAATTTGTTCGATTCACATGAAACATGCTCTATGGAGAAGATAGATGTTATTAAATCTGCTTCTTGGCTTTAGTTAAGGTTAAGCTGAACGAAGAAAACACCTATACAATATTTCTTCCTGTATTATTATTCCATGCATAACAATCTGTTAATTTACTGTAAAACAATTTATTTACTGCAATCCCTGCATTATAATTCCCTCAAGAAACGACCCCTCATTAGTGTTGTGTTACGAAAACTGCAGGAAAATGGAGGTGTCCCCTGAAGAATAAACCAGATCTTGAAAAAGTCTGAGACTCTAATTAAACAGTTTAACTATATTTCTAGTGTATCCCTATTCCAACTGTTGACTAAATTATTTTAATAAGTCACAAATGGAAGGAAATCTCCACTTATCTTTAGGATAGAGATACCACCTTAGAACTTTGGTGTTTCGTTTTTTCACGTTTTCAATTGTTGAATTCTTTCATATCCTTTTATCTATTTTTGTATAACTCTTAAATATGTAAACGTTATTTTAAAAAACAAATGAGGAAATGAATGTCGGAATTCACATGAAATATGCTTTAACGCTCAACTCAGAACTAGTCATTTTCTTCACGGAAGGAATAGTAATTTTTCTTCTCATGCACAAAAATACCATAATATGTACGTTAAACATAAGAGAAATTATTACTTCATCCATTATAATTTACGAGTTACTTTTTGTAAAAAAATAAATAAAAGAGAGGATATTTTATATATTTAAAATCAAATTATAAGTTATTTTAAGATCACAAATTTAAGTTTTTCTTTCTTTTTACATAATATTACATAATTGGAATGGAGTATAAAAGTACAATTAGGTAGTTGTAGTATTAAAGCTTAAAGAAAAAGAAGAGAAGAAACTTCTTACATAAAGCAATTTTTAATAATAATCGAGAAGCTGATTCTGTGTATATCAAAATCGATTAATTTCTCCGGCAATGGTTGTTGCATTTGTGGGCATAGCCAAGTCTATCGGGCAACAATGCTTGAGGCGATCAAAACCCTACTCTTACTCTTACTTCTCCAGCTATGTTCGTTCCTCAAATTCTAAGTATGGACTCCAAAATTGGCAATTTCAGAGTCATAGAACTCTAATTTTACAATCGGCTTCTGAATCCGTCAAATTAGAAAGACTCTCCGATTCCGATTCCGGTAATTCCACTCACTTTGTCCTATTTTACGGCGTACTGTTACTATTTGGGGAATCAAACTTCTTTTAATTTTGGGTACAATTGCTTTCTGGGGTTAATTAACAGGGATTTTGGAGGTTAAATTGGATAGGCCCGAAGCGAGAAATGCAATAGGGAAGGATATGTTAAGAGGATTACAGCAAGCGTTTGAAGCCGTGAGTAATGAACGTTCAGCAAATGTTTTGATGATCTGCAGTTCGGTTCCCAAAGTGTTTTGTGCTGGAGCTGATTTGAAGGTATAACAGCTTCTCTTCATGTTGTGTTTTTAGGAAAAAATGAGGCAAAAAAAAAACTTTTGAAATCTTGTGCAGAGTATAGGACACACTATTTGGTTAACAAAAAATGTGTAATCAAAGGGTTCGAAGTCAGATTAAATAACAAAAATTATGGGTAAATATTAAAAATTTTAAAACTTTTAAAAAATCATACTCGTTCAAATTATATTAAATTTTTTCATTTCTCCTCTTTGCTTCTTCTTCTCCTTCTTTCTTCGTTCTCCTCCTTAATTTCTTATTTCTCTTCAACTTTCGTTGTTGTTGCTGCTGGTTCGTCCATGTCATCTTCTTCTTCTTCATTTTATTTTTCCATCTTCGTCTCATTTTCATCTTTCTTCTTTTTTTCATTTTTTCTTTTCTTTCTAGTGGTTTAAAATATACGAGAAAAAGAGAAAAATATGAAATTTTACAAAGTAAGTATTTTGCAAAATACCCTCGAGATATTTTGAGACATACCCATAAATGAGTATTCTACTGAAACATCCCCGGGTTGTTGTTTGAAACATCCTACGGGATATTTCTTCTACTTCTTTCTTTTTTTCTAGTGTTGTTCTCATTGATCTTTTTTTCACAGATGTTTCAAACGTTCCCACAGATGTGTGCAGATGTTTGAAACATTTCAATAAATGTTTGAAACATTTCTTTAGATATTTGAAACATCTTTCCTAAATGTTTGAGGATTAGGAGTGGCGGGGATAGAGAGAGGAGCGTTGCGAGATGGAGTAACAAGGGGAGGAGGAGGAGTGGCGGGAGGAGGAGGAGGGTTTTTTTTTTTTGTAAATAAGAAAACTTTGGGGGTTTTAAAAATAGTGTCATTAACCCTAATCACAGAAGTGTCCCTTTTACCCCATTCTTAACACTTTTGTCTTAAAAAGTGATATAAGTTTTGAAGTGTCTTAAAAATTTAAATGCCCCGTGTTTTTAGTTGTAATATGTTTTTTCTTGCAAGCAGTATCACAACTTGTAGATATTACATCTTCCTTTTCGTTATGTATCCTCTTCTCTTCATTGTGCCAACCATTGTATTTGTGTTTTCAAGCAAGAGACAGATCCAAGATATGAACTTTATGTGTTCGAGTTCTAAATTCTGCCTAGTCCATTTGATTTACGGGGTTTGAAATCTATATTTGTACAAGTTTTGGTGAGTTTTTTAACACATATATGTTTCGTTGATTCTCTCTGTAATGTCTTGTTGTCTTCTAGTATATTTTTCTTATGTATCGCGTGACATGTTGACAAGAAAAACAATAAAATTTCACAAGCTAGGAGCATCTGCCAAACATACAACTTTCAATGTTGAAAAGTTTCTCTGTGGTTTGATCTCTTCGCTTGTGCAGCCTCTGTGGGACTCAAACATCTTCACAGATTCAATTTTCTTTTGTGGGGACTGCATTTATGATTGGCATGGCATATGATTGAATAGCTGATGTTTTTGGTGTCAGATGTTGATTTACGCACTTTAGTAGTCTTTCTACTGTTTGTTATCTGTGCTGTATTTTGTACCTACTGATAGCTAATTCAATTGATTGGCATTTGCTACATAGGAACGAAAAACTATGATTCTTTCTGAAGTCCAGGATTTTGTAAGCACTTTGAGATCAACTTTTTCCTTTTTGGAGGTACGTGATTTTTATTGATGTTTTGTTTAATATATTAAAGATCATAGTGTCTTAAAGCTCAAGAAGAAGTTTTTTTTATCAATTTATGAAAAGCAGAAGTTATCAGTTTATAATCTTCTGAATTCTTCCTTCAAAATGATTGGTTCATGAGATCATACTATGTCTCGTTTCTTCTTCCTCACTTATTACTTTATCAACCATAAAGTGGTCCAGTTGTACATATCCTCTTCTTTTCTTTCACTCTATTTGAGTAAATATTTTCTTGCTCAGGGTCTTCATATTCCTACAATTGCTGCGATTGAAGGTATAGCATTGGGTGGGGGGCTTGAAATGGCGATGTCTTGTGATATCCGTATATGTGGTACGTGCTTTCTTGCACTTCTGGGTGTACCATATTTTCTCCTTCTTGCTCTCTAGTTTGATAATGTGTTAACAGGTGAAGATGCAGTGCTGGGCTTGCCAGAAACAGGACTTGCTGTAATACCAGGGTAGGTATGCCTTAATTACGCATTATATGTTTGCTTATGCAAAATCCCAAAATTCTTTGAAGGATGTGTTAGCTATGTGTGGTTTATTTCTAAATTTATCAGATCAGTGGGACGCATTTCCACTATCTTTTTGTCACTTTGTAATCTTTTACTATTCAAAGGTTTCCAACTTCAGAAGTTGCTATAAATACTCTGTATGCATAGATGATCTTCTTAATGGTATCCTCTTATTTCATACTGGCATTGTGCAGAGCAGGAGGAACACAACGGCTTCCTAGATTGGTTGGAAAATCAATTGCAAAAGATATAATATTTACTGGCCGAAAGATAAGTGGGAAAGATGCTGTATCAATAGGTACGTGTATGACTTGTCAGAGCTCATTTGTCAAGAGACAGGACTCCTTTGTCTTTCCAAGTTCTCTCTTGTTAATATAAAGATAGCAGTGATGTCAGCACTTCATTACAAATTATGGGTTAACAGTGTCCTCCAAGGTTTAGGCAGATAGAAAGAAATCATCTAATTTTTGCTTCTGCTGTAATTTTGGACCTTGATCTCCTATGGTTTTCTTTTCCAATTTCTTAGTGAATAATACATTGTATGCAGGGCTTGTCAATTACTGTGTTCCTGCTGGTGAGGCTCGCCTCAAGACACTTGAACTTGCTAGGGATATTAATCAGAAGGTTAGACTTTAGTTATTGAGATAAAGAGGATGTGATGTATTTATCCAGTGTGCCACCCATATGACTTCCAATTGCAATTTAGTCACGAACAAAGAAGAAACATAAAAGAAGTCCAACTCTTCCTATAAACAAAATGATTTCAAACTGTACTGTACATAGATAATTGTAAAGATTCGTTAGCAGTAACGTGTACTCTTTTGTACCCTTTTCACCTTTTATGAGTTATGCACCCTCTTTTGTACCCTTTTCACCTTTTATGAGTTATGCACCCTCAAGGCCATGAAATATGCTTGTCACTGGATTTTCTTTTCTTTTGTGTGTGTTGAATGAAGTTGAGGCTCTTGTTTGAACTTTTTATTGTCATCCATGGACCTTAATTTAATGGCATTTACTAATCCTATGCTTGTTTGTTTTCCACTTTGTGCACTGCACCTTCATTTTTTGTGACAAGCTTTGTTTCTTGCTTTTGGTCTTTTTCTGTCTTGTTTTTTCTTAGGTGGAGGATCATTGACTATTGCATAGTTCCTTGCTTTGGTTTCTTTGTTTTCCTTTTCCCCTTCTTTTTCGATTTTTAGCTATTTTATGGCAGGTTCACATAGAAAACAAGTGTTACTCTATTGTTTTTCTTTCCCTTTTTTCTCCATGCATCTTATAGAAACCGAAGCTTAAGGTTTCTCCACGCAAGCTGCAACGTTCTGTTTTATAAGCTTCATATATTTCTGGTTTTCATGTAGTATGAAATGATATTGAGTGGGATTATTAGGAAGCTGAGACAGATTGAAAAGAACAAGTAAAAGCCACATTGGTGATTCCCTCATGCTTTCAACCTTAAAAGGTCATTTCAATGTCCAGGGTCCAGAAAAGGGACTCACTCTATTCATGTTCTATAAGAATGGAGTAATCCACTTGACAAGTTCTGGTGGTACTACTTCATCATAAGGTTTTATTATACTAGTCAGGGCTGTGTTGAAAGGATATGGTAGCATCAACTAAGTCCAATTGTTTCGTATTGTATAGAGCCTTCCTTTTTCCTTTTCCTTTTCCCTTGTTGACTCTGCTTTTATACCTCCAAATGGAATGGTCGTAAAGCTTTTGCTCTTTATTCAATAAGCTAAAACTTCTGATGAATAAATTTGGTTTAAGGATGCACGAGGAGTGAAAGTAAAATAAATATTGATGAAGGTTTTGCTAAAGATGCTCTTTTTTATGCTCGGGTTTTGCATGTCAACTGACATATACCTTATCAATGTCGACTGACATATATTCTCTGACAGGGTCCGGTGGCGTTAAGGATGGCAAAATGTGCTATTGACAAAGGAGTGGAGCTAAATATGGAGTCAGCCTTAGCTTTAGAGTGGGATTGCTATGAACAACTGTTAGACACAAAAGATCGGTTAGAAGGCCTTGCTGCATTTGCCGAGAGGAGAAAACCTAGGTATAAGGGTGAATGAAAAGATTATAGTGCACCCGATAGATAAATTGACCATTCACAACGGAAACCAAAACAAAGTACTATTTATATGTGATCGAATTCATCAGGTTTTAGTGTTGTTCGTCATGTCTCTGCTTGTGTAAACCTTGTTTTATGTTAAGGGCTAATAAAACCATACACGAAGCGCGCTCAAACTAGTTGGATGTAGAGGGAGAATGGGGGAGTACATTGTGTGCAGCATTCTTTGCATTCTGTGAAGAGACAATGTATCCTTTACTATGCGACAAGGATTCCTCTTATTTGCAGAAATCTACAATAGATATGCAGTGGAAGCCAAATAAACTGTTACATATATGAGACCATGCAAATGATAGGTAGATGAACCTATCATCAATTGAATAACAAAAATGTCGCTGGTAAAACGACTTTCAATTGGTGAACTAAACCACGCTAGCATGAAATGTAAGTAAAAAATATCATAATAAAGACAACTGCTTTAATCTTTCAGCAAAGAAATATAGTTAGACAATTGTAGGGTTACTAAAGTTAGGATCTGTATCTTATTCTCCTTATATTTAGTGGGTGTTTGGACATAAGAATTGTGCAAATTCCGGAAAAAAATTGAATTATTTTTTTCAAATAAAAATGATATTTGAAAATTAGATTTGTGTTGGGATATGAATACAATTTGGAGCTGTTTTTGAATTTTTGTGAGTGATTTGAAGTGAAATTTGAAAACTAGCTTTTTGGAATTTTTAAAATTTTCAAATTTTTTGAAATTTAACTGCAAGTGAAATTTGATATTTTCGTGGCCTGATTTAAAAAAATGATAACTTTCCAAAAAAAGTAAAAACTTTTATGACCAAACATGTCCTTAGTCACTTTCACCCCAAAAAACACGTGTACTTATTTCCATTTGGATACGTTTGATTTCTCCAATTAAAAGGGCATATTAAGTAGGCGTTTAGACATAGATTGGCTGAAATTTGAATTTTTTTTTTTTAAGTTGTATTGAAAAATAGGTTTTGAAAGTTGAAGTTGTGTTGGAACATGCATTTTACTTGAAAAAAAGTTAAAGTTTTGCGAGTGGAATAAAAAGTTTCATCAAAGCTAGTTTTTGAAACTTGAAGATTTTTCTTCATAAAAATATATTCATAAACTAATCAAATTTTATGAACAAATAAAATTTTCAATTTAAAACTACGGAAAAAGGACCACAAATGCCCCTAACGTATTGAAAATGGCTCAAAAATACCTTCCGTTAACCTTTTGGTCCACAAATGCCCCTAACGTTATTTTTCAGCTCAAACTTACCCCTATATCTAACAGAAGGGCCAACAATACCCCTAACGTTGGCTCAGAAATAGTCTCCATTAACCTTTTGGTCCGCAAATGTCCCTAACGTTTATTTTTTGGCTCAAACTTACCCCTATATCTAACAGAACTAACCTAGTCAATTTTTTGACTTTAACTTCGCCATGTGACATTTTTTTAATCCGCCACGTGTATTATTTGTATTAAATAAACCGACCTGTATCTTTTAAAATACCCAACGACCCTGACCCGCTCCTATATATTTGGACGGGCGACTAAAAATAATTACATTCGCTAGTTAAATATATAAAAAAATATACATCGATTATATATAAAAATATGTATATTATACATTAATATTTTAATATATATTTTACATGATATTATGTTTAGGAGAAATTATACGGTGTAGTTTGCCCTTCAAAATTTGCAAATCTTAACAAGTTTAACAAATATAAATTTTAATTTGCAAACATAAAAATGATAATGTTCTATTTATATGATTCTAAAGCAGGAGCAAAGAAATAGATGGAAAGGAAATTATTTAAAACCTTTAATTATATACATATCCAACTGCTTAGCACATTAATGGACTTCACATGATCTTTTTAATGGGAACTAATAGTGTTTTAATATATAACGATAGAGCTAAAATATTAACAAAAACCGTCGTTCCATTGTCAGATTTGCTTAAAAATTCGAGTTATAAGTCATAATTAATAGGAAAAACTATACCGTATAATTTCTCCTAAAAATAATATCATGTAAAATATATATTAAAATATTAATGTATAATATAAATATATATTTTTATATATAATCAATATATATTTTTTTTATATTAACTAGCGAATGTAATTATTTTTAGCCGACCGTCCAAATATATAGGAGCGGGTCAGGGTTGTTGGATATTTTAAAAGATACATGTGGGTTTTATTTAATACAAATAATATACGTGGCGGATTAAGAAAATACCACATGAGAAGTTAAAGTCAAAAAATTGACTAGGTTAGTTCTACTAGATATAGGGGTAGGTTTGAGCCCAAAAATAAACGTTAAGGATATTTGCGGACCAAAAGGTTAACGGAAGGTATTTTTGAACCATTTTCATTACGTTAGAGTATTGTTGACCCTTCTGTTAGATATATGGTTAAGTTTGAGCCAAAAAACATACATTAGAGGCATTGAAAAGTTAACTAAAGTTATTTTTGAGCCATTTTAAAGCCCTTTTCCGTTAAAACTATGTCCAAATATATGTCAAATTTATAAAATTGGCTAGGAATTGGAAAGCGGAAAAATGAAGCAAGAAAGGCAGATTTGTTTTTTTTCATAAACCGATCAGAAAATTTTTCCAAAACCTATATAAGGAAGGGAGCGTTCCAGAGTGCCACATTACCCGCTACCTGTACTTCCTAAGAGAGAGAGAGCTAGCTAGAGAGAATGGAATTCATGGCTGAAAGTGGTAGTGCTAAGAAATGGCTTCCTCTTGAAGCTAACCCTGATGTCATGAATCAGGTACCCCTTTATTTTACTTCTTAGCATTTACTTTTTTGTTAATCTGTTCGATTTTTTCTTTTCGTGAGCTAAATCTTTTCTGCGGTTTCTCAGAAAATTAAGCTTTCATTTTTTTTTTTGAGTTCTTGAGATATTCATTTTAGTATTGAAGAAAAAAACTATCTTGGTGGTTCTTTGTTTCTCATGTTTAATAAGTTGACCAGCGGAAGTGTTATTTACCCACTAATTGGGATGATAAAGCAGTTGCTTTCACTTTAATCAGCAGATTGATCTTATTTTGTCCGAAAAAATAACTACTTGATAAGGAATAGAAGCATGTTTTTAATTTACATGTGTATTTTCCATCAACCAACTAGACGACAACAACAACAACAAACCCAGTGTAATCCTATAAGTGGGGTCGGGGGAGGCTAGTGTGTATGCAGACCTTACCCCTACTTTGTGAAGATAGAGATGTTTCCGATAGACCCCCGGCTTAAGAAATAGTGAACAAGAAGCAACCAACAATAACAACAACAAGAAAAAAAACGTAATTGGTTGATCCTATTTCATTATATGCCTTTTTTGTTTAATTGAGCAGTTCCTTTGGGGTCTTGGTGTTCCACCTGATGAGGCAGAGTGCTACGATGTTTATGGTTTAGATGAAGAACTTTTGGAAATGGTGCCCAAGCCGGTGCTTGCCGTTTTGTTTCTCTATCCTCTCACATCACAGGTTTGTTGTTAAGGAAAACTTTGTTAATTAGGCTTTTGATTTTGTACTCATTTTTTTCCTTCTAATTTTATGCTAGATCATTAATTACATGCCATGTGTTTTCAGAGTGAAGCAGAGAGAATACAGCAAGACAGCCAAACAAAGGTGGTTTCATGAGCTCATGGCCATATGTTTATGAACTATACTTTGTTATTAAATTATTTATACAGTGCTTTCATCATCAACCTTTGGTTTTTCTTATTGCTGAATGCTGAATTTACAGGATTTAGGAACTTTATGTTACTGCTATTCATGTCTAATCTTGAGGCACATTAACTTGTTATTATGCCAGTATAATTGTTTGATTAGGTTGGGCACGTTATCATCTCTTATGGTGCTGCATGTCCTGTTCTTCTGAATTGGTTGTTACTTGATATTGTCATTGCCTCGGCTTCATCGTTATGTAGCTCATCGCGTTAAATGTTGTCTACTCTTAGTCCTCTTTGACTGATTTTAGCTTTATTGGAAGCTTTTACTTGCTGGCCACTGAGGTGGTTGCCTGAAAGACCTCCTAGATGCTATACGTCTCGGAACGCAGCATCTTTGATCTTATCCTCATGTTGATTTTTCTTGACTTCTTGCTACTATCTAGTCTTTGATTAGTTCTCCTAAGTTGTGCTTTATCTGAATCAGCTACTAATTCATTCCACTGCTAGTGTGGTTGTTGAATGAGTTGGTAGACATTGCAATATGATAGAAGGTTTGGTGCTAAATTGGATTTTCAAAGATCTATTTAATACTATCACCGCCCTTTGTGATAAATGCAGTCAACAGTGCATCATTCTCTTCTCTGAGAAATATTTCCTGACATCCTTGACAATGTCTTCCTCCCCTCTTTGCAATTGTATGAGCGCTCATATGGATGCATAATTCTAAATTAGGAATTATTCATGAGAGTTGCATGTGCAGGACCCTACTAGTACAGTTTACTTCATGAAACAGACAGTGGGAAATGCATGTGGAACGATAGGCCTACTTCATGCTATTGGGAATATCACCTCAGAGATAAAACTTGGTAGGTCATTTTAATATTCATGCCATGAATGGTCCTTGTCATGTAGATATCTACTGTTGGCATCAAATATATTGTCTTATAGTACTACCAAGATAAGTGCATTGGATCCCGTATGAGCACCTTGTGTTTTCTTCACTGTGAAGTTGCATAATATGTAGGTTTCCGCTTTTTGAGGGCTTCAGTTGTCATCTGCAGGGGATGTGTAGTATAGGAACTGGCTTTCTCGGTTACATCATAACTTATTCTCAAGAATGTATCAGTGTTATCAAAGGCGTGCTTAAGCCCTGAAGTGAGACTCAAAACATGTTGAGCTCTTTGCCTTGCTTAGTGCGCACTTCAATATTGTCATCAAGGCTCTAAGGCATACTTTTCCTTGCCAATAAGCTTTATCCTGAAGAAGCGACACTAAATAATTGATATTTCACTTTATTTTAAATTTTCTTCAATTTCTTTGTCCATATTTTTGCTTATAGATATTAGTCTTGGACTACACATACATATTTGTAGTTTTTTCTATTTGCGCCTTTCTTCTTAAAAGCTCATGTTTTATTTGCGTTTTGCGCTTAAAGCCTCAACAGATCTTAGAGTTTTTTTGCGCTTTTCGCCTTTGATAACACTGGAATGTATTATTTGAAAAAGCCCTTTAGGGTTTTGTTCGTTCAATCAACTGTAGCTGCATACCGTATTAGGTGGAATCAACTATATGAATCATTTCCGTGTCATTACCATGAACCTTTTTATGACCGGAAAATCCCAGAGGGCCGGTTGGCGCACGGTTTGCAACTTGGTGGAGTATAGGTCCGCCCCTCTACCCTTCTCCACTTAAATACCATCTTTTGTCTGTTCGGGTGCGTGATTCCAATTAATAATTTATCTTTTAACTTTTAAGGTGGATTATAAGTTCTGTAGAACTAGAGGTTCTCTAAATCTCACACTTATCCCTATACAGACGTATAAGTCTCCCACCAAATAAAAAGGCCACCCCAGTAAAATCAACCTTCTTCATGTTTGGTACCATAACCATATTCCCAATTCACTTGTTAGGAACCGTCATATCTACCCTCATGTCCGTTTGGACCTCTCCATTAGAGATTGGTGGTCATTTAAGAGCCCTCAGACCAAGATATCCTTATGTTCCTAGAATTTAGTTTTAGTTTCCTTATTTAATCTTATTTGCTGAGAGTAAGAACTAAAATGGGGTTGATTATCTCATTTTCCCATGCTGGTTTTAATGAGAAAATCTATCATCAATTTTCTTTACTGGTACAACTTATCCTTAAGTCTAGTTCTACATGATTCCTACCTTGTTTATTTTAATCTATCTCACTATACCGGTACTATTTTTTGGCGCTCTATAGATGAGGACTCATTCTTGGACAAGTTCTTTAAATCAACTGCTCACATGGACCCGATGGAGGTACTCATTTTGGTTTAGTTTCTGTGTGGTTGCTGACATGTCATATCATTGTATTCACTAAGCTCTAATACATGCAAGTCTAAAATGCAGCGTGCTTCATTCCTTGAAAATGATAGAGAAATGGAAGTTGCTCATTCAGTAGCAGCTACTGCTGGTGACACTGAGGTCAGAATTCATGTAGTTTTGCTGTTCTTATTTATCTAAATGAACAATCTCAACACTGAGCAGTAAATAGTGATGTAGTGAAGATGTGACCAACTCCCCGCCAACTATAGATATTCAAAAGCCAGTTTTCTTTTCATGTAAAATAAAGTTGGGTGAACAACTAACCCCCCTCCCGCCAAAAAAAAGGTTGGTGGTGAACAAATTACTTAAAAATGAATTTGTCGGTGCAAATTGAACCAGCATAAGATGCGAAGAACAATTGACTTGTTTCTAGTTAATTTAAGGGCCTACACGTTGATTCTGCTGAGACACTCAAAACTTGGTTGTATTTATTGGCACAATTGAGAAATCACTTCATAAATATGAAGTTCATAACCTTTTGATATGGTAAACAGACAACTGAGGATATTCTACAATTTTAGAAGGTGGTTGAAGACCTATATAGAAATGTGTTATTCTTGCAAGAAAACCAGGTTCTTCAAGTGTAGTTACAAGTTATTAGCAACAAAGAGGTGGTTCTCATATTAAATGTCATTCTTGAGAAGATTTTTACAGTGGGCACCATTCCCTAATTACAGACAAAAGATTGGAGTTCAAAAATCCTAGGGACACAGATATACGTTATCCCACCTTGGACACGTGTGACGTGACAGAAGTTATTTTTTCTATTTCTTGTGCACACATGTCATGTAATATTGGAACTTGTGAACTTCCTTGGAAACCAAATGGGCATTTGATGTGATATTGAAATAGATTTGTATAATTAGAATTAGTATTATGTTTGTTTTGTTGATCTTTTGTTACTTGGCTTCTCTTAACACTCTATGGGTTATGGAATATGTAAATTTTCCCTGCTCTGATGGCTCTGTTAAAAAACCTTTCCAGTATTCTGGTCAATTCTTGTCATGCCCCTTTAGTTTCAACTTACTGTTCCGTGTCCTTGTCCTTGTCCATGTTAGACACGACTTATGTGTTTGTATGCCAGCTAAGGGGTCTAAGTTTATTTGGAAACCGACCTCATAGAAGTTGACCTCTTTGTTCTTGTGAGGCACCGCCCTTTGGTGGTCTAGTTTTTGAACTATAAATGTAATTGCACAATAGTCTTCATAGGTTGATGAGTTTTCCCTATTACGCATGGGAGGCCCTCCTAGTGGTGTTCTTGTTAGTTGTTATTCGATCGACGACGCCTCAATTGCAATTTATTCGTTAATATCCTGTAAAGTTTCTATTAGATTCCGATATTTGGATTTGATATTTCATGTGTACTCTCCTATATACCCTTCTATGTTAACAAAATTAAACATCCATTTTGGATTTTTCCTTATCTTTTATGGTGTTTTTCTTTAAATTAAGTGAAACTGTTCTAGCTACTCTATACATGGGCAAGGAGGCTTTTGTCATAAGCTTTTCGATAGGAAGGTAAAATATGCCTAACGCGAATAGTGGTCGTCTTATTTTAAGAATATCTTAGTTTTTCTTAAGAAAATGTAAAGGAAGAGATCTTTATGACATGACACGATTGACTGGTCTCTTTTGAGTGCAAGGCTAATCTCCTAATATGTTAATCACACCTTTTGTTTGCCTTAATGTACTTGTGTCAAAGACATGGGTAGAAGCACTTTATTTGTAATCTTCAAAATGGACAGTAACCTGATTGAAAAAGGTTGTATCCTTCTACTTTCTTTTAAATTGGTGCTCTTTTGGGCAAAATTAAGCAGCAGAAAAACTACATTCATTGCAATGTAACTGTAATATGGCCATTAATTTGGCTTCTTCTCAAGTGGGGGCCAAATTTTCATGACATTTGCCATGACATAATATCCACTATTAGGCCAAGGATTTCTTGCTATAAATAGAGGAGCTTTTTCTCATTTGTAAACGCACCAATTCAAGAGCTTTTCACTCTTGCCTTTCTTTCTCCTCCTTTATTTCATTATAGAGTATTTTGTAAGAGAGTAAGTGTTGGGAAGCACTTGCGTGAACCCTTTCTTTGGAGTGATTTTGTGAGGTTATTCTCTTGGGGTATTTGGGACTAATTAGAGTATTTACTCTAATTTTGTACTCTTTTGTACTCTTGTTGGTATAGTAAAATTGCTCCTCTCCGCTTGTGGACGTAGGTTACCTTGATCGAACCACGTTAAATTTGTGTCTTCTTTATCTTCTTTAATTGCCGTTATTATCAATTTGCATTGTCTTTGTTATTGTCATTATAACGTTATTTGGATAAATTCTGCACTACTCGGTAACCCGATCCTAACAAATTGGTATTAGAGCCAGATCTAACCGGGTTAGTTTAAACATCCAAAATGACTCTAACAAAGTCTTATGTTGAGAAATTTGACCGAAGTGCAAATTTCGGAATGTGGCAATTAAAGATGGAAGCTATCCTAATTCAGGATAACTTAGATTTGGCACTGCAAGGAAATGAGAAGATGCCGGATAAAATGACGGACAAGGAGTTTGCCGTTATAGACAAAAAGGCAAAAACAAGTATTATTTTAAATCTTTCAAATGAGGTTTTACGTGAAGTTGCAGCAGAAAGCTCAGCCAAAGGTATATGGGAAAAGCTTAAAACCTTATATATGAAAAGAACAGTAGAAAACAGGCTTTACCTAAAGCAAAAACTCTACACTTTTCGTATGGTTGAAGGTACCTCTATACTTACACATCTTGATACTTTTGATTCTCTTCTTATGGATTTAAGTAACATAGATGCTGAAATCAAAGATGAGGATCAAGCTGTGTTATTGCTTGCTTCCTTACCCCAGTCGTTTAAACATATAAGAGATACTATGTTTTATGGAAAAGATAATATCTCTTATAAAGATATCAAATCTATTTTGAAATCAAAAGAATAAATAGATAGAGATATTATTGGGGAAACTAGTGGGAACCAAGGGGAAGACTTATTCATAAGAGGTAGATCCAATAAGAAAGATTCAAGTAGTGAGAAACCTAAATCACGGTCAAAATCCAGATACCGAAATGTCATGTGCAAATATTGTCATAAGAAAGGTCACATTATTTCTGAATGCTTTAAATTGAAAAACAAAGAAAAGCATACAGAAAAGAAAAATGAGCACATAAATACTGACACTGCCGAAGCAAGTGTAGTTGCTGATGAGACTGAGGGAACTATTTTTTTAGCAACTAATAATAGTTTCAAATCTAACAATGAGTGATTTAGATTCGGGTTGTTCTTATTATATGTGTCCCAATCAGGATTTATTTACCACATATGAATCTATTGGAGGTGCAGTTGTCTTGATGGACAACAATGCTGCCTGCAAAGTTATTGGAAAAGGTACAGTCCGAATCAAAATGCACGATGGTGTGGTGAGAACTCTCACCGATGTTAGACATGTTCCTGACTTGAAGAAAAATCTCATCTCTTTGGGCACTCTAGAATCTCTTGGGTGCAACTACACAGGTGAAGGTGGAGTTCTGAAAATTTCTCATGGTGCTCTTGTGATCATGAAAGCACGCAAATCTGGTATGTTGTATACTCTTTTGGGATCTACTGTTACAGGTGCTGCTGCAGTTTCAATATCAGATAAATCAGATTCTGACATCACCAAATTGTGGCATATGCGATTGGGGCATATGAGTGAAAAAGTTCTTTCCATCCTCAGCAAAAGAGGTCTCTTATGTGGCCAAAGTACCGGAAATATGGAGTTATGTGAACATTGTGTGTTCGGGAAGCAGAAAAGAGTCAACTTCAAATCTCCAGCGATTCATAGAACAAAAGGTACTTTGGATTACATTAATTCAGGTCTTTGCAAGAATGAAGGAATTGCTCGACATCGTACTGTGAGAATGACACCTCAGCAAAATGGTGTGGCAGAAAGGATGAATAGAACTCTTTTGGAAAGGGCTCATTGCATGATTTCAAATGCTGGGTTGACAAACGCCTTTTGGGCAGAAGCTATCTTTACAGCTTGTTATATTGTCAACCGAGCTCCTTCTGCACCTTTGAACTTTAAGACTCCAGAGGAAATGTGGTCTGGGACTCCTGCTAATTATTCTGATTTAAAGATATTTGGTTGCCCTGCATACATGCATGTAAATGATGGAAAATTAGAGTCAAGGGCTAAAAAGTGCATTTTCCTTGGGTATGCATCTGGGTTGAAAGGATACCGACAAAATTTATAATTAGCAGAGATGTAACCTTTGATGAATCCTCTATGTTACATTCTAGAAAAGAGTCTTCTAGTTCTTGTAATACAGATAAAGGAAAGAGTACACAGAACCAGGTGGAGATTGAGATTGGCATTCCTTCTGAGCCAAGCTTATCAACTTTGGAGCAAAATACAGTTGAAAATCCTGAAGTTGAGACAGAAGCTGAAATTCCTGAAGTTGAACCAGAAGAAGAGGAGTATTCTATAGCCAAACATAGACCAAGAAGAGAAGGTAAACAACCATTAAGGTTTGGAGATTATGTTGCATTTGCTTTTTCAGTTGCACAGGAAACTGAAGAAATTGGAGAATCATCAAAATATTCAGAAGCAGTTTCTGGTGCTGACTCAGCCAAGTGGCTGATTGCAATGAATGAAGAAATTGAGTCTCTCCACAAGAATGGTACTTGGTCTTGTGAAGCCGCTATCAGGAAAAAGAATTGTTGGTTGCAAATGGGTTTTCAAGAAAAAGGATGGCATTCCAGGGGTTGAAGATGCGAGGTATAAGGCACGATTAGTTGCAAAGGGCTATAGTCAGGTACAAGGAGTTGATTTTAATGATATTTTCTCACATGTTAAACATAGCTCTATTCGTGTCTTGCTTGCCTTCGTTGCCATGTATGATTTAGAATTAGAACAACTTGATGTTAAGACAGCTTTCTTACATGGCGAACTTGAGGAACAAATATACATGCATCAACCCGAATGATTTGAAGTTGAAGGAAAAGATCATGTTTGTTTGTTGAATAAATCCTTGTACGGATTAAAGCAGTCTCCAAGATAATGGTACAAAAGGTTTGATTCCTTTATGTTGGGTCATGGTTAATCGAGGAGCATGTATGATAGTTGCGTTTACTTCCGGAAGTTAAATGATGGTGCATTTGTGTACTTATTACTTTATATTGATGACATGCTCATTGCTGCTAAGGATTTAACAGACATTCACAATTTGAAAAGTCAGCTGAAAAGTGAATTTGAGATGAAAGATTTGGGAGCAGCTAAGAAAATCCTTGGCATGGAGATCAAAAGAGATCGAAAAGCCAACAAGCTATTCCTGACCCAAAAGAAGTACTTGGAGAAAGTCTTGGAGAGGTTTGGCATGAAAGATGCTAAACTAGTTAGTACCCCTCTTGTTGCTCATTTTAAGTAATCAGCTGCTCAGTCCCCGCAGTCAGAGAAGAGGAGAGGTACATGGAACATGTTCCTTATTCCAGTGCAGTCGGCACTATTATGTATGCAATGGTTTGTACACGTCCAGACATTTCACAAGCAGTGAGCGTGGTAAGTTGGTATATGGCTTGCCCTAGTAAAGCACATTGGCAGGCTGTGAAATGGATTTTCAGATACTTGCGAGGTACTTCAAACACACGTTTGGAGTTTGGGATAAATACTAACACTTTGGTTGGTTTTGTAGACTCAGATTATGCAGGTGATCTTGACAAAAGAAGATCACTGACAGGCTATGTATTTTGCATTGGTGGTTGCGCTATTAGTTGGAAAGCTACATTACGACATGTAGTAGCTTTATCTACTACCGAAGCAGAATATATGGCAGTGATCGAGGCAATCAAAGAAGCCTTATGATTGAAGGGTCTATTTGCGGAACTCAGTTCACACCGAGGTGGTCTTACCATTTTCTGTGATAGTCAAAGTGCCATTCACTTGACTAAAGATCATATGTATTATGAGAGGACGAAGCACATTGATATAAAGTATCATTTCATCCGAGAAACCATTGCTGAAGGAAAAGTCTCTGTTCAGAAGATCTAACACTAGAGACAATCCTGCTGACATATTCACAAAACCTCTTCAAGTGTCCAAGTTCAAGCTTTCAAGCTTTGCTTGAACTTGATTGGCATTTATGAAGAATGATTTTGCTCATTGGGGTTTTTGCGGAGAAGGTGGAGCAAATTTACTATGTATAAGCCGAAATTAGGCCAAGGTGGAGATTTGTAATATGACCATTAATTTGGCTTCTTCTCAAGTGAGGGCCAAATTTTCATGACATTTGCCATGAAATAATATTCACTATAACAAAATTTGTGGATCATGACATTTGTCATGACATAATATCCATTATTAGGCCAAGGATTTCTTGCTATAAATAGAGGAGTTTCTGCTCATTTGTAAACACACCAATTCAAGAGCTTTTCACTCTTGTCTTTCTTTCTCCTCCTTTATTTCATTATAGATTATTTTGTAAGAGAGTAAGTGTTGGGAAACACTTGTGTGAACCATTTCTTTGGAGTGATCTTGTGAGGTTATTCTCTTGGGGTATTTGGGACTAATTAGAGTATTTACTCTAATTTTGTACTCTCTTTTGTACTCTTATTGGTATAGTAAAATTGTTCCTCTGCGCTTGTGGACGTAGGTCAACTTGATCGAACCACGTTAAATTTGTGTAATCTTTATCTTCTTTAATTGCCGTTATTATTAACTTGCACTGTCTTTGTTTTTTTGATGAAGAAACTTGCATTTGTCTTTGTTATTGTCATTATAACGTTGTTTGGCTAAATTCCGCACTACCCGGTAATCCGATCCTAACAGTAACCCATAAGAATCATAAATGCTGAGCTGGTTGGGCAATAGATAAAGAAATCCTTGTTTTGTCACTGGTGATTGCAGCTTACAGTATCTGCATTATTTTTGGTACAGCTATCATTCTGTGAAGTATGCGTGTTTGACTGAAAAATTGACAGAATCAGGGTTGTAGGCCTGAAGAAAACGCAGCATTCAAATATTCCTTTTCTAAGTTGTAAGAGATCATCGCCAAATTTGTGGCAGTCTCAAATTTCAAAGTCGGTTAATATTTGTTGTTTGCTTTATTCAACATAGTGGTTATTCTGTTTAGACTTTGGTCGTAAGGGTAGCGAGACCAGCCTTTTGTTCGAACTTTGATCAGTTTAAGGTCATGATCCTCCTCTATAACAGCTTTTGTATTGTGAAAGTGACAACTGTTGTTAGCTTAACAATCCTGTGCATATTATACTAATACATATTATATTTAACTTTATGATGCGTGCTAATAGCATGCAACAATCTGGTGAATTCTTTTTTCAGGCTCCAGAGAACGTGAACACCCATTTCATCTGCTTCGCATGTGTTGATGGTAACTCTCTCTCTCTCTCTCTCTCTCTCTCTCTCTCTCTCTCTTGTTGGGGTCTGCATAAGAAACTAATTCTGCACTATGAAATTCGAGAATAGCTTACTTTTGTTCCTTTTTCCTATGTTGATGATGTCCGAATGGAGATAATTCAGAGCACAATTTCTGGGAGAAATTCGCAAACTGCATCATTTCTTGTTTATAAGTGCCCTGAATATACATTTGGAACCTGTATATTAGTGAAACAACTTGCAATAATACAGTAATTATCGACAAAATTTGCCTTATTCACCTTAAGTTATCATTACCAAAGATGAGAAGTTGCATAAACTTGTCATGTTGCAGGACAACTCTATGAACTCGATGGAAGGAGGTCCGGACCAATTTCACATGGTGCATCTTCCCCAAGCAACCTATTACAGGTAACCATCCTTTATTGACTAATTCCTTTTGGAGCCAAGTGGCAGCCGAAAGTTAAGACCAAATAGCGGGGAGAAAAATGTCTGAATCCCAAAACTCGGACCTGGATCTGACCTTCATCCACCACACCTGAATTCTTTAACCTGTGAGATCAGTTAGGACCTGAATGTTGTAAGTCTACAAAATTTTCACTTATTGGGATTTAGATGATACGCAAACACATAAATCTTAAATTGAAAAGCAAATATTAAGTTAGTCCTTACTAGTGGTGGCAAAATAGATAAAAGAAAACAGTTATCCACCCATATTATCCATTAAAAAATAGGTTGGATAATGAACTTTTTAAAAATGAGTTAAATATAGATAAGAGCCATATTATCCACTTAGAAAATGGATAACCAGTGAATAACTAATAGATCTAACTGTTACATTTGTAAAGCCTCAAATTGAGGATTCCTCAAATTTGGAAAACTAGGAATTCTCCCAAAAGTGATCATACTCAAGAAGCCATGGATAATATGGATATCCATATTATCCGCCGGTTAACCCATTTTTATCCGTATTAAATATGAGTCTGGTTGGATAATTTATCCATTTTTTGCATTACCCATATCCGACACGTTCCATATCCAACCCGACTCGCCCGTTTGCCACCTTACTATCTGAAACGATTCTAGCGGACCATTTTGAATACATAGGAAAGTACAATAAAGGGTGTTGAAGATGGCTGATCTTATTTCCTCCGAAGATCCAATCCTTGTCTTTTTTTCTTAGATGATAACAATTTTATATATTCAAAAGGCACAAAGGTTGTGCTGGCCATAATTACTGGAGATTGTACCAAAATATACATCTAAAATTTCTATCCTATTACAAGGATCCTAGAACATCTATTATAGTTTTTGGATCCTCTATATATTCCTACTTACACCAATAAAACAACAAAGAGTCCATTTTTATCTTCTGAATTGAGCTGCCCTTGTCTTCAAACCACCTTGAGTTCCTTTCTTTTCAAATAGACCACCATATGCAAGCAGGAATTAAATCCCATCTATTTTTCTGAGCTAAGGGACTACTCCCTTTATTCCAGCGTGACAACATTTTCTTTGTGTTATTTGGCATGACCCAGTGTACCCATGCTAGTGCTAGAAATATATTCCAAACTTGTACTGTCACTGAACAATGTAAGAAAAGGTGATTAATAGTTTCTGCCTCCCTTCCACATAAATGACATCTGGAACAGAGTGGTAGACCTCTTTTCATCAGATTTTCCTCCGTTAAACAGGCCTTTCTAGCTACCAGCCAAACAAAACATGCCACTTTATAAGGAGTCTTTACTTTCCAAATATGCTTCCAGGGCCAAAGCTCAGTTATAAAATTAGTTTGATTGAGCGCTTGATAGGAAGTTTTAACAGAGAAACTACCTGACTTGTGTCCCAGCCACCAAACCTTGTCATCATTTTGTGTGACACCTGTGAATTTGTCGATTGTGTTGTAGAAGTATGCAATTCTATTGATTTCCCAATCATTCAATAATCTCCTAAAGGTGAGATTCCACCTTGGACAGACCAAACTTCATTGATGGTGGCCTTCTGTTGCTGGTTTATAATGAAAATGTCTGGATACATTGTCTTCAAAGGTTGCTGCCCCATTCAATTATCTTCCCAGAAGAAGACTTTTTGCCCATTTCCCACTCTATGATTGATTCTGTTGCTAAAAGTCTGCCACAAATTTCTGATAGTCTTCCAAACACTTACTCCATAGACATTGTTCACTGCCTTAGTTTTCCAGGGACCTTCCTCACCATATTTGTCTGTGATTACCCTCCTCCATAATGAGTGTTCTTCATTTGTGCATCTCCAGAGCCATTTCATGAGAAGGCTTTGATTTTGTTTCTTCATATTTTTAACTCCCATGCCACGCCACCCTGTTTTTTTCTTAAGGTGACAGTTTTCCATTTAACTAAATGGAACCCTCTTTTAACTTTGTTGCCTTGCCATAGAAAGTTTCTCCTCAAAAAATTCATTTTTTTTTCTATCTTTGCCGGGATAGGAAACAGTGACATCATATATGTAGGGAGAGCATCTAACACACTGATTATAAGCACTAATCTACCTCCTATTGAGAGGTATTGGCTTTTCCACCTAGCAAGCCTCTTCTCACATTTTTTCAGAACTCCACTCCATATATCAATGGATTTACTTTTTGCTCCCAGAGGCATTCCAAGATAAACAGTTGGGAGGGTACCTATTTCACCTCCAAGAATCTCAGGGAACTGCTGAATTTGTTGAGGTTCATTAACCGGATATATTAAACTTTTCCTCCAATTTATGTGCAGTCCTAATATTCCTTCAAAATTGTCAAGACTACTCTTAACATCCTTATCTGATCTGTCTCAGCATCACAAAGAATGATTGCATCATCTGCATAAAGGAGATGAGTGATCTCCAAACTTCCCCGTTGTTTGTTGCTAACCTTGAATCCCCTGATTTAGTTGTTCTGTTGGGCTGTTTGAGGCATACTATTCAGTCCTTCCATAGCAATAATAAATAGGTAAGGGGATAAGGGATCCCCCTGTCTTAGTTAACTAACACTGAAAATCTTGCTGTGCTTATGCAAAATCTGATCCAGTTAATCCACTTTGTACCAAAACCCATCTTCTTCAACATGTTTGTCAAGAAGTCCCAGGTCACATGATCGAAGGCTTTTTCTATGTCTAGTTTGCACAGGACTCCAGGCTTCTTTTCCTTCATTCTAGAATCAACACACTCATTCGTAATAAGAGCAGCATCCATTATATTGTGGTGACATAAGTTATTAAATTTAGATGGAAGACTTTTGGGACACTCATTTAGTGTGCTAGACATAAGTTATCATCAAATAGCATACCTCAAGATTTTGCTCTGGGAGGGCTGTTATGTGGCAGGGGAGGATCTAGGGGCGGATATAGGTATCAGATGTTCATGAACCCAGTAGCTTTTGTTCAGACCTAGTATGTGTATTAAAAAATCTACTAAACATTTATAAATATTTGACGTTAAACCTATATATTAGCTTGAAATCATAATAAGAACCCATAAACTTCAAATCCTTCGGGTTATGTGGGGTATACTGTTCTTTATATCTTTTTCCAAGTTGAAACATTCCTTGCTTGTTGTAGGATGCTGCTAAAGTTATACAAAAGATGATCCAAAAGAATCCAGACTCGATCAACTTCAATGTCATTGCTATTTCAAAGAGAGTTAAAAGTGATGCAGTCTGAGCGCTAAGTTTTATTGCCTGCGATCTCTCGCTCGAACGTGTAATGAAACATTGTACAAGAGCTAAAGATGGAGTTGTTCCACCACCTTTTGACTGGAGATCTTTGGCTTAAACTTGTGCTGTATGAGGTTGTACTTATTCTCGGCCTTTGACAAATTTTCACTCCACCTTTTTTTTTTTTTTGTGTGTGTGTGTGTGTGTGTGTGTGTGTGTGTGTCTTTTGTAGCGCATATGTTAAATCTAAACTAGTGATTCCACCTAAATTCGAATTAGTTGGATGTAATAAGTTTTCAGCTACCAATGGTTAAGAAGAAAAATACTTGCCAACTCATGACCATAATCGGTTCGCGATATTTGATAACTAGCAATATCTCAAGATATAGTTTTTTGTTTAGATGCTGAAAGATTGACAAAAATGTCAATCAAATTTACCAAAGAACTTTAAGATTTTCTTAGTCAAAGTCACTTTAGGAACCTGAACAAGATATTGCCTGGCTATTGTTCTTGATAATATTCACCCACGGAATTGGTTTCTTAGCCAATTGATGGTGTGATATCCAAATTGAGATTGCTCAAGTTCCAAAAAAATTGTGCTCTAAGCTTAAGATAAAAATAAATTGTGCTGATTCATGATACCCTCAACCTCAAGGGCCATTTCAGCTTTTGCATGAACTCAGATTACTTCATCCTATTTACTTGCCCTAGTACTCTATTTGCTAATTAGAGGAATTAACCATGGCCTTGTGCCTTCTCCTCAAATTCTTTTGGATCCGAATTAAGTAGTCTCCCCCGCACAAAATGGTATCACTAAAACCACGAAGGTTTACAAAGTGGTTTCATTAAAACCCCTCATTTACCAAACGGGTTCATATACCCATTCAACCAAAGGGATGAAGCAAAACTAAAACACACAGGTGTGTGTGTGTAATTCTTTTATTCAATGGACAAAGACAAATAAACAATGAACGAGATGCATTAAGCCAAAAGCAAATGTTATTACAAAATCATTTGATTAAATCTACCACAAAATCCAACAGCACATCTCCATATCAACACAGAGATGAGACACTTTAACACACAACTCAAAACAAAAAACAAATTAATTTAAAAGAGTACATCATGCATGTAATGCCTAAAACAAGCAGTTGTTCCTCAAAGTCCACTGAACTTAATTAAAAACAGTCCTCTCCCCTTTCAATTCTAAGTACCCTTAATCTGTTGCTGTGCCTGATGTCCCAATTGCTCAGCTTTCTCCTTTATATCATGGGCTGCATGCGCAAGCCTATCTCTCGCGTAATCGATCTTATCCGCTCCGATTGGGTGCTTCCCAATGGTGTACCTATTACAGGACAGATAAAATTTGATTCAAACTTCTAAATTCTCAGCATTAATAAATGCATTACACACATTATATTTTCTGATAAGGATGAATGTGATAAGGGTGAAATAGAAAGTTCAAGTTAATTTAGTACTAAATTTAAAAATGTCACTTTTTAGGACGTAAGACTAATATTTTTTTTTATGGTTTTATAAGTGTTCCGACAGGGCAGAGCTAGATCGACTAACCTAGTGTTTGCTTAGACCCTGTATTTGTATTATTAGAAAATTCTAAATATGTACGTTGTAGACACAAAAACTATAAGATGAGCTATGGGTTGGTAGCGTTTCCAGAACCCATAAACTTTAGGGTCTTTAAACCCTAATTCTGCGCGAGTGTGTACCTGTACATCCAGTAGAAAACAAAAGTAGCAGTAGCACCAAATCCACCAGCAGCTAATAACCCACCGAGGATCATGAAAATGGTAATAGTAGCGGGTACAAGAACAGGGCTGAAAATGACAAGCAAAGGAGTGGCCACAACTAAGCCAATGACAGTGGCGGCCAGCGTTAAGCCGGACAGAACCATCAGCGAACCACCAACAGTCACAGCAGTGGTGGTTTTTGCCACTTGACGTGACAGCTGCTGGTGCTGTTCATGGCGTGGTTGAATCTGAGACATTTTTTTAAACTTTTGGAGATGATTTTTTTTTAATTGAGAAGAGATAGAGATGAAGAGTGAAAAAGCAGAAAGGAGCGGGGAGTGTAAATATAGAGATAGGTTAGTGCATGCTGGTAACGTGTGAGTGTCTGAGTTTGCATGCATTTGTTGCTTGACACGTATCATTTGTCTCTGCTCTGATTTACTAGCTGGCTTAGGCCTTTGGAATCATTTCCGGGCGATAATATCAACAGTTTCTCTGCATTTAACATTTAATGATCAAAATCATACAACTAATTAAATAAGGAAAAATATAATTTCTATACACTGGGTTTCGACAATTTCTAAAATATTAAGTTTCTTAATTATTAATCGATAATCTGAATGAGTTTCCCTCTTTTAGCCAATAACTTAGCAGGAGGGAGGGTATGAGTTATGACTACGTTATGCACTACGGGATGAGGTCAAGGAAATAAATTTTTTGATAGAAATTTAATGGACCAGTCCCCTAAGAAAGATTACGAGAATTCGAATTCGAGTTTTATGTTTCGCTCTTGAAAATTCAAATGTCATGGCATTTATTATTAATTCTTTTTCCTTTGAGTCATACAAGCTTTTTATCAAAAAGAGAAGAAAGGACGGGTGAGTCATAGATGATATTTCAAATTCAAACAATCTGAAAACGAAACCGTCCCGTATTTCAATAGTCTGTTACCAGTTTCAGAAAAAGAGGAAATTTGAATTGAATTGCTACCAAACGTAAGAAATCAACAGAGAATCTCGTAGGAATTGGTTCTAGGTGATAAGAAATCCGATAAATGAATTGTTTCGCAGATAATTATAATTTAAACACATGGTTGTTCATATGAGGTTTTGGCACAACAAGTGTCACGATCCAAACCGAACGACCGCGACGGGCATATGGTGTCTTACTCAACCGAGTACCAACATAACGTATCTTTCTAATTATACCATCATGGGTAAATGGGCCAGAAGGACCGTCATGAGATAATCAGAAGAAAACATAAGGGAATACTCGACATAGGACGATCCAACATGATATACAAACTTATACATGTGACATACGAGCCTATAAGACCGACATGATTATTGTACACTCAAAACATAGATCGACAAGGCCATACAAGTATCCATATACATGACATCTGTCTACAAGCCTCTAAGAGTACATAAACGTCATAAAGGCCGGGACATGGCCCAGCCATACCAATCAATACATGTCCCAAGCATACTTACCAAATAGGTAACTACGACGCAAATGGAATGCGCCAACACTTTCCGATGAGCTGATAGCCTACTAGGAGGACTGTCAACCTGTCTATCGGGACCTGCGGGCATGAAACGCAGCATCTCCAAGCAAAAGGGACGTTCGTACGAATAAAGTATCGAGTGTAAGGCAGGAAAACATAAATAAGAACAGTAATATAAAGAGAGATAGAGAAGATACAACCTGTAACATCTAAATGCCTTTGAGGGCTACTGACATGAAATGCATGATACATATATATATATATATATATATATATATATATATATATATATATAAGATTTTAAAAACATTCTCCTCTACGGGCATCATCATCATCATATCGTACCCGACCGTAATAGGCTCGGTAAAAACGTACCCGGCTATCATCAGGCTTGATAGAATCATACCCGGCCACGTGGAACTCAATAAACCCAACTGATCAGTGGTTGTACAATAGGTGCCGTACCCGGCCGACTATAGCGCAACTCGGTAGAGTAAAATAGATACATATATATAATGCATACTGGACTCATGGAATCACGTTCTAAACCTTTCGGAGTGACGTAAGGTTGTCACATCTTCGATTAACATTATGGACATCCATACCATCAATATGAGCTTCCATACGATTCAAAGATCATATATACTTGCTTAGAATAACTTTATAAGGAAAGAACAACATGGACAACATTAGTTGTTAGGAGTAGATCCGTTATGAAATAGCTTATCGTTTATGTTCATTTCACTTTAGATCATGCCAAAAGAAAGAAGAAAGTGACTTAACATACCTTTGCAATCTTCTCTCCAATCGTCAACGAAGCTCAATATGATCTTACATCTACAATGAGGAAACCGACTTCGTCGTCATCACATAAGCGTTGTAACTCTCATATTTCAAAACCAATATTCTACAAGAAAATGGACAGCACCTCCCTTGTTTTTACTACATCCCATAAATTATTAAAAGTCCCCAAACAGCCCAAACAACAATCAGTAGCTATATGGAACACAACCAACACAATAACACGTCGAGTAACAAGTTCAGTTAATGTCTAATAATACTAGATTTTGAATCCTTTCTCTCTTATTTATATTCAGAAAAATGTTGATAATAACAACACAATATACTCAGGTTATTGCATAAATTTTTCAGCCATAAAATGCTGCAAGAACACCTGCCAAACAGCCCAACAATCAACCAACATTACTAACAAGCTTTTCGATTGATATCTCATAAAATCTAGCTTGAACGACTTAGCCGTAACTTGAATAAACTTAAATACATGTAGAGTAAGAGGTTCCTTACCTTTAAACAGATAGAACAACTCCAATTTGAGCTTATTTCACCACGAAATATCCTTCCAACGCAGCCACAAGAACAAGGAAGAGAAACTAACAATCAATTTGGGTTTCTCGACACTATAATCACTTGGAAGAGTTGAAATTACCTTGGGTTGATATGAAAACCTTGGGAGAGTATTTTACAGAACTTAAACTACTTAAAAAAATTCCCCACATGAGGTGGAACCACACCAAAATCAGCAACCACAAGAAGAACAAGAAACTCACTAGCGCCATGGGATTCCCGATACTTGATTTGTGTTGTTTTCCCTTGGTTTGGGTCTTGGATCACGAAAGAAGTTTGAGAGAAAGTTTTTAGGTGTCTAGGTCTGAAGAGAGTGAAAAAGAATGAGTTAAAACCGGGTTGTAGGCATCACATATATATATATCAAGATATCTCAACCGCTAAGTGGGTCCCATAGGGAGCTACTTGCGTAGTCTCGTAAAAACGCGAATGTCTCTCTACTCCGATGTCGTTTCGATGAACGGTTTAATGCGTTAGAAACTAGACTCGTAGATCTTCTATTTGATATGTGGATCAACCCGTAATTCTTATTATATTGAGAGAAAATCTCTTCTACTTTTGACCTAATTTTCAGCACATTATGAATATAACTTGTGATGACCTTTGTCAACTTTTGTTCCACAACTCGCTTGACTTCAAAACGTAACATACGATTATCATACGACTAAAATAACTCATAACATAATCTCCTTATCATATTGAACACCCTAGTTTCACCCCAAAAGTACATGTTATAACATTCACAACTTGTCGACTTTCGACGAAATTTATTTTCTTAAATTTGTTTAGCTTCTAAGCTTTCCAACCCTCTTGGTACTTGTTATTCATGATCTTAAATATTTGTAACCTCCAAGATAACAAGATACTTAATTACTTTATATACTTTCAAAAATGATCTCATTTCTGAACTTTTATCAATTGATTTACGACGTACTCTCACGTACGAAAACATGAGGTGTAATAACGATATACGTAACAAATGGAGGAGTTTGGCGCTTATATTCATTTGAAGGTCATTTTGAGCGAAGTCATCTAAAAGTTTTGAGGTAATTTGGTCTGCATATGTAGTAAATGACCCGTAAGAAAACTTATCAAAACATAAAAAAGTTAGTTTCTTGTTTAGTTTAAGTTTGTTGAAATAGCAATGATAAATAAAGAGCAATCTTCTGGCTTTGAGTTCCATCCTCCCGTCCTTTTTTTTTTTTTTTTAATTTAATTTTTTAACTATATAATAAATGGAAGTTCTTTGTGCGACGAAGGGTATTTGAGTAAATAAATCAAAAGTGAAGGCAGATTCTATCTGGTTCTCCTTTCTCTACTGTAGTGCCACGTGTTAATGGTAGGGAGACTCACCCGAACATCATGCTTTTTCTTCGTAGACTAGTATTCATACCCGCGGGTTGCGCGGAGAATTTTAGGACTAAGTATCAAAAAGAGTGACACCATAACTATCCAAATTCTACTATTTTTCTTGAATTACAATTTTGTTATTTAAGTAATTGAATAAATTGAAAAAAAAATTCAAGATAAAGTTTGTATTTAAAATATTTAAAAATATTTATCATCTTTTTATTTTCTTCATGAAATAGTAGATAATATTATTATATAAACCCGTCAACTGATAAATATTGCCGCAACATTATGAAAACGGATGAGTAATAATATAATTAATAGGTTGAAAAGTTATCCGATTTGATAGATACCAACCAAGAAACCTTGCTATGGTACACAATTCCATTTATATGTTGTTCGTAACAATTATCACAATTTGTGAGAATGCTGAAATCTCCTGGCATAGTTGGATCACATAGAAATTTTGAGAATAATAGGTTTTCAATTAAGAAGATGTTGGTGATGGAATTAATGACAATAGTTTTTTTTTTTTTTTTTTTTTTTAAGATGTGGGTTTGGGTTTAGGTTTTTTCTAGAAATTGTCTATATTTATCGATAAATGTTTTTTTTAAAGACGTGAGTTTGGGTTTAGGTATTTTTTAGGAATTGTCTAAATTTATCAATTTCCTAATATTATATTTATTTCCTCTTTTCGTATATTTTTTTCTACTCTTGTATTTAATTAGTTTTTTCATTTAGTGTTTTACTTATAATTTAAATATCCTTATTTTTAATTAAATTATAATTTTAAATTCATTAAAATTATAAAGAGAGAAGTCTTTTAAGATTTTGTTCAAAAGTAAAGATAGAAGCCTTCTATTCACAATCTTCAATTTGTCCAAAATTTATAAATAATATTTCTGTATATTATTTACTGACTTTATAATTATATCTTGGTTATTGTTTTTTGGTATTTAAATTTTTTTCATGAATAATTGTAAAATTTATCAAGTTGTAGTATCATGACACTTGGCTTAATCTTATGAATATTAATTTTTAATCATAAAATTGATAGTGACTTTTTATTAGGTTGCTACTTGGCTTAATATGATATATTTGCCTCTCCTTATATTATGTATAGATAATATATTATATAATACATAGATACCTCATTTAATATAACATAGATAATATTGATTTCTTACTTCGTCCAAAATATATGTTCTTTTATTATTTTGTATAAAAGGTATCAATATTTTAATTATTTTTTTATATTATATAGAATAAGCAATTAAACTTTTCTTCTATTTGTTTCAACATAAAGTTTTGATTTTTACATTTTGGACTTCATCCAAAATATATGTTCTTTTATTATTTTGTATAAAATGTATCAATATTTTTAGAATATTTTGTTTACATTTTATAGAATAAGCAATTAGACTTTTCTTCTATTTTATTTTCAATATAAAGTTTTGATTTTTATATTCTTTACTATGTTGCTTGTAATTATTTCAAATTCAAATTAGACTTTTCTTCTATGTTTAAATTCAAATTCAAAAATAGTAACTAATTATTAATAACACATAGTACATAATTTAGTTTTTTTAAAAATTTAAATTTAAAAAAACTAATTATTACCTAACTTAGCTAATTTTGTCCTAACATTGCCAAGTGACTTTTTATTATGTTGTCACTTAGCTTACTATGGTGTCTTTGCATCTCCTTGTATTATGTATAGATAATATAATATATAATATATAAATACCTCCTTTAATATAACATAAATAATATAGATTTCTTACTTCGTCCAAAATATATGTTCTTTTATTATTTTGTATAAAAGGTATCAATATTTTAATTATTTGTTTCTAAGCAATTCGACTTTTCTTCGATTTTTTTCAACATAAAGTTTTGATTTTTACATTTTGGATTTCATCCAAAATATATGTTCTTTTATTATTATGTATAAAATGTATCAATAGTTTTAGAATATTGTTTTTGCATTATATAGAATAAGCAATTCAACTTTTCTTCTATTTTATTTTCAATATAAAGTTTTGATTTATATATTTTTTACTATGTTGCTTGTAATGATTTCAAATTCAAATTAGACTTTTCTTCTATGTTTAAATTCAAATTCAAAAATAGCAACTAATTATTAACAACACATAGTGCATAATTTATTTATTTTAAAATTTAAATTAAAAAAAAACTAATTATTACCTAACTTAACTAATTTTGTACTAACATTGCCAAGTGACTTTTTATTATATTGCCAGTTGGCTTACTATGGTGTTTTTGCCTCTCCTATTATATACATATAGATAGATTTTTTATTTTAATATATTTTTAAAACTCCAACTTGAAACTACTCCCCAATGCTCTCTCTCTCTCTCTCTCTCTCTCTCTCTCTCTATATATATATATATATATATATATATATATATATATTAATTCAAATAGAGTAATCAATTAATTCAAAATTTAAAATTCAAAAGATTTTTTAGTTAGAAAGGTAGTTTATTTTGTCTTAAAACTCCAATTTGAAACTACTCTCAAATTTGAATTTACAATTTTTTATTTTTTTCAATTTCCTATGATTGATGTGATGATACTAATATTGTCTCCTTTTTGTCCTTTTGGCTTTTTGTTTTCTTGAGCCGAGGGTCTTTCGGAAACAACCTCTCTACTCCTTCGGAGTAAGGGTAAGACCTGCGTGCACACTGCCCTCCCCAAACCCCATTAGTGGGATTTTACTGGGTTATTGTTGTTATTTTTTTCAATTTCATTTTTTATTTAAAATAATTTTAAAACACCAACTTTGTTGGAGCTTTGTCCTAAAAATCTATACTTGGCGTCTCATGGTTATACCACTTGGCATCATATTATTATTTGCTTCTCTTTTTTTTGTGTGTGTATATATATATATACTACTATATTAGAAAGAAACTACTCCCCAATTTAAATTTGCAATTATTTTATTTTTTTATTTCCGTTGTTTATTTTAAAATAATTTTAAAACTCCAAATTGAAACCACACTCCAATTTTGAATTGGCAATTTTTTATTTTTTTATTTTTGTTTTATATTTTAAAATAATTTAAAACTCCAACTTGAAACTATTCCCCAACTTGGATAGGTAGTTTTGTTATTATTATTATTATAAATAGTTTTATTTTTTTTATTGTAGCTAATTTAAGTTTTTCTTATTTTTCGTTTTTTAATTTTAAAATAACTTTAAAACTCCAACTTGAAACTACTCCCCAATTTGAATGAGTAGTTATTTTTTTTATTTTTGATTTCTTAATATAGCTAATTATAAGATATCTATATTTATTAATTCAAATAGAGTAATCAGTTAATTCAAAATATAAAAAGGTTTTTTTAGTTAAAAGGTAGTTTATTTTGTCTTAATAATGCCACTTGGCTTTTTGTGGTTATGCCACTTATCTAAATAATGTGCTTTTGCCTCTCCTTTTATTATATATAGATTATTTTATTTTAATATATTTTTAAAACTCCAACTTGAAACTACTCTCCAATTTGAATTGGTAATTCTTTTTCCATTTTTATTATAGCTAATTATAAGATATCTATATTTATTAATTCAAATAGAGTAATCAATTAATTCAAAATTTAAAATTCAAAAGATGTTTTAGTTATAAAGGTAGTTTATTTTATCTTAAAACTCCAACTTGAAACTACTCCCAAATTTAAATTTTTTATTTTTTTCAATTTTGTTTTTTATTTAAAATAATTTTAAAACACCAACTTTGTTGGAGCTTTGTCCTAAAAATCTATACTTGGCGTCTCATAGTTATACCACTTGGCATCATATAATTATTTACTTCTCTTTTTGTGTGTGTGTGTGTGTGTGTATATCTCTCTCTCTCTCTATATATATATATATACCTACTATATTAGAAAGAAACTAATCCCCAATTTAAATTGGCAATTTTTTATTTCTTTATTTTCGTTTTTTATTTTAAAATAATTTTAAAACTCCAAATTGAAACCACACCCCAATTTGAATTGGCAATTTTTTATTTCTTTATTTTTATTTTTTATTTTAAAATAATTTAAAACTCCAACTTGAAACTATTCCCCAACTTGAATAGGTAGTTTTTTTTATTATTAATATTTTCGTTTTTTTATTGTAGCTAATTTAATGTCACGACCCAAAATCCCACCACATGCGTCGTGATGGCACCTAGTTTCTAAGACTAGGTAAGCCGATTTTAATTACCTTTTGAAGCCCTTTTTTTTTGAATTAAATAAATAACTAAAACTAACAGCGGAACAATTATGAATGTACAACCTCCCAAGACTAGTAGTACTGAGTCACGAACTCTAACTGAATACATAGAATGATCACGCAGACCGAATATACAATACTGTTTGATTACAAGTTAACAGTACAATAAAATGAAAAGACTCCAAGGGACTGCGACGACCAAGCAGCTCTACCTTGAATCCTTACGATACCGCTTTAACTCTGCTCAAGTTCCTTATTTTCAATACCTGGCTCTGCACAAAAATGTACAGAAGTGTAGAGTGAGCACACCACAGCGGTGCCCAGTAAGTATCAAGACTAACTTCAATGGAGTAGAGTCGAGGTACAGTCAAAACACTCACTAGTCAAATAATCTGTGCAATATAGCATACGAAAATAATAGAAAATAAATAACAATAAGGGCAACACCAATCAACTAGTGATTTAAACAGCAAAGCAACAGGAACATCATAAATATTACTCAACGAATAATAAACACAGGTACAACCAATTAATCAAGTATTTCAAAATATACATCTTTTATCTATAAGTTTTTCAATGAAAGTCTCTAGAATATAATCCTTTTCAATGAATATATCTCAAATATACTTTCTTCAAATAAATATATCTTTCAAATAGAATTATTTCAAATAAATCTCTTCCGAATATAATTCTTTCCAATAAATAGCTTTCGGATATAATTCCTTCAAGTAAATATCTTTCAAATATAATTCTTTCAAGTAAATAACTTTGAAATATAATTCTTTCGAGTAAAAGTCACCATGTGACGCCTTATTTAACTTTCATGGCGTGAGAAATATATTCAACGCATCACATCAAATGGCACGGCATTACCTTTGTGCACTTGTCTCATTCTCACCCAATATATATATATATATATATATATATATATATATATATATATATATATGTAGATCAAATCAATTGGCACGGCAACACTCTTCGTGCATTTATATCTTTCTCACAGTACATACATACAACAATACCAACCAAGTGAGAGAAATGCCAATAACAGTAAAAAGAATAAAGTAGAGGTACAATGAAGCAACACGACTACAAGTCACATAGAAAACATAGGCGCACAATAACATCTCAAGATAAAGGCATGGATGTATACACAACAAACAATATCATAATATAATGTATGTCTCTCGTCCTCTCCTGCACAAAAACACCCTTCGTGCCATGAGTATACGATAATAAAATAATAATTGCACGGCATCACCCTTCGTGCTTTTACTCTCATCCTCACCTGATAATATAAATGAAATGGCACAGCATCACCCTTCGTGCTTTACACTCTCCCTCACATAATAATATAATATAAATGGCACTGCATCACCATTCGTGCTTTACACTCTTCCTCACCAAGCACATGTATATCATTAACAATCAATGTAGGAAGTATAAATAACGTCAAGGAGAGTGTTTAATCTACAACACAATACAATAATTCATATCACAATTTGCTACTGACCACAATCAAGTTCCAATATGTAGCAGAATCAATAAATTTCTCAATAAATAGCCCAAGGCTCCACATTCTTGATAATTATATTAACTCATCAATTTAAACTTATTTAATAAATATTTGCAGATAAGGATTCCATCATGAATTTAGTTCCAAGAAATATATCAAATCAATAAACACACGGAATTCACATAAAATCCAAATTACAATAACACCAAATTATTATATAAAACACAAACTTGACAATTAAGGAATGCAGCATGATAACTCAAGTATTTACTAGTGCCAATAATTATCTAATTTAATACATAAAGTTGCCTAAAACTTTAACCAATAAAATTTGCACATATAAGCCCGAGTACGTATTCATCACCTCGCGTACACGGCTTCCAACCACACAATTTGCACATAAGACTCAATGCCTAAGGGGTAATTCCCCCACTCGAGGTTAGGCAAGATACTTACCTTTTTGAAGTTATGCCGATATTCCAAAATCGCCTTCTTTCTTGAATTGACCTCCGGGTCATTCAAATCTATCCAAATTAATTGTATAGCTTTATTAAAATTCATCGAAAATAATTCCGGTTAATAATACGTCGACAAAAAAATTTATTCCCAAAAGTCAACAAAAGTCAACGCGGGACCCGCCTCTTGGAACCCGACATAATTTTTATGAAATTCAAACACCCATTCCGATACGAGTCCAACCATACCAATTTTATCGAATTCCAATAACAACTCGACTTTCAAATCTTAAATTTTTATTTTTGGATGATTTTATAAAAATCTTGATTTTTTCTCCACTAAATTCGAATTAAATGATGGATTCAAAGACATAATCATGAAAATTAATCAAAACTGGATAAGAATCACTTACCCCCAAACACCCACGCAAGAATCTCTCCAAAAATCGCCTTTTACCGAGCTCCAAATTTGATTTTGAGTTATGAACTCAAACCCTCGTTTTTGGGACTTTTAATTCTGCCCAGATAGGCCTTCTTCGCGTTCGCGACCATTGCTTTGCGTTCGCGAAGGCCAAAACCCAACTGCCTCAAATCCTTCATCGCGTTCGCGACCTCCTCGTCGCGTTCGCGAAGGCCAACTGTTTCTGCCCCATCATTTCCTCTTCGCGTTTGCGAACTCCTTGTCGCGTTCGCGATGGTCAGCTGACCAACTCCTTCGTGTTTGCGTTCCACGCTTCACGTTCGCGAAGGCCAAACGACCCCAGGCCCCAATCTTCCTTTCTTCTTCTCGTTCGCGTTGCCTGGGCCGTGTTCGCGAAGGCTTGCCCTGCTCCTTCTTCGCGTTCGCGTCCACAGCTTCGCATTCGCGAAGACTAAATCATTAGTCCCTCAAATTCCTCTTCGCGAACGCGGGACTCCTTTCTTGTTCGCGAAGAAGGAAACCAGACTTCAGCAACATCAGTTCAAACAGCTCCAATTTGGTCCGAAACCACCCCAAAACGCACCCGAGCCCCTCGGGACTTCAACCAAATATACCATCAAGTACCAAAATATCATACGAACTTAGTCGAGGCTTCAAACCACATCAAACAACACCGAAATTACGAATCGCGCATCGAAACGAATTATGAACTTCTAACTTCTAAAACTCGTGCCAAAACCTATCAAACCAAACCGGAATGACGTCAAATTTTGCAGGCAAGTCCCAAATAAAATAACGAAATTGTTCCAACTCTCGGAACCGCATTCCGACCCCGATATCAAAAAGTCAACCCCCCGGTCAAACTTTTCAAAAATTCGGCTTTCACCATTTCAAGCCTAAATTGGCTACAGACCTCAGATTCACAGTCCGGACACGCTCCTAAGTCCAAAATCACCCAACGGAGCTAAAAGAACCGACAGAACTCTATTCCGGAGTCGTCTTCACACAGTTCCAACTACGATAAAAATCCTAAGACTTAAGCTTCCATCTGAGGGACTAAGTGTCCCAAATCTCTCTGAATCATTCGTAAATCAAACTCGATCACACATGCGGGTCATAATACATATTGCGAAATTGCTCGAGACCTTAAGTCACTGAACGCGACATTAATTCTTAAAACGACAAGTCGGGTCGTTACATTTAAGTTTTTCTTATTTTTCGTTTTTTAAAATAACTTTAAAACTCCAACTTGAAACTACTCCCAAATTTGAATGAGTAGTTATTTTTTTTATATTTTTATATTTTTAATATAGCTAATTATAAGATATCTATATTTATTAATTCAAATAGAGTAACCAATTAATTCAAAATTTAAAAAGATATTTTTTAGTTAAAAAGGTAGTTTATTTTGTCTAAATAATGTCACTTGACTTTTTGTAATTATGCCACTTGTCTTAATAATGTGTTTTTGCCTCTCCTTTTATTATATAAGATTTTAAAAGCAAATTTTAGTTTTTTTTTTAAAGAAGAAAGAGTCCATATAAATAGTTTCGAATTAGACAGTTACAGGAAATCTATAGGTCCAAAATCTAAGATCCACATCATACAAGAAAACGCAGATCAACTGAAAAATATTTTACCAATGGATCTCCAACCAGTAACTGATCTCAAAATGTAAACCAAAAAAAAAAAACATGACATTCAATAAGCCTCCAGAATTGGGAGAACAGGCTGCAGGATCTTCCTCACAGTTGTCACTTGTAAATCCAAAAGATTGTCGGACTAATGTAACTAGAAAGGTGATATTGTCGGCCTAACATGCATGTGTTTGCTAAGTTTCCCTTTCACATGAAATCATAATCATCATAACCATCATATGCATTTACCACAGCTTCGTCATCTGCCTTATCAACATGTATCTGCTTCTTCTTTGCACCTTTCTTTTTACTTGCATTGGCTTCCTTTTCTGCTATAATCTTCTCATTTGCAATTGCAGTAACAGAAGAGGCAATTTATTTAGCATCTGCACCTTTCAACGCAGTCATTGACAATCTCATTTCATATTCCTTCTTCAAATATTCATATATTTCCCAGATTCACGATGGCCAAAACTTCCAAGTCTGTACCACAGCAAGCGGCCCCTTCATCTTCCCACCCGGCCGCAAATGTCGAGGTGGCTCCAGAGCCTCCTATAAAAAGCTGTAGACCCGGGGCTTGTTCTATCGGAGATGACTTCATGGTCGGGAATACCTCTGTCAAACAAGACCGAGGTGAAAGAGCGTGGATATACATATGCTCTGTTACTAAAGATACCTTTTCCATAGTCCGGGAGGATTGTAAATGGGAAGGCAAGGACGTGGTTGTCCCCAGACCTAAGGACGATATTACTACCCACGTGGAGGGGTATTTAAGTGTTTACACTTACCCTTTCACGCTGGGCCCGGTAGACCTACCAATCCTGGCCTTTTGTAAGAGGTACGAGGTGTGCCTCGGACAAATCCACCCGTACGTCTAGAGGATTGTGAACCTTTTACACCATTTTATGAACAACACCGAATCTTCTCAGTTCACCCTCGACCAACCACTCCATCTGTACAGTCCCCAAAATTTTCGATAGGGACTAATCAAGCTTGTTCGCCAAGCCACCAAGGCCCCCTTTTCCAGCATCGACAAGGATAGAGACCGAGGTTGGCAAGGGTGTTTTGTTTGGGTAAAAACTGAAGACATGATCCCTCCCGAGTTCCTGCCATTCCTCAAGAAGTAAAATGCATCTTGTAAGTGTAGTCTTTCCTTAAGTGTCAATTTCCCTTTAGTTCTTCTCTCATCACCAGTATTTATAGTCGCGCAGCTATTGCTCGGGTTCCTAATGCGATCCCCTGACTCAAGGAGTGGATCGAAAGAATCTGCAAGCAGATGTCATACCACAAGCGCACGTGGCACAAACTTTCGAGGGGCAAATGGGAAGCCCGTTCTCATAGAAAGGCTCTCCCCTAAATAGTTATTACTACGTCCCAAGCTTACATAATGTTGACTTTCTCCTTTCCCTCGTAGGTTTGTCTAAGACCACCGATTTTAGGCCTCTGGTAGGGGACGAGCATACGTCCTTACCCATCGAACCCTCCATTTCGGGACTGTCTGGGGCTTCCACGTAGGAGAAGAAGAGGAAAAATAAGTCCTCAGGTTCCCCGGATCTAGTGGCGAAGATAAAAAAGAGGGCAGCCACCCGGGCTCGTAAGCCCAAGAAGAATACTAAGTCCAGGGTACCAGACTCTGACTTCCTTCATCGGCTCAGGGATGAGGCCTTGAGCAACCACATATAATGGTAGCTTTTCTCATATGGTCGCAGCTTAATTATGAGAAATCAACGTAACTCAGCATATTCCAAGAAATCATTCTCACTTTTGGGGATGAAATTGTCAATGGTCTTGTCATCACCACCTTTCGTGACGAACAATTCAGCTATGGACTTATAATCAGCTTCTTCCACAAGCCTTTGCTGGCGAAGTTTCTCTGCTACTGGATCTAGAGGCTCTTCCTTGGTATGAATTTCAGCTTCCTTGCCTTTCTTTTCACTAGCTTTTTCAGCAGACTTCTTGGGTGCCTTTTCAGCAGGAGGTTCTGGTTTAGGTGCCGGAACAGGCTCCTTTTCATCTTCCCAAGATTCTTTTACATCATTATCATCTGCATCTTCATCATCCCATTTACTCCTTGGTTGCTCCTTCTTAAGAAGATCCGGAACTGGAACATCCTCCCAATCCTCCATCACTATTTGATTCTCTTCTGTCCACAAAAACTTGTAAATTTGAGTATATATCAGTACGATGGATGGGTGAGTCTCGCCGACGATGCCTTTCCGACGGCGGATAAAGTGACCGAACAGAAAATCTCCGATCGGTGGGTCGCTAAACCCTACTAGACTCCACAATTCTTATCGGCTTCAAATTTTAGTTCTTACTTTCAATTCTCTCTCTCTTTCTGGGCTTCTTCAGGTCATCTCTTCTGCTCTTTCTCTCTCTCTGGTGTGTTCTTCCTCTTACTCCTTCCTTTTTGTTCAATTTGTTCCTTACAATCTTCTGGTTTATTTTATTTAAACTGTTTTTTGTAGATTTTAGTTTTCCGAGACAAATATTGAGAAAATGATTTTGTGTTCGTTATTTTTATCATGCAACCTAGGCATGTTGTAGCCAAAAAGTGTTCTGTGAATTCATAGAATGGGGCATGGACATCAGCAAAGCCACCAATGAAGTCTATTACCATATTTTCTAGATGTTTCAGAGTTCTATTAAAAGCATTTTGTTTCATGGAATTATTATAATATCCATGAAATCGTCCTTGTTTTTGGACTGAAAAGCAGGGAAATTACATGAAAGAAGAAAAGAAGATGTATCAATGTGACATAGAGAGGAGTACAAAAACATCAAAGAAGAAAATGTCCAAGTTCAGTTAGGTTTTTAATATTTTAGCTTAGGATTTTGTGATTTCATATGCGAGAACAAGCAACAAGAAAGAAATCCTCATTACTTCTATTCAATGAGTAAAAAGTTTCTACATAGCTTCATTAAGGTTTTGCAACTAAGTTTCTCATCCAATGTATGAGATATATGTGTGATTTCAATGTAAGAGTAAGTTTGGCGGGTGGCGGTAACTTATCTTCATCTTTGTTAACTGGATCAATATGGTCTTTTTGTCCATAACCCACTCAAATGTATGCAATAGTTTTTCATATCTCAAATTTGGTAGTTGTATGCGTGCACCCTTTATCGAATAGGTATGAAATAATTTGAACATTTTTTGATGGGTTCTTAATAAATATTTTATTTTTATATTTATCTACCCCATTTCGGACATGCATGTTCTTATTTGTCACCAATTTGCATAGACTTAAGATTTCTCAGATATTCTGTACTAGAAATGTTGTGACCTGGCCGCCGAGGCTGCCACATCCATGACTGCTAATCATCTTGACTATGCCTGCGTAAGTCCAATTTCGTATACCATTTTTTTTGAGACCATATTTTTGGATATTATTTGGAAATGGTCTCTCATTTTATATTCTGGGTTACCGTTCCTGGTTTGCTAAATTTTAATATCCGATCAATTTCTGAACATGATATAAGAGTTAGGATAAGCAGGGTAAAAAAAACCCTACACAAGGAAAAAGAATTATACTTCTGGTTTGGTTGTATAGTTCATAGCACCATCTAATTAGTTGTGTATTTTGTGAATGAAATTTCTATCTTAATGATCAAAGGAAAAAAAAATAAAAAAATACACAGTGTATAAAGTAAAATTATGAACAGTGCAAAGTATTCACTATCACCTCCTTCATCATTAAATATTGCAAAATAGATTAAAGATTCTGTTGAAATTAGTATTAGGAAAATTTTATGGTGTTTGCGTCATCCATTTGTTCAAATGTCCTTAAATTGCAGATAGCTGCAATGATTACTCAATCTATTTTTAACAAGAACACCAAAAAGATTTATTCTAATTTTTCCAGGGAACTTATTCTATAATACGGATGCTAATTGCCAGTTGATCATTTTTGTATATCATAGTTTGTCTTGATGAATCAAAGGTGAAATTAGTATATATGGCATTGTTGTAATGGTTAGAAATTAGTTTTAAATGATGTGTGTCTTTTTTTCTCTTTTAGGTCCAAAACAAAGTTTCTTAAAATGCAATAATGGAGATTGGATATAGAGTTATACAAATAATTTCTTTGTTTATTGCAGCCTGCAAGTGTAATTAGCTTCTTTCAAGAATAACTACTTAAAGCAATAGCGTAGTAAAGAAAATTTTGCTAAATATGTTGCCAGAGATGAGGACATTTTGAAAGACAGATTTGGAGAATATGCAATGTTGGAGGGATTTCTTTAGTGAAGCAGGCAAAACAGTACGATGCAATTTACCAAGAGATTATGATTGGAAAAGGCTATATTTCTTTTCCTCTTTAATTTTTCTCTGAATTCGCTTAGTAGACAAAAATCGATGTAATGGAAAAGAAAAAGATTCACTCTCAAGAAAGAAAAACAAAAATCTGTAAGCAAATGTAACAGTTGCTTCTAATCAACTAAACAATAGCCTTCAACTAATGTTTGTTTCTGAAAGTTTATGTGCAATTTACGGAAACAAGAAGTATTTAGATATATATTGTGCAATTTAAAAGAGAGAAAAAGGCAGAGCTACAAAATATTTTTTTTTATAAATTCATGGTAACTTCCCAAAAGAATTAGCTTTCACAGAAATGAATAATGATCGTGCATGTATTGGAATGGTTATGTATTATATGACAAGCCATAAGGAAATTAGGATCTAATCTAATTTACGTGGTTGTAGAGTTTTCATGCTAAGGACATCCAAAAATGTATTTCTTTACCTTTGAAAAACCCAAATCAAAGTATTCCATTGCGTTGAGGTTTATATTCTTCCTATAACTTCAATTCTTCATATTTTTTATAAAAAAATACACTATTTTGTATGCGGCGTATAACAATATTTTTTTGCTAAGTCATATAAGATGAATCAGAACATTTTGCACTTTCTTCTTGTTTAGATGTTCTGTTATCATTTGGGCAGATGACAAATATGTTCTTCCTAAGGATGTGCTTAACATGTCTCCCTCCGGTAGCAAAAATATTGGAGGAACATCTTATAGCCACCACTATTCGTAATCAAAAAGGGCTTTTTAGAATTACTATCATTGAGAGAGATATTTTCACCTTTTGTATCATAAAATTAGATCAAGTGCTTCATCTTACGGAATGAACTTGCAGTTCTGCTGCTCATTTATCGTTCAAATTGTTCTATTGTAAAAACCCAAATCAAAGTATTCCATTACTTTGAGGTTTATATTCTTCCTATAACTTCAATTCTTTATTTTTTAAGGAAACATACTATTTTGTATGCGGTGTATAATATATTTTTTTTCTTGTTAAGTCATATGAGATAAAGCGGAACATTCTGTACTTTCTTCTTACTTAGATGTTCTGTTATCATTTGGGCAGATGACAAAGATGCTCTTCCTAAGGATGTGCTTAACATGTCCCTTCCGGTAGCAACAATATTGGAGGAACATCTTATAGCCACCACTATTCGTAATCAACAAGGGCTTTTTAGAATTACCATCATTGAGAGAGATATTTTCACCTTTTGTATCATAAAATTAGATCAAGTGCTTCACTTTACGGAATGAACTTGCAGTTCTTTTGCTCATTTATCGTTCAAATTGTTCTATTGTAAAAACCCAAATCAAAATATTCCATTGCTTTGAGGTTTATATTCTTTCTATAACTTCAATTCTTCATTTTTTTTAAGGAAACATACTATTTTGGATGCGGTGTATAATATTTTTTTTTCTTGTTAAGTCAAATGAGATGAAGCAGAACATTTTGTACTTTCTTCTTACTTAGATGTTCTGTTATCATTTGGGCAGATGACAAAGATGCTCTTCCTAAGGATGTGCTTAACATGTCCCCTCCGGTAGCAACAATATTGGAGGAACATCTTATAGCCACCACTATTCGTAATCAAAAAGGGCTTTTTAGAATTACCATCATTGAGAGAGATATTTTCACCTTTTGTATCATAAAATTAGATCAAGTACTTAACCTTACGGAATGATCTTGCAGTTCTGTTGCTCATTTATCGTTCAAATTGTTCTATTGTAAAAACCCAAATCAAAGTATTCAATTGCTTTGAGGTTTATATTCTTCCTATAACTTCAATTCTTCATATTTTATTTTAAGGAAACAAACTATTTTCTATGCGGTGTATAATATTTTTTTTTTCTTGTTAAGTCATATCAGATGAAGCAGAACATTCTGTACTTTTTTCTTACTTAGATGTTCTATTATCATTTGGGCAGATGATAAAGATTCTCTTCCTAAGGATGTGCTTAACATGTCCTCTACGGTAGCAAAAATATTGGAAGAACATCTTATAGCTACCACTATTCGTAATCAATAAGGGCTTTTTAGAATTTCCATCATTGAGAAAGATATTTTCACCTTTTGTATCATAAAATTAGATCAAGTGATTCATCTTACGGAATAAACCTGCAGTTATGTTGCTCATTTATCGTTCGTATTGTTCTATTGTAAAAACCCAAATCGAAGTATTCCACTGCTTTGAGGTTTATATTCTTCCTATAACTTCAATTCTTCATATTTTATTTTAAGGAAATAAATTATTTTGTATGCGGTGTATAATATTTTTTTTCTTGTTAATTCATATTAGATGAAGCAGAACATTTTATATTTTTTTCTTACTTAGATATTCTGTTATCATTTGGGCAGATGACAAAGATGCTCTTCCTAAGGATGTGCTTAACATGTCCCTTCCGGTAGCAAAAATATTGGAGGAATATTTTATAGTACCACTATTCGTAATCAAAAAGGGCTCTTTAGAATTACCATCATTGAGAAAGATATTTTCACCTTTTGTATAATAAAATTGGATTAAGTGCTTCATCTTACGGAATAAACTTGTAGTTCTGTTGCTCATTTATCGTTCAAATTGTACTATTGTAAAACACAAATCAAAGTATCCCATTGCTTTGAGGTTTATATTCTTCTTCTAACTTTAGTTCTTCATATTTTTTGTAAGGAAACACACTATTTTGTATACGGTGTATAACATTTTCTTTCTTGTGAAGTCATATCAGATGAAGCAGAATATTCTGTGCTTTCTTCTTATTTAGATGTTCTGTAATCATTTGGGTAGATGACAAAGATTCTTTTCCTAAGGATGTACTTAACATGTCTCCTCCGGTAGCAAAAATATTGGAGGAACATCTTATAGCCACCACTATTCGTAATCAAAAAAGACATTGTAGAATTACCATCATTGAGAGAGATATTTTCACCTTTTGTAATAAAAAAGGCTTTTTTAGAATTACCATTATTGAGAGAGATATTTTCACCTTTTGTATCATAAAATTAGATCAAGTGCTTCATCTTACGGAATAAACTTGCAGTTCTGTTGCTCATTTATCGTTCAAACTGTTCTATTGTAAAAACCCAAATCAAAGTATTCCATTGCTTTGAGGTTTATATTCTTCCTATAACTTCAATTCTTCATATATTTTGTAAGGAAATACACTATTTTGCATGCGGTTGTGATGACCTAAAATATCATCTTTAAATTTAATAAGTAATTCTGTATTCTAAGACCTCGAAAAGTACCATTTATTATTTTTCGACTTGCGTGCGTAGTCCGTACAATTTTTTGGAAAGTTTTTATGTGAAAAATAAATTAAAATGTGAAATAGAGCTTTTAAACTCAACTAAGTTGACTTTGGTCAATATTTTGAGCAAACGGACTCGGATCAGTACTTTGACAATTCGATAGGTCCATATCGTGATTTGGGACTTGGACGTATGCCCGAAATCGAATTCCGAGGTCCCTAGCCCGAGATATGGAATTTTGATGAAAAATTAAAAGATTGAAAGCTTAATGATTTTTAAGAAATTACTGATGTTAGATTTATTGACCTCAGGTTCGTATTTTAGTTTCGGAGTCCGGTATAGGTCCACTATAATATTTATGACTTGTCTGCCGAATTTGGTGAGAATCGGAGTTGATTTGACGTGATTCAGACGTCCGATTGTAAAAATATAAGTTTTAAAGTTTTCTTGAAAACTTCCTTTGATTTGGTGTCCGATTCATAGTTCTAGATGTTATTTTGGCGATTTGATTGCGCGAGCAAGTTCGTATGATATTTTAGGACTTGTGTGCATGTTTGGTTTGGAGCCCCGAGGGCTCGGGTGAGTTTCGAATAGGCTACGGGATGTTTTGGACTTTGAAAATCTGGTATTTTGCTGCAACAGGTATTCTTGCATTCGCGAATGCGAAGAGTAAACCGGGTAGCTGAAGTTTTCTTCTTCGCGAATGCGAAGCGATGGGGGCATTACCCTTCGCAAACGCGACCAGCTCCTCGCGAATGCATAGTGTTAGGCACACCTGGGGGAAGGTTGATCATTCCTTCTTCGCGAACGCGAAGGCGGGGGGGGGGGAGGGGGGGAGGGAAGCCTTCGCGAATATGAAGGAGGACTCGCGAACACAAAAGCCACGGGCTGCTACTCATCGCGAACGTGACAGGCCCTTCACGAATGTGAAGAAGGCCTGACCCATATGACTTAAACAAAACCAAAACAGGATTTTTCTCATTTTTCACAAACCCTCAATTATAACTCGGCTTAGGTGCGATTTCAAAGGAGTTTTTCACGATTTCGAACTGGGTAATTGTTCTTTATCATATAGTGATTGTATTTCATAAATCTAAGCCTATATGCATCATTTATTTCGGATTTAGATGGAAGAAATTGGAAGTTTTGTAAAACTTTCCAAAAAAGAAAAATTAAGATTTGAAGGTCCATTTGATATCGGAATTGGACAAATTTTATTTGGTTGAACTCGTATCGGAACGGGTGTTCGGATTTCGTAAGTTTTTTTGGGATTTGAGACGTGGGTCCTACTGCCGAATATTTTAATGAATTTCGGATTTTTATCCGGAAAATTTGTAAATTCATATGGAATTAATTCCTATGATTAGTATTGAATATATCGAACTGTTTGCGAATAGATTTGAAGCTTTCGGAGGAAAAAATTCAAAGAAAAAGCTGTGGTTGAATAATTGATTGGAATTTGCAAAGCGAGGTAAGTGTCGTGGTTAACCTTGACTTGAGGCAATAGAACCCTTAAATTATTTGTTCTGTAAATTATTTGTGGACGACATATAGGAGAGGTGACGAGTATCTATACGTCATCAAATTAATTGTTTGCCTGCTTACTTGAAAAATCATAAATTATTTTAAATCATAAATTAATTATTATAATAATTATTGCTCTCCTATTCTTTGTCAAATATTAATTCTTGAATTCTTGCATTAATTGTTACATGCTATTTGAATTATGTGTTTTAATTGTTATTTGACATTTAGCATATTAAATATTAAACTGCCTATTTTCTCCTTGATTTCTATAATAATTTACTATTTGTCATTGTTTGTTTCAAAATTAAATCATAATTGTTGTATGCTTGTTGTCTTATAATTTTATATTAATTGTTGAGTTTATTGGAAAAAATTCTTCTATAAGAATTGATTGAAATGGATATATTGGAGGATCAGGTTGCACACCGCAACAGACTTATTAAAAAGTAAATATTGGAGGATCGGGTTGCACGCCACAACAGACTTATTAAAAAGTCAATATTGGAGGATCGGGTTGCACGCTGCAACAGAATTATTAAAAGTCAATATTGGAGGATCGGGTTGGATGCCGCAACAGACTTAATAAAAAGTCCATATTGGAAGATCGGGTTGCACGCCGCAACAGACTTATTAAAAGTCAATATTGGGGGATCGGATTGCACGCCGCAATAGACTTACTGAAAAGTCAATATTGGGGGATCAGATTGCATGCCACAACAGACTTATTAAAAAGTAAATATAGGAGGATCGGGTTGCACGCCGCAACAGACTTATTAAAAAGTCAATAATGGAGGATCGGGTTGCACGCCGCAACAGACTTAATAAAAAGTCCATATTGGAGGATCGGGTTGCACGCCGCAACAGACTTATTAAAAATTAATATTAGGGGATCGGATTGCACGCCGCAATAGACTTACTGAAAAGTCAATATTGGGGGATCGGATTGCACGCCGCAACAGACTTATTTAAAAGTCTATATATATACTTGATTGAAATAAATATATGACAGACTTGATAAAAAGGAATATATATAGGGAGAGCGGGTTGCACGCTGCAACAGAATTGAATGTGAATATATTGTGAGAGCGGGTTGCACGCTGCAACAGAATTAGTTAAAATGATAATGGATTATGACTGCCGAGTTGGCTTCAATTATTATAAATGAGTCACCTGTTTTATTTCTATTATTTCTTGTTGTCATTAATATTGCGTACAGGTTAATGTAAGTGAACCGCCTTAGCCTCCTCACTACTTCGTCGAGGTTAGGCTCAGCACTTACTAGTACATGGGGTCGGTTGTACTGATACTACACTCTGCACTTCTTGTGCAGATTTTGGAGTTGGTCCCAGCGGCGTACCATAGACTTGTTCGGATTTCAGCTATTCGGAGGAGACTTGAGGTATAACTGCATGGCATCCGCAGTTCTGAAGTCCCTGTCTATTTTACTTTAGCTGTGTGTTTATTTCCAGACAACTTATTTTTATTCAGACCTTTATTTGTATTATTCTAGAAGCTCGTGCACTTGTGATACCAATTCTGGGATGATATTTAGACACCGTTATTTTTATGGGTTATTTTACTGTATTTCAAACGTTGCTTCCGCATTTGTTTCTTTGATTATTAATAATTTAAAGATTATTTAAAAATTGATTAATATTATTCTAACGTTGGCTTGCCTTGCAAGTGAAATGTTAGGCGCCATCACAGTCCGAAGGTGGAAATTTCGGGTCGTGACAGCTGGTATCAGAGCACTAGGTTACATAGGTGTCACGAGTCACGAGCAAGCTTAATAAAGTCAGAAGGATCGGTACAGAGACATCTGTACTTATCTCTTAGAGGCTATGAAGTTTAGGAACAATATTACTTCTTTCTTATTCTGTCGTGCGATTTTATTCTATCATCGATGATTGAACCATTCTACTCTTATTCTCTCGCAGATGGTGAGAACACGTAATACCTCTACCGATGGTCAGGGACCAGAACCCCCGGTGGCAACTATGGCCAGGGGTAGAGGTAGAGGCCGAGGTCATGCTAGAGGCCGAGGTAGAGCTCAGTCCAGAGCTCGAGCAGCTGCACCTATTATAGAACCTCAGGTGGATCCTCAGGAGGAAGTTCTAGTTTAGAATGTACCAGTTGGACCAGTTCAGGTCCTGGAAGGATTCATAGCCACTCCAGTACTTTAGGACGCTCTAGTCCATTTGGTAAGTCTTATGGAGGGCGTGGCCCAGAATGGTACATTTCCAGTGGCACCAGCCGTCTCACAGGCTGGGGGAGGAGCACAAACTCCTACTACTCCCACTCCAGAGCAGATGGTTCCCCAGAATTAGGCTCTAGCAGCCCCGCCAGTTGGGGTAGTTCAGCCAGTTGTTGCGACAACAGATTGGTGATAGGCCCGCCATGTCTTTTGAGGCCTTATTGAGACTGGATAAGTTCACTAAGCTCTTTCCAGTTCACTTTAGTGGTACACCTTGTGAGGACCCATAGGATTATCTTGAACGCTTCCACGAGATGCTGCGGAACATGGGTATAGTTGAGAACAATAGAGTTGATTTTTCTATATTTCAGATGACGGGTTCCGTCAAGAGGTGGTGGAGAGATTATACATTGACCCAACCAGTCGGATCGCCTGCACTTACCTGGGAGCAGTTCTCTCAGCTATTTCTAGAGAAGTTCCTCCCTATCACACTGAGATAGGAATTCCGCAAGCAATTTGAGCGTCTACAGTAGGGCAGTATGACTGTTACTCAATATGAGTCCCGTTTTGTGGATTTGGCCTGTCATGCTCTCCTTTTACTACCTACGGAGGGAGAGGGAGTGAGGAGGTTATTGAGGGACTCACTCACCCTATCAGACTTCAGATGGCCAAGGAGACCGGAAGTGAGATTTCTTTTCTGGCGGCTGCTAATATCGCAAGGGGGATCGAGATGGTTCTTGCATAGGAGAGAGGGCAGAGGCATGATAAGAGGCCTCGTCAGTTCGGTGGTTACAGTGGTGCCTCGTCTGGAGGTAGAGGTGATTTTGGTAGGGGTCATCCTCCCAAACCGTTTCATTCAGCACTTCATGCATCTCCCGGTGCTTCAAGGAGTCACGGTCCTATTATGCCTTACTCTGGGCAGTCAGTATTCAGTGCACATTCAGCTACTGTCAGTGCACTACCACTCCAGAGTTATTACAATGGTTATCCGGCCCATTTGGGTCAGCTTCAGCTTCAGCAGCCACGACATCAGGATGGGTGTTATGAGTATGGGAACATTGGTCACATCAGGAGGTATTGCCCTAGATTGGCGAGTAACAGATCTCGGCAGGATTCTCGTGCCATCATACCGGCACCGGTTTCTTCACCGCCTGCTCATCCAGCTAGAGGTAGGGGTCAGGCAGCTAGAGGTGGAGGTCAGGCCATTAGAGGTGGAGGTTAGGCCATTAGAGGTGGAGGTCAGACCGTTATAGGTGGAGGCCAGCCAGTTAGAGGCCGTCCTAGAGACGCAATTCAGAGTGGTGGGGCCCAACCCCGATTTTATGCATTTCCAGCTAGGCCTGAGGCCGAGTCATCTAATGCTGTGATCACAGGTATTATTCCAGTTTGCCATAGAGATGCTTCAGTTCTATTTGATCCAGGATCTACTTATTCTCATGTGTCCCCCTATTTTACTTCATATTTGGTTGTGCCTTGTGATTCTCTGAGTGCTTCTATGTGTGTATCTACACCGGTGGGAGACTCTATTGTAGTAGATCATGTCTATTGTTCGTGCGTGGTTACTATTGGTAATCTTGAGACTAGTGTGTATCTTCTACTTCTTGATATGGTAGATTTTGGTGTCATCTTGGGTATGGATTGGCTGTCTCCTTATCATGCTATATTGGACTGTCATGCCAGACAGTGACCCTAGCTATGGTGGGGTTACCTCGATTAGAGTGGAAAGGAACTCCTGGTCATTCTGCCAGCAGGGTTATTTCTTATATGAAAGGTCGGCGTATGGTAGAGAAAGGGTGTCTAGCCTATTTGGCTTATATTCGCGATCCTAGTGCGGATGTTCCTTCTATGGACTCAGTACCAGTTGTTCATGAATTTCCAGAAGTATTTCCTGCAGATTTGTCAGGGATGCCACCCGATAGAGATATTGATTTCTGTATTGATTTGGCTCCGGGCACTCAACCCATTTCTATTCCACCATACCGTATGGCCTCGCCAGAGTTGAAAGAATTGAAAGAGCAGTTACAAGACTTATTTGATCAGGGATTCATTAGACCCAATATCTCGCCCTAGGGTGCACCAATATTATTTGTAAAGATGAAAGATGGCTCTATGCGGATGTGTGTAGACTATCGGCAGTTGAACAAGGCCACTATCAAAAACAAATATCTGCTGCCAAGAATTGATGACTTATTTGATCAGCTTCAGGGTGCTAAGGTATTTTCGAAGATCGATTTGAGGTCTGGTTACCATCAGTTGAAGATTAGTGCATCTGATTTCCCTAAAATAGCTTTTCGAACGTGGTATGGGCATTACGAATTCCTAGTGATGTCATTTGGGTTGACAAATGCCCCAACAACATTTATGGATTTGATGAATCGAGTGTTCAAGCCTTATTTGGACTCTTTTATGGTTGTATTCATTGATGATATCTTAATTTACTCCAGCAGTCGAGAGGAGCATGAGCAACATCTTCGAAGTGTGCTTCACACTTTGAAGAATAATCAATTATATGCCAAGTTTTCAAAATGTGAGTTTTGGTTAGACTCAGTTGCCTTTTTGGGACATGTTGTATCGGCAGAAGGCATAAAGGTGGATCCTAAGAAGATTGAGGCTATTCAGAATTGGCCTAGACCTACTTCGGTTACAGAGATCCGGAGTTTCTTGGGTTTGGCAGCTTATTATCGTCGGTTCATGGAAGGGTTTTCATCTATAGCAAGCACATTGACCAGACTAACCCAGAAGGGTGTCCCATTCAGATGGTCAAACGAATGCGAGTTGAGCTTTCAGAAGCTCAAGACCGCTTTGACTACGGCGCCAGTGTTGGTATTACTCACAGGTTCAGGATCGTATACGGTATATTGTGACACATCTCACATTGGGCTTGGTGAAGTATTAATTCAAGATGGCAAGGTAATTGTATATGCGTTGCGACAGTTAAAAGTTCACGAGAAGAATTATCCTGTTCATGACTTAGAATTGGCAGCCATTGTTCATGCGCTAAAGATTTGGAGGCATTACCTCTACGGTGTCTCGTGTGAGGTATTTACTGATCATCGTAGCCTCCAGTATCTATTCAAACAAAAGGATCCTAATTTGAGGCAAAGAAGATGGATGGAATTGCTGAAAGACTATGATATCACCATTTTGTATCACCCCGGAAAGGCTAATGTGGTGGACGATGCCTTGAGTAGAAAGGCTGTGAGTATGGGCAGTCTTGCGTATATTCCGGTTGGTGAGAGGCCATTAGCTGCAGATGTTTAGACTTTGGCTAATCAGTTCGTGAGGTTAGATGTTTCAGAACCCAATCGGGTTCTAGCTTGCACAGTCGCTCGGTCTTCTTTATGTGAGCGCATCAGAGAGAGGCAGTATGATGATCCTCACTTACTTGTCCTTAAGAACATGGTGTGGTACGGTGATGCCAAACAAGTTGCTGTGGGGGAAGATGGGGTTCTGCGAATGCAGGGTCGTATTTTTGTGCCTAATGTGGATGGGCTTCATGAATTAATTCTTGAAGAAGCACACAGTTCCAGGTATTCTATTCATCCAGGTACTGCCAAAATATATCAAGATTTATGGCAACATTATTGGTGGAGGAGAATAAAAAAGGATATAGTTGCACATGTAGCTCGGTGTCTGAATTGTCAGCAAGTTAAGTACGAGCATCAAAGACCTGGTAGTTTGCTTCAGAAGTTAGAAATTCCTGAGTAGAAGTGGGAGCGTATCATTATGGATTTTGTTGTTGGGCTCCCACGGACTCAGAGAAAATTTGACACAGTTTGGGTCATTGTGGACATGTTGACCAAGTCAACCCATTTCATTCCAGTGGAAGTTACCTATTCTTCAGAGAGGTTAGCTGAAATTTACATTCGTAAGATTGTCAGCCTTCACCCGTGTGCCCGTGTCTATTATTTCAGATCGAGGTACGCAGTTTACCTCATATTTCTGGAGGGCTGTACAGCGTGAGTTAGGCACGCGGGTGGAGTTGAGTACAACATTTCATCCACAGACAGACGGACAGTCAGAGCGCACTATTCAGATATTGAAAGATATGCTTCGCGCTTGTGTTATAGACTTTGGAGGTTCTTAGGATCATTTCTTACCACTTGCGGAGTTTTCTTATAATAATAGCTACCAGTCGAGCATTCAGATGGCTCTACATGAGGCATTATACGAAAGGTGATGCCGATCGCCAGTTGGTTGGTTTTAACAGAGAGAGGCTCGGTTGTTGGGTACCGATTTGGTACAGGATGCCTTGGATAAGGTCAAGATTATTCAAGATCAACTTGGCACAACTCAGTCTAGGCAAAAGAGGTATGCCGATCGTAAAGTTTGTGATATTGCATTCATGGTTGGAGAACGAATATTGCTCCGGGTTTCACCTATGAAAGGTGTAATGAGGTTCAGAAAGAAGGGCAAGTTGAGCCCTAGGTATATTGGACCCTTTGAAATTCTTGAAAGGGTGGGTGAAGTAGCCTACAGGCTTGCATTACCACCTAGTTTATTAGCGGTTCATCCGGTGTTCCACGTGTCTATGCTCCGAAAATATCATGGTGATCCGTCCCATGTGTTAGATTTCAGACTAGTCCAATTGGACAAATATTTGACTTACGAGGAGGAGCCGGTGGCTATTCTAGCCCGACAGGTCCGACAGTTGAGGTCAAAGAGTTATCCTTCAGTTCGGGTGCAATGGAGATGTCAGCCGGTAGAGGCATCTATCTAGGAGTCCGAGTCGGACATGCGGAGTAAATATCCACACTTATTCACCAGCTCAGGTACTTTTTTTTTTCTAACTCCGTTCGAGGACGAACAGTTATTTTAGAGGTGGAGAATGTGATGACCCAAAATATCATCTTTAAATTTAATAAGTAATTCTGTGTTCTAAGACCTCGAAAAACACCATTTATCATTCCTCGACTTGCGTGCGCAGTCCGTATAATTTTTCGGAAAGTTTTTATGTGAAAAATGGATTAAAATATGAAATGAGCTTTAAAACTCAACTAAGTTGACTTTGGTCAACATTTTGAGCAAACAGACTTGGATCAGTACTTTAACAATTCCAGTAGGTCCGTTTCATGATTTGGGACTTGAGTGTATGCCCGAAATCGAATTTCGAGGTCCCTAGCCCGAGATATGAAATTTTGATGAAAAATTAAATGCTCGAAATCTTAATGATTTCTAAGAAATTTCTGATGTTGGATTTATTGACCTCGGGTCCGTATTTTAGTTACGGAGCCCGGTATAGGTCCATTATAATATTTATGACTTGTCTGCCGAATTTGGTGAGAATAGGAGTTGATTTGACGTGATTCGGACGCCCGGTTATAAAAATATAAGTTTAAAAGTTTTCTTGAAAACTTTCTTTGATTTGGTGTCCAATTCGTAGTTCTATGTGTTATTTTGGCGATTTGATTGCACGAGCAAGTTCGTATGATATTTTAGGACTTGTGTGCATGTTTGGTTTGGAGCCCCGAGGGCTCGGGTGAGTTTCGGATAGTCTACGGGATGTTTTGGACTTTGAAAATATGGTTTTTTGCTGCAGCAGGTGTTCTGACATGTCCTTCTTCGCATTCGCAAAGGTACTCTCGCGAACGCGAAGAGTAAACCGGGCAGCTGAAGTTTTCTTCTTCGCGAACGTGAAGGCTTGGTCGCGAACGCGAAGCGATAGGGGCATTACCCTTCGCGAACGCGACCAGCTCCTTGCAAACGCGTAGTGTTAGGCACACTTGGGGGAAGGTTGATCATTCCTTCATCGCGAACGCGAGCAATGCCTAGCGAATGTGAAGGCCGGGGGGGAAAGCCTTCTCGAATGTGAAGGAGGACTCACGAACACGAAAGCCACGGGCTGCTACTCATCGCGAACGCGACAGGCCCTTCGCGAACGCGAAGAAGGCCTGACCCCTGTGACTTAAAACAGAACCAAAACTGGATTTTTCACATTTTTCAAAAACCCTCAGTTATAACTCGGCTTAGGGGTGATTTCCAAGGAGTTTTTTATGATTTCGAACTGGGTAAGTATTCTTTATCATATAGTGATTGTATTTCATAAATCTAAGCCTATATTCATCATTTATTTCGTATTTAGATGGAAGAAATTGGAATTTTTGTAAAACTTTTCAAAAACGAAAAATTAAGATTTGAAGGTCCATTTGATATCGGAATTGGACAAATTTTGTATGGTTGAACTCGTATCGGAATGGGTGTTCCGATTTCGTAAGTTTTTTCGGGATTTAAGACGTGGGTCCCACTATCGAATATTTTAATAAATTTCAGATTTTTATCCGGAAAATTTGTAAATTCATATGGGATTAATTCCTATGATTAGTATTGAATATATCGAATTATTTGTGAATAGATTTGAAGCTTTTGGAGGTAAAAATTAAAAGGAAAAGCTGTAGTTGAATAATTGATTGGAATTTACAAAGCGAGGTAAGTGTCGTGGTTAACCTTGACTTGAGGGAATAGAACCCTTAAATTATTTGTTCTGTGAATTGCATGTGAACGACGTATAGGCGAGGTGACGAGTGTCTATACATCGTCAAATTAATTATTTGCCTGCTTACTTGAAAAATCATAAATTGTTTTAAATCATAAATTAATTATTATAATAATTATTGCTCTCCTATTCTTTGTCAAATATTAATCCTTGAATTCCTGCATTAATTGTTACATGCTATTTGAATTATGTGTTTTAATTGTTATTTGACATTTAGCATATTAAATATTAAACTGCCTATTTTCTCCCTGATTTCTATAATAATTTTCTATTTGTCATTGTTTGTTTTATAATTAAATCATAATTGTTGTATGCTTGTTGTCTTATAATTTTATATTAATTGTTGCATTTATTGGGAAAATATTTTCTATAAGAATTGATTGAAATGGATATATTAGAGGATCGGGTTGCATGCCGCAACAAACTTATTAAAAAGTCAATATTGGAGGATCGGGTTGCACGCCGCAACAGACTTATTAAAAGACAATATTGGAGGATCGGGTTGCACGCCGCAACAGACTTATTAAAAGATAATATTGGAGGATCGGGTTGCATGCCGCAACAGACTTAATAAAAAGTCCACATTGGAGGATCGGGTTGCACGCCCCAACAGACTTATTAAAAGTCAATATTGGGGGATCGGATTGCACGCCGCAATAGACTTACTGAAAAGTCAATATTGGGGGATCGGATTACACGCCGCAACAGACTTATTTAAAAGTCTATATATATACTTGTTTGAAATAAATATATGACAGACTTGATAAAAAGGAATATATATTGGAAGAGCGGGTTGCACGCTGTAACAGAATTGAATGTGAATATATTATGAGAGCGGGTTGCACGCTGTAACAGAATTGGTTGAAATGATAATGGATGATGACTGCTGAGTTGGCTTCAATTATTACAAATGAGTCACCTGTTTCATTTCTATTATTTGTTGTTGTCATTAATATTGCGTACAAGTTAATGTAAGTGAACCGCCTTAGCCTCGTCACTACTTCGTCGAGGTTAGGCTCAGCACTTACCAGTACATGGGGTTGGTTGTACTGATACTACACTCTGCACTTTTTGTGCAGATTTTGGAGTTGGTCCCAGCGGCGTACCATAGACTTGCTCGGATTTCAGCTATTTGGAGGAGACTTGAGATATAACTACATGGCGTCCGCAGTTCTGAAGTCCCCGCCTATTTTACTTTAGCTGTGCGTTTATATTTCTAGACAACTTATTTTTATTTAGACCTTTATTTGTATTATTCTAGAAGCTCGTGCACTTGTGACACCAATTCTGGAACGGTATTTAGACACCATTATTTTTATGGGTTATTTCATTGTATTTCAAACGTTGCTTCCGCATTTGTTTCTTTGATTATTAATAATTTAAAGATTGTTTAAAAATTGATTAATATTATTCTAACGTTGGCTTACCTAGCAAGTGAAATGTAGGCACCATCACGGTCCGAAGGTGGGAATTTTGGATCGTGACAGCGGTGCATAACAATTCTTTTCTTGTAACTTCCCAAAAGAATTAGCTTTCACAGAAATGAATAATGATCGTGCATGTATTGGAATGGTCATGTATTATATGACAAGCCATAAGGAAATTAGGATCTAATCTAATTTACGTGGTTGTAGAGCTTTCATGCTAAAGACATCCAAAAATGTATTTCTTTACCTTTGAAAAATCCAAATCAAAGTATTCCATTGCGTTGAGGTTTATATTCTTCCTATAACTTCAATTCTTCATATTTTTTGTAAAAAAATACACTATTTTGTATGCGGTGTATAACATTTTTTTTTGTTAAGTCATATAAGATGAAGCAGAACATTTTGCACTTTCTTCTTGTTTAGATGTTCTGTTATCATTTGGGCAGATGACAAAGATGCTCTTCCTAAGGATGTGCTTAACATGTCTCCCTCCGGTAGCAAAAATATTGGAGGAACATCTTATAGCCACCACTATTCGTAATCAAAAAGGGCTTTTTAGAATTACTATCATTGAGAGAGATATTTTCACCTTTTGTATCATAAAATTAGATCAAGTGCTTCATCTTACGGAATGAACTTGTAGTTCTGCTGCTCATTTATCGTTCAAATTGTTCTATTGTAAAAACCCAAATCAAAGTATTCCATTGCTTTGAGGTTTATATTCTTCCTATAACTTCAATTCTTCATTTTTTAAGGAAACATACTATTTTGTATGCGGTGTATAATATTTTTCTTTTCTTGTTAAGTCATATGAGATGAAGCAGAATATTCTGTACTTTCTTCTTACTTAGATGTTCTGTTATCATTTGGGCAGATGACAAAGATGCTCTTCCTAAGGATGTGCTTAACATGTCCCTTCCGGTAGCAACAATATTGGAGGAACATCTTATAGCCACCACTATTCGTAATCAACAAGGGCTTTTTAGAATTACCATCATTGAGAGAGATATTTTCACCTTTTGTATCATAAAATTAGATCAAGTGCTTAACCTTACGGAATGATCTTGCAGTTCTGTTGCTCATTTATCGTTCAAATTGTTCTATTGTAAAAACCCAAATCAAAGTATTCAATTGCTTTGAGGTTTATATTCTTCCTATAACTTCAATTCTTCATATTTTATTTTAAGGAAACAAACTATTTTGTATGCGGTGTATAATATTTTTTTTCTTGTTAAGTCATATCAGATGAAGCAGAACATTCTGTACTTTTTTCTTACTTAGATGTTCTATTATCATTTGGGCAGATGACAAAGATTCTCTTCCTAAGGATGTGCTTAACATGTCCCCTCCGGTAGCAAAAATATTGGAGGAACATCTTATAACCACCACTATTCGTAATCAATAAGGGCTTTTTAGAATTTCCATCATTGAGAGAGATATTTTCATCTTTTGTATCATAAAATTAGATCAAGTGATTCATCTTACGGAATAAACTTGCAGTTATGTTGCTTATTTATCGTTCGTATTGTTCTATTGTAAAAATTCAAATCAAAGTATTTCATTGCTTTGAGGTTTATATTCTTCCTATAACTTCAATTTTTCATATTTTTTGTAAGCAAACACACTATTTTATATGCGGTGTATAACATTTTTTTCTTGTTAAGTCATATTAGACGAAGCAAAACATTATGTACTTTCTTCTTATTTAGCTGTTCTGTTATTATTTGGGCAGATGACAAAGATGCTCTTTCTAAGGATGTTCATAACATGTCCCCTCCGGTAGCAAAAATATTGGAGGAACATTTTATAGCACAATTATTCGTAATCAAAAAGAAATTTTTAGAATTACCATCATTGAGAGAGATAGTTTTACCTTTTGTATAATAAAATTGGATCAAGTGCTTTATCTTACAGAATGAACTTGTAGTTCTGTTGCTCATTTATAATTCAAATTGTACTATTGTAAAACACAAATCAAAGTACTCCATTGCTTTGAGGTTTATATTCTTCTTCTAACTTCAATTCTTCATATTCTTTGTAAGGAAACACACTATTTTGTATGCAGTGTATAACATTTATTTTCTTGTGAAGTCATATCAGATGAAGTAGAATATTTTGTACCTTCTTCTTATTTAGAAGTTCTGTAATCATTTGGGCAGATGGCAAAGATTCTTTTCCTAAGGATGTACTTAACATGTCCCCTCCGGTAGCAAAAATATCGTAGGAACATCTTATAGTGTAACGACCCGACCGGAGTAGTTTCAGTGTGAATTGAGACACTTAGTCTCTTAAGTAGAAACTTAAGTTGGAAAAGTCAACTGAATATTGACCTATGTGTTAACGATATTGAATTTGAATTCTGATGGTTCCGTTAGCTCCATTAGGTGATTTTAGACTTAGGAGTGCGTCCAAAATGTGATTTGGAGGTCCGTGGTAGAATTAGGCTTGAATTGGCGAAATTGAAAATTTTGCAATTTCGGTCGGCAGTGAAAATTTGATATCGGGGTTGGAATGGAATTTCGAAAGTTGGAGTAGGTTTGTAGTATCATTTTTGATGTGTGTGCAAAATTTGAGGTCATTCGGATGTGGTTTGGTTGGTTTCAGACTCGGTTGCCGAATTGAGAAATTTAAAATTTCTTAGGCTTAAATCCGAGGGTAATTTGATGATTTGATATTGTTTTGAGTGATTCGAAGGTTCGACTAAGTTTGTATATTGATATATTACTTGTTGGAATTTTTGGTTGAGGTCCCGAGGGCCTCGGGGTGATTCCGGGTAGGTAACGGATTTGTCGAAGTTGGAAAATACAGCTGGAGCTGCTGCTACTGCTATTTTCGCACCTGCGGAAGAAAGCCTCGCAGGTGCGAGGCTGCTGGTGTGCATGGGGAGTGCCCAGGTGCGGGCAACTCTGGGCTAGGCAAGATGTGCAGGTACGAGTTGGAGGTCGCATATGCAAGCCCGCAGGTGCGAAACCTGGGGCGCAGATGCGGAGAAGGGAAATGATGGGCAGGCTTCGCAGAAGCGGAAAAACTGCACAGGTGCGCCTTCGTAGGTGCGATGGGTTTTCCGCAGATACGGAGTCTGGGCACGTAAGTAAGTTGTGCAGGTGCGGCTCCTTGGACCGCAGGTGCGGTCGCACGGGTGCGAGAAAATGGCCGCAGGTGCTAGGAGCCTGGGTAGAGGGTACATATTGAACACTTCGTGTATTTTGGTGCATTCTTCACCATTTCTATTCGGTGTTTGGAGCTTTTGGGAGAGATTTGAAGAGGGAATCAAGGGGATTTCGTTGAGGTAAGTTACTTGAGCCCTAATACTTGTATATGTGGTGATTTTTCGCTGTTTAATCATTGTAATTAGTGAAAATGAGGGGTTAGGGCTTGGAATATTTGAAGAGTAATTTAAGGATTTGAAGGACCAAACGATGTCGAATTTTGATGAATTTGGTATGGTTAGACTCGTGAGTGAATGAGCTTTCTAGTTTTGTAAATTTTGTCGGATTTTAGGATGTGGGCCCGTTCGAGACGTGGGGCCGGGGGGCGGGTTTGAGCCAATTTTGGATTTTGGTCTAATTTTGTAGGTTTTCTTGTGGAATTCATTCTTTTAGCGCATATTGATGGTATTGTACTGATTGTGAATAGATTCGGAGCATTTGGAGTCCGAGTCCAGAGGCAAGAGCATTGCGGGGTAGAGATTTGACCGGTTTGAGGTAAGTAACGATTGTAAATCTAGTCCTGAGGGTCCGAAGCCCTGGATTTTGTATCATTCTACTATTTTCAGCGACGCACATTCTAGGTGACGGGCGTGTGAGCGTGAACTATTGGGGATTGTGACTTGGTCCGTCCTGTAGCAACTGTAAAGTTGCATATTTTGTTGAAACTATATGATACTTATATGTTTTAGAAAGAGTTTCTGTAAATTGGGCTGAAGGCCATGTTCAAGCCTTGCGCCAGTGCTGTTTGGACCCTTAGGGGCTTTTTCTTACCATGCTCTCATTGTTTTCGATTGAAAATCCATACTCAGTCATGTTTATACTTGTTTACCGCGTAACTCAATTTTATGACTCTATTTTGATGCATATAAATATTTTGGGCCGAATGCCCTGTTTTACTGAAATGCCTGAGTGGCTTGAGAGATTTATGACTGAGTGAGGCCGAGGGCCTAATTTGTGAGGATGAGTGTGGATCGGGGCTGTCCGCCTTCAACATACTTTATTATTATAGCACGTGAGTTGTCCGTGCAATACGTGAGTTGTCCGTACAGATTATAGCGCTTGGGTTGAAGGAGCCCCTCTGGAGTCTGTACACACCCCCAGTGAGCGCAGGTACCTACTGAGTGCCAGTGCCGAGTGCTGAGTGACTGGGAGGCATGAGTGATTGTGAGGTATGCCCGAGTGGCAAGAGTGATTGTGAGGTATGCCCGAGTGGCAAGAGTGATTGTGAGGTATGCCCGAGTGGCACGAGTGAGTGTGAGGTTTTCCCGAGGGGCTGTATATGAGTGATGATTTTCCTGATGGGCTGTTTATGATTTCACCATTTTGCTCACCTTTGCATTTTTTATCTGTTTGAAAACTGTCAAAAAATGTCTTTAAATGATTTTTACTGGAACCGGGTTTAAACGAGATGTTTTGATTCAAATCTTGATTTTAAAAGCATGTGGTATTTTACTGAGTTTTCCTGATATGAATGTTGTATGCTTTATTGATTTCACTACTGCTCCGTCTTTATTTATTATTGTTACTTACTGAGTTGGCGTACTCACGTTATTCCATGCACCTTGTGTGCATATTCAGGTGTAGCTGGATACGGTAGCGATTATTGATTGTTCTGGTTACAGATTTTCTTGGAGATAACAATGTAGCTATTTGGCGATCGCAACCCCTGCTCTTCTCCCTCGTATCTTCCTCTAGTTGTATTTAGCTATTTTCCAGGCTGAGTTAGCCTTGATATTGTTAGACAGATTGTATTAGATGATCATGACTAGTGACACCCCGATGCCGGGCTTTTCCTTCTGCACTTTTATCTTGATTTGAACTCCTTTACGAAGGTTTTTATGTTAAATAACATTGAAATTATCTTTGAAATAAAAACATCGGTTTGTTTTGGAAATGAGTCATCTTGCCTAGTTCCACGATAGGCGCCATCATGACAGGAGTTAGTTTGGGTCGTGACATATAGCCACCACTATTCGTAATCGAAAAAGACATTTTAGAATTACCATCATTGAGAGAGATATTTTCACCTTTCGTGATAAAAAGGGATTTTTTAGAATTATCATTATTTGAGAGAGATATTTTCACCTTTTGTATCATAAAATTAGATCAAGTGCTTCATCTTACAGAATGAACTTGCAGTTCTATTGCTCATTTATCGTTCAAATTGTTCTATTGTAAAAACCCAAATCATAGTATTCCATTGCTTTGAGGTTTATATTCTTCCGATAACTTCAATTCTTCATATATTTTGTAAGGAAACACACTATTTTGTATGCGGTGTATAACATTTATTTTTCTTGTTAAGTCATATGAGATGAAGCAGAACATTATGTACTTTCTTCTTACTTAGATGTTCTGTTATCATTTGGGCAGATGACAAAGATGCTCTTCCTAAGGATGTGCTTAACATGTCCCCTCCGGTAGCAACAATATTGGAGGAACATCTTATAGCCACCACTATTCGTAATCAAAAAAGGGCTTTTTAGAATTACCATCATTAAGAGAGATATTTTCACCTTTTGTATCATAAAATTAGATCAAGTGCTTCACCTTACGGAATGATCTTGCAGTTCTGTTGCTCATTTATCGTTCAAATTGTTCTATTGTAAAAACCCAAATCAAAGTATTCTATTGCTTTGAGGTTTATATTCTTCCTATAACTTCAATTCTTCATATTTTATTTTGAGGAAACAAACTATTTTGTATGTGGTGTATAATATTTTTTTTTCTTGTTAAGTGTCACGACCCAAAATCCCAACCTATTGTGATGGCGCCTATCTCGATACTAGGCAAGCCGATAATCTCAATAAACCCAAACTTCTCTTTAAGGTTGAAAATATAATATTTAAATACAATACACACACTCCCCAAAACCTGGTGTCACTGAGTACATGAGCATCTAATATGAATACTAGTTTGGAAAATATAGTCTATAATAGTCTGAGACCAAATATAGTGAACAAAGAGATAGAAAAGGAGAGACAAGGTCTGCGAAACACGATAGCTAGCTCAAAATCTCCTAAAAATCAATCGCGCGAAAGGATCAACACCCGCTATGTCCGGGAACACCTGGATCTGCATGCGAAGTGCAGGGTGTAATATGAGTACAACCAACTCAGCAAGTAACAATAATAAATAAGGAATTAAAGATAGTAACGAGCTACACAGTTATGGTTCATTTCCAGTAATCCCAACAAAGAATAGACATGCTATCAAATCTGTCAGTTTAATGTCAAATCAATTTTTATACAGTTCCTGTTCATGTAATCTGTATATCAACAATCTTTCAGAAATTTCACAACAATGACAGATAGCAACTAAGTGCAACAACAAATGAAAATCAAGTACAACCTTTCAAGACAATAATCACACACTTGGCTCCCAGCCTTCATCACTTCCTGGGCTCCCAGCCCTCATCACTCACTGGGCTCCCAGCCCTCATTACTTACTCAATGGGTACCCGTGCTCACTGGGGGTGTACAAATTCCCGAGGGGCTCCTACAGCCCAAGCGCTATAATCTGAACGGACAACATATGTGCTGCACGGACAACTCACGTGCCAAAATATAAATATCTGGATCCGCACGGCCAACTCACATGCCACAATATAAATATCTAGATCCGCACGACCAACTCACATGCTGCACTATCAACTCACGTGCTATTGTATAATATAAGGATCCGCACGACCAACTCACCTGCTATAGTATAATATAAGGATCTGCACAACCAATTCACGTGCTATAGTATCAATATATCACAATCAGGCCCTCGGCCTCACTCAGTCATAAATCTCTCCAGTCTCTCGGGCTCTCAATAATCATGACATCAGCCCAAACAACAATGATATGATGCATCAATAATAATAACAGAGACTGAGATAAAATGTGCAAGTAAATACTGAGACTGAGTACATATAGCATTTAGCAGGAAATTCAACAAGTACGCGACCTCTGTGGGTCCCAACAGTACTATCACATAGCCTAAGCATGATTTCTAACATGATTTACAGTCAAATTTTGTCAACACATAGAGAGCATATAGCTAACAACAAATTATTCAACTTTATAGTTTCCCGAGACGGACCAAGTCACAATCCTCTCGGTGCACACCCACACACCCGTCACCTAGCATATGCGTCACGTCCAAAATAATCACATGATACCAAAATCTAGGGTTTAATACCCTCAGAACCAGATTTAAAACGGTTACTTACTTCAAGTCGTGAAATTCTTATTCTGCAATGCCCTTTCCTCATGAATTGGTCTCCAAACGCCTCGAATCTGGTCATGAATAGTTCGTTTCAGTTAATAAAATTCATTGGAATTAATTCCATAAGAAAATAATGATTTTCCATAAAACTTCAAAAATTAGCTCAAAAATCGCCCGTGGGGCCCACGTCTCGGAACTCGACAAAAGTTATAAAATCCGAAAACCCATTCATCCACGAGTCTAACCATACCAATTTTACCAAAATCCGACCCCAACTCGACCCTCAAATCTTCAATTTAAACCAAGAGGGTTTTCAAATTTTCCCAACTCAATTCACCAATTAAATGATAAAAACAACCATGGATTCGGATAATTTAGCCAATATTGAGTTAAGAACACTTACCCCGTTGTTTCCTCTAAAAATCACCCAAAATCGCCTCAAATCCGAGCTCCAACTTAAACTCATTGCCGAGGCTTTTCTTCTTTGCGAACGCGGTCACTGCCTCGCGTTCGCGAAGCACAAAATAGCTCCCGTCCAAATTCCTCCTTCGCGAACGCGACATCACCCTCGCGTTCGCGAAGCACAAAATGCCTTTGCCTCAATGCCTTCTACGCGAACGCATTCAACCCATCACGAACGCAATGCTTTATTCCCCGTCACTACGCGAACGCATAGACCAATTGCCTGGGGTCCTCAGCTGCTTCCTCTCTTATTTGCGAACGCGTAACACCTCTCGCGTTCGCGATGCACACCCAGTCCACCCTTCGAGAACGCATGCTTCTCTTCGAGAATGCGAATAGCAAATATTGCAGCCTCTCAGTCCCTCTTCGCGAATGCGAGGCTCCGCTCGCGAGCGCGATGAAGGAAACCAGATGGTGCATCAGAAAAATTCCAGCAGAGTTCCAAGTCCAAAATCCAACCCGTTAACCATCCGAAACTCACCCGAGCCCCTCGGGACCTCAACCAAATATACCAACAAGTCCTAAAACATTATACAAACTTAGTCGAACCCTCAAATCACCTCAAACAATGCTAAAACCATGAATTAGACCCCAATTCAAGCCTAATGAACTTTGAAAATTTTAATTTCTACAAACGACCCCGGAACCTATTAAATCACGCCCGATTGACCTCAAATTTTGCACACAAGTAATAAATGACATAACAGAGGTATTCCAATTTTCAGAATTAGATTCCGACCCCGATATCAAAAAGTCAACCCCCCGGTCAAACTTCTCAAAAATTAAACTTTTGGCATTTCAAGCCTAATTCTTCTACGGACTTCCAAATAATATTCCGGACACGCTCCTAAGCCCAAAATCACCATACGGAGCTATTGGAATCATCAAAATTCAAATCCGAGGTCGTTTACACATATGTCCATATCCGTTCCACTTTTCTAATTTAAATTTTTAATTGTGAGACTAAATGTCTCATTTCACTCTAAGTTCATTCCGGACCCGAACCAACTAACCCGATAAGTCATAAATCAATTGCAAGACATAAATTGAGTAGTAAATGGGGGAACGAGGTTATAATATTCAAAACGACCGGCCAGGTCGTTACATTCTCCCCCTCTTAAACAAACGTTCGTCCTCAAACGGGTTTAGAATAATACATGGAGTTTCAAATAAGTGTGGATATTTGTTCTGCATCTCCTGCTCAGTCTCCCAAGTAGCTTCTCCGACTGGCTGCCCTCTCCACTGCACCTTCACTGATGCTATGTTCTTTGACCTCAGCTTTCGAACCTGCCGGTCTAAAATAGCCCCCGGTTCCACATCATAAGTCAAATTACCGTCCAGCTTTACTGTCATGATATCCAGAATGTGAGACGGATCCCCGACATACTTTCGGAGCATGGATACATGGAACACTAGATGAACACCTGATAGACTAGGCGGCAAAGCAAGTTCATAAGCCACCTCTCCAATTTTCTTAAGTATCTGAAAAGGCCCAATATACCGAGGGCTCAACTTTCCCTTTTTCCCAAACCTCAACACACCCTTCATGGGTGAAATCTTGAGCAGAACCTTCTCCCCAACCATATGAACAACATCATGAACCTTCCTGTCGGCATAACTCTTGTGTCTAGACTGTGCCATGCAAAGCCGTTCCTTGATCACTTTGACCTTCTCTAAAGCATCCTAAACCAAGTCAGTACCCAATAGCCTAACCTCACCCGACTCAAACCAACCCACTGGAGACCGACACCGACTCCCATATAAAGCTTCATACGGAGCCATCTGAATGTTTGACTGGTAGCTATTATTGTAAGCAAACTCTGCGAGTGGCACAAATTGATCCCAAGAACCCCCAAAATCAATGACACAAGCGCGTAGCATATCCTCCAATATCTGAATAGTGCGCTCGGACTGTCCGTCCGTCTGAGAGTGAAATGCTATACTTAACTGAACCTGTGTGCCCAATTCTCGCTGCACTGCCCTCCAAAACTGTGAGGTAAACTGCGTACCCCGATCTAAAATAATGGACACCGGCACACCGTGTAGGCGAACAATCTCGCGAATATAAATCCCAGCTAACCACTCCGAAGAATAATTAGTACCGACTGGAATAAAATGCACAGATTTGTTCAACCGATCTACTATCACCCAAACAACATCAAACTTTCTCAAAGTCCGTGGGAGTCCAACTACGAAGTCCATGGTAATACGCTCCCACTTCCACTCCGGAATTTCAAGTCTCTGTAGCAATTCGCCCAGTCTCTGGTGCTCGTACTTTACCTGTTGACAATTTAAACACCGAGATACAAACCCAACTATATCTTTCTTCATCCGCCTCCACCAATAGTGCTATCTCAAATCCTTATACATCTTCGCGGTGCTTGGATGAATAGAGTATCGCGAACTGTGAGCTTCCTGGAGAACCAGCTCACGCAAACCATCTATATTAGGTACACACAGCCTCCCCTGCATCCGTAATACACCATCATTTCCAATAGTGACTTCCTTGGCATCACCGTGTTGAACCGTGTCCTTAAGGACAAGCAGATATGGATCATTATACTAGCGCTCTCTGATGCGATCATATAAAGAAGACCGAGAAACCACATAGGCCAAAACTCGATTCGGCTCGGAAATATCCAATCTAACAAACTGATTAGCCAAAGCCTGAACCTCCAATGCTAAAGGCCTCTCTGCTACCGGTAAGTATGCTAAGATGCCCAAACTCTTTGCCTTACGACTCAAGGCATCGGCCACCACATTGGCCTTTCTGGGATGAGAGAGAATGGTGATATCATAATCCTTAAGCAACTCCAACCACCTTCACTGCCGCAAGTTAAGATCCTTCTGTTTAAACAAATGTTGTAGACTCCGATGATCGGTTTATATCTCACATTAGACACCGTACAAGTAATGCCGCCAAATTTTCAAGGCATGAACAATAGCTGCTAACTCAAGATCATGGACTGGATAATTCTTCTCATGTACCTTTAACTGTCAGGATGCATAGGCAATCACCCTACCGTCTTGCATAAGTACTGCGCCGAGACCAATCCGCGACGCATCACAATACATAGTATAAGACTCTGAACCTGTAGGTAACACCAATACTGGAGTTGTAGTCAAAGTTGTCTTGAGCTTCTGAAAGCTCTCTTCACATTCATACGACCACCTGAACGGAGCACCTTTCTGGGTCAATTTAGTCATAGGTGATGCAATAGACGAGAAACCCTCCACGAAATAATGATAATAACCGGCCAAGCCAAGAAAACTCCGAATCTCAGTAACTGAGGATGACCTGGGCCAATTCTGAACTACCTCTATTTTCTTCGGATCCACCTTAATACCTTCACCGGATACTATATGTCCCAAGAATGCCACCGAACTAAGCCAGAACTCACACTTAGAGAATTTGGCATAAAGTTTCTCCTCTCTCAGCCTCTGTAATACAATACCCAAGTGTTGTTCATGCTCCTCCTGGCTATGTGAGTACACCAGAATATCATCAATGAATACCACGACAAATAAATCAAGATATGACTGAAATATAGTATTCATCAAATGCATAAATGCTGCTGGGGCATTGGTTAGCCCAAAAGACATCACAAGAAATTCATAGTGGCCATAACGAGTCCTGAATGCCGTCTATAGAATATCCAAATCCCGAATTTTTAATTGGTGATACCCAGACCTCAAATTAATTTTGGAGAACACCCTCGCTCCCTGAAGCTGGTCAAATAAATCATCAATACGCGAAAATGGATATTTAATCTTGATTGTAACTTTGTTCAACTGCCTATAATCAATGCATATCCGCATAGTACCATCTTTCTTTTTCTTAAACAGAACCGGTGCACCCCAAGGTGACACACTAGGCCTAATAAACCCCTTTTCAAGGAGTTCTTGAAGTTGTTCTTTCAATTCTTTTAACTCAGTTGGTGCCATACGATACGGAGGAATAGAAATGGGCTTAGTGCCCTGCACCAAGTCAATACCAAAATCAATATCCCTGTCGGGTGGCATACCTGAAAGGTCTGCAGGAAATACATCCGGAAAGTCTCGCATAACCGGTACTGAATCAATAATAAGAGCATCTACATCAACATCTCTCACAAAGGCCAAATATGACAAGCATCCCTTTCCAACCATACGTTGGGCCTTCAAATAAGAAATTACCCTGCTAGGAACAAGATCTAGAGAACCCCTCCATTCAACCTTTGGAAACCCCGGCATCGTCAACGTCACGATTTTTGCATGACAGTCCAGAATAGCATGACATGGAGACAACCAATCCATACCTAGGATTACATCGAAATCAACCATACCGAGTAATAAGAGATCAACTCTAGTCTCCAGTTCCCTAATAGTTACCACACACGACCGATACACACGATCCACAGTAATAATATCGCCCACCGGTGTAGATACACAAACAGGTGAAACTAAGGACTCACATGGCATATCCAGATAATGAGCAAAATATGATGATACATATGAATAAGTGGAACTAGGGTAAAATAATATAGAAGCCTCCCTGTGGCACACTAAAACAATACCTGTGATCATTGCGTATGAGGCATCAACATCTGGCCTGGCAGGAAAAGCATGGAATCGAGCCTGCCCGCCTCCTGATCGGCCTCCCCCTCTTGGGAGACCCCTAGCTGCCTGACCCCCACCCCGAGATGGCAGGGCAGGTGGTGTAACTGCTGGTGCTGGTGCCGTAGGTCGAGAACTCTACTGTGAAACCCCACTCAACAGCCTAGGACACTCTCTCTTGAAATGACCAAATTCTTTGCACTCAAAACAACCCTTCCTCTGATGGAACTGCTGCTCATGATAACTCGAGGAATGAACTGCAGAAGCCTGTGTGGACGAGGCATGATGAGAACTCTACGCTGGTAGTGCACTGAATGAAGACTGGCCTGAGTGAGCACTGTAAGAACCATGGCTAGCTGATGCACCACGATGAATTAGATGACCCATCTGAGCATGTCTATAAGAACGGCCCCTACCACGGTAAACTGTCCCCCTGAAGGAACACCGCTGTAATCACCCAGACCACGAGGACTCTTAGCCTCTCTCTCTGCAGGTTCCTGGCTACGAACCATATCTATCTGCCGAGCAATGTCCACTACCTCATCAAAAGTAGCACCAGATACTCTCTCCCTAGTCATAAGTAACCACAACTAATATGTGAGGCCATCAATGAACCTCATAATCCTCTCTTTATCAGTGGGAACCAACCAGATTGCATGACGAGCCAACTCAGAAAATCTCATCTCGTATCGCATCACGGACATATCACCCTGGCGAAGCTGCTCAAACTGTCTGCGCAGCTCTTCTCTGCGGGACTGAGGTACGAACTTCTCCAAAAAGACCACGAAGAACTGATGCCAAGTAAGAGGTGTTGCACCAACAGGCCTACGTCTCTTGTAAGTCTCCCACCATATGAGTACAGACCCAGAAAACTGAAAAGTAGTGAATGAGACCCCACTGGTTTCCAAAATACCCGCTGTCCGAAGCATCCGTTGATACATATCCAAAAACTCCTGAGCATCCTCTGACTCAGTACCGTTAAATGGTAGAGGTCAAAGCCTCACAAATCTCTCAAGTCTCCTCTGCTCATCATCTGCCATAACAGGAACTACTGGGGCCTGAGCAGCTGCAACCGGCTGGGCTGGTAGTGCCCCCGGTATCTGAAGTCCCTGTACTACCTGGTCTGGAGTACAGGCAACGGGGGTATGAGTACCTCCCCCAGCCTGAGAAGTGGCAGGTGCGGCCTGAGCCGAAACCACCTGAGCAAGGCCAGTGCAGGCCGCCAATATATGGGTCAAATTCTCCTGAATGGATGCAATCTCAATGGGAACAGCTGGTTCCTGAGCTGGTCCTATCAGCTCAACTATATCTGGAATCTGCTCCTGTGCTGGAACTACTAGTGGTACTACAAGTGCTATTCCAACTGTGGTGCGAGTTACACCTCGACCTCTACCTTGGCCCCGGCCTCTACCACGGTCCCGGCCTCTCGCGGCCCTAACTGGTGGCACTGGTGGCTGACCGTCCGATCCGGTAGTACGTGTCCTCACCATCTGTGAGAGAATAGAATAGCAGAAATTTAGTTTCCAGAATCAACAAATTCACACAACAGAATACAAGAAAGTGAAATTTTCCTAAGGGTTCTGTAGCCTCTCAAAGATAAGTACAAACGTCTCCATACCGATTCGCAAGACTCTACTAAACCTGCTTATGACTCGTGAGACCTATGTAATCTAGGCTCTGATACCAACTTGTCACGATCCAAAATCCCAACCTGTCGTGATGGCGCCTATCTCGATACTAGGCAAGCCGATAATCTCAATAAACCCAAACTTCTCTTTAAGGTTGAAAATATAATATTTAAATACAATACAAACACTCCCCAAAACCTAGTGTCACGAAGTATATGAGCATCTAATATGAATATAAGTTTGGAAAATATAGTCTATAATAGTCTGAGACCAAATACAGTGAATAAAGAGATAGAGAAGGAGAGACAAGGTCTGCAAAACACGGCAGCTACCTCAAAATCTCCTGAAAATCAACTGCGCGAAAGGATCAACACCCGCTATGTCTGGGAACACCTGGATCTACACACAAAGTGTAGGGTGTAGTATGAGTACAACCAACTCAGCAAGTAACAATAATAAATAAGGAACTGAAGATAGTAACAAGCTACACAGTTATGGTTCATTTCCAGTAATCCCAACAAAGAATAGACATGCTATCAAATATGGCAGTTTAATGTCAAATCAATTCTTATACAGTTCCTGTTCATGTAATCCGTATATCAATGATTTTTCAGAAATTTCACAACAATGACAGATAGAAACTAAGTGTAACAACAAATGAAAATTAAGTACAACCTTTTAGGACAACAATCACACACTGGGCTCCCAGCCCTCAACACAACCTGGGCTCCCAACCCTCATCACTCACTGGGCTCCCAGCCCTCATTACTTACTCAATGGGTACCCGCGCTCACTGGAGGTGTACAGACTCCGGAGGGGCTCCTACAGCCCAAGCGCTATAATCTGCACGGACAACTCACGTGTTGCACGGAAAACTCACGTGCCAAAATATAAATATCTGGATCCACACGGCCAACTCACGTGCCACAATATAAATATCTGGATCCGCACGGCCAACTCACGTGCTGCACGGCCAATTCACGTGCTATAGTATAATATAAGGATCCGCACGACCAACTCACCTGCTATAGTATAATATAAGGATCTGCACAACCAATTCACGTGCTATAGTATCAATATATCACAATCAGGCCATTGGCCTCACTCAGTCATAAATCTCTCCAGTCTCTCGGGCTCTCAATAATCATAAAATCAGCCCAAACAATAATGATATGATGTATCAATAATAATAACAGAGACTGATATAAAATGTGCAAGTAAAAACTGAGACTAAGTACATATAGCATTTAGCAGGCAATTCAACAAGTACGCGACCTCTGTAGGTCCAAACAGTACCATCACATAGCCTAAGCATGATTTCTAACATGATTTACAGTCAAATTTTGTTAATACATAGAGTGTATATAGCTAACAACAAATTATTCAACTTTACAGTTTCCTAGGACGGACCAAGTCACAATCCCCTCGGTGCACGCCCACACGCCCGTCACCTAGCATGTGCGTCACCTCAAAGTAGTAAAATGATACGAAATCCGGGGTTTCATACCCTCAGGACTACATTTACAATCGTTACTTACTTCAAGCCGTGAAATTCTTATTCTGCAATGTCCTTTCCTCGTGAATTGATCTCCAAACGGCTCGAATCTGGTCATAAATAATTCGTTTCAGTCAATAAAATTCATTGGAATTAATTCCATAAGAAAATAATGATTTTCCATAAAAATCCAAAAATTAGCTCAAAAATCACCCGTGGGGCCCACGTCTCGGAACTCGACAAATGTTACAAAAGGTCAAACAAATTTAAGGTATATATATATCTCAGATCAATGATGAAGAATATAACAAGATAAAATAATTTAATAAATGTGCAACAATGGTCTACACAATTTAAAAATATAACCCTTCACATTTAACCCGTGTACACACTCGTCACCTTGTGTACACGACTTTCAACATATTTCAATAATCACATTAATATCAATTTTAGGGGAAATTTCCCCCCCACAAGGTTAGACAAGTCACTTACCTCGACTTGCTCCAATTTAACCAAGTAGTATGCTTTTTCCTCGATTTTTCGATTTCGGTCGACTCGTATCTAGTCATAATTAATTTGATACAATCAACAAAAATTATAGAAATAAATCTATAAGAAAATACTATATTTTAAAATAAAAATCCGAAATTAACTCAAAAATAGCCCGTGGGGCCCACGTCTCGGAATCCGACGAAAATTACGAAATATGAACGCCCATTCAACCACTAGTCTAACCATACCAAAATGACTAAATTCTAATAACAGTTTGACCCTCAAATCCTCAAATCTATCCAAGAGGAATTTCAAATTTTTTTCCAACTTAAATCACCAATTAAATGTTAAAAACAGTGATAGATTCGGGTAATCTAACAAAGGTTGAGTTAAGAACACTTACGCCAATGTTTTCTCTGAAAATCTCTCAAAAATCGCCTCAATCCGAGCTCCAATTCGTTAAAAATGGAAAATTTTCAGAATTTAACATTCTGCCCAGGCTTTTACTCATCGCGATCCCGAACATCCACACGCGATCGCGAAGCACAAATTACCACTGCCCAAATTAACTCTACGTGATCGCGTATATCCTCACACGATCGCAGAACACAAAATTCCCAGCTCTACGCGATCGTAGTCCTCTTCACGCGTTCACGAGTCACAAGGTCTCAAAGCTACGCGATAGCATCCCGCTACATGCGATCGCGAAGCACAAAACTTAGCAGCCCTTAATTAACCTTACGCGATCGCAAACAATGCCACGCGATCGCGATGCACAACTTGCCAAACCTACGTGATCTCGGTTGACCTCACGCGATCGCGAAGAACAAAGTTAACACTGCCTCAACTAAGCCTACACGATCGCGTCCCAATCTTTGCGATCGTGAAGAAGGTTTAAAATACCAGAAATGAGCAGCTACCAGCAGTGCCAAAATGAAGGAAAATACTCGAATACCATCCAAAACATGCCCGAGCCCCTCGGGACCTCAACCAATTATACCAACAAGTCCTAAAACATCATACGAACTTAGTCGAGTCTTCAAATCACATCCAACAATACTAAAAACACGAATCACACATAGATTCAAGCCTAATGAACTTTGAAACTTTTAATTTCTACAAACAACATCGGAACCTATCAAATCAAGTCCGATTGACTTAAAATTTTGTACACAAGTCATAAATGACATAACTGAGCTATGAAAATTTTCAGAAATGGATTCCGACCCCGATATCAAAAAGTCAACTCCCCGGTCAAACTTCCAAACTTAAATTCTTATTTTAGCCATTTCAAGCCTAATTTCACCACGGACTTCCAAATAAAATCACCATACAGAGCTGTTGGAATCATCAAAATTCTATTCCGGGGTCATTTGCTCATAATTCGACATCCGGTCACTATTTGAACTTAAACTTTTTATTTTTCATCAAAATTTCATGTCTCGGGCTAGGGACCTCGGAATTTGATTCCGAACATACGCCCAAGTCCCAAATCACGATACGGACCTACCGGAACTGTCAAAACACTAATCCGAGTCTGTTTGCTCAAAATATTGACCAAAGTCAACTCGGTTGAGTTTTAAAGATCTAACTCACATTTTAATCCATTTTTCACACAAAAACTTTCTGGAAAACTTTACGGACTGCGCACGCAAGTCGAGTAATGATAAATAGTGCTTTTCGAGGTCTTAGAACACAGAATTAATTATTAACTTTAAATATGACATTTTGGATCATCACATTCTCCACCTCTAAAACAAACGTTCGTCCTCGAACGGAGTTAGAAAAAGTACTTGAGCTGGTGAATAAGTGTGGATAACAGCAACACATATCATGCTCGGTCTCCCAAGTTGCCTTCTCGACCGGATGACCCCTCCACTGAACCTTCACGGAAGCAATGTTCTTTGAGCTCAGCTTTCGAACCTGCCTATCTAAAATATCCACTGGTTCCTCAACATAAGATAGATCCTTATCCAACTGAACCGAACTAAAGTCTAACACATGAGACGGATCGCCATGATATTTCCGAAGCATAGAAACATGGAATACCGGATGAACTGCAGAGAGACTAGGTGGTAGCGCAAGTCTGTAAGCCACCTCTCTAACTCTTTCAAGAATCTCAAAAGGCCCAATATACCTAGGGCTCAACTTGCCCTTCTTCCCGAACCTCATCACACCCTTCATAGGCAAAATCCGGAGCAATACCCGCTCACCAACCATGAATGGAACATCACGAACCTTTCGATCTGCATAACTCTTCTGTCTGGATTGGGATTGTCACGACCCAAACTAACCCCTGTTGTGATGGCGCCTATCGTGGAACTAGGCAAGCCGACTCATTTTCAAAACAAATCAATATTTTCATTTCAAAGATAATTCCAATGTTATTTAACATAAATACCTTCGTAAAGGAGTTCCAATGGAAATAAAATTGCGGAAGGAAAAGCCCGACATCGGGATGTCACTAGTCATGAGCATCTACTACAAACTGTCTAACAATATCAAGGCTAACTCAGCCTGGAAAATAAATAAATACAACTAGAGGAAGATAAGAGGGAGAAGAGCAGGGGCTGCGATTGCCAAACAGCTACCTTGCTATCTCCAAGAAATATTTTCAACAAGAACAATCAATAACTGCTACCGTGTCCAGCTACACCTGAATCTGCACACAAGGTGCAGGGAGTAACGTGAGTATGCCAATTCAGTAAGTAACAACAATAAATAAAGGCTGAGCAGTAATGACGAGCAATAAAGCGTATAACATTCATATCGGGAAATCTTAGTAAAATATCACATGTTTTTTTTAAAAAAAAAAAATCAGGGTTTGAATCAAAACATCTCGTTTAACCTAGTTCCAGTAAAAATTATTTAAAGATATTTTCAACAGTTTTCAGACAGAGGAAAAATGCAAAGGTGAACAAAAATGATGAAATCATAAACAGCCCCTCGGGCAAAACATCACTCATATACAGCCCCTCGGGCAAACCTCACAGTCACTCGTGCCACTCGGGCATACCTCACAATCACTCTTGCCACTCGAGCATACCTCCCAGTCACTCATACCTCCCAGTCACTCAGCACTCGGCACTCGCACTCAGTAGGTACCTGCGCAAACTGGGGGTGTGTACAGACTCCGGAGGGGCTCCTTCAGCCCAAGCGCTATAATCTGCGCGTACAACTCACGTGCTGCACGGACAACTCACGTGCTATAATAATAGAGTATGCTGCAGGTGGGCAGCCCCGATCCACACTCATCCTCACAATCAGGCCCTCGGCCGATATCAAACATGCTGTGGCGTGCAGCCCGATCCCATAAATATCCTCACAAATCAGGCCCTCGGCCTCACTCAGTCATAAACCTCTCAAGCCACTCGGGCATTTCAGTAAAACAGGGCATTCGGCCCAAAACATTTATATGCATCAAAATTGAGTCATAAAACCGAGTTATGCGCTAAACAAGTATAAACATGACTGATTATAGATTTTCAATCGAAAACAATGAGAGGATAGTAAGAAAAGGCCCCTAAGGGTCCAAACAGCACTAGCATAAGGCCCAAACTTGGCATTCAACCCAATTTACAGAAACTCTTTCTAAAACATATAAATATCGTATATTTTCAACAAAATATGCAACTTTACAGTTGCTACGGGATGGACAAAGTCACCAATCCCCAACGGTGCATGCCCACACGCCCGTCACCTAGCATGTTCGTCACCTCAAAGTAGTAAAATGATACGAAATCCGGGGTTTCATACGAAACGAGTTACTTACTTGAAGCTGTGAAATTCTTATTCTGCATTGTCCTTTCCTCGTGAATTGGTCTCCAAATGCCTCGAATCTGGTCATAAATAATTCATTTCAGTCAATAAAATTCATTGGAATTAATTCCATAAAAATCCAAAAATTAGCTCAAAAATCACCCGTGGGGCCCACGTCTCGGAACTCGACAAAAGTTACAAAATTCGGAAGCCCATTCCACCACGAGCCTAACCATACCAATTTTACCAACATCCGACCCCAACTCGACCCTGAAATCTTCAATTTAAACCAAGAGGATTTTCAAATTTTCCCAACTCAATTCACCAATTAAATGAAAAAAACAACCATGGATTTGGATAATTTAACCATTATTGAGTTAAGAACACTTACCCCGTTGGTTTCTCTGAAAATCACCCAAATATCGCCTCAATCCGAGCTCCAAATCGTCAAAAACTGAAAATGGGACGAAGTCCCATTTTCAGAACTTAAACTCACTGCCCAAGCTTTTCTTCTTCGCGAACGCGGTCAGTGCCTCGCGTTCGCGAAGCACAAAATAGCTCCCGTCCAAATTCCTCCTTCGCGAACGCATCATCACCCTCGCGTTTGCGAATCACAAAATGCCTCTGCCTCAATGCCTTCTACGTGAACGCATTCAACCCATCACGAACGTGATACTTCTTTCCCCCACACTATGCGAACACGACACCCCCTACGCGAACGCGTAGACTAATTGCCTGGGGTCCTCGGTTGCTTCCTCTCTTCTTCGCGAACGCATAGCACCTCTCACGTTCGCGATGCACACCCAGTACACCCTTCGCGAACGTGTTCTTCTCTTCGCGAATGTGAAGAGCAATTATTTCCATCCTCTCAGTTCCTCTTCGCGAATGCGAGGCGCCACTCGCGAACGCGATGAAGGAAACTAGATGGTGCATCAGAAAAATTCTAGCAGAGTTCCAAGTCCATAATCCTACCCATTAACTATCCGAAACTCACCCGAGCCCCTCGGGACCTCAACCAAATATATCAACAAGTCCTCAAACATCATACGGACTTAGTCGAAACCTCAAATCACCTCAAACAACGCTAAAACCATGAATTACACCCCAATTCAAGCCTAATGAGCTTTGAAATTTCTAATTTCTACAAATGACTCCGGAACCTATCAAATCACGTCCGATTGACCTCGGTCAAATCATAAATGACATAACAGAGGTATTCTAATTTTCAGAATCAGATTCCGACCCCGATATAAAAAGGTCAACCCCTCGGTCAAACTTCTCAAAAATTAAACTTTCGGTATTTCAAGCCTAATTCCTCTACAGACCTCTAAATAATATTCCGGACACGCTCCTAAGCCCAAAATCACCATATGGAGCTATTGGAATTATCGGAATTTGAATCCGAGGTCGTTTACACATAGAGGTCCATATCCGGTCCACTTTTCTAACATAAATTTTCAATTAGGAGACTAAGTGTCTCATTTCACTCCGAGTTCCTTCCGGACCTGAACCAACTAACCCGATATGACATAATATAGCTGAATAACACAAAAAGAAGTAGAAATGGGGAAAACGGGTCTATAACTCTCGAAACGACCGGCTGGGTCATTACATCATCCCTCTCTTAAACATCCGTTCGTCCTCGAACGAGTCTAGAAACATACCTGGAGTCTCGAATAGCATGGATATCTGCTTCGCATCTCCCTCTCAGTCTCCCAGGTGGCCTCCTCCACAGGCTGATCTCTCCATTGCACCTTCACTGAAGCTATATCCTTTGACCTCAACCTTCGAACTTGCTGATCCAAAATAGCCATCGGCTCCACATCATAAGTCATATCACCCTCCAACTGAACCGTGCTGAAATCCAAAAAATGGGACGGATCTCCAATATACTTCCGGAGCATGGAAACATGAAACACTGGATGCACACTCGACAAGCTGGGTGGCAAGGCATGCTTATAAGCCACCTCCCCAATCCTCTGAAGCACCTCAAAATGCCCAATGAACCGAGGGCTCAACTTGCCCCTATTCCCATACCTCATAATACCCTTCATGGGTGATACCTTCAGCAAAACCTTCTCCCAAACCATAAAAGACACATCGCGGACCTTCCTATCCGCGTAGCTCTTCTGCCTAGACTGCGCTGTGTGAAGCCGCTCCTGAATCAATTTCACCTTATCTAATGCGTCCTGGACCAAGTCTGTACCTAAGAGCCTAGCCACTCCCGGCTTAAACCATCCAACCGGAGATCTACACCTTCTCCCATATAAAGCCTCGTACGGAGCCATCTGAATACTCGATTGATAACTTTTGTTATATGAAAACTCTGCGAGTGGCAGAAACTGGTCCCACGACCCCCCAAAGTCAATGACACAGGCACGTAACATGTCCTCCAATATCTGAATAGTGCGCTCGGACTGCCCGTCCGTCTGAGGGTGAAAAGCTGTGCTCAACTCAACCTGAGTACCCAACTCTCGCTGCACGGCCCTCCAAAACTGCGATGTGAACTAAGTACCCCTATCTGAAATGATGAAAACTGGGACACCATGCAGGCGAACGATCTCTCGGATGTAAATCTCAGCCAACCGCTCTGAAGAGTAAGTAGTACCAACTGGAATGAAGTGTGCGGACTTGGTCAGTCAATTCACAATAACCCAAATAGCATCGAACTTCCTTGAAGTACGTGGGAGCCCAACTACAAAGTCCATGGTGATCCGCTCCAACTTCCACTCTAGGATCTCTAATCTCTGAAGCAAGCCACCCGGCCTCTGATGCTCATACTTAACCTGCTGACAGTTGAGACATCGAGCCACAAACCCAACTATATCCTTCTTCATCCGCCTCCACCAATAGTGCTGCCTCAAATCCTGGTACATCTTCGCGGCACCTGGATGGATGGAATATCGTGAGTTGTGGGCATCCTCAAGAATCAACTCTCGAAGCCCATCTACATTAGGCACACATATCTGGCCCTGCATTCTCAGCACACCGTCATGACCAATAGTCACATCCCTAGCATCACCTCTCCGAACCCTATCCTGAAGAACGAGCAAGTGAGGGTCATTATACTGACGCTCCCTGATACGGTCATAAAGAGAAGACTTGGAGACCATATAATCCAATACCCGACTAGATTCCGAAATATCCAATCTGACAAGCTGGCCCGCTAAGGCCTAAAAATCTAATGCCAAAGGTCTCTCTGCTACTAGAAGATATGCTAAACTCCCCAAACTCTCTGCCCAGCGACTCAAAGCATCGGCCACCACATTGGCCTTCCCCGGATGGTACAAAATAGTGATATCATAGTCCTTAAGAAGCTCCAACCATCTCCGCTGACGCAAATTAAGATTCTTCTGCTTTAATAGATACTGCAGACTCTGGTGATCAGTATAGATCTCACAATGAATCCCATACAAATAATGACACCAAATCTTCAAGGCGTGAACAATGGCTGCTAACTTAAGATCTCGGACAGGATAGTTCTTCTCATGGGTATTCAACTGGCGCGAGGCATAGTCAATCACCCTACCCTCCTACATCAAAACACAAACAATGCCTATCCTCGAGGCATCATAATACACGGTGTAAGAACCTGAAGCTGATGGCAGAGCTAACACTCGAGCTGTGGTCAAAGCAGTCTTGAGCTTCTAAAAGCTCTCCTCACACTCATCCGACCACATGAATGGAGCACTTTTTTAGGTCAATTTGGTCAAGGGTGATGCAATAGATGCAAATCCCTCCACAAAGCGACGATAATAACCCGCCAAACTAAGAAAGCTCCTAATCTCCGTGGCTGAGGATGGTCTGGGCCAACTCTGCACCACCTCTATCTTCTTCGGATCCACCTGAGTACCCTCACTGGACACCACGTGCCCCAAGAATGCTACTGAACTGAGCCAAAACTCACATTTGGAGAACTTTTCATAAAGCTTCTCCTCCCTCAATCTCTGTAATACAATCTTCAAATGCTGAGCGTGCTCCTCCTGGCTACGAGAGTACACCCGGATGTCATCAATGAACACAACAATGAATGAGTCCAAATAGGGCTGGAATACACTGTTCATCAAATGCATGAACACTGCTGGGGCATTGGTCAGCCCAAAAGACATCACCAAGAACTCATAATGGCCATATCGGGTCCTGAAAGCTGTCTTAAAAATATCTGAATCCCGAATCTTTAGCTGGTGATAACCGGACCTCAAATCAATCTTGGAGAACACCCTCGCTCCCTGAAGCTGGTCGAATAAATCATCAATACGAGGCAAAGGATACTTGTTCTTGACTGTGACCTTGTTCAACTGCCTGTAATCAATACACATTCTCATGGAACCATCTTTCTTTTTCATAAATAGAACCGATGCACCCCAAGGTGACACACTAGGCTGAATAAACCCCATATCAAGGAGTTCCTGAAGCTATTCTTTCAATTCCTTCAACTCCGTCGGTGACGTACAATAAGGTGGAATAGAAATGGGCTGAGTGCCCGGCACCAAATCAATACTAAAGTCAATATCCCTGTCAGGCGGCATGCCCAGCAGGTCTGCAATGTAACGACTCGGCCGGTCGTTTTGAGAACTTAAGTCTCGTTTGGCGTTATAAGGCCCTGAGCAACTTCATATTATGTGTATTGACTTGTGTGTGTGGTTGAATTCAGTTACCAGATGATTCAGAGTGATTTGGGACACTTAGTCCCTAAAACGGAAGCTTAAGTCTTAGGATTTTTGACCGTAGTTGGAACTATGTGAAGATGACTCCGGAATGGAGTTCCTTCAGTTCCATTAGCTCCGTTGGGTGATTTTGGGCTTAGGAGCGTGTCCAGACTATAAATCTGAGGTCTGTAGCTGATTTAGGCTTGAAATGGCGAAAGTCGAATTTTTGGAGTTTTGGACCGGAAGTGAACTTTTTTATATCGGGGTCGGAATGTAATTCCGAGAGTTGGAACAGCTCCGTTATGTTATTTGGGACTTGGCTAAAAAATTTGACGTCATTCCGGGTTGGTTAGATTGGTTTCGGCATGAGTTTTCAAAGTTGGAAGTTTTCGAAGTTCATAAGTTCGATTCGTGGTGCGATTTGTATTTTTGGTATTGTCTGATGTGATTTGAGACCTCAAGCGAGTCTGTGTTAGGTTATGGGACTTGTTGGTATGTTTAGACGGGGTCCCTTGGGCCTCGGGTGAGTTTCGGATGAGCTACCGGTTTTTTCCCCCTATTTTTGAACTGCTGTTATCTGTCATCTTGTTTCCTTCATCGCGTTCGTGTCCTTACCTTCGCGTTCGCGTAGTGTTATTTTGGAGGGTGAAATATTTCCTCTTCGCGTTTGCTGTCACCCTCTCGCGTTCGCGAAGTTCTGCCACCCCCTTCTTCGCATTCGCATTCCCTATCTTGCGTTTGCGAAGTGCAAACCAGGCCTTGGGCACTTGTGCACATTTTCCCCTTCGCGTTCGCGTGTCACTTACGCATTCACGTAGCTATTCCATTACACTCTTCGCGTTCGTGTACTACTTCACGTGTTCGCGAAGAGTAGTCGTTGGGCCATCATATTTTTCCTCTTCGCGTTCGCGAATGTGTTGTTGCGTTCATGAAGAACAACTAGGCAGCTTTGTTTCTCTTCTTCGCGAATGCGTCCCTTTCTCCGCGTTCGCGATATACAAAACCCCTGGGCAGAATATAAAGTCCTATATTCCGCGGGTTTGCCATTTTCACCATTTTTGGAGTTCTAGAGCTCGGTTTTGAGCGATTCCTTGTGGGTTTTTCATGCAAATTGATTAGGTAAGTGTTCTTCACCTAGAATTTATTTATTTCCATGATTCTATCTTTATTTTTATCATTTAATTTATGTTTTGAGTTGAGGAAAATGGTGGGTTTTGAAAGAAAAATTAAAAATAAAAAAATCACAATTTGAGGGACGAAATTGTATCGGAATTTGATGATTTTTGTATGGTTAGACTCGTGAGTGAATGCGTGTTCGTATTTTGTGACTTTTACCCGATTCCGAGACGTGGGCCAGGGTTGACCTTTAGGGCAAATTTTAGGATTTTTGTTAAAGTATTGATTTTATTAATTAGATGAGTCTATTATGGTTGTATTCATGTTATGCAATTGTGTTTGGCTAGACTTGGGCCATTCGGAGTCGGATAATTGAAAAAAGGGCATTCTTACGGACTGGTTGAGCTTGGTTTGAGGTAAGTATCTTACCTAACCTTGTGTGGGGGGATTTTCCCCTTAGGATTGAGTCTTCTATGTTGAATGTAGTCCATGCACGCGAGGTGACGAGTGCGTGCTCGGACTTATTTGTGAAAAGTCGGCCTTTTAGGATTTCTTAGGTCCTTATATTCACTGAGTATGAAGTTGTTCTTGATATGATTAAGTTCCTATTTACTAGTTTCACCTCTACATGCTTTAATTAGAATTAATTGCTTTCAGGATTCACTCTTATTGCCTATTTGACTCTTATTTGACTTAACTGAAGATTTTACCTCCTCAATTGTCATGCTATCTTTTCATAACTGGTTATCTTTATTTGAAATTATTATTATATCATCTTATAATTTGTTCAGTCTTAATTGAGGTTATGATTATCTTTCCGCTGCTTATCCTTAATTAAATTGTTGAAAATCCTTAGTAATTCCTCAACTTTAAAAGAAGTTTTAGATATCCTATATCTTAGTCGACTCGTTTTATTTGGAATTATTTGACTCCTTTTAATTTCCCTGTTGTTGAAATGTATATTGTGGGATTGTTGATACACATTAGTTTTCCTTTGTTGAGTTGTTCCCTTTACGCCTAACATTCTTCATTGTGGTTATTCCTTGTGAATTTGTTCTACCGTTTCTTTGTGAATTAAAGTTCTTGAGTTGATTTACTTGACGTACTTTGTATTATTATCATTGTTGCAGTGGTACTTGTTGTGGTGATGCACGAGGTTTCTGCCGTGCGGTTGTTATTATTGTGATGCATGAGGTTTCTGCCGTGCGATTGATATTATGGGGTTGCACGAGGTTTCTGCCATGTGATAATTTATGGCCTGGGGGCATTCTTGTTGTTGATATTTATATAGTGGTATATGTGCCTGTGTGCGCTTTATCTTGTGGAATCTGTGAGAAAATATTCTACGCATTGTCCATTCTTTTTCTTCCTTATGCTTATTTGCTGGTATGGACTATGTTAGGACACTTGCACAAGCATACACATAGTTAAGTACTCTTATCGGATAAGAGGTGTTCTTGATATTGTTGAGCATAGATGCTCACCCTTGTTTACTTGCCTTCTATGTGAGAATGGATTTATTTGGCACGTGAGTCGTCAATGCGGTTATGAGGGCACAGGATGCTAAGTGTTAGAATTCAAGTATTGAGACCCATAAGTTGTGATTTGTCCGAGGTTTGGTACCTCGAGGAGTTGTTGACTAAAACTTGATGTAAGAGCGGTTGGAGTTGCTGAGTTATTACTTGTCCTTGCTGTATTTGTGATTTCGGATTTAGGGTGTGTTCCATTCACCTTTCTGTGTCATTTTCATGATATTCTGCTGATACTTGTTGTTTCCTTCCTTATTGCCATCACTGTACTATGAGCCATATTGCATAGTCTTTATGTGACATCATACTTCTGTTGTTCATGTACTTATATTTGTTCAGTTTATTAGACCAGTGAGTGTCTTGACTGTTCCTCGTCACTACTCCATCGAGGTTAGTCTTAATACTTACTGGGCACCGCTGTGGTGTGCTCATGCTACTCTTTTGCACATTTTTGTGCAGATCCAGGTACTTGTTTGTTAGCTAATTGTGTGGACTCAAAGTAAACCTGCTGCTGCGTTCGCAGGCGTCGGAGTCACCTTCAACCTTTTGGTTTTGCACTGTTTATTCTTATTTCTGGACAGTTGTATTTAGAAGTTTTCTAGCAAACACTCTGTAGAGCTTATGACTTGTACTACCGATTTAATAAAATTTTAAGAGATTCTATTTAAATAATGTTGTTTTAATTATTGTTAGGCTTACCTAGTCCCTAAGACTAGGTGCCATCACGATACCCAAACGGAGGGAAAATTGTGCCCTGACAGTTGGTATCAGAGCTCTAGGTTCATAGGTGCTACGAGTCATAAGCGAGTTTGGTAGAGTCTTGCAGATAGGTACGGAGACGTCTGTACTTATCTTCGAGAGACTACAAAACTATTAGGACAATCTCACTTCTTTCATTCCTATCGTGAAAGCTTATTGATCTCGAAGTTTGAACTTTTATCATATCATTTTCTCACAGATGGTGAGGACACGAGCTGCAGTTATCGACGACGCTGCTCCCGGAGCAGGTATCGCTAGAGGCAGAGGTAGGGGCAGAGGCCAATGAGGAGTAAGTGCAACAGCCAGAGCATCTACCAGGGCAGCAGTTGAGGAACCGCTAGTAGTTCCAGTTGGGGAGCAGGTACCGGAGGCGCCTGCTGTTACTCCCAGACTTCATGAGACCTTAGCACAGTTCCTGAGCATGTTTGGTACATTGGCTCAGGCAGGGTTGATTTTGGTTGCACCAGCTATTTCATAGACCGGGGGAGGAGCCCAGATTCCCGCCGCCCGTACCCCAGAGCAGCAAGTTCATGTTGGTCAGGTTCCAGGTATCATGGCGACACAATATGTGGTCCCAATTTAGCCCGTGGTCAGAGTAGCAGCATCTGAGGAAGAGCAGCTTAGACTTGTAAGGTTCAAGAAATATGACCCTCCTACATTTAGTGGTTGGGCTTCAAAGAGTGCACAAGGTTTTCTGGAGGAGTGTCACCGCATTCTCCATACTATGGGTATTGTGGAGACGAGCGGGGTTGTTTTTACTACGTTCCAGCTCAGGGGAGCGGCTTACCAGTGGTGGCGGGCATATGAGTTGGGTAGCCCAGTCGAGTTAGCTTCACTTACATGGGTTCAATTTTCAGAGATGTTCCTGAGAGAGTTTGTACCTCAATCCCTTCAAGATGCATGGCGCGCGGAGTTTGAGCAGTTGCGCCAGAGCACTATGTCAGTGTCAGAGTATGCCATGAGATTCAGTGATTTGGCCAGGCATGCACCTGCTTTGGTCGCCACAGTTTGAGAGCGTGTCCGTAGATTCATTGAGGGACTAAGGCATGATATTCGATTCAACATGGCTCGGGAGTTAGAGTCAGATGTTTTATTTCAGCAGGTGGTAGGGATCGCTTGCGGTGTAGAGGGCATGTAGGATCAGGAGGAAGAGGACATGTGGGGCCGTGAGAAAGAGTACAGGCAAGATCAGGAGAGAGAGGACAGGGAGGTGTGGAGGCCTCGTAGACCGAAGAGATCTACTGGTCCTTATTTTGGAGGCAGGGTACGACATGGTAGAGGTTTTGTGGGTCAGCCAGTTCAGTTTACACTTCAGGCTTCGCACAATGTTTCGGGTGCTCATGGGTCTCAGAGTACCCGTACCGCACAGTTCCCATAACCACATCAGCAGATAGGTTGCTTCGAGTGTGGAGATACCGGCCACAGGGTGAGAGATTGTCCTAGACTCCGGACAGGTGTGTCACATCGGAGTATTCAGGAGAGTAGAGGGCACCCAAGAGGGGAAGGCCTGACCCGTTGATGTGTTTCATATAGTAGGCTCGAGGTCACTGTGCCAGATGATATCATACAAGTATGCTTTTGATTTGTTACAGAGGGGCACCATTCGTATTTTGATTCGGTCCTGCTTATCGGGGCAAGTTCCCCTACTTGTTGTCCCACCTATGGGTGAGTTCATGACTTAGTATTATGTTTAGATGTTTACCCCGTTGGGAGTTTCTATGAGTGATAGTCGTGTCTATCATTTATTTCTATTAATTATTGAAAGTTGACTATAAGTGAATTCACGTTGTCCATTATGGTAGGTTTGATGTGATTCCTGAGTAAATTTGGTTATAATTTGTGATTTGATATTCTACCGGGGTGCGAATTTAGCAAGTGTTGAGATTTTATTGGCAGAATTGAGTTAGTGGAAGATTTCCATTGGTATGATATGTATTCGACTTGTGATTCAGAGTTGAGGGCGAGACCCTCGCGACTCCATGTGATTTGTTATGTTTGAGCCGGGCTGCATGCCGCGGTGGAGGGTGATACCAGGATAAGATCCTTATGATTTGTTCATGTACTTTGATTTTTCCTTTTGAATTGATTCGTAGTAGGGTATTGTTAGAAAGTTGTGCATGTCGGGCTTGTTTGATATTTATCTTATGTGTTTCCCTTTACATACTTAGTCAATTTCGTTATGTGCTTCTTGAGTTTTGGCTTGCGAGGTGTATGCCCGATGGTGTTAGTTTTGATTTGTTGAATTGGGTGTATAGTTATGAGGTCTTCGTGTTTCTTGCATCATTATCAGCATTGTGGAGGTTTGAAACGGGTTGCTAACGGATATGGGTCTAATTGCCGGTGCTGGTTTTGATTTCGGGCAGCTATTATGATCAGAAATGTTATTATGGGCCTATGTGTGCTGTTTTGTTGTGTGGTCGTACCTTGTGGGTGTAGGCATGAGTTGTTATAGCTGGTTGGGACTGTTATCAGTTATGGATTTAGAATTGTGTCTTTTGAAGACAAATGGAATGTGAGAATTTTGACTCTAAGGCTTATCGGTGTTGGTAGAAAGGATGAATTATAGTTGGGATGGTGTCGTCAGGCTTATGTGGATTGGGGTGACGTGGAGTCGCTTGCGGGTGTGTGTTGGATATGTACTTTCAGTGATTTGAAGACTTCGAGGCGATTCTTAGCACGTTCGAGGATGAACATTTGTTTAAGAGGGGAAGGATGTAACGACCCGGCCGGTCGTTTTGAGAACTTAAGTCTCATTTGTCAGCATAAGGCCCTGAGCAGCTTCATATTATGTGTATTGACTTGCGTGCGTGGTTGAATTCAGTTACCAGATGATTCAGAGTGATTTGGGATACTTAGTCCTGAAAACGGAAGCTTAAGTCTTAGAATTTTTGACCGTAGTTGGAACTATGTGAAGATGACTCCGGAATGGGGTTCAGTCAGTTCCATTAGCTCCGTTGGGTGATTTTGGACTTAGAAGCGTGTCCGAACTGTAAATCCGAGGTCTGTAGCTGATTTAGGCTTGAAATGGCGAAAGTCGAATTTTTGGAGATTTGGACCGGAAGTGGACTTTTTGATATCGGGGTCGAAATGCGGTTCCGAGAGTTGGAACAGCTCCGTTATGTTATTTGGGACTTGCCTGCAAAATTTGACGTCATTTCGGGTTGGTTAGATTGGTTTCGGCACGAGTTTTCAAAGTTGGAAGTTTTGGAAGTTCATAAGTTCGATTCGTGGTGCGATTTGTATTTTTGGTATTGTCTGATGTGATTTGAGACCTCGAGCGAGTCTGTGTTAGGTTATGGGACTTGTTGGTATGGTTAGACGGGTCCCGGGGGCCTCGGGTGAGTTTCAGATGGGCTATGGGTCTTTTCCCCCTATTTTTGAACTGTTGTTAGCTGTCATCTAGTTTCCTTCATCGCGTTCGCGTCCTTACCTTCGCGTTCGTGTAGTGTTATTTTGGAGGGTGAAATATTTCCTCTTTGTGTTCGCAGTTACCCTCTCGCGTTCGCGAAGCTCTGCCACCCCCTTCTTCGCGTTCGCATTCCCTATCTCGCGTTCGCGAAGTGCAAACTAGGCCCTGGGCACTGGTGCTCATTTTCCTCTTCGCATTCGCGTGTCACTTACGCGTTCTCGTAGCTATTCCATTACACTCTTCGCGTTTGCGTACTACTTAACGCGTTCGCGAAGAGCAGTCGTTGGGCCATCATATTTTTCCTCTTCGCGTTCGTGAACATTTTGTCGCGTTCGCGAAGAACAACTGGGCAGCTTTGTTTCTCTTCTTTGTGAACGTGTCCCTTTCTCCGCGTTCGCGATGCACAAAACCCCTGGGCAGAATATAAAGTCCTCTATTCCGAGGGTTTGCAATTTTCACCATTTTTGAAGTTCTAGAGCTCGGTTTTGAGCGATTCGTTGTGGGTTTTTCATTCAAATCGATTGGGTAAGTGTTCTTCACCTAGAATTTATTTATTTCCATGATTATATCTTTATTTTTATCATTTAATTTGTGTTTTGAGTTGAGGAAAATGGTGGTTTTTGAAAGAAAAATTCAAATAAAAAAATCACGATTTGAGGGACGAAATGGTATCGGAATTTGATGATTTTTGTATGGTTAGACTCGTGAGTGAATGAGTGTTTGTATTTTGTGACTTTTACTCGATTCTGAGACGTGGGCCAGGGTTGACCTTTAGGGCGGATTTCGGGATTTTCGTTAAAGTATTGATTTTATTAATTAGATGAGTCTATTATGGTTGTATTCATGTTATGCAATTGTGTTTGGCTAGATTTGGGCCATTCGGAGTCGGATAATTGAAAAAAGGGAATTCTTACGGACTGGTTGAGCTTGGTTTGAGGTAAGTATCTTGCCTAACCTTGTGTGGGGGATTTTCCCATTAGGATTGAGTCTTCTATGTTGATTGTAGTCCATGCACGCGAGGTGACGAGTGCGTGCTCGGACTTATTTGTGAAAAGTTGGCCTTTTAGGATTTCATAGGTCCTTATATTCACTGAGTATGAAGTTGTTCTTGATATGATTAAGTTCCTATTTACTAGTTTCACCTCTACATGCTTTAATTAGAATTAATTGCTTTCAAGATTCACTCTTATTGCCTATTTGACTCTTATTTGACTTAACTGAAGATTTTACCTCCTTTATTGCCGTGCTATCTTTACATAACTGGTTATCTTTATTTGAAATTATTATTATATCATCTTATAATTTGTTCAGTCTTAGTTGAGGTTATGATTATCTTTCCGCTGCTTATCATTAATTAAATTATTGAAAATCCTTAGTAATTCCTCAACCTTAAAAGAAGTTTTAGATATCCTAAATCTAAGTCGACTCGTTTTATTTGGAATTATTTGACTCGTGTTAGTTTCCCTGTTGTTGAAATGTATATTGTGGGATCATTGATGCACATTAGTTTTCCTTTGTTGAGCTGTTCCCTTTACGCCTAGCATTCTTCATTGTGGTTATTCCTTGTGAATTGGTTCTACCGTTTCTTTGTGAATTAAAGTTCTTGAGTTGATTTACTTGTCGTACTTTGTATTATTGTCATTGTTGCTGTGGTGCTTGTTGTGGTGATGCACGAGGTTTCTACCGTGCGGTTGTTGTTATTGTGATGCACGAGGATTCTTCCGTGCGATTGTTATTATGGGGTTGCACGAGGTTTTTGCCGTGCTATTGTTACCATTGATATTTGCACATGCGGCGTGACAACGAGGGATATGTATATATATTTATGGGTTGCGCATGTGGTGAGACAAGGTGGGAACATTATTATGCACGTGTGGTGTGATAAGGCGGGCATTTATGTTATTATTGCACACGTGGCGAGACAAGGTGGGCTGTGCCAGGGATTGATTTGTGATGATTTATGGCCTGGGGGCACTCTTGTTGTTGATATTTGTGTAGTGGTATACGTACCTGTGTGAGCTTTATCTTGTGAAAGCTATGAGAAAATATTCTACATGTTGTCCGTTCTTCTTCTTCCTTATGCTTATTTGCTGGTATGGACTATGTTAGGACACTTGCACAAGCATACACGTAGTTAAGCACTCTTATCAGATAAGAGGTGTTCTTGATATTGTTGAGCATAGATGCTCACCCTTGCTTACTTGCCTTCTATGTGAGAATGGCTCTATTTAGCACGTGAGTCGTCAGTGCGGTTATGAGATGTTATGAGGGCACAGGATGCTAAGTGTTAGAATTCAAGTATTGAGACCCGTGAGTTGTGATTTGTCCGAGGTTCGATACCTCGTGGAGATGTTGACTAAAACTTGATGTAAAAGCGGTTGGAGTTGCTGAGTTATTACTTGTCCTTGCTGTATTTGTGATTTCGGATTTAGGTTGTGTTCCATTCACCTTTCTGTGTCATTTTCATGATATTCCGCTGTTACTTGTTGTTTCCTTCCTTATTGCCATCACTGTACTGTGAGCCATATTGCATAGTCTTTATGTGACATCATACTTCTATTGTTCATGTACTTATATTTGTTTAATTTATTAGACCAGTGAGTGTCTTGACTGTTCCTCGTCACTACTCCACCGAGGATAGTCTTGATACTTACTGGGCACCGCTGTGGTGTGCTCATGCTACTCTTCTGCACATTTTTGTGCTGATCCAAGTACTTGTTCGTTAGCTAGTTGTGTGGACTGTTGCTATGGAGACTCAAGGTAAACCTGCTGCTGCATTCGCATGCTTCGCAGTCACCTTCAACCTTTTCATTTTTTACTGTTTATTCTTATTTCTGGACAGTTGTATTTAGAAGTTTTCTAGCAAATACTCTGTAGAGCTTATGACTTGTACTACCGATTTTGGGAATTTTAAGAGATTCTATTTAAATAATGTTGTTTTCATTATTGTAAGGCTTACCTAGTTCCTAAGACTAGGTGCCATCACGATACCCAAACGGGGGGAAAATTGGGCCGTGACATGCAGGAAACACATCCAGAAAATCACGTACCACCGGAACAGAATCAATGACAGGAGTCTCTGCACTAACATCCCTCACAAAAGCCAAATAAGATAGGCAACCCTTCTCAACCATGCGCTGAGCCTTCAAATATGAAATCACCCTATTTGGTACATAATCTACAGAACCGCTCCACTCAATCCTCGGAATTCCCAGCATAGTCAACGTCACCGTCTTAGCATGACAATCTAGAATAACATGACATGTAGATAACCAATCCATATCCAATATCACGTCAAAGTCGACCATACTATGGGTATAGAGGACCATCCACTTGGGTCTCCTGACCCCCAATAGTCACCACACATGACCAATATACGCGGTCCATAATAATAGTATCGCCCACAGGAGTAGATACATGAACAAAAGAAACTAGAGACTCACGGGGAATATCCAAAAAATGGGCAAAATACGAGGAAACATATGAATATGTGGAACCAAGGTCAAATAATACTGAGGCATCTCTGTGACAAACTGAGACAATACCTATAATCACAGCATCTGAAGCAATAGCATTTGGTCTGGCAGGGAGGGCATAGAAACGAGCTTGGCCACCCCTGATCTGCCTCCCCCTCTAGGGCGACCCCTAGCTGATTGACCTCTACCCCGAGCTGACTGAGCGGATGGTGAGGTAACTGGTGCTATAGTTGGAGGCTGACTCCTCTGCTGAGATAGACCTCCATGATGATGAGGACACTGCCTCCACATATGCCCAAGCTCCCCACACTCAAAACAACTCCCTGGTGCTGGTGGCGGAAATTGAAGGGAACCCCTAGCACCGGGATAACTTGTAGAAGAACCTGGCATGGAAGAGCCCTGAACTGGTGATGCACGTGACAGACTCTGATCTGGAAGGGCACTAAGTGATGAGTGGCCCTGATGAGAACTGTGAGAACCATGGCCAGATGATGCACCCCGATAAAGTGGCCGAGCTGACTGAGCCTGTCTGAAATGATGACCTCTACCGTGCTGGAACTGACCCCCAAAAGGAGCACCGCTGAATCTACTATGACCATGAGGCCTCTTGGCCTCCCTCTCAACCCTCTCCTGACCACGAACCATCTTAATCTACCGAGCAATGTCGACAACCTCATCAAAGGTAGCACCCAAAACCCGCTCCCTGGTCATGAGCAACTGAAGCTGATAAGTGAGGCCATCAATAAACCTCATGATCCTCTCTCTCTGTCCGTGGGAACCAACCAGATAGCATCATAGGCCAATTCAGAGAATCGCATCTCATACTGTGTTACAGACATATCACCCTGGCGAAGCCGCTAAACTGTATGCGCAGCTCCTCTCTGCGGGATCGAGGCAAGAACTTCTACAAAAAGACCACGGAGAACTGCTGCCAAGTAAGGGGTGCTGCGCCAACAGGCCTACGCCTCTCGTAAGTCTCCCACTATCTGAGTGTAGCCCCAGAAAACTGAAAGGTAGTGAATGAGACCCCACAAGTCTCCAGAATACCAGCAGTACGGAGTATCCTCTGACACCTGTCCAAAAAGTCCTGAGCATCCTCCCTCTCTGTGCCACTGAAAGGTGGTGGCTGGAGTCTCCCAAACCTCTCCAACCTACGCTGATAATCCTCGGGCATAGCAGGAACCACATAATCCTGAGCAACAGTAACTGGCTGGGCTGGTGGTACCTCTGGTGTCTGAAGTCCCTGAATAACTTGCTCGGGTGTGCGAGTGACGGGAGTCTGAGTACCTCCCCTGGCCTGAGAAATGGCTGCGGCCGTCAAAATAGAGACCGCCTGAGCAAGGCAGGTACATGCTGTCAGAATCTGATCTAGGGCCTCCTAAAGGCCTGGAATCACAATAGGCACAAGTGGTGACCGAGCTGGTGCATCAACAACTGGAACCTGGTCCTGATCTGGGACAACCAGTGGATCTGCAGGTACTGCCCCAGCTGTTGTACGGGCTGCACCTCTGCCCCTACCACGGCCTTTACCGCGGCCCTGGTTGGTGGTACTGGTGGTTGGCCCTCCTGGACGAGTCCTTACCATCTGTGAGAGAATGAAACAACAGATGTTTAGTTACTAGAATCAACAGATTCGCACAACAAGAATTCAAGAATGTGGAGTTTCCTAAAGGTTCTGCAGCCTCTCGAAGATAAGTACAGACGTCTCCGTACCGATCCGCAAGACTCTACTAAACCCGCTCATGACTCGTGTGACCTATGTAACATAGGCTCTGATACCAATCTGTCACGATCCAAACTAACCCTTGTCATGATGGCGCCTATCGTGGAACTAGGCAAGCCGACTCATTTCCAAAACAAACCGATATTTTCATTTCAAAGATAATTCCAATGTTATTTAATATAAAAACCTTAGTAAAGGAGTTCCAATCAAAATAAAAGTGCGGAAGGAAAAGCCCGACATCGGGGGGTCACTAGTCATGAACATCTATTACAAAGTGTCTAACAATATCAAGGCTAACTCAGCTTGGAAAATAACTAAATACAACTAGAGGAAGATAAGAGGGAGAAGTGCAGGGGCTGCGATCGCCAAACAGCTACCTTGCTATCTCCAAGAAAAATTTGCAACCAGAACAATCAATAACCGCTACCATGTCCAGCTACACTTGAATCTACACACAAGGTGCAGGGAGTAACGTGAGTATACCAACTCAGTAAGTAACAACAATAAATAAAGAATAAGCAGTAGTGACGAGCAATAAATCATATAACATTCATATCGGGAAATCTCAGTAAAATATCACATGATTTTTTTTAAAATCAGGGTTTGAATCAAAACATCTCGTTTAACCCAGTTCCAGTAAAAATCAGTTAAAGATATTTTTCAACAGTTTTCAGACAGAGGAAAAATGCAAAGGTGAGAAAAAATGATAAAATCATAAACAGCCCCTCGGGCAAAACATCACTCATATACATCTCCTCGGGCAAACCTCACAGTCACTCGTGCCACTCGGGCATACCTCACAATCACTCTTGCCACTCGGGCATACCTCACAATCATTCATACCTCCCAGTCACTCAGCACTCGGCACTCGCACTCAGTAGGTACCTGCGCTCACTGGGGGTGTGTACAGACTCCGGAGGGGATCCTTCATCCCAAGCGCTATAATCCGCACGGACAACTCACGTGATGCACGGACAACCCACGTTCTATAATAATAAAGTATGCTACAGGCGGGCATCCTTGATCCACACTCATCCTCACAATTAGGCCCTTGGCCGATATCAAACATGTTGCGGCGTGCAGCCCGATCCCATAAATATCCTCACAAATTAGGCCCTCGGCCTAACTCAGCCATAAACCTCTCAAGCCACTCGGGAATTAATTCCATAAGAAAATAATGATTTTCCATAAAAATCCAAAAATTAGCTCAAAAATCGTCCGTGGGGCCCAAGTCTCGGAACTCGACAAAAGTTACAAAATCCGGAAGCCCATTCAACCACGAGTCTAACCATACCAATTTTACCAGCAGCCGACCCCAACTCGAACCTCAAATCTTCAATTTAAACCAAGAGGGTTTTCAAATTTTCCCAACTCAATTCACCAATTAAATGATAAAAACAACAATGGATTCGGGTAATTTAACCATTATTGAGTTAAGAACACTTGCCCCCGTGTTTTCTCTGAAAATCACCCAAATATCCCCATCAATCCGAGCTCCAAATTGTCAAAATCGGAAAATGGGACGAAGTCCCATTTTCAGAACTTAAACTCATAGCCCAGGCTTTTCTTCTTCGCGAACGCAGTCAGTGCCTCGTGTTCGCAAAGCACAAAATAGCTCCCGTACAAATTCCTCCTTCGCGAATGCGACATCACCCTCGTGTTCGCGAAGCACAAAATGCCTCTGCCTTAATGCCTTCTACGAGAACGCGTTCAACCCATCGCGAACGCGATGCTTCTTTCCCCCTCACTACGCGAACGCCACACCCCCTACGCGAACGCGTAGACCAATTGCTTGGGGTCCTCGGCTGCTTCCTCTCTTCTTCGCGAACACGTCGCACCTCTCGCGTTCGCGATGCACACCCAGTCCACCCTTCGCGAATGCATTCTTCTCTTCACGAACGCGAAGAGCAATTATTTCCAACCTCTCAGTTCCTCTTCGCGAACACGAGGCTCCACTCGCGAACGCGATGAAGGAAACCAGATGGTGCATCAGAAATATTCCAGCAGAGTTCCAAGTCCATAATACTACCCGTTAACCATCCGAACCTCACCCGAGCCCCTCGGGACCTTAACCAAATATACCAACAAGACCTAAAACATCATACGGACTTAGTCAAACCCTCAAATCACCTCAAACAATGCTAAAACCATGAATTACACCACAATTCAAGCCTAATGAACTTTGAAATTTCTAATTTGTACAAACGACTACGGATCCTATCAAATCACGTCCGATTGACCTCAAATTTTGCACACAAGTCATAAATGACATAACAGAAGTATTCCAATTTTCAGAAGTTATGACCCCAATATCAAAAGTCAACCCCCCGGTCAAACTTCTCAAAAATTAAACTTTCGACATTTCAAGCCTAATTCCTCTACGGACCTCCAAATAATATTCCGGATACGCTTTTAAGCCCAAAATCACCATACAGAGCTATTGGAATTATCGAAATTCGAATCCGAGGTCGTTTACACATAGTTCCATATCCGGTCCACTTTTCTAACTTAATTTTTCAATTAGGAGACTAAGTGTCTCATTTCACTCCGAGTTCCTTCCGGACCCGAACCAACTAACCTGATATAACATAATATAGCTGAATAACACAAAAAGAAGTAGAAATGGAGAAAATGGGGCTATAACTCTCAAAACGACCGGCCGAGTCATTATAGGGCTGTACGAAGTTGATCCTGAATCAACTTAACCTTATCCAAGGCATCGTGAACCAAGTCTGTACCTAATAGTCTAGCCTCGCCCGGTTCGAACCAACCCTCTGGAGACCGGCACCGCCTACCATACAAAGCCTCATACAGAGCCATCTGAATGCTTGACTGGTAACTATTATTGTAAGCAAACTTCGCAAGTGGTAAGAACTGATCCCAAGCACCCCCAAAATCTATCACACACGCACGAAGCATATCCTCCAGTATCTAAATAGTGTGTTCGGACTGCCCGTTCGTCTGAGGATGAAATGTTGTACTTAACTCCACACGAGTACCCAACTCTCGATGTACAGCCCTCCAAAACCGTGAGGTCAACTGTGTACCCCGGTCAGAGATGATAGATACCGGTATACGGTGAAGTCTGACAATCTTGCGAATATATATCTGAGCTAGCTGCTCTAAAAAGTAAGTAGTAATCATAGGAATGAAATGAGCTGACTTGATCAATCTATCCACAATCACCCAAACTGCATCGAACTTCCTCCGAGTCCGTGGGAGCCCAACAACGAAATTCATAGTGACCCGCTCCCATTTCTATTATGGAATTTCCAACTTCTGAAGCAATCCACCTGGTCGTTGATGCTCATATTTCACCTATTGACCATTTAGGCACTGAGCTACATATTCCACTATGTCTTTCTTCATCCGCCTCCACCAATAGTGTTATCTCAAGTCTTGATACATCTTTGCAGCACCCGGATGAAAAGAGTACTGCGAACTGTGAGCCTCCTGGAAAATCAAGTCGCACAAACCATCTACATTTGGCACACATAGCCTGCCCTGCATCCGTAATACATCTTCATCTCCAATAGTGACTTCCTTGGCATCGCCGTGCTGAATTGTGTCCTTAAGGACAAGCAGATGGGGGTCATCATACTGACATTCCCTGATACGGTCATAAAGATAAGATAGAGAAACCAGACAAGCCAAAACTCGGCTCGGCTCGGAAACATCCAGTCTAACAAACTGGTTGGCCAAGGCCTGAACATCCAAGGCTAAAGGCCTCTCTGCTATCGGTAAATATGCTAAGTTGCCCAAACTCTCCGCCTTACGACTCAAGGCATCGACCACTACATTGACCTTCCCAGGATGATAGAGAATGGTGATATCATAATCATTAAGCAACTCCAACCATCTCCGCTACCGCAAATTAAGATCCTTCTGTTTAAACAGATGTTGTAGACTTCGGTGATCGGTGTAGACCTCGCAATTGACACCGTACAAATAATGCCGCCAAATCTTTAAGGCATGAACAATAGCTGATAACTCAAGGTTGTGTACAAGATAATTCTTCTCATGCACCTTTAAGTGTCTGGATGAGTAGGCAATCACCCTACCGTCTTGCATCAACACTGCGTCGAGGTCAATACGCGACGTATCACAATACACAATATAAGACCCTGAACCTGTAGGTAATACCAACATTGGGGCTGTAGTCAAAGCTATCTTGAGATTTTGGAATCTCTCCTCACATTCCTCGGTCCATATGAACGGAGCACCCTTCTGGGTCAATCTGGTCTTAATAGTTGTTCATAATCAATTACAAAATCGTCAATTAACTTCATGTTAACAAAAATCTCGTTTCAAACCTTCATAATACTGATAACGAGATACGAGGCATGAAGACCTTATAATTATTTATCCAAATTAATGAATCACATTTAACATCACCTGGGCGGAAACCTACCTCGTAGGTTAAAACTCAATAATTACAATACAAAATTGGCAAGTATGCACAGAGAATTTCATATAGAATTTTCAAATAAGCCTAACAGGCATGATTCCCTATTAGTACTATAGTACAAATTAAAATTCACAAGGGAGAACTTAAACACAAGAATTTTTCTCACAAGGATCTCGTCCTTATATAACTTCCACTATAGCTCGTAGCCCGATTTAAACATATCAGTTTATATTAAAATGCAAGGATCTCGTCCTCGGTTCTGAATCACAAGTAATATGCACATCGTGCCAATCGAAACATTTCATTTGCTCCTTCTAAATAATTTCTGTTAAGCAAAATCACAATACATAATGAACCCCACACCGGTAGGGCATATAATTAACAATTTGTAATTAATTATCCGTAAATTACATCAAAACTTACCGAAATGAGTAACAGAAAGCCACATTTAGCCTCACATGTCTTATTAGTGACCAACATGGAATGATAGGCGTAGTTATCTCCATGGAATCACCCAACAGGAGTAACCACATAAATAGATTATAGAATTATGAAACTCACTCATAAGTGGAGCACAATAGGAGGACTCGTCTCGATACTCAGAACCGAATCAAGTTAAGGAAATTATTCCTTTATATTATATCAAGGTCGTACCTGTAAGGACACCAACTCATGTTGCGACCTTCGCCATACCATAAAACAAATATATCAATGCCTGGGTCTCCACCTCTAGGACGCCTTCTACCCGTCTGTCCTCCACCCCTAACTGGTCGTGTGGCTGGTGTAGTAACTGCAATGGGGCACGTAGCCTGAGTGCTTTGATGAAATAAGTCTCTCCCAAGTTTGGAGAAATTTCTCATGATGTTTCTAGTATCACCGTATTTATAACAACCCCCTTGCGGGTTTGGCTGCGCATATTGAGTCTGTGCCAGATAAATGGAATAACCATTGTAGAAACTCATGTTGGTGGTGCATTAAAAGAACTTACTGGAGCACCCCGAGTAATCCGATGTGCGGACTGGGCTGGCCGACTGCTCGAGCCCCCTCTATAATGATTTATACTTGCAGAGTAGAATCCACCAAATCCCCCAGAACCTCGAGACGTCTTGGTCTCCTTAGTTTCCTTTTTTCCTCACCCCGAACACATTCTAATATCTTGACAATTTGTACAACTAATAGAAATGAAGTATCAGCTTGTAGCTCCCGAGTCATATAAAATTTTACGATCATAATTGAGTCCTTTAATGAGTATGTGGACTCGCCTAAAGTAGGAGTATGACGGGCTAACTTATTGAACTTGATGGCATATTCTAACACCGTCAATGGTAACCTGACGCAACCGTTAAAACCCTATGCGCCACGTATTACGGAGAGTCCGGGAAACAAACTCTTCCAAAAGCATTTCTAAGAACTGAGCCAAGTGGGCGGTGTTGCATTGGCTGGTCTGCCCTCTTCATAGGCTTGCCATGAACACCGGTGGAGAATTATTTATCCCAAGGCAAATTTCTTCTTTTGTTTTGCTGACTCAACACTGTTGAGCTGACCCATTTCTTAACATACTCTTCGATTCTTCTTTGGGGTAACCCTTACCCCTATTTATATATAATGATCATAAAAGTAGAGCTCCATACAGACAAATGTTGTTACGAACCAAATAGTCCAGACTCTCGTCAACAAGTGTACGTCCTCCGAAGCACCCCATAATCCACAACAGTGACGTTCATGTTGAGTAGACCTTCTACAAATTTAGAGTTGTTTCTATAACTCCTTTGGTATTGAAGTATAGTATTATTAAGGAGGCGGACATACCGCAAGTCCCAACCTTATCCTCTACAAAATCTCAGGCCTTAAACATGTGTAAATTTTAGGGAACCTTTCAGTACCACATATATACATTTCCGGCCCAAACCTGATATAATACATGACCCTGCAATCCACCCATTGATAGTGGACGGCGTGAAGTCATAGGTCACAAAGTCCAATGATCCACTATAATAACCTTCACAGCTCGTATAAATCAACAGACGCCAATGTCCGTTGCATCCCGCACATGATTCACTAGGTGATCTCTCAATACGCCCACATCTTCAGTCGGAACCACACGTTAAGGCAATGTTTGAGCATCTCTGGCTCCCCCGTAGTCCATCTGCAGCATCACGAACCATCGACGCACAACTGATACCGAGTGCGCAATGTCATACATGTGTGGATACAAAGGAATATGAGATATATGTTTCAAGCTAAATCAATGCCGCACGATAAGGAATCAAAGAAGTGTATATTTTTCTAACAGTTCCATATCCTCCCGAAGATAAGTACAGACGTCTCCGTACCGATCCGCAAGACTCTACTAAACCTGCTTGTGACTCATGACACCTATGAACCTAGAGCTCTGATACCAACTTGTCACAACCCCAAATTCCCTCCGTAGGATGTCGTGATGGCACCTAGTCTCTAAGACTAGGTAAGCCTATCAATGCAGAATAATAAAAAATATCTGAAATAAATAAACTGCAATTCAAACAATTTCAACTCCCAAAATCCGGTAGAAATAAGTCACAAGCTTCTAAGAATTTATTCTCTATGTCTCTATACATCAGAGTCTAAAGCAAATAAGGAAGACAACATAGTAAGATAGAAGGGGACTCCAAAGTCTTCGGATGCTGGCAGATATACCTCGAAGTCTCGTCGTACAGCTAGTTTACTGATGCCTGGTCTGATAAGATGTACCTGGATCTGCACAAAAAGATGTGCAGAAGCATAGTATGAGTACACCACAGCGGTTCTCAGTAAGTGCCAAGCCTAACCTCAGTAGAGTAGTGACGAGGTCAGGTCAGGCCTTACTAGAGAATAAATAATGGCATGGTAAAATGTTTGAACAATATTATAAGATATAATGGCAATGGAAATGAATCAAGTAGTATGTCACATTTAATTACACCAAATAATGGCAAATAAATACCTGGTGGAAACAAAACAGAATTCTTTTCAACTTTAAGAAAATTACAACAATAATCAAAGGCAACTGCGGCCATAAATCAATATCAACAAGGGCACTCCCGAGGTACCGCCTCGTAGTCCCAAATCATAAACAAATTCACAAGATCTCATTTCCTTATCTCACCGCAGGAGCCTTCACTATTTATTTTAAAGAAAATATTTTTTCCGAAATAGCATCCTGTGTTTTAGCCATCCTTATCACACCGCATGACTTTTAGTAGTTCCCCCTACTAGCCATGCGTATCAAGCCACCCTTATCTCACCGCATGCGTTTCAATACCCAAACCTTATACCACCTCATGCGTATCAATATCACAATATATCACAATTTGCACCTCAAGTGCTCAAATAATATAAGTTGCCAAAATAATTCAACAACAATATTTTTCCACAATAAAGAGCTCATGGCTCATGCCAAAATAAATCATCAATAATATTTTTCACAATAAAGAGCTCACGACTCCATCACAATGAGTACAAAAAAAATCTTACAAAATATTCAAGAATAAATAATTCAGGAAAATAATATTTTAAAATCTTTAATACGTTGATTCAATATCAAATTTAAAATGTCAAATACTTCATATAAATAATGTTTAATTTATAGAAAATCACCCTTCAAATAATGCACAGAATAAAAGAAATCAAGTTTCAACTAAACAAGTATAACAATTAGCAGGAAAAGGTCAAACAAATTTAAGGTGTGTGTGTATATATATATATATATATATATATATATATCAGATCAATGATGATGAATATAACAAGATAAAATAATTTAATAAATGCGCAACAATGATCTACACAATTTAAAAATATAATCCTTCACATTTAACCCGTTTACACACTCGTCACCTCGTGTATACGACTTTCAACACATTTTAATAATCACATTAATATCAATTCTAGGGGAAATTTCCCCCACACAAGGTTAGACAAGTCACTTACCTCGACTTGCTCCAATTTAACTAAGTAGTATGGCTTTTCCTCGATTTTCTGATTCCGGTCGACTCCTATCTAGTTATAATTAATTCGATACAGTCAACAACAATTATAGAATTAATTCTATAAGAAAATATTATATTTTTCAATAAAAATTCGAAATTAACTCAAAAATGGCCCGTGGGGCCCACGTCTCGGAATCCGACGAAAGTTACGAAATATGAATACCCATTAAACCACGAGTCTAACCATATCAAAATGACTAAATTCCAATAACAGTTCGACCCTCAAATCCTTAAATCTATCCAAGAGGGTTTTCAAATTTTTTTCCAACTTAAATCACCAATTAAATGTAAAAAACAATGATAGATTCGGGTAATCTAACAAAGATTGAGTTAAGAATACTAACCCCAACGTTTTCTCTTAAAATCTCTTAAAAATTGCCTCAATCCGAGCTCCAATTCGTTAAAATCAGAACTTAAATATTCTGCCCAGGCTTTTACTCATCGCGATCGCGAACATCCACACGCGATCGCGAAGCACAAATTACCACTGCCCAAATTAAATCAACGCGATCGCGTATATCCTTACGCGATCGCAGAGCACAAAATTCCAGCTCTACGCGATCGCAGTCCTCTTCACGCGTTCGCGAGTCACAAGGTCTCAAAGTTATGCGATCGCATCCCGCTTCACGCGATCGTGAAGCACAAAACTCAGCAGCCCTTAATTAACCTTACGCGATCGAAAACAATGCCACGCGATCGCGATGCACAGCTTGCCAAACCTACATGATCGCATTTGACCTCACGCGATCACGAAGAACAAAGTTAACACTGCCTCAACTAAGTCTACGCGATCGCGTCCCAATCTTCGCGATCGCGAAGAAGGTTTAAAATACCAGAAATCAGAAGCTACCAGCAGTGCCAAAATGAAGGAAAATACTCCGAATACCATCCAAAACATGCCCGAGCCCCTCAGGACCTCAACCAAATATACCAACAAGTCCTAAAATATCATACGGACTTAGTCGAGTCTTCAAATCACATCCAACAATACTAAAAACACGAATCACATATAGATTCAAGCCTAATGAACTTTGAAACTTTTAATTTCTACAAACAACACCAGAACCTATCAAATCAAGTCCGATTGACCTCAAATTTTGTACGCAAGTCATAAATGACATAATTGAGCTATAAAAATTTTCAGAAATGGATTCCGACCCCGATATCAAAAGTCAACTCCCCGGTCAAACTTCCAAACTTAAATTCTTATTTTAGCCATTTCAAGCCTAATTTCACCACGAACTTCCAAATAAAATTTCGATCACGCTCCTAAGTCCAAAATAACCATACGAAGCTGTTGAAATCATCAAAATTTTATTCCGGGGTCGTTTTCAAATAATTCGACATCCGGTCAATATTTGAACTTAAACTTTTTATTTTTCATCAAAATTCCATGTCTCGGGCTAGGGACCTCAGAATTTGATTCCGGGCATACGCTCAAGTCCCAAATCATGATACGGACCTACCGGAACTGTCAAAATACTGACCCGAGTCCGTTTACTCAAAATATTGACCAAAGTCAACTCGGTTGAGTTTTAAAGCTCTAACTCACATTTTAATCTATTTTTCACATAAAAACTTTTCGGAAAATTTTACGGACTGTGAACGCAAGTCGAGTAATGATAAATAGTATTTTTTGAGGTTTTAGAATATAAAATTAATTATTAATTTTAAAGATGACATTTTGGGTCATCACAAAAGTATTCCATTACTTTGAGGTTTATATTCTTCATATTTTTTGAAAGGAAACACACTATTTTGTATGCGGTGTATAATATATTTTTTTTTGTTAAGTCATATCAGATGAAGCAGAACATTCTGTACTTTCTTCTTACTTAGATGTTCTGTTATCATTTGGGCAGATGACAAAGATGCTCTTTCTAAGGATGTGCTTAACATGTCCCCTCCGGTAGCAAAAATATTGGAGGAACATCTTATAGCCACCACTATTCGTAATCAATAAGGGCTTTTTAGAATTTTCATCATTGAGAGAGATATTTTCACCGTTTGTATCATAAAATTAGATCAAGTGATTCATCTTACGGAATGAACTTGCAGTTATGTTGCTCATTTATCGTTCATATTGTTCTATTGTAAAAATCCAAATCAAAGTATTTCATTGCTTTGAGGTTTACATTCTTCCTATAACTTCAATTTTTCATATTTTTTGTAAGGAAACACACTATTTTGTATGCGGTGTATAACAATTGTTTTCTTGTTAAGTCATATCAGATGAAGCAGAACTTGCAGTTCTGTTGCTCATTTATCGTTCAAATTGTTCTATTGTAAAAACCCAAATCAAAGTATTACATTGCTTTGAGGTTTATATTCTTCCTATAACTTTAGTTCTCCATATTTTTTGTAAGGAAACACACTATTTTGCATGCGGTGTATAACATCTTTTTCCCTTGTTAAGTCATATGAGATTATGCAGAACATTTTGTACTTTCTTCTTATTTCGATGTTCTGTTATCATTTGGGAAGATGATAAGGATATTTTTCCTAAGGATGTGCTTAACATGTCTCCTCCGATAGCAAAAATATTGGAGGAACATCTTATAGCCACCACTATTCGTGATCAAATGAGGGTTTTTCGAATTACCATCATTGAGAGATATTTTCACCTTTTGTATCATAAAATTAGATCAAGTGCTTCATCTTACGGAATGAACTTGTAGTTTTGTTGCTCATGTATCGCTCAAACTGTTCTATTGTAAAAACCCAAATCAAAGTATTCGATTACTTTGAGGTTTATATTCTTCCTATAACTTCAATTCTTCATATTTTATTTTTAAGGAAACAAACTATTTTGTATGCGGTGTATAATAATTTTTTTTCTTGTTAAGTCATATCAGATGAAGCCGAACATTCTGTACTTTCTTCTTACTTAGATGTTCTGTTATCATTTGGACAGATGACAAAGATGTTGTTCCTAAGGATGTGCTTAACATGTCCCCTCCGGTAGCAAAGATATTGGAGGAACATCTTATAGCCACCACTATTCGTAATCAATAAGGGCTTTTTATAATTACCATCATTGAGAGAGATATTTTCACCTTTTGTATCATAAACTTAGATCAAGTGACTCATCTTACGGAATGAACTTGCAGTTATGTTGCTCATTTATCGTTCATATTGTTCTATTGTAAAAACACAAATAAAAATATTTCATTGCTTTGAGGTTTATATTCTTCCTATAACTTCAATTTTTCATATTTTTTGTAAGGAAACACACTATTTTGTATGCGGTGTATATCATTTTTTTTCTTGTTAAGTCATATCAGACGAAGCAGAACATTCTGTACTTTCTTCTTATTTAGATGTTCTGTTATCATTTGGGTAGATGACAAAGATGCTCTTCCTAAGGATGTGCTTAACATGTCCTCGCCGGTAGCAAAAATATTGGAGGAACATTTTATAGCACCACTATTCGTAATCAAAAAGGGCTTTTTATAATTACCATCATTGAAAGAGATATTTTCACCTTTTGTATCATAAAATTAGATCAAGTGCTTCATCTTACAGAATGAACTTGCAGTTCTGTTGCTCATTTATCGTTCAAATTGTTCTATTGTAAAAACCCAAATCAAAGTATCCCATTGCTTTGAGGTTTACATTCTTCGTGTAACTTCAATTCTTCATATTATTTGTATGGATACACACTATTTTGTATGCGGTGTGTAACAATTCTTTTTCTTGTCAAGTCTTACTAGATGAAGCAGAACATTATGTACTTTATTCTTATTTAGATGTTCTATTATTATTTGGGTAGATGACAAAGATTCTCTTCTTAAGGATGTGTGTAATGACCCAACTTGTCATTTTAACTTTTAGAACCCCGTTCCCCTAAATAAAACTTTCTGTATGTGTTTTTATTAATTTATGACTTGCGAGGATGATTGGTTCAGAATTTGAAAGTGATAGGGTAGAAATCGGAACAATTGGTTCCTTATTTTATCTTTAAAAGGCCAAGTTTGACTTCGGTCTACATTATGAGAAAATGACCTTAGAATCGGGATTTGACGGTTCCAATGTTCGAATCGGGTTTTAGATAACCTGGGAACATTTTTGCACTTAATAGTGAAAATTAACTATTTGAAGGTTTAAAGTTCTTTAAATTTGATTTGGAGTAGGTTTTGGAGTAATCGAGGTCCGTTTTAAATTCCAAGTTTGGGAATAGTTCCGTATGGTGATTTAAGACTTGCACATAAAATTTGGTGTCATTCCGAGTAGTATAACTATATTTCGGCACGTTCGGAGTAAGTTTGTAGGATTTGAAATTTCTAAGTTAAATCTATTTGGTTTGGGGTATGATTATTAGATTTGATGTTGTTTTACATGTTCCGAGAGTTTGAGCGAGTCCGTTTTATGATTTCAAACTTGTTGGTATGTTCGGTGCCCCGTGGGCCCCGAATGTTAACCGGACGAGGCTCGAACCAATTTTGAAATTTGGAGGAAGAACTGAAGTTTTCTGCTTCTGGTACGTTCGCACGTGAGCTTGGACAGCCGCAGGGACCCTCGCAGATGCGAGTTCTGTTCGCAGAAGCAGAAGAGGGAAGGGGAGGCCATCGCCGCAGATGCGACCTTGGTCCAGACGAGTGAAACTCGCACCTGCGAGGAATTTACGCAGGTGCGAAGCCGCAGGTGCGGTCAATCGCAGATGTGAAAAACCTGCTTGGATAGAACCTTAAAAACAGACGAGGCTCAGTTCATTTTAGTCCTTTTTTCTTCCATGTTTGGGAGATTTCAGAGCTTTTTGATAGGGGATTTCTAATAGAAATTTGAAAGGAAAGTTAATTCTACACACCTTGAGTTAAATATATAGATTATGGGTAGATTATAAACGGTAAATCTTAGAAATCAAGAGTTTAGATGAAAAACCTAGATTTGTATAAAAAAGAGATTTTAACCACGAAAATGGTTATGGAATTGGATAGAAATTATATATTTGAGTTCTTGAGATTATGGGTAACGTTTTCCTCCGAAACGGGGTGAATTTTAGGAATTTTACCATTTTGGATAAGGTAATTTATTTAATAGATGAATTTTGAATTATTTAACATGCATTAATTATTTTTATATAACTTTTGGATAGTTTCAGAATTTTCGGCATCGAATTGAGGTTTTACACGACATTTGATCGGAAAAGTGGACTTTGACAAGGTAAGTCTCTTGTCTAATCTTGTAAGGGGGAATTTGACCCATATATGATTTAAATTAATAATTGTTGCTAAATGTGGGGGCTACGTACGCACGAGGTGACGAGAGTCCATACATAGCTACTATTTATGCTAAAGTCCGGGTAGTTTAGGACTCAAAATCATGAATTACGTGTGTAAATTGTATTCTTCATTTAATTAAATTATTTGTAATATATTGTGAATTGTTAGGGAAAGATAGTAAAAGATGGAAATCTAATATACTTAATTTTCTGTTAAAATTAATTAATTGTTAAAAGAATTTATTTATCCTCTCGAATTAATCTTATAATAAATACACTCTCATTCCGGAGGTACATAAGAAAATGTCCTCCTTTCAAGTGGAGCGGGCCGAACACCTCGGCAATATAGATGCATCTATGGATCTGTCACGACCCAATATTTTCCACCGATGGGACCGTGATGGTGCCCAACATTTCACTTGCTAGGCAAGCCAACGTTAGAGAATCATTAAATCAATTCCTTATTTCCATTCATTAATTAACAATAATTAACTAAGATGAAATATAATAAGTGCGAAATATCATGAAACTGTATTACTTACTACCACCTGGATCTGGAGTCACAATTCACGAGCATTCTGAAATTGTGACAACTGTCTGAATAAAAGAAATACAACTGTCTGAATAAAAGAAACAGTAGAACAGAAAAGATAGACGGGGACTTCAAGGTCTGTGAACGCCGACAGATCTACCTTGAGTCTCCGGACAGTGGACCAATAGCAAAAATCTCGATCAAACCGAGCCGGTATCAAAATCTGCATAAAAAGTGCAGAGTGCAGTATCAGTACAACCGACCCCATGTACTGGTAAGTGTCGAACCTAACCTCGACGAAGTAGTGACGAGACTAAGGCAAGGCGCCTACAAATCAACCTATACAATTCAACAATGTATATATAAATAACCAAAATAAAGAACTAAACAGGAAATGTCGGGAGGGGAAACATACTGATGGGAATACAAGATGAATAACTACAAAAGAATGGTCACAGGAGCAGTCAATATACCAGGATTCAACAGGAATAGTGAATACAACAAGGAAAAATGCACGGCATCACCCTTCGTTCTCTTACTCTCAATCTCACCATAAAATTAATAGAAACGGCAAGACATCACCCTTCGTGCATTAACACTCACAATATGGCACGACATAACCCTTCGTGCATTAACACTCACAATAGGGCACGGCATCACCCTTCGTGCATTAACACTCACAATATGGCACGGCATCTCCCTTCGTGCATTAACACTCTCCCTTACCATAATGCAATGCATAAATAACAACAAGGGGATAGAATAACAAGTACAAACCTTCAACATTTGGTTCCATAACATCAATCTCAACTTTGAAATAAAAACTCAATTATCACCAGAAAATCCGTAAACATGATAAGAACGATAAATTGAACAACACTAGTATAACACATAATAATTAGGCATAGGAATGAGACAATATAAGAAAAACATAGAAACATGGAAAAATAGGTAAATTGGCGGCGCATAAGTACTCGTTACCTCACATATACGCCGCTCACATGAATTTCACTTAGCAAGTAATCTAAGGTTCCTAATTCCCTCAAGTCAGGGTTAGACACAACACTTACCTCGCTCCGAAGGCCACTTAATTATCAATCACAGCTTTTCCTTTGGAATTCACCTACAAACCACTCGTATCTATTCAAAAATGACTCAATAATAGCAAATATTGCTAAAGGAATCAATTATATTGCGTAAGTTAAATTTTTCTCCAAAAAGTCAAAAAATCGACCGCGGGCCCGCTTGGTCAAAACCCGAGGTTCGGACCAAAATACTTTTATCCATTCACCCTCGAGCCCGAATATGTAATTAGTTTTGGAATCTGACCTCAAATTGAGGTCTAAATCCTCAAATTTCGAAATTCCTAAGTTCTACCCAAAAATACTAATTTCACCATAAAAATTCTAGATTCTAGGTTGAAATCTTGTTATAAGATGTAAAAGATTGAAAGAAAAGAGTTAGGAATCACTTACCTATGATTTGGGGAAGATTTGGCCTTTGGAAAATCGCCTCTCACGGTTTAGGGTTTTGAAAATATGAAGAATAAATGAAAAATCCCGTCTAAGTCCCTTTTACTCAGCTGCAGGTGTGGCAATTACGACCTAAGCTTCGCAAATGCGAAGGAACAATCGCAATTGCGATGCCCTTCACAATCCCGCTGCCTTCGCAAATGCGAGGAAAGTGTCGCATTTGCGACCACTGAACCTCGCAAATGCGAGTAGATGTTCGCATTTGCGAACCTGCCCTTCCCAGACTCTCATCGCAATTGCGAAGAAAATCTCACAATTGTGAGAACATGCCGGCCGAGGCCTTCTTCGCAATTGCGATAGATACCTCGCAATTGCCAGGCTTGCTTATTTCGCATTTGCGAAGCTTGATCTCGTAATCGCAAGATCAGAGGCCTGCAACAGGTTCAGTTATACCAGCAACATTTTCTAAGTTCAAAACATCCCGTGGCCTATCCGAAACTCACCCGAGCCCTCGGGGCTCCAAACGGAACATGCCCACAAGGTATTAAAACATCATACGTACTTGCTCGCGCGATCAAAGTGCCAAAATAACACCTAGAACTACGAATTTAGCACCAAATCGAATGAAATTCTCAAGAACACTTTAAATTTCTATTTTCTCAAATGGACGTCCGAATCACGTCAAATCAACTCCGTTTCTCACCGAATTTCACAGACAAGTCTTAAATATCATAATGAACCTGTACCGGGCTCCGAAACCAAAATACGGACCCGATACTAACAATGCCAAATATCAATCAATTCTTTAAAACAAATAATTTCCAGTCTTTTAATTCTCATCAAAAATTCATAACTCAAGCTAGGGACCTCCGAATTCAATTCCGGGCATACGCCCAGGTCCCATAATTCGATATGGACCTACCGAGACCGTCAAAGCACGGATACGGGCCCGTTTACCAAAATTGTTGACCGAAGTCAACAAAAATTAATTTTTTAGGTAAAAATTCTTATTTTCATTAGTTTTCAACATAAAATCTTTCCGGAAACCTGCCCGAACTATGCACGCAAATTGAGGAGGGTAAAAATGAGATTTTTTAAGGCTTAAGAGCGCAGATTCAAGTTCTAAAACATAAGATGACCTTTTGGGTCATCACATTCTCCACCTCTAAAACAATCGTTCGTCCTCGAACGGACATAGAAAAGTACCTGGGCTGGTGAAAAGGTGGGAATATTTACTCCGCATGTCCGACTCGGACTCCCAAGTAGCTGGCTCAACAGGTTGACCTCTCCACTACACTCGAACTGAAGGGTGACTCTTTGACCTCAACTGACGAACCTGGCAGTCTAGAATGGCTACCGGCTCCTCCTTATAAGTCAAATCCTTGTCCAATTAGACAGAGCTGATATCTAATATGTGGGACGGGTCACCATGATATTTCCGGAGCATAGACACATGGAATACTGGATGAATTGAGGATAACCCTGGAGGCAACGCAAGTCTATAAACTACCTCCCCCACTCTCTCTCGGATCTCAAATGGCCCGATATACCTAGTGCTCAACTTGCCCTTCTTCCCAAACCTCATAACACCCTTCATGGGCGATACCCGAAGCGATATTCTTTCTTCAACCATGAATGCAACATCATGAACTCTACGGTCGGCATAACTCTTCTCCCTGGACTGAGCTGTACGAAGTCGATCCTGTATAATCTTGACCTTGTCTAAGGCCTCCTGAACTAAATCTGTACCCAATAACAGAGCCTCCCCTGGCTCAAACCACCCAACCGGCGACCTATACCGTCTACCATATAATGCCTCATAGGGAGCCATCTGAATGCTCGACTGGTAGCTGTTATTGTAGTCAAACTCCGCTAACGGCAAGAACTGATCACAAGAACCTCCAAAAACAATAACACAGGCGCAGAGCATATCCTCCAAGATCTGAATAGTACGCTCGGACTATCCATCCGTCTGAGGATGGAATGTTGTGCTCAACTCAACCCGCATACCTAACTCACGCTGTACTGCCCTCCAAAAGTGCGAGGTAAACTACGTACCTCGATCAGAAATGATAGACACGGGCACACCGTGAAGATAGACGATCTCACGAATGTAAATCTCTGCCAACCGCTCCGAGGAATAGGTAACTGCCGCAGGAATGAAATGCGCTGACTGGGTCAACCTATCCACAATAACCCATACGGCATCGAACTTCCTCTGAGTCCGTGGGAGTCCAACCACAAAGTCCATAGTGATACGCTCCCACTTCCACTCCGGAATCTCCATCTGCTGAAGCAAACCACCGGGTCTTTGATGCTCATATTTTACCTGCTGGCAATTTAGGCACCGAGCTACATAGGCAACTATGTCCTTCTTCATTCGCCTCCACCAATAATGCTGCCTCAAGTCCAGATACATCTTGGCGGCGCCCGAATGAATAGAATACCGGGAAATGTGGGACTCTTCAAGGATCAACTCACAAAGTTCATCCACATTAGGCACACAAATACGACCCTGCATCCTCAAAATCCGTCATTTCCAACAGTAACCTGCTTGGCACCACCGTGCCACACTGTGTCTCTAAGGACAAGTAAATGAGGATCGTCATCCTGTCAATCTCTGATGCGCTCAAACAAAGAAGACTGAGCAATTGTACAAGCTAGAATACGGCTGGGCTCAGAAATATCTAACCCCACGAACTGGTTGGCCAAGGCTTGAACATCCAATGCAAGCGGTCTCTCACCAAGTGGAATATATGCAAGGCTACCAATACTGACTGACTTTCTACTCAAAGTGTCAGCCACCACATTGGCCTTCCCGGGATGATACAATATGGTGATATCATAGTCTTTCAATAGCTCCAACCACCTCCTCTGCCTCAAATTGAGTTCCTTCTGCTTGAACAAATACTGCAAGCTCCGATGATCAGTGAATACCTCATATGGCACGCCGTAAAGATAGTGCTTCCAAATCTTCAGCGCGTGAACAATGGTTGCCGGCTCTAGATCATGAACATAGTAATTCTTCTCGTGAACCTTCATCTGCCGTAAAGCATATGAAATAAACTTGACACCCTGCATCAATACCGCACCCATACCAATATGAGATGTGTCACAATATACTGTATAAGATCCTGAACTTATGGGTAACACCAATACTGGTGTCGTGGTCAAAGCAGTCTTAAGCTTCTGAACGCTCGCTTCACACTCATCTGACCACCTGAACGGGGCACCCTTCTAGGTCAATCTGGTCAACGGGGCTTTTGTGGATGAAAACCTCTCCATTAATCGACGGTAATAGCCTGCCAAACCCAGGAAACTACGAATCTCTGTAGCTGATGTGGGTCTAGGCCAGTTCTGAACTACCTCAATCTTCTTAGGATCCACCTGAATACCCTGTGTAGATACATCGTGACCCAAAAATATCAACTGAATTAAACCAAAACTTGCATTTTGAGAACTTAGCATATAACTGGTTGTCTTTCAGATTCTAAAAAATGATCCAAAGGTGCTGCTCATGCTCCTCTCGACTGTGGGAGTAGATCAAGATATCATTAATAAACACAACCACAAAGGAATCCAAGTAAGGTTTGAACACCAGGTTCATCAAATCCATGAATGTTGCTGGGGCATTTGTCAGACCAAATGACATCACTAGTAACTCATAATGCCCATACCGAGTCCGAAAAGCTATCTTGGGAACATCGGATGCCCTAATCCTTAACTGATGGTAGCCAGATCTCGAATCAATCTTTGGAAGCACCTTGGCACCCTGAAGCTGATCAAATAAATCATTAATCCTCGGCAATGGATACTTGTTCTTAATAGTGACTTTGTTCAACTGCCGATAATCTATACATATCCTCATCGATCCATTTTTCTTCTTCACAAATAACACGGGTGCACCCTAGGGCGAGACACTAGGTCTAATGAAGCCCTTATCAAGCAAGTCTTGCAACTGCTCCTTCAATTCTTTTAACTCTGGCGGGGCCATGCGGTACGGCAGAATGGAAATAGGCTGAGTGCCTGGAGCCAAATCAATGCAGAAATCAATATCCCTATCGGGTGGCATCCCTGATAGGTCTGCAAGAAACACCTCTGGAAACTCACGAACAACCAGCACCAAATCTATGGAAGGAACCTCCGCACTAGAATCGCGGATATAAGCCAAATAAGCTAGACATCCCTTCTCGACCATATGCCGAGCCTTCACATAAAAGATAACCCTGCTGGTAGAATGGCCAAGATTTCCTCTCCACTCTAATCGAGGCAACCCCTGCAAGGCTAAGGTCACTGTCTTGGCGTGACAATCTAATATAGCATGATAAGGTGACAGCCAATCCATACCCAGTATGACATCAAAATCAACCATGTCGAGAAGTAGAAGATCTACACGAGTCTCCAGACTCCCAAGGGTGACCACACATGAACGATAAACATGATCTACAATAATAGCATATCCCGCTGGTCTGGACATATACACATGAGCATTCAAAGAATCACGAGGCACAACCAAATAGGAAGCAAAATAGGATGACACATAGGAGTAAGTAGATCCCGGATCAAATAGAACTGAAGCATCTCTACTGCAAACTGAAACAGTACTTATGATAACAGCGTCAGATGATTCAGCCTCAAGCCTAGCTGGGAAAGCATACCACCAGGGCGAGGCTCTACCGCCCTGAACTACATCCCTGGGACGGCCTCTAACTGGCTGGTATCCACCTCTAACGGCCTGACCTCCACCTCTAATAGTCTGGCCTCTACCGCTGGCTGCCTGACCCCTACCTTTGGCTGGCTAAGCAGGTGGTGTAGCAACTGATGCAGGAACCATGGCACGAGAACTCTGATGCTGTGAGCTACCCGTTGCTCGAGGGCAAAATCTAGCAATGTGCCTCGGATCACCATAAGTATAACATAACCTCGGCTGCTGTGACTGCTGACCCTAAAATTGACCCTGTAGACCCATATAACCACCCTGATAACTCTGGAGTGGAGGTGCACTAATAGGAGCTGGTGGTGCACTGTAGGCTAGCTGGTCAAAATAATGCATCTGAGGGTCACGGCCACCTGAGACAGCGTGGGATGCCTGGAGCGCTGAATGAAACGGCTTGGGATGATGGCCTCTACCAAAAGTACTCCTTCCTCTAGATGAGGCTCCGCTGAACTCACCGGAATGACAAGGTCTTTTGTCAGACCTCTGACCTCCCTGAGTAATAACCATTTCGACCCATCTGGCGACATTAACAGCCGCCTGAAAAGAAATCTCACTCCCAGTATCCTTAGCCATCTACAATCTGATAGGCTGAGCAAGTCCATCAATAAACCTCCTCACCCTCTCTCTCTCTCTCTCTCTCGGTGGGAAGCTGAAGAATGGCATGACGAGCCAAATCCACAAAATGGGTCACATACTGAGTAACAGTCATACTGCCCTTCTGGAGACGCTCAAACTGACGGCGGCACTCCTCTCTTAATGTCATAGGCAGAAACTTCTCTATGAAGAGCTGAGAGAACTAGTTCCAAGTAAGAGCAGGCGTCCCAGCTGGTCTGGTCAACAAGTAATCTCTCCACTATTTCTTGGCGGAACCAGTCCTCTAAAATGCAGCAAAATCAACCCCATTGGTCTCCACTATACCCATGTTTCATAGAACCTCGTGACAACTGTCAAGATACTCCTGGGGATCCTCTGAAGGAGCACCACTGAAGTAAACGGGAAAGAGCTTGGTAAACCTGTCCAATCTCCATAAATCCTCAGAAGACATAGCTGGCTCATCAACGACCTGTGCCACAATAACCGGCTGAACTAATCCGACTGGCTAAGCTGTTGGAGCCTGATACTGGGGAGCTATCTGCTCTGGAGCCGGAGTGGTGGGAGTATGGGCTCCTCCTCTAGGATTAGAGACTTCTGGTGCCATGGGAAATGCGTCAGTCTAGGCCACACTCTCCATAAGTCTCACTACACGGATCAAAGCGTCCTGAAGTACTGAGGTAGCGATGAACCCCTACGGAACCTGAGCTGGTCCGGCAGGAACAGTCTGGGCTAGAACCTCATCGTCAAGCTCTATCTAAGGATCCACTACTAGGGCCGCTGCTCGGGCTCTAGGCTGCGCCCTGCCCCTGCCTCGGCCTCTGGCATGGCCTCAGCCTCGACCTCTGCCCCGTGTAGGAGCTGTCGCTTGAGGCTTTAGCTACTGCTCAGTGGAGGAAGCGGTGCATGTTCTCACCATCTACGAGAAAATAAGAGTAGAAGAGTTCAATCAGTATTGAGAAAGCAAAATCGCTCAACAGAGAAGAATATAAGTGAAACTTGTTCCTAAACTTCATAGCCTCTTGAAGATAAGCACAGACGTCTCCATGCCGATCCTCCAGATTTTACTAATCTTGCTCGTGAATCATGAGACCTAAGTAACCTAGTGCTCTGATACCAACTGTCATGACCCAAAATTTTCCACCGACGGGACCGTGATGGCGCCTAACATTTCACTTGCTAGGCAAGCCAACGTTAGAGAATCATTAAACCAATTCCTTATTTCCATTCAGTAATTAATAATAATTAACTAAGATGAAATATAATAAGTGTGGAATATCATGAAACTGTATTAATTACTACCACCCGGATCTGGAGTCACAATTCATGAGCATTCTAGAATTTACTACAAGTAATAGTCTGAAAGAAATACAACTGTCTGAATAAAAGAAACAGTAGAACAGAAAAGATAGACGGGGACTTCAAGGTCTGTGAACGCCGACAGATCTAACTTGAGTCTCCGGACAGTGGACCAATAGCAAAAATCTCGATCAACCCGAGCCGGTATCAAAATCTGCACAGAAAGTGCAGAGTGCAGTATCAGTACAACCGACCCCATGTACTGGTAAGTGTCGAGCCTAACCTCGACGAAGTAGTGACGAGGCTAAGGCAAGGCGCCTACAAATCAACCTATACAATTCAATAGTGTATATATAAATAACAGAAATGAAGAACTAAACAGGAAATGTCGGGAAAGGAAACATACTGATGGGAATACAAGATGAATAACTACAACAGAATAATCGCATGAGTAGTCAATATACCAGGAATCAACAGAAATAGTGAATACAGCAAGGAAAAATGCACGGCATCACCCTTCGTGCTTTTACTCTCAATCTCACCATAAAATTAATAGAAATGGCATGGCATAACCCTTCATGAATTAACACTCAAGATATGGCACGGCATCACCCTTCGTGCATTAACACTCAAAATATGGCACGGTATCACCCTTCGTGCATTAACACTCACAATATGGCACGGCATCACCCTTCGTGCATTAACACTCACAATATGGCACGATATCACCCTTCATGCATTAACACTCTCCCTTACCATAATGCAATGCATAAATAACAACAAGGGGACAGAATAACAAGTACAAACCTTACTTCAACATTTGGTTCCATAACATCAATCTCAACTTTTAAATAAAAACTCAATTATCACCAGAAAATCCGTAAACATGATAAGAACGATAAATTGTACAACACTAGTATAACACATAGAAATTAGGCATAGGAATGAGACAATATAAGAAAAACTGAGAAACATGGAAAAATAGGTAAATTGGCGGCGCATAAGTACTAGTGGAGGAACATCTTATAGCCACCACTATTCCTAATCAAAAAGGGCTTTTTCAAATTACCATCATTGAGAGAGATATTTTCATCTTTTGTATCATAAAATTAGATTAAGTGCTTCATCTTACGGGATGAACTTGCAATTCTGTTGCTCATTTATCGTTCAAATTGTTCTATTGTAAAAACCTAAATCAAAGTATTCCATTGCTTTGAGGTTTATATTATTCCTATAACTTCAATTCTTCATATTTTTGTAAGAAAATACATTATTTTGTAGGCGATGTATAACATTTTTCTTTCTTGTTAAGTCATATCTGATGAAGCAGAACATTCTGTACTTTCTTCTTATTTAGATGTTCTGTTAACATTTGGGCAGATGACAAAGATGATCTTCCTAAGGATGTGCTTAACATGTCCCCCTCCGGTAGAAAACATATTGGAGGAACATCTTATACCCACCATTATTCGTAATCAAAAAGGTCTTTTTAGAATTACCATCATTGAGAGAGATATTTTCACATTCTGTATCATAAAATTAGATCAAGTGCTTCATCTTACGGAATGAACTTGCAGTTTTGTTGCTCATTTATCGTTCAAATTGTTCTATTGTAAAAACCCAAATCAAAGTATTCTATTGCTTTGAGGTTTATATTCTTCCTATAACTTCAATTCTTCATATTTTTGTAAGGAAACACACTATTTTGTATGCGGTGTATAACATTTCTTTTCTTGTAAAGTCATATCAGATGAAGCAGGACATTTTGTACTTTTTTCTTATTTAGATGCTCTTTGTCACGACCCAAAATCCTAACCTGTCATGATGGCGCCTATCTCAATACTAGGCAAGCCGACAATCTCAATTAACCACCATATCTATTAAGTTTGAAAACATAGTATTTAAATTCAACGGAAGAAGTCTCACTAATACATATATAAACACTAACAAAACCCGGTGTTACTGAGTACATGAGCATCTAAATGAATACAAAGTCTAACTGATAGAAATCACTGTCTGAAAATATAGAACAGTACAATAACTAAAAAGGAAAGGAGTCAAGTCTGCGGACACCAATCAACTACCTTGATAGTTCCCAACAGAATAAACTCCGAAATCTAGCAGCTGCTGAATCCGGGAGCACCTGGATCTACACAGGAGGTGCAAAGTATAGTATGAGTACAACCAACTCAATAAGTAACAAGACTAACCTCTAGGCTAAAAGTAGTGACGAGCTCAATAGGTACAGTCTGGTAGAGAAATAACAGTACAGAAATGTAGGCATGATTTCCAGTTCAAAAATTAAACTCAGTATAGGAAATATAGATAAAATCTGCATGATATGAGGAATATGACATCACTATATCTACATACCAAAGTATATGTTGTATGTGATGTACCACAATGGAAACCTCGTGTACTCACACTCTCAGAATACTCAATCACTCAGTATTGTATATGGCTAATCCGGCCCAGGGAAGATCTATCCTAAGTATATATATATATCCATCAACTGACAATCAGTCACTCAGTACTGTATAAGGCCAATCCAACCCAGGGGAAGATCAATCCCCAAATAACAATGATTTGGACAAGATCCATGTCCAGGAAAAATCCATCCCTCAATATAAATGCTTCGCTCAAGATCCATGCCCAGGGAAATTAATCCCTCAATATAAATGCTTCGGGCAAGATCTATGCCCAAGGAAAATTCATCCCTCAATATAAATGCTTCGGGCAAGATCCATGCCCAAGGAAGATCCATCCCTCAATATATATATATATCAACTACGCTCACTGTGGGGGTGCAGATTCCAGAGGCGCTCCTTCAGCCCTGTCGCTATAATAGCCAGATACAGGCATAAATAAATAAATATGTTACGGCGTGCAACCCGATCCCATAATTATAACTCACAAATTAGGCCCTCGGCCTCACTCAGTCATAAACCTCTCTAGTCTCTCGGACTCACAATGATATGAAAATCAGCCCGACATGATGATTTGATATATCAATGAATGACAACAGAGACTGAGATATGATATGCAAATAATGGATGTGACTGAGTACAAATTACATTTTTAAATATATAATTCAACAGCATCCCCAAGGAAAATCCATCCCTCAATATAAATGCTTCGGGCAAAATCCATGCCCAGGGATGATCCATCCCATATATATATATATATATATATATATATATATATATATATATATCAACTACGCTCACTGTGGGGGTGCAGATTCCAGAGGGGCTCCTTCAGCCCAGTCGCTATAATAGTCAGATCCAGGTATAAATAAATAAACATGTTACGTCGTGCAACCCGATCCCTAATTATAACTCACAAATTAGGCCCTCGGCCTCACTCAGTCATAAACTTCTCTAGTCTCTCGGACTCACAATGATATGAAAATCAGCCCAACATGATGATATGATGTATCAATGAATGACAACAGAGACTGAGATATGATATGCAAATAATGGATGTGACTGAGTACAAATTACATTTTTAAATATTTAAAATTAGAAAATACATTATTTTGTATGCGATGTATAACATCTTTCTTTCTTGTTAAGTCATATCAGATGAAGCAGAACATTATGTACTTTCTTCTTATTTAGATGTTCTGTTATCATTTGGGCAGATGACAAAGATGCTCTTCCTAAGGATGTGCTTAATATGCCCCCCTCCGGTAGCAAACATATTGGAGGAACATCTTATACCTACCATTATTCGTAATCAAAAAGGTCTTTTTAGAATTACCATCATTGAGAGCGATATTTTCACCTTCTGTATCATAAAATTAGATCAAGTGCTTCATCTTACGGAATGAACTTGCAGTTTTGTTGCTCATTTATCGTTCAAATTGTTCTATTGTAAAAACCCAAATCAAAGTATTCCATTGCTTTGAGGTTTATATTCTTCCTATAACTTCAATTCTTCATATTTTTGTAAGGAAACACACTATTTTGTATGTGGTGTATAACATTTCTTTTCTTGTAAAGTCATATCAGATGAAGCAGGACATTTTGTACTTTTTTCTTATTTAGATGCTCTTTGTCACGACCCAAAATCCTAACCTGTCATGATGGCGCCTATCTCAATACTAGGCAAGCCGACAATCTCAATTAACCACCATATCTATTAAGTTTGAAAACATAGTATTTAAATTCAACGGAAGAAGTCTCACTAATACATATATAAACACTAACAAAACCCGGTGTTACTGAGTACATGAGCATCTAAATGAATACAAAGTCTAACTGATAGAAATCACTGTCTGAAAATATAGAACAGTACAATAACTAAAAAGGAAAGGAGTCAAGTCTGCGGACACCAATCAACTACCTTGATAGTTCCCAACTGAATAAACTCCGAAATCTAGCAGCTGCTGAATCCGGGAGCACCTGGATCTACACAGGAGGTGCAAAGTATAGTATGAGTACAACCAACTCAATAAATAACAAGACTAACCTCTAGGCTGAAAGTAGTGACGAGCTCAATAGGTACAGTCTGGTAGAGAAATAACACTACAGAAATGTAGGCATGATTTCCAGTTCAAAAATTAAACTCAGTATAGGAAATATAGATAAAATCTGCATGATATGAGGAATATGACATCACTTTATCTACATACCAAAGTATATGTTGTATGTGATGTACCATAATGGAAACCTCGTGTACTCACACTCTCAGAATACTCAATCACTCAGTTCTGTATATGGCTAATCCGGCCTAGGGAAGATCTATCCTAAGTATATATGTATATCCATCAACTGACAATCAGTCACTCAGTACTGTATAAGGCCAATCCAACCAAGGGGAAGATCCATCCCCAAATAACAATGATTTGGATAAGATCCATGTCCAGGAAAAATCCATCATTCAATATAAATGCTTCGGGCAAGATTCATGCCCAGAGAAATTCATCCCTCAATATAAATGCTTCGGGAAAGATCTATGCCCAAGGAAAATCCATCCCTCAATATAAATCCTTCGGGCAAGATCCATGCCCAGGGAAGATCCATCCCTCAATATTATGGCAAGATCCATGCCCAGGGAAGATCCATCCCAGATATATATATATATCAACTATGCTCACCGTGGGGGTGCAGATTCCAGAGGGTCTCCTTCAGCCCGGTCGCTATAATAGCCAGATCCAGGCATAAATAAATAAACATGTTACTGCGTGCAACCTGATCCCATAATTATAACTCAAAAATTAGGCCCTCGACCTCACTCAGTCATAAACCTCTCTAGTCTCTCGGACTCACAATGATATGAAAATCAGCCCGACATGATGATTTGATGTATCAATGAATGACAATAGAGACTGAGATATGATATACAAATAATGGATGTGACTGAGTACAAATTACATTTTTAAATATTTAATTCAACAGCACGTAGCCTAAACATGATCTATAATATGAATCTCAACTCAATTTCTATAACACGTGGAGGATATGTGGATAATGATATTTATTTAATTATGCAGCTCCATGGAATCAATTAAGTCACGATTCCTATGATGCACACCCACACGCCCGTCAACTAGCATGTGCGTCATCTCCAAACAATTCATACAACATGTAATTCAGGGATTCATACCCTCAAAACTAAGTTTAGAAGTGTTACTTACCTCGAACAAGCCAAATCCAATAGCGAGCAAGCTGTACAATACTACAGAAATTCCATTTCGCGCGTATCAACCTCCGAACGGCTCAAATCTCGATGATTTTCTTAAAACTCCTTTGATAATAAGATCGCCACAAATCGAGCTTACTTAATTAAGATTTTGAGTGATTATAAAAAACGCCACTACTCTTACTGTCGCGACCCAAAATCCATTAAAGGTCATGATGGCGGCGGACACCACTGTCAGGCAAGCCAACACTAAATAGTTAATTAAAATCTCATTTAGTGTTTCTGATAACATAAATTTGCTTCAATTTAACTAGTAACAAACGAACTTTAAGAATAATAATAATGTTTTCCAATTTCAATACTAAATATTCCATAATCATCCCAGAACCCAGTGTCACAAGTTCATGAGCATCAACTAGGAAGATAAAATAAAATACAACACCTGTCCGGAATACAAATTAGACAGGAAAATACATAAGTAACTCTGAAGGGGACTCTGCTGGCTGCGGATCGTAGATGGAAATGTAGCTCACCTAAGTCTCCGCATTTACCACACCTCTGCGCAGCAAGACTGCTAGACATATATGCACCTGCACAAAAATGTGCAGCAAGTGTAGTATGAGTACGTAAATCAACGCGTACCCAGTAAGTACCCGTCTAACCTCGAAGAAGTAGTGACGAGGGGTCGACTCAGATGCTTACTATGGCCAACAATAATATACCGAAAATATGATGAATTATGGATTTTATAAGGCAGCAGTAAACTCGGTAACATGAAGTAAGTAAATAATTCTTTTGTTAATAGAATTAAGTCATGCGCAAATCATGTCGAGGTCATACGACCCGATCCAACATAATATTAAATTGTGCACTGCCGGAGGGTCGAACTGTACGAACCATAGATGCATCTATTTAATCTGTCGAGGCGTTCGGCCCGTTCCTCGAAAGATAAACACATTCAAACAGTCACTCAATAATTCATCAAGGAGCAATTGTCCAAGGAAATGGCAAATCCTCTTTTAACGGTCAAGAAAATGATGTTTAACCTTTTTGAAATTCATTTACCAAGTTCGATATGATTTAAGCAATTTAAATTGACCATAAGGTTACAAATATCGCAAGTATAGCATGCTTTTGTGTCCTAGACTACCCGGACTTAAGCATAATAGTAGCTACGCACGGACTCTAGTTACCTCGTGCATACGTAGCCCCCACAAATAGAAGCACGTATTGATTTAATTCTCCTATGGAGTTAATTCCCTCTTACAAGGTTAGAAAGGAGACTTACCTCGCTCCGAAGTTCCATAGACGGCTCCCAAGCCTTTCCAACAATTCAAACTGATGTCCAACGCTCCAAACTATCCAATAAATGTGCAAACCCATAAAAATATACTCTAATACTCACAATAATTCAATTTACAACAATTCCCAACTTCGCTCGAAAAGTCAATAAAATCACCCTCGGGCCCACGTGCCCGGATTTCGAAAATATTTTTGAAGATAAACATTACCCATAGCATTACGAACTCAAATATATAATTTGTTCTCAATTCCTTACCCAAATTCGTGGTTAAATTCCAAAAATATTAATTTCTAGGTTTTTCTTCAAAATTCAAAATTTCTACAATTTTTCATGTCTAAATCCATATAAACTCATGTATTTAACTCAAAATTGTGAAGAAAGCACTTACCCCATTATGATTGATGAAGATGCCACTCCAATGTGCTCCAAAATCAGCTCCCAAGGGCGAAATGAAATGAGATAGAGCCAATCCCTCGTTTTAAAGAAGACACTGCCTATCCCCGACTTTCGCACCTGCGGTTGCACAGGTGCGGCCCAACTACCGCTTCTGCGGTCTTACACCAGACCTCTCAACTTCGCATCTGTGGCCACAATCCGCTTCTGCGCCTCCGCTTCTGCGGCTCCACGCACGCAGGTGCGGTCCCGCTTCTGCGGATCTCAACCGCATCTATGCTCCACGCCTCCCCCAGCAAAATCTGATTATGCGAGTCCTTTCCCGCATCTGCGGCCCTCTTCTCGCAGATGCGATTACACCAGAAGCCCAGCTGCTTCAACCCTTCCTAAAATTCCATTTTTTTAATTCGTTAACCACCCGAAATCCACCCGAGGCCCCCGGAACCCCGTCCAATCACACCAACCAGTTCCAAAACATAATGCGGACCTGCTCGATGCCTTAAATCACATAAAACAATGCTAATACCACGAATCGCACTCCAATTCAAACTTTATGAACTTTAGAACATCAAACTTCCTCATTCGATGCTGAAACCTATCAAATCAAGCCCGATTGCCCTCAAATTTGCACACAAGTCACATTTGACATTACAGACCTACTCCAACTTCCGGAATCGGAATCCGACACCGATATCAAAAAGTCCACTCCCAGTCAAACTCTCCAAAACCCTTCAAATTTCTAACTTTCGCCAAATTACCCCGAAATGAACTACGGACCTCCAAATCCTCTTCCGGATGCGCTCCCAATACCAGAATCACCATACAGAGCTATTCCCAGGCTCAGAATCCCAAACGGACATCGATAGAATTGAAATGCCAAACGGACATCGATAGAATTGAAATGCTCTCCAACTCAAATTTACGAAATCCTTCCAAAATGCCAATTTCCACAATAGGCGCTGAAATGCTCCTGGTCATCCAAAACCCGATCCGGACATACGCCCAAGTCCAAAATCATCATACGAACCTATTGGAACCTTCCAATCCCGATTCCGAGGTCGTTTACTCAAAAATCAAACCTTAGTCAATTCTTCCAACTTAAGGCTTCCGAAATTAGAATTTTCTTTCCAAATCAACTCTGAACTTCCCGAAATTCAATTTCCGACCACGTGCACAAGTCATAATACCTTAAGTGAAGCTACACAAGGCCGCAAACCACCTAATGACGCGTTGGAGCTCAAAACGACCAGTCAGGTCGTTACATTCTCTCCCACTTAAACATACGTTCGTCCTCGAACGTGTTAAGAACTACTGTGGAGTTGTTCGAATTCACTGTTTAACACCTCGCGCACCTACCCGTGCTACCACAACTCAGTTGAGCATATTAGCTCGAGCCAATCTGAAAATTCTCCCTTCTAACATACGAACACAGTTTCGATCACTACATGATGCACCAATACATGATCGCATACCTTTACTGAATTCATACCATGCACTAGGTAAAGCACATGACCATAATAACACTCTCTAACAACGATAGTCGAAATCCCATGAATCTGATGCCCACAACGCACCTTACGAAGCATATAAGTCTCGTTTCAACTCTCGCAATACTGATACCACCGGAAGGACATGTAGAAACTCATAACCACCTACCGAATCACAATTCCTGGAGTCTCCCCCCTCCCCGACAAGAACCATTACCTCATTCTGGACTGAATAACAACATTCACTCTTCAATATGCCTTATATAAATCTGAAAGCACTGATTCCATGTCCAAAAGTCCTGTCTCCCCCAGTGCAAGCTGCTCAGGCAATAAGCCACTTCCGACATTGCCAAAAGTCTCATGTGATTCCACAATGTGCCAACAAGCTGCAAACTCAAAAGTGATACATAAGGAAAACGAACTCTAGAAAGGACTACCTAACCCACATAACTAATTAGACAACCGAAAAAGTGTTATGAACCTTCCTCAAAAAATAGAAAACAAAACTCACGAAAATAGATATAGGGGACTGTACTTAATATCACACTGTTACGACGCGCAACTCGATCCAAACAATATACCTGTGGCGGCGTGCCACCCGATCCACACATAGAATCTATATAAGGAGATACTTACCGAGCTAGAATGCTCATTTATCACAAAATACCCGAATATTGGCCACAAGCATGCTAAGTGCATAATACCATCCGTGGGGAGACAGATAGTGCCATACGATATAAAAGTCAAGCACAAATAAGGTGCGATATATGATCTGGATTTTGAGAGCCATCCTGCTCACAAAACATCATCACTATGTGGAACCTCAGTATATGTGAAATTTATCAAGCCGTTTCACAACTCATACGGCACAATATAGTATTACATGAAATAGCCGACGACGGAACGACATCCAACGTTCGAATACTCCTCCATAAGGAGTGCTATGCTAAAATGAACACATCCGGCCTGAAATAGAGCCCATATTCATATTTAAATCCTTTCATGGACCTCAAGCCGATTCTGATCGCATCGTACTAGGCTAATAACCTTTCAAGGGTCCATAATAACCTTTTTTTCCCATAACACACAAGAACAGCCATCATAACCGGAACAAACTTTCACAGTCCACCACCAAATTAACCGAGCGCCCTCCAGGCTCAAATTCCCAAATTAGTGATATTACCACAATCTTCATACTTGGTTTCAATTCTTCAATCAATCAAGTGACTACACGTCACACTTATACAATTTTCCCATGGGATACACTCCTATGACCTTCCACATCAGGTAACAAGTCTGTACATTCATACCATTGGCCGCACTAATGCTGTAAAGTGAATCAAGGATCCGCAAATCAATACACAAAGCCTCTTACACAAGACACCGATCTTAAGTGACGCTGAAGACAATACCAGCCTACTCTAAATATCTAAATTCTTTTCCTACTCATCCGAGCTCATGACATCCTTGTCAACACCGAACCACAACCTTGATCCTCTACTTCAAATTCCCATGCTGCTCCCTGCACCTAATCATGCCAATACACAAGAGTACAAGAATTTCATCATAACTCCTGAACCCCTAATAGATTAAACACTTCATCATATAGGAACCTTTCACTTAACTCATTTCAGGAGAACCATAGCCGCACGTACCTAAATTCCCAAACAGCAGAAAAAACAAACCTTTAGTCATGATCTAAGCTGCTATAACCCTTTCGGGATCCATTTACACAATAATGCCATTCGAATCAGATACCTCCAAAATCAACCAAGTGGTGGTGGTGCTCAAGCCCAAGTGTATAACCACAAACTACATGTATAACTTCACGCTAAAGAAAATGATCACTGCCACAATCATGTTGATTCAGCCATTACTATCCGACCCCACTTCTTCCAATTTATTCTCTACTTGCCTTAGAAATAGTAACAATAGCTCCATTTCAACGTAACAAACCAAATCCACACTCGTCCTGAGTGACCCCATTTCACGAGACCACATTGTCTTAAAACCCACAAACCATCCCATACCCTCATTGTGTGCACATTCGCATCTTCAACTGATATGCCCATTCTGATATTATCTTTCACGAACCCAAAGTTACTTCTTCCCATTCCTCAATGCTACACCGCAGAACTAAGATAATGTAGAACACTCCAAGCCACCTTTCATAATCCGCTGCAAAAGCTCGGTTCTTAACCATATTGCGGGCTTGAAATCCTTAGGCACCGCATTTTTAACTTTTGAATTCACTAGGACCATTGTTGAGAGTAACCCACTCTGACTTGTCCCCGAATATAATCAAACTCCAAGGCTCCACTAGAACATGAATGCCCTCTCAAAGAAGCACTCGGCTGAATCATTCCTTATATACCACTTCCACACGAAGCCTAGACTCAGAGTCTTCCCCAAACCTGAACACGAATCGATAAGGCCAAATATAGCACACATTCCTCAAATCCTTTGTTCAAATTACCGTTGATGCTCTCTTCTCTTAGCCACGGCGACCCATCAATACACTGATAACCAGAAACTGCACTAGTTGACAATTACACAATCCAATCATAGAAGGTGGGGCTCCCACACTTAACCTGGAGCTACCATTGCATAACCTTGGAACCCACCAAGATTCCTTTTCTCCTATTGACATGATCTTGCACAATCAACCCGCCAAATTTCCTCGAAATCCTTATGTTAAACATTTCATGAACATTCTGAATCACTAGCCATATTCACATATTCGACCTCTTACTGGATAACTAGTAAAATTCTTCGTAGAAGCTTCATCAACACCACACAACCGCTAATCTGCTCACAGGAGATATCCCACATGTGGAAATTTCATGCTGACATCCTCCAACAATGCTGCACTGAGTACAATTACTACTAAACCAATAAACCATCATGAGCATGTGCTCATTCACCAGTTGTACAAGTCTGTTCACTCCTCATGGACATCAACTAAAGGTGCGGAAATATATTCCAATCCAAGGTCATGTTATATCCTACTTCATATTAAGCAACTCCCTCATGTCACACCCAATCTTCCTCAATGTAGCAGCCAATATTCCAACTTAAGCCCGTAGACCTAGTCACTGTCCATCATAAATCCCAAATAACTCCAAACTTTCCTCAAGATATATAATTATCCTACCACATAACCCATATGCTACCTTGAAACTCTCCCACTTTGGTCAAACCCTCTCCTTTAAGCAACTACTCAACTTCTGTTTCTCACACTTGGCCTTCTAGAATTTTAACCACAGCAAGACACCTCCCATATGTCCTTCCTCATCCTTCGCTGCCCAATTGTTTCCTTAAATAAAAAATCTGTCTCTGTAGCACTTGAACCAATCGATCGGTACCGACTTTAAACCTTCCCAAGGATCATCTTTCTCGAGCCATCCATACTAGGAACATCGCTTCGGCCCTGAACCACTGCACATCGCGGTCTCTTACAGCCTCTTTCCCGGCATCATTTCACAACACCCTACTCCGAAGGCAAAATCAAAGAAGATTATAACACCGACAAACCGTAATGCGTTCAAATAAGGACGACGGCACCGCATCACAATGAAAACTCCATCGCACTCAGAAATACCAAGTCTCGTTACTCCATCAACCCAAATTCGAACATTCATAGTCCAATTTCCTTTTCTTTGATATAATTAAATACTGAATCTCTGAATCGTGCATTGAGTAAAACCTACTTTCAAGTCATTCACTGCCTCGACGCATAGACAAGCATCCTACCATTTCACGAACACTATGCGATAGCAATGCACAAATCGTTATAACAACCAATGCCAAATCTCAAAGCCTTAGGTAATACTGATACTGAGCTGAAATGACAGAGCGGCCTCCCACAAGGCGACGACAATAGCCCAATCAAATACGCAGGGAGAAACATCCTGCACCACATCTGTAGTACCATTAAACTTCCTCGATTCCCAATTTATAACAAGCGCTTCACGCCGCATAAGATTGAATAGGAAGGAAACGAAGGCATATGCCTCAAGGAATCGAATCGCCCGATGAGGAATCAAGAAGGGAAATGCTCCTAACAGCCTTGTAGCCTCTCGAAGATAAGTACAGACGTCTCCGTACTGATCCGCAAGACTCTACTAGACTTGCTCATGACTCGTGAGACCTAAGTGAACCTAGTGCTCTAATACCATGTTGTCACGATCCAAAATCCTTTAAAAGTCGTTATGGCACCGGACACCACTGTCAGGCAAGACAACACTAAATAGTTAATTAAATTCTCATTTTAGTGTTTCTGAAAACATAAATTTGCTTCAATTTAACTAGTAACAAACGAACTTTAAGAATAATAATAATGTTTTCCAATTTCAATACTAAAAATACCATAATCATCCCAGAACCCGGTGTCACAAATGCATGAGCATCAACTAGGAAGATAAACTAAAATACAACACTTGTCCAGAATACAAATTAGACAGGAAAATACATAAGTAGCTCTAAAGGGGACTCTGCGGGCTGCGGATCGTAGATGGAAATGCAGCTCACCTAAGTCTCCGCATTTACCACACCTCTGCGCCGTAAGAATGCTAGACATATATGCACCGGCACAAAAATGTGCAGCAAGTGTAGTATGAGTACGTAAATCAACGTGTACCCAGTAAGTATCCCGCCTAACCTCGAAGAAGTAGTGACGAGAGGTCGACTCGGACGCTTACTATGGCCAATAATAATATACCAAAAATATGATAAATTATGGATTTTATAAGGCAGTTGTAAACTCGGTAACATGAAGCAGGTAAATAATTCTTTTGTTAATAGGGGATTTCCAAATTTATTTTCATCTTTTAACAATTTATATCTCCGGCCAATAAGGGCATATCAATTATCAATAATTCTAAAACAATCAATTAAGTCATTCGCAAATCATACCGAGGTCGTGTCCGATCTAGCATAATATTAAACTATGCACTGCCGGAGGGTCGAACGACGCGAACCATAGATGCATCTATTTAATCTGTCGAGGCGTTTGGCCCATTCCTCGAAAGATAAACACACTCAAACAGTCAGTCAATAATTCATCAAGTAGCAATTGTCCAAGGAAATGGCAAATCCTTTTTTAACGGTCAAGAAAATGATGTTTAACCCTTTTGAAATTCATTTGCCAAGTTTGATATGATTTAAGCAATTTAAATTGACCATAAGGTTACAAATATCGCAAGTATAACATGCTTTTGGGTCCTAAACTACCCGAACTTAAGCATAATAATAGCTACGCACGGACTCTCGTCACCTCTTGCGTACGTAGCCCCCACAAATAGAAGAACGTATTGATTTAATTTACCTATGGGGTTAATTCCCTCTTACAAGGTTAGAAAGGAGACTTGCCTCGCTCCGAAGTTCCATAGCCAGCTCCCAGGCCTTTCCAACAATTCAAACTGATGCCCAACGCTCAAACTAGTCAATAAATGTGCAAACCCATAAAAATATACTCTAATACTCACAATAATTCAATTTACAACAATTCCCAACTCCGCTCGGAAAGTTGATAAAATCACCCTCGGGCCCACGTGCCCGGATTTCAAAAATTCTTTTGAAGATAAACATTACCCATAGCATTAGGAACTCAAATATATAATTTGTTCTCAATTCTTTACCCAAATTCAAGGTCAAATTCCAAAAATACCAATTTCTTAGTTTTTCTTCAAAATTCCTAATTTCTACAATTTTTCATGTCTAAATCCATATAAATTCATGTATTTAACTCAAAATTATGAAGAAAGCACTTACCCCACTATGATTGATGAATATGGCACTCCAATGTGCTCCACAATCGGCTCCCATGGGCGAAAAGAAATGAGATAGAGCCAAACCCTCGTTTTAAAGAGAACACTGCCCAGCCCTGACTTCCACACCTGCAGTCACTTGACCGCTCCTGCAGTTGCGTAGGTGCGGCCCAACTACCGCTTCTACGGTCTTCCACCAGACCCCTCAACTCCGCATCTGCGGCCACCATCCGCTTTTGCGGCTTCACCCGCGCAGGTGCGGTCCCGCTTCTACGGATCTCGACTGCATCTGCGGTCCACACCTCCCCTAGCAAAATCCACTTTTGCGAGTCCTTTCCCGCACCTGTGGACTCGCACCTGCGGCCCTCTTCTTACATGTGCAATTACACCAGAAGCCCAGCTACTTCAGCCCTTCCTAAAATTCCATTTTTTTTAATCCGTTAACGACCCGGAATCCACCCGAGGCCCCTGGAACCCCGCCCAATCACACCAACCAGTTCCAAAACATAATGCGGACCTGCTCGAGGCCTCAAATCACATCAAACAATGCTAATACCATGAATCGCACTCCAATTCAAGCTTTATGAACTTTAGAACTTCAAACTTCCTCATTCGATGTCGAAACCTATCAAATCACGCCTGATTGCCCTCAAATTTTGCAAACAAGTCACATTTGACATTACGGACCTACTCCAACTTTCGGAAGGGGAATCCGACCCCGATATCAAAAAGTCCACTCCCAGTTAAACTCTCCAAAAACCTTCAAATTTCTAACTTTCGCCAAATGACCCCGAAATGACCTACAGACCTCCAAATCAACTTTTGGAGGCGCTCCCAATACCAGAATCACCATACGGAGCTATTCCCAGACTCAGAATCCCAAAGGACATCGATAGCATTGAAATTCACTCCAACCCAAATTTACAAAATCCTTCCAAAATGCCAACTTCCACAATAGGTGCTAAAACGCTCCTAGGTCATCCAAAACCCGATCCGGACATACGCCCAAGTCCAAAATTATCGTACGAACCTATTGGAACCTTCCAATCCTGATTCCAAGGTCGTTTACTCTAAAATGAAACCTTAGTCAATTCTTCCAACTTAAGGTTTCCAAAATTAGAATTTTCTTTTCAAATCGACTTCGAACTTCCCGAAATTCAATTCCGACCACGAGCACAAGTCATAATACCTGAAGTGAAGATATACAAGGCCTCATACCACCGAACGATGCACTGGAGATCAAAATGACCGGTCGGGTCTTTACATTCAACTTCAATCTACATCAACATAATTCAATTGGACCAATATTAGTAAACACATTTCCAAATTTGGTCATTTAGGCATTTTATCAAACACCTAGTAGGTATGAATCTCTACATCTCTTAACCATAGAATTAGTTCCTCCAACTACTACCATTTACCATAATTTATTCCACCATCATTCTTAAACGATTCATAGCAACATCACATCCATGAATCCACACCCAACCAACAAAATTTCATCAAATAATCACCTTTCAATCTCTACAATGGTTATGTATTTAAATTGGGAACTTATGGCTTCCAATAACCATACCATAACTTCAAATACCTAGTTTATACTCATTCCCATAATATATCCATACATGTAAGTCTAAGGGTGTAGGATTAACTTTTGGAAGAAATCTTGCTAAACCCTCCTTTGAGTTCTTGAAGAAATTTCCTTGAAGATCTAAGTATATTATGTATAGATTTCATCAATACTAGTGTAGAAAATGGGGAAAATGGGTATAGATTTCACCAAATGAAAATGGGGAAAATGAGGCCTGAATTGGCTTAAAAAGAGTTGGAGCTGACCCGCGCCTGGTCTGGCGAAGTGGCCCTCACTTTACTGTCCACTGCATGTAAGAGAAGACAGGATCCGCACCCGGTCTGGCGAAGTGACCCTCACTTCGTTGTCCGCCAAAATAACTGGGCGATCTAACTTTGGTAATTTGATCATAACGTTTAGTAGGAATGTCCAAATGACGAACGGCTTGATGCGTTAGAAACTAGAATCAAAGGGCTACACTCTAGGCACAAAATTCGTGGAAAGTATCTTCAAATTATGAGAGTTATACCCGTTCAAAAGTAGGTGTTGTGCAAATTAAGACACCTTTTCCACTGAATATTTTCAACTTTTGCTAATTAGTGCTGAAACCTTCTAGACCTATCCAAATGCAAATCCTGGCATATGCCCAAGTCCAAAATCACCACCCAGTCCTAATAGAACCATCAAAACTCCGATCCTAGGTCGAATAGTAAAAAGTCAAATTTGGCTAACTCTTTCAACTTGAGGTTTCCAACATGAAATGTATTCTTCCGAACATGTTCCGAAACACATGAAAACAAAACCAATGATTCATACATGTCATAATACATCATATGAAGCTATTCAATACTTCAAGTAGTTGGAAGGAGCGTACATGTTCAAAATGACAAGTCGGGTCGTTACATTCTCCCCCACTTAAACATACGTTCGTCCTCGAACGTGCCAAGAGTTATTCCTAAGCCTTCAAATCACTATTCCATATTACCACGCACATTCTCGGGGGTGATCCCACGCTACCCTATTCCATATAGGCCTGACAATACCACGTAATTGAAGATCATTACTTCAACCTTAGCCCATAAACCTTGGAATTCAATTTCCAACATTCAAAATTTCTTTTCAAGACCCGAATCTCACATCTACATGTATGAGTCAGAACAAGATGTATCAAGCCATAACCATAACCCCAGATATACTTACGTAACATACTACACAACTCAAAAGCTCGCAGCACCATTCTCGATCATAATAACTACTACAAACTAACCAGTACTAGTATTAAACCCCATATCAAACAAAACCTTGTTCTAAAACCTTCGTACACTGCTGGTATTAAAAGAAACTCGCGGAATCTCATAACCACTTATTAGATCAACAAGTCATGGAGCTCTCTCACCCTAACCCGAACCATAATCACTTTGTAAGCCGACTTTCGATGTCATCCTCCCAAATATACCGTAATCAAATCCGATAGTACACATTCTAGGCCAATGACCTCATATTATTAATCACAACTATCCCACATACATGCCACACCAATATAACTCAAGCCACAACTATGCAATCCGTGTACCCAAAAAATGGAAAATGTCTCAAAGAAGAAAACTGTATTACGAGTTCAACAAGCACCACCACAACTGCAATGCCATAAGCTCATTATAAATAGTAGAACCAAGACACGCAAATTTAATAACAGTCACCAGCTCTTCTAGAGCTCGCATTAACATCACTCGCACGGACAACTCACGTGCCAATAATATCAATATCTGGACCCACACGGACAACACACGTGCCAATAATATCAGTATATAGATCCGCACGGACAACTCACGTGCCAATAATATCGGTATATGGATCTGCACGGACAACTCACATGCCAATAACATAATCTGCCTGGCATAGTCAGAGTCCTCCAGCCCAAGCATATCATATAGGAGCAAACAAATTTGTACACATGTATATGATAAATGAAATAAGATTCACATGCTCCTGGACTGGTATCAATAACACGTCATAGGGTAGGCATGTGCAAATGTGCTATCACAACTCAAATCGGTAAGTTAACGCATAATTAGTAACTACCCGATTTATTCAGGGAATCAGCCTCTTTGTAACCTCAAATATAGCCCAGATAGTTCTCAACAAAGGTACGAATACGAGAAACATTATAACTTTAAGCTTAACAGTCAACTCTAGGCATATCATAGCCAAAGCATTTGTCCGAGTATGAATACTTGCTCTGATTCCCGCACATAGGCTCAAACCTCACATATATGCCACTCATAGCATGTAACTATCACAAATAATTAACACAACCAGTGCCTCCACTGATTTTAAATAAAACACTCACCTCAAACAGGCCGCAAACCTAAAATAATATGCTTCGGAGAACTCCCAGTCTCTAATTCATAAAACATATGAACCACCGTAACTGATTCCAACTCCAGCACTCGAATGACTAACACATCTTTCATGCACGATCATCCCACGAAGAATACTTTCATAATTCTTCTGTGCCACATAGCAATAATTTGAATATAAACAGTCTATCAACCAGGTGAGTACCGCAATACCAATGAATATCCGTAAGTCAAAACATAATGCGCCTTTTGAAATACGTACCCTTCTCAGGGATTACCGAGCAGTTATAGGATTCATCTAAATATCCGAAACTAACCATTCTGTCCAAAATTTGTGATCTTCCTTTCAAGAATGAACTGGCACCTTGTACATGTAAATCTAAATCCCGCACAACACACCACATCTATCATGTGAAAAGCACGAGTATCTCATTATAAACCCTGAGTCACCAGCAAATTACATACCATATTAGTTAGAAACCTTTATCTTGCTTCTTTCCAGGAGGAAATCACAATACACAACATGTTCCCCACACCGGTAGAAAATATCCTACCCAAACCATGGTAGAAACCATCAAGAACATGTTGAAATCCATTTGCACATAACCAAGCTATCAGAACTGAATTCCTCCTACTCGACCAAATCACATAGGTTGCCAAATCCGAGAGAATTGCCACAAAATACCTATAAAGTCCTACCTCATCATGATAACCAAAAGAACCGAGCATACCATTACCATACTGTTCCAACATGTTACCCATTTGTCCTATTTTCTCCGAGTTTCTTCTGAATTACCCTCAAGTTGACATTTCTCCTTGTCAGAACACTACTTTCCTTACCCAAAGCTCACTACAAGAAATAACATAAAACCACACCGTCCTAAGGCCCATAAACCATTGTATTCTTCTTAAGCGCCACCATAAGTACTGCAACTGAAATGTCCACTCTAAAAATACCTTATGTAAATTTAAAATTGTTCTTTTACCTTTCTTATACTAGAATATAGAATCCATAGTTATATATAATTACCGCAAGTCCCGACACCATCAAATGTAAATCTCAGATTCTATCCATACACAAATCCGGAAATATTCTCGATTGCTATATATAAATCTCAAACCCATTAGAACCTTCTAGAGAGTCATCACCTCTGCTCAAATCTAAATTGCACCGCCCAAACGGGCCGAAAGACACGTTTTCTCTTAGCTTCACAACACTCAAAGAGGTAAACCTACCTTAGCACCACCAATCAATTCATACTCTGTGCGTAATACATCCAACAATAACAACTCGATCATCCCATGATTTTCATATACTCATAAAGTGCAATATAACCGGTATCCAAGAATTTCCTTACCCGAGTCATCCTCTATCTCCACCTCTTCAAGTCATAAATAACCCACAAGTATACCTCGGACCAAAACTAAAATTTAACATATAACTATAAAATTGAATTGTCAATAGCAGGCTCCCTCACTTGGCTCAAAGATATATAACAAAACATCGAATAACTCACCATACCCATACTCTACTATTGTCATAACCCCGCAGTCAATTCCAGGAAAATTCTTGACAAGCTTAGGTAACACAAACCATAAAATACCTCAATTTATATGCTAAGCTCGCCTCCATTCTCGTGACAGTCAAGTCTAGGGGTGTTTGTTAGTCGATACAGTACGATATTTAGACATTTCAGTTCTGTATTTTTGGTATTAGGTTTCTTAAAATCTTATACCAATACCGTACCTAATTAAATTCGGTATGGTTCAGTTTTTCTCCTTTTAGTTTCGGTTTATTCAGTTAGGTAACTTCGATTTATTCGGTTTGAATACTAACTAGTGCTTAGAGCCATAGACTCTAATATTCTTAATGAAAGTACTCAAAAATACAAAACTGAAAATATTTGTTGACAAAAGTTTTAATCCAAAACCAGCAAATATCGACTCATAGAGAGAAAACTGTACATAAAAGAATAAATTTAATCATTAGAAATGTCTTGTTACTTGTTTAGAGCTAATTGATGAACTTAGAGAATAAAGAAAAGTAAAATTTTAGAATTTTTATATTTATATTATAATTGATAATATGTGTTTTGTCTAATATAATATATATATTTTGGTACGATATCGGTATTTCGGTATTTTATTTTAAAATACCAAATGCCGTACCTAATACCAATTTTTTTTAAAACCAAATACCAAAATACCGAATACCAAATACCAAAATTTTCGGTTTCGGTATGGTTATTCAGTATTTACCAAATTATGCACAGACCTAGTCAAGTCAACTTTTTCAATGAGATTCAAATTTAAATCTAAGCACATACACTCCGATGGTAGGAAAAAAACTCTCCACGCAATATTATAAGGAACACAGCTACGTAGATTACTCCGCAGGAGATAACCTACCTGCTTAGCCTCAAATTGGCCTCTTGTTATATCCTTTCACAACTACAATTCCTACACAATCACTTAATCTTTCTGAGTCCAAACTCATTAACAAGACATAAGAATTTAATTTGTCCTGCAATTTAACAACGTGAAAGGTCCTTCAATACACTCACAACTCAAGACTATACGTCAAATCAAGGCAGAAATCAAGTATTCAATAGCAAGCCCTTGAGTCACAAGTAAACTTTATTCATCTCATTCAACCCAACTGAACACATCCCGCATTCACATCATACTCATCATATAGTCATTCAACCGCCCATCGAGCCACAAATTCCACTCATAAGGATACTACCGACGCATAAGTCCAAATGCACGAGCTTAAGTTGCGGTCTAACCCTGGCCTCAAGTTCTCCAGACTGGCCCATCACCAACACACAAAATACGCATCTCGAACCTCGTTCATGGAATCACAATGGGCACAAGGGGTGCCTGAGTTGGCCCCACCGGTTCAACTATATCTGGAATTTGCTCCTGAGCTGGAGCAACTGGTGGTGGTATAGGTGTTGCTACAACTATTGTACAAGCTACACCTCGACCTCTAACAACCCCGGCCTCTATCACGACCCCGACCTCTTGTAGCCCTAACTGGTGGCACGGGTGGCTGACTATCCGATCCGGTAGTACGTGTCCTCACCATCTTGAGAGAATAAAATCTAAGTTTACAGAATCAACAAATCTGCATGACAGAATACAAGAAAGTGAAATTTTCCTAAGGGTACGACAGCCTCTCGAAGATAAGTACAGACGTCTCTGTACCGATCCGCAAGACTCTATGAAACCTGCCCGTGACTCGTGAGACCTATGTAACCTAGGCAATGATACCAACTTGTCACGATCCAAAATCCTAACCTATCGTGATGGTGCCTATCTTAATACTAGGCAAGCCAACAATCTCAATTACCACCATATCTATTAACTTTGAAAACATAGCATTTAAATTCAACGGAAGAAGTACCACTCATACATATATAAACAATCCCAAAATCTGGTGTCACTGATAACATGAGCATCTAAAGGAATACAATGTCTGACTGATAGAAATTACTGTCTGAAAATATAGAACATTACAATAACTAAAAAGGAACGGAGTCAAGTCTGCGGACGCCAAGCAGCTACCTTGATAGTTCCCAATAGAATAAACTCTAAAATCTAGCAGCCGTTGAATCCAGGAGTACCTGGATCTGCACACGAGGTGTAAAGTGTAGTATGAGTACAACCAACTCAATAGGTACAGTCTGGTACAGAAATAACAGTACAAAAATTTAGGCATGCTTTCCAGTTCAACAGTTAAACTCAGTACAGGAAAAATAGATAAAATCTGCATGATATGAGGAATATGAAATCACTATATCTACATGCCAAAGTATATGTTGCATGTGATGTACCACAATGGAAACCTCATGTACTCACACTCTCAGAATACTCAATCATGCAGTACTGTATATGGCTGATCCGGCCAAGGGAAGATCCATTCCATGTATATATGTATATCCATCTACTAACAATCAGTCACTCAATACTGTATAAGGCCAATCCAGCCAAAGGGAAGATCCATCCCCAAATATCAATGATTTGGACAAGATCCATATCCAGGGAAAATCCATCCCTCAATGTAAATGCTTCGGGCAAGATCTATGCCCAGGGAAAATTCATCCCTCAATATAAATGCTTCTGGCAAGATCCATGCCCAGGGAAGATCCATCCCATATATATATATATATATATATATATATATATATATCAACTACGCTCACTGTGGGGTTGTAGACTCTGGAGGGGCTCCTTCAGCTGAAGCGCTATAATTGCCAAATCCAGGCATAAATAAATAAACATGGTGCGGCGTGCAAACCGACCCCATAATTATAACTTACAAATCAGGCCCTCGGCCTCACTCAGTCATAAACCTCTCCAGTCTCTCGGGCTCACAACGATATAAAAACCAGCCTGACATGATGATATGATGTATCAATGAATGAAAAAAGAGACTGAGATATGATATTCAAATAATAGATGTGACTGAGTACAAATTACATTTTTAAACAATTTAATTCAACAACAACACGACCTTTGTGGGTCACAAAATATCGGCACGTAGCCTAAATATGATATCTAATATGAATCTCACCTCAATTTCTATAGCACGTGGAGGATATGTGGATAATGATATTTATTTATATGCAACTCCACGGAATCAATTAAGTGACGATTCCTATGATGCACGCCCACACGTCTGTCACCTAGCATGTGCGTCATCTCCAAACAATGCATACAACACATAATTCAGGGATTCATACCCTCAGAACCAACTTTAGAAGTGTTACTTACCTCGAACAAGCCAAATCCAATACAGAGAAAGCTATACAATACTCCGAAAATTCCATTCTACGCGTATCAACCTACGAACGGTTCAAATCCCTATGATTTTCTTGAAAATCCCTCGATAATAAGATCGCCACAAATAGAGCTTTCTTAATTTAGCTCTTTAGTGATATTAAAAACTCCCACTACTCTTACAACTTCAATCTACATCAATATAATTCAATTGGACCAATATTAGTAAACAAATTTCCAGATTTGGTCATTTTAGGAATGAATCTCTACATTTCTTAATCATAGATTTAGTTCCTTCAACTACTATCATTTACCATAATTTATCCCACCATCATTCTTAAAAATTCATAACTTCCAACATCGCATACAAGAATCCACACCCAACCAACAAAATTCCATCAAATAATCACCTTTCAATCTTTAAAATGGTTTATGTATTTAAATTGGGAACTTATGGCTTCCAATCACCATACCATAAGTTCAAATACCTAGTTCATACTCATATTCCCATAATATATCTATACATGTAAGTCTAAGGGTGTAGGATTACCTTTTGGAAAAAATCTTGCTAAACCCTCCTTTGAGTTCTTGAAGAAATTTCCTTGAATATCTAAGTATTTTATGTGTAGATTTTATCAAAACTAGTGTAGAAATGATGAAATTTCATATCAAGATAATGGGGATTACTTACCTTGAAGAAGAGGGGAGTTCGTGGTCTTGATAGAGTGGAGAAGAGCTCCAAAATTCGTCCAAATAAAAATGGGGAAAATGTCACGACCCAATTTCCCCTCCGTGTGATGTCGTGATGGCACCTAGTCTCTATAACTAGGTAAGCCTAACATTTTGCGGAATAATAAAATAAAAATATAAATTTAAATAACTATTCAAAAATACACAACAAATCCCAAAATTCGGAACATCGTGAATCACAAACTACAGAAGGAAAAATCTAGTGTCTCTATACGTCAGAGTCTAACAAGGAAAAATACAGAAAATAATGGACATGAGAAAGAGTGGAAGGGGACTCCGAGGTCTGCGGACGCGGCAGATATACCTTGAAGTCTCCAAAGTTGTCTCGGCTCACTGATAGTGCGGCTGATAAGGTGCAACTGGATTTGCATACGAAAAATATGTGCAGAGAGTAGCATGAGTACACCACAATCGGTACCCAGTAAGTGCCAAGCCTAACCTCGGTCGAGTAGTGACGAGGTCAGGTCAGGGCCCTACTGGTAAATATATAAAATAAAACAATATAGAGCGTAATACCGCAATAAAATAAAGTCTAAAATTTAACAACAATTGAATCATAGAAGGTAACAACTCAGTACACAAAAACACAACAGGGGATCTCCCGAGATACCGTCTCGTAGTCCCAAACGTAAATGAGCAGGGGGATCTCCCGAAATACCGTTCCATAGTTCCAAAGTAAATGTGTAGGGGGATCTCCCGGAATACCATTCCGTAGTCCCAAAGTAAATGTGCAGGGGGATCTCCCGGAATACCGTTCCGTAGTCCCAAAGTAAATGTATAGGGGGATCTCTCGGAATACCGTTCTGTAGTCCCAAAATAAATATTCAAGACAGGGGGATCTCCCGGAATACTGTTCCGTAGTCCCAAAGTAAATATGCAGCGCGAATGATAGAAATACAACTACATCATGAAATTCTTACAATTTAGACTAAGTACCAGTCAGGGAAGAAGCAGGAAATTCACTAAACATGCTGCACAAAATTTACATAAATAATTAAGACACGTAGACATGTTATATTAGACTAAACATGATACTTACACATATTGGAATAACTCAATTAAGAATGAAAATAGGTTAGTACTCATAAAAATGGTATAACTCAAAATAACAGGAAAACATGTTGCTGCTCGGTAAGAAAATCGGGTTTTACCACAACTAGCCCGTGTACGTACTCGTCACCTCACGTACACGGCGCTCACATAACACAATAGTTCCAAATCTTAAGAGGATTTTCCCCCACACTAAGTTAGGCAAGCCACTTACCTCGAACCAAGCTCAATCAATCGGTCACAATGCCTTTCCCACGAATATCCGGCTCCGAATAGTCCAAATCTAGCCAAAAGCAATTACACAATATAAATATAACTACAAGTAACTAATTTAACTAATTAGTTCAAAGCTAAAATGTAAAATTAGGAAAAAGCCCTAAAAGTCTCCCCGGGCCCACGTCTCGGAATCGGGTAAAAATTATAAATTACGAACACCCATTCACTCACGAGTCTAACCATACCAAATTTATCAAAATCCGACTTCGAATCGACATTCAACTCTCAAAACCCATTTTATGAATTTTCTACTATTTTCTCCAATTTTCCACCCCAAAGTACGAATCAAATGATGAAATCAATGATATAATCATGTATTTTAGCCAAAATTTAATTAGAATCACTTACCCCGTTGGTTTTCTAGAAAACCCCTCAAAATATCGTCAAAACCCGAGCTCTCTAGGTCAAAATATGAAAATAAAACCCTGAATCTCGTATTTATAGTGCACTCATCGGATTCCAATTTCGCTGACCGCGAAAAACTAACCGCCCCCCGCGAATGCCTCACCGCGGTCCGCAGAATTTCCACTGCAGCCGCGAAAAGCATTCTGCTGACCGCGGAACTTTTCCGCCCCCCGCGGAATTCCACCGCTGTCCGCGGAATTTTTGCCGCCCCCGCGAACTTCCACCGCTGACGCAAAATTCTGTTGCGGTCCGCGTTCCAAACTTCAGAGACCAATACCTAAACACCAGCAATGTTTTCAACAGCTAATTTCATCCGATAACCATTCTAAATACACCCGAGGCCCTCGGGATCTCAACCAAACATATCAACCATTACTAAAACATCATTCAAGCTTAGTCGAATCTTCAAATCACTCAAAACAACATCAAAATACCAAATTACCCTCGGATTCAAACTCAAAGAACTTGAAACTTCTAAATTCGACAACCGATACCGAAACCAACTAAACCACGTTCGATTGACCCCAAATTTGCACACAAGTTATATTAAACATTTTAGACCTACTCCAACTTCCAGAATCGGATTCCGACCCCGATATCAAAATTTTCACTGCCGGTCCAAAACTCCAAAAATTCAACTTTTGCCAATTTATGCCTAAATAAGCTATGGACCTCCAAAACATAATCCGGACAAGCCCCTAAGTCGAAAATTACCTAACAGAGCTAACGAAACCGACAAAAATTCCATTCCGGGACCGTCTTCACACAATTCTGACTACGGTCCAAATTCTAAGACTTAAGTTCTCATTTAAGGACTAAGTGTCCCAAAACACTCCGAAACTCAAAACCAATCATCCCGGAAGGTCACAATAATAGAAATAGATATGTGGAAAGTAGTTAATAAGGGTTCGGGGCTCTAACTCTCAAAACGGCCAGTCGGGTCGTTACAGAAAATGAGCCCCGAATTGGCTTAAAAAGAGCTGGAGCTGACCCGCGCCCGGTCTGGCGAAGTGACCCTCACTTTGATGTCCACTTCATGTAAGAGAAGACAGGATCCGCGCCTGACCCTCACTTCTCTGTCCGCCAAAATAACTGAATGATCCAACTTTGGTAATTTGATCATAACTTTTAGTAGAAATATCCAAATGACGAACGACTTGATGCGTTAGAAACTAGACTCAAAGGGCTACACTCTAGGTGCAAAATTAATGGAAAGTATCTTAACATTATGAGAGTTATACCCGTTAAAAAGTAGGTGTTGTGCAAATTAAGACACATTTTCCTCTTAATATTTCCAACTTGCGCCAATTAGTGTTGAAACCTTCTAGACCTATCCAAATGCAAATGCGGGAATACGTCCAAGTCCAAAATCACCATACGGTCCTACCAGAACTATCAAAACTCTGATACGAGGTCGAATACTAAAAAGTCAAATTTGGTCAACTCTTTCAACTTAAGGCTTCCAACATGGAATTTATTCTTCCGAACATGTTCCAAAACACTTGAAAAAACATCGATGATTCATACATGTTATAATACATCATATAAAGTTATTCAAGACTTCAAATAGTTTTAGGAGCGTAAATGTTCAAAATGACAAGTCGGGTCGTTATATTCTCCCCCACTTAAACATACCTTCGTCTTCGAACGTGCCAAGAGTTGTTCCTAAACCTTCAAATCACTATTCCACCTTACCACGCACATTTCCGGGGGTGATCTCATGGTACCCTATTCCATATAGGCTTGACAATACCACGTAATTGAAGATCATTACTTCAGCTTTAGCCAATAAACCTTAGAATTCAATTTCCAACATTCAGAATTTCTTTTCAAGACCTGAATCTCACATTTACACATTATATGAGTCTGAACAAGTTGTATAAAGCCATAACCATAACCCCAGATATACTTACGTAACATACTACATAACTCACAAGCTCGCAATACCATTCCCGATCACAATAACTACTCCATACTAACCAATACTAGTATTAAACCCCATATTAAATAAAATCTCGTTCTAAAACCTTCGTACACTACTGGTAAACATGCGGAATCTCATAACCACTTATTAGATCAAAAAGTTATGGAGCTCTCTCGCCCTAACCCGAACCATAATCATTTTTTAAGCCGACTTTCGATGTCATCCTCCCAAATATATTGTAATCAAATCCAATAGTACACATTCTAGGCCCGATGACCTCATATTATTAATCACAACTATCCCACAGACATGCCACACTAATATAACTCAAGCCACAACTGCGCAATCCGTATACCCAAAAAAATAGAAAATGTCTCAAATATGAGAACCGTATTGCGAGTTCAACAAGCAGCACCACAACTGCAATGCTATAAGCTCATTATATATAGTAGAACCGAGACACACAAATTTAATAACAGTCACCAGCTCTTCTAGAGCTCACACTAACATCACTCGCATGGATAACTTATGTGTTATATTATTAATATCTGGACCCGCACGGACAACTCACGTGCCAATAATATCAATAGCTGGACCCGTACGGATAACTCACGTGCCAATAATAAAAGTATATGAATCCGCACGGACAATTCACGTGCCAATAATATCAGTATATAGATCCGCACGGACAACTCACGTTCCAATAACATAATCTGCCTGGCATGGGCACAGGCCTCCAGCCCAAGCATATCATACAGGAGCAATCAAATATGTACACATGTATATGATAAATGAAATAAGATTCACATGCTCCTGTACTGGTATAAATAACACGTTATAGGATAGGCATGTGCAAAGTGTGCTATCACAACTCAAATCGGTAAGTTAACGCATAATGAGTAACTACCCGATTTGTTCAGGGAATTAGCCTCTTTGTAACCTCAAGTATAGCCCAGATAGTTCTCAACAAAGGTATGAATACGAGAAACGTTATAACTTTACGCATAACAGTCAACTCTAGGCATATCATAGCGAAAGCATTCTTCTGAGTATGAATACTTGCTCTGATTCCCGCACATGGGCTCAAACCTCATATATATGCGCACTCATAGCGCGTAACTATCACAAATAATTAATGCAACTAGTGCCTCTACTGATTTTAAATAAAACACTCACCTTAAACAGGCCGCAACCCTGAAACAATATGCTTCGGAGAACTCCCAGTCTCCAAAGTCATAGAACACATGAACCACCATAACTGATCCCAACTCCAGCACTCGAATGACTAACACATCTTTCATGCACGATCATCCCACAAGGAATACTTTCATAATTCTTTCATGCCACATAACAATAATTTGAATTTCAACAGTCTATCAACCAAGTGAGTACCGCAATACCAACGAACATCCGTAAGTCAAAATACAATGCGCCTTTTGAAATGCGCTTCCTTCTCAGGGATTACCGAGCAGTTATAACATTGATCTAAATATCTGAAACTCACCATTATGTCCAAAATTCGTGATCTTCCTTTCAAGAATGAACTGGCACCTTGTACAATAGACCCTTATGGCCCGGTCCTTTCCCGCACCCCGCGCATAGCAGGAGCTTAGTACATGGGCTGACCTTTTTTTATTTTTTTATCCTATTGTAGCATCTGCCCTTGTATTAGATGGACAACCAACATGAACATGAATAATCTGAATTTTTTGTGTTTCTCGCAAGCTCAAGAATGTACTTGTATAACTTTGTTTTACAAATGCATGTACATGTATGAAGCACTTTATGTTAGCATTAAGCACATTATGCTAATATTTAGCTAGATGGTACTGCTTCCTTCTATTTTTTTGGTAATCCAACTAAACAATTAAAACAATAATGAAATTACCTTTCCCAATGTTGGATCTCTTATGTACAATGATTTCGCACATATGTTCCTGCATGACTATTTTATTTTTTTTATTTTAGTCCAAAATAAGTGTTCATTTACATAATTAAGAAGGAATTAATTTTATTTTTCCTAAAGTTGCTTTTATTTATAATTTTTGATGTATCAAGGTAACAATTAATTAAAGTTAATTTAATGAATACATCTTTTTTCTCTATGAGTTCGTATTTCCTTAATGAATGTGCCAAAGCCCAAAGGTAAAATGGTCACTTATTATGGACCGGAGAGAGTATAGTAATTTTCGTAGTTTAACCTTACAATTACTATTTAGAAATTGCTGGTTTTGAGGCCATGACAAGCAAATTTTATTTCATTTTTTAGTATTATACAATCTTAATTACGAGATTTTCCGACTACAAGAAATCAAGAGTAATCGTTTATCTGCTTGTTCTCAAGGAACATGGAAGCTGTGAGTTTTTTGTTTTTTGGGTCAAATAAATGGGGCATTTATAGGCCAACTGATTACATGCTGAGCTATCATTTTCTTCTTCTTTCTTATAATTTTTTTTCTTACAAGATCAATGTTGGGCTAGTGTGTGGAGAAATCAATAAAATTAGTATATTTCTTTTCTACGCTTTTGCTTATGATCTTATTTGTTTCTTTTTGGAATTTTTTCCTACATATGCAATATTTAAAACTTATTTACTAAAATTGTCCTAATTTTATATATTATACGCCCTAAATAAGGATTACTTACAAATTATATACAATCTATTATTAATGCCTTAAATTAGGAAATTTAGTTATACCCTTTTCTTTTTTTCTCTCCATTCCTCTTTTAATAAATTCCTTCCATGTGTATTACCTATTTTAAGCATTAAAAAAGGAAATTCTAGTGGCTGATTGACCAACCTTAGGTCCGGCCAATTACAACATTTTATCAGCCAATAATTACTAACGAGTTTAAAATAATCTCCGGCGTGATGGTGAGCCACTTCAAATATGATATTGAATTTTATTACCTTAGGCTGGGTACGAGTTTCTTCCCTAATATTTTTGAAAGAGTAAAAGACACGAAGATAAAGGATCCAGAGGATTGCAGTTGATAAACTAGCCAGATTGTGCAAAAGTTGGATACAATGGGAGCACACGCTGATTGTTGACCATTGATAGCAATTAAAAAGCTTTAAAGCTTTAAAATCGAATTTGAGTTTTAAAAAATTATTATTTGTTTGGATTGGGTGTTGTTGTAAATAATTGAGAATATTATTTGGAGTTTATATCTCAATTTTGAGGGTGTTTGGTGAAGATTATACTTGATTTTGGCTGAATTTCTGTGATGACCCAAAAGGTCATCTTATGTTTTAGAACTCGAATCTGTACTCTTAAGCCTTAAAAATCTTATTTTTACTCTCCACTATTTGTGTGCGCAGTCCGGGCAGGTTTTCGGAAAGCTTTTATGTTGAAAACTAATGAAAATAAGAATTTTTGCCTTAAAAGTTAATTTTTGTTGTCTTCGGTCAATATTTTTGGTAAACGGGCCCGGATCCGTGCTTTGAGGATTTCGGTTGGTCCGTATCAAATTATGGAACCTGGGCGTATGCCCGAAATTGAATTCGGAGGTCCCTAACTTGAGTTATGAATTTTTGATGAAAATTAAAAGTCTGAAAATTATTTGTTTTTAAGAATTGATTGATATTTGGCATTATTAGTATCGGGTCCGTATTTTGGTTTCAGAGACCGCTACAGGTTCATTCTGATATTTAAGACTTGTCTGTAAAATTTGGTGAGAAACAGAGTTGATTTGACGTGATTCGGACGTCCAATAGAGAAGATATGAATTTTAATGTGTTCTTGAGAATTTCATTTGATTTGGTATTAAATTCGTAGTTCTATGTGTTATTTTGGTGATTTGATCGTGCGAGCAAGTTCTTATGATATTTTTAGACTTATGTGCATGTTTGGGTTGGAGCCCCGAGGGCTCGGGTGAGTTTCGGATAGGCCACGAGATATTTTGAACTTAGAAATTTTTACTGGTATAACTGAACCTGTTGTCGGCCTCTGATCTCGCAATTGCGAGATCAGGCATCGCAAATGCGAACATAACAGGGTCCGCAATTGCGAGGCTTTCATCGGAATTGCGATCAAAAGCCTAGGCCAGCAGTTCTCGCATTTGCGAGGTTACCTTCACAATTGCGAAGGGAGTCTGGGAAGGGGCAGGTTCGCAAATGCGAACATCTACTCGCATTTGCGAGTTGCAGTGGTCGCAAATGCGATACTTTCCTCGCATTTGCGAAGGTAGCGGGATTGTGAAGGGCATCGCAATTGCGATTGTTCCTTCGCATTTGTGAAGCTCAGGTCACAATTGCAACACCTGAAGCTGAGTAAAAGGGACTAAGACAGGATTTTTCATTCATTCTTCATATTTTCAAAACCCTAAACCTTAAGAGGCGATTTTCCAAAGACCAAATCTTCCCCAAATCATAGGTAAGTGATTCCTAACTCTTTTTTTTTTAATCTTTTACATCTTATAACAAGATTTCAACCTAGAATCTAGAATTTTTATGGTGAAATTAGGATTTTTGGGTAGAACTTAGGAATTTCGAAATTTGAGGATTTAGACCTCAATTTGAGGCCGAATTCCAAAACTAATTACATATTCGGGCTTAGGGTAAATGGATAAAAGGATTTTGGTCTGAACCTCGGGTTTTAATCAAGCGGGCTCGGGGTTGATTTTTCAACCTTTTGGAGAAAAATTTGGAAAATTTAATTTATGAAATATAATTGATTCCTTTAGTAATATTTGATGTTATTGAGTCATTTTTGAATAGATACGAGTGGTTTGGAGGTAAATTCCAAATGAAAAGTTGTGATTGAGAATTAGGTGGTCTTCGGAGCAAGGTAAGTATCGTGTCTAACTTTGGCTTGAGGGAATAGCTATTATGTGTTCATTTGTTACGTATTTGGTTGTTAAATACAATGTATAAGTGAGGTTACGAGCATCTATGCGTCGTTGTCGAGTCATAGCATGCGAGTGAAATTCTATTCTTGTCTATTTTGTAGCCTTAAATTCTACTATCCATGCTTAACGGGTTATTTAAAATGTTGGATGACTTATATCTGGTTTCACTGAGATTTGGTAACTTTCGAATATTGATTCAAGGTTAAGGTTACATTGTGCTATTGATTATGGGTAAAACACTGGTTTCTTTGTGATACTCCAATCTATCTGTTGTTATTGATTCTGTGATTTGTGAGGAGGAGTGTAAAGCACGAAGGGTGATACCGTGCATGCATTATTTATATTGTGAGGAAGAGTTTAAAGCACGAAGGGTGATGTCGTGTATATTATGAGAGGTTTAAAAGCACGAAGAGTGATGTCGTGTCGTTCTATTTATTTATTTGGTGAGGTTGAGAGTAAAAGCACGAAAGGTGATGTCGTGCCATTCTATTTATTTATTTGTTGAGGTTGAGAGTAAAAGCACGAAGGGTGATGTCGTGCCGTTCTATTTACTTATTTGGTAAGGTTGAGAGTAAAAGCATGAATGGTGATGCCGTGCAGTTTTCCCTTGCTGTTTTATTCGCTCAATTTGTTTAAGGATTTTTGATTTAATTCTGTCTTTTCATTATTCTCACTCTTTATATTGTATTCCCCCATTTTATGTCCCTTCCTATTATTTTTGCATTATTTTCTTTATTTACTGTTGTTGCCACTTGCATGATTATACTGTTTAGGTTATATGTGGGTGTCTTGTCCTAGCCTCGTCACTACTTCGGGTGTCTTGTCCTAGCCTCGTCACTACTTCGCCGAGGTTAGGCTCGACACTTACCAGTACATGGGGTCGGTTGTACTAATGCTGCACTCTGTACTTAAAGTACAGATTTTGGTACCGGCTTAGGTTGACCGAGGTTTTGCTATTGGTCCGCTGTCCGGAGAATCAAGGTAGATCTGTCGGCGTTCATAGACCTTGAAGTCCCCGTCTATCTTTTATGTCCTACTATTTTTTTCATTCAAACAGTTATATTTCTTTCAGACTATTACTTGTAGTAAATTCTACAATGCTCGTAAATTGTGACTCCAGATCCGGGTAGTAGTAATTAATATAGTTTTATAAAATTCCGCACCTCTTATATTTCATCTTAGTTAATTATTGTTATTTACTGAATGGAATTAAGGAATTGGTTTAATGATTTTTTTTTTACATTGGCTTGCCTAGCAAGTGAAATGTTAGGCGCCATCACGGTCCCGTCGGTGGAAAATTTTGGGTCGTGACAGTTGGTATCAGAACATTAGGTTACCTAGGTCTCACGATTCACGAGCAAGTATAGTAGAGTCTGGAGGATCGTTACAGAGACGTTTGTGCTTATCTTCCAGAGGCTATGAAGTTTAGGAACAAGTTTCACTTATATTCTTCTGTGTCGTGCGAATGTGCTTTCTTAATACTCATTGAACTCTTCTACTCTCATTTTCTCGCAGATGGCGAGAACACGTACTGCTTCCTCAGCTGAGCAGTAGCCATATTCTCCAGTGACAGCTCTTACGCGGGGCTGAAGTCGAGGCCGAGGCCGTGCCAGAGGCCGAGGCAGGGCAGGGCTCAGCCTAGGGACCGAGCAGCAGCCCCAGTAGTGGATCCTCAGATAGAGCTTGACGAGGAAGTTCCAGCCTAGACTGTTCCTACCGGACCAGCTCAGGTTTCGGAGGGGTTCATTGCCACCCCGGTACTTCAGGATGCTTTGGTCCGTTTAGTGGGCCTTATGGAGGGTGTGGCCCAGACTGGTGTATTTCCCATGGCACCAGCAGTCTCTCATGCTGCAGGAGGAGCTCAGACTCTTACCACTCCCGCTCCAGAGCAGATAGCTCCCCCGTATCAGGCTCCAGCAGCTCAGCCAGTCGGATTAGTTCAGTCGGTTATTGCGGCACAGGTTGGAGATGGGCTAGCTATGTCTTTTAAGGCTTTTTGGAGATTGGACAGGTTTATCAAGCTCTTTCCTGTTCACTTCAATGGTGCTCCTTCAGAGGATCCCCAGGAGTATCTTGACAGCTGTCATGAGGTTCTACAAAACATGGGTATAGTGGAGACCAATGGGGTCGATTTTGCTGCATTTCAGATGACTGGTTCCGCCAAGAAATGGTGGAGAGATTACTTGTTGACCAGACCAGCTGGGTCACCTGCTCTTACTTGGCACCAGTTCTCTCAGCTCTTCATAGAGAAGTTTCTACCTATCACATTGAGAGAGGAGCGTCGCCGTCAGTTTAAGCATCTCTAGTAGGGCAGTATGACTATTACTCAGTATGAGACCCGTTTTGTGGATTTGGCCCGTCATGCTATTCTTCTACTTCCCATCGAGAGAGAGAGAGGGTAAGGAGGTTTATTGATGGACTTGCTCAGCCTATCAGATTGCAGATGGCTAAGGAGATTGGGAGTGAGATTTCTTTTCAGGCAGCTGCTAATGTCGCCAGATGGGTCAAAATAGTTCTTACTCAAGGAGGTAAGGGGTCTGACAAGAGACCTCCTCATTCCGGTGAGTTCAGCGGTGCCTCATCTTGAGGCAGGAGTACTTTTGGTAGAGGCCATCATCCCAGGCCATTTTATTCAGCGCTCCAGGAATCCCACGGTGCCTCAGGTGGTCGTGGCCCTCAGATGCATTATTCCGACCAGCTAGCCTACAGTGTACCACCAGCTCCTATTAGTGCACCTCCACTCCGGAGTTATTAGGGTGGTTATCCAGGTCGACAGGGTCAGTTTCAGGGTCAGCAGTCACAGCATCCGAGGTTATGTTATACTTATGGTGATCTGAGGCACATTTCTAGATTTTGCCCTTGGGCGATGGGCAGCTCACAGCATCAAAGTTCTCGTGCCATTGTTCCGGCACCAGTTGCTGCACCACCTGCTCAGCTAGCCAGAGGCAGGGGTCAGGCAGCCAGAGGTAGAGGCCAGACTGTTAGAGGTGGAGGTCAGGCCGTTAGAGGTGGAGACCAGCCAGTTAGAGGCCGTCCCAGGGACATAGTTCAGGGTGGTAGGGCCCAACCCCGGTGTTATGCTTTCCCAACCAGGCCTGAGGCTGAGTCATCTAACGCTGTTATCACAGGTACTGTTTCAGTTTGCAGTAGAGATGCTTCAGTTCTATTTGATCCGGGATCTACTTACTCTTATGTGTCATCATATTTTGCTTCCTATTTGGTTGTGCCCCGTAATTCTTTGAGTGCTCCTGTGTATGTGTCCACACTAGTGGGAGATGCTATTATTGTAGATCGTGTTTATCGTTTGTGTGTGGTCACCGTTGGGAGTCTTGAGACTCGTGTAGATCTTCTACTTCTTAACATGGTTGATTTTGATGTCATACTAGGTATGGATTGGCTGTGACCTTATCATGCTATATTATATTGTCACGCCAAGACGGTGACCTTAGCCTTGTAGGGGTTGCCTCGACTAGAGTGGAGAGGGAATCTTGGCCATTCTGCCATCAGGGTTATCTCTTATGTGAAGGCCCGACATATGGTCAAGAAGGGGTGTCTAGCTTATTTGGCTTATATCCGCGATTCTAGTGCGGATGTTCCTTCCATGGATTCGGTGCCGGTTGTTCGTGCGTTTCCAGAGGTATTTCCTGCAGACCTGTCGAGGATGCTACCCGACAGGGATATTGATTTCTGCATTGATTTGGTTCCGGGCACTCAGCCCATTTCCATTCCGCCATACCACATGGCCCCGCCAGAGTTGAAAGAATTGAAGGAGCAGTTGCAAGATTTGCTTGATAAGGGCTTCATTAGACCTAGTGTCTCGCCCTGGGGTGCACCTGTGTTGTTTGTGAAGAAGAAAGATGGATCGATGAGGATGTGTATAGATTATCAGTAGTTGAACAAGGCCACTAAGCATCAGTTGAAGATTAGGGCATCTGATGTCCCTGAAATAGCTTTCCGGACTCGGTAAGGGCATTATGAGTTTCTAGTGATGTCATTTGGGCTGACAAATGCCCCAGCAGCATTCATGGATTTGATGAATCGGGTGTTCAAACCCTACTTGGATTCCTTTATGGTTGTGTTTATTGATGATATCTTGATCTACTCCCATAGTCGTGAGGAGCATGAGCAGCACCTTCGGATCGTTCTTCAGACTCTGAAAGACAGCCAATTATATGCTAAGTTCTCAAAATGCAAGTTTTGGTTGAATTCAGTTTCTTTCTTGGGTCACGTTGTATCAACAAAGGGTATTCAGGTGGATCCTAAGAAGATTGAGGCAGTTCAGAACTGGCCTAGACCCACATCAGCTACAGAGATCCGTAGTTTCCTGGGTTTGGCGGGCTATTACCGTCGATTTATGGAGGGGTTTTCATTCGTAGCAGCCCCGTTGACCAGATTGACCCAGAAAGGTGCCCCGTTCAGGTGGTCAGACGAGAGTGAAGCGAGCTTTCAGAAGCTCAAGACTGCTTTGACCCCGACACCGATATTGGTGTTACCCACAGGTTCAGGATCTTATACAGTATATTGTGACGCATCTCGTATTGGTCTGGGTACGGTATTGATGCAAGGTGGCAAGGTTATTGCATATGCTTCGCAGTAGCTGAAGGTTCACGAGAAGAATTACCCTGTTCATGATCTAGAGCTGGCAGCCATTGTTCACGCGCTAAAGATTTGGAGGCACTATCTTTACGGCGTGCCATGTGAGGCATTCACTGATCATCGGAGCTTGCAGTATTTGTTCAAGCAGAAGGAACTCAATTTGAGGAAACGGAGGTGGCTGGAGCTATTGAAAGACTATGATATCACCATATTGTATCATCCCGGAAAGGCCAATATGGTGGTCGATGCTTTGAGTAGAAAGTCAGTCGGTATGGGTAGCCTTGCATATATTCCAGTTTCTGAGAGACCGCTTGCATTGGATGTCCAGGCCTTGCCCAACCAGTTTGTGAGGTTAGATGTTTCCGAGCCCAACCGTGTTCTAGCTTGTACAGTTGCTCGGTCTTCTTTGTTTGAGCGCATTAGAGATCGGCAGGATGTCGATCCTCATTTACTTGTCCTTAGAGACACAGTGTGGCACGGTGGTGCCAAGCAGGTTACTATTGGAGATGATGGAGTTTTGAAGATGCAGGGTCATATTTGTGAGCCTAATGTGGATGGACTTTGTGAGTTGATCCTTGAGGAGTCCCACAGTTCCTGGTATTCTATTCATCCAGGCGCCACCAATATGTATCAGGACTTGAGACAACATTATTCGTGAAGACGAATGAAGAAGAACATAGTTGCCTATGTAGCTCGGTGCCTAAATTGCCAGCAGGTAAAGTGTGAGCATCAGAGACCTGGTGGTTTACTTCAACGATTAGATATTCCTGAGTGGAAGTGGGAGCGTATCACTATGGATTTTATTGTTGGACTCCCACAGACTCAGAGGAAGTTCGATATAGTTTGGGTTATTATGGACAGGCTGACTAAGTCAGCGCACTTCATTCCTGAACAGTGTGAGTGTTCATCCGTCTTCATAGTGTGCATGTGTCTATCATTTCTGATCGAGGTACGCAATTTATCTCGCACTTTTGGAGGGCAATACAGCGTGAGTTGGGTATGCGGGTTGAGTTGAGCACAATATTCCATCCTCATACGGACGGGTAGTCCGAGCGTACTATTCAAATCTTGGAAGATATGCTCTGCGCTTGTGTCATAGACTTTGGAGGTTCTTAGGATCAGTTCTTGCCCCTTGCAGAGTTCGCCTACAACAACAGTTACCAGTCTAGCATTCAGATGGCTCCCTATGAGGCATTATATGGTAGGCGGTATCGGTCGCCAGTTGGGTGGTTCGTGCCAGAAGAGGCTCAGTTATTGGGCACAGACTTAGTACAGGATGCCTTGGATAAGGTCAAGATTATTCAGGATCGACTCCGCACAGCTCAGTCCGGGCAGAAGAGTTATGCCGACCGTAGAGTTCGTGATGTTGCATTCCTGGTCGGAGAGAGAGTTCTACTTTGGGTATCACCCATGAAGGGTTTAATGAGGTTCAGAAAGAAGGGCAAGTTGAGCCCTAGGTATATTAGACCTTTTGAGATTCTGGAGAGAGTGGGAGAGGTAGCTTGCAGGCTTGCGTTGCCACCAAGTTTAGTAGTTGTTCACCCGGTATTCCATGTATCCATGCTTCGAAAGTATCACGGTGATCCATCCCATATGTTAGATTTCAGCGCTGTCCAGTTGGACAAGGATTTGACTTACGAGGAGGAGCCGGTGGCAATTCTAGCCCAGCAAGTTCGCTAGTTGAGATCAAAGAGTTACCCTTCAGTTCGAGTGCAGTGGAGAGGTCAGCCTATTGAGGCATTTACTTGGGAGTCCGAGTCTGATATGCGGAGTAGATATCCCCACCTTTTCACCAGCTCAGGTACTTTTCTATGTTCGTTCGAGGACGAACGGTTGTTTTAGAGGTGGAGAATGTGATGACCCAAAAGGTCATCTTATGTTTTAGAACTCGAATTTGTACTCTTAAGCCTTCAAAATATTATTTTTATCCTCCTCGATTTGCGTGCACAGTCCGGCAGGTTTCCGGAAAGCTTTTATGTTGAAAACTAATGAAAATAAGAATTTTTGCCTTAAAAGTTAATTTTTATTGATTTCGGTCAACATTTTTGGTAAACGGTCCCGGATCCATACTTTGATGGTCCCGGTTGGTCCGTATCGAATTATGGGACCTGGGCGTATGCCCGGAATTGAATTCGGATGTCCCTAGCTTGAGTTATGAATTTTTGATGAAAATTATAATTCTTAAAATTATATGTTTTTTAGAACTGATTGATATTTGGCATTGTTAGTATCGGGTCCGTATTTTGGTTCCGGAGCCCGGTACAGGTTCATTATGATATTTAAGACTTGTCTGTGAAATTTGGTGAGAAACTGAGATGATTTGACTTGATTCGGACGTCCAATTGAGACGATATGAATTTTAAAGTGTTCTTGAGAATTTCTTTTGATTTGGTGCTAAATTCGTAGTTCTAGGTGTTATTTTGGCAATTTGATCACGCGAGCAAGTTCTTATGATGTTTTTAGACTTGTGTGCATGTTTGAGTTGGAGCCCCGAGGGCTCGGATGAGTTTCGGATAGGCCACGGGATTTTTTACTGGTATAACTAAACCTGTTGTAGGCCTCTGATCTCGCAATTGCGAGATCAGGCATAGTAAATGCGAACATAACAAGGTCCCCAGTTGCGATCAGAAGCGTGGGCCAACAGTTCTCGCATTTGCGAGGTTACCTTCGCAATTGCGAAGGGAGTCTGGGAAGGGGCAGGTTCGCAAATGCGAACATCTACTCGTATTTGCGAGTTTCAGTGGTCGCAAATGCGACACTTTCCTCGCATTTGTGAAGGCAGCGGGATTGTGAAGGGCATCGCAATTGCGATTGCTCCTTCGCATTTGCGAAGCTCAGGTCGCAATTGCGACACCTGTAGCTGAGTAAAAGGGACTTAGACAGGATTTTTCATTCATTCTTCATATTTTCAAAAATCCTAAACATTAAGAGGCGATTTTCCAAAGACCAAATCTTCTCCAAAGCATAGGTAAGTGATTCCTAACTCTTTTCTTTCAATCTTTTGCATCTTATAACAAGATTTCAACCTAGAATCTAGAATTTTTATGGTGAAATTAGGATTTTTGGATAGAACTTAGGAATTTCGAAATTTGAGGATTTAGACCTCAATTTGAGGCCGAATTCCAAAACTAATTACATATTCGGGCTCGGGGGTGTATGGGTAAAAGGACTTTGGTCCGAACCTCGGGTTTTGACCAAGCGGGCCCGGGGTTGATTTTTCAACCTTTTGGAGGAAAATTTGAGAAATTTATTTTATGAAATATAATTGATTCCTTTAGCAATATTTGATGTTATTGAGTCATTTTGAATAGATACGAGTGGTTTGGAGGTAAATTCCAAAGGAAAAGTTGTGATTGAGAATTAGGTGGTCTTTAGAGCAAGGTAAGTGTCGTGTCTAACTTTGGCTTGGGGGAATAGGTATTATGTGTTCATTTGTTACGTGTTTGGTTGTTAAATACAATGTATAGGTGAGGTGACTAGCATCTATGCGTCGTTGTCGAGTCATAGCATACGAGTGAAATTCTATTCTTGTCTATTTTGTAGCCTTAAATTCTACTATCCATGCTTAGCGGGTTATTTTAAATGTCGGGTGATTTATATCTGGTTTCACTGAGATTTGGTAACTTTCGAATATTGATTCAAGGTTGAGGTTACATTGTGCTATTGATTATGGGTAAAATAATGGTTTCTTTGTGATACTCATATCTATCCGTTGTTATTGATTCTGTGGTTTGTGAGGAGAAGTGTAAAGCACGAAGGGTGATGCCGTGCATGCATTATTTATATTGTGAGGAAGAGTGTAAAGCACGAAGAGTGATTCCATGTATATTATGAGAGGTTTAAAAGCACGAATGGTGATGTCGTGCCATTCTATTTATTTATTTGGTGAGGTTGAGAGTAAAAGCACGAATGGTGATGTCGTGCCATTCTATTTATTTATTTGGTGAGGTTGAGAGTAAAAGCACGAAGGGTGATGTCGTGCCATTTTATTTATTTATTTATTGAGGTTGAGAGTAAAAGCACGAAGGGTGATGTCGTGCCGTTCTATTTACTTATTTGGTGAGGTTGAGAGTAAAAGCACGAAGGGTGATGCCGTGCAGTTTTCCCTTGCTATTTTATTCGCTCAATTTGTTTAAGGATTTTTGGTTTAATTCTATTTTTTCATTATTCTCACTCTTTATATTGTATTCCCCCACTGTATGTCCCTTCCCATTATTTCTGCATTATTTTCTTTATTTACTGTTGTTGCCACTAGCATCATTATACTGTTCAGGTTATATGTGGGTGTCTTGTCCTAGCCTCGTCACTACTTCGTCGAGGTTAGGCTCGACACTTACCAGTACATGGGGTCGGTTGTACTGATGTTGCACTCTGCACTTTCTGTGCAAATTTTGTTACCGGCTGAGGTTGACCGAGATTTTGCTATTGGTCCGTTGTCCGGAGACTCAAAGTAGATATGTCGACGTTCACAAGCCTTGAAGTCCCCGTCTATCTTTTATGTCCTGCTATTTTCTTTCATTCAAACAGTTATATTTCTTTCAGACTATTACTTGTAGTAAATTCTACAATGCTCGTGAATTGTGACTCCAGATCCGGGTGGTAGTAATTAATACAATTTTATAAAATTCAGCACCTCTTATATTTCATCTAAGTTAATTATTATTATTTACTGAATGGAAATAAGAAATTGGTTTAATGATTTTTTTTTTTAACGTTGGCTTGCCTAGCAAGTGAAATGTTAGGCTCCATCATGGTCCCGTCGGTGAGAAATTTCGGGTCGTGACAATTTCAGATTGAAACTCAAAGAAGAAGAAGAAGAACACATGACATACCATGTACTTACGAAATTGTAGAAAAGTTGTAGTATAATTGTATGTAAATTGTATTCTGTTGTAGTTATATATATTTATTTTTATTTGAATGTTGTATGAATGTTGAAAAATCGTCGTATAATGTATGAATCATGTAACGACCCGACCGGACTCTCGTGTAGGCTGTGGGACGGCTTGATTATTTGTACAATGTGTTGAGGTCCGGCACAACGGTGGTATTATGTAAGCAGGGTGGCTCTCGAGATGCAGATCATATATCGCACCTTAGTTGTGTTTGGGTTTTATAGCGTATGACGCTACCCGTCCCCCCCAGGATTCGTATTATGCACTTGGCGTGCTTATGGTTGATATTCAGGCATTCGTGAGTATAAGCATTACGGTTCGAGGTGTGTTTTACTTAGATTATTAAGTGTGGATCGGGTGGCACGCCGCCACGGGTATCATATATGAATTTGGATGCACGCCGAAATAGCGTGATGTTGAGCATAGTTCCTTACATCTATTCCTGTGTGTTTTGTCCGCATTTTCTGAGAAAGATTCATGACATCTTTTTAGTTGTTAAATTAGTTACGTGAGTTGAGTAGCGCTTTCCAGAGTTCATTTTTCTTTATGTATCATATTCGAGTTTGTACCCAGTTGGCGCATTGTTGGCGTCATACGAGATCTTGGTCAGTGTTTGAAGTGGCTTATTGCATGTGTAGCTTATATTGGGTGAGATAAGACTAATGGACGTGAAATCAGTGCAATCAGATTTATATAAGGTATACTAAAGAACAAATATCGCTATTTAGTTCAAAATGAGGTGATGGTCCTTGTTAGGAGGAGAGACTCCATGATTTGTTAATTCGGCAGTTGGTTATGAATTTCTACATATCTCTTCTATCGTGATAGCATTTCAAGAGTTGGAGCATGACTTATATGTGTCATGAGGGTTGTTGTGGGCATCGGATTTGTGGAATTTCGGCTATTATTATAAGAGATTATTATTATGGTTATGTGAATTATGCGGTGCATGGTGTGGATTTAGCAAATGTATGAAATCATGTTTTGGTTCATCGTGTAATGATTGATACGGTGTTCGGATGATGAAAATAGGCCTGGGGGAGAATTCTGGATGTTGGAATTGGGCTCTAAGGCTTATTTGACACAAAAAAAGAAAAGAAAAGAGAATCTTGAAACTGGCTCGAGCTAGTGAGCTCAACTAAGTTATGGTAGCACGGGTAGGTGCACGATGTTTTAAAAAATGATTTCAGACAAATCTAGAGCAGTTCTTAGCACGTTCGAGGACAAACGTATATTTAAGTAGGAGAGAATGTAACGACCTGATCGGTCTTTTTGAGCCCTAGCGCGTTGTTTTGAGGTTTGAGGCCTAAGCAGCTTCACTTTAGGTATTATGACTTGTACGCGTGGTCGGAATTTAATTTCGGGAAGATCAGAGTTGATTTGGAAAGAAAATTCTCATTTCGAAAGCTTTAAGTTGGAAGAATTGACTAAGGTTGGATTGTTTTTGAGTAAACGACCTTGGAATCGGGATTTGAAGGTTCCAGCAAGTTCGTATGTTAATAAGTGTACGAGTCATATTATAAGTGATGTGGGGTCTAAGGAGAGTCCTAAGTCTAAGTCAAGTTGGAAACTACATGATAGACTAAAGTTCCAAATGAGTACACACAAAACCTAACTTTGGACAAGCATGCATATATATATATATATATATATATATATATATATATATATATATATATATATATATATATATATATATATATAGTTGTATTGTGGACAACCTATCAAATGAAAGATTTTCGAGTCTAGTTTCTAACGCTTTAAACAGTTCGTCATTTGGATATGGGAAAACATGTAATACGAGGTACAACCTGCACAGCGCAAAGTACAACTCGCTTAAGCACATGTGCCTATATAAGGCAGTCACGGGCAGCAGCCATTTTTGGAAATTTTCTTGAGCTAGGGATTGGTTCTTTCATGGTGGATTCGACCTTGGGGACTACTTAAGAATACAAGGTGAGTTTTTTTGGATACTTTAAGTTAATAACATCCTATTAACACTAGTATTAGCATCCTTCAATATTTAAATCTTTAGAAATCTTTCAAGTTCTTCAAGAACACCAAATTTCCCAAACATTGGAATTTTAAGGAAAAGCTTCAAGAAGGTAATACTAATGCTTCAAGCTCATTTCTTATGAGTCGGTGAAAGTAATTCTAATATTTGTTTCAAGTTATTATGGTTGGATAATTGATTTCATAAACCCTAGTTCATACATAAATAGTGTTCTTGCGAAAATGAGGGAAAGATAAATAATGTTCTTAGAAATAAAATTAATGGATGCAATGAACCTATGGAATCATTTTCTAGCTTAGATGGAACTGTTCAACTAAGTAATCACCAAATTCAATGTTTTGGAAATGTTGGTTAACGAAGACGATGAATAGTAATTTGGCGGTGTTGGGGAATTAATGTAGTACCATTGATGACTTCAAATGGGTATTAAATGATAAGAGTGGAGTTGAATGTGCTAGTAAGTGAACCTATTAGATTATTTGAGTTGGAGGCTTGTAGCCAACTTGTGAGCCATAAATTGATAAATATTTTTAAGTCATATTTTGACTGTAATTGGGATTGTAATTGTATATATCGATTTGTTGGTGGAATATGAGCATTTTACTCAATGTTACGATGTCAGAGGAGGATTAAAAGCTTGTGAATTTTAATAAAGCGAAAGCGAGTTTTGGAGCGTTGGGCATCGGTCGAGTTATTTGAAAGGCTTGGGAGCCGGCTATGGAACTTCGGAGTGAGGTAAGTCTCTTGTCTAATCTTGTGAGGGGAAAATTATCCCATAGGTAATTAAAGTAATAAATATTGCTAATTCTGGGGGCTACGTATGCACGAGGTGACGAGAGTCTGTGCGTAGCTACTATTAATGCTAAAGTCCGGCTAGTTTAGGAATCAAAGCATGAATTACTTGTGTAAATTGTGTTCTTTGTTTAATTAATATTATTTGATATACATATATATATATATATATATATATATATATATATATATATATATATATATATTAAAGAATTAAAATCTCATATGCTTGATTTTCTGTTTAAATTAATTAATTGCTAAGAGAAATTGTTCATCCTCTTGAATTGATCTTATAATAAATACACTCTCTTTCCGAAGGTACATAAGAAAATGTCCTCCTTTCTTGTGGAGCAGATCGAACGCCTCGGCAGGATAGATGCATCTATGGATCGTGCCGCACGTCCCTCGGCAGTGTACACGACACTCTGGATCGGGCCATACGACCTCGGCAGAAATCGTGCTTAATAATAATAATAATAATAATTACACGATACTTGGACAGTTTATTGCAGCTTGTAAAGCTATTTGATAAATTAAAAATTTATTGAAATTGAATTGCAACTTGTAAAGCTATTTGATAAATTGGAAATTTTATTGAAATTGAAGGATTTAATTAATACATTGGGAATTGTTGAATTTGAAGGATTTTTATTATTTCTACTAACTGAATAAAATTATTGTTAACTCTGTGAATCATGTTGATTTTAATAATTATAATTTATTCCATTTATTATTGTTGACCCTTAGTGAGTGTCAAAGTCGGTCATCTCGTCTCTACCGCTTCGAGATTGGGCTTGATACTTACTGGGTACACATTGTTTGCGTACTCATGCTACACTTGCTGCACATTTTTTGTCCTGGTATGTATATGTCTAGCGGCCTTGTGGGCGCAGAGGTGTGGTTAATGCGGAGACTTAGGTGAGCTGCATTCTATATTACGATCCGCAGCCAGTAGATTCTCCTTCATAGTTATTTATATTTTTCCTGTCTAATTTGTATTCCGGACAGTTGCTATATTTTATTTTATATTCCTAGTAAATGCTCATGCACTTGTGACACCGGATTTTGGGAGTGGTTATGGGTTGTTTAGTAATTTAGTTGCTAAATTATTTATCACTTACTCTCTGAGTTCTATCTTTACTATTTAATTGAGGAAATTTCTATTTCAAAAATACTAAAATGGGTAATTAAATTAATTAGTCAAGGTCGGCTTCCCTGACAACGGTGTTAGGCGCCATCACAACCTTTAATGGGTTTTGGGTCGTGACAACATGGTATCAGAGCACTAGGTTCACTTAGGCCTAACGAGTCATGAGCAAGTCTAGTAGAGTCTTGCGGATCGGTATGGAGACGTTTGTGCTTATCTTCGAGAGGCTAAGGGCTGTTAAGAATACTTCTTTTTTTTTATTCCTCATCATGCGATTCGATTCCTTGAGGCTTATGCCTACATTTCCTTCCTATTCAATCTTATGCGACGTGAAGCACTTGTTATAAATTGGGGATCGAGAAAATTTTTAATAGTACTACAGATGTAGTGTAGGATACTTCTCCCTGCGTAATTAATTGGGCTATTGTCGTCGGCTTGCGGAAGGCCGCTCTATCGTTTCAGTTCAGTATTAGTACTACCTAAGGTTTTGAGATTTGGCATTGATTGTTATGATGATTCGTGCGTTGTTATCACACAATGTTTATGAAATGGTAGAATGCCTGTCTATGTGTCAGGGCATTAAATGACTTGAAAGAATGTTTTTCCCAGTACAAGATTCAGAGGTTTCATGTTTTATTTCCAGCAGAGAAAAAGCAATCGGACTATGAATGTTCAGGTTTGGGGTTGATGGAGTAACGAAGCATGATATTTTCAAGCGTGGTAGACTTCTCAATTTTTATGTGGTGTCATCGCCTTGTTAAATGCGTTAAGTTTTGCCGGTGTTATAGTTTTCTTCAACTCGCCTTCACGGCGGGGTGTTAGGAATTTGTGTAGGGGAAGTAGTTGTTAGAGATCGCGGTGGGCAGTGGTTCAAGATTGAAGTAGTGTTCCTAGTATTGATGGCTCGAGAATGATGATCCTCAGAAAGGTTTAAAGCTGGCAACGACCTATTGGTTCAAGTACTACAGAGACAGATTTTTAGTTAAGGCAACAACCGGGCAGCGAAGGATAAGGAAGGACACGTGGAAGGTCTCTTGTGGTGGTTAGGTTCCGAGAAGGCCAAGTGTAAGAAAACAAAAGTTGAGTAGTTTCTTAAAGGAGATAGTTGACCAAAGTGGGAGAGTGGCAAGGTAGCATATGGGTTACGCAGTAGGATGATTACACGTCTTGAGGAAAGTTTGGAGTGATTTGAGATGTAGAATGGACAGTGACTAGGTCTATGGACTTAAGTTGTTATATTAGCTGCTATATCGAGGGAGATTGGATACAACAGGAGGGAGTTGCTTGATATGAAGAAGGATACAACATGACTTTGGATTGGAATGTATTGTCGCACTTTTAGTTGACGTCCATGAAGAGTGAACGAACTGGTACAGCTGGTGAATGAGCTCGGACCTAGGATGATCTACTGATTTCATAGTAATTACACCCAGTGCAGCGACGTTGGAATATGTCAGCATGTAATTTCTACAGGCAGGCTATTTCCTGTGAGCAGGTTTGCGTCGCGTGGTGTTGACGAAGCTTCTATGAAGAATTTTACTGGCTACCCGGTAAGAGATTTAATATGTAAATGTGGCTAGTGGTTCAGAGTGTTTATTAAAGGTTAATAGAAGGATTTCGAGAAATTTGGCAAGTTGCGTGTGCAGTATCATGTCAACGATGAAGAAAGAATCTTGGTGGATTCCAGAGTTATGTAATTGTAGCTTCAAGCTAAGTGGGAGAGCCCCACCATCTACAATTGGATTGTATGGTTGTCTATTTGTGAGGTTCCTGGTTATCGGTGTATTGGTGGGTCATTGCAACTAAGGGAAGAAAACATCAGCGGTAATTTGAGCAAAGAATTTGGGGAATGTGTGCCATATTTGGCCTTATCTATTCATATTCAGGCTTTTGGAAGACTTAGAGTTTATGCTTCGTGTAGATGTAATGCACAGGGAAAGTGAGGAAGTCGGGTTTTTCCTTAAGAAAGTATCCATGTGCTAGCAGGGCCTTGGAGTTGATCATGTTTGGGAACAAGTCAGAACAAGTGACTCTCAATAATGGTCTTAGCGGGTTCAAAAATTTAAAGTGCGGTGTCTAAGGATCTTGAGGCCATAGTATGGTTGAGTATCGAGCTTTTGCAGCAGATTATGAAATGGGACTTGGAGTACGCTGCGTTATCTTCAGGTTGTGGTGTATCACTTGAATAAGGGAAGAAAATAACTTCGGATTCATTGAGGGATTTTCCAGAATAGGTGTACGAGTTGAAGATGCGAATATGCGCATAAGGAGGGTATGAGATGGTTCGTCGGTTTTGGAGACAATGTGGTCTCATGAAATGAGGTTACTCAGGATGAGTGCGGAATTGGGTTCATGATGTTTTGAATGAAGCTATTATTATTCCTAGGGTAAATCCAGAGTAAATTAGAAAAAGTCGGATCGGTTAGCAATGGTTGAATTGGACTGATGGTGGCGATGAACAGTTTTTTCAGCGTGTTAAGTTATACAGGTGGTTGTAGCGGTACGTGCGAGGCTTGACAGCCGCCATAATTTGATTTATTTGGAGGTAGTTGATTCAAATGGCTTTGTTGTATAAATGGAGTCCGGAAGAGTTATGACGGTTGAGATCACTGTTTGAGGTTGTGTCTTTTTCTACTATTTGGGGAAATTCGATTGCGTGTTGCATTGGCCCATATGAAATGATGCTAAGTGGAAAGTTCTAGCCAGTGAAGTGTTTAATTCTACTAGTAATTCAAGGGTTATAGTGAATGCGTGTATTTATCGTGTAGCGGCATGATAAGTGCGGTGAGTGGTATGAAAATTGGAAGTTGAGGATCGATGTTGCAGTTCGGTGTTGACAGGGATGTCACGAGCTCAGATGATCAGGGAAGGATTCAAATGTTTAGAGTAAGCTGGTATTATTTTTAGCATCACCTAAGATCGGTGTCCTGTGTGAGAGGCTTTGTATATTGATTTGCGGATTTTCGATTTTACTCTACCGTATTTGTGTGGCCGGTGGTATGGATGTGCAGACTTGTTATCTGGTGCGGAAGGTCGTGGGAGCATATTCCATGGGAATATTGTATAAGTATGACCTATAGTCACTTAATTGATCAGGGATTGAGACCAAGCATGGAGATTGTGGTACTATCGCTAATTTGAGAAATTATGCCTAAAAGGCGCTCTATTCAGTTGGTTGAGAATTGTGAAAGTTTATTTCGAATTCGATGATTGTTCTTGCGTGTCGTAGGAAGAAGGGTCATTGTGGATCCTGGAGAGATTATTTACCCAAGCGTGATATGATTAAAAAAATCGGTTTGAGGTCCGTTAATGGGTCCAAATGAGGATGTGTACTCTACACCAGCCTGGGTGTGTTCGTGTAGAATAACATTCATTATGGAAGAATATTCGAGCGTGGGATGTTAATTCCGTTGCCAGCTATTTCATGTGGTACTTTATAGTGTCGTGTGGGCTGTGGGACGGCTTGATTATTTGTACAATGTGTTGAGGTCCCGTACATCGGTGGTATTATGTAAGCAGGGTGGCTCTCGAGATGCAGATCATATATCACACCTTAGTTGTGTTTGATTTTTATAGCGTATGACGCTACCCGTCCCCCCAGGATTCGTATTATGCACTTGGTGTGCTTATGGTTGATATTCAGGCATTCGTGAGTATAAGCGTTACGGTTCGAGGTATGTTTTACTTAGATTATTAAGTGTGGATCGGGTGGCACGCCGCCATGGGTATCATATGTTAATTTGGTTACACGCCAAAATAGCGTGATGTTGAGCACAGTTCCCTACATCTATTCATGTGTGTTTTGTCCGCATTTTCTGAGAAAGATTTATGACATCTTTTCAGTTGTTAAATTAGTTACGCGAGTTGAGTAGCTCTTTTCAGAGTTCATTTTTCCTTATGTATCATATTTGAGTTTGTAGCCAGTTGGCGCATTGTTGGAATCATACGAGATCTTGGTCAGTGTTTGAAGTGGCTTATTGCATGTGTAGCTTATATTGGGTGAGACGAGACTAATGGACCTGAAATCAGTGCAATCAGATTTATATAAGGTATACTAAAGAACAAATATCGCTATTCAGTTCAGAATGAGGTGATGGTCCTTATTAGGAGGAGAGACTCCATGATTTGTTAATTCGACAGTTGGTTATGAATTTCTACACATCTCTTCCGTCGTGACAGCATTTCAAGAGTTGGAGCATGACTTATATGTGTCATGAGGTGTGTTGTGGGCATTAAATTTGTGGAATTTCGGCTATTATTATCAGAGGATGTTATTATGGTTATGTAAATTATGTGGTGCACGGTGTGGATTTAGCAAAGGTATGAAACCATGTATTGGTTCATCGTGTAGTGATTGATACGGTGTTCGGATGATGGAAACAGGCCTGGCGGAGAATTTTGGATGTTGGAATTGGGCTCTAAGGCTTATTTGACAAAAAAAAAAAAAAGAAAAAAAAAAGAGAATCTTCAGACTGGCTCGAGCTAGTGAGCTCAACTAAGTTATGGTAGCACGGGTAGGTGCACGATGTGTTAAACAATGATTTCAGACAACTCTAGAGCAGTTCTTAGCACGTTCGAGGACGAACGTATGTTTAAGTAGGAGAGAATGTAACGATCTGATCGGTCTTTTTGAGCCCTAACGCGTTGTTCGGAGGTTTGAGGCCCTAAGAAGCTTCACTTTAGGTATTATGACTTGTACGCGTGGTCGAAATTTAATTTCGGGAAGATCGGAATTGATTTGGAAAGAAAATTCTCATTTCGAAAGCTTTAAGTTGGAAGAATTGACTAAGGTTGGATTGTTTTTGAGTAAACGACCATGGAATCGAGATTTGAAGGTTCCAGCATGTTCGTATGTTAATAAGTGTACGAGTCATATTATAAGTGATGTGGGGTCTAAGGAGAGTCCTAAGTCTAAGTCAAGTTGGAAACTACATGATAGACTAAAGTTCCAAATGAGTACACACAAAATCTAACTTTGGACAAGCATGCTTATATATATATATATATATATATATATATATATATATATATATATAAGGAGTTGTATGGTGGACAACCTATCAAATGAAAGATTTTCAAGTCTAGTTTCTAATGCTTTAAACCGTTCGTCATTTGGATATTTCTACAAGGAGTTATGGACATTTTAGTAAAAGGTGTCCAGCAGGGGAAAACTTGTAATACGAGGTACAACCTGCACAGCGCAAAATACAACTCGCGGAAGCACCTGTGCCTATATAAGGCAGTCACGGGCAGCAGCCATTTTTGGGGATTTTCTTGAGCTTGGGATTGGTTCTTTCATGGTAGATTCGACCTTGGAGACTACTTAAGAATACAAGGTGAGTTTTTTTTGGATACTTTAAGTTAATAACATCCTATTAACACTAGTATTAACATCCTTCAATCTTTGAAATTTTTAGAAATCTTTCACGTTCTTCAAGAACACCAAATTTTCCAAACATTGGAATTTTAAGAAAAAGTTTCAAGAAGGTAATACTAATGCTTCAAGCTCATTTCTTATGAGTCGGTGAGAGTAATACTAATATTTATTTCAAGTTGTTATGGTTGGATAATTGATTTCATAAACCCCAGTTCATGACATGAATAGTGTTCTTGAGAAAATGAGGGAAAGATAAATAATGTTCTTAGAAATGAAATTAATGGATGCAATGAACCTATGGAATCATTTTCTAGCTTAGTTGGAAGTGTTCAACTAAGTAATCACCAAATTGAATGTTTTGGAAATATTGGTTAAGGAAGACGATGAATAGTAATTTGGCGTGTTGGAGAATTAAAGTAGTATCATTAATGACTTTAAATGGGTATTAAATGATAAGAGTGGAGTTGAACATGCTAGTAAGTGAATCTATTAGACTATTTGAGTTGGAGGCTTGTAGCCAACTTGTGAGCCATAAATGGATATTGATAAATATTTTTGAGTCATATTTTGACTGTAATTGGGATTGTAATTGTAGATATCAATTTGTTGGTGGCGTATCAGCATTTTACTCAATGCTACGATGTCGGAGGAGGATTAAAAGCTTGTGAATTTTAATAAAGCGAAAGCGAGTTTTGGAGCGTTGGGCATCGGTCGAATTATTTGAAAGGCTTGGGAGCCGGCTATGGAACTTCGGAGCGAGGTAAGTCTCTTGTCTAATCTTGTGAGGGGAAAATTACCCCATATGTAATTAAAGTAATAATTGTTGCTAATTGTGGGGGCTACGTACGCACGAGGTGACGAGAATCCGTGCGTAGCTACTATTAATGCTAAAGTCCGGGTAGTTTAGGACTCAAAGCATGAATTACTTGTGTAAATTATGTTCTCTGTTTAATTAATATTATTTGATATATATATTGTGAATTGTTAGATAAAAAAAATATTAAATGATGAAAATCTCATATGCTTGATTTTCTGTTTAAATTAATTAATTGTTAAGAGAAATTGTTCATCCTCTCGAATTGATCTTATAATAAATATACTCTCTTTCCGGAGGTACATAAGAAAATGTCCTCCTTTCTTGTGGAGCGGGCCGAACGCCTCGGCAGGATAGATGCATCTATGGATCATGTCGCACATCCCTCGGCAGTGTACACGATACTCTGGATCGGGCCGTACGACCTCGGCAGAAATCGTGCTTAATAATAATAATAATAACATGATACTTGGACAGTTTATTGCATCTTGTAAAGCTATTTGATAAATTAAAAATTTTATTGAAATTGAAGGATTTAATAAATAGATTGGAAATTGTTGCATTTGAAGGATTTTTATTATTTCCGCTAATTGAATAAAATTATTGTTATCTCTATGAATCATGTTGATTTGAATAATTATAATTTATTCCATTTATTATTGTTGACCGTTAGTGAGTGTCAAAGTCGGTCATCTCGTCTCTACCGCTTCGAGATTAGGCTTGATACTTACTGGGTACGCGTTGTTTACGTACCCATGCTACACTTGCTGCACATATTTTGTGCAGGTACGTATATGTCTAGTGACCTTGTGGGCGCAGAGGTGTGGTTAATGCGGAGACTTAGGTGAGCTGCATTCTATATTACGATCCGCGGCCAGTAGAGTCTCCTTCATAGTTATTTATATTTTTCTGTCTAATTTGTATTCCGGACAGTTGCTGTATTTTATTTTATATTCCTAGTAAATTCTCATGCACTTGTGATACCGGATTTTGAGAGTGGTTATGGGTTGTTTAGTAATTTAGTTACTAAATTATTTATCACTTACTCTATAAGTACTATCTTTACTATTTAATTGAGGAAATTTTGATTTCAAAAATACTAAAATGGGTAATTAAATTAATTAGTCAAGGTTGGCTTGCCTGACAACGGTGTTAGGCGCCATTACGGCCTTTAATGGGTTTTGGGTCGTGACAAATCATTGTATAAAATTTGTATTTAAGTTATCAATACTATCTTTTTACATAAAGTTGTTGATATGTACTGAATTTTGTCCAAAGATTTTACGAGGTTAATACTATCGTGCGGGGCTAGTAAAGTATTCTGCTTCACTTGATTGGCTAACTTACCCAATACACTAATCTTTCGTACAAATTTAATACGAATTTGAATATCTACAATAACATACATAGTAAAAATAAATTTTATACAACTAATTTTATATTATACAACTTATTTACAACTTATCTACAACTTTCATACATTATTTCTACCCAGTTAAATACATCTACAATATCATACAACTTAAATACAAATTTCATACAAATTTTATACAATATGTATTTTGTATATATTTTGTATCTGATTTGTATATATTATTTAATGCGAATTTGATTATCTACAGCAACATACATAGTAAAATTAAATTTCATACAACTAATTATATATTATACAACTTATTTACAACTTATATACAACTTTCATACATTATTTCTACCCAATTAAATACATCTATAACATCATACAACTTAAATATAAATTTCTTATAAATTTTATACAATATGTATTTTGTATCCGATTTGTATATATTTTGTCTGTGTCTTCTTCCTCTCTAAAATTCCAATCAAAACTTTCTCTCTTAATACAAATTTGATACATATCAACAACTTTATGTAAAAAGATAGTATTGATAACTTAAATACAAATTTTATACAACTATTCATATATTATACAACTATTTTTTAACTTTCATACAACATTCAAATAAATATATATATATATATATATATATAACTACAACATAATACAATTCACATACAATTATACTATAACTTTTCTACAATTTCGTAAGTACATGGCATGTCATGTGTTCTTCTTCTTCGAATTTCAATCTGAAATTCAGCCAAAATCAAGTCTAATCTTCACCAAAGCACCCTCAAAATTGATATATAAACTCCAAACAGTATTCCCAATTGTTTGCAACAATAATCAATCCGAACAAATAATGATTTTTGAAACCCAAATTCGATTTCAAAGCTTCAAAACTTTTTAATGATTGTCAATGGTGGAGAGTCAAACACCTTCAAAATTTATTGATTGACAATTTTAATTTGAACACCAATTGTGCAACATGAAAGAAAATTACTAAATTAAAACGATTGAAATTCATTGATGAATTCCATTAAAACTCTACACAAGAAGAAAGTATAAAAAAACAGAGAATATCAAATGAAGAAAAATTAGGGAAAAAAATGAGAAGAAGAATAGAGAGACGAAGATAGAGACAGAGATAGAGAGAGCGACGGAGAGAGAGAGACGAAGAGAGAAAGAGAGTGGGCAAGTATAAAGGGATAAGAAAATAATTAATATTCCTTATTCAATTTCTAATATAAAGGGAGACTCATTTAAAACTTATTTGTATATAATTGATAAATTGTGTATGACCTTGTAATTAAATTGAAACTTGAGTATGGACTGTAATAAGGTTTCAAATAGTGTATAAGAAGGTAAAAATCTATTATTATTTTTTGTTTTCTCACTCACTATTCGATTGGAACCCGCTTTAATTCGAATTCGTACCACGAATTATCACATTTGGTGTAAAACGATCCATAATAAAAATGGCTCTATACTCAAGCCTCGAACTCAAGACTAACACACAACTTACCATTTTACTACAACCTTGATTGGTGCTTCTCTTATTTATCTTCTTTTCTTCTTCAGTTTTCGCAAAGCTATATTCTTATAAAAGTTTCTTTGTATTTTACTTCTGTTAGCTTTTAGCGACTAATCATGTATTAAAACCACGATAAAGTGATAATTCCCATTTAAATAATGGTTTAAAACTTCAATACTTTTCTGATAATCTCAAAAGATAGCTAAATTCAAAACTTAATTTTCAAAGGATAAAATCAATCGGGAAAGAAGTAGAACACACATTTCCAGCAATATAAAATATGAGAATCTAGTGAACTTATTGGTAGAGATGAGAGATCTTATGTTTCATCCATGTGGTGTAATCCTCTTTTACTTTACCCAGCCCGGATCCTTATTCTTGCAAAAAAATAAAATAAACAAATAATATAGAACATTACTATAATACAAAACTTACGAGTAGTAACGAATGGAAAATTACACGAGAACATGGACGAATCCATAATTTAAAATTTATGGTTCCTAGAACAATCTCTAAATTAAATACAATAATAATTGAATTTACAATCAAATATATATAGATATTAACAAGTATATGTAGGATTGCATATTGATGTTCGTAACACGCAGCGGAAGACAATAACAATCCTAGGAAGATCTTTTCGTGTTTAAATTTATTTACATATCAAAGATCGGATCTGAGACGTACCTGGTGAATAGAGTCCCGTTTCAAAATTTCTTCGATAGTGCGAAGACTCTATGCGTATCCATACCGAGACCGATCTTTGCTATAAACTCTTTGATCGATAAAACACGCAAACAAATTGAATTAAAAATTGTGCTGAAATTTTTCTCAAAAACTTCAACTAAAAACCCGACACGAGAGTGATTTCATGCCAAGAATATATCTATGTTGGTTTTCGCCTCTTTTCTCTTTTTCCAAGAATATATGCCAAGAATTTGAAATTTTGTACGCCTCTTTTCTCTTTTTCCCATGGCTTCTTGATACTCAGTGATGTATTTATATATCACTTAAGCCAACAATACTTTCCACTAGGTTAAGGAAAATAGAAACTTGATTTACTTTTTTACAAGTTCATTTCAAAATTGAACTTTGTAAAACTTTTCCTATTAGAAAAGTAAACACATTCCATAAAAGAATGGAAGCCACGTCCTTTATGGACCTTTTAATTCAATCCAAATTGAATAGTACAAATCCCATTCATAATAGGATGTACGTGATTAAAATAAGCCGACAAGTCCTTTTGGACTTTTACGTTAATCCAATTACACGATTAAATTGATATTATACACAACCTTTATATAAATTAATGTCAATTAATATTATATATATATATATATATATATTTCATTTGGACTACTAGAATCACTCCTTAACGACCGGATAGAATGAAGTATACAAATTACTCTCAAGAACCAGTAGAAGAATAAAGTAGTAAATCCTTCTGTCCTTATAGCTCTAGGTCACCCTAGGATATGGTTCAACTGTCAAATCTTAATAGGCGACCAACTATGTGTTCTTGTCTAATATAATCGACAATTAACTCTTTTCTTTTTTCATTTAATTGCCCTGGCCAAGGTATTAATTTGGTCGTTTATAATTCATGACAACATGGAGCTTATACTCATTACCAAGAGTTGGCAGATTCCATCTTGATCAATCACTAATTTTACAAGCATTTAATCGTACCCAATATCCTTTCAACTATCGCTCTAGGTCATAGGTGTCTAGTATCAAAGCACAATAAATAACTTGTCAATTACTATGATGATCTCGGCTCATAGGAAATTCTTACATCACATTCTTCAAGAGAATATCCTTTTGACAATTTATGATCATTCTAACTGTTAGGAATTATCCAATGAGTCAATTCAATGATCATATTTATATATGCATCATCTATCTATGTGATTTAGTTAATGAGATCAACTAATCTTTATCCCATAAAGACAATCACATAAATATTGGTCTAACCGGATTACTAATATCCAAATTAATAATCCTACTATCAAGAACAAATTTAGATTAAATTATAAGAAACTTCACTCTCATTATCATGATCTCCATCACAATGTCAAGTCTCAAAATTTAATCAAGGACCTTATCAAATTAATCAAGCAATTAATAACAATGATAAAAGAATATCAAATGCCATATATGTTTATATCAAATAACATTCACAAAAATATATTCAAATCATCAAATATGAGATTGGATCTAGGGTATATCTACTATATCCCTAACAATCTCCCACTTGCACTAGAGCCAATCGCTCTTGTACTTCATTCCCATTTTCCACTAGTACTTGTCAAACTACTTTGCACCAAGAGCTTTAGTGAATGCGTCTGCAACATTTTCCTTTCCATCAACCTTTTGAATCTCGACGTCTCCACATTCAATGATCTCTCTTATCAAGTGATACCTTCGCAGAACGTGTTTGGATTTTTTGGGTGATCTTGGTTCTTTTGCTTGAGCAATGGATCCAGTGTTGTCACACAACAATGGAACTGCACCTTCTATTGAAGGAACCACACCAAGTTCAGTTAAGAACTTTTTCATCGATACTGCTTCCTTAGCAGCTTCACTAGCTGCTATATATTCTGCTTCAGTCACTGAATCAGCTACTGTAGCTTGTTTGGAACTTTTTTCTAACTCACTGCATCACCATTTAAGGTGAATACCTAACCAGAAATAGATTTGCTATCATCTTTATCTGAAAAGAAACTTGCATCAGTATAACCTTCAAGTTTCAACTCAGAAACTCCATATATGAGAAATTGGTCTTTAGTCCTTCTTAAGTACTTAAGAATGGTCTTCACCACCTTCCAATGTTCCTCAGCAGGATTTGCCTGATATCAGCTAGTCACTCCAAGTTCATAAGCCACATCAGGACATGTACATGTCATGGTATACATGATAGCTCCCACTGCACTAGCGTATGCGATCCTACTCGTGTGTTCTCTCTCTTCGGGTGTTTTAGGACAATCCTCCCTACTGAGAGTAATTCCAGTGCCTATCGGTAGATAGCCTCTTTTAGAATTATCCATATTATACCTTTTCAAAATGGTATCAATGTACAAAGACTGGGAAAGTCCAGGCAAATTCCTCGATCTATCTCTATAGATCTTTATTCCTAATATATAAGCTGCTTCTCCCAAGTCTTTCATGGAGAACTGTTCAGATAGCCAAATCTTGGTACTTTGTAATGCCGGTATGTCATTCCCTATGAGCAATATATCATCAACATACAATACTAAGAATATAACTGTGCTCCCACTAACCTTTTTGTACACACAAGGTTCTTCTTCGCATCTAACAAAATTGAACTTTTCAAATTGTCTTGTTAAAGCGAAAATTCCAACTTCGAGAAGCTTACTTTAGCCCATAAGTGGATCTTTGTAGCTTGCAAATTTTATTATGATCAAACGAAGCTGTGAAACCTTCAAGTTGTGTCATGTACACATCCTTTTCTAGCTCACCATTAAGGAAAGCTATTTTTACATCCATTTGCCATATTTCATAATCATAGTATGCTGCTATTGTGATGACCCAAAATGTCATCTTTAAATTTAATAAGTAATTCTGTGTTCTAACACCTCGAAAAGTACTATTTATCATTCTTCAACTTGCATGCACAGTCCGTAAAATTTTCCGAAAAGTTTTTATGTGAAAATTGGATTAAAATATGAAATAGAGCTTTAAAACTCAACTGAGTTGACTTTGGTCAACATTTTTAGCAAACGGATCCGGATCAGTATTTTAAAAGTTTCGATAGTTCCGTATTATGATTTGAAACTTGGGCGTATGTCCGAAATTTAATTTAGAGGTTCCTAGCTCAAGTTATGACCATTTAACAGAACTAGCAATTTAAAGGCTAAAGACTTTCAAGTTTGATCACGGGGTTGACCTTTTGATATCGGAGCCGAAATTTGATTCTGAAAATTTGAATAGCTCTGTTATGTCATTTAGGACTTGTGTGCCAAATGTGAAGTCATTCCGGATTCATTTACTATGTTTTGGCACGAGATTTACAAATGGAAAAGTTTAAAACTCAAAGTTCGAATCGGGGTGTGAATTGTAATTTCAGCATTGTTTGACGTAATTTTTGACCCCGAGTAAGTCTGTATTATGTTACGGGACTTGTTGGTATATTCGGACGGGGTCCCAAGTACCCCGAGTGTGACTCGAATCGAAATCGGAACAAGAATTGAACTTAAGAAAAAATCTGAAAGTTGGCCTTCTCGTGTAATCGCACCTGCAGATTTTTGATCGCAGGTGCGAGCTCGCATATATGCCTAGGCATGGATGGGCAAAAGTCTGTAGGTGCGGAAACCTGAACGCACCCGCGCGTCCGCAGAAGCGGAGATCAGCGCAGGTGCGCATTTTTCCTCCGCAGGTGCGAGGCCTCGCCTGGCAGCCCCATTTCGCAAATGTGAGATTTTTCTCGCAGATGCGAGCTTGCATGTGCCAGTCCAGGTACTGCAGGTGCGAAAATGCCTGGGCAGTATATATATCGAAAAGTCCGACATTTTTACTCATTTTGGTCATTTTGAACTCAGTTAAAGTGAATGTTTGGGCGATTTTCACAAGAAACATTGGGGTAAGTGTTTCTTATCCTATATTGATTATATTCCATGATTCCATACTCGTTTATATAATGAATCCATGAATTTATGGAAGAAAAATTAGATTTTTGAAAAATCTTCCAAAAACGAAAAATTTAGATTTGAAGGTCCATTTGACATCGGAATTGGATAATTTTTATATGGTTGAACTCGTAGCGGAACGAGCGTTCGGATTTCGCGAGTTTTTCCGAGATTTGAGACGTGGGTCCCACTGTCAAATATTTTAATGAATTTCGAATTTTTATCTGGAAAATTTGTAAATTCATATGGAATTAATTCCTATGATTAACATTGAATATATCGAATTGTTTTTTAATAGATTTGAAGCTTTCGGAGACAAATTTAAAAGGAAAAGTTGTGGTTGAGTAATTGATAGAAATTTACAAAGCGAGGTAAGTGCCGTGGTTAACCTTGACTTAAGGGAATAGAACCCTTAAATTATTTGTTATGTGAATTGCATGTGAACGACGTATAGGCGAGGTGACGAGTGTCTATACGTCATAAAATTAATTGTTTGCCTGCTTACTTGAAAAATCATAAATTATTTTAAATTATGAATTAATTATTATAATAATTATTTCTCTCCTATTCTTTGTCAAATATTAATTCTTGAATTCCTCCATTAATTGTTACATGCTATTTGAATTATGTGCCTTAATTGTTATTTGAAATTTAGCATATTAAATATTAAACTGCATATTTTCTCTCTGATTTCTATAATAATTTGCTATTTACCTTTGTTTGTTTCATAATTAAATCATAATCATTGTATGCTTGTTGTCTTATAATTTTATATTAATTGTTGCATTTATTGGGAAACTTTCTTCTATAAGAATTGGTAAATGAATATGTTGGAGGATCGGGTTGCAAGCCGCAACAAAATTGATTATAATGAATATATTGGAGGATCGGGTTGCACGTCGCAACAGACTTATTAAAAAGTCCATATTGGAGGATCGGGTTACACGCCGCAACAGACTTATTAAAAAGTCCATATTGGAGGATCGGATTGCACGCCGCAATAGACTTATTAAAAGTTCATATTGGAGGATCGGGTTGCACGCCGCAACAGACATATTTAAAAGTCGACATATATTTTTATATATATATATATATATATATATATATATATATATATATATATATATATATATTGGGGGATCGGGTTGCATGCCGCAACAGACTTGATTAAAATGAATTTATTGTGAGACCGGGTTGCATGCTGCAACAGAACCGAATGTGAATATATTGTGACAGCGGGTTCCACGCTGCAACAGAATTGAATGTGAATATATTGTGAGAGCGGGTTGCACGCTGCAACAGAATTGATGGAAATGGAAATGTAAGTGGCCCGCCTTAGCCTAGTCACTAGTTCGTCGAGGTTAGACTCAGCACTTGTAGGTACATGGGGGTCAGTTGTACTGATACTATACTCTGCACTTCTTGTGTAGATTTTGGAGTTGGTCCCAACGGCGTACCATAGACTTGCTCGGATTTCAGCTACTCAGAGGAGACTTGAGGTATAACTGCACGGCGTTCGCAGTACTGAAGCCTCGTCTACTTTACTTTAGTTGTGTGTTTGTTTACAGACATCTTTATTTTATTCAGACCTTTATTTATATTTATTCTAGAAGCTCGTGCACTTGTGACACCAATTCTGAGATGGTATTTAGACACCGTTGTTTTTATGGATAAATCACTATATTTTAAACCTTACTTCCGCGTTTATTTATTTATTATTATTAAATTTAAAGATTGTTTAAAAATTGATTAATATCATTCTAACATTGGCTTGCCTAGAAAGTAAAATGTTAGGCGCCATCACGGTCCGAAGGTGGGAATTTCAGGTCGTGATAGTTGGTATCAGAGCACTAGGTTACATAGGTCTCACGAGTCACGAGCAAGCTTAGTGGAGTCTGAAGGATCGGTACGGAGACGTCTGTACTTATCTCTCAGAGGCTATGAAGTTTAGGAACAATATCACTTCTTTATTATTCTGTCGTGCGATTTTATTCTATCATCGATGATTGAACCATTATACTCTTATTCTCCCACAGATGGTGAGAACACGTAATACCCCTACCGATGGTCAGGGACTAGAACCCCCGGTGGCATTTATGGCCATGGGTATAGGTCGAGGCCGAGGTCATGCTAGAGGCCAAGGCAGAGGCCGAAGTAGAGCTCAGTCCAGAACTCGAGCAGCTGCACCTGTTGAAGAACCTCAGGTGGACCTTCAGGAGGAGGTTCCGGTTCAGAATGTACCAGTTGGACCAGTTCAGGTCCCAGAAGGATTCATAGCCACTCCAGTACATCAGGACGCTCTAGTCCGTTTGGTAAGTCTTATGGAGGGCGTGGCCCAGAATGGTACATTTCCAGTGGCACCAGCCGTCTCACAGGCTGGGAGAGAAGCACAAACTCCCACTACTCCCGCTCCAAAGCAGATGGCTCCGCAGAATCAGGCTCCAGCAGCCCCGCCAGTTGTGGTAGTTCAGCAGTTGTTGCGGCACATATCGATGATAGGCCAGCCATGTCTTTTGAGGCCTTATTGAGACTCGATAAGTTTACCAAGCTCTTTCCAGTTCACTTCAGTGGTACACCTTCTGAGGACCCACAGGATTATCTTGAACGTTGTCATGAGTTGTTACGGAACAAGGGTATAGTTGAGACTAATGGGGTTGATTTTGCTGTATTTTAGATGACGGGTTCCGCCAAGAGGTGGTGGAGAGATTATACATTGACCCGACCAGTCGGATCGCCTGCACTTACATGGGAGCAGTTCTCTTAGCTATTTCTGGAAAAGTTCCTCCCTATCACACTGAGAGAGGAATTCCACAAGCAATTTGAGCGTCTACAGCACGGCAGTATGACTGTTACTCAGTATGAGTCCCGTTTTGTGAATTTGGCCCGTCATGCTCTCCTTTTACTACCTACGGAGGGAGAGAGAGTTAGGAGGTTTATTGAGGGACTCACTCACCTTATCAGACTTCAGATGGCCAAGGATACCGGAAGTGAGATTTCTTTTCAGGCGGCTTCTAATGTCACAAGGAGGATCGAGATGGTTCTTGCACAAGAGAGAGGGCAGAGGTCCGATAAGAGGCCTTGTCAGTTCGGTGGTTTCAGTGGTGCCTCGTCTGGAGGCAGAGGTGATTTTGGTAGGGGTCATCCTCCCAGACCATTTCATTCAGCACTTCATGTATCTCCCGGTGATTCAGGGAGTCACGGTCCTATTATGCCTTACTCTGGGCAGCCAGTACTCAGTGCACATTCAGCTCCTATCAGTGCATCACCACTCCAGAGTTACTACAGCGGTTATTCGGCCCATTTGGGTCAGCTTCAGCTTCAGCAGCCACGGCATCAGGATGGGTGTTATGAGTGTAGAAACATTGGTCACATCAAGAGGTATTGCCCTAGATTGGCAAGTAACAGATCTCGGCAAGATTCTCATGCCATCATACCGGCACCGATTGCTTCACTGCCTGCTCAGCCAGCTAGAGGCAGGGGTCAGGAAACTAAAGGGAGAGGTCACGCCATTATAGGTGGAGGTCACGCCATTAGAGGTGGAGGTCAGACCGTTAGAGGTAGAGGCCAGCCAGTTAGAGGTCGTCCCAGAGACGCAGTTCAGAGTGGGGCCCAGCCCCGATTTTATGCTTTTCCAGCTAGGCCTGAGGCCGAGTCATCTGATGCTGTGATCATGGTATTATTCCAGTTTGCCATAGAGATGCTTCAGTTCTATTTGATCCAGGATCTACTTATTCCTATGTGTCCTCCTATTTTGCTTCATATTTAGTTGTGCCTTGTTATTCTTTGAGTGCTTCTGTGTGTGTATCTACACCGATGAGAGACTCTGTTATAGTAGATCATGTCTATCATTCATGTGTGATTACTATTGGTAATCTTGAGACTAGTGTGGATTTTCTACTTCTTGATATAGTAGATTTTGATGTCATCTTGGGTATGGATTGGTTGTCACCTTATCATGCTATATTGGATTGTCATGCCAAGACAATGACTCTAGCCATGCCGGGGTTACCTCGGTTAGAGTGGAAAGGGATTCTTTGTCATTCTGCCAGCAAGGTTATTTCTTATATAAAAGCTCGGCGTATGGTAGAGAAAGGGTGTCTAGCCTATTTGGCTTATATTCGCGATCCCAGTGCGGATGCTCCTTTTATGGACTCAGTACCAGTTGTTCGTGAATTTCCAAAAGTATTTCCTACAGATTTGCCGGGGATGCCACCCAACAGAGATATTGACTTTTGTATTGATTTGGCTCCGGGCACTCAGCCCAATTCTATTCCACCATACCATATGGCGCCGCTAGAGTTGAAAGAAATGAAAGAGCAGTTACAAGACTTGCTTGATCAGGGATTTATTAGACCTAGTGTCTCGCCCTAGGGTGCACCAATATTATTTGTAAAGAAGAAAGATGGCTCTATGCGGATGTGTATAGATTATCGGCAGTTGAACAAAGCCACTATCAAAAACAAAGATCCGCAACCAAGAATTGATGACTTATTTGATCAGCTTTAGGGTGCCAAGGGATTTTCGAAGATCGATTTGAGGTCTGGTTACCATCAGTTGAAGATTAGGGCATCTGATGTCCTTAAAACAACTTTTTGAACTCGGTATGGGCATTACGAATTCCTAGTGATGTCATTTGGGTTAACAAATGCCCTAGCAGCATTTATGGATTTGATGAATCGGGTGTTCAAGCCTTATTTGGATACTTTTGTGGTTGTATTCATTGATGATATCTTGATTTACTCCAGCAGTCGAGAGGAACATGAGCAGCATCTTCGAAGTGTGCTTCACACCTTGAAGAATAATCAGTTATATGCCAAGTTTTCAAAATATGAGTTTTGGTTAGACTCAGTTGCCTTTTTGGGGCATGTTGTATCGGCAGAAGGCATAAAGGTGGATCCTAAGAAGATTGAGGCTGTTCAGAATTGGCCTAGACCTACTTCAGTTACAGAGATTCGGAGTTTCCTGGGTTTAGCAGGTTATTATTATCGGTTCGTGGAAAGGTTTTCATCTATAGCAAGCCCGTTAACCAGATTGACCCAGAAAGGTATCCCATTCAGATGGTCAGATGAGTGTGAGTTGAGCTTTCAGAAGCTCAAGACCGCTTTGACTACGGCGCCGGTGTTGGTATTACCCATAGGTTTAGGATCGTATACAGTATATTGTGACGCATCTCACATTGGGCTTGGTGCAGTATTAATGCAAGATGGCAAGGTAATTGCATATACGTCATGGAAGTTGAAAGTTCACGATAAGAATTATCCTGTTCATGACTTAGAATTGGCAGTCATTGTTGATGAACTGAAGATTTGGAGGCATTACCTCTACGGTGTCTCGTGTGAGGTATTTACTGATCATCGTAGCCTTCAGTATCTGTTCAAACAAAAAGATCTTAATTTGAGGCAGGAAGATGGTTGGAGTTGTTGAAAGACTATGATATCATCATTTTGTATCACCCCGGAAAGGCCAATGTGGTAGCCGATGCTTTGAGTAGAAAGGCTGTGAATATGGGTAGTCTTGCGTATATTTTGGTTAGTGAGAGGACATTAGCTGCAGATGTTCAGACTTTGGCTAATCAGTTCGTGAGGTTAGATGTTTCAAAACCCAGTTGGGTTTTAGCTTGCACAGTCGCTCAGTCTTCTTTATATGAGCACATCAGAGAGAGGCAGTATGACGATCCTTATTTACTTGTCCTTAAGGACACGGTGTGGCACGGTGATGCCAAACAGGTTGTTGTAGGGGAAGATGTGGTTCTGCAAATGCAGGGTCGTATTTGTGTGCCTAATGTGAATGGGCTTCGTGAATTAATTCTTGAAGAAGCACACAGTTCCAGGTATTCTATTCATCCATGTACCGCCAAAATGTATCAAGATTTTCGGCAACATTATTGGTGGAGGAGAATGAAAAAGTATATAGTTGCATATGTAGCTCGGTGTCTGAATTGTCAGCAAGTTAAGTACGAGCATCACAGACCTGGTGGTTTGCTTCAGAAGTTAGAAATTCCTAAGTGGAAGTGGGAGCGTATCACTATGTATTTTGTTATTGGGCTCCCATAGACTCAGAAAACATTTGACGCAGTTTGAGTCATTGTGGACAGGTTGACCAAGTCAGCACATTTCATTCCAGTGGCAGTTACCTATTCTTCAGAGAGGTTAGCTGAAATTTACATTCGTGAGATTGTCCGCCTTCACGGTGTGCCCGTGTTTATTATTTCAGATTGAGGTACGCAGTTTACCTCACATTTCTGGAGGGCTGTACAGCATGAGTTAGGCACACGGTTGGAGTTGAGTACAGCATTTCATCTACAGACTGACTGACAGTTAGAGCGCACTATTCATATATTGGAAGATATGCTCCGCGCTTGTGTTATAGACTTTGGAGGTTCTTGGGATCATTTCTTGCCACTTGCGGAGTTTACTTATAATAATAGCTCCCAGTCGAGCATTCAGATGGCTCCATATGAGGCATTATACGGAAGGCGATGCCGATCGCCAGTTGGTTGGTTTGAACCGGGAGAGGCTCGGTTGTTGGGTACCGATTTGGTACAGGATGCCTTGCATAAGGTCAAGATTATTCAGGATCAACTTCGCACAGCTCAGTCTAGGAAAAAGAGTTATGCCGACCGAAAAGTTCGTGATATTGCATTCATGGTTGGAGAAAGAATATTGCTCTAGGTTTCACCTACGAAAGGTGTAATAAGGTTCGGAAAGAAGGGCAAGTTGAGCCCTAGGTATATCGGACCCTTTGAAATTCTTGAAAGGGTGGGTGAAATAGCCTACAAGCTTGCATTACCACCTAGTTTATCAGCAGTTCATCCGGTGTTCCATGTGTCGGTGCTCCGAAAATATCATGGTGATCCGTCCCATGTGTTAGATTTTAGCTCGGTACAATTGGACAAAGAGTTGACTTACGAGGAGGAGCCGATGGCTATTCTAGCCCGGCAAGTCCGACAGTTGAGGTCTAAGATTTATCCTTCAGTTCGGGTGCAATGGAGAGGTCAGCCGGTAAAGGCATCTACCTGGGAGTTCGAGTCGGACATTGCGGAGTAAATATCCACACTTATTCACCAGCTCGGGTACTTTTTTCTAACTACGTTCGACGAACGTTTGTTTTAGAGGTGGAGAATGTGATGACCCAAAATGTCATCCTTAAATTTAATAAGTAATTCTGTGTTCTAAGACCTCAAAAAGCACCATTTATCATTCCTCGACTTGCGTGCGCAGTCCGTAAAATTTTTCGAAAAGTTTTCATGTGAAAAATAGATTAAAATGTGAAATAGAGCTTTAAAACTCAACTGAGTTGACTTTGGTCAACATTTTTAGCAAACTGACCCGGATCAGTGTTTTGACAGTTCCAGTAGCTCCGTATCGTGATTTGGGACTTGGCTGTATGCCCGAAATTTAATTTGGAGGTTCCTAGCTCAAGTTATGACCATTTAACGGAACTAGCAATTTAAAGGCTAAAGACTTTTAAGTTTGACTACGGGATTGACTTTTTGATATCGTAGCCGGAATCCGATTCTGGAAATTTGAATAGCTCAGTTATATCATTTAGGACTTGTGTGCCAAATTTGAAGTCATTCTGAATTCATTTAGTATGTGTTGGCACGAGATTTGCGAAAGGAAAAGTTTAAAACTCAAAGTTCGAATCGGGGTGTGAATTATAATTTCAGCATTGTTTGACGTGATTTTTGACCCCGAGTAAGTCCGTATTATGTTACAGGACTTGTTGGTATATTCGGACGGGCTCCCAAGTACCCCGAGTATGACTCGAATCGAAATCGGAACAAGAATTTAACTTAAGCAAAAATCTGAAATTTGGCCTTCTAGTGTAATCACACCTGCGGAATTTTGACCGCAGGTGCGAGCTCGCAGAAGCGAGCCTTTGATCGCAGATGCGCCCGGGCGTGGCTGGGAAAAAGTCTGCAGGTGCGAAAACCTGCACGCACCCGCGCGTCCGCAAAAGCGGACACAATAATCGCAGAAGCGAAGGTCAGCGCAGGTGCGCAATTTTCCTCCGCAGGTGCGAGGCCTCGCCTGGCAGCCCCATTTCGCAGATGCAAGATTTTTCTCACAGATGCAAGCTCGCATGTGCGAGTCCAAGCACCGCAGGTGCGGAAATGCCTGGGCAGTGTATATATCGAAGAGTCCGATATTTTTACTCATTTTGGTCATTTTGAGCTCGGTTAAGGCGAGGTTTGGGCGATTTTCACGGGAAACATTGGGGTAAGTGTTCCTTATCCTATATTGATTATATTTTATGATTCCATACTCGTTTATATCATGAATCCGTGAATTTATGGAAGAAAAATCAAAATTTTCAAAAATCTTCCAAAAACGAAAAATTTAGATTTGAAGGTTCATTTGACATCGGAATTGGATACTTTTTGTATGGTTGAACTCATAGCGGAACGGGCATTCGGATTTCGTGAGTTTTTCCGAGATTTGAGACGTGGGTCACACTGTCGAATATTTTAATGAATTTCGAATTTTTATCCGGAAAATTTGTAAATTCATATGGAATTAATTCCTATGATTAGCATTGAATATATCGAATTGTTTGTAAATAGATTTGAAGCTTTAGGAGACAAATTTAAAAGGAAAAGATGTGGTTGAGTAATTGATTGGAATTTGTAAAGCGAGGTAAGTGCCGTGGTTAACCTTGACTTGAGGGAATAGAACCCTTAAACTATTTGTTATGTGAATTGTCTGTGAACGACGTATAGGCGAGGTGACGAGTGTTTATACGTCGTCAAATTAATTGTTTGCCTGCTTACTTGAAAAATCATAAATTATTTTAAATTATGAATTAATTATTATAATAATTGTTTCTCTCCTATTCTTTGTCAAATATTAATTCTTGAATTCCTGCATTAATTATTATATGCTATTTGAATTATGTGTCTTAATTGTTATTTGACATTTAGCATATTAAATATTAAACTGTATATTTTCTCTCTGATTTCCATAGTAATTTGCTATTTGCCTTTGTTTGTTTCATAATTAAATCATAATCATTGTATGCTTGTTGTCTTATAATTTTATATTAATTATTGCATTTATTGGGGAAATTTCTTCTATAAGAATTGGTAAATGAATATGTTGGAGGATCGGGTTGCACGCCGCAACAGACTTATTTAAAAGTCCATATTGGAGGATCGGGTTGCACGCCGCAACAGACTTATTAAAAAGTTCATATTAGAGGATCGGGTTGCACGCCGCAACAGATTTATTAAAAGTCCATATTGGAGGATCGGGTTGCACGCCGCAACAGACATATTTAAAAGTCGATATATATATATATATATATATATATATATGGGATCGGGTTACACGCCGCAACAGACTTGATTAAAATAAATATATTGTGAGAGCGGGTTGCACGCTGCAACAGAACCGAATATGAATATATTGTGAGAGTGGGTTGCACGCCAACATAATTAAATATGAATATATTGTGAGAGCGGGTTGCACGCTGCAACAGAATTGATGAAAATAATAATTGGTTATAACTGCTGAGTTGGCTTCAATTATTATAAACGAATTACCTGATTTATTTCTATTATTGTTGTTGTTACTAATATTGCGTACAGGTAATGTAAGTGACCCTCCTTAGCTTCGTCACTACTTCGTCGAGGTTAGGCTCAGCACTTACCGGTACATGGGATCGGTTGTACTGATACTACACTCTGTACTTCTTGTGCAGATTTTGGAGTTGGTCCCAGCGGCGTACCATAGACTTGCTCGGATTTCAGCTACTCACAGGAGACTTGAGGTATAACTGCACGGCGTTCGTAGTTCTGAAGTCCCCGTCTACTTTACTTTAGTTGTGTGTTTATTTCCAGACAACTTTATTTTATTCAGACCTTTATTTGTATTTATTCTAGAAGCTTGTGCACTTGTGACACCAATTCTGGGATGGTATTTAGACACCGTTGTTTTTATGGATAAATCACTATATTTCAGACCTTACTTCCGCATTTATTTATTTGTTATTAATAAATTTAAAGATTGTTTAAAAATTGATTAATATCATTCTAACGTTGACTTGCCTAGCAAGTAAAATGTTAGGCGCCATCACGGTCCGAAGGTGAAAATTTCGGGTCGTGACAGCTATAGTAAACAAAATCCGAATTGATTTGAGCATTGCCACGGGAGAGAAAGTCTCGTCATAGCCGACTCCTTCTTTCTGACGATATCCCTTGATAACAAGACGGGCTTTGTAGGTCTCCACCTTTCCGTCTGCTCCAATATTTTTCTTAAAAATCCATTTACAACCTATAGGTTTTATATCCTTTGAAGGTTCAACGAAAGTCCATACTTTATTTTCCTTCATGGATTCCATTTCGGATTCAATGGCCATTTTCCATTTCTCATAATCAGAACTTTGTATAGCGTCTTCATAGGTTTTAGGGTCATCATCATTATGATCAACCTCATTTGATACATCATCTTGTACCATTAGATTTAATCTAGTTGGTACATGACGTTGTCGTGTAGACCTTCTAAGAGGTGCTTCTACAACATGTTCACCTTATGTTGGATTTGGTTGTTGTTCAATTTGATTTGGAACTGGTTCATTAACCTATTTTTGAACTACATTTAGTTCTTGAACTTCAACCGTTGAAGATGGAAACTTTCTTGTCAACTTCATGACATCTAATAAAGGTTCTTCAACTTGTGTCTCATGATCTTGATTTTATGTTGATTCATTAATTTCTTGAACTTCATCAAGTTCTATTTCTCCACTATACTTTCCTTCCAAAAGAAATTCCCTTTCCAAAAGGGTTGCTCCTCTAGCCACAAACACTTTATGGTCAGAAGGGTGATAGAAATAATATCCCATTATTTTTTTGGGATACCCAATGAACCTACATTTATCAGATCTTGAGTCAAGTTTATCAGACTGCAGTCTCTTAACATAAGCTGGACAAATACAAACTTTAATGTGTTTAAGGTTTGGCTTACGTCCTTTCCATATCTCATATGGTGTTGTAGAGACTGACTTAGTGGGAACTTTATTAAGTAAGTATGTTGCTGCTTCCAAAGCATATCCCCATAAATTTATTGGAAGCTCAGTGAACCCCATCATAGATCTCATCATATCTAATAAGGTTCAATTTCTCCTTTCAGACACACCATTGTGTTGTGGTGTTCCTAGAGGTGTCCACTAGGAGAGAATCCCGTTCTCTTTGAGATACCTAGTAAAATCTTCACTAAGATATTCTCCACCTCTATCAGACCTTAGTACTTTGATACTTTTACCAGTCTGTTTCTCAACCTCACTACGGAACCTTTTGAACATTTCAAAAGATTCATATTTATGTTTCATAAGATACACAAATCCATATCTTGACATATCATCAGTGAAGGTGATGAAGTAAGAATATCCACCTCTAGCTTGAATTTTCATGGGACCACAAACATATGTATGAATTAGTCCCAATAATTCATATGCTCTTTCTCCACTTTCAGTAAATGGAGATTTGATCATTTTTTTCTTTGAGACAAGATTCACAAGTTGGATATGATTCAAAATCATACTTATCAAGGTACCCTTCCTTGTACAACATATTAATTCTTTTGTCACGACCCGAAATTCCCACCTTCGGACTGTGATGGCACCTAATATTTCACTTGCTAGGCAAGCCAACGTTAGAATAATATTATCTATTTTTAAAATAATTTTTAAATTTATTAATAGCAAAGAATAATTTCCGAAGTAAAGTCTAATATATAGTGAATAATCCATAAAAATAACGGTGTCTAAATGCCATCCCAGAATTGGTATCACGAGTGCACGAGCTTCTAGAATAAATACAACTAAAGGTCTGAATAAAATAAAGCTGTCCGAAAATAAACACACAGCTAAAGTAAAATAGACGGGGACTTCAGAACTGCGGACGCCATGCAGTTATACCTCAAGTCTCCTCCGAGTAGCTGAAATCTGAGCAAGTCTACGGTACGCCGCTAGGACCAACTCCAAAATCTGCACAAGAAGTGCAGAGTGTAGTATCAGTACAACCGACCCCATGTACTGGTAAGTACTGAGCCTAACTTCGACGAAGTAGTGACGAGATTAAGGCGGGTCACTTACATTAACATGTACGCACTATTAGTAGCAACAACAAATAATAGAAATAAATCTGGTAATTCATTTATAATAATTGAAGCCAATTCAGCAGTCGTAACCAATTATCATTTCCATCAAATTTGTTGCAGTGTGCAACCCGCTCTCACAACATATTCACATTCAATTTTGTTACAGCGTGCAACCCGCTTTCCCAATATATTCCTTTTAATCAAATCTGTCATATATTTATTTCAGTCAAGTATATATAGACTTTTTAATAAGTCTGTTGCGGCGTGCAACCCGATCCTCCAATATGGACTTTTTAATAAGTCTGTTGTGGCGTGCAACCTGATCCTCCAATATATCCATTTCAATCATTTTTGTTGCGGCGTGCAACCCGATCCTCCAATATATCCATTTATCAATTCTTATAGAAGCAATTTCCCCAATAAATGCAACAATTAATATAAAATTATAAGACAACAAACATACAATAATTATGATTTAATTATGAAACAAACAAAGGCAAATAGCAAATTATTATAGAAATCAGAGAGAAAATATGCAGTTTAATATTTAATATATTAAATGTCAAATAACAATTAAGGCACATAATTCAAATAGCATGTAACAATTAATGCAGGAATTCAAGAATTAATATTTGACAAAGAATAGGAGAGAAATAATTATTATAATAATTAATTCATGATTTAAAATAATTTATGATTTTTCAAGTAAGCAGGCAAACAATTAATTTGACGACGTATAGACACTCGTCACCTCGCCTATACGTCGTTCAAATGCAATTCACATAACAAATAATTTGAGGGTTCTATTCCCTCAAGTCAAGGTTAACCACGGCATTTACCTAGTTTTGCAAATTCTAATTAATTATTCAACCACAGTTTTTCCTTTTAAATTTGTCTCCAAAAGCTTCAAATTTATTCATAAACAATTCAATATACTCAATACGAATCATAGGAATTAATTCCATATGAATTTACTAATTTTTCGGATAAAAATACGAAATTTATTAAAATATTCGATAGTGGGACCCATCTCTCAAATCTCGAAAAAACTCACGAAATCCGAATACCCGTTCTGATACGAGTTCAACCATACAAAATTGTCCAATTCCGATATCAAATGGACTTTCAAATCTTAACTTTTCATTTTTGAAAGATTTTATAAAAATTCTGATTTCTTCCATCTAAATCTGAAATAAATGATGAGTATAGACATGGATTTGTGAAATATAATCACTTTTGGTTAAAGAACACTTACCCAATTCAAAGTCGTGAAAATTCCCCTTGAAATCACCCAAATCCGAGACTTGAAACTCAAAAATGAGTACAAACGGCTAAGACCCGATTTTATATATTCTGCCCAGCATTTTCGCATCTGCGGGCTATATTTTTACACCTGCGGCCTCGCATTTGCGAGACAAAGTTCGCATTTGCGGAACATGGTATTTTGTCCAGTGGCCGCATCTGCGCCCAAAAATGTCGCACCTGCGACATCGCAGAAGCGCACAAGTGACCGCAGAAGCGGTCGTCCTCGCAGGAGCGGCTTGTCCATCGCGGATGTAATTTCGTACTTGCGCTCATTTCTCCGCAGAAGTGGAGCTCGGCAAGGCTGACCAAAGTTGTAGAAGCGACTGGAATTCCGCAGGAGCGACCACGCACCTGCGCATAAAATGTCGCAGGTGCGACACACCAGAACCAGCACTGGGCAGCAGGTTCCAATTGTTCCGTGGCTCGTCCGAAACTCATCCGAGCCACTCGGGACCTCGTTCGAATATTCCAACAAGTCCATAAACATAATATGGACTTACTCGGGGTTTCACTTCATGTCAAACAACACCAAAATTATAATTCACACCCCGATTCGAACTTTGAGTTTTAAACTTTTTCATTTGCAAATCTTGTGCCAAAACATATTAAATGAATCCGAAATGACTCCAAATTTGGCACACAAGTCATAAATGACATAACGGAGCTGTTCAAATTTCGAAAATCGGATTCCGGCTCTGATATCAAAAAATCAACCCTGTGGTCAAACTTGGAATCTTTATCCTTTAGATTGCTAGTTCCGTTAAATGGTCATAACTTGAGTTAGGGACCTCTAAATTACATTCTGGGCATACGTCCAAGTCCCAAATCACGATACGGAGCTAAGAACTGTCAAAATACTGATCCGGATCCGTTTGCTAAAACTGTTAACCAAAGTCAACTCAGTTGAGTTTTAAAGCTTTATTTCACATTTTAATCTATTTTTCGAATGAAAACTTTTTGAAAAATTATACGGACTACGCACGCAAGTCGAAGAATGATAAATGATACTTTTCAAGGTCTTAGAACACAGAATTACTTATTAAATTTGAAGATGATATTTTGGGTCATCACATCTTTTCTCTCTAATATGACCAAGCCTACAATGCCAAAGGTATGTATGATTTACACGATCATCTCTTTTTCTCTTAAGACTTGAAACATGCATAATCGAATTAGCATTCACACTAGGTAAGACATAAACATTATGTTGGAGATAGCCATTCGCATATAAATTATCACCATAATAAATGGAGCAAATACCATTGCCTATAATAATGCAAAAACCACGTTTGTCTAACATAGAAGCTAAAATTATGTTCGAAAAAAATTTAGGAACGTAATAACAATCATCCAACATAAGTACTTTGCCCGTAGGCATTACTAAAGAAATTGACCCTACAGCTACGGCCGTAACTTTTGCACCATTTCCAACTTGTAGATTAACTTCTCCTTTCTTTAACCTTCTACTTATCTGGAACCCCTGCAATATATTACAGATGTTATAACCACTGCCAGTATCTAATATCTACAGTGAAGAATTAGTAGTAGCTAAAGAAACCTTGAAAATATTTTTTATTAATATCTCACCTTGTTTGTTGTCCTTTAGAGTTGCAAGATACTCCTTGCAGTTTCTCTTCCAATGCTCTTTCTTCTTATAGTGAAAACATTCAGCATCATATACTGACTGCAAGATCAAATCTTCAGGCTCATCGATCACATCAATGAGATTTTCATGCATGAGAACAATTCTCAAACTTCTATACCAGTCATCAAAGTTGAGTCCTACCAACTTGTTGGTCTCAAGTATTTCACGTAGTGATATAACAGACATATTGAGAAATCTAAAATATAGAAAAGAAAAAGCAATAATATAAGAACATATTTACATATATCATAAAGACATGGACTTTTATCTAAATGATATTTTCACTAATTTATTTTAAATTACTTACCCTCATTATAGTTTAAGAAATCTTTATTTCTGTTAGTGGAATAAAGAAATTCTTTATCAATATATATGAGCCCATTGGAAGTCAAGTTGTTTCTCACATATATTTTAAAGGTAGGTACTCTTACCAATTGTATCCCCGTATAATTTTCTTAAATAGCTCTATGTCAAATAGTCCCATGGTAGTCAAGTCAATCCTATTGGCATAGTTGAGTTCAACCATGAGGAAAGCAAAGGACTTATTAAATTTATACTCCTCCGAGTAGTCAACGTCTAGTGTAAATTAAATAATTCCTCCAATCCATGCATCTAATGCAATAAATAATTCTAACATATTCTTGAACTGTAAGTCTCCTGTTTGTCATGTCGCTCCTTATAAACAAGAAATAAATAAAATTATTTATTTTGATGGATAGATTTATTATAAAATATCTTATATTTTATTATTTAAGAACTCAAATTTTATTAAGATGGAATTATTATTAAAACAACATTTAATAACATGATGATCAAATCTTTTATAGCACATGAAATTAGTTCAAGTTGTCTACATGCTTAGTCCTAAATTAATTTATATCACATGCAATAAATAATTCAAAAACGGACAAGCATGTGACATAAAAACGAAATTCAACATTCTTCTAACATGTTTATCTTGTATATCACATAAAAATAATTCATGCCAGAGTATTATTATTAATTAACATCTCATGAACTAATAACAATTAAAATAACAGTAGAATCCAATAACCTATTATAAATTACCATCGTATCTAATACAAAGTTTTAAATTTAAGTTATGAACTATCTCAATAGTTAACTTATATGTATACATATTTTATTCATAATAAAATAATATCAATCTATATGTATTCAAAGACTATTGCACATGACAAAAGTATTATGGTTTGAATTCTTCAAATATAATCTTAAAAGTATTTCGTAAATAAATTTTAGACACGAGAAACCATGGCTTTGATACCACTGTAGGATTGCATATTGATGTTCGTAACACGCAGCGGAAGACAATAACAATCCTAGGAAGATATTTTCGTGTTTAAATTTATTTACATATCAAAGATTGGATCTAAGACGTACCTGGTGAAGAGAGTCTCGTTTCAAAATTTTTTTGATAATGCGAACACTGTATGTGTATCCACACCAAGACCAATCCTTGCTATAAACTCTTTGATCAATGAAACATGCAAACAAATTGAATGAAAACTTTGTGCTGAAATTTTTCTCAAAAAACTTTAATCAAAAACCCGACACGAGAGTGATTTCATGCCAAGAATATATGTCTGTTGGTTTTCGGCTCCTCCAAACCTTTTGTACGCCTCTTTTCTCTTTTTCCCATGGCTTCTTGATACTCAGTGATGTATTTATATATAACTTAAGCCAACAATACTTTCCACTAGGTTAAGAAAAAATAGAAACGTGATTTACTTCTTTTACAAGTTCATTCCAAAATTGAACTTTGTAAAACTTTTTCTATTAGAAAAGTAAACACATTCCATACAAGAATGGAAGCCACGTCCTTTATGGACCTTTTAATTCAATCCAAATTGAATAGTACAAAGCCCATTCATAATAGGATGTACGTGATTAAAATAAGCCGACAAGTCCTTTTGGACTTTTACGTTAATCCAATTACACGATTAAATTGATATTATATACAACCTTTATATAAATTAATGTCAATTAATATTTATTATATATATATATTTTATATATATCACATATATATTTCAACCAAGAGATACAATTTAATTTTCTATTCTAAATAGAAAACTTCAGTTTGTTCTCAATATTAATTATATCATTTGTGCTAGCAAAGAATATAATAATATTTCATTTGGACTAATAGCTAAATTTATTTAACTAATTAAATTCCTTAATTTAATTATCAAATAATAAAGTAATTAATCCTTTAGCAAATATCAGAACACTCGTTAGTGTGCGACCCCATAGGTTCAATACTAAACCGGTAGTAAATTGATCACATCAATATACTAATCAAGGGTGACGTCTAACGACACTCCTTAACGACCGGATAGAATGAAGTATACAATTTACTCGCAAGAACCAGGAGAAGAATAAAGTAGTAAATTCTTCTGTTCTTATAGCTCTGGGTCACCCTAGGATATGGTTCAACTGTCAAATCCTAATAGGCGACCAACTATGTGTTCATGTCAAATATAATCGACCATTGAATGACCTAAGAAACTCTTTTCTTCTCTCATTCAATTGCCCTGGCCAAGCTCTTAATTTGGTCGTTTTATAATTCATGACAACATGGAGCTTAAACTCATTACCAAGATTTGACAGATTCCATCTTGACTAATCACTAATTTTACAAGCATTTAATCGTATCCAATATCCTTTCAACTATCGCCCTAGGGCCATAGATGTCTAGTATCAAAACTCAATAAATAACTTGTCAATTACTATGATGATCTCAGGTCATAGGAAATTCTTACATCACATTCTTTAAGAGAATATCATATTAACAGTTTATGGTAATTCTAACCATTAGGAATTATCCAATGAGTCGATTCAATGATCATATCTCTATATGCATCATCTATCTATGTGATTTAGTTAATGAGATCAACTAATCTTTATCCCATAAAGACAATCACATAAATATTGGTCTAACCGGATTACTAATGTCCAAATTAATAATCCTACGATCAAGAACAAATTTAGATTAAATTATAAGAAACTTCACTCTCATTATCATGATCTCCATCACAATGTCAAGTCTCAAAATTTAATTAAGGACCTTATCAAATTAATCAAGCAATTAATAACAATTATAAAAGAATATCAAATGCCATATATTTTTATATCAAATAACGTTCACAAAAATATGTTCAAATCATCAAATATGAGATTGGATCTAGGGCATATCTACTATATCCCTAACAATATATATATATATATATATATATATATATATATATATAGGGTCAAACAAAAGTTATTGGATTCATGTGAAAACAAATATTATCTAGTTGATTTTGTTTTTGCTGTAGCCAAGCTCAACCGCTCAAGAATGAAAGATAAGCGGATCTCCTTTTTAACATCTCTTTTCTAGAAGTTCTCTACGAAAAACATTGATGATATTATGTGACAGAATAAATTATGTGATGTTAACGTAACGGAATAATGAATGGAATAACTTTCCAACTTGAACCAATATAATGCAGTTGAAATTTTGATGGAATCTCGTATATTTCAAGTTGAGAGACAACTCAATATATTATAGTATGTTTCTAGAATGTATGGTCAAGCTTCTAGAAATTTAAAAGACCTAAAATATCCCAATTATTCCATTAAACCCCGGCATGTTCAGTAGTTTATTTTATGAAGACGTAAACACACAAAATGCAGTGAATTCGAGATTTAGAGTGTGCTTAAACAAATGTCATCTAATAAAACGGAAACTTATATAATATAGTATATAATCTCTGATTGGTTTATGCTTATGTAGGTCTAAGCATTTACAAAACGTTGTTAATAAATTCAGGAGGTTTGTTAGTTAATGTTGAAACTCTAATCTTCCTTCCGAACGTAAAAACGTTTTATTAAAGTTGTAATTACAAATGGTAAAAGCTCGGAAAACATCTGAAATTTTGTATCAGAAAACTTGCATTAAAAATTATACTATAAACTAAAAACTCATTTTCGCATGTAAGAAGCATATAGGTGAAAATTGTAATCTATAGTTATTTTGCTCAACCAAACTCAAGACTAGCCGACCTCTTTAATTTTCTTAAACTTTTGAAAGTTCTCTACAAAAAGAACTGCTGATAGTGTGTAACACAAAAACATTAATGATGAAACAGAATAGTCTTCCAACTTGAACCAATGTAAATATTTTTATTTCGAATCGTGTGTATCACAAATTTACATTGTTATATTCTGTTGAGAGACATGTCAGGCAAATTCAAGTTCACTCCATTTTTTCTTCTAGAATTGCAGTCAGCTTCTAGAAAGGCACAAGGTTTGTGTTGCATTGAATCCCAGCAAATGCATGTGCAGTATTATATTTTATGAGTATATTTAAATGGGAATCGATTCCCGTAGATGTCTTGTCTCACTATAAATACATAAATATCACAATAAAGTGAACTTGATTTATGTATAATTATTAAGTAAATTTTGATTAACTTGTCCAACCAAATTAAACTTGTAGTAGAATAACTTGTAGTAGAATATATGTTTTATCCGATTACTTTGTGCTTAATTAAGTAGGTCAAGGCATTCACAATCTGTTTTCCATACTAAAATGGAGAGCATACTTCAGTTCAATTTTCTGAATTTTTCGATGAGTAACAGTATAATAGTTTATTATATTATCTCTGGTAGAGGTATATTGAGATTAATAGCGCTTCAACTTTGGAAGCTAGGTTAACTTTACTACTTAAATCATGAACCCTTTAAATTTAATGTCCTCTATTTCTACTTTTTTTTTTCTTTTATGTAATTAACTATTTAGTGTATATGCACTGATCCGATTAATTAAGATTTACATTGTATAGAGTCAATTTAAGGAGAAAACTCTTCCTATTAGGGATTTTTCTATCTTGAGAGCTCGAACAAAAGTTATACTCCCTCTGTTTTAATTTATGTGAACTTATTTCCTTTTTAGTCCGTGCCAAAAAGAATGATCCATTTCCTTATTTGGAAATAATTTACCTTTATGCAATGATTTATAGCCACACAAAATATATGTGCTTCATTCTACACCACAAATTCAAAAGTCTTCTCTCTTTTTTTAAATTTTGTGCCCAGTCAAATGAGTTCACATAAATTAAAACGGAGGAAACTAAGACTTATGACTATGAGCGAAGACATCATCGCATTATTCCGAAAAGTGTACGGTAGTTCAAAATGACTGCAATTTACCAATGCGCTAAGAAGGGATCAGAAAGTCAAATAATTTGAGACAGATTAGCAGGTCAAGTCAAAATTGGCAGTCAAAGTTATAAATAAGCTGTGTCAGTCGCGGTAGTGTACAATTATAAAATACAGTGTTAAATATTAAAATTTCGTTAAAATGTTAAAAAAAATATCTAATAAGATATCCCTGATAATTATAATTATATAGTCATAATCTAAATGAAAAGTGGAAGGAGTAGTGTAGCAATCTATGTGACATCTAACATATGGTACTAGCAATATCAAATACTGTAATATATATCTTTGTGTTTATGTTACTTGAACATAAATTTTTCGGGAGAAATTCAAAAAAAGCTAAATTTACAAGTGATAATTGAAAAATAGCCACAATTTTAAAATTAATCAAAATTTAGTCACTTTTCATGTAAATATAAATCTGAACAAAAACACTGTTCAAAATCCGAAAAATACTCTAGCATAATATACTGGACTTCCAACATAATACACTTGACTTTCAATATAATATACCGGTCCAGCATAATATGCTGGAAGTTCATACACAGGTACATCAATCTCCAGTATATTATGCTGGAACTTTTCGTGTTGCAGTAAAATAGTGGTTATTTTTCAATGACTTTGCAAACACTGATTATTTTTCAATTACCAGTCCGAAAACTGGCTAACTCATGCTATTTTTACAAATTTTCCCGTAAAAATAGAACAGAGAAAGGAATTATGTTTTTAAGTTTGGTTAGCATAGTGGAGAATCTAATTACTTGTTTAATTGTTTTATAAGTAAACACGTTTTACACTGTTACCGGGAAAAAAACTTTTTAGAGGAATGATGATTGTAATGGACCAAATTGAAGGAATCACTAAAATTTTGTTTGAGATGAAACAAATACATATATTTCGTAATTACTTGCTACCACTTTTGGTAGTAGCGAAGCCAGAAATTTGCTCAAGGTTGTTTAAATTTGAAAGAATTAAAAAAACAATTCCCAACAAAGAGTGTTCAATATATGTAATGTACTTCTAAAATATGATATTTTACCTATATACGCAATATAATTTTCCGACAAAGGTTGATCAGTTTATCATCCTTACCAATGTGTAGCTTCGCCACTAACTATTGGGTTTATATTGGCAGCTATCACATTAAATCGAAAGTCTTCAAAGGTAATAAAATCAAACGTGAGGCAAATTTTAAATGAGACGCAGTTGTATATGTAGAAGTTGTATAATCTGTATATTTTTATTTACTTAATTATCTCTTTAACTCACTCTTCATGTGTGGCTTGATTCTTTTCATGGGCTTAATAAGTGAATTTTTTTTTTAACTTTTTATTTTTATAATGAGTGGCGGGCTAGTGAGAATCAAACTCACGCCACCTGCATGCTTGAAGTTGTGTGATTATCTAATTTAAAAACTTAAACTATTAGAAAATAAACTTTTATTTACTTATTATCTCTTAAATTTTATTTGCAATATTTTTTATGCCACCACTCATTATTTGGAATATTTCCTTTTTGGATTTCTTATCCAATGTTTATCATCTGCTTTAGATCATCGATTAATCCGATGTTACGCTATGTAAGGCTCATTAAAGGTGAAAGCAGATTTCTTTCATTTCTAGTATTTGAAACTAAGATCTTTGGTTAAGGACAGAAGAATCGTATCCAACTTACTACAACCTCGGTGGGAATTATTGGTGATCATACTGTATTATGGTTGAATAACTCGACCAAACTATATTAAATGTTTGTCATGGACTCAAAACCGAAGATATCTAATTCACAAATAGCTAATTTCAAACCGTTTTGAGACTGATAACAACACTTTAAAAGAGTTTGTTGGAACTACCAGTCAAAATGACTTATTGAAATAACTTGGTCTATTTTGGGTGTTGCATGTTGAGTGGTCAAAGAAAGAGTTGAATAATAAATAATACGTCTACTGACACAAATATTGAAGGTTGAAGAGGAAACGAAAAGAAACGTGATTTAAGAATAATATATATGTAGGAGACCATCACTCTTTTCAGCCATTAAGTGCCAACATCAATACTTGGGGTAAACTGACGCTGCAGTAAGAAAGATAGAGCGGAGCATTTCTTGCGCCAACCATTATAAGAGTAGGGGAGCGTAGTGAGGTCGATAATCATCCAACGATAGTGGAAATGGTTTTTGTTAATAGAATAACAACAAATTAAGTGAAGACAAACTAGTAAAAATCAGTCAAACAAAAACAAAACAAAATTCCGAGCCGGTTACCTGTGTTTCATGATTACGAAATTTAATCCTCTCATTGTTGTCTAAAATATTTGGATTAATTCCTTTTAGAATAGGACGGAAAGACTATTCTGTAATAGCGGTAATGTAAATTACAAAACATCGGCAAACTCAAATAGCGAAGCGAAATCATACATTAGACACTTATGTTTTGCTTTTGAAAACTATGTCGAAATGCAGAGAAGAAAGAGGAAAGTTTTCAAATATTTTCGATGGTGAAAAAATGAGGCAAAATCTCTTAATTTATAGCCAAAGGGTTGAACTTGAAATGGTATGAAGAATGAAGGTGCCTGTTTGCAAACAAGGCAGTGATTGTAGATGAAGGTGTCTGTTCGGTCTTTAATTTTAAATCTAACCTTTCAGATTTTAAATTACTGTTGGAAAAAATATGCAAATTTTGAAATAAAAAATTCTGGGTCGACAACGAAGATGCTATGCTTGCTTTCTTCTCAGCTCTTTAAGAATTACAATATGTATTGTTATATATAAGCACAACAATCTTCTTTTTCTTATCCAATGTGGGACATAATTTCTTTGTAAAAAGAAACAAATTGTTTATTTTTCTCAATTTTTCATTCACACCTCAACTAATAATCCAACAGTTTATATGCATTATACTTCACTTTTTGAATTACCAAATTAGGTTTAGTAATAATCGTTACTACATGTTGTATTATGTTACTTTTACTTGATAGCGTAAAAAAAATATTCGTTGACATTAGCACATAAGTTAAATTCTATAATTTTGAAATAAAGTACTCCACTTTTGAATGATGTGCTTGGTATAATATAAAAGGTTCTAAATTAAAATGTTTTATCTGCAAAACATTGTTGTAACTTAAGAAATTATCACATTCGGTTGTTTTTTTTTTTAAGGAAAACTAATTTTGATTTGTTATGATTTTTTTTCAAAAAGTGATTTCGACTTTAGACAGAATCTAAAATCCTACTTAGCAAATTTTAGAAACTTATATATGAATGGAATTAATAGATTAAACCTGACTATATTCAATCAATTCATTGCCATGTAGTGGGTTTTGGAGCTCCTCCACTCTTAATTGAAATCTCGGGTTAACTAAAAATTTCAAGTTCTATACTTGAAAATAAAGATATTTGAGTAGGAAGCCTTTTCCATTTAACGGTGGCACAAATTTGAATTAGTTGACCAATAAGTAGTGGAGTATGATTTAACGTGACGAAATATTAAGCATAAAGTGTCAAAGCACAAGATATGACTTTATTTTTTGTGTGACAAAATGAAGAGTGACATTTTTAATTTTATATTTAAATACATACATTTGACTTCTCTATCTCGGGGTAATTGAACTGAGTTACATCATTAACTGGATATAACAGATTAATTTCATCATTATAGATATTAATTCCGAATGATAATTCATTCAACTACTACAAAAGATTTGATCAGAACTCTTAAAAGCAGCCCAAAGGTTTTATAACTGGTTAGCACCCAGCTGGGAATACCGACCCGACCCATTTTGTTTCCTCTTCTTCGGCGACGAAGAAGAATGCTCTGGCGACGTTGATAATCTTTTCGAACCAACTCTAATGGGATCAGGTTCATCAGAATTAATCCTCAACGGGAAATTAAGCAATGCACGTGAACCGCGCATGCGAAACGCCGCCTTATCATAAGCAAACGCTGCGTCCTCCGCCGTCTCATACGTACCCAGCCATACCCTTGCCCCATTCTTCGCCGGATCCCTAATTTCCGCTGCAAACCTCCCCCACGGCCTCACTCTCACCCCCCTATAATGCTTCGCCTTTGGCGATGCCGTCGTCACTACAGGTGGTTTCACTTTCACCTCCGCCGCCGTCTCCGGTGGAACCACAAATTCCGTAAAATTCCATACTTCAGGTGATTGTGCTGTAATTTCAGGCTCCAATTTGACATTGGGAATTGTAGGATCAGAAGCTGGCTCTAATTCATAGCCATTGCCTTCATTAAAGATATCGTAAAGAAACGTATCTGCTGTATAATCAAATTCATTGGGCAAGCAATTTGGAAACACGTTAGACTCAATGCTATTGTTTCTGCTGTAAATTGAGGTTGTTGAAATGTCGGAGCTTGTTACTGGAGTATTATCCCAGTCATCAAGTAAGTGACACTTAACTGATTCAAGAAGGGCATAGTCAATTTCGTACTCTTCATTTCCATACATTTTTAATTCGAAAGGATGAAAATTCTTAAATTTGGTGGGTTTAGATTGGAAATTTGTATGGAGAAAACAGAAAGAAGAAAAGGGGAGCTGAGAACGTTTTTACTTTTTAGTGAAAGGAGTGGAATGGGGTATTTATACGAGAAGTGGTTCATGCACAAGGTTACGTTTTATGATTGGAATTATAAAAATAATGTTTTGTTGAAAGAAAGTATGGAATTTGCTGCGGAGATTTTGAGCTTCCTTGAAGTTTCTAACATAGAAAAAAATTTCAGGACTTTGGCGGAACCGAGGTAGAGGTTTTCTTGTGACGTAGGATAAGAGGCACTAGCACAAACACTTAGAGTCCATTTATTTTAAAATATATTTTTGTTTAAAAGTATTTTTATAGGTTAAACGTTTGTGTTTGGTCGTTTGAGAAGTACTTTTTTGTGATATTTGATAAGCAAATTGTATTTGACTAATTTTTTCACAAATTACTTTTGGGTGTTAAATTACGATAAAAGACAATAAAAGTTTAGTTTACAATTAATATTATTTAAAAAAGAGAAATTTTAAATATTTATTATAAAAATTTAATTAATTTTTCATTTTTATGTAATTAAAGTATAAAACATAAAGTAATAGATATTAAAAAATTTAATCAATATAAAGTATAAGTATATAAAAGCAATAATATCGATAGGAACATATGTGCTTACAAATAACATGTATGAAGAATACTATCAATTCTTGAGAAAATAACAAACTAGATGTATTGCATTATATTAACTATATTATAAGTATGCACACAAAAAAAAAAAAAAAAAATTACAAACTTGAGATCATATAATATTGGTATACTTCAAAATTCAAAAAATCATACTTTATGAAGAAAGTGGTGATTAGCCTTGTTATTTCAAAGAGTGATAGGAGACAAAGAAAAGAAAAAATGGCGGAAGAAAAAAGAAGAGACCTAATTATAGTAGAGAGATTATTTCAAATAGGAATAAGAGATGAAGAATAAAAGTATGGTAAAAATAAAAAAGAGAAGAAAGGGATGGTAGAGATAAAAAAAAAAAGGTAAAGGTTAAATTAATAAGGGATAATTTAGGAAGTATAATTTTATAATAAGGATATTATTGTCTTGGAAAAAATAATTTCCTGGTTCTGCTTCTACTTCTTGGAAGAAACTTGAATTTGTAGTTTTGTTTTTCCAAAAACAGAAAAACTAATTCTGATATTGCTCAAAAGCACTTCTCTGTTTTTGCTAAACACCTCATATCTCAAAATAAGTAATATTTAGCAAAAAAAAAAAAAAGAAATATTTTTGACCTCCCAAAAGCTTGGCCAAACAGGCTCTTAGCCACACTTGTATTAACTCAATCATTTATGAGAATAATGTTTAAAAAGAGAGCAATCATGTAAAAATCTCTTGGTTGGTTCTGCTTCTACTTCTTGTAAGAAACTTGAATTTGTAATTTTTTTTTTCTTTCCAAAAATAGAAAAATTGGTTCTGATGTTGCTCAAATCACTTCTCTGTTTTGGCTAAACACCTCATATTTCAAAATAAGTAATTTCTTGGCAAAAAATAATCATTTTTAACCTCCCAAAAGCTTCGCCAAATAAGCTCTTAGCCACACTTGTATTAACACAAAGTAATACTAGTATAAGTTAGGGCCTGATTGACCAAGCTTTTGGGAGGCCAAAAGTATATTTTTTTTTAAAGTTTTTTAAAAAAGAATTGAAGTGTTTAGCCTAGACGGAGAAGTGCTTTTGAGCAGCAATAAAAAATAATTTTGTTGCTTTTGGGAGAAAATTATAAATTTTAACTTCTTCCAAGAACTAAAAGCAGAATCAGAAAATTAATTTTTTGAAGTCAAAAATATTCTTACCATAAATTTATCTATTTGAAATTATCTCACATTAATTTAACTTTTTCCTTTTTTGTTTCTAGTTTCTACTATGGGTCTTTTTCCCTCTTTATTTACATCGTATTTTTATTCTCCTTCTTCTATTCCTCTTTTAAATAGTCTATCTACTATAAAATAATCTCCTTTTTATATATTAATTTATGATTTAGATTTTTTATTTTTATTGGCATGATACTACCAAATACCCAATATTATTATCTGGATAACTATATCTTATACCGATTAAGATTCTTAATATATATTTTTAAATTTTCTATTTTGATTAAAAAATAAAAATTATTTACATTCTTTTATAATAAATATTTAAATTTATTTATCTTTTAAAAATAATATTAATCATAAAGTGAACATTTACTAATTATCTTTTTGTCTATTTTATTCTTAATAAAACAGGAAAGTCGCAAATTGGCCCTCAACAACAACCTTTCAAAGTTTTCAACTCGTATTTTGAAATCTCTATTCATAGTCATGATAAGATATTCATCTTAGACAGATGTAACATCGTTTGCTTCTTTTCCCTAGTCAGTATTTGCTTGTGATCCTCACCTATCCCCGCCTTAGATAGAGCACTAATAGTCTAAATGTCTAACATCAAGGAAATGTGATCAGAACAAAGTTTAAATTAAATCTAATTAAATAGAACGAAGATAAAAAAAAAAGAATCATATATAGGGTAAGGACGAAACTTAATACACCAAAATGGCTATGTTATAAGGTACAGTTCTTTGGTTTAGGTACATCCTACACTTTATAAACTAATCCACTATCCTTTTTGTCGATCCACCATCTTTGTTATGGATCTCCTGCATGATAATATATCCAAAAAGCTGCATCTTAGACATATACTAGATAGTAGTATAAATACCCCGATCCCACATTTTGAATTGACCAGCTAATTACTATAGGAAAACCAAATTTTGTGGTGGATAAAAACTTAGGGTGCACCAAACTGTATAGAGAACGGGGTTCTCTATCAGTTCCCACAGAACACACACAAAGAGATAAGTAAATGACACAACAGAATTTTACGTGAAAAGTTACCAGCTCACGGGATTAAAAACTACGACCTACACTCGTAGGATTTCAACTTCACTAACTGAGCAACTTTTAGATTACAACCTATTGTAACTTAGGAATTAAACTCTTAATCCCTCACTCACTTGTAATAACTCTATTACAAGCCTCTTTGTAATAACTCTATTACAAAGCTCACAACTCGACTAACTCTAGTCAAGACACAAACACACCGTTTATGGTTTTATAAAAGGTTTCCTACACAATACTTCAAGCTAAGTTAAGTAGGAATTACAAGTAAAATACTTTAACAAAGGTATAACATAACTAAGGATATGTAATAACTCAGTGCAGGAAACTGGTCCTTCGTTATGATGTTCTCTATTCTTGAAGCCCAGTCACTTGCAGGTTGGCAACACACTTGGGAGAAAGCTTGATTAATTCTTGAATATGCAAGCGTTGTTTTTCCTTTGCTTGATGTTAATATTGCACAAGTGATGTCACTTGGATGATGCAAGCATATCTGATACAAGGGCATTCCCCATAAAGTGACTGCTGCAGTGTTTGCACTGTTGCGTGTGTGCAGAGAAACAGTTGCAGCGACTTTACAGTTGTGGGTAATTGACAAGCACAGTCAGTAAGAGAACTGATGTCCATTCGTTCCCTCTGTTGTTTCTTGACTCTGAATGTTGGAACATGTCGCAGTCTTGAGACTTGTTGTTCTTGAGCACTTTGAGGAGGTGAAAAAGGTTTTCCGTCTGATTCTTATTATTAAGTTTGTTAGATCATCAAAACATAACACTACACATAACCTATAATTTGACAGCATTATAACTAATGTGCCTTCTGCGTGTATTCCTTCCTGTATGCTTTTAACTTGAGTAATATAATTTCTTTTGGACCAGAAAAAAACTTACATTGTATTTTAATACGGTCCAAATTTTGTTTTTCCATCCAAGTTGGACATTACCTTCACAAAATAAAAATATATGTCAATGATTTAACTTTTGACTAAGAAACAATATCATATAAATCTCACCGGAGAAAAGGTGGAATTTCGATCCCTTTTTCTTATCTTTTAGGTAGTGCTCCGTTGAGAGTAAAATTGGAAGATACACTTGTAAGTTTCATTCCAAAAAGAGTCAATATGTTGGAAAAGGAAAAAAGGCAATCTACTTTTGGGGCTCTGTGGTTCATTGATTCGAGACAATATGCATTCATCATTCCTCTTAGTATTATTATTCGATAAGTATTTTGTAAGAAATAAATCAATGTCGAACTAGAACGGATATTAGTCTAATGATATCAAATAGGATTTTTTTTTTTTACTTTATCAATACAGTAAATGTAAGTTCACTTCCTATTTTTCCTTTTTTTCCCCTTCTCTTTAATTCTCTCCGATTATGTAATATAAATTTAAAGAGATATTTAAGAAAATCAGTGTCCAACTTGCTATTGATCCAATAAGAGATTACTACTCTTTGAATATATATTACTCCTATTATTTGGTTTGTTTAAGGGGAATGTCCCTTGGAGCCGGGGTCTATCGGAAACAATCTCTTTATCTTCACAAGGTAGGGATAAGATAATGTACACACTATCCTTCTCAAACGCCACCTGTGAGATTACACTGTATTTATTATTGTTGTTGTTGTAACACGGAATGTCCCACATTTTTGTTGTGTTTTCTAAATTTTCATGTCTCTATCAGAATTTGTCTAATGACAATAACAACTGTGGCTAAGGTTCTATTCTATCCAGTGCTTCAGGTTCTAAATGACCTCCTTTCAGAAAGCGAAAAAACAAATGATACGTTCACCTGGAGACCAATTCACAACTAATAGAGATGGAGAATTCCATTTCACAAGGCTTAAAATGGTTTACATATACTTCCTTTCTCAAACTTCTTTTTCATTTTTAAAATTTCATGGCATTCTGATGATATATATAATATACTTATTCATATGCATAAATAAAACACATATTATATCTTTAAAAAGACACATACATAGCTGCATCTTATATTTGTTTTATGCAAATACAGGCATATATAACCCTCTTTCTTATATGTTTTTGACGGTTTTTTCTAAAATTACATTGAGAGATAAAAAAAAAGGGAGAAGCGACTATAAGAATAGTAAAAACTGAACTCAACACTTATTATGTGGCGTTGTTGTCTACTTTTGACTTGACCTTACCAAAATTGAAGGTACGCTTTATAAAATAAATGATGCTTTTCTTTACTAAGGTTATAGTAAATGCATGTGCATTCACTACTAGAAATTCGCTAAAAACCGACCAACGTTGATCGGTTATGGCAAATTACCGACCAAAATACGACCATTACGATGTGGACGGTGTTTTGATGGTCGAAATGGCTTACCGACCAAAGCTGGTCGGAAATTACCGACCAACTTTGGTCGGTATATTAAAACGACCATCTAACAAGTTTAATTACTTACCGACCAATTTTGGTCGGAAATATATTTTATTAATTTAATTTTACCGACCAAAGTTGGTCGGTTTAACTAAATTATATTTTTTTTATTAATTATTAAAATTAAAAAAAATCGACCAACTTTGGTCGGTAATTGAAAATATATATTTTTTAAAAATAATTAAAATTAAACATTACCGACCAACTATGGTCGGTAATCTCAACAATGCAAGCAAAATACCGACCAAAGTTGGTCGGTAATGTTGAATTCTGGGAATTCAATGTTCATTAACCGACCAACTTTGGTCGGTATTTTGGAATAATTTATTTTTTTTATTAAAAACCGACCAACTTTGGTCGGTTTTTCTGGGTTTAATTTTGGCATAAAATGCCTGTTTTGGCAGCTACACCACCTGCCAGCATACCAATACAACAACACAACAACAACAACACAACAACAACAACAACAACAACACAACAACAATAACAACAACACAACAACATCACAACAACAACAACAACAACCAAAACATTCAATAAATACTTTAAAACTAACAAATTAAAGTTCAATTGAACATAAAAATCCAAAACCAAGTTAAAACTAATTACAACTAGTTCAAAACTGGTTCTATTTGTCTAGTTCAAAGTATATAAAAGTCAAGGGGTATTTTGTACAACATCATCATCACCGTCTGATGAACTTTCATCTACAAGACGATATAGAGAACGGTCTTGTGGAGGATGGGAAGCACGATCACGGGGAGGACGGGAGGAACGATCACGAGCAGGACGGGAGGAACGATCACGTGGAGGTCGACCCTCTGGAGATGACTCACGAGATCGGGGCAACGGAAAAGCTCCACTAGATAGGAGAGTTCTGATCTGAGCTTGCATGCCAAGGAATTGAGCATCTCTAAGCCTTTCTCTTTCCTTGGCCGCTTCTAGCTCTGATGTGAGCTTTGTCACTATCTCCCGCATAGCGGAGAGGCTCTCCCTATTAAGTTGCTCACCTTGCGAGGAAGTCCCTATTCCTCGCATTCCACACTTATAGCGATGGAAGTTTTTAGTAGGAAGCCCGTATACCTTCCCCCATTTTGGACCGCCAACAGACTCCAACCATATTCTTTCAGCATCCTCGTCCGAAGGTTGGGTTGGCTCACCCGATTCACCAGCTGGATGACTACGGATGAATTCCTCCACGTTACTTTGGTAGCGACCCTATATTATTTTAAATTAAATCAGTATTTCAAAATTTTTATAAAAGTAAATTATAATACTTAAAGAAAATTGAAAGCTTACATATGCAGTCGAGGCTCGGTCCTCGACCCACCTATCTTGATCCCCCTCTTTCTTCTTCTTCACAATATGTGTCTCCTTGAATAGCTCATCATGACTCATTGGAAGCCCATACTTCTTTTTCTGAAAATAAATTAATTTAGTTAATAAACAGAATAGATATACTTAGAAAAGTAAAATAATTTAAGCAATTACGTACCAATCTTCTTTTTATTGTCCCTAGGCTGATCGCACCTCCAGTGTGCAAGGAGCCTCCCTTCTCGGATGCGCGAGCTTTCTTTCCTTTTTCGCTCCTCTCTAAGAACTCTGCGGTAAGCCATTGCCTTTGCAAATCATTCCACAAATTCTCAAGTAACCAGCCAGGCCTCTTGTTCTTCTTTCTAGCATCCGAGAAAGCATCCGCCAATCTCTTGCGAGCTTTATGATGAAAATTTGTAGCCACTTCCGCGCTATAACGGTCTTCCCATACACACTTGCTCTGTATTTTAAAAGTTAAATATTAGATGAAAACATCATAAATATAAATTATTAAACTGTTTAAAAGAATATTTATACCTTAAATTGATTGAAAATTTGCTCCTTCAGTGAGAATGGGCAATCAGTCCAAGTCGCATAAGGGCCATCATAAAGCTTTCTGATAGCATTGGTGATTATCCTCGTAGTCTTATTACCCGGCCTGAACCTGCAATTTAACAATAAAAACATATTAATATCTTAGTAACAATGTTACAAATCAATAGACGCAAAAATAATGAATAACACTTACCCATCACCCTCAGGGACTATGATGATCCTGCTATATCGATCATAATGCACTACCTCGTTATCACCATCCGAAGCATGTGTATCAGAGGCATGTGAAGACGGTGTAGGTGGGTCAGAGCTAATGCCTCGCAGGCGAAGGCCTGCAATAGATGGAGTCGATGATGAAGATGGTTGTGATCCCTGTGACTGCGACATAGCTGGATGCGACCCAAGTGGATGTGATACCGATGGCTGTGACCCGAGCGGTTGTGACCCTAGTGGCTGTGACATGGGTGGATGCGATCCATGTGGCTGTGATATGTAGGGATGTGATCCATGTGGATGTGATCCAGATGGTTGTGAGGCAGCTGGACTGTATGTCGGACGTATAGTCCTATGGCCCTGTGACGGAAGACTGGGTGTCTGAATGAAGGTGTACGGCTCGTGATGCTGTGGCAGCTCAGTATAGCCGTGTGGTGGAGGATAAGACATAGGCATCTCTGAAAAAGGTGGACAAGAGAGAATATTATTTTCTACCCTCCACTTTCCCTTCCTACCCTTTTCTCGACCCTGAGAACTAGTAGGGTCATTGTTACCTTGACCCTTGCCTGCCATCTACATAATATAATACACATTTAGATTGAAACATATAAGAAACTAGCTATAAAATGAGAGTGCTTTAAAAACCAACTTTTTAATCCTCATCGACGTATTGTTCCTCGTTCGAGAATTCTTCGTCCTCACTTGTTTGAGCTTCATCAGTTGATTCTTCGTCCTCATTTTCTATAATTGTTACTTCATTTATATCATCTTCTTCCAATATGCGTTCAGGATGTTCCAAATCATTTTCTAACTGATCGTCCACTATTTGGTGAACATTGGAGATATCATTTTGATATGCAACATCTAACACATTCTCGACTTCCACCCTACCTACAGGCTTAGTTTTTATTACAACCCACTAATCGGACTTATTCCGCCGCAATGGATAAGGAGCATAATACACTTGCCTAACGTTATGTGTAATTATGAAATGATCATAGCGATCATACTCCCTTGTATGATTAACCTCAATTATGTTGTATTGGTTGTGTACTCTTGTACCTCTTATTGGATTTGGGTCAAAACACTTGCATCTAAAGAGTATCAATTTCTTATATGGCCAACCTGTATATTCTAGTTATAATATTTCTTTGACCACACCATAATAATCAATATCTCCAACTTGGTTGCCATCGCCATCTTGAACCCACACCCCGCTGTTGTTGCTATTTTTATTTTTAGAGCAATCCTCTGTATGAAACTTATAACCATTCACTACGTACTTAGACATTGTTGTGACCTGAAGCCCAGGTCCCCAAGATATATCTTTCAAAAATTGATTTACACTATTATTTGGATTATTTACCTACATAGAGTTAAAAAAATTCATAACTTATGAATCAATTTTTATACATTCACTATATATATATATATATATATATATATATATATATATATATATATACACACACACACACACTTACAAACTGCTTGAACCACTTATCAAATCTCGTAAATACAACATCATAGCCAAATTGTCCCACGAAGTGACTGTGACATATCAAATATTTTTAGTAGTTGCATCAATATGTAGTCACAGTAAATTTTACATTTTGATAACTAATAAATCAATACTTACTTGAGAAATGGTACAACTTCGGGACAATTTAGCAACACATGAAGTGTAGCTGACTTGTACTCCATATCACTCAAACTTCTCTTTCTAACATCCTTAGAACATCGGCCTGGTTGATTGAATATGGACATTGGTGGATATAATGGATCATTCACACATTCGACCGTGTGCCTATTGGGCCTATTCCTAGAACATGGCACGTTACTCTCAAAATAATAAGAACAAAAATGTGCAGTTTCCTTTGCAAGATAGGCTTCGCATATAGATCCTTCAATCTTATTCCTCTGCTTAACAAATTGTTTGCATTTGCCAATTGTCCTACATAATCTCATGTTAGCCAATAACATTCAAATAAAATAGAATAGTACATCAAACTTATAATATTACCTCTCAAAGGGATACATCCATCTGCATTGAACAGGCCCTCCAAGTCGTGCCTCGTGTACAAGGTGTATTGGAAGGTGTTCCATCACATCAAAGAAACCACATGGGAATATTTTTTCCATCTTACTAGAAATTACACGGATGTTCTGGTCCATCCGAAGTAGGTTTTCTTCCCTTAATGTGGTAGAACACAAGTCTTTGAAAAACAAACTAATCTCTGTGATGGGTTTCCAGATTCTTTCAGGCAAACCACAAAATGTAATAGGCACTAAGGTCTCCATGAAAACATGGCAGTCATGACTTTTCAAATGGCTCAACTTCCCTACCTCCATATCTACTTTTTTTTCCAAGATTCGATGCATAACCCTCAGGCATCTTCAATTTCGTAACCCAATCACAAATTTGTCGTCTTTCCTCCAAAGTGAATATGTAACTTGCTTTGGGCTTGAACACCTTACCATTGTTTGTTGTCTGCAAGTATAATTCAGGCCGCCTGCAATATTCTTGTAAGTCCATTCTAGCCTTCGGGTTATCTTTTGTCTTACCTTTAACATCCATCACTGTGTTGAATAAATTATCAAAATAATTCTTCTCAATATGCATGACATCAAGGTTGTGTCGGAGAAGATTATCCTTCCAATAAGGCAACTCCCAAAATATACTCTGTTTCATCCAATTATGATTAACACCATATCCGGGGAATCTATAAGGTGGAGCCTTAGTAACTTGACTGAAGTTTTGGACCCTCTCCCAAATTTCCTCACCTGAAAGTATCGGAAGTTGAGAATCATATTCCACTTTATTCTTTTTGAATGTATTTTTTATCCTTCTAAACTCATGATCATCAAGCAAGAATTGACGGTGACAATCAAACCATGATTGCTTTCGGCCAAGTTTCAAAGTGAACGCTTTACTATTTTCCATGCAGTAAGGACAAGCTAGCTTCCCAGCAGTCATCCACCCAGACAACATTCCATACGCAGGAAAATCATTAATAGTCTACATTAAATTATCACGCAAATTAAAATTCTGCTTGGTTGATATGTCATATGTTTCAACACCATCATACTACAATTGTTTTAGCTCATCAATCAAAGGTTGCAAATATACATAAATCAAACTTTTCGGATTACGTGGACCGAGGATAGTACAATTTAAGAATATATATGGACTAGTCATACACAACTCAGGTGGTAGATTATAAGGTGTAAGAAAGACAGGCCAACATGAATATGGTGTCGCAGATATAGAAAAAGGCGTAAAGCCATCCGCACATAGATCTAACCGAATGTTCCTTGGTTCACTAGCAAAATCTGGATATGTCCTATCAAAGTGCTTCCAAGCTTCTCCATCTGAAGGATGACACATAACACCAGGTGGTCTTCTATTTTCAAAGTGCCATCTCATATGAGGAGCAGAACTCATCGACGCATATAACCTCTTTAACCTAGGTATAAGAGGTAAATAATGCATCGCCTTGACAGCGACCATATTCCCGCTGGAAAGCCTCTTGAAACGAGGCTTTTCGCAAAATTTACAACTGTCTAAAGTTGCATCATCTTTATAATATAACATGCAACCATCTTCACAACAATCAATTCTCATTGACGAAAGTCCTAACTTAGAAACCAATCTCTTCGCCTTATAGAAATCACCAGGTAAGTTGATATTAGGGTCAACTAGTTCACTCATAAGGTCAATGAAAGAGTCCATGGCTGCTTGAGAAATATTCCAATTAGATTTGATACTTAGTAATCTAACTGCAACAGACAGCTCAGAGTGCGGACTTCCTTCACGTAGTGGACGACTAGCTTCCTCTAACTGTTCATAAAAACGTTTTGCGTCATCATTAAGAGTTTGTTCAACATTTTCATTGGGCTCACCCCCAAAAGCATCCGCAACCATATCCTGAATTCTAGAATCAAGATTTGTATTCTCCACCGACCTACTACTTTCACCAACAACCATGTTATGAAATATCCCACGGCTACCATCGATCTCTCCATGATTAGTCCACACAAAGTAATTCTCTATAAATCCCTTCCTATAAAGATGAAGCTTAACTTCCTCCGATTTTTTAAACTTCATACAATCGCACCTGACACAAGGGCACCTAATTTCTCCTTCACTTTGGTATGGTGGAAGTGACATTGCATGTCTAATAAATTCATCAACCCCTTCTACAAAATCCTCCCGCAATCCCCGCCGATTAGGATAATTTCTATTGTACATCCAAGTACGATGTTCCATCTATACAAATAAAACAAGAACAAATTAATTTATTCTACAATTATAAATTAATTATATCTTTTTAGTTAATTCAAGATAATTATTTTTTCCTAATTACACCAATTTATATCCTAAAATTTCAATTCATATCCAAAAGGTCCAATTCATATCTTAAAAGTTCAATTCATATCCTAAAAGTTCAATTCACAAGAACAAATCCTAAAAACTAAAATTTCAATTCATATCCTACGAGTTTAAACATAAACTAACTAAACTAAAGAAATTCAACCCATACCCTAAAAGTTCGATTCACAAGAACAAATTAATTTATTCTATAATTATAAATTAATTATATCTTTTTAGTTAATTCAAGATAATTATTTTTTCCTAATTACACCAATTTATATCCTAAAAGTTCAATTCATATCCAAAAGGTCCAATTCATATCTTAAAAGTTCAATTCATATCCTAAAAGTTCAATTCACAAGAACAAATCTTAAAAACTAAAATTTCAATTCATATCCTACGAGTTTAAACATAAACTAACTAAACTAAAAAAATTCAATCCATACCCTAAACTAAACTAATTCATAACTAATTGACTAATTAATAAAACTAATTAGTTAATAAAACTAATTAACAAAACTAATTAAAACAAGACCTAAACCCTAATCCTCAATAAAATACAATGTTCAAATAATTGAAACACTAATCAATTGAAACTAATTCATAACTAATTAACAAAACCTAGAAATAATAAATAAATGGGTTGTAATTCAAACCTAGAATTTTTAGGAGATGGAGAAGGAGAGGGGCGGCAGTGGCAGCGGCGACGGTGCGGCGAGGGCAAGGGCTGGGCGGTGGCAACGCGGGGTGGGGAATGTGAGGGAAATAGAGAAGGAGAGGGGAAGGTTTTGAGTGAAGAGAGGGGAAAAAATTTCAGAGAAATGGGGGTTTCCCCCATTTTTTAATTCTCTGATTTGAGAATTACCGACCAAAGTTAGTCGGTAATTTTGATCGGTACATTAAGTGTTGACCGTTTGACCAAAAACTGACCAACTTTGGTCGGTTTTAAAAAAAAAAAAATTAAATTAAATTCTTTTTTTTTTGTGTGTTTTTTTTCATAAAATATTATAAACTATAAAAAAAAATATTATAAACTACAAGCATTTATTTTATTTAACTATGCAATTATTATAAATAATTATAAACTATAAGCATAATCTTTATAAATAATTATATTAACTATTTAATTTTAATAAATTATAATAGCATCTATCTAAGTAAATTTTCTAAGTTATAATTAAGTATATGAGTAATTTCTCACACACACACATACACTATATTGTAATTGATGCTAATAACTTCTTTTTTCATTCGTTCATCACTAATAATGCATGACATAGATTAATCGATATATAGGTCGAGAGGTTTTGATGAATTATCGATTAATATTCATCGATACATCTAAGTAAGTTATAAGTCGATGAATCAATTTACAAATAGATATATTTGATGATAAATTATATATACTAATTAGTATCTTCCCAAGTCTATCCCTAAAAGAACCCGACCCTGTGGTCCTTGCGCTTCGTGTTCTTATATATATATATATATACACACACAAACACACTTCACTGTAATACTTTAACTATATATATAGCTTGTTATAGTATATGTTAGTGTGTATATATATAGCTTGTTAAAGTTTGACCATATTTGACCTATTAATTTAACTCGTTTACTTAATACTAATAGCTTCTTTCGTTTATTTAATTTGTGATCCATACATACATATATATATATATATATATATATATATATATATATATATGTATGTATGTCAAAGATGTTTAGTATTAATTCTTTTATTTTTCATTCATTCATCACTAATAATGCATGGCATAGCTAGATTAATCGATATAAGTCGAGACGTTTTGTTTTTACTATTAGTCGATATAAGTCAAACGTTTTATTTTTAATATTCATCGATGCATCTAAGTAAGTTATAAGTCGATGAATCAATTTACAAATAGCATGTTATATATAGCATATGTTAGTGTATTCATTATTTGTATTACAAAAGTGTTAAACGAATTACATTTATATTATTTAGATAGTAAATATAAAAGTAATTCGAAAGTTTGATCAATGTTGACGTAATAACCGACCAACTTTGGTCGGTTATTTTGCAGAAAATAACAATTACCGACCAAAGTTGGTCGGTAAATGCTTCCCCTACATTAACCGACCAACGTTGGTCGGTAATTTTAAATATAAATTCTTAAATATTATAAAACAATTTAAATAATAAAATAATTATTAAAATTTTAAAAATTGGATCCAGATTACCGACCAACGTTGGTCGGTAATCCAAAATTTTCTTGTCTGACCCGTTGGGTCAATTCGTTGACCAATTTACCGACCAACGTTGGTCGGTATTTAGTTTTAAAAAAATATAATTTTTCTTTCCCCAGTTTCCGTCCAACCTAGACGGTTTTTGGTCGTTTTTTTTGACCGACCAATGTTGGTCGGAAATAGTTGGTCGGTTTTTTAGCAGATTTTTAGTAGTGATTTTAAACCAAACGGCTTCCTACATAAGGTAATCAACGTCATATTATAAAACTAACATACAAACCCTTTAGACAGTTCTGTCTTTCTATATTAATTAACCGTAGAAATAACATCAATATTTTCCAAATTTTGACCTGCTTCATTTTTTATTCTCAAAATGTATGGAATCTTTTCTAATATATAACTTAATCCATAAAGTACATTGGAATATATTACTTCTGTTTTCTTCGTTATTTAAATCTAAATCGAATTAATAATTACAATTAGTTTATTCAAAAGTTTGACTGAGTTGCTCGTGCTGTCTATTTTGGTCTATTTTGTAAAGAATATGTTAAGTATAATAATAGAATATATAGTGGGGTAATCAGACTCGTCCATGTTTTCCTATGTTGCAGAACAACCGTTAGATCTGAAGACTGCACGTACAACAATGCTGACCAAATTGGATTCTCCCTTTTACTTTGACTCAGATAATCATACTACTATTATATACTCCTGTGTCGCAAAAGGTAATAGTTGATCAGAATACGAGAGTTGTCGCGTATCCAGTATTTTGTCGAGTTCAAAGTTAAGTTTTTTTTTTTTTAAATAAAAATAAATCTTAGTAGTTCAATTGGTTGGCTATATGAATTTTTCACTCCGAGGATTCGATTCTCACCTTGTAATTCATTCTCCTATTTTCCATTCCCTTACTCCCAACTAAAAAAAAAAGTTAAGCTTTTGAAAATAGAACTTGTCTAAATACAAAATATATAAAATACTATAAAATCATATCTTTTATAAGTAAGCATATTTTAAGGTCAAACAACATGATTTAATTCCTTTATGACATAATTTCATGTTTTCTTTTGGGATGAAAATAGTAACAATGAAGAGTGAGAGAAAGCACCATCAAGGGAAAAAAATGATTGAAGTATCTCGCGCTGTCAAACCTCTTTATAATAATTTTATTTGTTCTGATATTTTTTTGACTTTTAAAGTGAATGATTATTATACATCTATAACATTATTTGATGTTTAAATACCATTTACTTGTTATAAATAACGATTATCCAAAAATTAATTCTTTCCTTTTTTATTGTTACATATAAAAGGTAAGAAAAAAGTATTAAAATTAAAATATCAAAAGATATGCATTTGCACTAATTAAATGTTAAAAAAACTAATACCTTATTAATAAATTAATGACTAAAGGTACATAGGTTCAAATATTAAATATTATGTACGAGAAACTTTTGGTCAATGAAATAAGAATATACAAATATATCTTCTAATGAAATTAAATAAAATCTTTAATTTTGGAAGTATACTAATTTTAACATAATATTCTTTACCATAAGTGGCACATTAAATTTTTTAAATATTTGGTCAAAATCTTAGAACTTATTATTTGTAATCTTAGAAATGTTACATGCATGACTGTTATGGAGGGGTTATTTTATGAAGAGCGTACTATTAAAAAGATGATTGTTGTTATTATAGCTAAAAATGTATTATAGAGAAGTAAAATATAACATAAAAAATTGATTACGGTAAATACTTGACTTTTGTGTAGTGAATATTTGTTATATAGAGAGGTTTGACTGTTGAATCCGGCTCACATGTGAGGAAGTGTTGAGAATTAATTAAGTAATTAAAAGTATCTTATTATCAACAACTTAATATTTTTAGAGGATGGTTGCATGTATAACAGACAATATATGTATGAGGCTCTTTGAGTTTTCAGTAAGTTTTATTTCAATACAAAATCTAAGGAAATTGTTAAATAGCAGTATAATGTTACTTATCATCAAATACAATTTAATTCGTCGATTAATTACTCGACAGTCATAGTCTTGAGTCTTGACTGCTTATCGTTAAGGCTCGGATTGTACAACCTCATTGAACGCCTATCATGTCTTCTAATGGTTTAGAAAAAGAAATGTATCCACCTATACTGAGTATAATGTGAAGTCACAAAAAGTTGCTCCGTATTTGGTTTTTAGTTAGAAGGTAGAAATGGCAAGCGAGTGCGGGGCAAATCCGCATAAAACTGCGAAGATTTAAACCCGTCCCGTCCCGCCTCGTCCCGCATAATATTTAATTTGCACTCACATACATCCATCCCACACTCACACCCGCATCCACCCGCCCCACATATTTGTTTTTCTTTCATTGTTTCAGTTTTATTTCTTTTAAGCTTTTGGTTGGACTTTCTGATTTAATCAACCAATAAATTGAAATCTCTTTTGTTGCTCTTAAGCTACCGTGCCCTTTAAAAATATTATTGAGCCAAAACTTATTGAAATGAGAACAAAATATTTAATCAATCAAAACTTTTAAACAGAAAATGACAACAAATTATTGAATAAGACATGTGATTTAATACCGGTAATAGCTTTCTTGCTTTTGAACTCTTAAGCTACTTTACCCTTTTGAAAAAAGATTTAACATATAAAACATTTTCATTTTTATTTAGTTATATTTTTAATTGTTCCTCTTTTATTTTTTTTATTTAAGATTTGCATTACATTAGTGCTTTAAGTAATTTATTAAAAAGCGATAGGAATAACACATTTACATTCGTGAAGAATTTCCACGATATAGATGGTGTATTTGATTTTTTAAAACAAAGAATTTCCATGAAGTTAGCAACATTTTGCCCATCTCAGGTTAGTGTTCAACCATTTTGGTAGTTCAAAATTCAAACTGATAATAAATATAGACCACCTATTTGTGTTTTGCTTTTTTTCAACAAAGCACTACATTAAATCAATACTCCCTCCGATCTAAAATAAGTGATTTTTTGACTGTTTTCACATAAATTAAAAAATTCACCTTTTAACATTAATTAGTAATAAAATTTATCATATTATCCTTTACTATCTCTTATATCTGACATAATACCATATTGGGATTTGGGATGTGATTATTATCAACTTTCACTAAACATTGAATGGAGCAAATGGCAGACGAAGCAACGGCAGAACATTGAAAACTTTGTGATTTCAAATTGTCAGCTAGAATCTCAATTTGTCATGTATTTCAATTTTAAAACATCAACAAAATATAAAATGGAGCCAAAAAATTTCAATTTCCCACCAAGAATTCTCTTATAAAAGAAGGTTTAATTTTCTAAAATGATGAAATAAGCATGGCTACAACACAAAATATTCAAATCTCATCATATAACATAGATCTAAATATTCCTTTTGAATATGAGAATGAGTATGTTGGTAGGGAACAATTGCCTGATCTCAATGTTGACACAAATACTATTGCCTCTCCATTTTTATACTAACAAGTATTCCATAGTTGAAGAGTAACAGAACTAGAGAAGTGGAAACGTGAATCTCATCATATAGAAGTAGGGGTGTACAAATAAAACCGATAAACCGCACCAAACCGATAATCCGAGTCAAACCGAGAAAACAAACTCGACTATGGTTTGGTTTGATTTGGTTTGGTGTTGGGAAAAAAACCCCGACCATAATTGGTTTGGTTTGGTTTAACTAAAAAAGTCAAACCAAAACCAAACCAACCCGACATTACATTTATAGAAGTTTTAAATATATTTAATACATAAAAATATTTATTCTAGTGTAGTTTATCAATATTTCTTAAATTTTTTCATAATTTTATCTTTTAACATATTATTTCAAGTTTGTACTTATAATTTTTGAATTCCAATAAATTTTATAGTCCATAAATGTTAGTAACTCAAACAAATCCCAAACCAAAATCAAATCAATATTAATGTTAACAAAAGACATTCAATTCAATTGCTAGGAATGACATATCTATTTATTTAGTTTTTCTATGGTTTAGATAAAATATATTTTTTTTAGTGCTTAGTCATGTAAATAATAGTACTTATTAGTCATACTTATTTTAGCAACTTAGTAATTTAAGATTATGTTTATTTTTATTATGGCTTATTAATAATATTTATTTTTTGCGATTTTATTATCTTTATTATTGAAATTTTAGTACAATGCCGACTCATCTCATATTTTATGTTAGTTTCTTGGAAACACCTCATATAGTTATGTCTTACTATGATTAAAGAAATATTTGGAGCACATATTCTATGTTTTGTGCTACGAAAACTATATGAAAAAAATCCGAAACAACCTGAAAATCCGAGATTAAAAAATTCGGCTTTTATTGGTTTGGTTTGGTCTATAGATTTAATAACCTAACACAATTGGTTTAGTTTGGTAATTAGAAAATTCGAACCAACCCGACCTATGTACACCCCTGTATGGAGGAATTCAATTGCATTAGAAATAAACACTCCTAACACATACTCCAACACTATTTACTCCAAGGGTAATGTAGGAAAAAAATAATTAACTCATTCTTGAAATCTGAAAAAATCACTTATTTTGGATTGGAGGGAGTAATACGTTTCATTACACCAGCTTAGTGACCCTAGTTAGTTTTTCAGCCTGAATACGACTTTTTTTTTTTTTAAAAAAAAAGACCCGCACCTGCCCCGCAAAGATTTTTATCTAAAAAAATAAATCCGCCCCGCACCCACACACGTAAAGCCTAAACCCGTACCGCCTCGCATAGGTTGAAACTCGCCCCGCCTCGCATCCGCATCGCCCTATAGCCATTCTAACTAGAAGGTAACGAAGAAAAAAAGGTATCCATAAATATTGGTGAAAACACATATGCCTTATCCAAATAAAAGCGATAAAAAAAGGACTAACTTTAGTAGGTATATAAGAAAGATCAAAGAGGAACAGAACTCTTTCCTTTCTGGTAATTTGATTTTACAAGTTCATTGCGAAAGGTAAAAAAACAACTTGCTGATATTTTGTAGCTGCAAGAAATAAGGATGGTATAATGTATATTGATGTTAACCATACATAATTGAATAGAACGGCGTTCCAACTTTTTCACGACCCAAACTCATCTATAGGTCGTGATGATGCCCAACATCCCAGCTAAACAAGCTAACTAATAATTTAAACATATATTCATTTCTTTAAAAATTATCCGAGCAATAAAACTCGGTGTACTTGCAAAAATTAAGACAATGTGAGAAATAAGATAAATTAAAACCCAAGTAAAATAATTAAATCCAAAAATTCTACTAGTGTATGTGCCAAGACCTGGTGACACGAGTATATGAGCATCTAGTAGATTATACAAAATTCTAAATACTGTCTGAAATAAAATAGACAGAATATAAATACAAGAAGAGGCACTAGTTGCTGCAGAATGGCTTCGAAAGGCAGCTCGCCACTAAGCCTCTTGATAACGTGGGTGTGCTCCGATAGGTCCTCCGATAATACCTGTCTCAGGTCCTGCACAAAAAGTACAGCAAGCGTAGCATGAATACATAAACAACGTGCACCCAGTAAGTATCAAGCCTAATCTTGAAGAAGTAGTGACGAGAGGTCGACTTTGACACTCACTATGGGTCAATAATATCACAATAGAAATATTTAATTAAACATGATTTTTAGATGAACAACAATAAATTTCTAAACAAGATGATATAATTAATTCCTTACATTCCAATAATTCCCAATTAATCAATTAACTTCACCGGCGGCAATTAAAGTATCAAGGTATCGTGTAATTATTATTATTAGGCACGAATTATGCCGAAGTCGTACGACCCAATCCAGAGTATTGTGTACACTGCCGAGGGACGTGCGGCGCGATCCATAGATGCATCTATACTGCCGAGGCGTTCGGGCAGCTCCACAAGAAAGGGGGATATTTTCTTATGAACCTCCGAAATGAGAAGTTATTATAATATTAACACGTAGGATGTTCAATCTCTATTAACAATTCAATAATTTACACAAAATTTTGAGTATATGAAGTTTCGATCTTTTACTATTTTCTCAAACAATTTGCAATAAATTTTCAGTAATTTAATTATATAAAAGGAGCAATTATCACAAGTAATTCATGATTTGAGTCCTAAATTACCTGGACATTAACATAATTAGTAGCTACGCATGGACTTTCGTCACCTCGTGTGTACGTAGCCCCCACAATTAGCAGCAATTATTAATATGAATCACCTATGGGATAAATTCCCTCTTACAAGGTTAGGCAAGAGACTTACCTTGTCTCAAAGCTCACTTCCCGATCACAATGTCGCGAAAAATCTCAATTCAGTGCTGAAAAATCCGAAACTATCCAAAAGTTATATAAAATAATTAATACATGCTCAAAAATTTAAAATTAGACTATTAAAAAAAATTACCCTATCCAAAAATGATAAATTTTTAAAATTCACCCCGAGCCTACGTGCCCGAATTTCGAAAATTTTCTGAGAAAATCGTTACCCATAATCTCAAGAACTCAAATATACAATTTCCATCCAATTCCATAACCATTTACTTGGTTAAAATTTAATTTTTATACAAATCTAGGTTTTTCCTCTAACCCTTGATTTCCATGATTACAGGTTATAATCTACCCATAATCTATGTATTTAACTCAAAGTGTGTAGAATTAACTTACCTTCAAGTTGCTAGTTGAAATTCCCTCTCAAAAAGCTCCAAAATCACCCAAAAATGGAGGAAATACGGGCTAAAAATGACTGAGCCTCGTCCCTTTTTAAGGTTCTGCCCAGATAGTATTTCCGCATCTGCGGTGCCGGGCCGCATCTGCGGTGCCGGGCCGCATTTGTGGCGTCGCTTCTGCGGACCACGGTCCGTTTCTGCGGAAGAACCCAAGGCTGGCCAGACTCGCTTCTGCGGACGAAAACCCGCTTTTGCGGTCCCGCTTCTGTGCCAAGTCTGCCGCTCCTGCGGCTCAAGCCGCTTCTGCGATTCATCTCTCGCACCTGCGGCTGGCCAAGTGCAGGTGCGATTCTGACAGCAGCTGGGAGCTTCAGCTGCTGCTCCAAAGTCCAAATTTAGTCTGAACCTCGTCCGGTTAACACCCGAGACCCCGCACAAACATACCAACAAGTTTAAAATAAAAAACGGACTCACTCGAACCCTCAGAACGTGTAAAATAACATCAAAACTAAGAATCATACCTCAAACCAAATTGATTCAACTTAGAATTTTTAAAATTTTCAAACTAACTCCGAACGTGCCGAAATATACTTATACTACTCGGAATGATACCAAATTTTGCGTGCAAGTTTTAAATCATCACACAGAGCTATTCTCAGGCTCGGAATTCCAAACGAACTTCAATTACTCCAAAACCTACTCCAAACCAAACCAAATTTAAAGAACTTTAAACCTTTAAATAGTTGATTTTCACTATTAAGCGCCGAAACGCTCCCGGATTGTCCAAAACCCAATTCGAATATACGCCCAAGTCTAAAATATCATAAGAACCTATGAGAACCGTCAAATCTCGATTCTGGGGTTGTTTTATAAAAATATTGACCGAAGTCAAACTTGGCCTATTAAAACCAAATTAAGGAACCAAGTGTTCCTATTTCAACCCGAACACTTTCAAATCCTGAACCAACTATCCCCGCAAGTCATAATTTAATAAAAGCACATACGAGGAGTTTTATTTAGGGAAACGGGGTTCTAAAAGTCAAAATGACCGATTGGGTCATTACATTCTCCACCTCTTAAATAAACGTTCGTACTCGAAAGGGTTTAGAATTTTACCTGGAGTGCTGAATAAGTGGGAATATCTGCTCCGCATGTCCTCCTCAGCCTCCCAAGTCGCTTCCTCGACCGGTTGGCCCCTCCAGTGGACTTTTACTACAGTAATCTTCTTGGATCTCAACTGGCGAACCTGTTTATCACCAATGGCAACTGGCTCCTCTTCATAACTCAAGCTCTTATCTAGCTGAACCGTGCTGAAGTCTAACACATGCGATAGGTCAGCATGATACTTCCGGAGCATAGATACATAGAAAATAGGATGAACTCCTGATAGACTGGGAGGCAAAGCAAGCTCATAAGCAACCTCCCCAATTCGTCTCAATACCTCAAATGGTCCTATAAACCTTAGGCTAAACTTGCCCTTCCTCCCAAATCTTATGATTCCCTTCATTGGCGAAACCTTCAAGAGAACTTTTTCACCCACCATAAATGATAAATCACGCGCTTTCTGATCCGCGTAACTTTTCTGCCTGGACTGTGCTGTACGAAGTCGCTCTTGAATTAACTTTATCTTTTCCAAGGCATCCTCTACCAAATCAGTACCATGTAACTTAGCATCACCGGACTAAAACCATCCGATGGGCGAACGACATCGCCGACCATATAAAGCCTAAAATGGAGCCATCTCAATGTTGGATTGGTAACTGTTGTTATAAGCCAACTCAGCCAAAGGCAAAAAATGATCCCACTAACTTCCAAAGTCAATCACACATGCCCTGAGCATATCCTCTAAAATTTGAACTGTCCGCTCCGACTGCCCGTCGGTCTGCGGATGAAAGGCTGTGTTGAGCTCTGCGCGAGTCCCCAATTCACTTTGTATTGATCTCCAAAAATGTGAAATAAACTGAGGGCCTTTATCTGATATGATGAAAATTGGCATACCGTGCAACCGAACTATCTCCTGAATATAAATCTGGGCCAACCTCTCTGATGTATACATAGTCACAACCGGAATAAAGTGTTCCAACTTGGTCAACCTGTCGACAATGACCCAAACTGCATCAAACTTCCGCAAGGTCCGCGGCAACCTAAAAGTCCATAGTAATGCGTTCCTATTTCCACTTCGATATAGTCATCTGCTGAAGTAGGCCACCTGGCCTCTGGTGCTCATATTTAACTTGCTGGCAATTTAGACACCTAGCTACATACTCAACTATGTCCTTTTTCATCCTCCGCCACCAATAATGCTGTCTCAAGTCACGGTACATCTTCGTAGCACTTGGATAAATAGAATACCGAGAACTGTGTACCTCCTCTAGAATCCTTTTCCTCAGTCCATCCACATTAGGAACACATAAACGATCCTGGAGTCGTAAAACACCATCCGTGCCAATAGTAACTTCCTTGGAACCACCCCGTAGTACCGTTTCTCCAACAACCATTAAGTGTGGATCATCAAACTGGCGAGCCTTGATCTACTCAAATAGTGAAGACTGGGCCACAACAAATGCAAGAACTCGGTTGGGCTCAGAAATATCTAGCCTCACAAGTCTGTTAACCAAGGATTGAATATCCAAAGCTAATGGTCTCTCCTCTGCTGAAATGAAAGCCAGACTACCCATACTCTTTGCCTTCCTACTCAAGGCATCGGCAACCACATTCGCTTTGCCAGGATGATACAGGATAGTTATATCATAATCTTTTAGTAACTCAAGCCATCTGCGCTGCCTCAAATTTAGGTCTCTATGCTTGAACAAATGCTGCAAACTGCAATTATCAGTGCAAACTTCACAAGACACCCCATAAAGATAATGCCTCCAAATATTAAGAGCATGAACAATTGCAGCTAACTCCAAATCATATACCGGGTAATTCTTCTCGGGAGGTTTTAGCTGACGTGAGGCATATGCAATAACTCGCCCCTCCTGCATTAATACACAACCTAAACCAATGCGTGAAGCATCACAATACACTGTATACATCCCCGAACCGGATGCAACACTAACACTGGTGATGTAGTCAATGCTGTCTTAAGCTTGTGAAAGCTCACCTCACAATCATCAGACCATCGGAACAGAGCACTCTTCTGGTTAATTTTGTCAAAGGTGATGCAATAGATGAAAATCCTTCCACGAACCGACGATAATAACTTGCTAAACCTGGGAAACTCCTGATCTCAATTCAGTGCTGAAAAATCCGAAACTATCCAAAAGTTATATAAAATAATTAATACATGCTCAAAAATTTGAAATTAGACTATTAAAAAAATTACCCTATCCAAAAATGATAAATTTCTAAAATTCACCCCGAGCCCACGTGCCCGAATTCCGAAAATTTTCTGAGAAAATCGTTACCCATAATCTCAAGAACTCAAATATACAATTTCCATCCAATTCCATAACCATTTTCTTGGTTAAAATCTAATTTTTATACAAATCTAGGTTTTTCCTCTAACCCTTAATTTCCATGATTTATAGGTTATAATCTACCCATAATCTATGTATTTAACTCTAAGTGTGTAGAATTAACTTACCTTCAAGTTGCTAGTTGAAATCCCCTCTCAAAAAGCTCCAAAATCACCCAAAAATGGAGGAAATACGAGCTAAAAACGACTGAGCCTCGTCCCTTTTTAAGGTTCTGCCCAGACAGTATTTCTGCATCTGCGGTGCCTGGGCCGCATTTGCGGCGTCGCTTCTGCAGACCACGGTCCGTTTCTGCGGAAGAACCCAAGGCTGGCCAGACTCGCTTCTGCGGACGAAGACCCACTTTTGCGGTCCCGCTTCTACGCCAAATCTGCCGCTCCTGCGGCTCATGCTGCTTCTGCGATTCATCTCTCGCACCTACGGCTGGCCAAGTGCAGGTGCAATTCTGACAGCAGCTGGGAGCTTCAGCTTCTGCTCCAAAGTCCAAATTTGGTCTGAACCTCATCCGGTTAACACCCGAGGCCCCGCCCAAACATACCAACAAGTTTAAAATAAAAAACGGACTCGCTCGAACCCTCAGAACGTGTAAAACAACATCAAAAGTAAGAATCATACCTAAAACCAAATTGATTCAACTTAGAATTTTCAAAATTTTCAAACTTACTCCGAACGTGCCGAAATATACTTATACTACTCGGAATGATACCAAATTTTGCGTGCAAGTTTGGAATCATCACACAGAGCTATTCTCAGGCTCGAAATTCCAAACGGACTTCAATTATTCTAAAACCTACTCCAAACCAAATTTATAGAACTTTAAACCTTTAAATAGTTGATTTTCACTATTAAGCGCCGAAACGCTCCCGGGTGGTCCAAAACCCAATTCGAATATACGCCCAAGTCCAAAATCATCATAAGAACCTATGAGAACCGTCAAATCTCGACTCTGGGGTCGTTTTCTAAAAATATTGACCGAAGTTAAACTTGGCATATTAAAACCAAATTAAGGAACCAAGTGTTCCTATTTCAACCCGAACACTTCCAAATCTAGAACCAACTATCCCCGCAAGTCATAATTTAATAAAAGCACATACGAGGAGTTTTATTTAGGGGAACGGGGTTCTAAAAAGAAAAATGACCGATTGGGTCATTACATTCTCCACCTCTTAAACAAACGTTCGTAGTCGAAAGGGTTTAGAATTTTTCCTGGAGTGCTGAATAAGTGGGGATATCAGCTCCGCATGTCCTCCTTAGCCTCCCAAGTCGCCTCCTCGACTGGTTGGCCCCTCCACTGGACTTTTACTACAGTAATCTTCTTGGATCTCAACTGGCGAACCTGTTTATCAACAATGGCAACTGGCTATTCTTCATAACTCAGTCTCTTATCTAGCTGAACCGTGCTGAAGTCTAACACATGCGATAGGTCGGCATGATACTTCCGGAGCATAGATACATAGAAAACAGGATGAACTCCTAATACACTGGGAGGCAAAGCAAGCTCATAAGCAACCTCCCCAATTCGTCTCAACACCTCAAATGGTCCTATAAACCTTAGGCTAAACTTACCCTTCCTCCCAAATCTTATGATTCCCTTCATTGGTGAAACCTTCAAGAGAACTTTTTCACCCATCATAAATGATAAATCACGCACTTTCTGATCCGCGTAACTTTTCTGCCTAGACTGTGCTGTACGAAGTCGCTCCTGAATTAATTTTATCTTTTTCAAGGCATCCTTTACCAAATCAGTACCATGTAACTTAGCATCACCTGGCTAAAACCATCCGATGGGCGAACGATATCGCCGACCATATAGAGCCTCAAATGGAGCCATCTCGATGTTGGATTGGTAACTGTTGTTATAAGCAAACTCAGCCAAAGGCAAAACATGATCCCACTAACTTCCAAAGTCAATCACACATGCCCTGAGCATATCCTCCAAAATTTGAACTGTCCGCTCCGACTGCCCGTCGGTCTGCGAATGAAAGGCTGTGTTGAGCTCTACGTAGGTCCCCAATTCACTTTGTACTGATCTCCAAAAATGTGAAATAAATTGAGGGCCTCTATCTGATATGATGGAAATTGGCACGCCGTGCAACCGAACTATCTCCTGAATATAAATCTGGGCCAACCTCTCTGATGTATACGTAGTCACAACCGGAATAAAGTGTTCCAACTTGGTCAACCTGTCGACAATGACCCAAACTGCATCAAACTTCCGCAAGGTCCGCGGCAACCTAAAAGTCCATAGTAATGCGTTCTCATTTCCACTCCGGTATAGTCATCTGCTAAAGTAGGCCACCTGGCCTCTGGTGCTCATATTTAACTTGCTGGCAATTTAGACACCTAGCTACATACTCAACTATGTCCTTTTTCATCCTCCGCCACCAATAATGCTGCCTCAAGTCACGGTACATCTTCGTAGCACCCGGATAAATAGAATATCGAGAACTGTGTACCTCCTCTAGAATCTTTTTCCTCAGTCCATCCACATTAGGAACACATAAACGATCCTGGAGTCGCAAAACACCATCCGTGCCAATAGTAACTTCCTTGGAACCACCCCGTAGTACCGTTTCTCCAAGAACCATTAAGTGTGGATCATCAAACTGGCGAGCCTTGATCTGCTCAAATAGTGAAGACTAGGCCACAACAAATGCAAGAACTCGGTTGGGCTCAGAAATATCTAGCCTCACAAGTCTGTTGGCAGGATTGAATATCCAAAGCTAATGGTCTCTCCTCTGCTAAAATGCAATCCAGACTACCTATACTCTCCGCCTTCCTACTCAAGGCGTCGGCAACCACATTCGCTTTGCCAGGATGATATAGGATAGTTATATCATAATCTTTTATTAACTCAAGACATCTGCGCTGCCTCAAATTTAGGTCTCTATGCTTGAACAAATGCTGCAAACTGCAATTATCAGTGTAAACTTCACAAGACACCCCATAAAGATAATGCCTCCAAATATTAAGAGCATGAACAATTGCAGCTAACTCCAAATCATATACCGGGTAATTCTTCTAGTGAGGTTTTAGCTGACGTGAGGCATATGCAATAACTCGCCCCTCTTGCATTAATTCACAACCTAAACCAACGCGTGAAGCATCACAATACACTGTATACATCCCCAAACTGGAAGGCAATATTAACACTGGTGTTGTAGTCAATGTTGTCTTAAGCTTGTGAAAGCTCACCTCACAATCATCAGACCATCGGAACAAAGCACTCTTCTGGGTTAATTTTGTCAAAGGTGCTGCAATAGATGAAAATCCCTCCACGAACCGACGATAATAACCTGCTAAACATAGGAAACTCCTGATCCCAGTCGCTGAAGTGGGACGATGCCAATTCTGAACTACCTCAATCTTTTTAGGATCAACTTTAATGCCCTCGCCCGATATAATATGCCCCAAGAATGCTACAGAATTTAGCCAAAACTCACATTTGAAGAACTTAGCATACAACTTTTATTCCCGCAGTGTCTGAAGCACCACTCTCATATACTGCTCGTGATTTTCCTTACTGCGCGAGTACATCAAAATATCATCAATGAAGACAATGACAAACGAATTAATATATGGCATGAATACCCTGTTCATCAAATCCATAAACGCCGCTGGGGCGTTAGTCAAACTAAAAGACATCACCAGAAATTCATAATGACCATATCTAGTCCGGAAAGCAGTCTTCGGAACATCCGAATCCCGAATCTTCAACTGATGGTACCCCGACGTCAAGTCGATCTTAGAAAACACCCTAGCACCCTGTAACTGGTCAAATAGATCATCAATACGCGGCAATAAGTACTTGTTATGTTGAATTTGTTCAGTTGGCAATAGTCAATACACATTCACATAGTTCTATCCTTTTTATTCACAAATAATGCCAGTGCACCCCAAGGCAATACACTGGGTTTGACGAACCCTTTAGCTAGCAACTCCTCAAGCTGTTCTTTCAATTCCTTTAATTCTTTCGGAGCCATGCGATACGGTGGGATAGATATAGGCTGGGTATCTGGAGCCAAGTTAATACAAAAATCAATATCATGATTTGGTGGCATGCCTAGATGATCTGAAGGAAATACATCGTAGAACTCCCGAACTACATGCACTGAATCAATAGTCGGAGTCTCTGTAGTAGTATCCCGAACATAGGCTAGATAAGCCAAACAACCCTTCTCGGTCATATGTCAAGCTTTTAGAAAGGAAATAACATGATTAGATGTGCTGACAGATGAACCCTTCCACTCCAACCTAGGAAATTCCGGCATTGCCAAAGTAACAATCTTAGCATGGCAATTTAGGACGGCATGATATGGGGATAGCCAGTCCATGCCCAGGATAATCTCGAAGTCGGTCATATCAAGCAGTAGAAGATCTACTCTAGTCTCATAACCACAGAATGTAACAACACAGGACCGATAGATCTGATTCACAACAATAGAATCGCCTACAAGAGTGGATACATAAACAGGAGTACTCAAGGCCTCTCGAGAAACAACCAGGAAATGAGAAAATAGAGAAGTCACATATGAAAACGTAGATCTTGGATCAAATAATATGGAGGCATCTTTGCCTCAAACAGAAATACTACCTGTAATCACTGCATCTGAGGCCTTTGCATCTGGTCTGGCCAGAAAAGCATAGAACCGAGCTGGAGCGCCAACTGGCTGGACTCCACCTGGTTGGCCTCAACCTCTAGGACGGCCCCTACCCACCTGCCCTCCACCTTTGGGTGGTCGGACGGCTAGTGGAGCAACTGGTGTGGTAATCATAGGCTGCTGACCCTGCTGCACTGGTCTATCCCGAAGCATGGGGCAGAATCTCCGCATGTGACTGGGATCCCCGCATTCGTAATAACTTTTCGGTGCGATGGGATGCTGACTAGAAGTCTGACCCTGGGGACCTGAATACCCACTGGAAGAACCTTGAATAGCTGGTGGGTGATAAGAACTTTCTGGCATAGCATTGAAATAAGGTCGCACTGGGCACCCCGGGGAGGCGGTGGTGCTGGATATGGGGGCATGCTGGACTGCCCTATCACGAACTGACCTCTACCCCCAGACGGAGTACCTCTGAACTCTCCATAATATCTAAACCGCTTATCCCTCATAACCTGCTCTCGGCTACGCTGACGCGCACCTTCAATCCTTCGGGATATCTCCACAACCAACTCATAAGAAGTCCACATCTTAACCTCTCGGGCCATAGTGGCCTGAATGCTAATATGTAAACACGCAACAAACCTATGTACTCTCTCCGCCTCAGTAGGGAGTATCATAAGTGCATGGCGAGATAATGCAGAGAACCTTGCCTCATAATCGGTCACTGACATCTGACCCTGCTGGAGTTGCTCAAACTTAAACCGCATCTCTTCCCTCTGGGAGGGTGGAATATACCTGTCTAGGAACATACGGGTGAACCTGTCCCAAGTCATGGGAGGAGAATCTACTGGTCTGCCAAGAAGATAAGATTTCCACCATCTACGGGCTATGCCCTCCAGATGAATAGTAGAAAAGTCTACCCCATGAGACTCCAATATCCTCATATTGTGCAGTCTGTCCCTGCACCGATCAATGAAGTCCTGGGGATCCTCATGTCACTCACCCCCAAAGACAGGAGGATGTAGTCTAGTCCATCTGTCCAATAGCTTCTTTGGCTCGGTGGCCGCAGCTGGTCTGGGCTCAGGTGTAGCTGTTGCCACTGCTGGACACCACCCACCGGTAGTACACCCTAGGTTTGATATACAGCAGCTTCCTGCCCATGAGCATGTGCGGTAGGGTTCTATTCTCCCCCGCCCGCCTGAGATGTGGCTGGGTCTGCCGGAAATAAACCGGCCTGTGTCATAGTGTCCATGAACCGCAGCATACGGCCCATGATCTCCTGGAATCCTGGTGCAGACGTGAAATCTACCGGAGCTAGTTCTTCTACGGGCACCTCGCCCTGTTCCTCAATAATAGGATCCTCCGCTGGACCCACTGGTGGCATAACTGGAACAACTTTGGGACGTTCTCGTCACCTACCATGGGCTGGATCCCTCCCTCGGCCTCTAACAATAGGGGAGTAGCTCTTCCCTGGTCTAGAACCTCATTAGAGCGCGTTCTCACCATCTGTGAGAGAATAAGAGAAATATATTTACCACTACATTATTTGCACGATGGAAGATGAAGAAAGATAGTTAACCTAACACCCTATAGCCTCTCGAAGATAAGTACAGATGTCTCCGTACCGACCCGCAAGACTCTATTAGGCCTGCTCATAACTTGTGAGACTTACGTGAACTTAGGATAACTTGGGTGCGCTCTTATAGGTCCTCCGATAGTACCTGTCTCAGGTCCTGCACAAAAAGTGCAGCAAGCATAGTATGAGTACGTAAATAACATGTACCCAGTAAGTATCAAACCTACTCTTGAAGAAGTAGTGACGAGAGGTGGACTTTGACACTCACTATGGGTCAATAATATCACAATAGAAATATTTAATTAAACATGATTTTTAGAAGAACAACAATAAATTTCTAAACAAGATGATATAATTAATTCCTTACATTCCAATAATTTTTAATTTATCAATTAACTTCACCGGCGGCAATTAAAGTATCAAGGTATCATGTAATTATTATTTTTAGGCACAAATTCTGCCGAGGTTGTACGACCCGATCCAGAGTGTCATATATACTATCGAGGGACGTGCAACACAATCCATAGATGCATCTATACTGCCGAGACGTTCGGCCCGCTCCACAAGAAAGGAGGACATTTTCTTATGAACCTCCGGAATGAGAAGTTATTATAATATTAACACGTAGGATGTTCAATATCTATTAACAATTCAATAATTTACACAAAATTTTGAGTATATGAAGTTTCGATCTTTTACTATTTCCTCAAACAATTTGCAATAAAATTTCACTAATTTAATTAAATAAAAGAAGCAATTATCACTAGTAATTCATGATTTGAGTCCTAAACTACCCGGACATTAACATAATTAGTAGCAACGCACGGACTCTCTTCACCTCGTGCGTACATAGCCCCCACAATTAGCATCAATTATTAATATGAATCACCTATGGGGTAAATTTTCTCTTATAAGGTTAGGCAAGAGACTTATCTTGTCTCAAAGCTCACTTCCCGATCACAATATCGCGAAAAATCTCAATTCGGTGCCGAAAAATCCGAAACTATCTAAAAGTTATATAAAATAATTAATACATGCTCAAAAATTCAAAATTAGACTATTAAATAAATTACCCTATGCAAAAATGATAAATTCCTAAAATTCACCCCGGGCTCACGTACCCGAATTCCGTAAATTTTCGGAGAAAATCGTTACCCATAATCTCAAGAACTCAAATATACAATTTTCATCCAATTCCATAACCATTTTCGTGGTTAAAATCTCATTTTTATACAAATCTAAGTTTTTCCTCTAACCCTTGATTTTCATGATTTACAGGTTATAAACTACCCATAATCTATATATTTAACTCAAAGTGTGTAGAATTAACTTACCTTCAAGTTGCTAGTTGAAATCCCCTCTAAAAAAGCTTCAAAAGCGCCCAAAAATGAAGGAAATACAGGCTAAAAAATGACTGAGCCTCGTCCCTTTTTAAGGTTCTTCCCAGACAGTATTTTTGCATCTGCGGTGCCTGAGCCGCATTTGCGGCGTCGCTTCTGCGGAAGAACCCATGGTTGGCCAGGCTCGCTTCTGCGGACGAAGACCCGCTTCTGCCCCAAGTCTGCCGCTTCTGCGACTAATCTCTCGCAAGCGCAGGTGCAATTCTGACAGCAGCTGGGAGTTTCAGCTGTTGCTCCAAAGTCCAAATTTGGTCCGAACCTCGTCCGGTTAATTTCCGTGGCCCCCGGGGCCCGCTCGAACATACCAACAAGTTTGAAATAAAAAAAATGGACTCGCTCGAACCCTCGGAACGTGTAAAACAACATCAAAACTAAGAATTATACCTCAAACCAAATTGATTCAACTTAGAATTTTCAAATTCTTCAAACTTACTCCGAACGTGCCGAAATATACTTATACTACTCGGAATGAAACCAAATTTTGTGTGCAAGTCTTAAATCACCATACAGAGCTATTATTAGGCTCGAAATTCGAAACAGACTTCAATTACTCGAAAACCTACTCCAAACAAAATTTAAAGAACCTTAAACCTTTAAATAGTTGATTTTCACTATTAAGCGCCGAAACGCTCCCGGGTTTTCCAAAACCGGATTTGAACATACGCCCAAGTCCAAAATCATCATACGAACCTATTGGAACCATCAAATCTTGATTTTGGGGTCGTTTTCGAAAAATGTTGACCGAACTCAAACTTGGCCTTTTAAAACCAAATTAAGGAACCAAGTGTTCTGATTTCAACCCGAACACTTCCAAATCCAGAACCAACCATCCCCGCAAGTCATAAATTAATAAAAGCACATATGAAAAGTTTTATTTAGGGGAACGAGGTTCTAAAAGTCAAAATGACCGGTTGGGTCATTACAAACTTGATCAATTAATGAAGCACGTTTATCATCATACTTATACTTACTACTCCATATTATAAGTGTGAAGTCCTTAGTGTGAAGTTAAAAGACCAAAATGTCCTAATAAAGATGAACGACATTTATGCCTTTCAGTAAAAAGCTATTCCTGTAATAGTTTTCTACAAAGATCTAATTACACATTTAAATAAAGATTAAAAAAAGTATAATTAGAAAAAATAGCTTTATTTGTTACTCCTGAAACTTGAAGAGTTACAATGAATTTATTATAGATTATAGGCCATATCCATTTACAAACTGAAAGTCGATCTATCTGGTCACGCTCTTAATTGCTATTCAATGGTTGATAAAATATAAATGTCTCAAAATGGGGGTTATATATGTTGAGGGAAGTAGATGATTTAATGTTAGACAACGTCTCTTTGCAGTGTATCTTTATATTCTTTAGGTATGTTATAGTTGCATCATTTTCATACAGCTGAAAACCTTGAGATTATTCATTATTTGGCTCATCTATTTGGTTACGGAAGAGGTGAGATTTAGGGGTGGGGTTAGAGGACTCCAGTACATGACTACATCTTCCATCGTTTGGTATGTACATTATTCTTATCTGGATAATACTCAATATTTATACTATATCACTGTATACGGTCAAAATAAATTTCGCCTTTTTTACGTTCGATCGAGTTCGAATGGTAAACAATCGGAGTAGGATTTTGGGATAATTTCCGAAGACAGTACAAACGAGCCTCGAGTTCCAAAGACTAATCGAGGAGTCGGCTCGATACTATTATCGAGCCCATGACCAAATCGATCCGCAAGGCAACGTAAGGGTGGTCGGAAATGCACTACACCCACCCCGAAGGTCGAACTCAAGCCAAAACCGAGGGCTCGACCCAATAACGAGTTCGAGCCAGTATCGAGATCGCAAACAAGAGCCGTTACAACCGCACTAAGGGAAAGAATCTTGGCGGGAATCGAGGAAGAGACAATTCATCATGGGTTCTCCACTATATTTTTTTTTATTGTAAATAAAGTAGGATCCCTCTACTATAAAAGGGAAAATCCTTGTAAGCATAAGGCAGTCTCACACACTGTAACAAAAGATCACTTCTCATATTGAAAGATATCCCCTTGGGCTCGCTTTACTTTATCTTATTCATTCTTCTTGCTCACTATTCTCATTATCATAGTCAAGAATATAGATATTACTATTTTTCTATACGGTTTGTATCAAATTATATCACATATCTTTAGAACCATACTCAAATTTAACTTTATTTGATTTTTCGAGTAAACAGTTTGGCGCCCACCGTGGGGCTAAGGATAACAGTGATTGTTTGATATAAATCTGCAATACACATAAGTTTACAACTTCGAATCAGCAATGGCTTTACCTATCGACCACAAAGCTGGCCTTCAAGATGAAACCAACAACTTGGTACCCAAGGCCGGAAGGCCACTTGACGATGGCACTGAAGCTCGAATTGAAGTACCTAAAATCCGAGCCGAAGTACCGCTAGATGTCAATTCGCAAGTGGCTCTTGAGGCGAACCAACGTTCCGAACCAGAAAAAAGCATTCAGGGCGGTACTCGATCCGTAGCTCGAGACACCCATAACATGGAGGAAATCGGAGTCAGCTTGCGTATGATCTTAGAGATGTTACAAGCCCAACAAGTAGTGATAGTCAGTTGCAGAGCCAAACTCATATACAAAGCAGGCCAGATCCCAATCCGCTTCGAGAAATCACCCCCAGACCGGGGCCCGCCATAGTGAAGTCAAACGAGCAAGAATCGGGGACCACTCCCGAAATTACTAAATTGCTCGAGGAATTCACAAAACGAGTTGAAGCCAACGACAAGAGAGTGGAAACATACAATGCCAGGGTCGATCAAATCCCGGGAGCTCCACCAATGATAAAAGGGCTGGATTCGAAACAATTCATACAAAAGCCTTTTCCCTCGAGTGCGGCCCCAAAACCAATCCCCAAAAAATTTCGTATGCCCGAAATTCCCAAATATAATGGTACGACTGATCCCAACAAACACGTCACCTCGTACACATGTTCCATCAAGGGTAACGGTTGGAGGACGATTAGATTGGATCCGTATTATTGAAAAAGTTCGGGGAGACCCTCTCGAAGGGAGCGATGATTTGGTATCACAATCTGCCGCCAAATTCCATCGATTCTTTTGCCATGTTAGCAGATTCATTCGTAAAGGCACATGCTAGTGCCATAAAGGTTGCAACAAGGAAATCAGACCTCTTCAAAGTAAAGCAAAGGGGTAATGAAATGCTGAGGGAATTCGTATCCCGATTTCAAATGGAACGCATGGAATTATCACCGGTCACAGACGATTGGGCCATCCAAGCTTTCACCCAAGGGTTGAACGAGAAAAGTTCAATAGCATCACGTCGGCTGAAGCAAAATTTGATCGAGTATCCAGCAATAACTTGGGCGGATATACACAACCGATATTAGTCAAAAATTAGAGTTGAAGATGACCAGTTGGGAGCTCCATCTAGATCCATGCATCAGAACATGACAGCTATTAAAACCCAAAGGGAGATCGACAGAGAACAAAGGTCGAACAGAGACCGATATCAACCGTACATCGCAGATCGAATGAACAACGGTTCAACACGCAATACCGCTCGGAATAATCGAAAGAGTGATCGAGGGCAAAATTCTCGGGGACTTATGAGCAAGAGTGGCTTTGATAAATATGCCGATCCTATGGAGGCACCTTGGCTATCGGAGAACAATTTTAGCGTCGACAAATCAGGCATTGTATCGGCGATCAGAAGAATCAAAGATACTAGGTGGCCCAGACCCATGCAAACTGACCCTTCCCAAAGAAACCCGAATTCGATGTGCAAGTATCATAGTATGCATGGACACAGGACTGAGGAATACAGACAATTGAGAGAAGAGGTAGCCCGCCTATTCAATGAGGGCCACCTTCGAGAGTTGCTCAGTGACCGAGCTAAGAATCACTTCAAAGAAAGGGACGCCGACAAAGGAGATAAACAGGAGGGACCTCTGCATATCATTCACATGATCGTTGGTGGGGTCGATATTCCATAGGAACCCATTCTCAAAGACGGCAAGATACCGCCCACAGGGGAAAAACGAACCCGAGGTTATGCACTTGAAGGCACTTTATCATTCAGAATCGAAGAAGTCGAAGGCATCTCTCACCCTCACAACGACGCTCTAGTAATTTCGATCCTATTAAATAAAATTCAAATTAAGCGCATCCTAGTGGATCCAGGTAGCTCTGCAAATATCATCCGATCTTGGGTAGTGGAGAAGCTCGGTTTACAGAATCAAGTCGTGCCCGCAGCTCGAGTCTTAAACGGCTTCAATATGGCCAGTGAAACAACTAAAGGGGAAATTATCCTGCCCATAAATGTAGCTGGAACAGTCCAAAACACTAAGTTCCACATAATCGAAGGCTATATGAGGTACAATGCCCTACTCGGAAGACCATGGATCCATAATATGAGGGCAGTACCTTCGACTCTACACCAAGTAATGAAATTTCATACGTCAGACGGCGTGAAGACAGTGTACAGGGAGCAACATGCTGCGAAGGAAATGTTTGCGGTCGATGAGATAACACTGATACCAACATCGGTAGCCTCAGAAAGGTCGAGCATAAAAAATAGACGAGGAACCAAATAGCAATCACAGCAACCGGTCTCGACCGAATTGGTGAAACATGAAATAGATGATAACGAGGAAGAATTTCTGACACCTCGAGCTCTCATCGTCCCCGGCGACTCCGACGCCACCAAGTCGACGATCAAAGAACTGGAGCAGGTTATATTAATCGAACATCTACCCGAGAAAAAGGTATACCTGGGTACGGGGTTGACCCCCAAACTTAGAGAAAAACTCATTCAATTTCTTATTAATAACATAGATTGTTTTGCTTGGTCCCATTTAGACATGGCGGAGATCCTACCATCGATAACAACGCACCAGCTGAGCTTGGACCCTAGGTTCAAACCGGTAAAGCAAAAAAGAAGACCCCAATCCGAGGTGAAAAACGCATTTGTAAGAGATGTGGTAACTAAACTTCTCAAAATAGGGTAAATTCGAGAAGTGAAATACCCCGAATTGTTGGCCAATGTGGTTGTATTCCCCAAGAAAGGGAACAAACTTAGAATGTGTGTAGATTATAAAGATCTAAACAAAGCACGCCCCAAAGATTCCTTTCAACTTCCTAGCATCGATCGCTTGATCGACGCCACAGCTGGCCACAAAATCCTCACTTTTCTCGACGTCTACTCGACCTAGAGGACCAAGAAAAAACTTCATTTGTCACTAAGTATGGAACCTATTATTATAATGTAATGCCGTTCGGGCTAAAAAAACGCAAGGGCTACGTACCAACGCCTAGTGAATAAAATGTTAGAAGAACAAATAGGTAAATCAATGGAAGTTTACATTGATGACATGCTAGTTAAGTCCCAGCGCGCAGAGGACCATTTGGCTCATTTGCAGGAAACATTAAAAATTCTAAGGAAATAAAACATGATGCTCAACCCCGAAAAATGTGCTTTCGGGGTCGGATTGGGCAAGTTCCTCGACTTTATGGTGTCGGATAGGGGGATCGAGATCAACCCCGACAAAATCAAAGCCATCGAAGACATCACCGTCGTGGATAGTGTGAAAGCAGTGCAAAGGCTGACTGGACGGATAGCTGCCTTAGGCCAATTCATTTCAAGGTCGTCAGATTGAAACTACAGATTCTTCTCTCTACTCAGAAAGAAGAAAGATTTAGCCTGGACCCCAGAATGCCAACAGGCACTAGAACAACTGAAGCGGTACCTATCGAGCCCACCATTACTTCACACTCCGAAGGCAGATGAGAAGCTTTACCTATACTTGGCAGTATCGGAAATCGCTGTGAGTGGTGTCCTAGTTCGAGAAAAGCAAGGTATGCAGTTTCCTATTTATTGTATAAGTCGGACCTTAGGAGAGGCAGATATTAGATACCCATACTTAGAGAAACTGGCGCTCGCATTGATAAGCGCCTCTAGAAAGTTAAGACCATACTTTCAATGTCACCCCATATGCATTTTAACCACTTACCCACTTCGAAACATTTTGCACAAGCACGAGCTATCGGGCCGACTGGCCAAATGGGCCGTCGAGCTCGGTGAGTACGATATTGAATATCAGCCTCGGACGGCCATCAAGTCCCAAATTCTAGCCGACTTCGTGGCCTACTTCACACCAACCCTTGTACCCGAAGTTGAAAAGGAACTCTTGTTAAAATCGAGTACATCGACAGGGGTTTGGACCCTCTACACAGATGGTGCTTCAAATGTGAAGGGTTCCGGGCTTGGCATCATACTAAAGCCTCCCACATGTGGCATTATTAGGCAATCCATCAAAACTACTAGATTAACTAACAATGAGGCCGAGTACGAGGCCATGATTATAGGTCTCGAGCTAGCTAAAAGCTTGGGAGCAGAAGTCATCGAAGCCAAATGTGACTCTTTGTTAGTGGTAAACCAAGTGAACAAAACATTCGAGGTTCGAGAAGAAAGGATGCCGAGGTATTTGGACAAATTACAGATAACACTACACCATTTCAAAGAATGGACCCCACAACATGTACCTCGAGAACAAAACAGTGAGGCCGACGCACTCGCAAATCTGGGGTCATCGGTCGAAGAGGATAAGATCGACTTGAGGACTGTCATTCAAATCTCTAGATCTATAATCGAGGGTGGGAACGCCGAAATAAATTCCACAAGCTTAACCAGGGATTGGAGGAACAAGTACATTGAATACTTAAAAAATGGAAAACTCCCATCAGACTCTAAAGAATCTAGAGTTCTACGAACCAAAGCTGCTCGATTCACGTTGGTTGAAGATGGAACGATGTACAGAAGGACGTTCGACGGACCGCTGGTAGTGTTCTTAGGGCCAGGGGACACCGATTATTTTTTACGGGAGGTCCATGAAGGCACTTGTGGAAACCACTCCGACGCCGAACAACTAATTTGCAAAATCATCAGAGCAGGATACTACTGGGATAGCATGAAAAAGGACACTAAGGAGTTCATTCGAAGATACGATAAATGTCAAAGGTTTGCACCAATGATCCATCAACCAGGAGAGCAGCTTCATTCAGTCACCTCTCTACGGCCATTTATGAAATGGGGAATGGATATCTTCGGCCCTCTACCATCGGCCCCAGGTAAAGCTAAATTCATTTTGTTTATGACTGACTATTTCTCTAAATGGGTTGAAACACATACGTTCGAAAAAGTAAGAGAGAAAGAGGTTATAGATTTTATCTAGGATCACATCGTGTGTAGATTTGGTATACCAGCAGAAATAACATGTGACAATGGTAAGTAATTTATCAGGGGTAAAGTGACAAAATTTCTCGAAGACCATAAAATAAAAAGAATACTATCAACACCATATCATCCTAGTGAGAACGGACAGGCCGAATCAACGAACAAAACTATCATCCAAAACATGAAGAAAAGATTGAACGAAGCTAAAGGAAAGTGGAGAGAAATTTTGCCCGAAGTCCTTTGGGCATATCGGACAACATCTAAATCCAGTACAGGAGCAACTCCATTTTCCCTAGTATATGGCTCTGAAGCCTTAATTCCGGTCGAAGTCGGGGAGCCAAGCGCAAGGTTTCGACATGCATCGGAAGAATCGAACTACGAGGAAATGAATACTAGCCTCAAATTATTAGACCAAAAATGAGAAGCGACACTGGTTCGAATGGCTGCACAAAAACAACGAATCGAGAGGTACTACAACAGAAAAACAAATCTCCGCCATTTCAAGACCGGGGACTTGGTCCTAAGGAAGGTCACTGTCAACACTCGAGATCTTAATGAAGAGAAGCTCAGCCCAAATTGGGAAGGACCCTATCAAGTCCTCGATATAGTCGGGAACGGGTCTTATAAACTTGGGGCAATGGATGGAAAACCACTACCAAACAATTGGAATATATCGTTTCTCAAATGATATTACTGTTAAGGTATGATTTTCTCCTCTCTATCATCTATATACGTTCATTGGACGCTAACTCATTGCAGGAATTCGACTAAAAACATCAAGACCTCCAGTTTCAAAGCACGCATTGTACTCTTTTTCCCCTTAGTTTGGTTTTTATCCCAAATAGGTTTTTTCCGGCAAGGTTCTTAACGAGGCAACAATTATGCGCTACCTGAGGACAAAATCAGCAGTATCCAAGGCTCCTTCATAATCAACCTCGAATACTGGGGAGGGGGGGCTACCAATCGAGTAAATCAGGTTCGGCACAAAAAAGTTGTTTTCATATCTAATTCTTGTCGAACAGGGTGTTGATAGAGAAAAATGTAAGGGCCAAATGGTCAAAACGAACCATGCCCATGTAGTTTTGCTCGAACCCTGGCACAAGATACAAACACATGTATAATGACATAAAGAAGAGCTTCTAATTTCAGATATCTCACAATTTGAAAAGATTTTCCTGCTTCATGATTCAAAAAGGTTAAAAATCCAACGGGCTAAGATATTTTGAGTTCGAGTTCAAAAATATCACTCACTCAATTATTTAAGCCGAAGGGCTATCGTACCTCTAGTTCTAGCAATCACTCACTCAATCATAAAAAGCCTACGGGCTAAGATATTTTGAGTTCGAGTTTGAAACAATCACTCACTCAATTATTTAAGCTTAAGGGCTATCCTATCTCGAGTTCGAGCAATCACTCACTCGATCATAAAAAGCCTACGGGCTAAGATATTTTGAGTTCAGTTCGAAACAATCACTCACTCAATTATTTAAGCCTAAGGGCTATCCTACCTCGAGTTCGAGCAATCACTCACTCGATCATAAAAAGCCTACGGGCTAAGATATTTTGAGTTCGAGTTCGAAACAATCACTCACTCAATTATTTAAGCCTAAGGGCTATCCTACCTCGAGTTCGAGCAATCACTCACTCGATCATAAAAAGCCTACGGGCTAAGATATTTTGAGTTTGAGTTCGAAACAATCACTCACTCAATTATTTAAGCCTAAGGGCTATCCTACCTCGAGTTCGAGCAATCACTCACCCAATCATAAAAAGCCTACGGGCTAAGATATTTTGAGTTCGAGTTCGAAACAATCACTCACTCAATTATTTAAGCCTAAGGGCTATCCTACCTCGAGTTCGAGCAATTGCTCACTCGATCATAAAAAGTCTACGGGCTAAGATATTTTGAGTTCGAGTTCAAAACAATCACTCAATTATTTAAGCCTAAGGGCTACCCTACCTCGAGTTCGAGCAATCACTCACTCGATCATAAAAAGCCTGCGGGCTAAGATATTTTGAGTTCGAGTTCGTAATAATCACTCACTCGATTATTTAAGCCTAAAGGCTATCCTATTTCGAGTTCAAACAATCACTCACTCGAACATAAAAAGCCTACGGGCTAAGATACTTTTGTTCGAGTTCGAAACAATCACTCACTCAATTATTAAAGCCTAAGGGCTATCTTACTTCAAGTTCGAGCAATCACTCACTCGATCATAAAAGGTCTACGGGCTTAGATATTTTGAGTTTGAGTTCGAAACAATCTCTCACTCGGCCATAAAATTTATGAAGACCAAATTCGATGGAATCGCATATAAAAGCATTCTCAAGGCATGAACGAAAGCTTCATAAGGCAAGAAAGCCGAAACAAGTCAGTAAAAGAAAAAGATATTTGTATAAATATACAAAGATTATTTACATGAATAAAGTGACATAAAAGCTAAGGGCTAAGCTTATGGGTTGTCATCAAGAGCGGTCTCTTCTCTACCAGGCTCCCCTTCGTCATCGGACTTACCCTTGCTATCGTCATCATCATTGCCATCATCGTCATCATCATCGCCATCGGAAACTAAGGCTTCAGCATCAGCTTCGATTCTTTGGCCTTTTTTATCTCTTCGGCAAGATCGAAACCTTGAGCGTGTATCTCCTCAAGGGTCTCCCTCTGAGATTGACACTTAGCAAGTTCGGAAACCCAATGTGCTCGAGTGTCGGTAGCATCCGCTGCCTCTCTTGCCTCCATTTTTAGTAGCCTCGGCATTGGCCCGATAAACAGCAATAGACTTGTCCGCCATGACTTTCGATGATTCGACCTCCGCCTTAGCTTCAGCAAGCCTTGCTTCAAGCTCCCCGATCCTCTTAGCTTGAGCCGAGCCTTTTTTCTTAACGTTTTGAATCTGAACATCGTCTGATAATAATTTGGCCAAGATAGTTTCCTTTTCTGCAGCCAGACGGTCGATAGTCTCCTTTCACCGATCACATTCGGCTTTGATTTGATCAACTTCTTCCTGAAGCAATCCGATCTTTTTGACTTTTTGCTGCAGCTGAGATAACGAAGGGTGAGCTTCCATAGTTTGATCAAACCCATACTCTAATAGAACAAGGCTCACTGCTTATCTAGTTCGGCCTCTTCTTCTCGAGCCTTAGCCAAATCTTCTTGGAGGTCCTTTATAACCTCATCCTTTTGGCCGCAAAGAAGCCTCAGAGCATCTATCTCCCCCAAGACTTTCTGAAGCTCGACCTCACACTGGCTGAGGTCAGCTCGAAACTTGCTAATGGCCTACACAGAAGGAAAAAAAAAACATGAGTCAGGTCTAGAAAAGAACGAAGAAACCAAGCTTAGTAAGGTCATTACCCGAGAAATGAAATGTTGGGCCTCTTCTAGGAAAAGAGAAGTGTCACTGATATCGGAGGCATCATCGACTCCAGCAAAGCAATCCCGAAAAGGATCCCCTGCACTAGAGCCTTCTCCCATATCGGGGGTCTTCAATTCTCGAGCTTCTTTTAGCGCCTCCTTAGAGAAGGTCGGAAGAGAAGGCAAACGACCCACTATCATGGTACCGAGCGAATTGCTCGGGGCACTCTGATCGATGCTCGGGGTATTGGAACCAGCCCCGCCCAGTGTGGCTATCATTGGCTCAGAAGATCTGGTGATCTCGATAGCTTTCGCAGATCGAACCACCAAAGCCGAAGCATCTTCTTCTTCTTCTCTCAGTCGCTGGATCGAGTCCATCGAAAGAGCGATTGCTTTCCTATTCACTCTTCGAGTTTTGTGCTTGGGGTCCTCAGACCGAGAGGTAGCTTTTCGTTTTTTATCTTTCCTCGATTTCGGGACCGGGGACTTGGTTCCTTCCTCACCACTCAGAGGCCTCAAAACGGCATCCTCGATTACGCCTGCATGAAAGGAAGTCAGTAACGAATGGAGTAACAAATGGAGCATAAAACGCATTTAAGAAAACATAAGAAGAGACCCTTACCGTGATTCTTGGCCTCCCACCTGCCTTTCGCCAAATCACGCCAAGTGCGTTCGGCATAAGAGGAAGTCGAGGCTAACTTCCGAACCCAATCCTCGAGGTCGGGCACCGCTTGTGGCATACAAGGGGCGGCTATATATCGAAGGAAGATATCAGGTAAAATCAAAGAAAGATACAAAAAGCAATGCCTTATAAAAATCACTCACGGTCAAAATTCCACTCCTTGGGGAACGACAGCTTCTTTTCCGGGATAAGGTCACGGGTCCTCACCCGAATATAGCGGTCCATCCAACCCCGATCCTTGTCTTCGTCGATGCTCGACATTAAAGCTTTCGATGCCCGACGATGGAGCCTGATTAGACCTCAAAAGATTTGAGGCCGATATAATCGTATAAGGTGATTTAGGGTAAAATCCAGCTCCCCGGCCTTGTTAGAGAAGAAGCGAAGTAAGATTACTATGCACCGTAGAGAAGGATGAATTTGACATATGGTGACCTGATATCTTTTGCAAAAATCGATGATCACTGGGTCGACGGGACCCAACGTGAAGGGGTAAGTATAAACACTTAAAAACCCCTCCACATGAGTGGTAATGCTCTCTTCGGAAGAGGGGATTTGCAACATAACCTCAGGACCCCAGTTGCAGTCTTTCCTAACAGCCTCGAGATGGCCCTCTGTTATCGAGCACATATACATCGACACATGCTCACATCTGCCCGGAACCGACAAAGGATTTTCGACTTTAAAATCGATTTTCAGAGTGTACGGGTCGGGAACATACTCGTGGGGAGGCTGCTCCACCGGCGCCTTGTCGCCGGACGACCATGATGAGGAAGCTTTCTCCTTCTGAGGTACAGTTTTCGAAGTTTTGTCCATTGATATGAGAGAAAGAAAGGCAAGGAAAGATGAAAAGTTGATGATTCCAAACGCTAGTGTAGATGGCTCTGCAAGCGGCTAAATAGAGAGAGAGAGAGAGAGTAAGAAAATTTGGAAGAGTGAAGACGTAAAAGTGGTAAATGTTAGATGGAGGGGTTATTTATAGGCTTACATCGTGGCGGTTCAGTATCAGCGGTGGCCGACCACCGTCTGACATTCATTAAATACCTTGAAAGACTAAATCGATGGGACAACTATCACATACGTCATGATCGAGCCCTGTGAAAACATCAGCTTATAACCCGATCGAACTATCAAAAATCATATCGATTCTCACTACATCCTTCCTGAGAAATGAGGGGACTATCTGTATACGGTCAAAATATATTTTGGCCTTCCTACGTTCGATCGAGTTCGAATGGTAAGCAACCGGAGTGGCATTTTGGGATGAGTTCCGAAGACAGTACAAACGAGCCTTGAGTTCCAAAGACTGATCGAGGAGTCGGCTCGATACTATTATCGAGCCCATGACCAAATCGATCCGTAAGGCAATGTGAGGGTGGTCGAAAATGCGCTACACCCACCCCGAAGGTTGAAGTCAAGCCAAAGCCGAGGGCTCGACCCAATAACGAGTTCGAGCCAGTATCGAGCTCGCAGACAAGAGCCGTTACAACCGCACTAAGGGAGAGAATCTTGGCGGGAATCGAGAAAGAGACAATTCATCATGGGTTCTCCACTATATATTTTTTTAATTATAAATAAAGTAGGATTCCTCTACTATAAAAGGGGAATCCTTGTAAGCATAAGGCAGTCTCTCACACTGTAACAAAAGATCACTTCTCATATTGAAAGATATCCCCTTGTTCTCGCTTTACTTTATCTTATTCATTCTTCTTGCTCACTATTCTCATTCTCATAGTCAAGAACGTAGATATTACTATTTCTCTATATGGTTTGTGTTAAATTATATCACATATCTTTAGAACTCAAATTTAACTTTATCCGATTTTTCGGGTAAACAATCAGGATAATGAATGCCCTACAATTTTTGTTAAGTCATGCGGGTTGTAGACTATGTCTAATATTTTAATTAAGTTCGTCGATTTTTGGGTTGCTATGTACTTCTCATGGCAGATGTCTTGTGAAATAATCACTGTTAAAATATTTTATATTTTTTCTTATGTGAATTCATGGTGAGAATCATAGTTTTATTTGCATATTTTTTTCAAATAGTTCTCTGATTCTATCCTTTCAAGGAACTATCTTTGTTTCATTTATAAACTTCATATATTTTCATCAAAGGTCCCACACGAGTACAAACTGATGAAACTGATATTTTCAAGTCTAGATTTGGATGGACTTAACATAAAAAGCTACTGGGAATTGTCAATGTTGTTTAAAAGTTATATTAATCAATCCGAACTTTTAAAATTAATATGTTACTGGTAAAGGAAGCAGTATTCACAATATTGCTCCAAAAAGAAAGTTTCGGATGAACTAAAACTGAAGAGTATATAGAAAGACAGTTGAATCTCTTTCATTTCTTCCTACTATCATGTTTTACACAAAGTTTAAATAACCTAAATGTTAGAGCAAATGAAGAGATATTATGTTGATTATTATTTATGTAATTTATTAATTTGGAACTACTAGAAAAGGCTAAAGGTCTATAATATCTAAGAAAAATCGATTGCACATATGGTGCTCCGGCTTATATGGCTACAATTTATGAATATTAGGATCTTGCTACATAGTATATGCTAATTTGATATCAGTGGAGTTGGATTCAGGAGCCATGATTTCGTTTGAGGTGTAAAATATCTATGTAAATTTACATAGCTTTTGTAGTTTTTGTTTGCTCTAGGGCTTCATTTTTTATACATAGTTTTTTTGTCCTTCCCCCCTGATATATGGCATAGGATGCCTAGAATAGTTAACATGAGAATTTTGCTATTTTCTTAGTTAAAATTCTTATTGGCAGGGGGGCAATTTAAAAATGTTGATGTGAAAATAACATCAAAATTTGAGCTTTGTATAGTATATTTATTTGACTTAGATATTTAAGACCATAAAATTTCTAAAGAACGACAACTTGAACTGTGGTGCATGATAAGAGGGGTTTTAAATTTCTTTTTACCCTTGTTCTTTGGCCAGTGTCAAATGGATCAACTATGATGAGATTCAATTTGGTCACACATTTCTTTTAAGCTTCAAATTTTTGTTTATACTAATATTTATATTGTTTAAAATAAATTATATTGATTGATATGATGTGTCCAAAAACTAGTGATTTTAAAATGTGTAGATAGACAAATTACATTGCTCTAATATCTCGAGACAAACAAGTTTTGTCTCTAGAAGTAAATGTTTACTCGTAAAACGGTACAAGTGAATTTATAACTTAGTTTATAAACAAGCGAATCGATTTGATCCCAAAATAATATATAAATTAAATAAAATACAAGACTTAATATTGAAATCGAAATAAAATAGCAGATAGCTTCGTTTAGGGGAGCAAAGCTTGCGAAGGCAACAATAAGAATAACATTAGACAGAAAATAAAGTATTAATTAGCTTGGAATAGTGTGTAGCATAAGTTTGTCAGAATTTTCGTGTCTTACAATGGTTGTTGAAGCCATTATTTATAGCTATATCTAGGGAACAAGGTTCTAAGGTCAAACCCTCTTAAATGACAATAATGGGGGTCATTTATGAATATGTAACGGCAGGTCATGAATGCCAAAATCCTCTGTAACGACTGATATTTAATACTGAGGAATATTCTTCATTGAATGTCATCTGGTGACAAGCATTCGTTTGCTCCCGTTGATAATGTCCACTTCGGGATCTACCCAGTGCCAACCGAAGTCGTTATCCTCAGTCTTGATTTTTACTTGCTTCATCTTCTATCTGACTCCGGTTCCACGTGCCACGCAATGATACAAACATTTAATATAAACCGATTTTACCCTATACAGATAGTCCCCCTACTTTCCGAAGGTACTTCTTTGTGTCACCGGTAAGTTGGTGAAGATTCCTTTCTTAGTGAAACATTTTCTGAACCCTTCTGAAAAGTTTCTGACGCTTGATAAAACGCATGTCTCCTCGCATTTAATACCCTGAACTCATTGATAAGTGGAGATTTTGACTACTTATTAGCACCTTTTTGCTTTCGTTTTAGTACAAAAACTTTTAATTGTGTTCCCGAAAACTGATAAAATATGCTTCATTGTAGGAATTGTGGAAAATGAGTCCCAAAAGATGAAATCCAACTCAAGAAGGAGTGATCTGATCTCAAGGACAAAAACAAGAACAGAAGCTCAAAAGTGTGAACCGTAGATTATCATCTGCGGCCGCAGATTGTGAAGCAAATCCCATCAGAGCCAAGTGCAAAGTGCGGTCGCAGAACCTGGGCAAGATCAAAAATTTAGAGAACCTGCATTCAAGTTCAACAGAAGTGCGGACCGCACAATTATTGTGCGGCCGCATAAGATCAGCTAAGCGGCCGCAGTCATATTTGTGCGGTCCGCATAAGAGCTATGTGCGGCCGCACTCAGAAATGTGCGAACCGCAGAAAGAGTGAAGTGCGGCCGCAGTTCAGAATTATGTGGCCGCAGTTTTCCATTCCTGCCAGGCTGAAGCATAGTGTGGGTCACACATGGAATTGTGCGGCCTCAGAACCTCCAAAAGGGCATTGTTGTCAGAAAATTCCAGCACTGTATAAATAGAAGAGATTCATTTTTTAGGTTTACTTTTGACATCAGCAGCCACTCTAAACGTTTTACTTTGCTCTTTTTAGTAGTTTTTACTATTTTGAGCTTTTTGAATATTATTTTTATCATCTTAATCATTAATTTGGGTTTAATTATCACTTCTTCTTCTTTTTCTTCTAATTTAAGCATGAGTAGCTAGATTTTCACTAGGGTTGTAACCCAACCCTAGTGTGTAAACTTAATGGGTATTTACTTTATTGCTTGTTTATGGTTGGGTGTTGATTATCTAGCTTTGTAACAAATATTATTTCATGCCTATTTGACTTGGTCTCTACTTGAGAAAGAGAGATTTAGTCTAGGAAAACTTGGCTAGCAAGAAATTGGGTCAATCAAGAGATTGAAAATCCCAATTAAAGGGTTGAACCTAGAGATAGTAAAATCCGACTTGAGCTTATTATCAACTACTTTGTTCAATACCCATTTGGACTTGAGAAAGCCAAACTGGGCAAAATCACTTTCTAACCGAGAGGTATTGAGTGGGTATTTGATTGTTGATAGCTATAATATACTCCGACCAATAAAACAAGATTTAAAGTTTACAACCCATTAAGCGAACACCTAGGTGAAGGTCATAGCCCTAGGTCTTTTTATCAATTGAAAAACAACCAAAATAATTTTGTAGTTTCGTTCTTTAAAATCGCACTCGTAGTTTAAGTTAGATTCTCAAACAAAATCCAATATTGCGGAAGTGCAAATTAAGATATACAAATCCACGCACTAAGATATATACTACTAGCACCCATTCACATAGCTCCCAGTGGAATTCGATCCCGACTCTGTTGGGTATTATTATTGCATCAACCGTTATCATATCCTCAAATAGAGGAGTGAAATTGGACGAGAACATATGTGTTATTCCATGATTTACCAATATTTTAGCCGGTTCTCGAGGTAATCATGGTCACAAATTTTGCCGCCTATTCCTTTACTTATATGCCTCATTCTTCTTCTTCCACTTCTACCAGTTTCATAAACTCTCTCAACTTCTTTGCTTTTAACTTCCTTTTGTTTTCATCTCTCTTTGATATTCTTCTAAAAACCCTTATCGCCTTCTTAACATTATGTCTTCTTATGCTAACTCTTCTAAGAACTCTGGTTTTCTATTCGGTGGAGGCTCGAAGAGGAATAAAGACAAAGAGGTTTATGTCGCTGATCCTCCCACGGTGAGCACCATAATCCCCAAGCATCTCAATACAACCAAGGACTTTGAAGAGAAGTTCCCCACTTCAAACTCTCGAAGTTGGGTTGTTGGTAAATATCATTCTTCTATTCGCCCTTCTAGTATTCTTGCTTTAAAGGAGGACTATGACTGCCACGACCAAAACATCATTACTCCTGATCTAGTAGAGCGAGCAATCTTTACTAAGAAGGGCTTCACGTACGTTTACACATACCCCTTAACTTTGGGTGCATTTTTTTGAGCGGAGGACTTGACCCCATAATTTTGGAATTATGCCATCGGTACCAAGTCTTTTTGGCTCAAGTGAGCCCCTCGGTGTGGCGAAACTGGCTTGTCTGCTGCGGTTGTGCCAGGAAATGAAAGAGCCCCTCACCTTGGCTTATATGATGAATCTCTACTCCCCAACATCTTTTGCGGGGGGAGTAATAAACTTCAATAAGCGTGGCTACTATACGTTTCTTACCAGCATGGATAACGACAATGACCGTGGATGGATTGAGCGGTTTGTCGTCGTTGCTACCAGGGATATCATCCTAGTTACAACTCCATCTTTCCCCGAGTCATGGACTCGTTCATGTAAGTTCACAATTTATCTTATTCTCTGAAAATAGACTGATTTATGTCATTGTTAACCCTTCTTCATTCATTATTTTAGCAATTCGATGGACACCTCCATTGGTTGAAGGCCTTGACCAGTAGGTTCAGAATATTCTGGATATCACCATGTCAGATCAGGTGGCGGGCCAAGAACCACGGTAAACTGATTCTGCCTTCATTGCATCTTTGTACATAAGAAACTGGCTAACCTTACCTTTTTAATTGATTCAGGTCTCCCTCAGGGTTTTGTTTCCATCCCTGAGGAGCATATTTTGGTCGATCCCTCAGAGGTTGCGAGGTTGTTGTAGGAGTCTCTCACCTGAACATGTGCCCTTGGGTCTGCTTCCGGTGCAAGTTCTTCTTCTTGGGGTCCCCATCCAGAGAACAAGCAACCAAAAAGGCGGCGTTATTCCTCGGTCGAGGGTAAAATTAAGAAAGTGAAGAAAGCCGTACCCGAGCCAACCACAACCACTGTGGTTATTGATGATGATAGGGAATCTAGTAATGAAGAGGCTTCTCTTCAAAAAAGACAATAATCTATATCAGCTCAACAGAATGCTCTGTTTGAAGAGCTTAGAACCCCAACCGAGGACGATGCCTCAGCGCTCTGGGAGAATTTGACTTAGTGGAGAATGCCAATTCTCCCTTTCGGTCCCAGTCGATGCTCCCGGTACTATGAGGCCGAGTACCAGGCCTCTTTCGCCTTCGGTTGGTGAGGAACCAACAAACAACACTGCCTCGTCCGCAGCTGCTTCTTAACCTGCAACACCATCAGCTTCATCTCATTCCACGCCGACCATACCTTCATCACCAGCAACTGCTACATCTCCCCCACCAACCGCATCAGTCCCCTAACCACAAGAATTTGGGGCAAAACTACTCTCCCCCTTCTGCAGATCCCCAGGGGAGGATGAGTGTCTCTCTCTCGGTATCCACAGAGTGACATCTGTTGTCCCGGCCGGTAGAAGTCGCCAATTATCTGAAGCAGCTGGATTTAGAAAAAGATAAGAAGAAAATACACTCTCTTTTGGGTGAGTGTATGATAAATAATGCCATGCACAATGCAGCGGTATTGTGCTTGTTCTCTTTACAACTTCTTTCTTCTTGACTTGTTATAGCAGGGTTTCTAGCTTGGGTAGTTGCTTCACATGCCAATTTCTTTGCTTTCGAGGCCCTTCAGAATATGATCCTTGATAAAGAGGGAATTAAGTCCGATCAAGATCAACTGTTGGCCGAGAGGGACTAACTCCCGCGTGCCTCCCGGTATTAGAAGCGAAGGCCGCTGAAGCGAGTAATCTCAAGGCCTTGCTGCAACTTAGTGAGCAAGAGATAGTGGCTCTTAGTCAAGAAGCTTCTCAATTAAATGCTAAATTCCAAGAAACTAAGGCTTAGTGGTTTAAAGCTCAAGATATTGTGCTTGCTGATCCGAGCACGAGACTCTCTCCAGTGAGCGAGTGAATAACTTGGAGGCAACCTTGAAGTCCAAGATTGAAGAGGTTGCTGCTTCCGAAGAGAAGCGTGCCCAAATGAATGATAGGTATAAGAAGATAATGGAACATAATAAGGTTCATATAACTACTATCCGTGATCTTGATCTTAGTCTTAGCGCCATGAGATCCGAGCGGGATGGCCTTTTGACTGAGGTTGATCGTCTTAAATCAGAACTTCAGCACCGAAGGGATTCCCTCGTCATCGAAAAAACACACTTTATGTATCATACGAGGAGGAAAATCTTGGAAGAGGCCAAAGCGGACATCATTAATATTTACGATGAGATCGCCAAGGGCCGAGCGCTAGAGTTAACTACTCGAGGATGCCTCCCGGCTTAGCCTGATGCAACCGGCTCTTCTAGTTACAGTTCCAAGTTCTCACGACTCGAGGAGGAACTTGAAGAGAATAACAATGAAAGCCAAGATCCTGAGCCAGCGGCACATCCGCCTATTCCTCCCGAGGGCACTGATGTTTTTCTTCCATTGAGTTCTGGTGGTGATGTAGTTTAACTTTTTGCTTTCTTTTCCTTTGTTATTTTCCTTTTGTATTTTTGTACTTGTGCTGCTTGGAACGTTTGATAAATAAAAGTGCTTTTTGTTTAAGAATTGCGCAAAGTTTATTCTTTTTACTTTGAATTAGGCAAGGCTTCGGGTGTGTTTTCTCCCGATAGCATTTGGGTTTCGGGAATAAACTCTTCCGAAACCAATCCTTTACTATGAGGGCTTCATAAGGGAGGTCCCTCTTATGTTTACGATACTCTTGAAACTATTTATTCCGGCACTAGCATTTGAGGAACTTAGTTAACTTTCAAATGATAAAATCAATTCATCATTTGGATAAGAAACAAGATAAAAATAAAATGACTTTATTTTATTCCTTCTATCTTCAAAAGAACATAAGCATTCATTTGCTGAAAGAATAGAAATTGCCATTTTATGTGGCTAATTTGTACAACTTATTTCTATGGGGATGGTTGAGCAGTCCCCGATCCCGATGAGATATTTTTTTTCCCGGGTCTCGTAGTCTCGATTTTCGTGGCAATCAGGTTTCTATATTCTCATACTATCCCCCCAAGTATTCGAATGCGAAGAATGCAAGTTGGAACATTGGAAGTGTTGCTCCTTTGAGTAAAAACACTAGTGAATGGTTGGATAATATTTATTTCGATAGCAAGCTTCATTTACTGTTAAGAACTTTTCTATCAAGCCAAAGATTATCCAACCACCCCTAGTGGCTTGTAGGAAAACCACTTGTGTACGGTTGAATAGCCTTTGGTTTGATGGCAAGTTTTACTTCCCATTTGGAATTTTCCACCTAGCCAAAGACTATTTAACCATCCCGTAGTAGTTTGTTGCTTTAATTCCTTGTCATTTAAAGGTCTTATCTCTATAGATGGCATTTCTTCGTAGTATGCTTTCCGTTGTTGCCTCATTAAAAATATTGCCAGAAAAACTAATTTGGGACAAAAACTAGGCAAAGGGAAAAAGAATGTAGCACATACTTTCAATACAAATGGTGCCCATCAGCAGTAATACCTTTTGAGGTAAGTAACATTCTAGTTGCTCGGCAAGTTGACTCCATCTTTGTTTTCTAGTCCGTATGATCCCTTTTTGGTGATAGCGAAAACTCGGTAGGGGCATTTCTATGTTAGACCCAGATTTCCTGCGTTGAGCTCCCGGATGTTGTGAATTACTTTGCTTAAAACTAAGTCCCCCACTTTAAAATAACAGAGATTGGCCCTCCGGTTATAGTACCTTTCGATCCTTTGTTTCTAGGCCACCATCCTTATGTGTACCAAGTCCCTGCATTCGTCAAGTTGCTCCAGTTTGACTAGCAGTGCTTTATTATTTTCTTCTTCATCCGCCCAGAAGTATCGCAAGGTCGGTTCTCCTACTTCTATCGAGATCAGAGCTTTTGCGCCTTATACGAGAAAGAAAGGTGTCTCACCTATGCTTGACTTGATCGTCGTCCGGTATGCCTATATTATTCCCGGTAACTCGTCGGCCCACTTGCCTTTGGCCGCTTCAAACCTCTTTTTAAGGTTTTGAATAATCTCTTTGTTGGTTGATTCTGCTTGCCCATTTGCACTCGGATGGTATGGCGAAGATGTAATTCTTTTTATTTTTAGGTCTTCAAGGAATTTGGTGACCTTTGAGCCTATGAACTATGGCCCGTTGTCGCAAGCAATCTCTTTCGGTATTTTGAACCGGAAAATTATGTTTTCTAATAGGAAATCGACTACTTCGCACTCGCCGATTTTTGGTAAGGAAGTGGTTCAACCCACTTAATGAAGTAATTAGTTAAAATTAAAAGAAATCATACCTTCCCGGGAGTTGGTGGCAGCGGTCTGACTATATCCATCTCCCATTTTATGACTAGCCATGGTGATAGTAGTAAATGTAACATTTCTGCCTGTTGGTGCACTAACAGTAGTATCTTGCCCTAACTAATTTTAGCCTTCACACTTATGAACGAATGCCTTTGCATCTTGTTCCATCTGGGGCTAGTAGTATCTTGCCCTAACTAATTTTAGCACCAATGAATCTGTACATGAATGATTCCAGCAAATTCCTTCGTGAAAGTGTCTCATGACGTAGATTGCCTCTGAGGCTCCCAAACATCGGGTCAACAGGCCTTGGAATGACGTTTTATCTAATCGTCCTCCCTAGAAGCTATAATGAGTTGCTTTGGTGTGGAGTGCCAGAGATGCCTTCGGGTCATCAGGCATCTTGTCGTGCTCGAGGTAATCAATGATCTCATTCCTCCAGTCTAGACTAGGTTGGTTGTATTTACTTCATAGTAACCATCCATATCACGTACCGAATGCATGAGCTGAACGATAGTACCGGAATCTTATCCCTTCATTTTCTTGGATGATCCCAAATTAGCCAATGCACCCGCTTCTGCATTTTCTTTTCTTGGGATGTGGGTGATTGACTATTCCCTGAGTCGTGCTACCAAAGATTGAACTTTAGTCACATATTGTTGCATTTGCTCCTCCTTGGTGTCGAAGATTCCATATACTTGATTTATTACTAGTTGGGAATCACATTTGGTTTCAATGACTTCAGAGTCTATCACCCCGGCCAATTCAAGTCCTGCAATCAAAGGCTAAAAATCGACTTCATTCTACCAAAGGGATTAGTTTTTATGGCCCGCCTCAGGATTTCACCCGAGGATGTGATTAAGATGACCCCGAACCCGGACCCTTTCACGTTGGAAGCTCCGTCCGTGAACAAGGTCTAAACTCTTAATGTCATTTCCGACACCATCACTGCTTCTTTGGTGGCCAAAGGCAGTAGCCCGGGTCTGAAATCGGCCACGAAGATGGCTAAAACTTGTGATTTGATTGCAGTCCTGGGCTTATATTCAATATCGAATTCACCAATTTCAACTGCCCATTTGGCCAGTTGACCTGACAACTCAGGTTTGTAAAGGACATTCCGCTGGGAAAAAGTTGTCAAAGGCTATCGGGTGGCACTGAAAATAAGGCCTAAGATTTCGAGCGGCGACTACAAGAGCTAAGGCCAATTTTTTAAGGTGTGGATAATGCGTTTCCGCTCCCGTCAAAACCTTTCTAACATAATAGATAGGAAATTGCGTACCTTTATCCTCCCGGACTATAACGGCACTTACCGCTACTTCTGAGACCGCCAAGTATATTAGCAACTATTTGCCTTCCTCCGATTTAGATAGTAATGGATGGCTCGATAGATACCGTTTCAGGTCTTTTAAAGCCTGTTGGCAATCCAGAGTCCATTCGAAGTTGTTCTTCTTCTTTAGAAGTGAGAAGAAGTGATGACATTTTTTGAAGACCGAGAAATGAACCTGCTTAGAACGGCTAGTCTTTCGGTTAGCCTTTGGACTAATTTCACGCTTGTCAGCTGGTCTGGAATATCCTCGATGGCTTTAATCTTATTGGGATTGACTTCGATCCCCTTTTATGACACTAGGAAACCCAAAAAGTTAACGGAGCTAACTCCGAATGCACATTTTTCGGGGTTGAGCTTCATGTTGTGCTTCCTTAGGATGTCGAAGGTTTCCTGAAGATGTTTTAGATGATCACCTGCATTCAAAGACTTGACCAGCATATCATCTATATACACTTCCATTGGTTTCCCTATTTATTTTTTGAATATTTTGTTCACGAGCCTCTAATAAGTGGCTCCGGTGTTTTTAAGCCCAAAGGGCTTCATATTGTAGCAATATGTGTTAAAGTTTGTTATTAACGAAGTTTTTTTCTGATCCTTCGGGTTAATATTAAATTGGTTTACCCAGAATAGGCATCGAGAAAAGTCATCAACTCATTTCCGATCGTTGCATCAATCATTTGCTCAATGTTTGGCAGTGGGAACGGGCCTTTTGGGCATGCCTTGTTCAAATATTTATAATCTCCCAGATTGAACCGATGTCAAGTAGTCGGGTTACCTCTTATTTGACAAACCTGTTTCTGACCTCGACAATTGGATGCTTCTTTTGCCTTACCGGGGGGATGCTTGCTACATGCTTAACTTGTGAAAGGTCACCTCTAGGGGGATATATGTCATATATGCCTGCGACCATGCAAAACAATCAACGTTAGTTTTAAGAAATTTGATAAATCCTGACTTGAGCTCGGGATTGGGTCTTGTCCCCAAGTGGAATTTTCACTTCTGTTGTATATTTAGTAGTGTTTGTTTCTTCCGCTACCTAAAAATATCTCGGTACCTGGTAGGATTCTGACGACTCCACCCCTTTGTCATCTTCGTTCAGTTCGGGAGCAGGCTTCGATTCCTGTAATTGCTATGCGTTGTGTTCCTTCCCTTGACTATTGGAAACAGAGACCATGTTCATCTCCATTGTTGTTGGTTGATCTCCTTTTATTTGTTTGATTCCCTCTGGAGTTGGGAATTTCAAAAGTTAGTGATACGTCGACGGTACGACCTTCATATCATGTAGCCACAGTCTGCCAAGAATTATGTTATAGCCCATGTCTCCATCTACTACTTCGAATAAGGTAGTTTTCATGACTTATTCGGCATTCGTGGGCAGCAAGATCACCCCTCAGGTTGTCACACTTGCTAAGTTGAACTCGGCGATGAGTTTTGTTACCGGAATGATACTTCTGGTTAGCTTCGCGTGTTCCAGTACTCTCTATTGAATGAAGTTGGTTGAACTTCCTAGGTCAACTAAAACATGTTTCATCTTAAATCTAAAACGTTAAGAGAAATTACCAGGGCATCGTTGTATAACAATAAAAGTCCATGGGTATCTTCTTCTGTGAAGGTAATGTCATCCTCGGTGACTTCCCGGAAATGATTCACCGATACCTTTGGTTTTTTTACTACCGAGAAGGTTACAGCGTTGATCCCGTTCCCTCCTAAAATCATGTTGATAGTTAGTCGGGGAGGGTCATCCCCTATCTTCAAGGGATCTGTGTTGTCTCAGTTGCGGCAATAATTGTTCTTAGCCCGATCGCTTATGAATTCCCTGAGATGGCAATTTTTCAACAATGTTGCTGCTTCCTCGCGCAAATATCGGCAACCCCTAGTTCGGTGACCATTAGTCCCATAATATTCACACCATAAATTAGGATCCCTCTGGCTGGGATCGGATCTCATTAGGCTCGGGAACTGTACTTCCTTGATGTTCCTTATTGCCGATACTAGCTCCACTACACTAACATTGAAATTATACTCCAATAACCTGGAATAAGTGAAATCCCGGGAGCCCGATACCTCTTTGTCTTACAATGACCTGTTATTCCGTCCACGGTCAGTTCTTCTATCGGGAGAAAATCTATCCACTGACCGAAACCCTCTACTGCCGCGTCCTTTGGACCTTTCGTAGGGAAACATTGACCCTTAGAAGATCGCTGATTTGTATCAAAATCATCCTTTGATTTATCAATGTTCTTTTCTCTATCCCGACCCTTAGTTAATGCCGGGCTGATCATCTTCTATCCTTAATTTTGATTCGTAATGGTTATGGACATCCGCCCATATAGTTGTCTGGAACTCGAGCAGGCTTTCTTTCAGTTTTTGGGAGCCGTCGGAGCTCCTCTGGTTCAACCCTTTAGTAAATGCTTCAGCTGCCCATTCATCTGGCATGACCAGTAACAACATCCTTTCTTTATGAAACATGATCAAGAACTCACACAATAACTAGCACTCTCCTTGTGAAATTCTGAATACGTCTGCCTTCTGGGCCTAGACCTTCCTGGCCCCGGTATGGGCCTTGATGAAAGAATCTGCGAGCATCTCAAAGGAATCTATTGAGTGTTCGGGTAAGAGTGAGTATTATGTCAAGGCCCCCTTTGTGAGGATTTCTCTGAACTTTTTCAGCAGGACCGACTCAATCTCATGTTGAGCCAAGTAATTTCCTTTTACCATCATTGTATATGAGGATCCAAAGTCCCATCATATTTCGGTATGTTTGGCATTTTGAACCGCTTCAGAATTAGCTTTGGTGTTGCGCTTGATTTGAACGGCAACTGTGTGTACTTCTTTGAGTTCAGAACCTTCCGCACTAGTGGTGTGCCCGAAATTTGGTCCATTCGAGCGTGGAATTCTTTTGCATTCTAGTCTATCCGCTCGTTTATTTCCCTCATGAACCGCATGATCTCGGTTTTGAAGGGATCATTGTTGTTGTCGTTACTGAAACCGCTGTTGATCCCTCGGCCCCGTCGAAGCCAACCTCACCCCTTGGGGTGTTGTTATCAACCCTTTAGGCTGTATGATTTGCGGGAGAACCGGGAGGAGCAGGGACTCTTCCTTTCACGCTGTTGGAAGCACCTGACAACGCTTGCCTTAGTTCTGTCATGGCATGGTCTTGCCATGAGAGATGGACCATGATGGCCTTTTGGCTTTCTCTCAAGATCCCCACCATTTCCGCAACGTGCTCGTCCTCAGCATCATCCGGAGATGTCTCCCGTATATGTTAGGGATATCACCCGCCATGGGCCGGTGCTTCTACGTCCTCCTCGTTGCGGGTGTCACTGATCGAATCCTTGTGTTGAGGCAGATTTTCTTTTGCCTCAACGTTGTATATAATGTTGACATCGTTAGCTGTCATTTTTTTTATGATTTTTGCTAAGAAACAAAGAATCAAACAAGTTAGTAATAGATGCAAGTAGAGGTGACAAAATGGTTAAAAGAAAATAGTTATCCATCCATATTATCCATTAAAAATGGGTTGGATAATGAACTTTTTAAAAACGGATCGAATATGGAAAGAATCATATTATCCACTTAGAAAATTAATAACCAAATGGGTAACCAATGCATAACTAATGAGTTTAACTTTTTCATTTGTAAAGCCTCAAATTGGGTTCCTCAAGTTTGGGATACTAGGAATTCTCCCAAAAATGATCATATTCAAAACGCCATAGTTTATATGGATATCCATATTATCCGTCGGGTAACCTATTTTTTATCCGTATTAAATATGGGTCGGGTCAGATAATTTATCTATTTTTTGAATTACTCATTTTCGACCCGCTCATATTTGATCCGACCCGTCCGTTTTCCACCCCTAGATGCAAGGATCAACTCAACTACGCAACTATCTAAGCCCCATGGTGGGCGCCAAACTGTATACCCTTAAAATGTATTGTTGAATTTATAGCGTGGTTTATAGACAAGCGAATTGATTTGATCTCAAAATGATAAGTATATTAAATAAAATGCAAGACTTAGCATTGAAATCGAGATAAAATAGCAGATTTCATTGTTCAGAGAGCAAGTCTTCCAAAGGCAACAATAAGAACAACATTAGACAGAAAATAAAGTATTATTTAGCTTGAAATAGTGTGTAGCATAAGTTTGTCAGAATTTTCGTGTCTTGCAATGGTTGTTGAAGCCACTTATAGCTATACCTAGGGAATAAAGTCCTAGGATTAAGCCCCTCTTAAATGACAATAACGGGGGTCATTGATGAATATGTAACAGCATGTCATGAATGCCAAAATCTTCTATAACAACTGCGTAATTAATACTGAGGAATATTCTTTATTGAATATCATCTGGTGACAAACATTCGTTTGCTCCCATTGATAATGTCCCCTTCGGGATCTACCCGATGCCAACCAAAGTCGTTGTCCTTGGTCTTGGTTTTCACTTGCTTCATCTTCCATTTGCTTCCGGTTCCACGTATCACACTATGATACAAAAATTTAATATAAACTAATTTTATCCTATACAATAAAGTTTCTAGAAAATCAAGAGGCTACATATAGTACGTTGCATTAAAGCAGAAAAAGCATACTTTAAAGGGTAATTATAGGTAAATTTTATGTTGGATATTAATTGGTAACTTGGTAAATACAGTGATTTTTAAAAGTTAAAATTCATTGATAGTGCAAAAAATTTAACACCATCAAGGCTCAAGATTGAAAGAAGAGCGGAAATCTCTCTTTTTTGGTAATATTTTTGAAAAGTTATGATGGTAGGCTAGAAATATAATATTTTTTGGCTTTACTTCACATATTATTTGCTACACTTTAATTGGGTTTGAGCTAAAATATAAACAATTTATACTCATTACGTATTTTTTGTTGTGTAGGTTGAGATTCCGAGCTAAGACGAGTTTTAGGAGCTAAAAAGGAATAAAATAGATTGGATTTAAAAAAAAAATATTTGGCTAGTTAGTAATCCACAGGGATTGAATTTAAACAATGTTCGAATAACTTATGGTTTACTGCTATTCAAGATGATCAACACTTGATTTGAAGTGATTACTAAGTACAATTAACTATTAAATTAAGATTACGACTAATTAGACATGATCACAGAGAGTGAGAGTTGAACAAAAACGGATTGTAAGCAATATTAGAAATAAGGGTTTCGACAAAATATGTGTAAGATAACTATTCGGGATCTAACTATGTTTAAATTCACTTCTAATGTTCTAATGATTCTCACGAATTTACTCGATGATTAGCTTAAACGTAAGGTTAAGATTCCTCTCTCGATTAAATCTGAACTCTACAAAATATACTAATATGAAGCGCTGTGAAGATATGCAAGAATAAATTAATGGACTAGTCTTTAGGAAAACGTTTCTCGAATATTCTCCCAACTTGGTTTAATCAACAATTCAAAAAACTCTCTCGATTACTTAGAAGAATCACTAAATTAAACCAAACCAAATAATATAAAGATAATCACCAAAATATTCTTCTTTCGATTAAATTAACTGGTGAATAAAGTTGCAAACAATTCAAAACTCTATAAACATAATCACGCAGTTAAAATAGAGTTAAATCCACGAATATCAATCAAAATATCATATCCGTCAAAACCCTAGGAAAGAACTATTCCATACATATGGAGAAAGCCAAAAATCTATATTTAAGCTTTTGAAATGTGTAGTTGAAAAATTAAACATTGTTCTTCTACAATTGTATTCAAGCATCTAGAAGATCAGAAGACTTTAAGTTACAATATATTAAAGCTTGACAAACGTGCAGTTGTTTATTTCATATATATATATATATATATATATATATATATATATATATATATATTTCGGATGGGAATACACAATATTGAATGCGGTGAACTTGAGCTATGTTAAGCAAATTTCAATGAACCGGGAACCGCTACACAACGGCAACTTGTAATTACATTATTCTGATTAATTTAAGCTGACATTTCGAAATGAACTCTATTTTTTATGTTAGATTCTCACGCTAAAATGTTCTCTTAATTTCAAAACTCTGAATCGTTCAATGAATAATAGCACAAGTTGTCGAATTTTTTTAATCTTGAGTTGGCTTTAACTTTAGCAGTTTGGTTTGCGCAAACTGTAATGTTCAATTCTCACATGACCATTTCTTTCGCCTTCTTGTATCCATGGCCTCTTTACACCTAAAGGTGGCAGGTGGGCCGGGTCGGCCCACATCCGTCTCGATTAAACCTAGACCAGAGCGGTCCAATATTGGGGGAGGGCACTAGGCTGGGGTTACCGGAGCGGGGGTTTGTGCCAACAAGGCGACTGGGTCCGGTAGACCGACTTAGTAGCTAGCTCGGGTGACGTCGGCCCCGGCCAGCCCATAACTTATTTTTTTAAATCTGGCCACTTTTTAGCCATTAGCCGACGGTTATCAATAGCCAAAATGGCACCCTACCTCCCAAAACGCTCCCTAACCCCACAAAATTTATTTTTTGCTTCAGTATAATCGAGTCTAAGCTAAGCCAGAGTTGAGTCTTTAATGTTTTTCTTTTTTAGTGTATGCAACTCATTTAATACAAATTAAATTTATAATAAATGATTGATAAAAAAAAAATTGTAAGAATCAATTGCTTAGATTGAACATTTAATTCACATGTGATGAATTGTATGAATTATTAGTTCATATTCATATTAAAAGTTAAATTCGAATACAATTATATTAAATACAGAATACACAATTCAATTTCTAAAATACAAAAATAAATTAACATTAAAATATAAAATCCGTACTAGATTGTAATTCATTTTGTTATTTATACTACTGGTTATTAAATCCAGAAAGTTTAATTACATATCATCGCACCATAAAGTATGTTTAAGTTACAATGTTATTAAATATTTAAATTACTTAGGATAACAAGTATTCAACTATAGATTTATGAATTATTATTTCTTTTTGTGGCGGAAAATTATTACTTCCTCTGTACCATAATATGTGATTTTTTTGCCTTTATATTTTGGTCCAAAATAACTGACCTTTTACATAATCAAGAAGGAATTAACTTTGTTTTAATTTTCAAACTTTGCCCTTATTTACAAATCTCAATATGTCAAGTTAATAATATGCTAATTTTAATTAAGCATAATTTAGTCAAAATACTTCTTCTTTTTTTAACCGTTAGTGTTTTCTTAAGGGTGTGTCAATGACAAAAAAAATAATTTATTATGGACCGGAGAGAGTACTAGTTATTAAACAAAGCGATGAATCTTTATTCCAAATTAAAAATTATCCGACTCAAACTTATCAAACTGTACAAACCTTAACTTTACGATTTTTTTGACTCTCCTTAAAAAGAATAATTTAAGCCGTAACTCCCAGTAAATGACAACTCAAAATGACTGCAACCTACCTTGTGGTTGAAATTTTAATTAACAAGGGATTTGAAAGTCAAACTTGACAAGCAGGTCAAGTCCATGTTTCAAAGTCAAAAAGTTATGGATAAACTAAACAACCATCTGCTGTATATAGAGATTGGGGCAAAGCACCCGTGTGGTTCAAGCTAACTGTTAAAATCTAAACATTATTAAGTACGAGAATCAAATAATTTAAGCTTCAATTAAAATTCATGAAATTGCTACCAATACTAGTAATTAATAGAAAAGTTGTACTACCTTGAAGTTATGATTATATTCTCGGTCCACAGAAATATATTTTATATATCGGTTGAAGGTCTGACAAGTTACGCTCATTCATACAAATGATTTTATGGCGGCTAAGGTAATATAATCATCTTATTATTATTATTTGAATATATGACCAGCTAAATTAGAATCTTTGTGACATTAAGCTAATCATGTTTGATGGGTAAAATATGTTCATATTTAATGATTCGCATGAGAAGGCGACACGTGGAGTCGAAGATGGAAGACAGTTGAATCCGAAGGCAATGATCTCGCTTGTCATCGGAGAGAATGATACTCATAAAGGCAAAATAAATATCTGCTATCTGGTAGCAGTCAATGAAGAATATTCTATAGCATTAAATACATGATACGTTACAGAGAATATGACATTCACTGCCCACCATTACACATTCTTCAACGGCCCTCATAATTATCATTTAAGAAGGGCTTGATCCTAGGACCTTATTTTCTAGGTGTAACTATAAATAGTGAGCTATATTATCATTGGAAGGGGGAGGAATTTTCTGACAAGCATGCACTATTTTCTATCAAAAGCTCAATAACATGTTACTTTCTTGTTTATTTAGATTGTTCTTATTCCTCCAGCAGCTCTGCGCCCAGAACTAAGATATCTGTCGTTTCAGTTCAATTTCAAGGCTAAGTCTTACGTTTTTGTTTAATCCATCTATTATTTTTGGATCAAATCGATTCACTTGTCTATAAACTACGTATAAATTTAACTGTACCGTTTTACAGGTAAACAGGTTGGCGCTCACCGTGGGGCATAGACAATCGTGTAATTGAATTGATCCCTGCATCTATTATTGACTTGTTTGACTCTTTGTTCTTAGCAAAATTCATTAAAATGGCAGATAATGGTGTCAAAACACACACACAACGTTGAGGGCTAGGGAAATCAGTCTCAGCACGAAGATTCCATTAGTGATACTCGCAATGAGGGGAATGAGGCCACGCCGGTTCACGGCGGGCAATATCCATGACATGTTCGAGAGGCGACTCCCGATGATGCTGAAGACGAGCACGTCTTCGAAACAGTAAGGATCTTGAAGGAGCAACAAGAGGCTATTTTAGGCCATCTCACACTATAGGATTATAAGGTCATGACGGAGCTGAAACCGGCATTGTGGGGTGCTTCCAACAACGCAAATAGACGAGATCCAGTTCCTCCCGGCGCTCCCGCAAATCAAACAATGCAGAGGGTCGACAACAACACTCCGAGGGTCGAGGTCGGTTTGATGGGACTGGGGGGAACGGTAGCGGTTCCGGCAATAACAATGAAAACGATCCCTTTAAAATTGAACTCATGTGGTTTATGAGAGAAATAAACCCCCGCATGGATCAAATTTCGGGCGCACCACCAGTATTGAAAGGACCAGATTTAAAGAAGTATACACAACTGCCGTTCAAACCGAGCGCGATAATAAAATTGATATCGAAACAGTTTAAAATGCCAGACGTGCCAAAGTACGATGGGACTTTAGATCCTAAGGAGCACATCTCCACCTATACTACAACGGTGAAGGGGAACGATTTAGCTCCCCATGAGATTGAGTCAGTTTTACTGAAGAAATTCGGGGAGACCCTCACAAGGGGAGCCCTAACATGGTATTCTCTCCTGCTCGAGCACTCATAGACTCCTTCGATATGCTCACAGGCTCTTTCATCGAGGCCCATGCCAGGGCCATAAAGGTACAGGGCCGAAAGGCCGACATATTCAAGATTGCACAAAGAGAGTCTGAGTTATTGCGGGAGTTTGTGACCAGATTCCAGAAGGAAATGATGTTGTTGCCGACTGTACGGGACGAATGGGCGACTGAAGAATTTACCAAAGGTTTGAATCCAAGAAGTTCCAACGCTTCCCGGAAGTTGAAAGAAAGTCCGCTCGAGTTTCAAGCAACAACTTGGGTGGATGTTCACAACCTGTATGAATCTAAGATAAAGATTGTGAATGATCAGCTCGCTTTTCGGGCGTCGGCCAAGGGTCGGGATTGGGAGGAGAATAAAGAAAAATCGAGAGATGATTTCGACATAGATCGTCGGTCTTCAAGGGGTCAGTTTTTTCCCTATAAACAAGTCGAAGGACGTGACAGAGGTTTCCGGTCAGCGAATAGATTCTCCCCTGACAGAAGAACTGATCGTGGCAGGAATAACAGGTCATTGTAGGACAAGGAGACATCGGGTTCTCGAGATTCCTCCTATTCGAGGCTTTCCGAGTACAACTTTAACGTTAGCATAGTGGAGCTGGTGTCGGCTATGAGGAATATCAAAGAGGCACGATTCCCGAAACTAATGAGATCCGATCCTAGTCAAAGGGATCCTAATTTGTGGTGCGAATATCATGGGACCAACGGTCACCGGACATGGGACTGTCGGCATTTGCACGAGGAGGTGGAGACATTGTTGAAGAACGTCCATCTTAGGAAATTGTTAAGTGACCGGGCTAAAAACAACTACAGTCGCAATCGTGATAATGCAGAGCCTTCAAAAGCAGGAGAAGATCCCCGCGTCAAACAATCAACATGATCTTAGGAGGGAACGAGATTAAGGGGAGGGGGAACGAGATTAACGAGGTTACATTCTCGGCAGCAAAAAATATGAAGGTGCCAGTGACCCACAATAAAAGACTCCAGGAAGCCGCTGAAGACGGCATTACTTTCACAGAGGAAGACACAAATGGATTGCTGCTACCGTACAATGTTGTGTTGGTAATTTCCTTAAATGTCTTAGATTTTAAAATTAAATGTATTCTGGTGGACCTAGGAAGTTCGGCCAACATCATACAAAAGAGGGTGTTGGAGAAAGTCAAGCTTACCAGAAGCATCATTCTGGCCACAAACCTCCTCGCCGGGTTTAAGAGGTGATGAAGACGATCCTTTTCGAGGTGGTGGATGGCGATATGGGTTACAACATCATCCTGGGAAGACCATGGTTACACGAGATGAAGGTTGTGCTATAGACATATAATCAGTTGCTGAAATTCCCAACTCCCGAGGGGATTAAGCAAATAAATGAATGCAATCTCAATTTCCAGTAGCAAATAGAATGAGCATGCAGCATAGCAATTACAGGAACCGGCGCCTGCTCTTGAACTAAGAAAATTCAATGAGGGGGAAGAGCCGTTGGAATCCTATCATGCGCTAAGGTATTTTCAGGTACCTGAAGAGACGGACGCAACAAAGTCCACAGCAGAAGAACTTGAACAAGTTGCATTGTTCAAAAAGTTCCTGGAGAGGAAGTTCCACTTGAGGACATGACTGCACACCGAGCGCGGGTCTGGATTTATTGAATTTCTTTAAAATGTCAATTGTTTTGCCTGGTCGCATGTGGATATGACAGGTATCCCGCCAGAAGTGATCGTACACAAGCTAAGCTTGGATCCCAACATCCCTCCGGTGAGACAGAAAAATGTCCTATTGTTGAGGTCAGAAATAAATTTGTCAAAGAAGAGGTAACTCGCTTGCTTGATATCGGTTCAATCCAAGAGGTAAAGTATCTTGACTGGCTAGCTAACGTAGTAGTACTTCCAAAGAAGAATAATAAATTTCTCATGTGCGTAGACTATAAGGACTTAAATAAGTCATGTCCAAAAGACTCATTCCCACTGCCAATCATTGATCAAATGATTGATGCAATGGACGGGCACGAGTTAATGATTTTCCTTGATGATTACTCTAGGTATAACCAAATCAAATTGAACCCGGAGGATCAGGAAAACACTTTATTTATCACGAACTTCGGCACATATTGTTACAATGTGATGCCCTTCGGGCTAAAGAACGCCGAATCCGCCCTATCAACAGATCGTGAACAAGAGGTTTGAAAAGCAAATAGGAAAAACCATGGAAGTTTACATAGATGGTATGCTTGTTAAGCGTTTGAACTCAGGTGATCATCTCAAACATTTGCAAGAAACTTTCGGCATCTTAAGGAAACATAACATGAAACTTAACCTCGAGAAGTATAAGTTCAGGGTCAGTTCTGGTATGTTCCTGGTATTCCTGGTGTCATAGAGGGGTATCGAGGTTAACCCCGATAAAATCAAAGACATCCCAGAGTAGATGCCTTTCCCGATCTTCAGAAAAATGCCATCATTTCTTTGCACTTCTCAAAAAGAAGAATAATTTTGAGTGGACATTAGAATGCCAACAGGCTTTAAAGGATCTGAAACGGGACTTTTCAAGTCCTCCATTACTGTCAAAAACAGAGGAAGGCGAACAATTACTGATCTACTTAGCGCTCTCAGAGGTTGCAGTAAGTGTTGTTTTAGTCCGTGAGGAAGAAGGTACGCAATCTCTTATTTATTACATTAGTAAAGTTCTAACGAGAGCGGAAACTCGGTACCCATATCTTTAAATATTGGCCCTAGCTCTCGTTGTCGCAGTTCGAAAGCTTAGGCCTTATTTCCAATGTCATATGATAGCCGTGGTGACCACCTTTACCCTGCGGAATATTTTTCATAAACCCAAATGTTCGGGTAGGCTGGCTAAGTGGCCATCGAAATGAGTGAATTTGACATAGAATATATGCCTAGGACTGCGATTAAGTCTCAAATCTTGGCCGACTTTGTGGCCGATTTCAGTCCGGGACTATTATCTTTGGCTACCAAAGAATCAGTGATAGTGTCAAAATCGACATCAGGAGTTTGGATGTTATTCATGGATGGGGCTTCCAATGTGAAAGGGTCCGGGCTCGGCATAATACAAACCACGCCTTCGGGAGAAACCCTAAGGTAAGCCATAAGAACTGTTGCTCTGACTAACAATGAAGTAGAGTATGAAGCTTTGATTGCAGGGCTCGAATTGGCCCGGGGATTGGATTCCGAGGTCATAGAAATCAAATGCGACTCCCAGTTGGTAGTAAATCAGGTCTATGGAATCTTCAAAGCCAAAGAGGAATGCATGTAACAATATATAATGAAGGTCTAGGCTCTGCTCGCCCGGTTCTAAGAGTGGTCAATAACGCATATCACGAGGAAGAAAATGCAGAAGAAGAAGTACTAGCTAATCTCGGATCATCCACAGAGATGAAAGGATCGGACTCTGATACGGTCGTACATCTTATGCACTCGGTACTGGACGCAAATAGCTATTACGAGGTAAACGCAAATAATTTGGTCTGGGATGAGAGAGACGAGATTATTGACTATCTCGAGCACAGTAAATTTCCTGAAGATTCTAAGGCATGTCGGGCACTACGCACTAAAGCAGTTCGATATATCTTCAAGAGGGGTCAATTGTACAGAAAATCTTTCTAAGGCACGTTAGCCCGATGTTTGGGAGCCTCCGAAGCTAATTATGTTACGCGAGAAGTCCACAAAGGGATCTGAGGAAATCACTGAGGCGTAGATTTCTTAGTATTAAAACTAATTAGGGCAGGATACTATTGGCCTCAGATGGAACAAGACGCCAAAGCTTATGTTTAAATGTGTGATAAATGTCAATGTTATGCAATGTTGGTACATCAACCAGCAGAGCCATTGCACTCAGGTTTGTCACCATAGTCGTTCATGAAGTGGGGGATGGATATCATTGGATCGCTGCCACCAGCCCCCGGTAAGGTAAGATTTCTTTTGATTTTAACTGACTATTTTCCTAAGTTGGTTGAAGCAGGCCCTTATCAGAAGATCGGTGAACGTGAAATGGTAGATTTCTTGTGGGAGAACATAATTTGCAGATTTGGAATACCAAAAGAGATAGCCTGTGACAACGGGCCGTAATTTATAAGGGCAAAGGTCACAAAGTTCCTCAAAGATTTGAAAATTAAGAGGATCACATCATCACCCTATCATCCGAGCGCAAACGGCCAAGCAGAATTAATGAACAAGGTGATTATACAAAATTTCAAAAAGAGATTGGAAACTACTAAAGGCAAATGAACCGAAGAGCTGCCAAGTGTACTATGGGCATACCGAACAATGACCAAATCAAGCATGAGGGAGACTCCTTTCTCTCTTGTGTACGGGGTAGAAGCCTTGATCCCGGTGGAAGTAGGAGAACTTATCTTGAGGTATTTCCTGGAAAATGAAGAAATGTTAATCAATTTGGAGATGCTCGATGAACGCAGTGACTTGGCGTATATTAGGATGACAACCCAAAAGCAGAGAATAGAAAGATATTACAATCGAAGAGCCAACCTCCGTTATTTCAAAGTGGGAGACTTGGTTTTAAGGAAAGTAACTCAGAACACCCTGGAGCTCAATCCAGGGAAACTAGGTCCAACACGAGAAGGCCCCTACCGGGGTTCAGCTGTCGCCGGGAAAGGATCATACGAGTTAGAGAATCAAGATGGAGAAAAGTTGCCAAGCAACTGGAATGTGTCGCACCTCAAGAGATACTATTGCTGATGATCATCTTATATACTGAAAGTATGTGCTACACTCTTTTTCCCTTTGTCCAGCTTTTGTCCCAATTGGGTTTTTCTGGCAAGGTTTTTAACGAGGCGGCAACGGAAAGCATACTACGAAGGAAGCTTCACCGGCAGTAATAAGACCTTCAAATGATAAGCACACAAGCAAAAGACCACTATGGAGCGGTTAGATAGTCATTTGCTCGATTGCAAAGTTCCTATCGGGAAGTAAAGTTTGCTTTCAAACAGAGATTACCTGACTATTTACAAGTGCAAGCCACTAGGGATTGTTAGCTAATATTTGACTCGATATCATAAATTCCTAAGAGGAAGCGAAGTTTGCTATCGAACTGAAGATTATCTAGCAATTCATTGGTGGAATCCTCGAAGGTTTAAAACTTCCCACATTCAAATTCGCATTCTTCGTATTCAAACACTAGGGAAAATGATATGAGGATACGGCAACAACAACTGCCACTTCGACCGGAATATGAAACCCAGAAACATAACAAAGTTATAAAAACTAGTCGTACCACCATTGTAAAAAAAAATAGAGAAAAATTTGGATGATGTGTTCCTTTTCTTAGATGAAATATGATGGATAATATAACCAGAATTTCCCTTTTATGGTACTGTGCATGCATTGAAATAGGATTGGAAGAATTCCATGTGTTTCACTAGTCAACAAACTTGCACGCGTTGCTAGTGTGGATGACATAACGTCATCATGTCCATTAAAGGAACTGTAGATTTTTATTCTCTTAAATGACTTCACGATATGGAGTTTTGCATTTGTTTCCACGGAGGCAAGGTATTGGGCTATGTATATTCATACTTTAGTTCATATAGTTGCGAGATTGGGTATTTCTGAGCTTAGTAGAACTTACGCTTGTGTTGTTGAGCGGCTATCTTTGTTTGAGCTCATTGAGGATTGTCAGTATTATGGCTTCTATTTGCTCGCCCTCAAGGACACGGTGTGAAACGTAGTGGTAAAGGGGTGGTCCTTAGTGTGGATGGTATGTTGCGACTTCCAGGTTCGATTTTCATTCCCAGTGTTGATGATTCGAGGGAGATGATCATTGATGAGGCTCATGTTTGTGGTATTCTATTCGTACAAGTATTACAGAGAGGTATCATGATTCCATAAGAGTATGATACTACCGAGGCGAATGGCCCAATCCCATAAGAATATGATACTATTGAGGCAAACGGCTCAATCCCAGAAGAATATGATACAGACGAGGCTAACGGCCCGATCCCAAAAGAATATGATACTATCGTGGTGAGCGGTCCGATCCCTTTCTTGTGGCTAACTTGTACAACTTGTTTCTACGGGGCTAGTTGCACAGTCCCCCATCCTGATGATACAACTATATTTTTGTGTTTTTGTATTTCAGTCGAAGTGGCAGTTGTTATTACTGTATCCTCATATCATTCCCCCCAGTGTTCGAATACGCATTATTCATGCTCGCTTTGCTGCAATCGAGCCTCCAACCCAACGGCCTCAGAAGTTCGATCATCCAGATTTGAGAAGCGAGCAACATTTTGGTCCCGCTCGGCCAAAAGTTGATCCCGCTCGGAGGTAAGTTTCTCTTTATCACTAATCAGTCATTAAAGGCCCTCAGAAGCAAGGAAGTTAGCTTGCAAAACAAGAATGAAAATTCAATACCCTGCCATAACACAAATAGAAGAAACAATAGAGAAAACACAGACTATACTACTGTTGTTTTTTGCATGGTATTGTTCAACAAACACTCTCCCGAGAGAGTTTGTATTTTTTCCAATATTTCTCTGAAGCCAAGGGCTTCAGATAGTTAGCAAGTTCCACCATCCAGGACAACAGATTGCATCCAGTGGAAACCGAGAGGGTGTCGCTCTTCCTTCTTTGTGGATCTTCTAAGGGGGCAGCATAATTTTGCCCTAGGTTCCCAGGAACTGGGGACTGGGGAAGATGGACATCCTTCTATCGAGCAGTTGTGGCTGGCGAAGATGATGTAGCAGTTGCTGGTGAAGAAGGCAGAGTTGGAGAAGAGGGAGATGAAGCAGATGGCATTGTAGGGAAATAAGCAGCTGCGGCAGGTGCAGTGCTGGTTGTTGGTTGCTCGTCAACCAAAGATGGAAGAGGCTCGGTACCTAGCTCTACAGCACCAGGAGCATCAGCTGGGACTCAGAAGCATGAGTTGGCATCTTCCGCCATATCATACCCCCTAGAGTGCCGAGGAATCGTCCTCTGTTGGTGTAGCTAACTCAACAGATTAGGCAATCTATTGAGCTAATGAAGGTCGTCATCTTCTATGTAGAGAAGCCCCAGAATTTCTCCATCACTGGCTTCTCCATCATCGATCACCAGAATTTCTGGGACCGGCTCGGGCGCGACACTCATCTACACATCATCCGAGGATGGCTCAGGCGCAACGTTCTTTGCCATTTTATTTTTTCCCCGACCGCGGATGAACGTCTCTTTTTTTGTTGCTGGCTCTCCGGCCGAGGACTCCGAGAATAAGCAATTGCACCAGAAGTAGGCCCGAACATACCTGCTTAGGTAAACGCCTCCTGCAGCAGCCTCGTCGTATAAGTAGGATCAACCAAAACGTCTTCCTCGAGGATGACAACTGAGCCCTAGGGTAGACCTAAATTCAAAAAAGGAAAAGGGTTAAGCAGCTTCCTTATACGAAAGGCAAAAATAAGATGAGTTTAATTTACCATGATTTTTGGTCTTCCACCCGTATTTGAGGGCTAGTTCCTTCTACGTAAGGGTCTCTGGCATAGTAACATCCAAACTTTTCTGGACCCACTGGTCCAGGCCTCCAACCCTAGCTGGTACCCACCGAGTTACTGAAACAAGTAAAAGAAAAGGAATCAGTAACAGCATGGGATGATCTTTAACTAGAAGAAGAGACAAACAATGAACTTACGAGCACGGTTCCACAACTCCAAAAAGGATGAAGTCGTGGCCGGAATGATGTCCCTGTTGGAAACTGCAATGAACCGTTCCATCCATCCATGGTCATTGTCATCATCCATGCTGGCCAGTAGGGCATGGTGGCCACGTTTGCTGAATTTTATCATTCCTCCATGAAAAATACTAGGAGAATAAATATTCGCTAACCGAGCTAGGGTTAGCTCTTCTCCCGTCTCCTGGCACAAACACCAAAGACAAATGACTTTCCTTCACACAGAAGGACTTACTTGTACCAGGCACACCTGGTAGCGGATGCAAAACTCTATAATAACGGAATCAAGCTCCCCGCTCAAAGAGAATGGCCCCAAAGTGAAGGGATACGTATAAAAATGCATCAAACCCTTCTTGGGGAGGGTTATTCACTCCGCTAAATCAAAAGCGATAATGTCTAAATCTTGACAATTGCAGTCTTCCTTCACAGCAGGAATGCTGGAAGGACGGACTGAAGAAAGGTACACGCCAACGGCCCACGTACGAGGGTTAGCAGAAGGAAAGTTCTCTTCAAAATCTTTGGTTGTGACAAGACTCTTTGGGATGATGGTGCTCACCGAAGGAGGAATAACGTCATCAGCTTTACCTTTGTTCTTTGAAGAACTAGGGTTTCTGGAAGAAGAAGCCATTTTTTATCAGAAAAGACGGAAAGTTTTCTCTCAAGAAGAAGGTTTAAGAAAGGTTGAAGACAAACTACGAGTTGAGTAAAGAGAGTTTGAGAAAGTTTGAAGATTTATGAAGTGTAAATGAAAGAGTTTGATGCGTATAAGTAAAGGAATCAGCGGCTAAAATCGTGGCCATAATTACCTCGATAACCGGCAAAAGTGATATTGAATCGTGGGATGACGCGTGTTCGGGCATTAAATATGTAGAGACATGCGTCTAATCAACCGTCAGAAGCTTTTCAGAGGGGGTCAGAGAATTTCCCGCCAAGAAAGGTATCTCTAGCAACTTTCCTGTGATACAAAGTTATGCCACCGGAAAGCAAGGGGACTATCTATATGGGGTAAAATATGTTCATATTTAATTATCGCATGAGAAGGCAACACGTGGAGCTGAAGACAGAAGACAGTCGAACCCGAAGGCAATGATCTCGCTTGTCATCGGAGAGAATAATACTCATAAAGACAAAATAAATGCATGTCATCTGGTAGCACTCAATGAAGAATATTCTATACCATTAAGTGCATGATCCGATACAGAGAATATGGCATTCACTGCCCACCGTTACTGTCACGACCCGAAATTCCCACCTTCGGACAGTGATGGGACCTAACATTTTACTTGCTAGGCAAGCCAACGTTAGAATAATATTATCTATTTTAAAATAATATTTTTAAATTTATTAATAACAAGAAATAAATGTGGAAGTAAAGTCTGAAATGTAGTGAATAATCCATAAAAACAACGGTGTCTAAATACCATCCTAGAATTGGTGTCACAAGTACACGAGCTTCTAGAATAATACATATAAGGGTCTGAATAAAATAAAGCTGTCTGAAAATAAACACACAACTAAAGTAAAATAGACGGGGACTTCAGAACTGCGGACGCCGTGCAGTTACACCTCAAGTCTCCTCTGAGTAGCTGAAATCCGAGCAAATCTATGGTACGCCGCTGGGACCAACTCCGAAATCTGCATAAGAAGTGCAGAGTGTAGTATCAGTACCACCGACCCCATGTACTGGTAAGTGTTGAGCCTAACATCGACGAAATAGTAACGAGGCTAAGGCGGGTCACTTACATTAACATGTACGCAATATTAGTAACAACAATAAATAATAAAAATAAATCAGATAACTCATTTATAATAATTGAAGCCAACTCAGCAGTCATAATCCATTATTATTTTAACCAATTTCCGTTATAGCGTGCAAACCGCTTCCACAATATATTCATTTTCAAACCTCATATAATTATTTTAGTCATGTATATATTGACTTTTAAATAAGTCTATTACGGCGTGCAATCCGATACCCCAATATATATATTTGCTTTCATTTCTGTTACGGCGTGCAACCCGATCCCCCAATATATATATATATATTTGCTTTTATTATATATTTGCTTTTATTATAGTTGCGGCGTGCAACCCGATCCCCCAATATATAATTCAATCAATTTTGTTGCAGCGTGCAACTCGCTCCTCCAATATATCAATTTACCAATTCTTATACAAGAAATTGCCCCAATAAATATAACAATTAATACAAAATTTTAAGACAACAAACGTACAATAATTATGATTTAATTATGAAACAAACAATGACAAATAGCAATTTATTATGAAAATCAGGGAGAAAATAGGCAGTTTAGTATTTAATATGTTAAATGTCAAGTAGCAATTAATGCACATAAATCAAATAAGCATGTAGCAATTATTCCAGAAATTCAAGAACTAATATTTGACAAAGAATAGGAGAGAGACAATTTTTATAACAATTAATTCGTGTATTAAAATAATTTGGGATTTTCAAATAATTATGCAAATAATTAATTTGACGATGTATAGACGCTCGTCACCTTGCCTATACGTCGTTCACATGCTTTTCACATAACAATTAATTTAAGGGTTCTATTCCCTCAAGTCAAGTTTAACCACGACACTTACTTCGCTTTGCAAATTCCAATAAATTATTCGACCACAGCTTTTCCTTTCGAATTTGTCTCCAAAAGCGTCAAATATATTCACAAACAATTCGATATACTCAATACGGATCATAGGAATTAATTTCATATGAATTTACTAATTTTTCGGATAAAAATCCGAATTTCATTTAAATATTCGATAATGGGACCCACTTCTCAAATCCTGGAAAAATTTACGAAATCCGAACACCCGTTCCGATACGAGTTCAACCATACAAAATTTATCCAATTCCGATGTCAAATGGACCTTTAAATCTTAAATTTCCGTTTTTGGGAGATTTTATAAAAATCTGATTTTTCTTCCATAAATTCACGGATTTATGATGTAAATGAGTATGAAATCATGAAATATAATCAATATAGGATAAGTAACACTTATCCCAATGTTTTTCCGTAAAAATCGCCCAAGAATCGCCATACCCGAGCTCAAAAATTGGAAATGGTTGAAAATGGGTCGAAACCCCATTTCGAGAACTTAAGTTGTATTTTTTTCAGATTTTTATTCATCGCAATCGCGAAAATTCGTTCGCGATCGCGTAAAACAAAAATTGTCCAGGTTTGCTTAACACTACGCGATTGTGTATAAGGCCATGCGATCATAGAGACAATTTCTCAGCCTTACGCGATCGCGTACCGGTTTATGCGATCGCGTAGCACACAATTTTGATGCTTCAGCTTCTGCCTCATTCCTTTTTCGCGATCGCAGCTTTGTGCTCACGTTCGCAGTGCACTGGAAGCTAGCCTTTCGCGTTCGCGTGCCTATCTTCGCGAACGCGAAGAGTAAAACTCACAGCTCAAAATTCTCTCTTCGCGATTGCAGGAATGGCTTCGCGATCGCGATGCACAATGCACTAGATGATAGCAGAAGCTCAAAAATTAGATTTTCTAAGTTCAAAATCATTCTGTAGCCTATCCGAAACTCTCCTGAGCTCTCGGGGCTCCAAACCAAATATGCACACAAGTCCTAAAATATCATACGAACTTGCTCGCGCGATCAAATCGCCAAAATAACACCTAGAACTACGAATCAGACACCAAATCAAAGAAATTTTTTAAAAAAAACTTTAAAACTTATATTTTCACAATCGGACGTCCGAATCATGTCAAATCAACTCCGATTCTCACCAAATTTGGCAGACAAGTCATAAATATTATAATGGACTTATACCGGGCTCCGAAACTAAATACGGACCCGGTGTCAATAAATCCAACATCAGTAACTTCTTAAAAATCATTAAGCTTTCATCTTTTAATTTTTTATCAAAATTTCATATCTCGGGTTAGTGACCTCTGAATTCGATTCTAGGCATATGCCCAAGTCCCAAATCACGATACGGACCTACCGAAATTATCAAAATACTGATCCGAGTCCGTTTGCTCAAAATTTTGACCAAAGTCAACTCAGTTGAGTTTTAAAGCTCTATTTCACATTTTAATCCATGTTTCGCATAAAATCTTTCCGAAAAATTGTACGGATTGCGCACGCAAGTCGAGGAGTGATAAATAGTGCTTTTTGAGGTCTTAGAATACAGAATTACTTATTAAATTTAAAGATGACATTTTGGGTCATCACAGTTACACATTCTTCAATGGCCCTCATAATTGTCATTTAAGAGGGGCTTGATCCTAGGACCTTGTTCCCTAGGTATAACTATAAATAGTAAGCTCTATTATCATTGGAAGGGGGAGAATTTTCTTACAAGCATACACTATATTCTATCAAAAGCTCAATAATATTTTACTTTCTTGTTTATTTATATTGTTCTTATTGCCTCCGGCAGCTCTTCGCCCAGAACTAAGATATCTGCCATTTCATTTCAATTTCAATGCTAAGTCTTACGTTTTTGTCAAATTCATCTATTAATTTTAAATCAAATCGATTCACTTGTCTATAAACCACATATCAATTCAACTGTACTGTTTTACGGATAAACAATATTTTTGTCGACAGTCGACTTGAGTATGTGTTTGGGAAAATTCAGTATCTTTACTTGGACACACAATATTAGTATTATAAAATTCATTAATTATAAATAAATATTTTTTTGCAAGCTCAATAGCTAAAACAAACTATACGTCTAATGAAAAGTTTACAACCCATAAATATCAACTTCTCGCTCCACCTTCAATTTTTGTCTCGATACGAAATTAAGGTCATGACGCCTGTATGAGTTTACCCGGCAAGCGAACCTACTAACTCATATACACACTCATCGCATTTGTTATCAGCAACGCTCAATCTAGATAATTAGGAAAATGTCACTGAGTTCAGTTCAATATCTCGACATATACATCAGAAGCAAAAGATCTACTGTGAATTCATGGGAAAAACTCTAAAAATATGTTGTACTCAACAATTTGACTCTCTCTAGAATAACCCAAAACAAGATAAAATAACTCCCATAGACAAAAGTAGGGATTGATATATACCTGCATCTTTATACATGTAAATGAGTATAGACGCAGTTAATTATAATCGAAAGGAAACTTTCTTTGAAAAACTATATACACAATGAAAAAGAAAACTCGGAGCTAACTATAGCGTATCATACATGGTTTCAACAAATATTATATACTCAAAACTCTTTATGGCTTTCTCAATACGTGTAAGTTGTAACTAGTGCTCAAAACTTTTGATTTAGCCAATTGCATAAAGTATTCGGACAGATCAGACCGGGAAGAAGAGAAAGAAAGGTCAATCGCGAAAAGGCCTTCCCACATCTGAGCTTTAGGGGAATATTTTTTGTGTCTTGCACATAGAAATTAAAGTCAAGTGTTCACGCAGGATCTGAAAAATGACAATATCATATGAGTTGTGATAATACCTTTATACAAGCATTAATGTCTACTTTCACATCTCAAAACTAAAAGCTTAAATCTTACTATCTGATCCACTTTAATTAATATTTTGGCTATTTTCACTCATACTCCCAACGATCCACAATAAGTGATCATTTTACTTTTGGCACACCCATAAAGAAATACGAACTCCTAAAAAAAAATATGTATTTACTAAATTAACTTTAATTAATTATTACTTTGATACATTGGAATATGTAAATAAGGGCAAATTTTGATAAAATAAAATTAATTCCTTCTTGATTATGTAAATGGACACTTATTTTGGACCAAAATAAAAAGGTAAAATAGTCACTTATTGTGGACCGGGGGAAATATTAAGGAATTTATGTTTTAGCATTAATTAACAATGAATTGACCATATTAACTTTAATTTGTTCATAAAAAATATAACAATTACTCCTATGCTCCTTATTCCAAGAGCAATTTTGAAAGAAAAAAGAAAGTTAATTCCTTCTTGATATCTGAAAAAATTAAATATTACGGACCGCTTAAAAAGGCCAAAAAATCAATTAAAGTGGATCGGAGGGAGTAACTAACACTCGAGTCTCTGTTACATGATATACAAGAATATGTGTTGTGTATACATCATAATGATCAGATACAACCTCTATTTACTTAATAATATTGGCAATTGACTAGAGAGTAACTTAAACTTTCTAAATGAAATCATTTCAACGCGACCTTTTGTTAACCATGCTGGTAGGGATTGAATTTTAGTCTATTTTGGGTGTTGCATGATGACGTCGTCAAACATTAAGTTAAGAATACATGTCATCGCATCCAAATAGAAAATTGAAGGTTTGATAAAGAAACAAAATGTAATATGGTTTATGCATTTTTATCCAAAATGTACCAAAAAGTCTAGAGAAGTAACATACGAGAACATGACTCGTGTCTGCAATTCAATACTAAACATAATCATTTGGAACAAAGTAACCTTATTAAAAGGAGTGTATGTTTTCTCATCCCGTGGTCATTAGTGCTTAAACAAAAGACATTGATTGGAACTATTCATCCAATTGACAAAGCTGAAAAGCTGTGAGGACTTTCTTGGATTTGAGAGTATTCATTCCTCCGTTGTTCAAAATTGGTTTTTGACTTCATATATCATATGATTCGAGCAGATTTATATTTTATTCAAATTTCAACACAAGCGTAATAAAATTCAACAGGTTTTGCTGGTAAATGTGGCAGAAAAAGTACGCCCTATTAAATCTTTAGTACTACTTTGTTTTAATTTGACTAACTTGTTCACTTTTTTTCCTATTAAATAATTACTCGTCTTCCATCAATTTTAATTGATTTTTTGATCTTTTTTTATGAACCACAATATTTAATTTTTTTCAGATATTAAGAAGGAATTAAATTATTTTTTTCAAAGTTGCCCTTGGAGTAAAGAACCTAGGAGTATTTGTTGTATTTCCAATTGTTTATCCGTAAAACGGTACATTTGAATTTATACGTAGTTTATAGATCAACGAATCGATTTTATCCCAAAAATATAAATAAATTAAATAAAATACATGGCTTAGCGTTGACATCGAGATGAGATAGCAGATAGCTTGGTTCCGGGAGCAGAGCTTCCGGAGGCAGTAATAATAATAATAAGCGAGAAATAAAATGTTATTGAGCTTAGAATAAAATGTATAGCATAAGTTTGTCAGAAAATGCATGTCCTTACAATAGTTGTTGAAATCCCTATTAATAGTGGCACCTAGGAAACAAGGTTCTAGGATCAAGCCCCTCTTAAATGACAATTATGGGGACCGTTGAAGACTGCGTAACGACAGGCTATGAAAGCCATATTCTCTATAACGGACTATGTGTTTAATACAGTAGAATATTCTTTATTGAATGTTATTGGGTGACAGGCATTCCTTTGTCTTCATGAGAAACATTCCCTTCGGGGGCTTCCCAGTGCCAACCAAGATTGTTGCCTCCGGTCTTGACTTCCACCTATCTCGTTTTTGATCTATCTCTGGTTCCACGAGTCGCTCTATTATACGAGCATTTAATATGAACTGATTTTACCTATATAGATAGTCCCTCTACTTTCTGATGGCACATCCTTGTGTCATCAGGAAGTTGGTAAAGATACTTTTCTTGGTGAAAAATTTACCGACTCCCTCTGAAAAGTTACTGATGCTTGATTAGACGCACGTCTCTCTACATTTAATGTTCCGAACACGCGCTGTCGCACGATTCAGCAATACTTTCACCGGTTCTCGAGGTAATCATGGCCACGATTTTAGAAGTCTATTCTTTTACTTATACGCTTTATTCTTATTCTCTTGCACTTCATAATTTTTCGAACTCTCTCAAGCTTTCTTTACTCAACTCACTCTTACTTTTAACCTCCTTCTTCAGAAAAACCCTTACTTCCTTCTACTAACTATGGCATCCTTTTCCAGAAACTCTAGTTCTTCAAAGACCAAATAAAGCACTGATGCTCCTCCTCCTCCTACGGTAAGCACCATTATCCCTAAAAATCTTACTACGATTAAGGACTTTGAAGAGAAGTTCCCTTCTGCTAACTCCCGTACATGGGTTGTTGGTGTATACTCTTCTTCCATCCGTCCTTCTAACATCTCTGTTGTGAAGGAAGACTGTGGTTTTTATGACTTGGATATCATCGCTCCTGATCTAGCGGAGCGGGTAACCTTCCCCAAGAAAGGTTTTACGTACGTTTACACGTACCCCTTCACTTTGGGCCCGTTTTCATTGAGCGAGGGAATTGACTCCGTAATCTTGGAGTTTTGCCTTCGCTATCAAGTCTGCTTGGCTCAGGTGAGCCCTTTTGTATGGAGGATTGTAGCTTGTCTTCGGCGGTTATGCCAGGAGACGGGGGAGGAACTCTCCCTGGCTCGATTGATGAACCTTTATTCCCCCAAGATTTTACGTGGGGGAATAATAAACTTCAGCAAACATGGTCATCATGCTTTACTCACCAGCATGGATGGCGATAATAACCGTGGCTGGATGGAGCGGTTCGTTGTAGTTGCCACCAAGGACATCATCCCGGCCACAACTCCATCATTTCCTGAATCATGGAATCGTACACGTAAGATCAATGTCTATCCTTTATTCTGGTTAAAGGTTATTCCATGCTATCATTGAACCTTCTTTTTTCCATTATTTCAGAAACTCGATGGACACCACCAAGGTTGAAGGCTTGGATCAGTGGGTCTAGAAGATTTTGGATGTTACCACGCCTAAGACCCACCAGTGGAAAGATTTGGCTCTCAAAATACGGGTGGAAGGCAAAAAATCATGGTAAGATGATTCTTGAGACTATCTTGTTCTTTGTCTCGCATATAAGAAAACTGGCTAACTTCTCTTTTTGTTGAATTCAACCTGTTCACAAGGATCTGTTACCATCCCCGAGGAGTACGTTTTGGCTTATCCCACAGACGTGACAAGGTTGTTACATGAGGTATTTGCCCTAATGTTATTTTTGTTGTTGTCGATCGCGAGGCTGCCTCTACTAAAAGACTGAATAATTTGGAGGCAGCCTTGAACTCCAAAGCTGAAGAGGTTGTTGCTGCTACGGAAAAGCATGCCCGGTTGGAAGAGAGGAATAGGAAAGTCATAGAGCATAATAAAGTTAATAACTCCACTATCCGTGACTTTGATGTCAGCCTCAAGCTGCTAGATCTGAGCGAAATAACCTTTCAATCGAGGTTGACCAGCTTAAGGAAGAACTTCAAAATCAAGCGTCTTCCCTCATTGTTGAAAAAATATATTCTATGTATAATATGAGGAGAAAACCTTGGAAGATGCCAAAGCGGGCGTCATTGACTGTGATGCCAAAATCGCCAAGGTTAGTGAGCTGTAGTCAACTGCCCAAAGGGGTCTCCATGTCCAATATTATGCGACCAACTCTTCTGGTTCTGGTTCCGAGTTCTCGGGATTTGAAGAAGAACCTGAAGGGGATGATGGTGAAGGCCAATATCTTAAGTCGGCGGAAGATCCACATACTTCTCTTGGAAGTGCAAATGCTTCTCTTTTCCTGGATTCCGGGGATGTAGTAATTTAGCTTTTGCTTTCTTTTCACTTTACTTTTCTTTCCCATACTTTTGTACTTATGTTGCTTGGCACGTTTGTTCTATATAAAAGTGCTTTTTCGTTTAAGCATTGCGCAAATTTTTCTTTTTTACGTCGAGTTATGCAAGGATTCAGGTGTATTTGTCCCCGATGGCATTTTGATTCCGGGCATAGGCTCTTCCGAAATCAATCCTTTACTGTGAGGATTTCTTAATAGAGGGCCATCTTATGTTTACGGTGCTCTTGAAGAGGACGTCTTATGTTCATTACGGTACTAATATTTGAAGTACTTGATTAACTTTCAAATGATAAAATTAGTTTATTGTTCGGACAAGAAACAAGATAAAAACAAAAGGACTTTATTTTAGTCCTTCCATTTTCAAAACTACATAAGCGTTTGTTGTGCTGAAAAAGAAATTTCCATTACTTGTGGCTAATTTGTATTACTTGTTTCTACAGGATGGCCGCACAATCCCCGGTCCCGATGATACATCTTTGTTCTCGGATTTTGTAGTCTCGGTGTAAGTGGCAGTCATATTACCATACTCTCATATCATTCCCCCCAGTGTTCGGTTGTAATATCTTTCTATTCTTTATTTCTGGGCCGCCATCCTTATATGCGCCAAGTCCATGTATTCGTCGAGCAACTCCAATCTGACCATTAATACTTCGTTGTTTGCTTCTTCGTCCGCCCGGAAGTATCTCATGGTAGGTTCTCCTACTTCCACCGGGATCAAGGCTTCTGCTCCGTATACGAGAGAGAAAGGTGTCTGCCTCGTGCTTGATTTAGCCGTTGTTCGGTATGCCCATAGCACTCTCGGTTGCTCTTCGGGCCATTTGCCTTTGGCTGCTTCCAATCTCTTTTTGAGATTTTGAATAATTACATTGTTCGACGATTCCGCCTGTCCGTTTGCGCTCAGATGGTACGACGATGATGCGATTGTTTTGATTTTCAGGTCCTTAAGGAATTTTGTGATCTCTGCACCTATAAATTGTGGCACGTTGTCACAGGCTATCTCTTTTGGTATCGCGAGCCTGCAAATTATGTTCTCCCACAGGAAACCGACTACTTCGCACTTACTGATATTTTGGTAGGGACCTGCTTCAACCCACTTAGAAAAGCAGCCAGTTAAAATCAAAAGAAATCTTACCTTATCGGGAGCTGGCGGCAGTGGCCCGACTATATCCATCCCCCATTTCATGAATGGCCAGGACGACGAAATCGAGTGCAATAACTCTACCGGTTGATGGACCAACGGTGTGTGGCGTTGACATTTATCATATTTCTGAACATAAGCCATAGTGTCTTGTTCCATCCGGAGCCAGTAATATCCTGCCCTAATTAGCTTTAATACCAAGGAATCTGTGCTCGAGTGATTTACGCAGACCCCTTCATGAAATTCTCTTATGACGTACTTAGCTTCAGAGGCTCCCAAACATCGGGCCAACGGGCCTTGGAAAGATCTTCTATATAATTGACCTCCATTGAAGCTGTATCGAGCTGCTTTAGTGCACAGCGCCCGGGATGCCTTGGGATCGTCAGGTAGTTTTCCATGCTCGAGATAGTTAATGATCTTATTCCTCCATTCCCAGACCAAATTATTTGCGTTTACTTTATAATAGTAGTCCACATCCAATACTGAATGCATAATCTATATGACCATACCAGAGTCTGATCCCTTCATTTCCGTGGACGAGCCTGCCTAAATTGTCTAGCACATCTGCTTCCGCATTTTCCTCCCTCGGAATATGGGTTATTGATCATTCCTTGAATGTGCAAGTAAAGCCTGGACTTTTACTACATACTGTTGCATGTGTTCTTCTTTGGCATCGAAGATTCCGTAGACCAGATTTACTAGCAGCTAGGAATCACATTTGATTTTTATGACCTCAGAGTCCAGTCCCCGGATCAACTCGAGTCCTGTAATCAAGGCCTCATACTCCACTTCATTGTTAGTCAAGGAAACAGTCCTTATGGCCTGCCTCAGGGTTTCTCCTGAAGGCGTGATTAATACTACACCGATCCCGGACCCTTTTACGTTGGAAGCTCCGTCCATGAACAAAGTCCAGACTCCCGATGTCTATTTTGACACTATCACCGCTTCTTTGGTGGCCTAAGGCAGCAGTCCAGGACTGAAATCGGCCACAAAGTCAGCCAACACTTGTGATTTGATTGCAGTCCTTGGTTTATACTCTATTTCAAATTCACTCACTTCGACTGCCCACTTGGCCAGTCGACCTGAAAGTTCAGGTTTGTGAAGGATATTCCGCAGGGGAAAGGTTTTCACCATAGCTATTAGGTGACATTGAAAAAAAGGCCTAAGCTTTCGCGCGGCGACTACGAGAGCTAAGGCCAATATTTTGAGGTATAGGTAGCAAGTTTCCTCTCCCGTTAAAATTTTACTAACATAGTAAATATGAGATTGCGTACCTTTGTATACACGGACTAAAACGGCACTTACCACTACATCTGAGACCGCTAGGTAAATAAGCAATTGTTCGCCTTCCTCAGGTTTCGATAGTAAGGGAGGTCTAGATAACTACCTTTTCAAATCTTTCAGAGCTTGTTGGTATTCCGGATTCCATTCGAAATTTTTCTTCTTCTTCAGAAGGGAGAAGAAGTGATGGCACTTCTCTGAAGACCGGGAAATGAACCTTTTAGAGCAGTCGACCTTCCTATCAACCTCTGGACCTCTTTCACACTTGAAAACTAGTTAGGAATGTCTTCGATGGCTTTAATTTTATCGGGATTGACTTCAATCCCCCTTTGTGACACCAGGAACCCTAAGAACTTACCGGAGCTGACTCCGAATGCACATTTCTCGGGGTTAAGCTTCATGTTGTGCTTTCTTAGGATGTCAAAGGTTTCTTGAAGGCGTTTCAAATGATCACCTGCGTTCAAAGACTTAACCAGCATATCATCTATATAAATCTCCATCGTTTTCCCTATTTACTTTTCAAACATTTTGTTTACAAGCCTCTGATAAGTGGCTCCGGCGTTCTTAAGCTTGAAAGGCATCACATTATAGCAATATGTGCCAAAATTTGTTATGAACGAAGTTTTTTCCTGATCTTCCGGGTTCATTTCGATTTGGTTGTACCCGAAATAGGCATCGAGGAAACTCATCAACTCGTGCTCGGCCGTCGCATCAATCATTTGATCAATGTTTGGCAATGGGAACGAGTCTTTTGGGCACGCCTTATTCAAATCCTTGTAATCTACGCACATGCAAAATTTGTTATTCTTTTTTGGAACTACTACTACGTTAGCTAGCCAGTCAGGATACTTTATCTCCCGGATTGAACCGATATCAAGCAATCGAGTTACCTCTTCTTTGACAAATTTGTTTCTGACCTCGGCAATGGGGCATTTCTTCTGCCTTACCGGAGGGATATTTGGATCCAAGCTTAACTTGTGCACGGCCACTTCTAGCGGAATACCTATCATATCCGCATGCGACTACGCAAAACAGTCAATGTTAAATTTAATAAATTCGATAATCCTGACCTGAGCTCGGGGTTTAGTCTTGTCCCCAAGTGGAACTTCCTTTCCAAGAATTCTTCAAACAATGCGACTTCCTCAAGTTTTTCTATTGTGGATTTGGTTACGCCCGTCTCTTTTGGTACCTGAAAATATCCTGGTACCTAATAGGATTCCGACGACTCCTCCCCACTGTTGACTTCATTTGGCTCGGGAGCAAGCGCGGGCTCCTGTATTTACTATGTCGCATGCTCCTTCCCTTTGTTGTTGGAAACTAAGATCACGTTCATCTCCCTTGCTGCTGGTTGGTCTACTCTTATTTGTAGAATTCCCTCTGGAGTTGGGAATTTCAGAAGTTGATAGTATGTTGACGGCACAACCTTCATCTCATGTAGCCATGGTCTCCCAAGAATAATATTGTAGCCCATATTGTCACCTACTACTTCAAAGAGGGTCGTCTTCATTAACCCTTCGGCACTCGTAAGCAGCAGAATCTCTCCTCGGATTATTACGCTTGCTAAATTGAACCTGACAAGAAGCTTTATCATAGAAATGGTACTTCCGGTCAGCTTGGCTTGTTCCAGCACTCTCCATTAGATAATATCGGCTGAACTTCCCGGATCCACCAAAACGATTTTAAAATCTAAAAGATTGAGAGAAATTACCATGGCATCATTGTGCGGTAGTAAGAGTCCTTCTGCATCTTCCTCCTTGGATATTATGTCGTCCTCGGTGACTTCTCAGAATCTCTTACTATGGGTCACCGATACCTTTATCTTTTTTGTTGCCGAGAAAGTTACACCGTTAATCTCGTTCCCTCATAAAATCATGTTGATCGTTAGGCGAGGGGGATCTTCTCCTATTTTTGAGGGTTCCGCGTTATTCCGATTGCGGCCGTAGTTATTCTTAGCCCGATCGCTTAAGAATTTTTTAAGATGGTCGTTTTTCAGCAGTGTTGCCACCTCCTCACGCAAATGATGACAGTCCCTTGTCCGATCATCATTTGTCCCGTAATACTCGCACAATAGAATTGGATCCCTCTGACTGGGATCGGATCTCATCGGCCTTGGGAACCGAGCATCTTTAATGTTTCTCATTGCCAAAACCAGTTCCACTACGCTAACGGTGAAATTGTATTCGGACAGCCTAGGGCAAGTGGAGTCCCAAGAGCCCGATACTTCTTTATCATGCAATAACGTGTTGTTCCGGGTGCGAGCAGCCCTTCTATCGGTAGGGAATCTGTCCGCCGATCGAAAACCTCTGCCACATCCTTCAGCTCTATCGTAGGGCAAAACCTGACCTTTGGAGGACCGTCGTTCTACGTCAAATTCATCCTTCAACTTCTCCTTATTCTTCTCTCGATCCCGTCCCTTGGTTGATGCTGGGAAACCGAGTTGGTCATCCTCAATTCTTATCTTTAACTCGTAACGGTTATGAACATATGCCCACGTCATTGCCTAGAACTCGAGCAGACTTTTTTTTAATTTTCGGGAAGCGTAAGAACTCCTCGGATTCAGCCCTTTAGCAAATGCCTCTGCTTCCCACTCATCTGGCACGGCCGGTAGCAACATCCTATCCTTCTGAAATCTGGTCACAAACTCCCGCATCAATTTGGACTCTCCTTGTGCAATTATGAATACGTCGGCCTTTCGGACATGTACCTTACTGGCCCCGGCATGGGCCTTAATAAAATAATTCGTGAGCATCTTGAAGGAATCTATTGAGTGCTCAGGCAAAAGTGAATACCACGTTAGGGCCCCTTTTGTGAGGATATCCCTGAACTTCTTCAACAAGACCGATTCAATATCGTACGGAACTAAGTCGTTTCTTTTCACCGTCGTTGTATAGGTGGTGATGTGCTCCTAAGGATCTGAAGTCCCATCGTATTTTGGCACGTCTGGCATCTTGAACCGCTTCAGGATCAATTCCGGTGTCGCGCTTGGTTTGAAACAACAACTGAGTGTATTTCTTTAAGTTTGGTCCTTTCAACACTGGTGGTGCGCCCGGAATTTGATCCATTCGGGAGTTTATTTCCCTCATAAGCCGCATGAGCTCGTTTTTAATGGGATCAATCTCATTGTTATTACTGAGTCCGTCGCCGTTCCCCCTGGCCCTGTCAAAGCCAACCTCACCCCTCGGGGTGTTGTTATTAACCCTTTATGTTATTTGGTTTGCGGGAGCACCAGGAGTAAATGGACCCCTTCCATTCACGTTGTTGGAAGCGCCCGACTACGCTTGCTTCAACTCCGTTATGACCTGATCTTGTCGTGACAAGTGGCCCACAATAGCCCTTTGTTGCTCCCTTAAGATTTTCCGTTGTTTCCAGTACGTGCTCGTCTTCAGCATCATTAGGAGTTGCCTCTCGAACAAGTTGTGGATATTGTCCATCATGGACCGGCATGGCTATGCCCTCCTCGTTGTGGGTATCGCTGATTGAATCTTTGTGTTGAGGTTAATTTCCTTGGGCCTCAACGTTGTGAATTTTGTTGACACTGTTATCTGCCATTTTTTTATGATTTTTGGTTAAGAGATAGATTTTAAACAGATTAGTAATAGATGCAAGGATCAACCCAATTATGCAATTGTCTAAGTCCCATGGTGGGCGCCAAACTGTTTACCCGTAAAATGGTACAGTTGAATTTATATGTGGTTTATAGATAAGCGAATCGATTTGATCTCAAAATGATAAATAAATTAAATAAAATACAGGGCTTAGCGTTAAAATCGAGATGCGATAACAGATAGCTTGATTCTGGGAGCAGAGTTTCTGGAGGCAGTAATAATAACAATAAGCGAGAAATAAAATGTTAGCGAGCTTAGAATCAAGTGTATAGCATACGTTTGTCAAAAAATATGTGTCCTTACAATGGTTGTTGAAATCCCTATTTATAGTGATACCTAAGGAACAAGGTCCTAGGATCAAACCCCTCTTAAATGACCATTATGGGGACCATTGAAGAATGTGTAGCGGCATGCTATGAATGTCATATTCTCTATAACAGATTATGTCTTTAATACTGTAGAATATTCTTCATTGAATGCTATCTGGTGACAGGCATTAATTTGTCTTCATGAGCAACATTCCCTTCGGTGGCTTACCGGTGCCAACCAATATTGCTGCCTCCGGTTTTGACTTCCACCTATCTCTATTTTCATCTATCTCTGCTTCCACGCGTATTTTACAAGCATTTAATATGAACCGATTTTACCCTATACACCAATGAACAAATTAAGGTTGAAATGGTCAATTTTATTATTAATTAATACTAAAAATTGAATTTCTTAATATATATATATATATATATATATATATATATATATATATATATATATATATATATATATATATATAAATATAAAAGCTGCCAAAAGATCAATTAAAGTGGACCGGAGTGAGTAGTAGTTAAGAAGGGAAAATCAATAGGACTAACCTATGAAATTGAAACATTAACCTCGAGATCCACGAAAAAACAACCTAAAGAGTTGTCTGATTTATGGTCTAGTTATACAAAGAATTATAATGTAATTCATAATGTTTGGATTATTGTACGATGAATAATAATATAACAGTTATTATGTCAAGATCGTTTAATTGTTATTTCATATTTTATCATGTATGAAAATAGTAAAATATTAGTAACACAATAATTGGTTTCTAATTGAATACGGTCAAAATCGAGTTTACCCTTCGTATGAATAATCGAGATTGGAACATAATATACCAAGGTTCAACTTCGTGTAATATCAAGCCATGATGCAAAGTTAGGTTGCCGAGCTCGAGACCCAGAGGTCGAGCAAAATAGAGGACCGGTCAAGATCGAGATCGGTTAAGATCAAGATCGAGCAAAATAGAGACCGATCGAGGTCGGGATCGGCCTCGATAGAGGAAAGCTTATCGAGCCAAAAAACAGAAAGCCGAAATATCTGCAATTGGGTGAGAATCTCGGCGGAAATCACGACGCATATCAATGAGAGGCCAATTAATTAACCTATCGTGGAATTCCTTGTTGTATTTAATAATTATATTAAGAATAGCAACTCCCCACTATATAAAGGGGGTCTGATTATTTATAAGTGGGATTCATTCAGATTCATAGAACATAAAGCAATATACTATCTTTCTTCTGGTTTTGATATTTAGCCATTTTGTTCTTCTATTAGCTACTCTCCATTCAGTTTGAGGGTGATAAAACTTGAAGGGTTAGTCTAATTAATCCATTCGGTTTGCATTTATTTATTTCACAATTAATTTCGATATTCATTTATATATTTTCTCAATTTGTACCAAATCATACTACATATCTTTAGAACCGCGTATAAATTCAATTGTTATCCGTTTTTTAGGTAAACACTAATATATGCATTAATGTTGTATTGATTATGATAAAATAATATATTGCTAATTTAGTACTTTTTCTTACTGAACTAAATTTTACAGTATCAAAATGAGGAATATTATTCAAGGAAACAAATACTATGTACATTCGATTAGTTGGATACGTAAGTTTGGCTTCTTTTTTTCCCCTCAGTATCACAATATTGCTTTTTTTTTATGGGTAATTGCCTTAGATTATCGTTACTTCCCATAGATGAATCATTCAACCATAGCCAATAAATTAAAGAAAGAACAAATCCATAACGTCAGCCAGAAATGAAACAAATCCATCGAATAATTCTTTTTTTAATTATTACTATACAGGACCCACTTAGGACTTATAGCACCACTAGCTCCGTCTCTTGAGCAACCTTCTTCCTCCTCTTCATCGGCGGCGACGACGACGACGACGACGATGAAGAAGAAGAATACTCCGGCGACATTGATGATCTTTTAGAACCAACTCTAATGGGATCAGGTTCGCCAGAATTAATCCTTAACGGGAAATTAAGCAATGCACGTGATCCCCGTATGCGAAACGCCGCCTTGTCATAAGCAAACGCTGCGTCCTCCGCCGTCTCATATGTACCCAGCCACACCCTTGCACCATTTTTCGCCGGATCCCTAATTTCAGCTGCAAACTTCCCCCACGGCCTCACTCTCACTCCCCTATAATGTTTTGCCTTTGGAGGCGCCGGTGGTTCTAGTTTCACCTCCGCCGCCGTCTCCGGTGGAGATACAAACTCCGGTAAATTCCATATTTCAGGTGATTGTACGGTCATTTCCGGCTCCAATTTGATAGTGGGGAGTGTAAATTCAGAAACTGGCTCAAATCCATAGCCAACAATGCCTTCATTAAAGATATCGTTAAAAAACATATCAGCTGTATAATCAAATTCATTGGGCAAGCAATTAGGAAACATGTTGGACTCAATGCTGTTGCTTCGGCTTAAATCCGAGGTTGTTGAGTTGTCGGCGCTTGTTAATAGAGCTTCCCAGTCTTCAAGTAAGTGAAGCCTAATCGATTCAAGAATTGCAAAATCATTTTCTACTTCACAATTCCCATACATGTTTAATAATTTTGTTGAATATTGGTTTTGGATTTGTAAAATTCGTGTGGTTTAAAAGTGAATTAGGAGTAGAGAACAGAGGAAGTTGTGAGCATTCTTGTTGAAAGGGGAGACGGGGTATTTATATGAGAAATGGTGCATGCACGGGTGGGAGATTAAAGCGATTGTAATGATTAAAATATTGTTTGTTGAAAGATTGTTAGATTTTTCAGAGGGAATTTTGAGCTTCCTTGAAGCTTCTGAGTCTCAGTTTATTAGAGGGAGAGAGGCTTTCAATCACGTGGTGTATTTGCAATTTGGATAATTTTGCTACTAATATAAACTCATAAAGAAAAGGAAAAAGAATTAGATAAAGTCATAGGGTATACTACTTTTCCTGCACTTCTCTATCGCATTAGACATGTGGACCATGACTTCCACCAAATTCTTTATAAAATATTTTGCGTTATCTCCATTATAAAGTTTAAATTTTTGATTTTGAAATATAACAAGTGGATCTCTAACCAAGTAAATTCTGAATAATTTGAAGTGACAATAAGAAACATGATATTGAAAATGAGAATTCCTGTATGTTAGTTATTTATATCCAGAGTCATTCTTTAAATCTTACACATCTTACTTTGTAGGCTAGTAATTCATCTTAAAATATCAATCTCAATTTTTCTACTTTGAATAATGGGCAGTGCCTTGTTTGATTTATCTGCTGATTAAGTAAGATATTTCTCTAGCACAAGAAAAAGTGAAACACGAAAAGTAGGTAAAATTTTCCACATTTTTATCTTGTAGGTTAGTAGTACACCATTGAAAGCAAATAGGAAGTTACACTTGTAAGTTCCAAGCCAATTAGCAATAACAACTTGCCTTGTAATATTCTCCCTTTTAAATTCCTTGTCAAGAGAGCCAAAATGTTTGGACATATACATGGTTCATTGGTTTTAGACAAAATGAATACGTTATGGGGCAATATTCTTTTCTTGGATAAAACATACGAATATACCACTTGTTATATATTTAATTACTTACATATAAGGTTGCTATTTAAGTAGCTAGTAGTATATACTTTAGCCTAGTGGGTCTCTTTTGTCCATGTATCCCACATTTATTTGTTTTTATACATTTTCAAGTTTCTATCAGAATTTTGTCTTAACCGTCGACTGATTCTATGTCAACATCAACTATGGCTATGGTGTTATTCTGGGCGTGAACATGTGAAACCAAGCTTTTGCTTTTAAGTAAATTTTTGAAACTCTTTTTTTTTAATTTTATTTTACATTTGCAACAATGGGTTTTCGATCCTTTGAACCAAAAATCTTTTTGATCTTGATATGTCCTTTTACGTAATAGGAACATTTACTACCCATATATCGAGCCGACGAGTTATGATATATGCGGAGAAAGAATTTAAAATTTATCAGTTCTAAATTTGTCACGGGGTCCGTGTCTTAATTATGGTGTTCGTAATTAAATATTTATATATTTAATAAATTGTCTTGTACAAATATAGTATTTAAGTAAAAGTAACTGGGTTTTGCCGAACTCGCACCTAATAGGCAAGCTCCATTCCTAAGTCATAACACGGGACTGATGAATCATGAATGTTCAATTTTTATTTCTATTGATCAATTCGAATGTTAAAATATAGAATTGTGATTTATATTCATTTACATGATGGGCATAAACATAAATAACAAATATTTCGTATCCGCTTTTGAGTATGTTACCAAATTGCAAGTAAAACAGATGAATCTTTACTTAAACTAAACCAAAATAATCAACAGCATCTTACATCAACTAAACCTCCAGATACACAAACATATAAGATAATTATAAGGCGATGGCGAATTGGCAGTATAATTTTATAAACAGTTCTATCATTTCCTAAATTGATGAATGATAGTAGGCTATATTTATGCAATTTAGACACTATTTACACTCTAATTTAGCCGCACTTTATTGATATTTGAATGCTAAAAGATAACAAAATGCTCTAATTAAGAATTTGATGCTTTACAGGAGCTACTCCGAGCTAGGAGAGAGCTAACGAGTGTTTTGAAGTCAACACGGAGTGTGAAAGACCAATCGAAGGTTAGCCCGGTCGAAAAGAAGAGAGAAAAGCAAGCGAGACGACCCCTTCAGGTGCGCGGCCGCGAAGTGGGCTGCGAATTGGCCCGCGAACTCAAGGCAGTGAGGCAGTGGAAATCCGCGGCTGCGGACGAAAGCCAAACACGCAGGGTTAATTATGTAATTTCCTAGGCGACTAACCTAAACCTATATGAAGCCTAAACTCGCCCAGAAGTCGGAGATAGCTGTTTTTAGAAGATTTTAGAGGCAAGAACAAGGGAGAGAAGACGGATAATTTCCTAAGAGTTTTCATCATCTTCTTCATACTTCTATTTGTTGATTATGAATTATTTTAGTGATTTGTTTTCCATTAGTATGAGTAGCTAAATCTATTATCTAGGGTTGATGGAACCAATTGTTGGATGAAGTCTTGATTCTATTTTGTTATAATTGAGCCGTGTTTGTTCTATGATTGTTCAACTACGTATTGTATTGTGGTTAATTGAAAGGGTCGTTGATTAATTGTGTCTAGTTACCTTGTATTTCTTGAGAAAGAACACTTGGTTAGATTGTTGTTGAACAACACCACTTTTGGGTAAGTTAAGAGATTAATTACTTGAATTTAAAAGTGGGGTTAGAAATAACGAAACTTTGGTGGGTTAATTCTGAGTTGCATAAATTGTTAACTAGAGTAGTTCGAGAGAATGCTTCTAGTAAATTATCGTAATTGATCGAAAGATAAATTACGATAGCCCGAAACTCATAATCCTCATAGAGTATTACGACGAGATTATAGCTAAAGAGTTAAGAAGTAATCCGGCAATTGAAAAAATCAATAGCCCTAGATCCTTTTACCCTTGAATTCAATTTTAGTCTTGATTATTGCTAATTCTATTGTCATTTTTCCTTAGCTAAATAAATTTCACTGATTATTCATAAAACTCTTGCATCCGGAAGTTGCATGAGCTTTCCATTAGCATTATTTTAAGTTGTAGTAAATAGGTTAGTTTCCTGTGGGATTCGACTCCGGACTTGAACCGGGTTATATTTGCAGCGATCGCTTAGTCCTTTTTACAAGGCATAGTTGGGCGTGATCAAATTTTGGCGCCGTTGCCGGGGAACTAACGATGTTATTTATTACAACTTAGAAGAATTGCTAGGATTCTTAGTTTAGATCAATTTCTTACGGTGATTAAATTTTTCCATTGAAATTCTCACGTTTGAATTCTCCTGTGACTCAAGTGTATGCCTAAAAGCTCTTCGAGGACTGATAAACTTTTTGAAGGACTCTTAGACCCCGAGAAAGCATGCAGGGCATTAAATCGAGCCAACAAGAAGAACAAACAGTTACAACAAAAACACACACTCGAAATTGAAATAGACATCGTGGACGATGTCAACGAAAACAATCGGAATAATCTGGTTGACCCAAACAATGGAGTGGTGGCACCTCTTGTGCCAGAAGCTGCTCTTTATGATTGGGCACAACCAACTGCTGATAACCTAACCACCGCCATTGTTATACCTCAAATATAAGCGGAGACATTTCAGATCACCAACAACATGCTGCATCTGTTGCAAAATAATGGACTGTTCTCCGGGTCATACATTGAAGACCCACAACAACATCTGAAGAATTTTCTATTAATATGTGTGACCCAAAGACAATCGAATGTGACTCTTGAAGCCATCAAGCTATTACTGTTTCTATTCTCTGTGACTGGAGAGGCTCAAACTTAGCTGAATTCGCTCCCAATAAACTTCATTGCCACTTGGGAAGAATTAGTCAAACAGTTCTTAAACAAGTTTTATCCTCCCAACAAGACTACAAGGCAGATTGATGAGATATTGCAGTTCAGGCAGAAACCAACTGAGACCTTGCAGGAAACCTGGGAAAGGTTCAAGGGTATGCTAGTGAAGTGTCCACACCATGGCATTCCAGATCAGATGCCGGGACAGAGATTCTACATGGGTTTAGCAGATAGTTTGAAGGCCAATGTAGATGCTTCAGCTGGGGGTGCATTTTTGAGCAAGACATTCATAGAGTGCAAGATTCTTCTTGACAAGATGGCTCAAAATTCAGGCTGGATGGCTAGAGGTACGACACTTACACCAATAGTGCATTCTGTTGCTCTTGACCCAAACAATTCCCATGCAGAGAACATAGCCACTCTCATGACTCAGATGAGAATACTGACAAAGAAAATTGATGAGATGGGTACAAAGCAAGTGCACATTGTTGATACAACAAATGGAGGATTGTGCACTCCTTGCATAAACCAGTCATATGTGTGCTCGTGGAGTGGAGAGAATGACAACTGGGGCTTCAGAGAAGACATGAATTATGTCAATAATTTTGTAGGTCAGAGGCAAGGTGGGCAACAATGGGGACTAGCACCAAACCAGCAGTACAGACCCAACCTGCCACAACAGAACCCCAATTCTGGAGGCACACGACCACAAGGTAAAGTTGTGCCTTATCAAAGGTAGCAGGGCTATAATCAGCAGCACCAACAACAGTTGGCCTACCAACCACCTCATCAACAACAAGACAACAACATGGTAGAAATCAGGGGTATGCTGCAACAACTCATTGGATAAAATGGTAAGATGCAAGAAAAGTTAGCAGCACATGATTCAGCAATCAAAGGCATTGAAACTCAACTGGGATAGCTGTCTATGGCCTTGAACAACCGCCCCTAAGGAACATTGCCTGCAGATACAAATATTAACCTAAATGAGCAAAACCCAAATCAGCTAATGGCAGTGAGTCTCGGGAATGGAAGAGATTTAGACAGAGAGCAAGTAGTTGTTCAATCTAGGAGAGAGACTACGCCAACTACTCCGGTTATATTAGAGGCAGATGGGTCAGCAGAGCTCACCGAGGTGGTAGTTGAACAGGCACAGGTTGACAAGGGTAAGGCGAAGGAAGGTGAACAAGTCTCAGAATAGGTGGCACCTCTTGTGCTAGAAGCTTCCAACAAAGAAAAGACATTAAGCAGTGGACAGAGGTTGACTCTTGCACCATTCCCTCAGAGATTGGCAAAACAAAAGAAAGATGATCAATACAGGAAATTCATGGAAATGCTTCGACAAATTCAATTGAATATTCCACTGATGGATGCTTTGAGGGAAATGCTAGGGTATGCAAAAATGATGAAGGACCTGATGTCGTGGAAATTTGACTTCTAGGACCTGTCCACTGTAACTCTGAGACAGACCTATAGCACGGTAGTGACAAGACCTATGGCCCAAAAGGTGTCTGATCCAGGTAGCTTCACTATCCCATGTACTATTGGGAGTTATGCTTTTGCTAAAGCATTGTGTGACTTGGGAGCCAGCATAAACTTGATGCCCTTGGCAATCTATACAAAACTGGGCATTGGCAGAGCTAGACCTACCTAAATGTTGTTGCAACTGGCTGATCGCACAGTCGAAAGACCGACAAGAATTCTTGATGATGTGCTTGTACAAATGGGGAAATTTATATTTTCTGCAGACTTTGTTATTCTTGATTGTCAGGTGGATGAAGAGATACCCATCATTCTGGGAAGGCCATTCTTAGCCACTGGGAGAGCATTAATTGATTGTGAGACTAGAGAGTTGAAAATGAGGTTGAACAATGAAGAAATAATATTCAACGTTCAACAATCCATGAGGAGACCCAGTGAATTTGCAAACTGCTCACTAGTGGAGGCCGTGGATGTGATACTGCAAGAAGAGGATGAGACCCTTAATGTCAAGGATCCACTAGAAGCCTGCTTGATGAATTTGGAAGAGATGGACAATGAAGGGTTGGCAGAGTGGGTCATGGCTCTCGAAGGTCAAGGATTCTGGAAAAGGGAACCTCAGTTCAAGACCCTACGCTTAGAAGAGAGAGCAACACCACCTGTAAAACCATCAATAGAGGAGCCACCACAGCTGGACTTGAAACCGTTTTCAGCCCACCTCAGGTATGCTTTCTTGGGCCTAATTCTACTTTGCATGTTATTATATCATCTGGTGTGCTAGCTGTGCATGTAGAGCAACTATTGCATGTACTGCAAAAATGTAAGACTGCCATTGGTTGGACCAAGGCAGACATAAAAGGTATCAGCCCAGCCTTTTACATACACAAGATTCTTTTGGAAGAGGGGCACAAACCTTCCAGGGAGCATCAACGACGGCTGAACCCGAATATGAAGGAAGTAGTAAAGAAGGAAGTGATCAAGTGGCTGGATGCGGGTATCATCTTCCCCATCTCTGACAGCAACTGGGTCAGTCATGTCCAATGTGTGCCGAAAAGGGGAGGAATGGCGGTCGTACAAAATGAGAATAACAAGTTGATCTCGACTCGTACAGTCACAGGGTGGCATATTTGCATGGACTATCGGAAACTGAACACAGCCACTCGAAAGGACCATTTCACATTGCCTTTCATTGACCAAATATTGGATAGGTTAGATGGGCGGTCCCACTTCTATTTCTTGGATGGATACTCGGGGTATAACCAGATCTCAATAGCCCAGGAAGACAGAGAGAAATCATCCTTCACTTGTCCATATGGCATCTTTTCCTTTCGGAGAATGCCCTTTGGACTTTGCAATGCACCGGCTACATTCCAGCGGTGCATGTTAGCCATTTTCACTGACATGGTGGAGGATATTATGGAGGTATTTATAGATGATTTCTCTGTGGTGGGGGATTCATTTGAAGATTGTCTTCACAACTTAAGAAAAGTGCTCAAAAGATGTGTGGAGACAAATCTGGTGCTAAATTGGGAAAAGTGTCATTTTATGGTATAAGAAGGAATAGTGTTGGGGCATCGAGTGTCCAGCAAGGGCATTGAAGTCGACCATGCCAAGGTTGATGTGATTGAGAAGCTTCCACCGCCAACTTTGGTAAAGGCAGTGAGAAGTTTCCTTGGGCACGCCGGGTTCTATAGGCGATTTATTAAAAAAAAATTCCAAAATTGCTAACCCCTTATGTAAGCTGCTTGAAAAGGATCAGCCCTTTGTGTTTTCTAATGATTGCAGGTTGGTTTTTGAGGAGCTGAAGAAGAGATTGGTGACTGCACCCATCATAGTTGCACCCAACTGGGAGCAACCGTTCGAGCTCATGTGCGACGCCACTGATTATGCTATAGGAGCAGTCTTGGGGCAACACAAAGACAAGATGATGCACCAAATTTACTATGCAAGCAGGACGCTCAGCGGTGCACAACTCAATTACACTGTAACGGAAAAGGAAATGCTGGCTGTAGTGTTTGCCTTCGACAAATTCAGGTCGTACTTAATTGGTTCAAAAGTTATTATTTATACTGACCATGCAGCAATTAGGTACTTGATAGCAAAGAAGGAGTCAAAGCCATGCTTGATTCGCTGGGTTCTTTTGCTACAAGAATTCGATCTGGAAATCCGTGACAGAAAGGGGACGGACAATCAAGTGGCAGACCACCTCTCAAGATTGGAAGGAGCTGAAAAGAGAATGGAGGTTAAAGACATAACAGAGACATTCCCGGATGAACATTACTTGTTGTGATAATGGAGGAGACGCCATGGTATGTTGATATTGCTAACTATTTAGCAAGCGATATTGTACCTTATGAACTCTCCTCAATTCAAAAGAAAAAGTTCTTTCGTGATTGTCGAGCCTATTATTGGGACAAACCTCTATTGTTTAAAATATGCGTAGATAACATGATCCGGAGGTGTATCCCCGAGAAAGATCAACCTTCTGTTTTGCAGGCTTGCCATGCTTCACCATATGGTGGACACTTTGGAGGAATCCGGACAGTAGCAAAAGTGTTGGAATCGGGATTGTATTGGCCTACCCTGTTCAAGGATGCCCATGCTTGGGTCAAAAGTTGCGATGAATGCCAAAGGACATGCAACATATCTCGCCGTCACGAGATGCCGATGACCACAGTTCAAGATGTGGAGGTTTTTGACATGTGGGGGATACATGTGGGGGATCGACTTTATGGGGCCGTTCGTCAGCTCGTATGGTAACAAATATATATTAGTAGCGGTTGACTATGTCTCCAAGTAGGTCGAAGTGATGGCTCTCCCAACCAATGATGCAAAAGGGGTAACAAGTTTCCTAAAAAAAATATCTTCACACGTTTTGGCACCGCGAGAGCTATAATCAGTGATGGTGGAACCCATTTTTGCAATAGAGCGTTCGCACGTATGTTGGAAAAGTATGGAGTTCTCCATTAGCCACACCGTACCACCCACAGACGAGCGGGCAAGTTGAAGTGTCCAATAGAGAAATTAAAAGTGTCCTGACAAAGACAGTGAATGCAACAAGGACAGATTGGGCGAAGAAACTGGATGAGGCATTATGGGCATACCGCACATCATTCAAAACTCCAATTGGTATGTCACCGTACAAGTTGGTATTTGGAAAGGCATGCCACCTTCCGGTAGAGCTCGAACATAAAGCACTTTGGGCACTACGGTAGTTGAATCTGGATATAGAGACCGCAGGCACCACTAGAGTCACTGAGTTACATGAACTCGAGGAATTCAGGTTCCATGCATTTGAGAATGCTAGATTATACAAAGAAAAGATGAAAATGATTCATGATAAGCACATCTTAGATCGGAACTTCAAGCCTGGAGATCTATATTGTTATACAACTCGAGATTGAAATTATTTCCGGGAAGTTGAAGTCCCGATGATCAGGACCCTTCAGAGTGGTGCAAGTGTTCTCAAGTGGAGCTGTAGAGATTGAATCTGAATATGGGACAAACAAGTTCACGGTAAATGGGTAAAGGTTGAAACATTACCTTGGAATGGTCGAAGAGAAAGGGGATAGAGTGGTGATAACTTTGGAAGAGCCCCAGTACACGAATGAGGAGTGATAATGAAATCCTGCGTCGTGCCGCGATGTTAAATCAGGCGCTTCCTGGGAGGCAACCCATGGTTTGTTGTAAATCATCGTGCCGCGACGTTAGCTTAGGCGCTTTTTGGGAGGAAACCCATTATTTCTTAATTTGGTTGTTGTAATTGATTTTGAATGACTTTGACCGATCTACTAGTATGCAGGGCAAAAAAAATATTATGTGCATCGGAAGGATTCGGGGGTCGAAATTAACCCGAGAATAGGTAAAAATGCGGCAAAGACAAAAATTGGCTGGAGACGGAGATCCGCGGCCGCGAATTGGACCGCGGATATGGCCGCGGATTTTGGCCTATGTTATGTCCCCAATCCGTGGACGTAGATTAGATTGCGGATTGGGGCACGGATATTTGGTCCCCCTCTGCCTAGAATTCGCGATCGCAGACGTGACCGCGGATCTGGGCGCGGATATGGGGACGTGTCGAGGTAAGTTTTTTAAAATTTTTAGTCAATTTGTTTCCCTAACTTAAACGCCCACCACACCCACTTCCCCCACTTCTCTTCTTTCCTTCCTAACTTCAAGTTCCCAAACCTTTCTCCTTCCCCCCACAACTAAAACACCCCTCCCTTCCCCCATATTTTCCTTTCAACACAAGATTCTTCTCCTTCCTTCTCTTCTCCACTCAACCAATCTCCAACCTCCTTTCTTCTCAAGATCTCCAAGTAAGTACATGATTTTATTCCTCTTTCTTAGTATTTTTCTTTTTTTCTTTTCAGTTTTTTTTTTCTTTTTTGTGATTTTTTTTCAATATTTTCCCTTGCTATTGTATGTATAGGATAGTAAAATCATAGGTGCTTTTGTCTGGGATTTGGATTGTGGTTTATATGTGGTATATGGAGGCTATTTGAATTGGTTGATTTGGGAGAAGCCATTGTTGGGTTTGTGAGGAATGGTAGTCTAATTGGGTCTTTGGGTGACTTGGGGGGACATATGCACAACACATGTTTGTTGATTTGCCTTATGAGTGTTGACTATAAATTGTGACCAATTGTGCGAGTGAATTCTGAGTAACCGCCATTGGGTCACATATTCCGCTCTCCACTGATAGTAGTATTTATTGTGTAGGTAACATGCAACCTTCAAGGAAGAGAAGCACTACCGAGGCCTCATCAAGTGGCCATGGAGGCTCATCTCGGGGACGGGCACCAGCCAGTGCAGCTCAGTTTGATTGTACCAAGTTTGTCTCCAGAGCTGCCCAAGACCGTTTCAGTTTGAAGGCCACTAAAAAACATGTACCGGAAAGGGGTATTGACAGGGCGTCACTCCAGGATGAGTGCCCTAATATGTATAGGGAGTTGATCGGGCGCAGGTTGGACAGCTTTTTCGAAGAGCCAGAGGAGGGTAACTTGATGCTTGTCCGGGAGTTCAATGCCAAATGCCCTGAACATGAGGATAGAATATGCACTGTGCGACACATGAGGGTGGATGCCTCGATAGAAGCCATCAGAAGAGTGTATAGATTGCCTGAATTCAATGTGGAGGAGGATTTCTATGATACTTACATGAGAGAACCCATCACATGGAACAGGTTTTTCAGAACTATCTGTGCACCAGACAAAGAGGTAGTGTGGGTTGTGCCGGGATCAAAGCTACACTCTGCCTCACTCACTTTTGAAGGAAAGTGCTGGTTGTACATCATCAACAGTCACTTGTTGCCGTCCCACAACACTACAAAGGTAAATGGTTTGAGAGCTGCCTTAATCTGGTGCTTCGTGAATGGCCACGACTTTGATGTGGCCAAGGTTATTCAGTCTGAGATGTTCGTCTGTTCACCACATAAGAGGTATGGGTTCTTTTTCCCCTCTCTGATCACTAGATTGTGCCGGGCAGCAAAGGTGCCTAAGAACCCAAATGCGGATGGCATGGTAAAGAAAGAAGCAAAGTTTCGGGCAGACAAAATGACCATCGGGAAAGACCCGGTGGCACCAGGGGCAACTCATAGTGACGATTCTAATGCATCGGAAGAGGGCGATGAAAGGAAGGAGGAGGTTGAACCTGCCTCACCCCACAGGAACAAGCTGCAGCGGCTGAAGGACTATCCCAAGGTAGACGGAGCACGCGAATGATAGACCTAGAACAAAACATGGTAGGACTGCGCACTTCCGTCATGGAATTGGGGACTAGAGTTGATGCTTTGGCCACCCAAAATGCGAAGTCAGAAAAGAAAATCATGGGTTGGCTGCGTGCACTGGGGAGAGCATGTCATCTCGACCCTGGCACTGTCTTTGATCAAGACTGATCCACCAGGGAAGTTCCTTTTCCTCGCATTACTTTACTTTGTATGACATGGGGATATGCCATCCTTTTAAGTGTGGGGTGGGGGATACTTTGTTGTATGTTGTATGTAGATAGTTTCATAGTTTATTTGTATAAATCAACTTCGACTTGGCCCGACGATGGACATCATTCGACGGGTTTCTAGAGGGACTAAAGTTGAAAGAAAAAAAAGAAAAAAAAACAAAAAGATTTTCTTTTGTAGTAGTGTATCAATTCCCCCTTGGTTTTTCTTTAAACTACGGTTCTTTTCCAAGGGTTTTGTTTGAACCGGGTGTAGTTAGCTTTTTATTTTTAGTTAGGAACTTATGGGCTATGGGCAGAATTAAAATAGGATCCCTTAATTTCGTAATGCCTTGAATATAGCGGTTACTTTAGTGTTACGCTTAGACTCATTTGTTGACTCTTGTAAGAAGGCCTTAAAATGTATGCTCTTAATTTGGCTTAAGTACCCTGATCCGAGTGTTTGATGATCTAATCTGGAATGAGTTATGTGCCATGTGTGTGTGTGAGTCTTGTTATATTCTGTGCATGACATGTAACGCCTAGAACTTGCCCCGTGTGTCTGCAAAGCAAAATGGTAGTCTTGTTTAGTCTGGGAAGTGATTTAGGCATTTCTTTGTTGAACCATATATATACATACTCCACCCACCTATTTGCTATGTATCATATTTAACTCCGTTGAGCCTGTAACCCTATTTCCTTGGCAACCACATTACAAACCCTATCTCTTATTTGAATTGACCATCTTTTTGAACCTTTTACCTCTCGTAAGCACTTGAAATACTATGAATTTACAAAGGATAAAGTGTAGGATAGTTGGTGGAGCTTTTGAGTGGAACTAGGGAAATAAGGAGAAAGGTATATCTTGTTGGAAAAGCCACTTGTGAAGAAAAAAAAAGAACATTGTTAATAGTGTATCATGTTGATTGGTAATAATTCTTTGGTGGCTTTTAAGGTGAGTGTGCTCAAAGAAGAAGTGTGGGGTGGTGTATGTGGTGTTAAAGATGAAAATATTGAACTTGATTGTAAAATAAATGTATTAAAGTGCTTAGGGAGGTGTAGTCACTATTATATCCAAATATATTCTACCCAACCTGTAGCCTATATTACATCCAAATAAAGTCCTACTTGATCCTACACTGAGTGAGCTCAATTAGTAGAGTTGTACACTACGGGCAAGCCTATGGTGCGTTTTATGTGGCACAAGAATATCATTTCTAAGGGTAAGTGAATTCTGTTCCTTTTAAAGTTCCTCAGTGTGTGTGAATTTGACTGATTGTGAAATGAGTCTCTTTTGTTGTGAGCAGGCACTTGATTCATGGAGGAGAGGTAAGTCTGGACCTCTGAATTAGAGTAAGTAAGCCGGTTAGGAACATTGCGTGGCTAGAGGGAGTCAATTCTTGAGGTGTACATATTGCACAAATGTCATCAATTTATGTGAAATATTCTTGGTGTGATGATTAGGGAAGTCGCTCAGTGAAGTTAGGCCTCTTAGAGTGTGGTTTGATTGCTCGGGGACGAGCAATGGTTTAGTGTGGGGTGTTGATAGTATGCTATATTTATGTAATTTAGACACTATTTACACTCTAATTTAGCCGCACTTTATTGATATTTGAATGCTAAAAGATAACAAAATGCTCTAATTAAGAATTTGATGTTTTGCAGGAGCTACTCCGAGCTAGGAGAGAGTTAACGAGTGTTTTGAAGTCAACATGGAGTGTGGAAGGCCAATCGAAGGTTAGCCCGGTCGAAAAGGAGCGAGAAAAGCAAGTGAGACGACCCCTACAGGAGCGCGGCCATGAATTGGCCCGCGAACTCAAGGCAGTGAGGTAGTGGAAATCCGCGGTCGGATCAGTGGCTGCGGACGGGCGGACGAAAGCCAAATACGCAGGGTTAATTATGTAATTTTCTAGGTGACTAACCTAAACCTATATGAAGCCTAAACTCGCCCAGAAGTCGGAGATAGCTGTTTTTTAGAAGATTTTAGAGGCAAGAACAAGGGAGATAAGACGGATAATTTTCTATGAGTTTTCATCATCTTCTTCATACTTCTATTTGTTGATTATGAATTATTTTAGTGATTTGTTTTCCATTAGTATGAGTAGCTAAATCTATTATTTAGGGTTGATGAAACCAATTGTTGGATGAAGTCTTGATTCTATTTTGTTATAATTGAGCCGTATTTGTTCTATGATTGTTCAACTACGTATTGTATTGTGGTTAATTGAAAGGGCCGTTGATTAATCGTGTCTAGTTACCTTGTGTTTCTTGAGAAAGAACACTTGGTTAGATTGTTGTTGAACAATACCACTTTTGGGTAAGTTAAGAGATTAATTACTTGAATTTAAAAGTGGGGGTTAGAAATAACAAAGCTTTGGTGGGTTAATTCTGAGTTGCATAAATTGTTAACTAGAGTTGTTCGAGAGAATGCTTCTAGTAAATTATCGTAATTGATCGAAAGATAAATTACGGTAGCCCGAAACTCATAATCCTCATAGAGTATTACGGCGAGATTATAGCTAAAGATTTAAGAAGTAATCCGACAATTGGGGAAATCAATAGCCCTAGATCCTTTTACCCTTGAATTCAATTTTAGTCTTGATTATTGCTAATTTTATTGTCATTTTTCCTTAGCTAAATAAATTCCACTGATTATTCATAAAACTCTTGCATCCGGAAGTTGCCTGAGCTTATCATTAGCATTATTTAAAGTTGTAATAAATAGGTTAGTTCCCTGTGGGATTCGATTCCGAACTTGAACCGGATTATATTTGTAGCGACCGCTTAATCTTTTCTACAAGACATAGTTGGGCGTGATCAATTAATAATAAAAACTGTACTAAGTTTTTTCCAAAACTTGACCTACAACATTAAAATATTATATCTACAATACATATCATTTGGACATCATTGTGTTTTCCTCTTTAAGCGGGTATTGATGAATTAACAATTACAACAACCTTATTAAAAAAATTTGACCCATTTTGAAATACACCTATTTTTTGTGAGAATATATTTTGAATAATAGAATATACTTGTGCAAATGAGACTCTGTGATGTTTTACTTGGTCGCGGAACAACCGTCTGATGTGACGATTGGCATTGGCACATGCAACAATGCACACCAAATTCTGATTGTTCTTACGCTTTGACTCAGATTTTTTACTCTTTAGGGTGTGTTTTGTACGGAGGAAACTTTTTCAAAAAAATATTTTTCAAGAAAATATTTTTATGGAAAATAAATAATTTTTTTTATTACTTATTTTTTCTTATTTGGTTGGTGAGTGAAAATTATTTTTCGAAAATATTTTCTAGTATTTGATTAGAGAGTAGAAAATATTTTTTTATGTTATTCTCCTCACCCCTCCTCCTCCCCAAGTCCCCATGTTTCCTTGTTCCCCCTCACCCACCCAAATACCCAACGTTTTGCAGGACTTTATTGTTTTTAAGAATTTAATTATTCTTTCAAAAATTCACATAAATCCAAAGAAACTAATGTGCTGGAAGGTTAAAAAGGAGTTTTGGAAAATATTTTCCCTTCTCTTGATAGGAAAAATATTTTCCTCCAATTGAAGGAAAATGAGTTCACGAGAAAAATATTTTTTAAAATATTTAAGTCAACCAAATATGAGAAAATTAAAAAATGTTTTCCTTCATACCAAACACACCTTTAAATAAGAAAGAAAACCATAATACGGAAAGAATACGAAGACAGAGTCTACTTGCCAAAAATGCCCAAAACGTGCATTTGGCCGCAATGTTTGAGGCATTTTGAGCTTTGAACTTTTTATTTTTATATATGTATAGTATTTCTGGTTTCCTATTTCAGTTCTAGGAAAATGAATATTCAAAAGAGGGACTTTTTGAGTCTTTGAAAAAATCTCGGTGTTGCATTTAAAAATAGATTCACTTTATACATCGACAACAAAAAATTTACACTATATGATCATCTATTGATTCATTGATAAACTTAGAGATCTCAACCCTACTATAGATATTATAATCTGATCACTTGAAATAATCTATTTCACTTTGTTATTTGGAACCTCCGGACTAATAAAAATATGAATAACAAAAATAATACAAGTAATATGTTATCTACTGCTCTTGTAACACGACAATTTATAGAATACAAACTCCTCACTGAAGGGGAAAGCATTTACACCAAAGAGGATTCTTCTGCATATTATTTGGCACAAACTATTGAATGAATGGTACAAGGTTAACACTGATCGATCGTCCAAAGCAAACAAATTACGTTGTAATCTTGGTGGACCTATAAGAGTTCTAGAATTTACGTTTTATGAGTTTAACTTTTAAGGTTTTTAACATTGAACTCATTTTATTTTTAAAGTTATGAGTTCATATTGCTATATATTACAGTATTAATGATTTTTTACACATAAATTTATGCTTCGCGCTAAAAGTAGTGGATTCAGTTGAACTCGGTGCCCATACTTTGCATCAACCTCTGTATAAAGAAACTGCAAAGGTGATTGGGTGGTGGGCATTTAAAATTGCACTCATGCAGTATCACCTATCTATGCAGAACTTTTAGCCCTCAAACAAGATCTCGAGATACAATATTATTGGAGTTAAATCTAACTTCACTTCAAGTGAAGACTGACTCAACTGAGGTAATTAAATTTACGGAACTAGCATTTCTACGCATGACACTATTATACATGGTTTCAGATGGCTAATGTCCAGAATGAGGATACTGATGATTAGGCATAAATTCCAATAAAGAAATGAAGCAACTCATCTTTTGGCTGGGGAAGCAATCAATCAATTCAAGATCAATAAATTTTCACATCTTCTAGTCCCACCCCCTTTTGTCATGATCAAGATGCTGGCGACAAGGAGGGAGTTTTTTGAGTGAAACCTATTTCGGGAAATGTTTGTAGAATGTTAGCCAAACTCGGCAATTTGAATGCCCTTAATGGCATTTCTAGGGGGTGTAATGTTACTATGGGTTGTAATACTACTATTTAAATTGGGTGAAAATTATTTTGATCCCCCAACTTCGTCTTAAAAATTAAACTTCCCCATCAACATTAAACAATAGACATTTTATTCCTTCTATCTCAATTATATTTTCAAAATGTCTATTTTATCCTCAATCTTATCCGCCTTGGTCTATATATTTTTTTAAACTTTTTTAACATCACCATATTTTTCTTAGTCTATATTATAAATTTACCTATAATGAACTTTTTTTAACTTTAAAACGTGAAAAATGATAATCAATCATATATAATTTATTAAAATTGAATAATAAAATAAATGAGCGCAACTACAATATTAGAATAAAAAATCTTATTAATATCAATCAAATAAAAGTTAATTAGTGTATTAATATAATAAAAACTAAAAATACATGCAAATTTTATAATAAATTCCTAAATAATTACATATTTATACCTTAGATGTTGTTTAAATTATAATTTTAAAAATATTTGGGTAACCAAAATAAAAGTTTAAAGAATATATATATATATATATATATATACACACACACACACACACATAATACATAATATAAAAGAGAAAGTTAAACTTAAATACATACTTAATATTAAAGTGCAACAACAACAATAACCACCCAGTATAATCTCACAAGTGGGGTTTGGGAAGAGTAAGATGTACGCAGCCTTATCCCTACCTTGGAAGGACAGAGAGACTGTTTCCGATAGACCCTCGGCTAAAGAAAGTGAAAGAAGCCCCGATATCAAGTAATAGCAAGACAAATAATTAGAAAACTAAATCGAAGATAGCAACAGAGAATATGAAAGAGGTACCAATAACAAGTAATAGCAAGACAATATATTTAGAAAACTAAGTCCAAGGCAGCAAACGAAAATATGAACGAAGTACTGATAGCAAACTACGGAATTACCGATGGCAAGTAATAACAGAACAAGACATGCGAATATAGCAAACTAAGGAAAAAGGGTACCAAACGCACGACTACCTACTAACTTTCTACCTTAATCTTCAACCTCTACACGTTTTTATCTAGGGTTATGTCCTCGGTTAGCTCAAATTGTGCCATGTCCCGCTTGATCACATCTCCCCAAGACTTCTTTGGCCTACCTCTACCCCTCATCTCACCTCCCAAGACCAACCTCTCACATCTCCTAACTAGGGCATCTGTGCTTCTCTTCTTAACATGTGCGAACCATCTCAACCTCATTTCACGCATCTTTGTCTCCACAGGGGCCACTCCTCTAATTCTATCCAACCTAGTATGCTCACACATCCATCTCAACATCCTCATTTCAACTATTTTCATCTACTGGACATGAGAAGTTTTGACTGGCCAACACTCTACCTCATACAACATAGTCGGCCTAACTACTATTGAGCTTTAATTATAAAATTTTATAACAAGATATTTAAATTGATAAAATACTTAGCTAAAGATAAAATATATCTTATATAATATAATAAAGAAGTTATATGCATAGAGGAGAAATAGAATTTATCAAGAGTAAAATAGACAATGCATATGATAGGAGGAGTGAGAGTCTATTTTTAATGTTGGAGGAGGAGTTTGATTATTAAGGTAAAGTTGGAGATCAAAATGATTTTCACCCATTTAAATTAAATTATCAGTTTATTAAATAATAAAAAAAGACTAGTCGCAATGCGTAAGTTTGACTATTTTTCTTTTCTCAATATCACAATATTGCTTTTTGGAGTAAGTTTTATAAGAGTGAGTTGCTTTAGTGGTGAGCACCCTTCACTTCCAACCAAGAGGTTGTGAGTTCGAGTCACCCCAAGAGCAAGGTGAACAGTTCTTGGAGGGAGGAAGCCGAGAGTCTATCGGAAACAGCATCTCTATCCTAGGGTAGGGGTAAGTTGTTGTTGTTGTTGTAATACGATCGTTAATGCCCATGGATGATTCATTCAATTTAAACCACAGTCAAAAAATTAAAGAAATAAGAAATTCATTACTTCACCAACGTAAAAAACAAATTCCCTCGACTAATTCTATTTTTCTTAATCACTACACAGAACCCAGTTGGGACCTATAACACCACTAGCTCCGTCCCTTGAGATACCTTCTTCCTCCTCTTCGGCGGCGAGGCCGATGACGTCGACGACGAAGAAGAATACTCCGGCGACATTGATGACCTCTTCGAAGCAACTCTAATGGGTTCAGGTTCACCAGAATTAACCCTCAATGGGAAATTAAGCAATGCACGTGACCCCCGCATGCGAAACGCCGCCTTATCATAAGCCAACGCTGCGTCCTCCGCCGTCTCATACGTGCCCAGCCACACCCTTGCTCCATTCTTCGCCGGATCCCTAATTTCCGCTGCAAACTTCCCCCACGGCCTCACTCTCACTCCCCTATAATGCTTTCCCTTTGGCGGTGGCGGTGTTGTCACCGCAGGTGATTCCATTTTCACCTCCGCCGCCGTCTCCGGCGGCGCCACAAATTCCGGTAAATTCCATATTTCAGGTGACTGAATTGAAATTTCAGGTTCCAATTTGACATTGGGGATTGTAAAATCAGAAGGTGGCTGAAATCCATAGCCAACGCCTTCATTAAGGATATCATAAAGAAACGTATCTGCTGCATCAAATTCATGGGACAAGCAATTAGGAAACATGTTGGACTCAATGCTATTGCTTCTGCTCAAATCTGAGGTTGTTGAATTGTCGGAGCTTGTTAATGGAGCTTCCCAGTCTTCAAGTAAGTGAAGCCTAATTGATTCAAGAATTGCAAAATGACTTTCTAATTCACAATTCCCATACATCATGAAAAAATCTTTAATTTGGTAATGAATTTACTTTCTTTTGTTGAGAGTGAATTACAGAGAAAACAGAGGAAGTTGTGACTTGTGAGATTTATTGAGGAAAGGAATGGAGGTATATTTATATGAGAAATGGTACATGCACGGGTGGAAGATGAACATGATTGTAATGATTAAAGTATTGTTTGTTGAAAATATTGTTAGATTTTGCTGATGGGATTTTGAGCTTCCTTGAACCTTCTAAACGGAGAAAAATTCTAACCTTTTTTTAGAGGAGAGAAGCTTTCAATCACGTGGTGTAATTGGAAATTGGAAATTTTGAACACTGGATAAAATTATAGGTTATTGACGTCTAAGTTGATTAATTGAATTGTCGTTTTCTGTTACTGAGCCGCTTTTTGCCGCAGTTAGCTGTTGCAGTAGACATGTGGACCAAGACTTACCCCCAGACCCTTGATTGCTGACCTTCTCCAAATTAGGTGCGAATGCAAAATGCCTTTTACAGCGAGCGGATTATCCTTTTTTTAGTATATTTTTTTTTCTGTTTTAATTTATGTGAACCTATTTGATTGAGTATGAAATTAAAAAAAATATAAAATACTTTTGAATTTATAGTATAAAATGAAGCACACATATTTTGTGTGATTATAAATCTTTACATAAAGGTAAATTATTTCTAAATAAGGAAATATATCATTCTTTTTGGCACACACTAAAAAGAAAATATATTCACATAAATTGAAACGGGGAGAGTATATGTTTTATTTAGGAGTTCTCCGTCAAATCTTGGACAAATTGCAAGAATTATTTAGTATTTTGTCGTCACACTCGTTTGATTTATCAGCAGATTAAGTAAGATATTTGTCTTGCACAAGAAAAGTGAAACACGAAAAGTAGGTAAAATTTTACTTTTTTGTACACCATTGAAAGTAAATAGGAAGTTACACTTATAAGTTCCAAGTAATAAAAACTTGCTTTGTAATATTCTCCACTTCATTCCATGTCAAGAAAGCCAAAATATTGGACAAGAAAAAATGCAATATCTTCTTGGACCCTCCATAGTTAATTGATTTTAGACAAATGCATTCTTTATTGGGCATTATTTTCTTAGATAAAACACAGGAATGTCCACTTGCTAGTTGCTTTTATATAAGGTTGCTATTTAAGTACTACTAGTAGTATACTTTTGCCTAATTTGTCTCTTTTTGTCTATGTGTCCCACATTATAATTTATTTTATTACTAGGGAATCAGTTGCTATCTTTTGGATGTGCTCTGTATAAATCCCGCTCTAGTATAAGAGCTCGCAAATTTACCGGAGATGTAAATTGCACTAGACAAGTTCAGTAAGACAAGCTTTATCGAGATAGAATGCAGGGGTTTCAAACCTACGACCCCCATCTGGGAATCTCCTGCTCAACCAACTCGGCAACCCTTGCTGGTTGTCCCACATTTGATTTTTCTTATAAATTTTCAAATCTCTATCAGAATTTGTCTTTAACTGTTTAATTCTATGTCAACATCAACGATGGCTAGGGTTCTAAATTCTCCTGTCAGAAAGCAATTGTATGCTTATTGGTTAGGTTCTGAATATTTTAGGCTAAGGTAATTATTATCGGGAATTATGGTCCATAATGTTGGGATAAGAGTTATAAAAAGATCATGCTATGCACTAATCGGAAGATATACTGTAGAACAAACTGAGTAAACTTATCCAAAATCTTGTACATTCTTAATACTTTGCATGTTATATTAACCTGGGCGTGAACATGTAAAACCAAGACACTTGAGACTCGGATAAAATGAATTGAAAAACAATTTTTGTAAGAACATGAAACTTTTCTTTTTGGAACAATATATGGATATTTTATTTTCCATTTTTCGAATCAAAGATACTTTTTGTCCTTCTAGGAACATGTATACGCATTATCGAGCCGACGAGTCGTGACAGAGAGCTGATGAATGTTCAATTTTTATTTCTATTGATTGATCCGAATGTTAAAATATAAAATTGCTACTATTTATATTTTGTCGTTTACAGGATGAGCACTAAACATAAATAACAATATTTCGTATCTGCTTTCGACTTTGACGTAAGCTGCCAAATCTGCAAGTTTTGGGAAACAGATGAATCTTAACTTAAAATAAATCAAAGAGCCCTCTATATAATCAACAAATTAATATCAACTAGACCTCCAGAGTCGGGTTGATCTAGTGGTTAACACCTTCCACTTCAAACCAAGAAGTTGTGAGTTTGAGTCACCTCAAGAGCAAAGTGGGGGATTTCTTGGAGGAAGGGAACCGAAGGTTTATCGAAAACAGTCTCTCTACCTCAGAGTAGGGGTAAAGTCTGCGTACACACTACCCTCCTCAGACACCACTAGTGAGATTATACTGAGTTGTTATTGTTGTATTGTTATAGACCTCCAGAGTCTAAAGACGCATATGTAAAGGTAAAAATTTACTCAAACTCCGATATTTATTGACATTTACAAAACAATGTTAAAACGATGGAGGTACTATAGCGATGCATGGTGGTACTATTCCTTTAGACAAGTTGTTACTATCATTTTCTATATTGAATTGTTGATTAAGAATAGAAACTGTACCATGTTTTCTCTATTTCTAAAATTTGACCTGCTTCATTTCTTAATTAAAAAGAGAGGGAATCTTTTTGTTATATAATCATAACTACATTACATATTATATCATCTATACATCTCATTTAGACATCATTGTGTTTTTGTTATTCCCGCCAATATTGTTGTATTTGTAAATAATAATTCTGAAAAATAAAAGTTATCGTAATGAAACAATAATAAATTCGAGCCCACTGAATTCACAGTGTTTCCTTAAGGAATTTAATCCCCTCCTAGTACCCAAGGTAATGGATTATTTCCTCCCAGGATAGAACGAATAACACACTGGTGTAGCGGTACTTCAAACCCCAATGTTTCAGCGAACACAAAGTTCGGTAGCAAATCACACTTACAGTTGCTTTGTTTGAAGTTAAAAACAATGCAGAACGAAGGAGTATAAACTCAGAAAATCGTATGGAAATGCTGAGAGGAAGGAGTGCACTGTATAGCCAATTTGTTGAGCGAATTGTGTGTTGTGTGTTGAGCGTCTTTCTTCAACATCTGCTGCACATATATATAGCAGCAAAATATTGAAGAAGACCAAACGTCCACCCTCCATGGTGGAGCAAGCATTACATGTTTGTGGAGCAAGCACATTCATGTTTGTGGAGCAAGCACATTCATGGTGGGAAGAGCATTAGGCGGCTGCCAAATGGTCAATACACGGATTGGAAAATATCCGTTATAAATGCGGATAATCTTACGTTAATATTTACTATTAACAAATAAATTTGGTCCAAAAAATCCGAATCCGAAGCCAAAGCCGAGCGACGACGACGACGACGGCGCGAGGCTTGCTTTCTTCTTAACTCTTTAAGAGCTACAAGAAGAGCAATTATATATATACCCACCAAAAATGTCTTCCTCTTCCAATATGGGACAATGTCTCATTGTCAAGAGGGAAAACTTAAAATTTTACTCAAAATTTTATTTTTCCTCCATTTCCCATTCACCCTCATTTTAAGAATATTTTATCTTAAAAACAAAACCTCAACAGTTTTCTCTTCGAGCAAGTAGAGAGCATTAAAAACGATTAGGAAAAATGAAATCGAAAAATCGCACCAACCCGATAATCTGAGTCAAACCGAGAAAAAAACCTCGACTATGATTTGGTTTGGTGTTGGAAAAAATAAACCCGAGCATATTTGGTTTGGTTTTAACTTAAAAAAAGTCAAACCGAAAATAAACCAACCCGACATTATATGTATAGAAGTTTTAAATATATTTAATACATAAAAATATTTATGGTAGTGTAGTTTATAAATATTTCTTAAATTTTTTAATAGTTTTATCTTTTAACGTATTATTTCAAACTTGAACTTATAATTTTTGGATGCTCCAATAAGTTTTATGGTCCATAAATGTTAGTAACTCAAATAAATCCTAAACCAAAATCAAATCAATACTAATACTAATAAAAATATTCAATTCAATTGCACTATGAATGAAAATAGTGTTGGATATATTTTTTTTAGTTTTTTCATGATTTAGATAAAATGTATAACTTATTTTTTTTTTAGTCGTTAGTCATGTAAATAGTACTTATTAGTCATAATTTTAGATTATGTTTATTTTCATTATGGCTTATTAATAATATTTATTTTATGCGATTTTAGTATCTTTATTGTTGAATATTTTAGTACAATGTCATGACTCATCTCATGTTTATGTTATTTTATTGAAAAACACCTTATATAGTTCAGTCTTACTAGGATTAAAAAAAATATTTGGAGCACAAATTTTACGTTTTGTGCTATGAAGACTTTATGAAAGAAAACTGAAAAAACCCGAAAAATTCGTGAAAAATCGAGATTAAAAAACCCGACTTTTATTGGTTTGTTATTTAAGATTTAATAACCTGATACAATTGGTTTAGTTTGGTAATTAGAAATCCGAACCAACCCGACCCATGTATACCCCTAAAAACCATAACACCTTTGTTAAAAAAAGTTGACCTATTTTGAATTGTAGTGCCTATCCTTTTTTTTATTTATTGTGTGCGTAGAGAATTTGTTTTTAATACATAGAATATAGTTGTGGAAATAATACTCCGTAAAGCTTTTACTTGGTCACAGAACAACCGTCTGATATGAATGAAGATTGGCACATTTAACCATGCAGACCAAATTGTGTTTGGTCTATGACTTTGACTCCAATTTCTGTCACTTAAATTTAAATTAAAAGAAAACCCTAAGATGGAAAGAAAAAAGGGGAGACATTCTTTACTTGCCAGAAAATGCTAAAACGTGCAGTTGGCCGCAATGTTTGAGGCAAATTAAACTTTGAACTTTTTATGTTTTATTTTTATGTATACGAAAATGTATTTATATTTATGAAAGAGGAACTTGTGAGTCTTTGACATCCTCGGTGTTGGTATTTAAAATAGAATTTAAATTTTATACATCAACAATGTAAAAAATATATAAAAGAGAATTACTGTTTAAAATAAGTGGAGCTAGTAACTAGAAAAATAAAGCGCACAACATGTCACTAATGTAGTAGTATAAAAATTAAATCCTAAAAAATAAATAGCTCAGTCAGTTAGATGAATTATTTATAGGCGTCGATCTGGATCAATTTCATTACAACAGAAAGCAATTTGCCTTTTAAGTCAAAATTAGAAGTTTTAATACTAGAAGTTCTCAAAATCTTATAATTTTTCCCCATTATACATATATTCTCTAACCAGACTTATAAAACAATTCTGCGGAAACATGGGGTCTGATATAAAGAAAACATTTGGTGAAAATCGGACAATAATTGCACTTCTAGAATAGAACATAACAGCTAATTTGAAATTGAATTATCATCCAACGCTAGTTTTTAAAGAATAAGATTTAAATGTTTACAGTATTTTACGCTTCTTATAATATGAGTTTCTTTTTCTTTGTGAAGTAAATGTCCAGATTACTTGTACCCCTAGGCCCAATTTAGTACAATAATTTTTCCATATCAATTAGGAATTTTAAGAGATTCATAAATCTAAACGTGATAAAAGGGAAGCTGCAGGTAATTTTCTTAGCTTTGTTTTGTACGGACAAGTTGCCTGAGATATTATAATCTGAAGAAGAAAAATAGAACAAAAGGCTATTAAAAACTAAAGGATTGCACTTTTTATATAAATTAATTCCAAGTGGGCAACCAAGTTGGGTTTAATAAATGAAGCAGCATCTTCTTGGTTCTTTCGAGTGTATGCTATTATTGATCAGGAACTCTTGCAATTAAAGTTGATTAATCTTAATTTAGTCAACACACAAATAAGAAAAACTTTGTTAGATTCTGTTATCACTTACTTCCTTTAAGTAATTTGTATTGGATTTGTTTTATCCGTAAAACTGTACAGTTGAATTTGTTCGTGGTTTCTAGACAAGTGAATTAATTTGATCCAAAAGATAATGAGATAACTGATGAAATATAAAGTATTTAGCCTTAAAATCTAGATGGAACGGCAGAGCTAATGGGTCCAGGAACATGATTTTCGGGCACAACAATGATAAGATCAAAAGCGAGAGAATAAAATTGTATTAAAATGATGTATAGAATGTAGTGTAAGTTAGCCAGAAAATTCGTATCCTTACAATGATAACAGAACTCACTATTTATAGCTATGTATAGGAAAGGAGGTCATATGATCATGCCCTTCTTTAATGTCAATTTGAGGGCCATTGATGAAGATGTAACGTTAGACATTGATGATAAATTCCTTGTAACGGGCCATCATCCTTAATGCTGCAAAATATTCTGTATTAAATGTTACCGGGCGCAAAGCATTTAATACTCTTTTTATAATCGTTATTCCTTCCGGTGACAAGCGGAATAGCTACGTTCGGTGGTCATCTCCATCTTCTGTTCCACGTATCCTTCCTTTAAGCGGCCACGTGTTATGTCGTATTTTTTCCTATACAGATAGTCCCCCTGCTTTCCGGTGACATAATTTTGTGTTACTAAGAAGTTGGTAGAAACACTCTTTTGGGCGGGAATTACTATAATTCCTTTTGAAGGTCACTGGTGGTTGATTAGACGCCTGTCTCTCCGCATTTAGTGCCCCGGATACGGGTTTTCCCATGATTTAGCACGCCTTTTGCCGATTATCGAGGTAATCTTAGCCAAGCATTTAGCCACCAAAACTTTTACTTATACGTATCAACTTCCCCCTTGCATTCCAACTTCTTTCATCTCATTTCGCCTACTGAGTCTTCATCTTCTTCAAACAAAAACCCTTTCTTTTTTTTGTTGGCTTCCTCCTCAAAACGTACTAGTTCTTCGAAAGGCAAAAACAAAATCGACGACTTTGTCGCTCCAACCGTAGACTCCATCATACCAAAAAGACTCAATACCGTAAAGGATTTTGAGGAGAAATTCCCTTATGCTAACCATCGTACATGGGCTGTTAGCAGGAACCCTTCTTCCATTCGTCCTTCCAGTATTCCCGTTGTGAAGAAAGATTGTCGTTGCCCTGAATCGGATATCATCGCTCCCGATCTATTGGAGCGAGTTGACCCTCCCCAAGGAAGGTTTTACATACTTTTACACGTATCCCTTTATTTTGGGCGCATTTTCTTTGAGTGGAGAGCCTGATTCCGTGATTGCAGAAATTTGCCTTCGCTACCAAGTGCTCTTGGCACATGTAAGCCCTTCAGTATGGAGAACGGTTGCCTGCCTTCGACGCCTGTGTCACGAAACTGGGGAAGAACTATCATTAGCTCATATGATGAACCTTTACTCCCCCAAGATTTTTCGGGGAGGTATGATAAACCTCTTCAAACGTGGCCACTGTGATGACCCAAAATATTATTTTTAAATTTAATAATTAATTCTGTATTCTAAAACCTCGAAAAGTACTAATTATCATTCCTCGACTTGCGTGCACGGTCCGTAAAATTTTCTGAAAAGTTTTTATGTGAAAAATGGATTAAAATGTGAATTAGAGCTTTAAAACTCAACGGAGTTGACTTTGGTCGATATTTTGAGCAAACAGACTCGGATCAGTATTTTGACAGCTCTCATATATCCGTATTGTGATTTGGGACTTGGGCGTATGTCCGTAATCAAATTTTGAGGTCCCTATCCCGAGATATAGAATTTTGATGAAAAATTAAAAGTTTAAGTTCAAATAGTGACCGGATGTCGAATTATGTGCAAACGACCCCGGAATAGAATTTTGATGATTCCAACAGCTCCGTATGTTGATTTTGGACTTAGGAGCGTGATCGAAATTTTATTTGAAAGTCCGTAGTTAAATTAGGCTTGAAATGACTAAAAACAATAATTTAAGTTTGAAAGTTTGACCAAGGAGTTGACTTTTTGATACCGGAGCCGGAATACAGTTCTGAAATTTTTTATAGCTCCGTTATGTCATTTATGACTTGCGTGTAAAATTTGAGGTCAATCGGAGTTGATTTGATAGGTTTCGACATCGAATGTAGAAGTTGGCAATTTTAAGTTTCATTAAGCTTGAATGGGAGCATAATTCGTAGTTTTAGCGTCGTTTTATGTGATTTGAGGTTTCAAATAAGTTCATATGATGTTTTAGGACTTGTTGGTATATTTGGTCGAAGTTCCGAGGGCCTCGGGTGAGTTTCGGATGGTTAACGGATCAAAAGTTGAACTTAAAATAGCTGCTGTAATTTTTTCTTTATGCTGGAAATTCTGGCCCAAAATCAAGGCCGAGGATCGAGGCTGAGGATCGAGGCCATGGATCGAGGGCTGCCTAGGCAGAATTATAAAAGAGGGCATTCGTCCCATTCGCCATTTTTAACAAATTGGAGCTTGAGCAGAGGCGATTTTTGATAGATTTTTAAGGAAAAGACATTGTGGTAAGTGATTCTAACTTAGATTTGGTCTATAAACATAAATATATCATTGTTCTCATCAGTTAATTAGTGTTTTGAGATTGAAATTTGGGAAATTTTTAGAAATCTCATAGAAACGATTTTTTGAGATTTCGGTATCGATTCAGAGTCGGATTTGAGTGAAACTGATATGGTTGGACTCGTAATTTAATGGGTTGTCGGATTTCGTAACTTTCGCCGGATTCCAAGATGTGGTCCCCACGGACGAATTTTTAATTAATTTTGGGATTTTTATTAAAAATGTAGTATTTTCTTATAAAATTGATTCCTATAATTTTTAGTGATTGTATCGAATTATTTTGGTTAGATTCGAACCAGACAGAGTTGGATAATCGTGAAAAAGGCCTTATAGTGGATTAAATTGGAGCAAGACGAGGTAAGTCTCTTGTCTAATCTTGTGAGGGAAAAATTACCTCATAGGTGATTAAAATTAAATAATTATTGCTAATTTTGGGGGGCTACGTACGCACGAGGTGACGAGAGTTCGTGTGTAGCTACTATTAATGCTAAAGTCCGGGTAGTTTAGGACTCAAAGCATGAAATACTTGTGTAAATTGTATTCCTTGTTTAATTAATATTACTTGATATATATATATATATATATCTAAAAATATTAAAGGATGAAAATCTCATATACTTGATTTTTTGTTTAAATTAATATATTGTGAGCTAAAAATATTAAAGGATGGAAATCTCATATACTTGATTTTTTGTTTAAATTAATGAATTGTTAAGAGAAATTGTTCTTCCTCCCGAATTTATCTTATAATAAATATACTCTCCTTCCGGAGGCACATAAGAAAATGTCCTCCTTTCTTGTGGAGCGGGCCGAACGTCTCGGCAGGATAGATGCATCTATGGATCGCGTCGCACGTCCCTCGGCAGTGTACACGACACTCTGGATCGGGCCGTACGTCCTCGGCAGAAATTGTGCTTAATAATAATAATAATTACACGACACATAATAATTTATTTCAGCTTGCGAAGCTAATTGATAAATTGGAAAATCCTTGAAATTTAATGAATTATTATTCTTGCTTGTTAAGGAATTAATTGTTACTCCTGTAAATGAGATTTAATTGATAAATTAAAAATTATTTGAATTGAAGGAATTTAATTAATATATTGAGAATATTTGAAGGAATTTGATTATTTTCGCTGATTAAATAAATTATTGTAAATTCTGTAAATCATGTTGATTTAAATATCCTAGTTTTATTTCAATTATTTTTATTGATCCATAGTGAGTGTCAAAGTTGGCCATCTTGCCTCTACCACTTCAAGATTAGGTTTGATACTTACTGGGTACACGTTGTTTACGTACTCATACTACACTTGCTGCACTTTTTGTGCAGTATCTGAGACATGTACTAGTTGAGGACCTATCATCACATACCCACGTCATCCCGAGGCATAGTGGTGAGCAGCCTTTCTGAGCTGTTCTGCAGCTACCAGTGTCTCTTCTTATATTTACATTCTGTCTATTTTATTTCAGACAGTATTTGGAGTTTTGTATAATCTACTAGATGCTCATGCACTTGTGACACCATGTCTTGACACACACATTGGTAGAGTTTGAGTTTTATTATATTTTCTTGGTTTTAAATTTTATCAATGTATGCTTAATTTATTAGTTGGCTTGCCTAGCTGTAGTGTTGGGCGCCTCACGACCTACAGGTGAAATTGAGTCATGACAACATGGTATCAGAGCACTAGGTTCACGTAGGTTTCACAAGTTATGAGCAGGCCTAATAGAGTCTTTCGGATCAGTATGGAGACGTCTGTACTTATCTTCGAGAGGCTATAGGGTGTTAGGAAATTACTTTTCTTCATATTCCATCGTACAATTAATGTAGTACTAAATATCCTTCGCTTATTCTCTCACAAATGGTGAGAACGCGCTTGAATGAAGTTCCAGACTAGGGAAGAGCTACTCCCCCAGTTGCTAGAGGCCGAGGGAGGGCTCCAGCTCGTGGTAGAGGGCGAGGACGTCCCAGGACTGTTCCAGTTATGCCACCAGTGGGTCCATCAGAGAATCCCATTATTGAGGAGCAGGGTGAGGTGCCTGTGGCAGAGCCAACTCCGGTGGATTTCACATATGCACCGGGATTTCAGGATGTCATGGGTCGTATGCTGCGGTTTATGGATAATATGACTCAGGCCGGTTTATTTCCGACAGACCCAGCCACATCTCAGGCGGGCGGGGGAGCACAAACCCCTATCGCGCAGGCTCATGGATAGGCATCTGCTGTATATCAGAGTTAGGGTGCACTACCCGTGGGTGGAGCCAGCCAGTGGCAACAGATACACCTGAGCCCAGGCCAACTGTAGCCGCTGATCCTTAGAAACTATTGGACATATGGACTAGACTACATCCTTCTGTCTTTGGGGGTGAGCGACATGAGGATCGCCAGGATTTCATTGATTGGTGCAAGGATAGATTGTACAACATGAGGATATTGGAGTCTCATGGGGTAGACTTTGCTACTTTTTAGCTAGAGGGCAGAGCCCGTAGATGGTGACAGTCTTATGTTCTTGGCAGACCAATAGATTCTCCTCCCATGACATGGGACAGGTTCACTCGTATCTTCCTAGACAGGTATATTCCACCCTCCCAGAGGGAAGTGTTGTGGTTTTAGTTTGAGCAGCTCCAATAGGGTCAGATGTCAGTGACTGATTATGAGGCGAGGTTTTCTGAATTATCTCGCCATGCACTTATGATACTCCTTACTGAGGCGGAGAGAGTGCGAAGGTTTGTAGCCGGTTTACATACTGGTATTCAGGCCACTATGGCTCGAGAGGTTGAGATGGGTACTTCTTATGAGCGAGTTGTGGAGATAGCCTGGAGGATTGAGGGTGTACGTCAGTGGAGCCGAGATCAGATTATGATAGATAAGCGGTTCAGGTACTCTGGAGAGTTCAGAGGTGCTCCGTCTGGGGGCAGAGATCAGTTCGTAAGGGGGCAGTCCAGCAGACCCCCATATCCAGCATCACCACCTCCTCGAGGTGCTCCAGTGCAACCTTATCTCAGTGCTATACCAGAGAGTTATTACCGCCCACCAGCTATTCAGGGTCCTCCCAGTGGGTATTCAGGTCCCCAGGGCCAGACAATTAGTCAGCAGCCCATCGCACTGAAGAGTTGTTACGAGTGCGGGGATCCCATTCACATGCGGAGGTTTTGCCTTTGGCTTCGGGGTAGACCAGTACAACAGGATCAACAGCCTATACTTACCGGACCAGTTGCTCCACCAGTAGTTTGACCACCAAGAGGTGGAGGACAGGTGGGTAAGGGCCGTCCTAGAGGTGGAGGTCAGCCAGTTGGCGCTCCAGCTTGGTTCTATGCTTTTCCGGCTAGACCAGATACAGAGGCCTCAGATGCTGTGATTACATGTATTATTTCTGTTTGTGGCAAAGATGCCTCTGTATTATTTGATCCAGGATCTACTTATTCATATGTGTCATCTCTATTTGATCCATTCCTGGGTGTTTCTCGTGAGTCCTTGAGTACTCCTGTTTATGTGTCCACTCATGTAGGCGATTCTGTTATTGTGAACCGGATATACCGGTCCTGTATTATTACATTCTGTGGTTATGAAACTAGAGCTGATCTCCTATTGCTTGAGATGACCGATTTTGAAATTATTTTGGGCATGGACTAGTTATCTCCATATCATGCTATTCTAGATTGTCATGCCAAGACTGTTACCTTGGCTATTCCAGCATTACCTAAGCTGGTGTGGAAGGGTTCGTCTGTAAGTTCATTTAATCGAGTTATTTCTTTTATAAAGACTCAACACATGGTTAAGAAGGGTTGTTTGGCTTATCTAGCCTATGTTCGGGATACTACTGCAGAGACTCCGGCTATTGATTCAGTGCCTGTAATTCGGGAGTTCTCCAATGTATTTCCTTCAAATCTTCCAGTTATACTACCTGATCATGATATTTATTTCTGTATTGACTTGGCTCCAGATACCCAGCCTATATCTATCCCACCTTATCGCATGGCTCCGAAAGAATTGAAGGAATTAAAAGAACAACTTGAAGAGTTACTAGTCAAAGGGTTCGTCAGACCGAGTGTATCGCCTTGGGGTGCACCGGTATTATTTGTGAAAAATAAGGATGGAACAATGCGGATGTGTATTGATTATCGCCAATTGAACAAAGTCACTATTAAGAACAAGTACCCGTTGCTGCGTATTGATGATCTATTTGACCAGTTGCAGGGTGCTATGGTGTTCTCTAAGATCGACTTGAGGTCGGGGTATCATCAGTTGGAAGATTCGAGATTCGAATGTTCCGAAAAATTCTCTCCGTACTAGATATGGTCATTATGAGTTTCTGGTAATGTCCTTCGGTTTAACTAATGCCCCAACAACGTTTATGGATTTGATGAACATGGTATTCAGGCCATATATTGATTCGTTTGTCATCGTCTTCATTGATGACATCTTGATCTACTCGCGCAATAAGGAGGAACATGAGCAGCATATGAGGGTAGTGCTTCAGACATTGCAGGAACAAAAGCTATATGCTAAGTTCTCTAAATGTAAGTTTTGGCTAGAGTTTGTAGCATTTTTGGGACATATTGTATCGGGCGAAGGTATTAAGGTTGATCCCAAAAAGATTGAGGCAATTTAGAATTGGCATCGTCCCACTTCAGCGACTGAGATCAGGAGTTTTCTGGGTTTAATAGGTTATTATCGTTGGTTCGTGGAAGGTTTTTCATCTATTGCAGCACCTTTGACCAAATTAACCAAGAAAGGTGTTCAGTTTCGATGGTCCGATGATTGTGAGGCAAACTTTCAGAAGCTCAAAACAATATTGACTACAGCACCAGTGTTAGTGTTACCTTCCGATTCGGGGATGTATACAGTGTATTGCGATGTTTCACGCGTTGGTTTGGGTTGTGTATTAATGCAGGAAGGGCGAGTTATTGCATATGCTTCACGTCAGTTGAAGCCCCACGAGCAGAATTATCCGGTACATGATTTGGAGTTAGCTGCGATTGTTCACGCCCTTAAGATTTGGAGGCATTATCTTTATGGGGTGTTCTGTGAAGTTTATACTGATCATCACAGTTTGCAGCATTTGTTCAAGCAGAGGGACCTAAATTTGAGGCAGCGCAGATGGATGGAATTACTAAAAGATTATGATATTACTATACTATATCATCTGGGCAAAGCAAATGTGGTTGTAGATGCCTTGAGCAGAAAGGCGGAGAGTATGGGTAGTTTGCCTTTCATTTCAGCAGAGGAAAGGCCGTTAGCCTCGGATATTCAGTCCTTGGCTAACAGACTTGTGAGGCTGGATATTTCATAGCCCAACCGAGTTCTTGCATGTGTTGTGGCCCAATCTTCACTATTTGAATAGATCAAGGCTTACCAGCATGATGACCCACACTTGATGGTTCTTCGTGAAACGGTACTACGAGGTGGTGCCAAGGAAGTTACTATTGGTAAGAATGGTGTTCTGCGACTCCAGGGTTGTCTATGTGTTCCTAATATGGATGGATTGAGGAAAAAGATCTTGGAGGAGGCACACAGTTCTCGATATTCTATTCATCGAGGTGCTACTAATATGTATCGTGACTTGAGGCAGCATTATTGATGGCGACGAATGAAAAAGGACATAGTTGAGTATTTATCTAGGTGTCTAAATTGTCAGCAAGTTAAATATGAGCACCAGAGGCCAGGTGGCCTACTTCAGCAGATGACTATACCAGAGTGGAAATAGGAACGAATTACTATGGACTTTGTAGTTGGGTTGCCGCGGACCTTGAGGAAGTTTGATACAGTTTGGGTGATTGTTGACAGGTTGACCAAGTCGGCACATTTTATTCCTATTGTGACTACGTATACTTGAGAGAGGTTGGCCAATATTTATATTCAGGAGATAGTTCGGTTGCACGGTGTGCCAATTTCCATCATATCAGATAGAGGCCCTCAGTTTACTTCACATATCTGGAGAGTAGTATAGAGTGAGTTGGGGACCTGTGTTGAGCTCAACACAGCCTTTCATCCGCAGGCCGACGGGCAGTCAGAGCGGACAGTTTAGATTTTGGAGGATATGCTCAGGGCATGTGTGATTGACTTTGGAGGTCAGTGGGATCGTTTCCTGTCTTTGGCCGAGTTTGCTTATAATAACAGTTACCAATCCAGCATCGAGATGGCCCATTTGAGGCTTTATATGGCCGTCGATGCCATTCACCTATAGGATGGTTTGAGCCCGGTGAGGCTAAGTTATATGGTACTGATTTGGTAAGGGATGCCTTGGAAAAGGTAAAGTTGATTCAGGAGCAACTTCGTACAGCACAGTCCAGACAGAAGAGTTATGCGGATCTGAAAGCTCGTGATATATCATTTATGGTAGGTGAAAAAAGTTCTCTTGAAGGTTTCGCCGATGAAGGGAATTATGAGATTCGGGAAGAAGGGCAAGTTGAGCCCAAGATTTATATGCCCATTTGAGGTGTTGAGACAAGTTGGGGAGGTTGCGTATGAGCTTCCATTACCTCCCAGCCTATCGGGAGTTCATCCGGTTTTCCACGTATCTATGCTCCGGAAGTATCATGCCGACCTATCACATGTGTTAGACTTCAGCACAGTTCAACTAGATAATAGCTTGGGTTATGAAGAGGAGCTAGTTGCCATTATTGATAAACAGGTTCGTCAATTGAGATCCAAGAGGATTTCTGCAGTTAAAGTCCAGTGGAGGGGCCAACCAGTCGAGGAAGCGACTTGGGAGGCCGAGGAAAACATGCGAAGCAGATATCCATACTTATTCAGCACTTCAGGTATAATTCTAAACCCGTTCGAGGACGAACGTTTGTTTTAGAGGTGGAGAATGTGATGACCCAAAATATCATTTTTAAATTTAATAATTAATTCTATGTTCTAAGACCTCGAAAAGCACTAATTATTATTCCTCGACTTGTGTGCGCACTCCGTAAAATTTTCTGAAAAGGTTTTGTGTAAAAAATGGATTAAAATGTGAATTAGAGTTTTAAAACTCAACAGAGTTGACTTTGGTCAATATTTTGAGCAAACGGACTCGGATCAGTATTTCAACAGTTCTGGTAGGTCCGTATCATGATTTGGAACTTGGGCGTATGCCCGGAATCAAATTCTGAGGTCCCTAGCCCGAGATATAGAATTTTGATGAAAAATTAAAAGTTTAAGTTCAAATAGTGACCGAATGTCGAATTATAGAATTTTGATGATACCAACAGCTCTGTATGCTGATTTTGGACTTAGGAGCGTGATAGAAATTTTATTTGGAAGTTCGTAGTTAAATTAGGCTTGAAATGACTAAAAACAAGAATTTAAGTTTGGAAGTTTGACCGAGGAGTTTAATTTTTTTAATACCGGAGTCGGAATCTAGTTCTAAAATTTTTTATAGCTTCGTTATATCATTTATGACTTGTGTGTAAAATTTGAGGTCAATCGGAGTTGATTTGATAGGTTTCGACATCGAATATAGAAGTTGGCAATTTTAAGTTTCATTAAGCTTGAATGGAAGCATAATTCGTAATTTTAGCGTCGTTTTATGTGATTTGAGGTTTCAAATAAGTTCGTATGATGTTTTAGGACTTGTTGGTATATTTGGTTGAGGTCCCGAGGACCTCAGGTGAGTTTCGGATGGTTAACGGATCAAAAGTTGGACTTAAAACAGCTGCTGCAACTTTTCCTTTCTGCTGGAAATTCTGGCCCAATATCGAGGCCGAGGATCGAGGCCGAGGATCGAGGCCTGGGCAGAATTATAAAAGAGGGCATTCGTCCCATTCGCCATTTTTAACAAATTGGAGCTTGAGCAGAGGCGATTTTTGATAGACTTTCAAGGAAAAAACATTGGGGGTAAGTGATTCTAACTTGGATTTGGTCTATAAACATAAATATATCATTGTTCTCATCATTTAATTAGTGTTTTGAGATTGAAATTTGGGAAATTTTTAGAAATCTCATAGAAATGAATTTTTGAGATTTCGATATCGATGTAGAGTCGGATTTGAGTGAAACTGATATAGTTGGACTCGTAATTTAATGGGTTGTCGGATTTCGTAACTTTCGCCGGATTTCGAGATGTGGGCCCCACACACTAATTTTTAATTAATTTCGGGATTTTTATTAAAAATATAGTATTTTCTTATAGAATTGATTCCTATAATTTTTAGTGATTGTATCGAATTATTTTGGCTAGATTCGAGTCAGACAGAGTTGGATAATCGTGGAAAAGACCTTATAGTGGATTAAATTGGAGCAAGACGAGGTAAGTTTCTTGTCTAATCTTGTGAGAGGAAAATTACCTCATAGGTGATTAAAATTAAATAATTTTAGCTAATTGTGGGGGGCTACGTACGCACGAGGTGACGAGAGTTCGTGCATAGCTACTATTAATGCTAAAATCCGGGTAGTTTAGGACTCAAAGCATAAAATACTTGTGTAAATTGTGAGCTAAAAATATTAAAGGATGGAAATCTCATATACTTGATTTTTTGTTTATATTAATGAATTGTTAAGAGAAATTGTTCTTCCTCCCGAATTTATCTTATACTCCTTCCGGAGGCACATAAGAAAATGTCCTCCTTTCTTGTGGAGCGAGCCGAACGCCTCGGCAGGATAGATGCATCTATGGATCGCGTCGCACGTCCCTCGGTAGTGTACACGACACTCTGGATCGGGCCGTACGTCCTCGGCAGAAATTGTGCTTAATAATAATAATTACACGACACTTTAATAATTTATTTCAGCTTGCGAAGCTAATTGATAAATTGAAAAATCCTTGAAATTTAATGAATTATTATTCTTGCTTGTTAAGGAATTAATTGTTACTCCTGTAAATGAGATTTAATTGATAAATTAAAAATTATTTGAATTGAAGGAATTTAATTAATATATTGAGAATATTTGAAGGAATTTTATTATTTTCGCTGATTAAATAAATTATTGTAAATTCTGTAAATCATGTTGATTTAAATATCCTAGTTTTATTTTAATTATTTTTATTGATCCATAGTGAGTGTCAAAGTTGGCCATCTCGCCTCTACCACTTCAAGATTAGGCTTGATACTTACTGGGTACACGTTGTTTACGTACTCATACTACACTTGCTGTACTTTTTGTGCAGTATCTGAGACATGTACTAGTGGAGGACCTATCATCACATACCCACGTCATCCCGAGGCATAGTGGTGAGCTGCCTTTCTGAGCCGTTCTGCAGCTACCAGTGTCTCTTCTTATATTTACATTTTGTCTATTTCATTTCAGACAATATTTGGAGTTTTGTATAATCCACTAGATGCTCATGCACTTGTGACACCATGTCTTGACACACACATTGGTAGAGTTTGGGTTTTATTATATTTTCTTGGTTTTAAATTTTATCAATGTATGCTTAATTTATTAGTTGGCTTGCTTAGCTGTAGTGTTGGGCGCCATCACGACCTACATGTGAAATTGGGTCGTGACAGCCACCATGCTCTGTTGACTAGCATGGATGATGACAACGACTGTGGGTTGATGGAACGGTTCGTTGCAACTGCCACCAATAACATCATTCCGTCAACAACATCATCCTTTCCGAGCGCTTGGAATCATAGTCGTAAGTTCCCCTTTAATAAACTTTTCCCTACTAAATATTCTTTCATGCTCGTATTGATCCTTAAATCTTCATTTGTTACAACGACTCGATGGATTCCACCAGTGATAGAAGGCTTGAACCGGTGGATTCAGACGATCTTTTACATCACAACGCCTGGAACCCATTTGTGGAAAGAGTTGTCCCTTAAATACGGGTGGAAGGCCAAATATCATAGTAGCTTTAATTTACCTTGTTTCCATTTTTTGTATATAAAAAACTCGGTTGAACCCTTCTGACTTGTTCTTAAAATTAGGTCTACTTGTAGGCTTAGTTGATGTCCCCGAGGAGGATGTTTTGGCTGATCCTGCAGATGCGGCGAGGCTGCTACAGGAGGCACTTACTCGAACAGGCATCTCCGGGCCTGCTTCGGGCGCAAAGATTTCTTCACGGAGTCCCCATCTAGAGATCAAGCAACAAAAGAGGAGACGTTCCTCTGCGGTCGAGGAAAATAATAAGAGGGCAAAGGTTGATGCCCCCGAGTCATCTCCGGTGGCAATGGCGACTGGTCCTCCTTCCCGGCCGGTCATAGACACTGTGATGATCGACGATGATGAAGAAGCTAGTGAAGAGGGATTTTCTTTAAATAGAAGGATACGATCCTCGTTATCTCAACATGATGCTCGACCTGTTGAGACAATTACAATAGTTGAAGGTGAAGTCTCAGCACTTTGGGGAGAATATGATTTAGTTGAATATGCTAACTCCCGCTTTTGGGCCCCAATTACTGTAATCGGTACCGTGATACTGAGTACCGGGTCCGTGCCAACTTTGGCTGGCGAGCACTAAACAACCAGCACTGCTTTTTATGCAGCTGCTTCTCACTCTTCAATTCCATTATCTTCATCTCCACCTTCACCACCACCAGCAACTACTACATCATTTCCATTTTCATCCACTCTTCCAACAACGGTTGCTATATCATCTTCATCGGCCGACCTGACCATGAAGAAGATGTCCCTCCCCCACAGTCCCCAGTTCATGGAAATTTGGGCAAAATTATGCTACCCCTTCTGAAGATCCACAAAGGAGGAGGAGTGTTACCCTTTCAGTCTTCACTGGGTGCAACTTGCTTTCGAGGCCGGTGGAGCTTGCTAACTATCTGAAGCCTTTGGCTTCAGAAAAAGACCGGGAGAAGATTCAGACACTCTCGGGGGCGTGTTTGTTGAATAATGCTATGCATAACGCTGCAGCCGTACGTTCCTTTCTTCTTCTGTTATTTTTTCTTCTTTTGAACAAATGTACTCTAAGTTCTATCTTTTCTTATTTTTTAGGCCAACTTTCTTGCTTCTGAGGGCCTTCAAAGGCTGATTCGTGAGAAGGAAGAACTTACTTCCGAACGTGATCAGCTTGGCGGAACGGGACCAGACTGTTCTTCACCTCTCGGAACTGGAAACCAAGGCTACCGAGGCCGTTATTTTGGAGGCCCATTTGCAGCAAAGTGAGCAAGAAGTGGTAACCCTTAGCCACAAAATTGGGCCGCTGAGGGCTAGATTTGTTGAAGCCAAGGCTAAATGGGCAGAAGTCCAGAACGTCGTTCTTGCTGCAAACGATCGTGAGGCTACCTCCGCTGAAAGAGTGATTAACATGGAGGCAATCTTAAACTCCAAAAGTAAAGAGCTTGCTGCTGTGGTGGAGAAACATGTCCAGCTAGAAGAGAAGTATAGGAAAACTATCGAGCATAATAGGATCTTTAGTTCAATTGTCCGTGAGCTCGACGTTAGTCTCAAATCTGCTAGGTCCACCCCGAAAAACCTTTTCGCCGAAGTTACTCAACTCAAAGAGGAACTCAAGCGCCAAACAACTTCCCTTATTGTTGAAAAAACTTATTCAATGTATAGCATGAGGAGAAAAACCTTGGAAAAGGCCAAGACTGGTATCATTGACATTGATGCCGAAATTGTTAAGGCCAGAGAGCTTGAGTTGGATGTAAAGAATGAACTCCCAGCGCAGTCCGTCACTCCAGTTTCTTCTGATTCCGATTCCGAGTTTTCAGAAACTGAAAAAGATCGCAAGGCGATGATGCCGAAGACCAAGCCGGGGAAAATGTTGAGCCATCAGTAGAACCTCTACTACTCCTAGGGTTGCGGATACTTCTCTTCTTCCTGATTCCGGAGACGCTGTAGTTTAGCTTTTTCTTTCTTTTTCTATTTTTTACCTTTATCATTTTGACACATCCTTGTAAATAAAAGCATATTTTTTGCTCAAGTATCGTTTGAGTCTTACTTTCGTACTTGCTCAAGTATTCTATGCATGTTGTTCTGTTTGGGATTTATTATGCGTAATTTCAGATGCCTTTCCTACGAGGCATTTTGCTTCCGAGTATTATCCCTTTTTCGTGAGTGTTTCCATGAGTATTTGCGTAAGTTTGATTTTTGCGTCTTTTTCATATGCGGCTTCGGGTGTATTCTTTCCCCGATGACATTCTAGATTTCGGGCATTGATTCTTCCGGAATCAACCCTTTAACGTGAGGATTTTTATAAGAGAGGACCCTCTTATGTTTACGGTGCTCTTGAAGAGGACGTCTCCTGTTTATTACGACACTAATATTTGAAGTACTTGTATAATTTTCAAATGGAAAAATTAATTCATCGTTCAGATAAGAAACAAGATAAAAACAAAAAGGATTTCATTTCATTTAATTCCTTCTATTTCAAAAGTACATAAGAATTTTTCTATGCAGAAAACAAAAAGCAATGACTTGTGGCTATCTTGTACAACTTGTTTCTACGGGGCTGGTTGTGCAGTCCCCAGTCCCGATGATGTATTATGTTCCCGAATTTTTGTTCCCTGGTTGACGTGACATTCAATGTTGCCGTAATCTTTTTCATTCCGTTCGGTATCAAACTTGACTTCTCGGTGGGAATTTGCTATCGAAGCAAAGATTACCTAATAGTCCCCAAGTGGAAACTTGTTCGTTTGCCTTGTAATGAAAAGTCTTATCACTGTTGTCTTCGTAGTATGATTTCCATCGCTTCCTCGTTAAAAACCTTGATAGAACAATCCAATTGGGGCATAAAACTGAACGAAGGGAAAAAGAGTGCAGCACATACTTTCCGTTTGACTGTTGTTTGTCAGCAGTAATATCTTTTGAGGTGAGCCATGTTCCAGTTATTGGGCAACTTATCTCCGTTCTGGTTCTCCAACTCATATGATCCTTTCCCAGTGATAGCTGAAACCCGATAAGGGCCTTCCCATGTTGGGTCTAACTTGCCCGCGTTGAGTTCCCGGGTGTTTTGAGTGACCTTCCTCAAGACCAAGTCTCCTACTTTGTAATAACTGAGGTTGGCTCTTTGATTATAATATTGCTCCATTCTCTGCTTTTGAGCCGCCATTCTGACATGCGCCAAGTCCTTGCGTTAGTCGAGCATCTCCAAGTTGACTAGCATTGCTTCATTATTTGATTCTTCATTCGCCTGGAAATGCCTTAGGGTTGGTTCCCCTACTTCCACTGGTATCAAAGCTTCTGCGCCGTACACAAGGGAAAAAGGGGTTTCTCCCGTGCTTGACTTGGCCGTTGTTCGGTAGGCCCATAGAACCCCAGGTAATTCTTCGGGCTAGTTTACTTTTGCCGCTTCCAACCTTTTATTTAGATTTTGTATAATCACTTTATTTTTTGATTCTGCTTGACCATTTGCGCTCGGATGATAAGTTGAAGAGGTAATCCTCTTTATCTTCAAATCTTCAAGGAACTTTGTAACTTTTGCACCGATAAACTGTGACCCACTGTCGCATGCAATCTATTTTGGTATTCCAAACCTGCAAATTATGTTTTCCCATAGGAAGTCGACCACTTCGCGTTCTCCAATCTTCTGATAAGGACCTGTTTCCACCCATTTAGAAAAATAGTCAGTCAAAATTCAAAGAAACCTTACCTTTCCGGGAGCCGGTGGTAGTGGTCTGACGATGTCCATCCCCAATTTCATGAACGGCCAAGGGGACAGAACCGAATGTAGGGGTTTTGCCGGTTGATGTACTAGTGGTGCGTACCGTTGGCACTCATCACATTATTTTATGAAGTCTTTCGCATCTTGCTCTATACGGGGCCAGTAATATCCCGCTCGAACTAATTTCAGCACCAAAGAATCAACACCTGAGTGGTTGCCGCATATCCTCCGTGGACTTTTCAATGACTTCGGAGTCAAGCCCTCGAGCCAATTTGAGCCCTGCAATCAAAGCTTCATACTCTGCTTCATTGTTGGTTAAAGGAATCATTCTGATGGCTTGCCTTAAGGTTTCCCCCGAAGGCGTGATCATGACTATTCCGAGACCGTACTCTTTTACGTTTGAAGCTCCATCCGTAAATAAGGTCCAAACTCCCGATGTCGATTCCGACACCATTATTACCTCCTCAGCTGTCAGAGGCAATAGTCCCAAATTGAAATCGACCACGAAGTGAGCCAAGACTTGTGACTTAATTGTAGTCCTCGATTTGTACTCTATATCGAATTTGCTCATTACGACGGCCTATTTGGCCAGTCTACCTGAGAGATCGGGTTTATGGAGGATATTCCTCAGAGGAAAAGTAGTCACCACAGCTATCGGACGACATTGGAAGTCGGGCCTCAATTTATGGGCGGTGACTACGAGATCTAAGGCCAGCTTTTCCAGATGTGGGTAGCGAGTTTCTGCTCCCGTTAAAATTTTGCTAACGTAATAAATGAGAGATTGCGTACCTTCGTCCTCTTGGACCAAAACTGCACTTACCGCAACTTCTGAAACCGTGAGGTAGACTAGCAACGTTTCACCTTCTTTTGGTTTTGAGAGCAACAGAGGGCTTAACAAATGTTTCTTCAACTCCTTCAAGGCTTGCTGACACTCCGGTGTCTACTAGAAATTATTTTTCTTTTTGAGTAGTGCAAAGAATCGATGGCATTTTTCCGATGAATGGGAAACAAACCTGCTCAAAGCTGCCAATCTCCTTGTGAGCCTCTGGACTTCTTTTACGTTAGACAATTGATCCGGGATTTCCTCTATGGCCTTAATTTTATCGGTATTCACCTCAATTCCCCTTTGTGAGACTAGGAATCCTAGGAACTTACCAGAACTGACCCCGAAAGCACTCTTTTCAGGGTTAAGCTTCATATTATACTCCCTCAGGATGTTAAATATTTCTTGCAAATGCTTCAGGTGGTCACCTGCATTCAAAGATTTGACGAGCATATCGTCTATATATACTTCCATAGTCTTTCCTATTTGTTTTTCGAACATCTTATTCACGAGCCGTTGATAAGTGGCTCCGACATTTTTTTAACCCGTAGGGCATTACGTTGTAACAATATGTACCAAAGTTCGTTATAAACGAAGTCTTTTCCTGGTCTTCTGGGTTCATCTTGGTTTGATTGTACCCAGAATAAGCATTGAGGAAACTCATTAACTTGTGCCCGGTCGTGGCATTAATCATTTGATCGATATTTGGCAATGGGAATGAGTCTTTCGGGCTCGCCTGATTAAGATCCTTATAATCTACGCACATGCAAAATTTATTATTTTTCTTAGGAACTACTACTACATTGGCTAGCCAGTCAGGATATCTTACCTCTCAGATAGAGCCAATCTCAAGTAAACGTGTTACCTTTTCTTTGATGAATTTATTCCTTGCTTCAGCAATATGGCGCTTCTTCTGCCTTACCAGAGGTATGTTGGTATCCAAGCTTAACTTGTGCATGACTATCTTCGTCGATATTCCTGTCATATCCTCGTGCGACCATGCAAAACAATCAGTGTTATTTTTAAGGAATTCAATAAAAGAAGACCTGTGCTCTGGGTGTAGTCCTGTTTCCAAATGGAATTTCCTTTCTAGGAATTCTTTGAACAACGCAACCTTCTCCAGTTCTTCTGGTGTGGAATTCGTCACGTCCGTCTCTTCTAGTACTTGAAAATACCTTGGTACATGATATTGTTCCGACTCTTCTGTCCCTGGGCTAACTTACTCTAGTTCGGGGGCATGTGCCAGTTCAGGTAATTTCTATGCCGCATGTTCCTTTCCTTTGCTACTGGAGACCTAATTTGCATTCATCTCCCTTGCTACCGGTTGATCACCCCTTATCTGTTTGATCCCCTCGGGTGTCGAAAACTTTAACAATTAGTGATATGTTGAAGGCACAACTTTTATCTCGTGCAACCATGGTCTTCCCAAGATGATGTTATACCCCATGCCTCTATCTACCACTTCAAAGAGAGTTGTCTTCATTACTCCCTCAGCGTTCGTGAGTAGCAAAATTTCTCCCCAGGTTGTCACGCTTGCGAGGTTGAATCCGTCGAGGGGTTTCGTTGTCGCGATAATGCTTCCAGTGAGTTTAGCTTGCTCTAGTACTCTCTATTGTATGATATTAGCTAAACTTCCTAGATCCACTAAAACATGTTTCATTTTAAAATCTAACACATTTAAAGAAATTACCAGTGCGTCATTGTGCCGCAGCAGTAATCCGCCTGCATCTTTGTCCGTAAATGTGATACCGTCTTCCCGGAGCATTTTACTATTAGTTATCGATACTTTTGTCTTCTTTGCTGCAGAAAAGGCGACTCCATTAATTTTATTTTCTCCGAAGATCATGTTGATCGTTTGGCATGGGGGTTTTTCTCCCGCTTTCGAGGTTTCCACGTCACCCCTGTTCCGAGCATAATTGTTTTTAGCGTGGTCACTCAAGAATTTTCTGAGGTGACCATTCTTTAACAATGTTTCCACTTCTTCCAGGAGGTGTTGGCAGTCCCCAGTCCGATGGCTGTTAGTGCCATGATATTCACACCATAAATTAGGATCCCTATGGCTGGGATCATATTTCATAAGTCTTGGGAATCGTGCCTCTTTGATATTTCTCATTGTTGATACCAACTCCACCACACTGACGTTGAATTTATACTCCGACAACTTTGGGTAAGAAGAATCTCGTGACCCAGAGATTTCTCCATCCTATAACGATCTGTTGTTCCGGCCATGATCGGTCCTTCTATCAATGGTGAACTTGTCCGTTGTCCGAAAGATCCTGCCACGACCTTCTGTCCGTTCATAGGGCAAAAAGCGTTCCCTCGAAGTCCGTCTATCCGTGTCAATATCATCTTTCGTTTTTTCTCTGTTCTTTTCCCATCCTTTGGTCGACGATAGAAAGCCCACCTGGTCGTCTTCGATCCTTATTTTCGACTCGTACTGGTTGTGGACATCCACCCAAGTCGTCGCTTGGAACTCGAGAAGACTTTCTTTCAATTTTCGAAAAGCATTCAAACTTCTCGGATTTAAACCTTTGGTGAATGCTTCAGCCGCCCATTCATCTGGGATTGTTGGTAGTAACATCCTTTCCTTCTGGAATCGGGTAACGAACTCTCGTAATAATTCGGATTCTCTGTGCGCAATCCTGAATATGTTGGCCTTACGGGCTTGTACCTTTCTGGCATCGGCATGAGCTTTGACAAAAGAATCCGCGAGCATCTCAAAGGAATCTATGGAGTGCTCGGGCAATAATGAATACCACGTTAAAGCTCCACTCGTGAAAGTCTCACCAAATATTTTCAGCAACACAGACTCAATTTCGTGAGGAGCCAAATCATTTCCTTTCACTGCTGTTGTGTATGTGGTAATGTGCTCCTGTGGATTTGAAGTTCCATCATACTTTGGCATTTCGGTCATTTTGAACTGCTTCAGGATTAATTCTTGGGCTGCGCTCGGCTTATATGGTAATTGAATATACTTCTTCGAGTTTGTGCCTTTTAGTACTGGTGGTGCGCCCGGGATTTGATCCATGTAGGCGTTTACTTCCTTCATGAACCGCAAAAGCTCATCCTTGAATGGATCGTTCTCGTTTTTTAGGCCGGATCTATTCCCCCTAGCCCCATCGGAGCAAACTTCGCTCTTAGGAGTATTATTATCAACTCTCTGCGTCGTCTAGTTCACGGGAACATCAAGAGGAACTGGATCTCGCCTGTTTGCATTAGTTGAGGCACCCGATAACGCCTGCTTCAGTTCCGTCATAACCTGATCCTGTCGCGTGAGATGACCTAGAATGATTGCTTGCTGCTCTTGCAGGACTCTCACTGCATCCGCTACATGCTCCTCCTCATCATCATCAGGAGTCGTCTCCCGAACCTGCCATGTACCGGTGTGGCGTCGTTCCCCTCATTGCGAGTATCACTGATTGAATCCTCGAAATGAGGTTGTTCCCTTGAATTTCAAGGGTGCGTGTGCCGTTAACAGTGTTATCTGCCATCTTTTATGATTTTATTTCTAAGACAAAGTAATCAATATAAGTTAGTAAAAAGGCAAGGATCAATTTAATCGCACGACTGTCTAGGCCCCATGGTGGGCGCCAAACTATTTACCCGTAAAATAGTACAGTTAAATTTGTTCGTGGCTTCTAGACAAGTGAATTAATTTGGTCCAAAAGATAATGAAATAACTGATGAAACATAAAGTACTTCGCCTTAAAATGTAGATGGAACGACAGAGCTAATGAGTCCAGGAATAGGATTTTCGGGCACAACAATGATAAGATCAAAACTGAGAGAATAAAATTGTATTAAAATGCTGTATAGAATATAATGTAAGTTAGCCAGAAAATTCGTCTGCTTACAATGATAACAGAACTCACTATTTATAGTTACGTCTAGGAAAGGAGGTCCTAGGATCATGTCTTTGTTTAATGTCAATTATGAGGGCCATTGATGAAGATGTAACGTTAGACATTAATGCTTAAATTCCTTGTAACGAGCCATAATCCTTAATGCTGTAAAATATTTTGTATTAAATGTTACCGGGTGCAAAGCATTTAATACTCCTTTTATGATCATTATTCCTTATGGTGACAAGCGAAATAGCTATGTTCGGTGACCATCTCCATCTTGTGTTTCACGTGTCCTTCCTTTAAGCGGCCACGTGTCATGTCGTATTTTTCCCAATACAATTTGCATTAATTTTTCCTGTTATGAGCTGAACTATATGGACGTACCCACTCTAAGGAGATCATAAAAAAATGAAATAACTTTGAATTGATTAATACCATTACCATTGCAAGTCATAAATTATATTTGAATGAAGAAAAAGGTAAAATTTGCTTTAGTAAAAAGAGTACTTGACATGCCAAGTTTTTCGAAATGTTTGGGATACATTTTACAATACGTCCTGTTAAATAGAGTCATTAAAGTGTGCTGATCCGTGAGCCAGCTTAATCCTTGTTCGTTGGATGGACTTGACTAGCCTTCCTCCATCTCATTTAAAATAAGGGGAAGTGAAAATAACCAATTTATTCCACAATTAATTATTTTGGGCGTGACGTAGTTATCTTGTATCAAGACAAAATACTCTTTATCAAAAAATTATATTGTGTATTTAGGTCAAATCCTACTTGATATGATTATATATTATTCTTTGAGCACCCTTAATACAAGCAGGAGTATCAATGAATATTTAAAATCCGACTAAACCGATCGAACTGTACCTCACCGAATTTATTTTTAGATTTCTTTTAATAAAACTATAATTTCTTTTATATAAATCTATAACCGTACCGAATAAATTTACATATGAAAAATATATTTATAGTACAAATTTTTAAAAATAATAAAATATTAAATTTTTTCTTGGGTCTTGGATTTATGAAAATAGTTACAAGCCAACAAGTAATTAAACTCAAATTATAATTTTCAAACATATTATGTTACTCCTACTAAAATTAAATTATTTTTAGCATATTCAATAGCAAGACACAAAGTATTCTAGTGATTATGAGTAGCAAACTACCATATTGTATTGAATATGTTTTCTTTCGTATGATTTAGGTTTATCTTTTTGAATGTTTAATCTTCTATCGACTTTATTCTTGAGTCCCAACTTGGTTAATATCTTTAGACTCGTATGATTTATATTTTCTTTTTCTTTGCTTAGTTTCTTTTACACTAGCTGCTGTAGAATAGCTAATGGATGTTATTGCAGGTTTTCTTAATTCATCACCCTTTAAACAGTAAAAATGTCTAGAGAGTTTTGCTAAATCCTATAAAAGTACTTATGTTAGTGCATTCTACTTCTACTAGTGACTTTTACATGACATTAAAAAAGATACCCAAAAATAACTGAACCGTATCGATACCGACGAGAAGCCGGCATGATTGAGAGGGTTTCGAAAAGTATAATTTTAATTATACATAATAAAATAACCGAAAAACTGGCCGATATGGTACAAATTTTAAAAAATATCGGCCGACGGAACCATTGACACCTCTAAATACAAGTGTAAGGGGTCACTCAATGGTTAAGGGTATTCAAAGCAAGGAGGAGTTCATGATTCCAAGTCCATGTGTTAATATTTTTATTCTCCCTTTGTTATCCAAAGTTAAATAGAGACCATCGGATTTGGTCTAGTTAGACCATGTCTAGTTAACTCTTGCTTTTTAATCCATTTTTTTTCCTAATAAATACATCCTAAATAGAGCTTAAAATTTGTATAAAAATAAGGAACCGATCTTAAAAGTAGTTTTTGTTATAAGTTTCTTATTAAACAATCCTATATCTAATCTTCAGCTTTCTTTCGAATTTCATTGCTCTATTTTCCTTTATTCTAACTTCTCTTTTTCATCAACTTTAAATTTCTGCTTTAAGTTTGGCCCTTAATTACCACTGAAAATTTCTGTCATTTTCCAAAGATTGATGGGGTTTAATCCTTAGTGGTTAAGAAGATTGCTAACTACTATTTAAACTAGTCTGTCTAATTTCTGACCAAAATCTTTTGTAAGTACCATATTTGATTATTTTCATTTATAGACTTATTTTTTTCATTCTTAATTACATGACCAATATCATTTGGTTGCAATTATTTTATTTGGATGATCACACCACTTACTCAGCCTTGTAGGTGTAACGACCCGACCGGTCGTTTTGAGAATTAGCATCCCGTTCAGCAGCTTAAGGTCTCGAACAACTTCGTATAATGTATAATGACTTGCGTGTGTGGTCGAGTTTGATTTTCGGATGATTCAGGATCAATTGGAAGAACAATTCTTATTTTAGAAGCTTAAGCAAAAAGAGTTGACCAGAGTTGGACTTTTGTATAGACGACCCCAGAATGATATTTTGATGATTTCAATAATTTCGTATGGTGATTCTGGACTTAGGTGTACGTTCGGATTTAGATTTGGAAGTCCGTACGCATTTTGGTGAAATTAAAAAGTTGAAGTTTTGGGGAGTTGAAAAGTTTGACCGAGAGTTGACTTTATAGTTACTGGGCTCGGAGTTTGGTTCCGAAAATTAAAATAGGTCCGTTGTGTCATTTATGACTTGTGTGATAAATTTAAAATCAATCGGAGTTGGTTTGGTATGAATCAATATTAGTTTTGGAATTTGGAAGTTCATAAGTTCTTGAATCGAGGCTTGAATCGATGCGCGATTCGTGATTCTAGTGTTGTTGGAGGATGTGAGGCCACTCAAATTTCCTATTAGTCCGAGACCATAAGCACGCTCACAAGTTGCTTAAGTGTCGTCTTGCCTTTTACGAGAGGTTAAGGACTGAAATAACTTAGATGATCATGATATTAAGTGTAGGAGGTGTATTGGATATTATTAGGGTCTAAGGAGATCCCTAGAACTAAGCCAAGTTGAGAGTTATGCAATGGGCTAAAGTTTCAACTAAATTCGCATAAGATCCGACTTCAAGTTGTAAAGACTTAGGTGGTGATATACCTATCAAATTAAAGCCCTTTGAGTCTAGTTTCCAACACATCATACCGTTTGTCATTTGAATATATATATATATACAGAAATTTATGTCCATTTTACTGGACCTATGCCTTATGCGCAGCCAGATGTGCGGCCGCACATAGAAGAGGGGTTTCTGCCTTGTGTGCATGTCCAGATGCGTAGTCACTTGCTCAGGTGTGCGGCCGTGCATGTAGGAACCTTAGAAATACCCCCAAAGTCGAGGATAGAGAGTGGCTAAGTCATTTCTTTAAGACTAGGGCTTTCTCTCCATCACCCATCAGGCCAAGGCTTCCAATACACACCTAAGGTGAGTTTTTAAGTGTGTTTTTATGATGATTTCACTTCTCAATCACTAGTTACAACAATGTTTTGATTGGATTCCATAGGATTTCTTCGAAATATCAAGAACACCCCAAAAGTTGTCTTTCAAGATGTGGTCTACAAGAGGTATGTCTACCATCTCTAACTAATTCATGTTGATTATATATGTACAAAATATGTGTTAGGACTTATGGGATGGTGATTAGAAGAAATAAGTGCCCAACCTAGGTGTTGGTATTGTAGAGATTATAAAATAAATTAATTGATAAGATTTCTGGGTTGGAAGTTTATTGTTGGGAATCCATGAACTAAGGGAAGTTGTGGATGGCCTATAGACGATTGTGAGGTGAATCATTTGTTTGGAAGGTAGTTGTTAGGTGAAGAAATTTCATTGAAGGATGTAACGATCTGACCAGTCGTTTTGAGAGTTATAGCCCCGTTTTTCCCATTTTTGCTTCTTTTTGTTTTATTCAGCTATATTATATTATATCGGGTTAGTTGGTTCGGGACCGGAGTGGTTTCAAAGTAAATTGAGACACTTAGTCTCTTAAGTAGAAACTTAAGTTGGAAAAGTCAACTGGATATTGACCTATGTGTAAACGATCTTGGACTTAGGAGTGCGTCCGGAATGTGATTTGGAGGCCCGTGGTAGAATTAGGCTTGAATTGGCAAAATTAAAAATTTGGCGATTTCGGTCGACAGTGAGAAAACTTGATATCGGGGTCGGAATGGAATCCCGGAAGTTGGAGTAGGTTCGTGGTGTCATTTGTGACGTATGTGCAAAATTTGAGGTCATTCGGACGTGGTTTGGTTGATTTTGGCATCGGTTGCTGAATTTGGAAATTTAGAAGTTCTTAGGCTTGAATCTGAGGGTAACTTGGTGTTTGGATGTTGTTTTGAGTGATTCGAAGGTTCGATTAAGTTTGTATGTTGATATATGACTTGTTGGTATTTTTGGTTTAGGTCCCGAGGGCCTCGAGGTGATTCCGGGTGGTTAACAGATTGTCGAAGTTGGAATTTGCAGCTGGAGCTGCTGCTACTGCTATTTTCGCACCTGCGGAAGAAAACCTCGTAGGTGCGAGGCCGCTGGTGCGAGTGGGTAGTGCGCAGGTGCAGGCAACACTGGACTAGGCAGGTTTCGCAGGTGTGAGTTGGAGGTCGCATCTGCGAGCCCGCATGTGTGAAACCTGGGGTGCATATACGAAAAGGGGAATGCTGGGCAGGCTTCGCAGAAGCGGAGGAAAACGCGCAGATGCGCCTTCGCAGGTGTGACGATGTTGCCGCAGATGCGGAGCCTGGGCGCGTAAGTGAGTTTCGCAGGTGCGATCGCGCGTGTGCGAGAAAATGGCCGTAGGTGCGACAAACTTGGGCAGAAATCATAAATAGAACTCTTTGCGATTTTGGTGCATTCTTCACCATTTCTATTCGGTTTTTGGAGCTTTTGGGAGATATTTGAAGAGGCAATCAATGGGATTTCGTTGAGATAAGTTACTTGAGCCCTAATACTTGTATATATGGTGATTTTCCGTTATTTAATTATGGTAATTAGTGAAAATGAAGGGTTAGGGCTTGGAATATTTGGAGAGTAATTTAAGAGTTTGAAGGATCAAATGATGTCGGATTTTGATGAATTTGGTATGGTTAGACTCGTGAGTGAATGAGCTTTCTAGTTTTTTAAATTTTCTCAGATTTTGAGACGTGGGCCCGGGGCCCGGGTTTGAGCCAATTTCGGGTTTTGGTCTAATTTTGTAGCTTTTCTTGTGGAATTCATTCCATTAGCGCGTATTGATGGTATTGTACTGATTGTGAATAGATTCGGAGCATTTGGAGGCCGATTCCAGAGGCAAGAGCATTGCGGGTTAGAGATTTGACCGGTTTGAGGTAAGTAACGATTGTAAATCTAGTCTTGAGGGTACGGAAACCCGGATTTTTGTAGGTATGGAACCCCTGATTTTTGTATCATTCTGCTATTTTTAGTGACGCACATGCTAGGTGACGGGCGTGTGGGCGTGCACTATTAGGGATTTGTGACTTGGTCTGTCCCGTAGCAACTGTAAAGTTGCATACTTTGTTGAAACCATATGATACTTATATATTTTAGAAAGAATATTTGTAAATTGGGCTGAATGCCATGTTTGGGCCTTGTGCCAATGCTGTTTGGACCCTTAGGGGCTGCTTCTTACTATCCTCTTATTGTTTTCGATTGAAAATCTATACTCAGTCATGTTTATACTTATTTACCGCACAACTCAATTTTATGACTCTATTTTGATGCATATAAATGTTTTGGGCCGAATGCCCTGTTTTACTGAAATGCCCGAGTGGCTTGAGAGGTTTATGACTAAGTGAGGCCGAGGGCCTGATTTGTGAGGATGAATGTGGATCGAGGCTTCCCGCCTGCAACATACTTTATTATTATGGCACGTGAGTTGTCCGTGTAACTCGTGAGTTATCCGTGCAGATTATAGCGCTTGGGCTGAAGGAGCCCCTCCGAAGTCTGTACACACCCCTAGTGAGCGCAGGTACCTAGTAAGTGCGAGTGCCGAGTGCTGAGTGACTGGGAGGCATGAGTGATTGTGAGGTATGCCCGAGTGGCACGAGTAATTGTGAGGTTTGCCTGAGCGGCTGTATATAAGTGATGTTTTTCCCGAGTGGCTGTTTATGATTTCATCATTTTTTCTCACCTTTGCATTGATCCTTTGTTTGAAAAACTGTTGGAAAAATATTTTTAAATGCTTTTTACTAGAACCGAGTTTAAACGAGATGATTTGATTCAAACACTGATTTTTAAAGCATGTTGTACTTTACTGAGATTTCATGATATGAACGTTATATGCTTTATTGCTTGTCACTACTGCTCAGTCTTTATTTATTGTTGTTACTTACTGAGTTGGCATATTCACGCTATTCCCTGCACCTTGTGTGCAGATTCAGGTGTAGCTGGACACGATAACGGTTATTGAGTATTCTGGTTGCAGATTTTCTTGGAGATAGAAAGGTAGGTGTTTGGCGATCGCAATCCCTGCTCTTCTCCCTCTTATTTTCCTCTACTTGTATTTAGCTATTTTCCAGGCTGAGTTAGCCTTGATATTGTTAGATAGATTGTAGTAGATGCTTATGACTAGTGACACCCCGATGTCAGGATTTTCTTTTTCGCACTTCTATTTTCTTTGATTTGAACTCCTTAAATGAAGATTTTATGTTTAATAGTATTGAAATTATCTTTGAAATGAAAATATCGGTTTGTTTGGAAATGATTCGGCTTGCCTAGTTCCCCGATAGGCGCCATCACGACATATTAGGTTTTTGGGTCGTGACAAAGGAGGTTGTAGAAACATATACACATTAGATGTTTGATAAAATATCTAAATGACTTAAAGTATAAAAATCTTGCTAATATTGGTGCAATTGTGTTGCATTGTTGTAGATTGAAATTTTTCTAGTGTGGTGGACCATCGTAGTATTATTAAGGGGAGAATTTCATATTTGAGCCGTCCGGAGGTGGTTTCGCTCGCGAAGATCATTTAAAGTATCAATTTAGTTTCGTCGAGGTAAGTATCTTGCCTAATCTTGTGTGAGAGAAATTACCCCTTAGGCATTGAGTCGTTTGTGCAGTTTGTGTAATGTGAAAGGCATGTACGCGAGGTGACGAGTACGTACTCGGGCTTATATGTGAAATTCATATCGGTTTAAACACCTAGGCATCTTTTATGTATTGAATTGGAAATTGTTGGCATATGTTTACTCTTACATACTTTATTTGACGTTGTTAGTATTCATGGTGCTTCTTACTTGATATTTTGCACTTATATGTTTTAGTTGAAGTTGTTGCCTTTCTTATTGTCTTGTGACTCTTAATTATTGAGTTCCTTCTATGACTCTGTGCTTATCTGCTACTTGTCCTAATTGTTGTGATTGCACACCTTAGTTATCACGTGCTTTACTTGTCCTATCATTTTTGTAAAGTTTGTTGTATTCCTTGATTTTTACGTGGTTCCTTTATTACCGTGTACTCATACCCTTGATTGTAAAAATTCATGTAAATTGAGTTATTGAATTGTTGTTGTTGATCTAAATTATTGTGGATCAGGTTGCGCGCCGCAACAGGTGAAATAAATGAGGATATATATATTGAGATATCGATATTGTACGGTGGGATCGGGTTGCATGCCGCAACCAGTGAAATAAGGGTGAATTGATATGGTGAAATAAGGGAGAATTGATATGGTAAAATAAGGGTGAATTATGATATTGACTCTGATTATATGGTGGGATCAGGTTGAGCACCGCAACATATATTTACTTATTATTATTGATATTTACATGGTGGAATAAGGATGTATATTGTTGTACGGTGGGATCGGGTTGTGCGCCACAACAATTTATGTATTTTTGTATTCCTTGTTGTACTGTGTTGACTTCGATTATTTCGTACGAGACTTTGAGGATTGAGTTATTTTCATTGATTATTGCCTTGCCATCAGTTCTTGATTTCTTTTCCTATTACTATTATTCTGATGAATTGATTTTTAAAATGAATTTACTATGCTGAGTCATTATCTCATATCCTGTTGAGTTGTTAGTAACATAATGGTTTTAAATAAAATAATTAGTAACATGCTTACCTTATGTGACTCTTAAGTTAAAACTCGTCGTTTCATTCGGCACCTTACTATTTTTAATAGTCTTCAAATTTCACTTAAATCGATTTCTCAACTTAGTCTCCTTACCCTATCTGATGTTTCTACTTTACTTGAAAAGAAATTGTTATTATGTTTTAATTAAATAAGTTCTATATTCAATCAGTATCTTATCCGATACTTTAATTTATTTGAAATGTTATTTTCCTTCACCCAAATGTTTCTAAAAATAAGCTCATTTTCTCATTGATTTCATGTTTGGTTGAGAAACTGAAATTTTAGTTTTATTATATATGAATAGGTTCCTAGAATATTATTTATTTTCATTTGGCATGGATACTATGTACCTGGTAGTACAAGGGTTTTGCCGTACGAAAGTGATTTGAAAAAATATGGGCACAAGATGCCATGCGTATAAAGTTTGGAAATTATGACTCATGATCTGAGATTTACGAGAAGTTATACTTGAGAAAATTCTTGTTGAAATTCGGACATTTGGAATAATTTGATTGATTGAGTGGTCATTGATTTCCCCTTACTTGGACCCATTTGTATTTCATTTGTACTCGACTATGTTGTTGTTCTAATTACTTGGTTGTTGTTGTTGCCATCCATACTCTCATTATTTTCATTGTTAATTGAAATTTGAAATCCTTATGTTATTAGCCTTATATTGATGTCCTTCCTTGTTAGCTTCATGTATTATCTTGCACATGTTTACATATTTGGGAGATGTCTTGACCAAGCCTCGTCACTACTCTACTGAGGTTAGGCTTGATACTTACTGGGTATCGTTGTGGTGTACTCATGCTACGCTTCTGCACATTTTTGTGCAGATCCATATAATTATGATTGAGTTGGTTGTAAACCTATGTCTGCGCTTCTATTGTATTTTATTTCCATTGTTTCCTATTAATCCGGAACAATGATGTACTCCTTATTTATAGTTACTCTTAGAAAGGCTTGTGACTTGTACTACCGATTTTGAAATTTTGTAACTGAGGTTGGTTTGACTATATTGTTATGGCAATTATTTAATTTATTGCAGTTAAGTTAGTTAAATTCTATTAGTGCTCTGCATGTGTTAGGCTTACCTAATTTTAGATACTAAGTTCCATCACGAGTTCCGCGGAGGGATTTTGGGTCATGATAAGTTGGTATCAGGGCTCTAGGTTCATAGGTGCTAAGAATCATAAGCAGGTTTAGTAGTCTTGCGGATCGGTACAGAGACGTCTGCATTTATCTTTGAGAGGCTGCGAAAACTATTAGGAAATTCCACTTCTTTAATTCTTTATCGTGTGGCATTGATTCAGCTTGAAATATATATCTCATATTCCTTTGCATCCACTCGTGTATGATATTGCGCACTCGGTATCAACTATGCGCCGACGGTTCCTGATGTTATGGATGGAATACGAGGGAGCCAGGGGTTCTCAAATATTGACTCAACAGGTCGTCCACACTATGGATGCAGATGTATTGAGAGGTCATTCAGTTTTTCACGTGGGGGTGTAGCGGGTTCTGTCATTTCATTGATAAGTACAAGCTTGAGAAGGTTTAATTGGCTGCCCGATCGTCGCAGTAGGGTCACGAGGTGGATGTTGATTTGAGGATAGTTTGTGGTATTAGAGACTATGTAGTTCAGATGGGATTTATACTCAGTGGAAGGTACATACTAGCATTCAAGGCACTAGAGGAAGCGAGTTTGACTGTCACGAGGACGGACATGCACTTAGTAAATAATTTGAGGTATCTCATGATTGGTGTTGTACGAGCTATGAAGGTTAGTAGTGTTGATTATCAGATGTTATGTCCTATGGCTTCGCGCCAAATGAGGGATTCCATTATCGATGAACAGATTATGGGGTAGTGTGTTAAATCAGTCTTGGCCTGAGATACATATATGTGGTATTGAATGGTTCCTCGAAATTCGTATATGTTTAAGAGGGGGTCAGAGAAACAACTTTAGATTCACATGTCTATTCAGCGTGGGCATCTCAGTTGCGGCATTATGTGGTGTTTCAGAGGAAATATGGTGGTTGATGAGCTTTTTGGCTACGTGGTTCGTGCTAAGATTGTTTGTATTGAGCTTTACTTTTGGGATCGTTATGTATAGAAAAGGGAGAAGTGTTACCCCAAGGAAAAGTCGAGGAGTATCTGAAGAAATGGGTTAGCTCGGCGGTGTTGAGCCAGCATAGCAATGGAAGTAATTGGCTCTTTTTGAGTGGTAATTCTCTACCATTGTTTATGGCAGTACTCTTGGGTAAGACGGTTTGCGTGATTCGATTGAGTTGGGAAGATTCAGTCTTGATGGCTTAGTTATGTGCGGACGGGTCTTAGAGAGTTCTCGGTGGTGTCGGCCACGGCTTGAGTCAGCCGTTTGCTGCAGACACCAAAAATATGTTGTATGTTTTGGTTTCCTCCTGGATGGATATCAGAAGTTAATGGGATGTTGGCATTATTGGATATCACATGTGAAGAGCGTGCATTTTAGGAAAGCACCTTGTGATTTGGGTTGCGTATGCTTGGCTAGTGGTACAGTGATTTTTGAGTTCTGGGGGCTTCTGAAGTTCAGGTTTTGCTATGCGATATGAAAGATTTATGGGGGTGTTTTCATAAGGTGACATAGTGTGAGTGATGTATTAGCCATTTGAGTAGCGTAGTTGTAGTTGAGATCGAGTATGGAGATTTTAGTGTTCATGAGGTTTCGGAGCTGGTTGTCCTCGTAGGCAGACTATATCTTAATTGCGAATTGTGAATAAATGTAGAGGATGGGATAACTAACGACATACATTATGTATAGATTGCTATGGACTTTGGGAAGGATATTTACCTGTTTGGGAATAATCAGAATTGGTTTGGGGGCAATTTGAAATCCCGGAGAGAATGTGTATTCTATACCAAATCAGGTTTGGTACTCTTGTGGAGTTGATATCATGGTTATGTTATTGGGCAGATTAATTGTGCCCCGGTCTAGGTTATGTGCTCCTCTCTTATACTATGAGGTTATATGATTATTTTCACGCATGTTGTAATTCCGTTTAGGCCTTTTGGAGATATGGGCATGATGACCCTCGTAATGTTGATTTGCTCATTGCACCTTAATTGTACTTGATTACCTCCATCTTGTATTATTTGTATTCATTTTCCCACAGTTATATTTGTGCACTCTATCGTGCTTGATATAGGCATTCATATGATTAGTGAAACCGAGCACTTTGTCTTCCTATGTGGATTGATGTATTTGGGATCGAGTTGTGCGCCGCAATGGATGTTATGTAGGATATCCTTTCCTTGTATTTATTTGGTGTTTTTTTCCCTCTATGGGATGAATTAATTAAACTGTACTGTTGTTCTTATATCTATTGTATTTTTTAGATAGTTCTCGTACCTTGCTTTCTTTCTATTTTGCTGCCTATCTAAGTTATTGTTGGTTGATGTACGGACAATGTTGGGATAGAATCCACATAGTTTCGTGATGAGTTATCAGTTGGGTTGTTTGTATTGGATGAGATGAGGTTTCTAGACTTAGGAGTTGCATTATCGTATCAGAATGAGGAGTGTTTGGAGGGATGATGCTATTTGCACTCAGAATTGGGCAATGGTCCTTAACGGATGAGAGAGCTTCTTATCGTGTTGATTTCATGGGTGGTTATGAGTTTCTGCATATTTCTTTTTATCATGGACAATGTTGTAGAGGTCTGGAACAAGGTTTTATTCTATATAAAGTGTATTACCGGTATCCAAATTGTTATTGGGCAGCTATGACAGTCAGAAGTTATTATCGTGGGCATCAGAGTTGTGTGGAACATCATGTGATTGTACCCTGGGTTGGGGTTGTGGCTCGATTCAGCTCGGACCGGCTTATACAATATGTGAATGCGAAGTTCGAGTGTTTTAAGGAATTTTGGACGTTGGGAACTTGGTTCCAAGGTTTATGGGCTAAGGTCAAAATAATGATCTTTAGTTATGTCATATGGTCGGGCTTACATGGGTTAGAGTGACGTGGGATCACCCCCCGGATAGGTACATGGTAAGGTTACACAGTGATTCGATAGCTTTTGAACAACTCCTGGCACGTTTGAGGACGAACGCATGTTTAAGTGGGGGAGAATATAACAACCCGGCCGGTTGTTTTGAAAATTAGCATCCCGTTCAGCGGCTTAAGGTCTCGAGCAACTTCTTATAATGTATAATGACTTGTGTGTGTGGTCGAGTTTGGTTTTCGAAATTGCTAAAAAGTATTTTCTGGAAACTTCTAACTCAATTCTATACCGTTACAGGTAAACACGCATGACAAATACAGGACAAACAAGTGGCTAATGACATTGCAAATTTTTGAAAGGATGATGCTCGTATTTATAAAATTGTCAAGGAACCTGGTTCCGATGACTCAGGTTAGCAGTTCCTCTTAAACTCATATGCATTTTGAGCTACTAGTATGTCACATCATTAATTACATCCGCTTCTTCTCATACCTCTTAAACAGACCCGACTACCCATCCATTTTTCTCACACCTTATTATAACTAATCCCTCTTTTCCCTCTAAATACCCCAAACCCTCTTTTTGTGTCTTCCCTTTCTAAGAATCAACCATGTCTTTACCACAATCTGAGTCTCCCAATGCTACTAAAGACATCCCTGTTGTGTCTCCGTATCTCGAAGCACAACCATCTAGATTTGAGTGTCAGTTCCTGATATGATAAATGGTGTGTTGTGTCTGGTGTTTTTGAAACTCAATGTGCTCAGGGTTTTGATCTGAATATTTCTTCAACATCAGGTAATGCTCCATACTCATTTACTGATACTGCATTAGTGGTAACTATTATGGGTATGATAGGTGAAATTTGTTTTGACTGCTGTCGCTATGGAACATCTAGTTGGGGATTCTTTGTATGGTGATATGGGTACTAGGACTCAGGGGAAGAACGAGGAAATGGGGACCAGGTGTCTCAAAGTGACAGTACTACATAAGAGCCTACAGAGGGACCTGGTCCCTCTGCCCAAGAGGAGTTCTCAGCTCCTACCTCGGATGAAACTCCAAGCTCTACTAGATATCCCCTGGATAGTACTAACCCTTCATCTTCTCCTCACCTTGATACAGTCCCTTTGGAGGTTGTGTACTCTGAGATTAAGTCGGTGTTTGTGGGAGAATTTGATGATAGTGAGGATGAACTATCTGTAAAGGTTGTTGAGGTTGATGGTGATGAAGGAGTTGAACAGGAAAAGTCTGTTGAAAAGAACAAGACTGTTGAGAAGAAAAGGCCACTCAGAAAGAGGCTAAGTGGTTGTGAGGAACCTGGATACTCAAAGAGGGTCAGAGTTGATGTGTTTGAGCTTGAAAGAGAAGCAAAATCGAAAAGGTAGAAAGTTCTGTGGGGCAGAGTTTTTGACACTGAGATTCTTGATAAGTCTAGAATGAGGCAGTTGGTTGAAATCCGTGACTTCCAAAAGTGGACTCATCACTTTACTGTTCGGAGTCCAAAGGTCTATGAGGAGGAAGTTTGCAGTTACTATATTGATTCGTTCATATTGGAAGGTGACACCAACTATTTGAAGATCAGTGAGGTAGAATTTATGATTGATGAGGCTATGCTAGAGGATATTCTTGGGGTGCCTGCTGAAAGGCTCTCAACAGTGGAAGGAATCTATTCCCCAGGTTTTAGAAAACTTATTCTCAAGCCTCAAGTTGTTCAACAATGAGAATGAGTGCACAAGAAGGAATTTCTTCCAGAATACCAACTCTTGTTCGAGTTGGTGAATAAGGTCTTGCTACCAAGAGCAGAAAGGTAATCAATTTGCTCTATAGCGAACCTGGTTCTTTTGGTGATACGGGACGACTACACTCCCATCAATCTGCCTGGGATTTTGGTGGAACACATGAAGAAAGTGGCATACTTCAAGGATGAAAATCATGGGTTGCCATATAGGTTCCTGCTAACAAAAGTCTTTGAACGATTTGAGTTCCCCTTGGGGAGAAGAGTTGTGGGAACTCATAAACAAATGTTCTCAATGAACACTTTGGAGGAATATGAATATGTTGACAAAAAGGGAGGAATAGGCAGCATGTACACAATCTCTCAGCTTATTGATGCCCAAAATGCTGCAAATGAGGAAATTAGGCGGTGGAAGGCACAAAATGTTATTCTTGAGTCTAAGCTCAATTAGGCCAGCAAGGAACCTGGTTCCAGCAATGCTCAAGGAGAAGAGATTTCCCACCTAAAAGATGAAAATGTGGAGTTGAGGAACCAAGTGGAGAACTTGAAAGAGTAGTTGATCAACGATCAAAGGGGTGTTAATGCTTGCATGGACAACCTCCTCAAATCCCTTGCTTCCTAGTCCTTCCATTCTCCATTCAGTGTCCCCTATCTTACCCCTTTGCCAGCTCCTGTTTAATGTAATCGTGTTTTTTGTTGTCCTTCCCCATTCGACTGTGGTACTCTAGTTTTTTTTGACTTGTGTATGTTTGTAATTATGGTACTTCTACAATATTCTTTCCCTAACTTAATGAGCATCGTCGTCTATTAATGCATGTTATACTCTTGCATTCTGTTTTTAGCTATGTTATGTGCACACAAGTGGCATGAGTTAACTTTGCTGGACTTCTTTTTGCATTTACTTGGCAAATTCTTTTTTATGATGCTAAATTTGGGGGGGGGGGGGGATATTGAAGGGGAGAAACATGTTCTCAAGGGAAATATGACTATTCTACAAGGGGATACAATATGGAGATCTGGTTCTCAGAGGGAACTTCAATTCTAAGTTTGTCATCATCAAAAATGGGTAATTTATAAGTTATGTACCTTTGTGTTTTGATAATTTAACAAACTTCATATGAGAACCAGATAGGGAAAGGTTCTCAATGGGAATATGGCTATTATGCAGGGGGAACAATGTGGAAGATCTAGTTCTTAGGGGGAATATCAACTCTAAGTTTTTCTTCATCAAAAAGGGGAAAATTGATAAGATATGTGCCCTTTGTTTTAGTGATTTGACAAACTTCATGAGAGAACCAGATAAGGAACCTGAAACAATTAGTTCCTTTGCGTTCAAAGTAACTAGTCAAATATCTGGTTCAACTCTCAATAAAATCAGTTAAGGGAACAACATAGGGAACAATAGAGGGAACAGATAGAGATCAGTTTCTCCGATCACAGTACAAGTCAACTCCTTACAGTTGTTTAAGTCGTTGTCCTATTGCACTACACAAGCAACAATGCAACAGTCACTTTATGGAGCATACGTTGTACCGAATATTTTCTTACATCATCACAATGACCTCTCACACATATAATATCAACATGAGACAAGGGATTTCATTGTCTAACACTTGCAAAATCTAAAATTGATTTTCACTCTCAAGTCCTTGCCACCATCTCTCTTAAGAACAAAGCAGCTGCAACCTCAAGGACCAGATCCAAAGATTGAAGATATCTTACGTCCTTAGGTTTGTTGAGTCTTTGTTATTTGTTCTTCATTTATAATCCTACACTACTTTCAAGAGGTGTCTTTGTAGGACATATTTAAACCACTGTTTGGTTTAGTTTCTTGACTAGAGTTAGTCAAGATTTGTTGCTTTGTAATAGAGTTATTAAAAAGAGGGTTTTAATATAGTTATTGCAAGTAGGTGAGGGATTAAAAATTTAATTCCTAGGTTACAATAGGCTGTAATCTAAAGTTGCTCAGTTAGCGAAGTTAAAATCCTACAAGTGAAGGTCGTGGTTTTGAATCCCGTGAGCTAGGAGTTTTTCATGTAAAATATTGTTGTGTTATTTACTTACCGTTGTGTGTGTGTGTGTGTATTCTGTGGAAATTGATAGAGAACTAGGTTCTCTATATAGTTTGGTGGACTCTTAGTTTTCATCACTCTCCATTACCCATCTGGCCAAGGCTTCCAATACACACCTAAGGTGAGTTTTAAAGTGTGTTTTTATGATGATTTCGCTTCTCAATCGCTAGTTACAATTCCATAGGATTTCTTCAAAGTATCAAGAATACCCCAAAAGTTATCTTTTATGTGTGATATTGGAACACGTGGACTTGTTTAGCGGATTGTCGGAATGTTTGCATGAGGTTTGCCGTGCTATTGTTATAATTGATATTGCAGCGAGACAAGATGGGATATATATATATATATATATATATATATATATATATATATATATATATATTGGTTTTGCGCATGTGGTGAGATAATTGTTGATACGTGTGGTGCGAGATGAGGCAGACATTTATTTATTCTTGTGCAAGCAGCGAGACAAGAGAGATTATGTTGGGATGATATGTGATTGGTTAGGGAGTATTATTGATGATATTTGTGTGGTGGTTTGACTTCTTCGTGTGTATCTGTCGCGACCCAAAATCCACATGTCGTGATGGCACTTATCTCAATATTAGGCAAGCCGATAACCGCAATAAACCATAAGTTATTTTAAGTTTAAAAATATAATATATAAGTTTAGTAGAAAACCCCCGCACATACTGATATAAAATACACTCCCAAAACCCGGTGTCACTGAGTACATGAGCATCTAAATAATAACATAGTCTGACTAAGACAAACACTGTCTGGAAATGTAGAACAATACAAATAATAGAAAGGAAAGATAGTCGAGGTCTTCGGACGTCAAGTAACTACCTCGATAGTCTCCAACAGATAATCTTCCAACAACTAGCAACCACCGTGTCCGGAAGTACCTGGATCTGCACACGAAGTGCAGAGTGTAGTATGAGTACAACCATCCCCATGTACTGAATAAGTAACAAGACTAACCTTTGGGCTGAAAGTAGTGACGAACTCCACAAGTACAGTCCAATATAGAAATAACGGTACATAAATGTAGGCATGCTTTCAAATTCAACAGTTAACTTAGTACAAATACAATAGATCAATTTTGAATGATATGAGGAATGTGACATCTCTATATCTACATGCCAATGTACATGCTGTATATGATGCACCCCTGTAGAAAACCTCGTGAACTCACTAATCTCAAAAATACTCAATCACTCAGTACTATATATGGCCAATCCAGCCCAGGAAAGAACCATCTCGTATATATACAAATCAACTGAGAATCAGTACTGTATAAGGCATATCCAACCTAGGGGAAGATCCATCCCCGGAAATAAATGATTCGGACAAGATCCATGTCCAGGGAAGATCCATCCCTCAATATAAATCAACCATGCTCACTGCGGGGGTGCAGACTCCGGAGGGGCTCCTTCAGCCCAAGCGCTATAATAGACAGATCCAGGCATAAATAAATAAAATATATTGCGACGTGCAGCCCGATCCCATAAATATCGCTCAAAATCTCGAGTCTCTCGGGCTCTCAATGACATAAAAATCAACTCGACATGATGATGTGATGTAGCAATGAATGACAATAGAGACTGAGATATGATATGAAAATGAAGAATGTGACTGAGTACAAAATTACAATTCAATCAAATAATTCAACAGCAACACGACCCTGTGGGTCCCAAAAATATCGGCACGTAACCTAAACATGATCTTTAACCCGAGTCTCAGTTTAATTTCCTCTAACACGTGAAGGATATGCGGATAATGACATGATTCTCTAATTATACAACTCCACAGAATTTATTTAAGTCTCAATTTCTATGGTGCACGCCCACACACCCGTCACCTATCATGTGCGTCACCTCCATACAATTCACATAACACAAAATTCAGGGATTTATACCATCAGAACCAAGTTTAGAAGTGTTACTTATCTTAAACCGTGTAATTCTTTATTCTAATATGTCATTGCCTCGCGAATAGGCCTCCGAACGCCTTGAATTTAGTCACAATTAATTCGATCCATTCAATACAAATTATAAGATTTAATTCCATATGAAAATACTAATTTTTCAAAAACGTCCGAAATACAACTCAAAAATTATCAGTGGGGCCCACGTCTCAGAACTAGGCAAAAGTTACAAAATATGAACGTCCATTCAATCACGAGTCCAACCATACCAAATTTATCAAATTCAGACATCAACTCGACCTTCAAATCCTTAAATCTTATTTTCCAATCCCTAGGCCCAAATCCTCGAATTTCACCTTAAAGACACGTAATCTAGTCGAAATATTCAATGATAATTTAATATTATTGACTAACAATGATAATAAGTGATACCTCAAGTTTTCCCGTGAAATCTCCTTGAAATATTGCCTCAACCCATGTTTGAAATGTCCAAAAATTATAAAATCTCGGACCCCTCTGTTTTTGTACACTGTCTAGAGGTTCCGCACCTGCGAAATTTTTAACCGCTTCTGCACAACCTATTTTGCGGTCATTTTTCCGTTTCTGCGCCTCCTTCGCTTCTGCGAAGCAACCAAGCCCCTCTAATTTCTGCTTCTGCGGTCGAGCCTTCGCAGGTGCGATCCGCTTCAGCAGTCCACCTGCCCGCTTATGCAACCATTGCCCTCCTTAGCCCAGGCTGCATCTGCGACCATTGTGTCGCTTCTGCGGTACCTGTGACCATTTACATCGCGGGTGCGATTGCAGCAGAATTGGAAATATTTCCAGAATTGTTCTAAGTCCAAATTTTGATCTGTTAACCATCCGAAACTCACCCGAGGCCCCCGGGACCTCAACCAATTATACCAATAAGTTCAAAAATATCATACGAACTTAGTGTAAGCTTCAAATCACATCAAACAACGTAAAACCACAAATCACACCCCAATTCAAGCTTAATAAAACTAAGAAATTCCAACTTCTACATTTGATGCCGAAACCTATCAAATCGAGTCCGACAGACCTCAAAATTTGCACACAAGTCATAAATGATGTAATATACCTATGAAAATTTTTAGAACTGGATTCCGACCCCGACATCAAAAATTTAACTCCCCAGTCAAATTCCAAACTTAACTTCCTATTCTCGCCGTTTCAAGCCTAATTTAACTACGGGCTTCCAAATAATTTTTCGGACACACTCCTAAGTCTAAAATACCATACAAAGCTATTGTAATCATCAAAACTATACTTCGGGGTCGTTTACACATAAGTCAATATCTGGTCAACTATTTCCACTTAAGCTTTAAATCTTGGAACAAAGTGTTCTGAAACCTCCCCAACAAGTCACATAATTATAATTAAATACAAGATTAGCTGTAAATAGGGGAACGAGGCTGTAATACTCAAAACGACCAGCCGGGTCATTATATTCTCCCCCTCTTAAACAAATGTTCGTCCTCGAACGGGTTTAGAATTGTACTTGGAGTCTCAAATAGGTGTGGATATGTGGTCCGCATCTCCCGCTCAGTCTCCTAGGTACCTTCTCTGACTGGTTGCCCTCTCCACTGAACTTTAACTAAAGTTATGTTCTTTGATCTCAACTTTCGAACTTGCCGGTCCAAAATAGCCACTGACTCCACAACATAAGTCAAATTACCATCCAATTGCACTGTACTGAAATCCAGAACATGAGACGGATCTTCGACATGCTTCCGGAGCATAGATACATGAAACACTGTATGAACACCCGATAGACTAGGCATCAATGTAAGTTCATAAGCCACCTCTCTGATCCTCTTAATTATTTTAAAAGACTCAATATACATAGGGCTCAACTTGCCCTTCTTCTCGAATCTCATAACACCCTTCATAGGCGAAACTCGGAGTAGTACCTTCTCTCCTACCATGTAAGCAATATCGCGAATCTTCTGGTCGGCATAACTCTTCTGTCTAGACTTGCGCCATGCGAAGTCATTCCTGAATCAATTTAACCTTTTCTAAAGCATCCTGAACTAAATTAGTACTTGATCGCCTAGCCTCACCCAGCTCAAACCAACCCACCAGAGACCGATACCATCTCCCATACAAAGACTCATACAGAGCCATTTGAATGCTTGATTGGTAGTTGTTATTATAAGCAAACTCTACAAGTGACATAAACTGATCCCAAGAACCCCAAGATCTATAACACAAGCACGTAGCATATCTTCCAATATTTGAAAATCGTGCTCAAATTTTCCGTCCGTCTGAGGGTGAAATGATGTACTCAACTGTACTTATGTACCTAATTCTCGCTGCATTGCTCTCCAAAACTGTGATGTAAACTGCATGCCCCGATCTGAAATGATGGACACTGGCACACCGTGAAGGCAAATAATCTCACGGATATAAATCTCAGCCAACCACTCCAAAGAGTAAGTAGTCCCAACTGGAATAAAATGCGCGGACTTGGTCAACCGATCCACAATTACCCAAACAACATCAAACTTCCTCAAAGTCCATGGGAGTCCAACTACTAAGTCCATGGTAAAACACTCCTATTTCCACTCCAGGATTTCAAGTCTCTGAAGCAATCCGCCCGGTCTTTGATTCTCATACTTCACCTGCTGACAATTTAAACACCGAGCTACAAACCCTACTATATCTTTCTTCATTCTTCTCCACCAATAGTGTTGTCTCAAGTCCTGATACATCTTTGCGGTACCTGGATGAATGGAGTACCGCGAACTGTGGGCCTCCTTAAGAATCAACTCTCGCTGCCCATCTACATTTGGTACACAAATCCGACCCTGCATCCTCAACGTCCCATAATTTCTAATAGTAACATCTTTGACATCGCCATGATGAACTGTGTTCTTCAGGATTAGAAAATGAGGATCATCATATTGGCCGTCTCTAATGCAGTCACATAAGGAAGATCGAGAAACCACACAAGCTAGAACCCGACTGGGCTCCGAAACATCTAATCTCATAAACTGGTTGGCCAAGGTCTGAACATCAATTGCAAGAGGCCTTTCACCAACTGAAATGAATGCAAGGCTACCCATACTCATCACCTTTCTACTCAAGGCATCAACCACCATGTTGGCCTTCCCGGGATGATACAGGATAGTAATACCATAGTCCTTTAGCAGCTCCAATAATCTCCGCTGTCTCAAATTTAGATCATTCTGTTTGAACAAGTGCTGAAGACTCCAATGATCCGTAAATATCTCACAAGACACACCATAGAGATAGTGCTTCCAAATCTTTAATGCATGAACAATGGCTGCTAATTCTAAATCATAAACAAGGTAGTTCTTTTCATGTGGCTTCAACTGGAATAAAGCATAAGCAATCACTCTACCCTCCTGCATTAGGACACACCCAATACCAATCCGAGAAGCATTACAATACATTGTATAAAGGTATGAAGTTGAAGGTAAAACTAGAACTGGAGTTGTAGTCAAGGCAGTCTTGAGCGTGTTAAATCTCACTTCACACTCATCCGACCACCTGAATGGAGCACCCTTCAAGGTCAATCTAGTCATAGGCGCCGCAATAGACGAGAAGCCCTCCACAAAACAACGATACTAACCAGCCAAGCCGAGAAAACCCCAAATCTCTGTAGCTGAAGATGGCCTAGGCCAACTCTGAACTGCCTCTATCTTCTTCGGATCCAACTTAATTCCCTCACTGGACACTATGTGCCCCAAGAATGCCACCGAGCTAAGCCAGAACTCACACATGGAAATTTGGCATAAATTTTCTCCCCCCTCAACCTCAGTAGTACAATACTCAAATGTTATGCATGTTCCTCCTCTACATGAATACACTAGGATGCCATCAATAAATACTACGACAAACAAATCAAGATACGACTGAAATACACTATTCAAGTGTATAAATGCTGCTGGGGCATTGGTCAGTCCGAAAGATATCACGAGAAATTCATAGTGACCATAACGGGTCCTGAATGTCGTCTTCAGAATATCTGAATCCCAAATTTTCAACTGGTGCTACCCAGATCTCAAATCAATTTTGGAGAACACCCTCACTCCCTGAAGTTGGTCAAATAAATCATCAATACATGGCAAAGGATACTTGTTCTTGATTGTAATTTTGTTCAACTGCCTGTAGTCGATACACATCCGCATAATACCGTCTTTTTTTTATTATAAATAGAACTGGTGCACCCCAAGGAGACACACTAGGCCTAATAAACCCCTTATCAAGAAGTTCCTGAAGTTGTTCTTTCAATTCCTTCAACTCAGCTGGTGCCATATGACACGAAGGAATAGAAATGGGCTGAGTTCCCGACACCAAGTCAATACTGAAATCAATATCCTTGTCGGGTGGCATACCTGGCAGGCCTGTGGGAAATATATCCGTAAAGTCTCGCACTACCGGTACAGAATCAATAGTAAGAGTGTCTGCAATAACATCTTTCACAAAGGCCAAATATGACAAACACCCCTTCCCAACCATCTTTTGGGCCTTCAAGTAAGAAATTACCCTGCTGGGAACATAATCTAAAAAACCTCTCCACTCGGCCTTCGGTAACCCCGATATTGCCAATGTCACGATTTTTGTGTGACAGTCCAGAATAGCATGACATGGAGACAACCAATCCATACCTAAGATTACATCAAAATCAACCATACTAAGCAATAAGAGATCAACTCTAGTCTCCAGTACCCCGATAGCTACCACACACGACAAATACACACAGTCCACAATAATATATCGCCCACCAGCGTAGATACACGAACATGTGAAAATAAGGACTCTCGGGGTATATCTAGATAACGAGAAAAATATGATGATACATACGAATATGTGGAACTAGGGCCAAATAATATAGAAGCTTCCCTGTGGCACAGTGAGACAATACTTGTGATCACTGCATCTGAAGCAATGGCATCTGGCCTGGCAGGAATAGCATAGAATTGGGCCCGACCGCCACCTGATCGGCCTCCCCCTCTTGGGCGACCCCTAGCTGACTGAGTCATACCCCGAGCTGGCTGGGCAGGTGGTGAAGCAACTGATGCTGAATTCGTAGCCTAACTCCTCTACTGAGCTGAACCTCCCGTAAGGCAGGGACAATATCTCTTTATGTGACCTAATCTACACACTCAAAACAACCATTCTCTGAAAACCCTGAACTGATGGTGTACCAGATAAACTCTGAGCTGGAAGTGCACTAAAAGAAGATTGAATCTGTCAAGCACTGTATGAACCACGACTAGCTGATGCGCCACGATGAGCTGGACGAGCCATCTGAGCGAGCCTATAAGGTCGACCCCTGTTGTGATAAGGTTGTCTCCTAAGGAACACCACTAGAATTACCCGGACCATGAGACATCTTGTCCTTCCTCTCCTCAAGCTCCTGAATACGGACTATCTCTAGTCGTCAAGCACTGTCAACCACCTCGTCGAATTTAGCACCTGCTACATTCCTGAGAGTCATAACAAAACGAAAATGATGGTTGAGGCCATTAATGAACCTTCTGATCTTCTCCCTCTCAGTGGAAACCAACCAAACTATATGACGAGCCAATTCTGAAAACCGCATCTCATACTGAGTCATGGACAAGTCCTTCTGACGTAAATACTCGAACTACCTGCGTAGTTCCTCTTTGCGGGTGCGTGGCACAAACTTCTCCAGAAATAATATAAAGAACTTCTGCCATGAAAGTGGTGCTGCATCAACTGGTCTGCTCCTCTCATAAGTCTCCTACCATATGAAGGCTGCTCCGGTCAGCTGAAAAGTAGTAAATGAGACCCCACTGGTCTCCAGAATACCCGCTGTGCGAAGCATCCACTGGCATCTGACAAAGAAATCTTGAGCATCCTCTAAATCAGTTCCACTTAAAGTTGGAGGACGGAGTTTCCCAAACCTCTCTAATCTCTTCTTCTCCTCGTCATTCATAATAGGACCCACCTAAGCGTGAGCAGCTGCAACCGACTGGACTGGTAGTGCCCCCGATATCTGTAGTCCCTGCACTACCTGCTCTGGAGTACCGGCGATAGGGGTACGGGTACCTCCCCCGGCCTGAGAAGTGGCTGGTGCTGCCTGAGCCGACACCACTTGAGCAAGGCCAGTGCAAATAGTCAATATCTATGTTAGAGCCTCGTGAAGGCCTGGAATCATAATAGGCACAGCTGGTGCCTAAATTGGCCCCACCGACTCAACTATATCTGGAATTTGCTGCTGATCTGGAGCAACCGATGGTTCTACATATGCTGCTCTAACTGCTGTACGAGCTACACCTCGACCTCTACCACGGCCTCGGCCTCTCGCGGCCCTAACTGGTGGCATTGGTGGCTGGCCGTCCAATCTGGTAATACCTGTCCTCACTATCTATGAGAGAGTATAATAACATAAATTTAGTTTTCGGAATCAACCAATTCACACGACAAAATACAAGAAAGTAAAATTTTTCTAAGGGTTCGGCAGCCTCTAGAAGATAAGTACATGCGTCTCCGTACCGATCTGCAAGACTCCACTAAACTTGCTCATGACTCATGAGACCTATGTAACCCAGGCTATGATACCAACTTGTCACGACCCAAAATCCGTATGTCATGATGGAGCCTATATCAATATTAGGCAAGCCGATAACCGCAATAAACCATAATTTATTTTAAGTATGAAAAAATAATATATAAATTTAGTAGAAAACCCCCGCACATACTGATATAAAATATACTCCCAAAAATCGGTGTCACTAAGTACATGAGCATCTAAATGATAACATAGTCTAACTAATACAAACACTGTCTGGAAATGTATACCATTACAAATAACTGAAAGAAAAGAGAGTCAAGGTCTGCGGACGTCAAGCAGTTACCTCGATAGTCTCCAACATATAATCTTCCAAAAACTAGCAACTGCCGTGTTCGGAAGTACCTGGATCTGCACACGAAGTGCAGAGTGTAATATAAGTACAACTGACCCCATGTACTAAATAAGTAACAAGACTAACTTTTGGGCTGAAAGTAATGACGAGCTCCATAGGTACAATCCAATATAGAAATAACGGTACAGAAGTGTAGGCATGCTTTCAAGTTCAACAGTTAGCTCAGTACTAATACAATAGATCAATTTTGAATGATATGAGGAATGTGACATCTCTATATCTACATGCCAATGTACATGCTCTATGTGATGCACCTTTGTGGAAAATCTCGTGCACTCACAAATCTCAAAAATACTCATTCACTCGGTATTGTATATGGCCAATCCAGCCCAGTGAAGATCCATCCCGTATATTTACACATCAACTGACAATCAGTCAATCAGTACTGTATAAGGCCAATCCAGCCTAGGGGAAGATCCATCCCCAGATATAAATGATTCGGACAAGATCCATGTCCAGGGAAGATCCATCCCTAGATATAAATGATTCGGACAAGATCCATGTCCAGGGAAGATCCATCCCTCAATATAAATCAACCGCGCTCACTGTGGAGGGGGGGTGCAGATGCAGGAGGGGCTCCTTCAGCCCAAGTGCTATAATTGCCAGATCCACGCATAAATAAATAAAATATGTTGCGGCATGCAACCCGATCCCATAAATATCACTCAAAATCTCCAATCTCTAGGGCTCTCAATGACAGGAAAATCAACCCGACATGATGATATTATGTAGCAATGAATGACAACAGAGAGTGAGATATGATATGCAAATGATGAATGTGACTGGGTACAAAATTACAATTCAATCAAATAATTCAACAGCAACACTACCCTGTGGATCCCAAAATATTGGCACGTAGCCTAAACATGATCTTTAACCCGAGTGTCAGCTCAATTTCCTCTAACACGTGGAGGATATGCAGATAATGACATGATCCTCTAATTATACAACTCTAAATAATTTATTTAAGTCTCAATTTATATAGTGCACACCCACACACCCATTACCTAGCATGTGTGTCACCTCCATACAATTCACAAAATACGAAATTCAGGGATTTATACCCTCAAAACCAAGTTTAGAAGTGTTACTTACCTCAAATCGTGTAATTCTTTATTCCAATATGCCCTTGTCTCGTGAATCGGCCTTCGAACACCTCGAATTTAGTCATAATTAATTCGATTCGGTCAATACAAATTATAACAATTAATTCCATATGAAAATACTAATTTTCTAAAAAGATTCGAAATTCAACTCAAAAATCGCTAGTGGATCCCACATCTCGGAACTCGACAAAAGTTACAAAATATGAACGCCCATTCAACCACAAGTCCAACCATACTAAATTTACCAAATTCTGACATCAACTCGACCTTCAAATCGTCAAATCTTATTTTCAAATCCCTAGACCCAAATCCTAGAACTTCATCTTAAAGACACGTAATCTAGTCAAAATACTCAATGATAATTCAATATTATTGACTAACAATGATCATAAGTGACTTGCCTCATGTTTGCCTGTGAATTCTCTCTACAAAATCGCCTCAACCCATGTTTTAAATGTCCAAAAATGATAAAGTCTGGGACCCCTTTGTTTTTGTACACTGTCAAGAAATTCCGCACCTGCAGAATTTTTAACCACTTCTGCGCAGCCGCTTTTGCGATCATTTTTCCGCTTCTGCGCCTCCTTTGCTTCTACGGACTCTCTTCTGCGAGAAACTGTCCGTTTCTGCGAAGCAGCCAAGCCCCTCTAATTTCTGCTTCTGCGGTCGAGCCTTCACAGGTGCGATCCGCTTCTGCAGTCCACCTGCCCACTTTTGCGACCACTGACCTCCTTAGCCCTGCGACCATTGTGTCACTTCTGCAGTCACGCATATGTGACCATTTTCATTGCGGGTGCGATTGCACCAGAACTGAAATCTTTTTCAAAATTGTTCTAAGTCCAAATTTTGATCCGTTAACCATCCGAAACTCACCCGAGACCTCTGGGACCTCAACCAATTACACCAATAAGTCCCAAAATATCATACGGACTTAATCAAATCCTCAAATCACATCAAACAACGCTAAAAATATGAATCACACCGTAATGCAAGATTAATGAAATTAAAAAATTCTAACTTCTACATTCGATGCTGAAACCTATCAAATCAAGTCCGATTGACCTCAAATTTTGCACACAAGTCATAAATGACATAACGGACCTATGAAAATTTTTCAGAACTGGATTCCAATCCCGATATCAAAAAGTCAACTCCCCTGTCAAACTTCCGAATTGAAACTTCCTATTTTTGCCATTTCAAGCCTAATTTAACTAATGGCTTCTAAATAATTTTTTTGACACACTCATAAGTCCAACATTATCATACAGAGCTATTGGAATCATCAAAACTCTATTTCGAATTTGTTTATATATAAATCAATATCCGATCAACTATTTCTACCTAAGCTTTAAATCTTGGAACTAAGTGTTCCATTTCATTCTGAAACCTCCCCAACAAGTCACATAATTATAATTTAATACAGGATTAGCAGTAAATGGGGAAACATGGCTGCAATATTCAAAATGACCGGCCGGGTCGCTACAGTGTCATGCCTTTTTATGTGTTTTGTTGCATTATTTCCACAGTTTTAACAACCAGTGTCTCTGTCTTTACTTGATGATTTGAGATGTAATAGTACATTTGCATATGCATACACCGTAACATGTTATTTATACCAGTCTAGGAGTATGAGACGTGATGTTCAGTATTCATGCACATGTATTCTTGTATATATGCTTTCTCCGCGATGTGGTTTAGTCTGGTAACATGTAATCACGCCGGATGGATTGTGATATTGAGCCTATGACCACGCGAGGAGAATTGTGATATTGAGCCTATAACCACACCGAGGTAGATTATGATATTGGCACGTGAGTTATCCATGCGGTTGTGACTTATATTGTGGAACGAGGTCTTCGTCGTACGAGGGTGATTGATATTGTGGGAACGAGGTGCCATATGCATAAGATTCATGATCTATGACATAAGATTTGTAATTATGAGGTATGGTATCTCGGGGTGACTCTTGTTGTGAATTGTCGGAAAGGTTGTTTGATTTTTAACTGTCATTATTTTTCCTTAATTGCTTTCATTTGTATTTTATTTGTGCTTTAATTACTTTGCTATTTTATCACATGATTTCTCTCTGTTGCCATTTATTTACTTTGCTTTTAGTTGCTAGCTTTATGTTGATATTTTGCACATATTACTTGATAAGTGAGTGTCTTGACTTGAACCTCGTCACTACTCCATCGAGATTAGTCTTGATACTTACTAGGTATCGATTGTGGTATCATACTATACTTCTGTACAGTTTTTGTGCAGATCCAGGTACCTCAGAGCATGCAGGACGTTAGCTAGATGATTTTGAGTTACTGAGGAGACTTCAAGGTATACCTGTCATTCCGCCCACAGGCCTCGAAGTTACCTTCTATTGATTCTTGCTACTGTTTACTTTAATTCCAAACACTATTGTATTTAATGATTTCTAGTGCACTCTTAGTAGAGCTTATAACGGTATACTACCAATTTTGGGAAATGTATAATTATTGTTTATTTTCAGCTATTTTGTGTCATTTACTAGTTTATACTTAATAGTCAAATGGTTTAATTCTGTTAAATCTCATCCTGTATTAGGCTTACCTAGTCCTAGGAACTAGGTGCCATCACTATCTTTAAGGTGAGATTTTGGATCGTGACAGCTAGGCTACCCTCCACTATCGCGATGCCCACTCCAAGATCACATAGAACAACTCCTCCTTATCCCCACCCAACCCTCCGCGGTCGCTCGACTTTCTCTGCGATAGCATTGCACACCAGACATCAACAAAATCTGCCAACTTCAACTTTGCTTCATGTGGTCCGAGCCTCACCCGAGTCACCATAGACCCCGTTCAATTATATCAACAAGTCCATAAACATAATTCAGACCTACTCGAGGCCTCGGGATAAATAAAATAACATCACAACCAAGAATCGTACCCCAACTAATCAACTTCTGAACTTCAAACTCTTTCTATCTAACTCTGAACGCGACGATTACTTAGACAGCTCGAAATGACACCAAATTTCACACACAAGTCTGATATGACCAAATGAAACCACTCCCAAGCTCGGAATGCCAAATGAGGTCCGATAATACTAAAGTCCACCCAAGTCAACCATAGAAAACTCTAAAACTGCCAAAATGACAACTTCTGACAATAAGCGTTGAAACGCTCCCGGTCTACCCGAAAGCTCGACCGAACATACGCCCAAGTCCACAATAATCATGCAAACCTATTAAAACCTTCAAATCCAAACTCTGAGATCATTTACTTAATGAGTTGACTCAAGTTAAATTTGGCCATGTTAGACCATTATTATGGAACTAAGTGTTTCGAACTCAACCCGAACTCTTCCAAAATCGATCCAATTGCCCCCCCCCTCCCCCGCAGTTCATAAAACAGGAAAAGAACATGTGAGAAGTCTTAAATAGGGGAGTAGGGTTTTTAAAAGCAAAACAACCGGTCAGATCGTTACAATGATCCTCATATTGGTTTTTCCTTTCTTAGTTGTTGTATAACTTCTAGAACTCTGAGACCTAAATGTTTTACTAGAATGTGACGCAACTTACACTATTTAATATAATGGCATACAAATTTGATTAAGGGTTTAATTATTCGAATATCTCCATTTACTTAAATCAAACATTTCTTTAATTGAATAATTTAATTTTATTAATGAAGAATAAAATTGGGGATAATTTTATGTCGACTAAAACTAGGAGGAGACTTGAATTTCATCCTACATATTAATATTTATATTTATACTATATTAAAAGCACGAAGGTCTTTTGCGAAATGTCCTTCGCCTTTTTTTACCTTTAAAAATAGAGTTCACATTGGATAAAATAGTAATTTAAATATTTTTCTAATACGTAGGGATGATAATTTAATTATTTTTTAAATTTTTGGGATATTGAAATCAACTACAATTCTTATTATTAAAATTTTTCATAGTTGAATTATGTAGAGAATCTTTATATTTAGGATTCTAAAAGCAATTAAATTTTATTTTATATAGTTTTCCTTATTTCAAGCCCAACAATATTAAACTTGTAGTAAACTATAATATTTTTTTATCATTCAAAACTTAGAAATTAAGTATTCGTATTTGTAGTACCTTTTTTCGTAGATTAGCACTACTTTAAAGCTACAAAAAATAGGTACACGTAAGTAATATATAACACAAAATTAGAATACTCATTATATTTGGAAAAATTAAAAGGAACATCTAAATATTAATAAAAATTAAAGAACAATAATTATAATATTCTTTTTTAGATTCTTAATATACTTTAGCACAGTAAAATCAGGGGTTTAAATTTTCATCATACATTCATAATTTTATAATATTAATAAATAAATTGAACGGAATAATTGAATAGAAAGAATATTAATTTATCTCATTTCTAACTATCAATATTCAGTTTAGGTTAAAATTCAAGCATGAGATGAAAGAGGTCTAATCCGAGATTTATTATTTTGGAAGTGCAAATACTTTTATTTTGTACTAATGTAAAGAATTTTGTATTACTAAATTTAGTATTTAATATCTAATGCCATTGAAGGATAATTTGGAATATTACATAGATGTTATTAGATTTTATCAAGTGAAATTTACTTTGTTACAAAAAATAAGAATAAGAGATGTGAGCGTAATTCTCGGCAATAGAAGTTTGTGTTATAAAGAGAATTTCGGAAAAATATTTTCGAAATTATCCCAATAGCTAAATATTAAAATTTGAGATGAGTTAATATTAAGTTTTAAATTAATGAAAAAATATTTTCTTTAATCTGTAAAATAAATAATTAAATTGGTTAAGTAGCAAAAGAATGCAATTCAATTATTTTCCAAAATGATCATATACGTAAAAGTAGTTTTCAAATGAAAAAACTCCTAGCATTCATATATTTTTCCATAAGAAGTGCATTAATGGTGAACGAATAAGAAATAGAGTAAGATCAGTTATTGTATAATATTAAGAATCAAATCGGTAAAAATACAAATTTGAAACAATAAAAACGGAGCAGTAGAAGAAAAAATATATTCTATATGATTTGTTATTGACAATTATTTTTATTTTTTTGTAAACATTCTTACAAATTGAACTCCCTATATCTTTTTAATATATTTAGTTGTTTGTTGTAAAATATCTATTAGTCATTCTTAGATTTTAGTCACATGTACCTTTTTTCTAAGAGCCATAGGGAAAATCTATCATTCCCGAATCTCAAAAAGACCAAGGGAATATATTTTTAAATTTGTGTTATTTGTCAAATCTTTGATTGACTGTGGTAAGTATTTTTTGTGTTACTTTTTTTTTTTGATATTAGATACAGAATAATAATAATTTTTACAAGATATTCCATATAATTCTAAGGACTTCTATGATGCATAATTTCTTCTTTTATTGAACTAGCTAAAGTGGAATTAACATTATATCAAATTTAGGAACTCACTTTTTTTATATCTCAAACACTTTATTTAATGCTATTTATTTTAATTTTTAAGACAATATATTTATTAATATAAAAAACATGTGCAAAGAGCGTACTCTAAGACTAGTTCTATAAATAATGTAATCATGTTATTTTATGTTATTTGGACTAGAAAACTAGAAGGAATATGAGGGGAATCTTAGATGGTTTGTTAGCATCTTCATTCATTGTGAAAGAAAAAAAAACTTGAATGTTCATAAACCATGTACGAATATATATACTATAGTTACTTTTTCTTATTTTTACATTTAACTAGTGTTTTAAAATATATTTTATTCAAAATATGGGTAACCATCATTTTTACGCGATAAAATTGTTTAGAAGGAGCGACAACGTATTGATTTTGCAAGTGGTCTGTCATAACTCAATATCAAACTAAGAAATTGACCTTGCAGTGATTTATATTTTTAATTTTAATGAGATAGTTTGAATTATCATCCTGCTTTAACAATCAAAAAGATTATATTAGAGTTTCCAAGTACTATCAAACGCCCAAAAACTAGAAATAATAGATAAGTAAACAAGCAAGTTAGAAACATACTATAATATTATGAGTGTAAGGCCTAAAACATAAAAAAAGATTAAAAAAAAAATAAGAATATAAACCAATGGCTATTATCTTTAAATCCTAAGAATGAAAAAAATTATGGCCGGAAGTATTTTCCCTTTTAATGAGCCTTACATGATGCGAATTCGAATCAGCCATGACTCGGTACTTATACCTAATATCATATGAGAAACCGAAAAATATAAATTTTGATGTTAATGGTAGTTATGGTAAGGATTGTGTTAGAATCCCTTTAATAGAGATATTATGTCATGACCCAAAATCACACCAGTCATGATGACGCCTATCTTAATACTAGTCAAGCCGACAATCTTAATAAACCACAATTATTTTTAAATGCGGAAAATATAATAATTAAATTTAAGAGAAAATCCTACACATATTGATATAAATACACTCTCAAAATTCGGTGTCACTGAGTACATGAGCATCTATACATTACAAGTCAGAAAAATCCGGTCTATAATAATTCGAGACCAAATACAATAAACAAAAGGATAGGGAAGAAGAGACAAGGTTTGCAAAACATAGCAGCTACCTCTGAATCTCCGAAAAATCAACTGTATGAAAGAATCAACACCCACTGTGTCCGGGATCACCTGGATCTGTATACGAAGTGTAGGGTGTAGTATGAGTACAACCAACTCAGTAAGTAACAATAATAAATAAGAAACTGAAAGTAGTGACAAGCTTCTTAGTTAAGTCCAAATATCGTACTTTCCAACATAAAAGGGTAGGCATGCTCTCAAATTCAACATTTAAAATTTCACAGAAATTTCATATCAAATTTGATTGAAACATAAAATAATATTTTTCCAAATTTTTTAAAATAGTGATTTATGACAGCTGAAATGCAGCAAATAATGAAATCAATGCATCCTCGCAGAGTAACAGTCACTCAGTCCTCTCATCCACTCCAACCTCACAGTCACTCTTTCCTCGCAGTCACTTATCACTCGGCACTCGCACTCAGTAGGTACTTGCACTCACTGGGAGTGTGTACAGACTCCGAAAGGGCTCCTTTAGCCCAAGTGTTATATAAAGCCAATCATGACATCTAACAATGAAACATGTTGCGGCGTACAACCCGATCCAATAAATATCCTCACAATTACGCCCTCGACCTCACTCAGTCATCAACCTCTCCAGTCTCTCGGGCTCAAGATGTCATGAAATTCAACCCAAAAATGATAATATGATGCATCAATAAATAGCAACAGAGACTGAGATATGATATGAAATGAATGAACATGACTAAGTGTGAAATTACAATTTGAACATATAATTCAACTGCATAAATGACCCCAGTAGGTACCAATAGTAACAACATATGTCTAAATATGATTTTTAATACGAGTCTCGGCTCAATTTTCCCTAACACGTAGAGAATGTACGGATATCAACAGATAATTCAACTACATAGTTTCATAAAATTTGACCAAGTCACAATTCCTACGGTGCACGCCTACACGCCCGTCACCTAGCATGTGCGTCACCTCAAAACCAATCACATAACACATAATCTCGGGTTTCATACCCTCTGGACAAAATTTAAAACTATTACTTACCTCAAACCATGTAATTCTTTATTATGCAATATCTTTTCCTCGTGAATCGGTCTCCAAATGCCTCGAATCAAACCACAAATAATTCGATTCAGTCAATAAAATTTAATTCCAAAAGAAATTACTAATTTTCCAACAAAATCTGAAATTTAGCTCAAAATTCGCCTGTTGTACCCATGTCTCGGAACCCGATAAAAGTTATAAAATCCGAAAGCACATTCAACCACGAGTCTAACCATACAAATTTTATCAAAATTCGACCTCAACTCGACCCTCAAATCTTCAAATTAAACCAAGAGGGTTTACTAAACTTTCCAACTTAATTCACCCATTAAATGTTAAAAATAACTATGGATTCGGATAATTTAATAAATATTGAGTTAAGAACTCTTATCCCGTTATTTTCTCAGAAAATCTCCCAAAAATCGTCTTTATCCGACCTCCAAATCAGCAAAATGGAGTCCTATTTTCAGAACTTAAACTCTCTGCCCGGTCATTTGCTCTATGCGATCGTGAAGCACAATTTTTCACTGCCCAGAAAAAACCCTACGTGATCGCAGTGTCCTTCACGCGATTGCGATGCACATGATCCCAGCTTTATGCGATCGCAGCCCTCTTCACGCGATCGCATAGAGCAAACGTATGGCCCGACTTCCTCTCAAGTTCCCCTATGCGAACGCGGTATTTTTCACGCGTTTGCGTAGCACAGACTGGCCCAGCCTACGCCAATCACGGTTGACCTCACGCGATCGCTGAGAATAAAAAATAACACTGCCTCAACAAGCCTACGCGATCGCGGGTGCCTTCACGCGATCACATAGAACAAATTTTGCCTCTTCCCAAACAAGCCTATGCGATCGCGGACATTCTCACGCGATCCCATAGAAGGAAATCAGTGACAGAAAACTAACATTTTCAGTAGTTTACCAAGTCCAAATTTCGATCCGTTAGCAGTCCGAAACTCATCCGAGGCCCCCGACACCTCAGCCAAATATACCAACAAGTCCTAAAATATGATACGAACTTAGTCAAAACCTGAAATCACATTCAACAATGCTAAAATCACGAATCATACCCCAATTAAGGCCCAATGAACTTTAAAATTTCAAATTTCTACAAACAACGTCGAAACATATCAAATCACGTCCGATTGACCTCAAATTTTGCACACAAGTCATAAATAACATAACGGAGGTATTTCAATTTTCAGAATCGGATTCCGAACCCGATATCAAAGAGTTAACTCCTCCGGTCAAACTTCCCAAAAAATCGAACTTCGCCATTTCAGACATAATTCCACTATGGACCTCCAAATAATTTTTCGGAAACGCTCCTAAGTCCAAACTCACCATACGCAGCTATTGGAATCATCGGAATTAAATTCCGAGGTCGTTTACACATAAGTCAATATCCGGTCAACGTTTCCAATTTAAGTTATCAATTAAGAGATGAAGTGTCTCATTTCACTCCGAGATCCTTCCAGACCCGAACCAACTAACTCGGTAAGTCATAAAACAACAGTAAAGCATACATTGAGCACTAAATGGAGGAACGGGGTTATAGTACTCAAAACAACCGGTCGGGTCGTTACATATCACAAGAGATCAAAATTTACAAAAATATTTGGAACAATCTTCCAAACAAGCTTTCCTTTTATCATCTGTGCTAAATTTAGAGCATCTATGAAATGAACAACCGAGCTTACAATAGTGAATTTGATTATGCACACTCAACGGTGAATCACAACCAGCAATACAATCAATGTAACATCGATTGTCACCCTTACAAAAGTGCCAGCAATTTTTTTCGCATTGTAAAACACTAGGGTCGATCCCTTCTGCAGCAAAAATCATCCTCAACATTATAACAATTGTTATTCCTTCCTTGACCATCTTCATATATTAACTTCTTTTCTCACTTTTGTAATTTGCAACAATATTTTGTGTGGCCTAAATAGATAAGTAATTGGTGCGAAAACCAGCCTATTTAAAGCTAAATGAAAGCAACATAATCATGTCACTAAAATCGAAAAAGGTAAGTCTATAAATGAAATTAACTAAATACCATTTTTGTTAAAAGATTTTTCAAAATTTGGAATAACTAATCTGGAAAATAATTAATTAGTAGTAAAACATTGCCACATCTATCATGGGAACAACTTTAATAGGAAGAATTGCTCATGTCCTAATTATTTTATTAGGAAAATGAAATCCAAATGAAGAGAAAGATGTATGCTTTTAATTGTCTTTTTCAAATTACGGAAAATGGTCAAAATTATCCCTATTGTTAAATAAATGATTTACAAATATCCTTAGTCCATCTATCAATCCAATAATTAAATACGATTATATATATACTGTATATAAATTATATATATATATATATATATTATACATCCGCTGACTATTTTACGCTTAGGCACTTGGGTAGACGACTATTTAAATTAATTCTTCAAATAAAAAAATAAAAACTCATATATATTCAATTTAAAACTGGGGAACTTTACATAACTGTCACAATTTAAAAGAAATATAACAAATTCGTAGCATGAAATCCAATATTACAGTTGTGGCAGGAAAATATTTATATTTGTAGCACATAGTTCCATTAAAATAGATTGCTCTAGTGGTAAGCATCATCCACTTCCAATCAAGAGGTTGTAAGTTCGAGTCACCCCAAGAGCAAGGTGGGGAGTTCTTAGAGGGACGAAGTCGAGGGTCTATCGGAAACAGCCTCTCTACCCCAGGGTAGGGGTAAGGTCTATGTACACACTACCCTCTCCAGACCCACTAGTGAGATTATACTGGGTTGTTGTTGTTGTTGTTGTTGTTGTTGTTGTTGTTGTTAGTTCCATTAAAATAGAAAAATTAATTATTAATCTCTAAACATAAGCAATTTGAATGGAAAATCAATAATTCTTTGTACAAAAATCATGCATTTTTTTTCTCTTTATCTATTAGCTTTCCTTCTTTTTCTTCATCTTCTTAATTTTATTTTCTTCCAAAGCCAATATATTTTCTAAATTTGTTCCATCTGTTTTCTTTTTAATTATCTTTCTTAAATTTTTCTCTTCCTTCTTTCTTCCCTTCTTAATATAAAGATCTTACTTCGATAATAATATATGTTAATATATAAAAAAAAATATAAAAAATATATTGAATTAACACATAAAATATACAGAAAATAGACATAAAAAATACATCTTCAATTAAGATGACACTTAGACATGTAAAATTGTAACGACCCGACTTATCATTTCAAATATCTATGCCCCATTCAGCTACTTAAGGTCCCGAGCAACTTTGTAATACGTATTATGACTTGCGTGTGCGGTCATTTGATTTTCGAAAGATTCAAAATTTAATTTGAAAGAACAATTCTAATTTTTGAAGATTAAATGAAAAGAGTTGACTAGAGTTTGACTTTTGAGCAAACGACTTCGGACTTGGGCATATGTTTAGGTCGAGTATCAGGTGGCTCGGGAGTATTACGACGCCTATTACTGAACGTTGGTATTTTTAAAGTTTAAAAATTTACTAAGTTTGGGTTGAAGTGGATTTTGATGTTATCGATGTCCGTTTGGGATTCCGAACTTGGGAATAGCTCTGCATGGTGAATCTAATCCAAGGGGAGCATCCGGATGTGGATTTGAAAATCTGTAGGTCATTTGGCGAAAGTTGAAAATTTAAAAGTTTTTGAGAAGTTTGACCGGGAGTGGACTTTTTGATATCGGGGTCGAATTCCGATTCCGGAAGTGGGAGTAGGTTCGAAATGCCAGTTACGACTTGTGTGCAAAATTCGAGGTCAATCGGATTTGATTTGATAGGTTTCAACATCGAATGTAGAAGTTTCAAGTTCTAAAGTTCATAAAGCTTGAATTGGGGTGCGATTCGTGATTTTGATATTGTTTGATGTAATTTGATACCTCGGGCAGGTTTGTGTTATGTATTGGGACTGATTGGTACGATTGGACGGGGTCCCGGGGGCCTCAAATTTAATACGAGGTGGTTTCGGACCAAGTTTGGGTGTTTTAATGCTGTTGGTTGCTGGTTCTGGTGTTGTTCTTCGCGTTCGCGAGGAGCCTCTCGTGTTTGCAAAGAAGGATTTTGCTGTTGGGACTTTGTTCTTCACGTTTGCGAAGAAGGAATTTTGTTGTCCATCGTCTGACTTTGGAAGCTCATATCTCACAATTTATAAGGAATTTAAAGATGATTCAAAAATAATAGTTGTAGCCCTTTGTATCTAGTTTTCAGAAAGGTAACCTATTTATCATTTGGAGTTGTGTACAAAACGTTATGTTAGAAACATTACAGGTTGTCTGGGAAGAGTTTGGAAATCTCTGTTGCACAGGGCTGACTTTGGAAGCTTATATCTCGCAATATTTAAGGAATTGGGAGATGAGCAACAAATTAAACTTATAGCCCTTGGAGTCTAGGTTTCAGAAAGTTAAACCATTCATCATTTGGAGATTTGTACAAATGGTTATGACCATTATACTAGAGGCTGTCTGAGAAGAGTTTGAAAATGGCTGTTGGAAAATTTGTTCATCGCGAATGCGAGGGGAGGGTCACGAACGCGAAGAACAAACCCCTAGGCAGCAGAATAAAGTCTAAATTCGTCTCATTCTTCCATATTTTGACCAAGGAACCTCGGGTGAGGCGATGTTTTGAGAATTTTTCAAGGAAAATATTAGGGTAAGAATTCCTAATTTAATTTTGGTTAAATTATATGAATCTAATGTTGTTTTTATCACTAAATTAGGGAATTGGGTTGAAAATGGTAGAAATTCTCTAGATTTTAATTTAAGATTTGAAAGGCGATCTGTTATCGGAATTTGGTAATTTTGATATGGTTGAACTCGTATCAGAATGGGTGTTCGGATTTCGTAAAAATTTTGTCGGGTTCTGAGGGGCGGGCCTGTAACGATCCGGCCAGTTTTTCCGAGAGTTGAAACCCCATTTTCCTCATTTCTACTTATTTATGTATTGTTCAGCTCTGTTGAGTTGTATCGAGTTGGTAGGTTTGGGTTCGGAGTAGTTTTGGAGTGAAATGTGACACTTAGTCTCTTAGTTAGAAAGTTAAGTTAGAAAAGTCAACTGGAAGTTGACTTATAAGTAAATGAATTCGGATGTGGATTTTTATGATTCGATTAGCTTCGTTGGGTGATTTTAGACTTAGGAGTGAGTCCGGAATGTAATTTGGATGTCCGTGGTAGAATTAGGCTTGAATTGGCGAAAGTTGGAAGCTTAGAAATTCTTAGGCTTGAATCCGAGTTTGATTTGTTGTTGTTTTGGATGTTCCGAAAGTTCGACTAAGTTTGAGTAGTGATATATGACTTGTTGGAATTATTGGTTGAGGTCCCGAGGGTCTCGGGTGAGTTTCAGATAGGTTTGTGTTGTGTTGCGCTAGTTTTTCTTGTGTTTCGACGTCGTTTCTTCAAGCATAAATGATATCATATTGAACAAATGGGCTCCAATTTCTTTTTTGATTGAAGCATTAGATCCGTATCATAATTACGGACCCGTAGCAAAAAGCATCATCGAATTTGGGTATCGTAGGAGGAATTTATGGTCATTTTACTAAAAATATTAGGTTGCCAGATTTGTCAGATTAATTACGAAATTGCAACTGACGGTGTATTTAAAAATCTGCACGATTTGCAAATATTAAAACCTACATATCTCCTTCATTATAAGGTCAAATTGAGTGATTCAAAAGCCTAACTTGACTAAAATTTCACAAAGAATCCATTGGAGGCATAAAAAGAGAGTTTTGGGATCGCTTGTCATGAGAAACGAGGCAGAATAGCTGGCAGAAAAATATATAAAACGAGAGTTTGTTCATTCAGTCATATTTTGAGCTCGGATTTGGGCGATTTTAGGGGCGATTTTCATCATATGGATTGGGGTAAGTGTTCTCTACTCAGTTTTAGTTATAATTCATGAATCCATCTTCATTTTTGGGATTTGATTGCTGATTTCAAAGTGAAATTGAGGGAGTTAGGGTTTGAGTTTTGGAGAGTTTAAGTGAGGATTTGAGGGACCAAACGGAGTTCGATTTTGATGAATTTTATATGGCTAGACTCAGGAGAGGACGAGATTTATTATTCTACCATTTTTGACTGATTTCGAGATGTGGGCCGGGGGGTTGGTCGATTTCGGATTTTTGGCATATTTATGTAGTTTTTATTTTGAAATTTGATTCTTTAGACTATGTTGATAGTAGTATTCTGAGTTTTGGTTAGTCCAGAGATGAGGGCATCCCAGAGTAGGATTTTACGCTGTTAAGGTAAGTAACAGTTTTAGCTCTGGCTTTGAGGGTATAATCCCGGAGAATTTGATATCGTGTGACTGTTTGGAGGTGATACCCACGCTAGGTGACGGGCATGTGGGTATATACCTCGAGGGATTGAGACTTGGTCCGTCCTGTGAGGCATCATGGCCATCAACTGTGTTTACATAGTTACTTGTTGTTGAACTTGTCTTCCTTTATGTTAGAGATCATGCTTAGGCTTTATTCATGCTCACATTATTTGTACTCAGTCATAGAAATTATTGTACATATTTACCTCAGTCTCTATTATTTGCTAATATGATGTGATACTTGATGTGGGCTGTGTTCCCTCATTTGTTAATGATGGTGAGGCTAGTGAGGTACATGATTGAGTGAGGCTGAGGGCCTGGTTGTGAGGACATTAATACCATAGCACGTGAGTTGTCCGCGTAGCACATAAATTGACAGTGCGGGTCCAGGTATTGATACCATAGCGCGTGAGTTGTCCGCGTAGCATGTGAGTTGACCGTGCGGATCCAGATATTGATATGATGGCACGCGAGTTGTCTGTGCTTAGCGCTTGGGCTTTGGGAGCCCCTCCGGAGTCTGTACACACCATCAGTGAGCACAGAGTGTTGAGTGTTTTGAGTATTGAGTGCTAAGTGTGAGTGATGAGTGATAGAGTGACACTGCTGTGAGGTTGTATTTATTTGTGTTGTTGCTGTATTTATCTGTTAAACTTCTTTGTGGCATTTACTGAGTTGTGGAATTTACCTGTTTATTTCTGTTTATTTTTAAATTGTGAAAATAAATAATTGTACTGTTTTACTTAGCTCGTCACTACTGCTCAGTTCCTTAGTTATTTCTGTTACTACTGAGTCGGTTGTACTCATACTACACCCTGCACGTTATGTGTAGATCCAGGTGAGTTAGAGCACGGCGATCGTTGAGTTCAGGCCGGCTATCTGTGAAAATTGTAAGGTAGCTACTAGCGTCCGCCAGACCTTGTTACTCCTTTCGTCATTTCTTCTTTTGGATAGTTAGACAGTTTATATATTTTAGTTTATAGTTTTAGACGCTCATGACTTAGTGACACCCCGATGTTTAGTGCTCGTTTTCTTATTTTCTATAATTATAATTAGAGTTGATTTAGTTTATGAAAAATTCAAATATTTTATTAAATTCTTATAATCGGTTTAGTAGTAATATTTTGGGAAGTAGGCTTGCCTTATAACACGATAGGCGCCATCACGACCATGGTTAGATTTTGGGTCGTGACAAGTTGGTATCAGAGCCTAGGTTACATAGGACTCACGAGTCATGAGCGGGTTTAGTAGAGTCTTGCGGATCGGTACAGAGACGTCTGTACTTATATTCGAGAGGCTGCAGAACCTTTAGGAAAATTTCACATTCTTAAATTCTTTTCGTGCGGTATTGATTCAGCTTGAAGTGTAACTCTTTGAATTCCTTCCACGCATTCGTATGCGCACATGAGCGCTCGGTATTAGTTGTGCATCGATGGCTTGTGATTCCCTGGATGAGGTGCGAGATGTGATTTCTGTGTGTTGATGTCGGGCCAGTCTGGAGGACATGAGTCCGGGTTTTAACTGTAGCTTGAGCACTGAGGTGTTGATTGTGTGAGCGCGTGCTTGTGGTACTTTTGGGGATATTTAAGAGAGTATTCAGCGGCTTATGAGCCTTAGGGCGGTGTGGTTTGATGCTTGGGGCTCATGTGGTGAGTCTGGGTTGAGGATTGTGGTGTTATGGCGGGGCAAAGTATCAATTTGAAGGTAATTCAGAAGGAACTCGGATAGATAGGACATCTTGGTAGTAGGTTGGATCGGCATGGTAATGGGTATGATTAGTTATTTGGGTGTGTATGAGGTAATGAGTTCTACAGGTGTTTTGTGGAAATGTCCTTGGGTTTTTGGTGGTCTGCATAGCTTGGTTGAGTTAGAAGGATTCAGTCCTGGCGGATTGGTTTTGTGCCATTGGGGTTCGGAGAGAGTTCTTGATGGTTTTGAGAACAACTCTTGGCACGTTCGAGGACGAATGTTTGTTTAAGAAGGGGAGGATGTAACGACCAGGCCAGTCGTTCCAAGAGTTGTAGCCCCGTTTTTCTCATTTCTGCTTATTTATGTGTTGTTCAGCTGTTTTGAGTTGTATCGAGTTGGTAGGTTTGGGTTTAAAGTAGTTTTGGAGTGAAATGAGACACTTAGTCTCTTAGTTAGAAAGTTAAGTTAGAAAAGTCAATCGAAAGTTGACTTATGAGTAAACGAATTCGGATGTGGATTTTTTGTGATTCGATTAGCTTCGTTGGGTGATTTTAGACTTAGGAGTGTGTACGGAATGTAATTTGGAGGTCCTTGGTAGAATTAGGTTTGAATTGGCGAAAGTTGGAAGTTTAGAAGTTCTTAGGCTTGAATCCGAGGCTGATTTGGTGTTTTGGTGTTGTTTTGGGTGTTCCGAAGGTTCGACTAAGTTCGGGTAGTGATATATGACTTGTTGGAATTATTGGTTGAGGCCTCGAGGGCCTCGGATGAGATTCGGATAGGTTTGGGTTGTGTTGCGCTCGTTTTTCATATGTTTCAACGCCGTTTCTTCAAGCATACATGATATCATATTGAACAAATGAGGTCTGATTTCTTTTTTGATTGTAGCATTAGATCCGTATCAAAATTATGGACCCGTAGCAAAATGAATTGTCGAATTTGGGTATCGTATGAGGAATGTACGATCATTTTACTAAAACATTAAGTTGCGAGATGTTGCAGATTAATTACGACATTGCCACTAACGGTGTATTTAAAAATCTGCACGATTTGCAAATACTAAAACCTACATATCGCCTTCATTATAAGGTTAAATTGAGTGATTCAAAAGCCTAACTTGACTAAAATATCACAAGGAATCCATTGGAGGCATAAAAAGTGACTTTATTGATCGTTTGGCATGAGAAATGAGGCAGAATAGCTGGCAGAAAAATATAAAAAACGAGAGTTTGTTCATTCGGTCATATTTTGAGTTGGGGAGCTCGAATTTGGGCGATTTTTGGGGCGATTTTCACCATAAGAATTGGGGTAAGTGTTCTCTACTCAGTTTTGGTTATATTTCATGAATTCATCTTCGTTTTTGGGATTTGATTGATGATTTCAAAGTGAAATTGAGGGAGTTAGGGTTTGCGTTTTGAAGAGTTTAAGTGAGGATTTGAGGGACCAAACGGAGTCCAATTTTGATGAATTTTATATGGTTAGACTCGGGAGAGGACGAGGATTATTATTCTACCTTTTTGACTGATTTCGAGATGTGGGCTCGAGGCCCGGGTTTTGGCCGATTTCGGATTTTTGGCATATTTATGTAGTTTTTATTGTGGAATTCGATTCTTTAGACTATGTTGATAGTAGTATTATGATTTTTGGTTTGATTCAGAGCTTTTGGAGACCGAGTCCAGAGACGAGGGCGTCCCGGAGTAGGATTTTACGCTATTAAGGTAAGTAACAGTTTTAACTCTGGCTTTGAGGGTATAAACCCGGAGAATTTGATATCGTGTGACTGTTTGGAGGTGATACCCACGCTAGGTGATGGGCGTGTGGGTGTATACCTCGAGGGATTGAGACTTGGTCAGTCCAGTGAGGCCTCATGGCCATCATCTGTGTTTAGGTAGTTACTTGTTGTTGAACTTGTCATGTTAGAGATCATGCTTATGATTTATTCATGCTCACATTATTCTCAGTCTCTATTATTTGCTAATATGATGTGATACTTGATGTGGGCTGTGTTCCCTTATTTGTTGATGATGGTGAGGCTAGTGAGGTACATGATTTAGTGAGGCCGAGGGCCTGGTTGTGAGGATATTAATACCATAGTGCGTGAGTTGTCCGCGTAGCACGTGAGTTGACCATGCGGGTGCATGTATTGATACCATAGCGCGTGAGTTGTCCGCATAGCATGTGAGTTGACCGTGCGGATCCAGGTATTGATATGATGGCACGTGAGTTGTCTGTGCTTAGCGCTTGGGCTTTGGGAGCCCCTCCGGAGTCTGTACACACCACCAGTGAGCGCAGAGTATTGAGTGTTTTGAGTGTTGACTGCTGAGTGTGAATGATGAGTGATGGAGTGACACTGCTATGAGGTTGTATTTATTTGTGTTGTTGCTGCATTTATCTGTTAAGCTTCTTTGTGGCATTTACTATGTTATATAGTTTACCTGTTTATTTTTTTTTATTTTTAAATTGTGAAAATAAATAATTAGACTGTTTTACTTAGCTCGTCACTACTGCTCAATTCCTTAGTTATTTCTGTTACTACTGAGTCAATTGTACTCATACTATACCCTGCACGTTATGTGCAGATCCAGGTGAGTTAGAGCACGGTGATCGTTGAGTTCAGACCGGCTATATGTGGAGATTGCAAGGTAGCTGCTAGCGTCCGCATGACCTTGTTACTCCTTTTGGCATTTCTTTTTTTGGACAGTTAGACAGTTTATATATCTTAGTTTATAGTTTTAGACACTCATGACTTAGTGACACCCTAATTTTTGGGGCTCGTTTTCGTATTTTCTATTATTATATTTAGAGTTGATTTAGTTTATGAAAAATTTAAATATTTTATTAAATTCTTATAATCGGTTTAAGAGTAATATTTTGGAAAGTAGGCTTTTCTTGTAACACGATAGGCACCATCACGACCATGGTTAGATTTTGGGTTGTGATAGGGCCCCGCGCTGACTTTTTAGAATACAATTTTAAGTTGGTATTTTATTATCTGGAATTATTTTCGATGAATTTTAATGAAGTTACACAATTAATTTGGATAGATTTGAGCTGTCTGGAGGTCAATTCAAGCAAGAAGGCTATTTAGGAATATCGGCCTAACTTAAAAAAAATAAGTATCTTGCCTAACCTTGAGTGGGGGAATTACCCCTTAGGCATCGAGTGTTATGTACTATTTGTGAAATGTGAAAAGCCGTGTACGCAAGGTGACGAGTACGTACTCGAGTTTATATGTTCAAAATTGACTAGGTTAAAGTCTTAGGCATATTGTGTAGTAAATTAGATAATTGTTGGAATTTATTAAATCATCTATTTGCCATGCCTCAATTCGCATTTGTTAAATTTATTTTTATATGACAATTTGATGTGGTTATTGCTTGTATATTTATGTGAATTCCGTGAGTTTGGTGATTTGCTATTTTCTGGAAATAATTATATTATGGATTTTCCATCTGCAAATAATTAACGAAATAAGTTTAAACTGCGGCGCTATATAATTATCAAGAATTTGGATTAATGAAGGCGTTGCCCTATACTAAGTATTTTCCATCTCTGTTGTTGTTTTGAGGTTTTATACACATTGTATGGAGCCTTGGGCTATTTGTTGTGAAATTAATTAATTTTGTTATATTTTTGGAATTGGTTATGGCCTTGGGCAAATTGTGATATGAATTGATTTTGTTATGTTGTCGTGATAATATTCAGTGTAAGTTGCTGTGTTATTTGAGTTATTATTTTGAGGATATAAGGGTGGCATTTCACCGTTGATATTATGTGGGTATAAGGGTGACATTTCACTATTGTTGTATATATTGGGATATTGTCTGAGAGGAGCGATAAGGGTGGCTATAGGGGAGATAAGGGTGGCTATAGGACCGATAAGGATGGCTATTGATATTGTCAGGGCGAAGGGATAAAAGAGGTTATTATAGGAGTGATAAGGATGGTTATAGGAGAGATAAGGGTGGTTATAAGAGCAATAAGGGTGGCAATTAATACTGTCAGGCCGGAGGGATAAGGGAGGCTATTATAGGAGTGATAAGGGTGGCTATTGTAAGGAATGATATGTGATAATGTGGGGTTATTGCGTTGGTAATTATCATGTGATGTTATGGTTTCCTTGTATTTATTTTTATACCTTGTGAAATTTGTCTTGTTATTGGTAAATTGATGATAGTCTAATTTGTGTTGAAATTGGGAGCTTGTAGTTATTGCCGGGTGGATTATGAAATGAAATGTGGGCACGAGGTGCCGTGAGTAAATAATAATGATATTGGCACGTGAACTGTTCGTGCAGTTGTGATATGAAATATGGGCACGAAGTGCCATGAGTAAATAATGATGATATTGGCACGTGAATTATCCGTGCAGTTGTGATATGAAATGTGGGCACGAGGTGCCGTGGTTAAATGATGATGATATTTGGCATGTGAGTTGTCCGTGCGGTTGTGATAGAGAAATTGGAACGAGGTGTCGTGGAAATATGAAAGTAGGCTGAGACCCGTATTTTATGATTTTGAAATGCTGTGTCACAAGATGACTTTTATTCGAAAGAGATTTATTTGAAGGAAAGAGATTTGAAAGAAATTTATTTGAAAGAGATTTATTTGAAAGTATTATATCCTGAAGATTTTTATTTGAAAAACATATAGGCGAAAGATTTATATTGGAATGACTTGATTAATTGGTTGTACTTATATTCATTATTTATTGCGCAATATTTATGGTGTTCTTGTCGCCCTACTGTGTATATCACTGGCTGATTATTGTTGCCATCATTATTATTTATTTCCTATTATTTTTGCATACTATATTGCACAGGTTATTAGACTAGTGAGTGTCTCGACTATACCTCGTCACTACTCTGCTGAGGTTAGTCTTGATACTTATTGGGTACCGATCGTGGTGTATTCATACTATACTTCTGGATATTTTGTGTAGAGCCAGGCGTTGGAGGAGCCGCAACTAGAGCACCTGTCAAAGCAGCAGTTGAGGAGCCGTCAATAGCTCCAATTAGGGGACAGGTACCAAAAGCACATGTTGTTACCCCCGGACTTCAAGAGACTTTAGCACAGTTCCTGAGTATGTTTGGTACATTAACTTAGGCGGGATTGATCTCTGTTGCACCAAATATTTCGCAGATTGGGGGAGTAGCTCAGACTCCTACCACGACTCTAGAGGAGCAGGTTCACATTGGTCAGGTTCCGGGTATAGTACCGGTACAACCTGTTATTCTGGTTTAGCTTGAGGTTAGGACAGGAGCATCAGAAGAAGAACAAAAGAGACTTGAGAGGTTTAAAAGGTGTAGTCCACCTATTTTCAGTGGCACAGCTTTAGAGGATGCCCAAGTGTCACGACCCAAAATCTGACTAGTCATGATGGCACCTAACCTAACCCGCTAGGTAAGCCAATTAACCACTAACCAATTTCCAATAATATTAATAAGACAATTATTCAAAAGAAATATCTGAATCTAATACATTCCCCAAGAACTAGTAGTACAAATCACGAGCTTCTAAGAATAGATTTTACAAAGCGAAAATGAAATAAATACATAGTATGTTTGAATAGTACATAAACAGAGTTTTACATATCTAAAACTATCACGAATAAGAGGAAGCTACAGCTGGGACGCAGGTACATCTTCAATCTAGCTCCCACCGAACACAGCAACAACAATAGCCAACATCTGCACGCAAGGTGCAAAAGTGGAGTATGAGTACAACCGACCCCATGTACTCAATAAGTAACAAACCTAACCTTAGGTTGAAAGTAGTGACGAGCTAACAGAAAGGTCAGGTCCAACACCAATATTCCGCCATAGTTCATAACAGCACAGTACCATAACAAAACAAGAATTTCAAAACTAAAAGGCTCAGTTCGTTCACAGTTCCAGAAAAAAATAGGCATTTCCTTTCAAGTAGCTCAGTTAAAAAACATCCAATTCTTTTATAGAAAAGCCAATATACAAGTAAGTTTTAAAAACTGTATTTTTTCTCAAAACTCCTTTCAACAAATAGTAAGATGTTTCATTTTCAAATAGCATGAGAAAAGTACTTCTCTATGCCTACATGTCAAGATACAGGTAAAATCATAGATGTCCCTAAAACTGGGTAGCAGAAGGAAATGCACCTCTATGCATGTATCTCAAGTACGCATGTCAAATGTAATGCATCTCGATGATGAGCTCATGTACTCACACTCTCAGAGTACTCAATCTCACTGTCTCGCATTCTCTTCCACTATGCTCAATATACTCAATCACTCAGCACTGTACAATACTGCTGCGACGTGTAGTACAATCCCTGTTTATAGTCGACTGTGCTCACTGGGGGTGTGCAGACTCCTGGAGGGGCTCCTTTCAGCCCAAGCGCTATATTGCAAAGGCGTGCAACCCGATTCAATATTGTTACGGCGTGCAACCCGATCCAATATTTTTGCGGCGTGCAACCAGATCCAATAATATATATATATATATATATATATATATATATATATATATATATATATATATATAGCCTGAAGGCTCGTTGCGGCGTGCAACCCGATCCATATAAAATATAATCAATATAATATGTTGCGGCATGCATTCTGATCCCAAAATATCACTCTCACTCCAGCCCTCGGCCTCACTAGTTATCAATCTCTCCAATCTCACTCACGGGCTCACAATGTCATAAAACTAGCCCGACAACAATGATATGATGTATCAATAAATAATATCTGAGACTCAGATATGGTATGAATGCATGAATATGACTGAGTACGAAATATCAACGAAATCAGTGAGATGACAGTAAGAAACAACCACTATAGGTCCAAACAATATCGGCATAAAGCCTAAACATGATATCTAGCATGATTGACCGCTCAATTACTTTATCACATGGTGAAAACACGGATATCAATAAAATAGGGCCACTATTCAGTGCCATGGAAACAATAGAGTCCCAATTTACATGGTGCACGCCCACATGCCTATCACCTAGCATGTGCGTCACCTCAATACCGATCACATAACACGTATTTCAGGGTTTCACACCCTCAGCACTAAGATTAGAAGAGTTACTTACCTCGAACAAGCCAATACCAATGCTGAGCAAGCCAAATGATGCTCCAAAGATGCCATCCCTCGCGTTCCGACCTCCGAACGGCTCTAAACTAACCAAAAAACAACTCAAGTACATCAAACAATGCTAAAGGAACCAATCCCGATCGAAAAAGATCAAATCTTGAATTAAAAACCCAAAATCGGCCAAAAGCCCAACCCGGGCCCACACCCCGGAACTCGACACAATTTATAAAATCCAACAACCCATTCAATTACAAGTCCAACCATACTAGTTTTACTTAAATCCGACTCTAATTCGATGTTCAAAACTCAAAAATTCACATTATGAAACTTTAGGCCAAAACCCCAAATTTCCTCTTTAAAATTCACAATCCAATTACCAAAAATGAAGGTGGATTCATGAAATATAAACAAAACCGAGTAGAGAACACTTACCCCAATCCTTGTGATGAAAATTGCTCCAAGAATCGCCTCAATCCGAGCTCCATAGCTCCCAAAATGTAAAACATGTCCGAAACCTTCTAAATAGAGTACTATATACACTGCCCAGACGTCCTCTTTTGCGAACGCGGGAAAACCATCGCGTTCGCGATGAACAAAATGCACACTGCCACAAAAGACTCTACGCATTGGCGATGCACCCCACGCGAACGCGATGAATACTACTTCCAAAGATTCGCGAATGCGACTAACCTTACGCGATCACATAGAAGAACGCTCAAATTCCCAGCTACCAACCTCAACACTACGCGAACGCAAAGAGGACTTGCCCCAACTCTAAATCACGATCTCGAAGAATAATTGTTGCTGACATCAAAATACACTATGCGTTCGCGATATTTCCCACGCGAACCCGATGAAGAAATGTGACACCAGACACCAGAACACACCAGCACTGAAAACATGAAGGAAAATAGCCCGAAATCGATCTGAACCATGCCCGAGCCCCTCGGGACCCCGTCCAAACATACCAACAAGTCCCAAAACATTACACGGACCTACTCGAGGCCTCAAAACACACAAAACAACATCGGAACCACGAATCACACCTCAATTCGAATTCAATGAACTTTGAAACTTCAACTTCCACAACCGATGCCGAAACCTATCAAATCACTTCCGATTGACCTCAAATTTTGCACACAAGTCACATTCAACATTACGGATCTGCTCTAACTTCCGGAATCAAAATCTGACCCCGATATCAAAAAGTTCACTCCCGGTCAAACTTTTCAAAATTTCAACTTTCGCCATTTCGAGCCAAATTCAACCACGGACCTCCAAATCACAATCTAGACGTGCCCCTAAGTCCAAAATTACCCAACGGAGCTAACGAAACCATTAAAATTCCAATCCGAGGTCAAATGCTAAAAAGTCAAACTTGGTCAACTCTCCCAATTTAAAGCTTCAACAATGAAATCCATTCATCCAAGTCGATTTCGAAATATCTGAAAACCAAAACCGACGATTCACACAAAAACAAAATACATCATACAGAGCTACTCACGCTCATAAACTACCGAGCGAAGAGCAAATGCTCAAAACGACCGGTTGGGTCGTTACATCCTCCCCCACTTAAACATACGTTCGTCCTCGAACATGTCCAGAGTTGTTCTCAAAGCCATCAAACTGCCATATAACCTTACTATGCGCATACCCGGGGGTGATCTCACGTCTCCCTATCCCATATAGGCCCGACAACACAACACAACTGTAGTTCCTTAATTCAACCTAGCCCATAAACTTTAAAATCCAATTTCCAACATCCACAATTTCTATAAGATCAGAATCTCACATCTACACACTGTATAAGTCTAAACAAGTTGTTTCAAGCCATATCTATAACCCAAGATGTACTCACACGATGTACCACATAACTCAAATACTCATAGTGAAAATTTCAAATCACAATAGCGGGTCAAAACAACCCAATACCGGTAATAGACCTCATATCAAACAAAGCCTCGCTCTAAAACCTTCGTACACTGCCGATGATGAAAGAAACATGCATAATTCATAACCATTAATTAGACCAATAGGTCATGGAGCTCCCGCTCCTTCTACAAGAACTATATCCAATTTCTAAGCCGACTTCCGATATTATCCTTCCAAACATGCTGTAATCAAATCTGATAGTATCCAACCTAGGTTCAATGAACTCATCTCATCCAACACGACCACTCTAGTGACATGATACATAAATACAATCTACAGCCACAACCCGTGCAATGCGTGCACCAAATAGCAACATTTCAAATGTACACAATCATGGAAAAATGACTCAAACGAGAGAACCGTCTAGTAAGCTCAACAAGTACCACCACAACGAAATACTTAAACCCATCACACACCATAGAACCATAACACCAACTCTAACACAAAGGATCATATTTCCACATAACTTTGCTGTAATGAGCGACCCTATCCAAATACTGGTCCAAATGAAATACCCCAGCCATCATGCTCAAAGTCAATAACCACGCGCAATTCGGCATCAAGTACTCAAAGTGCATTACCATAACTACGGAGAAACTAATGACATAATGCCACCCAAAACTTGAAAGGACATAACCAATACGCAATCAATCATGCAATGCCCAACTACTTATCTCGCTCAAATTCCGTTATAAGACCACAACAGAACCGCACCATGTGTGCCTAAAACCAACAAATCACAACTCATCGTAGCATAGAAGAGTAACTCACAGAAAATTCCAAAACACGAATAAGCCCAACAACAACCGAATAGCACATCCTTCAATAATAGTAGTATGGAGCCAACCAATCCAGCTCGGTGTAGAATACACACCCTAATTGGTCCTACCAATGAATCCCCAAATCAACTCTGGGCACCCACACATGGATAAATAACCCTCCGAAGGCCCACAATGACTGAATCATAACACATACTATCATCTAGATAGCTTCGGCCATGAAGCTTCGGCCATGACTTCACAGTCCACAACCATAGAACAACCTGCTCTTGAGAACTCCCAGTCTACAAATCCATAGAACACACGAATCACCATGTCTGATCCCAACTCTACCGCCAAAAAGTCTAACACATCTCTCATACACGATCATCCCACAAGGAATACTTCTAAAATTCTTCCATGCCACCTAGCAAAATTTGAATATCAACAGTCGATCAACAAGGAGAGTGCCACAATACCAATGAAGTATAAATACATCAAAACATATTGCCCCTTTCGAAATGTATACTCTCACCAGGCAATACCGAATAGTAATATCATTTGCCTAGTCATCTGAATTTGTCCACGCTGCCTAGAATTTATGTCCTTCCCTTCAAAACTAAATTGTGACCTTGCACAAGCAAATCTCAATTCCACGCAATACACCGTGTCTACCATGCCTTCCTACGAGGAGTATAAGAATCTCATAATCAACTCTGAGTCACAAGCAGAATACATACCCGATCAGTCAGAAACCTTCTATTTGATCTAATCCCGGAGAAAATTTCAATACGCAACACATTCCTCATGCCGATAGGAAATATACCCCTCGAACCATGGTAAAAGTCATTGAGAACTCTTTGAAACCCATTTGCACATAACCAAGCTATCTGAACCGAATTTATCTAACTCAACCCAGCCACGTAGGTTGCAAAAACCCAAGAGCATTGCCACAAGACACCTGTAGAGTCTAGCCACGTCATAAGTACCCAAAGAACCGATTATATCCATTACTGTACTAACCTAACATACTACCAAGCTGTCCTATTTCTCTAAGTCCCTTCCAAATTGCCTTCAATTTAATACTTCTCCTTGCTGGAGCACCACGATCCTTAACCAAAATTCACCACAAGAGGCCCTAGTATAAAACCACCACGCCCTAAGGGCCCATAAGCCGTTGACTTCCCTCGTAAGCACCCCAAAGCACCAAAACCGAGATACCAACTCTAAAGAGACCTTATATGAACCTAAAATTGTTTCATTCACCTTCTTGATACTGAAATGTATAATTCACAATGATATAAAAATTCCACAAGTCTCGATACCATCCTATGCAAATATCAGATCCTAACATATACCAATCCGAAATTCACAATTTCTACATATTATTCTTGAATCCATTAGAACCATTCTCGAGAGTCATCCACTCTAATCAAATCTCAATTGAACCGACCGAACGACCTGTGCTCCATTAGTACACCAACACCCAAGGGAGCAGTTCATACTCCTAAGCAATCGAGCAAATTCCTACTCCATGTACCCTATATCCTTCGCGAATAACCACTTAATTATTTTATGATTCCCATATACCCATAGTCATCCTCGATTTCGACCTCTACAAGTCATAACTTATTCACCAGTATACCCTGAACCAAAACCAGTACGACACATAACCGTGCAAATAACTCGTCGATAGTAGACTCCTCCACTTGGCTCAAATCCATAGAACAAAATAGTCGATAACATCACGATACCCATACTTCATTACTGTCAAAATCCTGCACTGAAATTCAACTAAATCCATCTCAAGCCCATGTAACACAAACCATATAATACCTCAAATCATCTGCAAATCTCGCATTCACCCTTGTAATAGTCAAGTCAACTTCCGCAAGCGATCAAAACTCAAATTGCAACATATATCATTCACTGGTAAAAGAGAACTCTCTACCAAACATCATAAGGATCACACAACCTCAGGACACCTCACAGGAGATAACCTACCCGCTCTGCCTCAAACTGACATCTCTCTATACCCTTCCACAGTCACGACTACTACGTAATCACTTAATCTTCTTGATTCTGAACTCATCAACAAGACAGGAGAATCTACTGCACTCCACAACTAAACGACATGAGAGATCCCTCAACACACCCATAACTCGAGACCATACGCCAAATCAAGACAGATATCAAACACCCTATAGTCCTTACTACATCTCAAGTAAACTCTTCCGTTTTGAGAGGATTATGAAATGAAATATGGGCATGATGTGCCGTGAGTAAATAATGATGATATTGGCACGTGAATTGTCCGTGCAGTTATGATATGAAATGTGGGCACGAGGTGCCGTGGTTAAATTATGATGATATTTGGCACGTGAGTTATCCGTGCGGTTGTGATAGAGAAATTGGCACGAGGTGCCATGTAAATATGAAAGTGGGTTGATACCCGTATTTTATGATTTTGAAATGTTGTGTCACAAGGTAACTTTTATTCAAAAGATATTTATTTAAAAGAATTTTATTTGAAAGATATTTATTTGAAGGAAAGAAATTTATTTGAAAGAGATTTATTTGAAAGTATTATATCCTGAAGATTTATATTTGAAAAACATATAGGCGAAAGATTTATATTAGAAGGAATTGATTAATTGGTTGTACTTGTATTCATTATTTGTTGCGTAATATTTATGGTTTTCTTGTCGCCCTCCTGTGTATATCACTGGTTGATTATTGTTGCCATCATTGTTATTTATTTTCTATTATTTTTGAATACTAAATTGCACATGTTATTAGACTAGTGAGTGTCTCGATTGTATCTCGTCACTACTCCACTAAGGTTAGTCTTGATACTTACTGGGTACCGACCATGGTGTACTCATACTACACTTCTGCACATTTTTGTGCAGAGCCAGGTGTTGGAGATATCGGACTCGGACAGAGTTAAAGTGTGATCGTAAGGATTCAAGGTAGAGCTGCTTGGTCATCGCAGTCCCTTGGAGTCTTTCCATTTTATTGTACTGTTAATTATTAATCAAACAGTATTGAGTATTCGATCCTTGAGATCATTCCATGTATTCAGTTAGAGTTCGTGACTCAGTATTACCAGTCTTGGGAGGTTGTTATATTTGTAATTATTTCCGTTGTTGGTTTATATAAAAAAAAATGGCTTGAATTGTTATTATAATCGACTTACCTAGTCTTAGAGACTAAGTGTCATCACGACCCCTGTGGCACAATTTAGGGTTGACAGAAATATACATAAAAAATATATCTTAAATTTAATTAAGATGGCATATAAACATACAAAAAACATATATATAAAAAATATATTCTGAATAAAAATGGCACTTGACATATACAATATATTTGAAATATACATTAAAAATACATCTTAAAATAAGATGGCACTTCACAAATAAATATACAAAAATTATATACATAAAAATACATTTTGAATTAAAGCGATACTTAATATACAAAGTATAAAAGACGTATAAATCGATACATCTTGAATTTAGCATTTTTTTTTTGTTGATGTCAAAAGTGCTTTTTTTCTAAAATTAAGGTGTTTGGCCAAGCTTTTAAAAGGGAAAAAAATGCTTTTGAGGAGAAGCAGAAACAGTTTTGGAGAAGTAGAAAAAAGTAACTTCTCTCCAAAAACACTTATTTGAAAAGCACTTTGAGAAAAATACACTTAGAAATAATTTTTTAAAGCTTGGCCAAACATTAATTGCTGCTCAGAAGTATTTTTCAAATTGAGAAAAGCACTCTTGGAAAAACAATACTTCTCAAAATAAGCTGATTTTTGTAGCTTGGCCAAATGGGCTATTAGTCAGTGCCCTTTTTCTGTCTAATAACTTTTAGCTAAATAAAATTTACAATAAAAACTACTATAAGTTACAATAGTTAACGATTCAAAATATTTAAAAATTATTTGCCAAAAATATAATCAAAGAAAATATTGTTTGACTCCCCAAATAATAATAGGTTCATTTGTTTTTAAAGAATTATGGAAACAATGTTAGAATAGTTGGCACAAATCATACAGGCCCAACTGTTTCTGAAGAAGAAATGGATCCAGGTCCAGGCCCACATACTTGACCATGAGGTCTTGTAATATTATTGTATTTTAGCCACATTTGTAAGAGATAGCCATTCTTTATTGTTTTACTATAAATAGAAAACTAATGGTTATATTGGGTGAGAGAGACATTATACATAATACATAAATATTTTCTTATCTATGTGTTCTCTCTAGAACACTCGATTTAGGGTTTTCTATCAAAGGAACCATAGATTTTGGATCGTTTATCTCCAATTTAACATGGTATCAGAGCGAATCCTGGTGATTACTACTGTAATCTGAGTGTTCATCGGAGGAATTATCAGAAATTATACAATTTTGTGGTTCTGACGAGTTCAAAGGATTTCCGTCTTTCATTCGATTCAGATCTTTCGGCTAGGTCTTTCATTTAGAGGTCTGGTTCAATTATTTTAATGGAGATTCTGAGTCATATTCATCGATCAATTTCACAATAATTGCATCACGAAGATCAACTCAGAAACTAGGGTTTTCTGTCATCATCAGTCTTCGCATGCGGTGACATCTTTATAGCTCTATCTCTTTGAGTTTTCTAGTTGATTGTTTTAGATATTTTACTCTTAGAAACTATGACTTTGAGTAGTGATGGAACTAAATTTTCTGGTGTTTCCACAACATCAGTCCTCGATCCTTTTCACCCTCTCTATCTTTACCCTTCCGATACCCCAGGAACCATGTTAGTATCTGTCCTCTTTGTTGGTACAGGGTTTGGGGATAGGAAGGAAGGAATGTTAATATCTTTGTCCGCAAAGAACAAAGTTCAATTAATTGATGGATCTTTAATTGAACCTACAACTAACTCTCCTCTATATCCTCATTGGCAACGATGTAATAATATGATTAAAGCATGGATAATGAATTCATCTTCTAAGGACATAACTAGAATAATCCTTTACTATAAGACTGCTAAAGTAGCCTGGAATAACCCTGTGGAAAGATATGGTGTTGCCAATATCTCCCAATATTACAGTCTTCAACAATCAATTTCTTCTACATTTCAAGGCTCGTTTGACATTGCAACCTATTACACTAAACTCAAGGGGTACTGGGATGAACTACATAAAATTTCTCTAGGAAGGCCTTGTACATGTGGTGCAATGCATGAGTTCCGTGAAGCACATAAACCCATTCAATTCCTATCAGGGTTAAATGAAACTTATTCTACTATTAAGAGTAACATTTAATGATGAGCCATGTTCCAAGTGTGGAAAAGGCATATTCAATTTTGATCAGAGATGAGAAGCAAAGGGAAATTAATTCTAGTTCCCAACTTTTTTTCCTGATTCCACTTCCTTCATAGCCAACTCCTATTCCGGTCTTAGTCAATCAAACACCACTAGAAATTTTACTCAAAGGGTGAATTTTGAACCAAAAAGAACTACACTCTCTTGCAAGTATTGCAAACCTGATCATACAGTAGATAAGTGCTACAAGTTACATGGCATCCCAGCAGATTTTAAATTCACCAAAGGAAAAAGAGTTGATGTCTGTGTTCAAGTTGAATCCACAGATCAAACTCCACCCAAGCTTGATTCACCTCAAACTTAAGACATTCCATATGGGTTTTCCAAGGAATAGTATGCTCATCTTATGTCTCTATTTCATCAGATGCAGATGCCTTCTTCAAATCAGCAGCCTACCTCCCAAGACTCTCCAATCTATGCAAATTTTGCTGGTTGGCATGATAATCATGTTAGCAGGTTATATGATTATCTTTTCATGCTAACCATAACAACTTCAGCTCCTGGATCCTAGATTCAGGAGCAACCAATCACATGACACCTCATAAACACCTACTTCATAATATACAACCTTTAATCACCCCTCTTGTCACTCTACCAAATGGTCATAAAGTAAAAGTTGCTTCTTTTGGATGCCTTTCTCTATCCTCTAGTATCACTCTAACTAATGTACTATTAGTACCTTCCTTTCATTACAACATAATTTCTATACATCAACTTCTCTCTCAACTCAAATCAACCTCTGTTTTTCCTGCTCATAATTCTGCAATTGATGCTTCTAATGTTGTTCCAGTTGCTTGTAATTCTAGTTCTATCAATAAAAATGATGTACTTTGGCATCAAAGAATGGAACATATGCCTTTTGTAAAAATGGTCTCTATTCCTCATTTATCTTGCAAATTTTCTTCTAGACAATCTTTCACATGTTCTATATGTCCAATGGTTAGACAACAGAGACTCCCATTTCCTGAAAGTTCATCAAACTCTAACAAACCTTTTCAACTTGTCCACATTAACCTTTGGGGGCCTTACCACACTGCCACATACAAAGGTTTCAGATACTTTCTGACCATTGTAGATGACTGCAACAGGGTCACCTGGACACATCTTCTTTCATGTAAAGGCAATTCCTTCTCTATTATCAAAACCTTTATTACCATGGTGTCTACTCAATTTCATACTTCCATTGAAACCATTCGAACTGATAATTCATTTGAATTGGGATCTGCTCATTTTCATGCTACATACCTCACTTCTCTTGGCATTTCTCACCAAACCTCTTGCTTACATACACCTTAAGAAAATGGCATAGTAGAAAGAAAACATAAACATTGGTTAGAGACTGTTAGGGCTCTTCTATTTCAATCCAATCTACCTACCAAATATTGGGGGGAGTGTATAATTACTGCAACATACCTCATCAACAGATTTCCCTCTATTGTTCTTTCTAACAAAATGCCCTATGAAGTATTGCTTGATCATCCTCCTGTCTATGATCATCTCAGATCATTTGGATGCCTAGCATATGCCACTGTTCCCTATCCTTATAGGGACAAACTACAATGTAGAGTTATCCCTTCTGTGTTTCTAGGGTATAGATTTGGTAAAAAGGATTACAAGTTTCTACACTTAGAAAACAAATCTATATTCTATTCTAGGGATGTCACTTTTGTTGGGCATCTCTTCCCTTCTACTTCTAAACCTTCTGGTTTCTTTCCTTCCTCTACTTCTTCTTTTTCTGATCACTTCACTCCAAATCATGCTCATGCACCTCCTTCACCTCATCATTCTCCTGTTTCTACTCCTAATTATGCTCAAGTTCCTTCACCAACTATTGAACTCCAAACATCAATCCCTCCTTTTGCCCCTTCTTCTCCCCTTCTCTTGAGGAGATCTTCTAGGACTACAATGACTCCTACTCAACTTAAGGACCACCTCTGTTATGCTGTACCTCTACCTAATTATGCCATCTCTTCTCACTCCTCCTCTCATATGCCTTTACTTGAACCCTCTTCTTACCATCAAGCTGCCTTCAATCCTGCTTGGCAAGAGGCAATATTAAAAGAATTCTAAGCATTAGAGTCTAATCAAACTTGGGATATTGTTCCTTTACCACCTGGCAAGAAGGCCATCCCTTGTAAATGGGTGTATAAGATTAAGAAAAAATCATATGGTAGCATTGAGAAATACAAGGCTAGGTTGGTCATAAGAGGGGATACTCAACAAGATGGTGTTGATTATTTTGAAACATTCTCACCAGTAGTCAAGTTCACCACTATTAAGTGTCTTCTTGCCTTGGCTGCTAAACACTCTTGGCATGTCTACCAACTTGATATAAATAATGTATTCTTACATGGGGTTCTTTCTGAAGAAGTTTACATGAAAGTTCCTCTTAGTCTCACTGTATCTTCTTCTTCTTCTGACCCTCCTTTGGTGTGCAAACTCAAGAAGTCATTATATGGACTCAAGTAGGCTTCAAGACAATGGTTTGTAAAACTGTCCACTACTCTCACTTCTATGGGGTATTCTTCCAGCCTTAATGACTACTATTTATTCACTAAAATCACTCCTTCTTCTACTGTTTTTATTGTTGTATATATGGATGACATATTGTTGGTTGGCAATGATGTTTCTGAGTTGGACTCTATCAAATCTTTATTGGACAATCAGTTAAAAGATCAAAGATTTAGGATCAGTTCACTATTTTCTAGGTCTTGAGGTGTCACGACCCAAAATTCCACTAGTCGTGATGGCACCTAACCCAACCCGTTAGGTAAGCCAATTTCCAACTATCCAATTCCAATAAAATTAATTAAAAGAAAATATCTAAAACCGATACATCTCCCCAAGAACTGGTAGTACAAATCATGAGCTTCTAAGAATAAAGTATACAAAGCGAAAATGAAATAAATACATAGTCTGTTTGAATATTACATAAACAGAGCTTTTATAAATCTAAGGCTACCCTGAACAAGAGGTAGCTACAACAGGAACGCAGGTACATCTTCAAGTCCCGCAACCATCGAGCACAGCAACAACAACAGCCAACATCTGCACGCAATGTGCAGAAGTGTAGTATCAGTACAACCGACCCCATGTACTGAGTAAGTAACAAACCTAGCCGTAGGTTGAAAGTAGTGACGAGCTTCTACCAAGGTCGGGTCCACAACCAATAGTACACAACAATCCATAACAACATAAAGCAAATAATACCATAAATAACTCAGGGATAAAATACTCAGCCAAATAATGATTTCAAAAATTGTAGTTTTTCCTTCCAAATATCTCAGTGAAAACCCAAATCGTTTGCTGAAGTTTCCAATAATATAAATAGTTTGAAAATAATAAATTTCTCCCAAAATCTTGTCAATAATAAATAAGATGTTTCATTTTTCTTCCGGATAACCCGTGTAAAACAAATGCATCACTATGCCCATCTGTCAACAATGTGTGAAAACTCATGAATGATGTGATGTTGTACAGCATGAGGAAATACATCTCTATGCATGTATGTCATGTGTGCATGCCAATGCGATGCAACTCAATGATAAAAATCATAAACAGCCCCTCGGGCAGAACATCACTCATATACAGCCCCTCGGGCAAACTTCACATTCACTCGTGCCACTCGGGAAAACCTCACAATCACTCATGCCTCCCAGTCACTCGTCACTCGGCACTCGCACTCAGTAGGTACCTGCGCTCACTGGGGGTGTGTACAGACTCCGTAGGGGATCCTTCATCCCAAGCGCTATAATCTGCACGGACAACTCACGTGCCATCATATCAATACCTGGATCCGCACGGTCAACTCACGTACTATGCGGACAACTCACGCGCTATGGTATAAATACCTGGACCCGCACGGTCAACTCACGTGCTACGCGGACAACTCACGCGCTATGGTATTAATATCCTCACAATCAGGCCCACGGCCTCACTCAGGTATGCTGCAGGCGGGCAGCCCCGATCCACACTCATCCTCACAATTCAGGCCCTCGGCCTCACTCAGGTATGCTGCAGGCCGGTAGCCCCGATCCACACTCATCCTCAAAAATCAAGCCACTCGGGCATTTTAGTAAAACAGGGCATTCGGCCCAAAATATTTATATGCATCAAAATAGAGTCATAAAACTGAGTTATGATATGTAATGAAATGAATATGACTGAGTATGAGTTTTCAATTTAACATAATAATTCACATCAATATGACCTCTGTGGGTCCCAATAATACTGGCACATAGCCTCAACATGATTTGTAATATGCTTTTCAGCTCAATTTCTTTAACACATAACACCGCATGGAAAATACCAAGGTTATTTAACTATAACATTCCACATAAACAATTATGTCACAATTTCTATAGTACACGCCCACACGCCCGTCACCTAGCATGTGCGTCACCTCCCAACAATTCACAAAATACATATATTCACGGTTCATACCCTCAACTCCAAGATTAGAAGAGTTACTTACCTCAATCCAAGCAAATTCTCTATTCCAAAAAACCTTTTCCTCGTGATTCGGCCTTCGAACACCTCGAATCTTAGTCAAAATAATTCGATACAATCAACACGAGGTATAGGAATCAATTCCATATGAAAATGCTAATTTTTCATAAATATCCGAAATTTAGCTCAAAAATAGCACATGGGGCCCACATCTCGGAACCCGACAAAAGTTACAAAATCTGAACACCCGTTCCGATACGAGTCTAACCATATAAAAATTATCAAATTCCGACATCGGATTGACCTTCAAATCTTCATTTTACATTTTTGGAAGATTTTACAAAAATCTGAATTTTCTTTCATAAATTCATGGATTCATGATGTAAATAAATATGGAATCATGAAATATAATCAATATAGGATAAGGAACACTTACCCCAATGTTTTCCCATGAAAAGCGTCCAAAAATCGCCTAAATCGAGCTCCCCAACACTATTTTTTGTCAAAAATGGTCAAAAAACCCGTTTTATTGACCCTCAGATGTTTCGGGCGTCACAGGTAGCGTGGGGCGCTGCCTGTGGTGCAGTTTCCAGTACCCAAAAATTCCCAGCGCTAGGGCTAGCACCCCACGCTACCCTGGGCGATCGCGGCGACGGAAAAATCATTCCAGTTACGAAAATAGGCATAACTTTATCATACGATGTCCGAATTCAATGATTCTTTTTTATATGGCTCCATAATTTCAATACGGATGTAATACTTCAATCAAAACTGAATTTGGAGCTCATTTGCTTAATGTGATACCATATATTCTTGAAGAATCGACATCGAACATTCTAGGTTCGATGCCGAAACATAGCAAATCAATCCGGAATGATCTCAAATTTTGCGTACAAGTCATAATACCTCGTAGGAAGTTATTCAAGACTTCAAATAGTTGAAAGGAGAGTAATTACTCAAAAAATGACTAGTCGGGTCGTTACATTCTCCTCCACTTAAACATAAGTTCGTCCTCGAACGTGCCAAGAGTTGTTTCCAAGCCATCAAATCACTGTTCCATCTTACCACACACGTACCCGAGGGTGAACCCACGTCACCCTATTCCATATAGGCTTGACAACACAATCCAACTGAATTCATTAATTTAACTCTAGCCCATAAACATTGGAGTTAAATTTCCAACCTTTAGAATTTCTTTCAAGACACAAGTCTTACATTTATACACTTTATGAGTTTGAACAAGCTGTATCAAGCCATAACTATCACCACAGATATAATCAACCAACATATTATACAACTCGCTTGCTCGTAGCACTATTTCCGATCACAGTAATTACTCCAAACCAACCAAGTACTATTATAAAACCTCATATCAAGCCAAACCTCATCCCAAAACCTTCGTATGTTGTTGATAATAAAAGAAACACATGAAATAAACAAGTCACGGAGCTTTCTCGCCCCAACCAGAACCATAATTGCTTTTTGAGCTGACTTTTAATATTATCCTCCCTAACATACGGTAATCAAATATGATAGTACCCATTCGAGGTCCAATGACCTTATATTACTAAACACAACCATTTCCATAGACATGCCTTACCAATATAACTCAGAGCCACAACTCGTGCCATCTGTGCACCAATACGCAACAATTCAAATGTACTTAGTCATGAAAAAAAAAATGACTCAAATGAGAGAACTGCCCTGCAATATTAATAACTACCGCCACAACGAAATGCTGAAAATTCATCATACACCGTAGCACCATCACCCGATTCTAACACAAGGTTCATACCTTAATATAGCTCTGCTGCAATGTGTGTCCCCATCCAAATGTTGGTCCATATAATATACCCCGAGCCACCCTGCTCAAAATCAATAACCACGGAGAGGCAAATGACAAAAATGCCACATAAAACCTGAAAGAACATAACCATTACACAATCGATCATGCAATACCTAAATACTTATCACGCTCAAATTCCACTATAAAACTCAAATAGGACCGCATTAACTGTGCACATAACCAATGAATCACAACTCCTCGTAGCATAAAGGAGCAACTCACAGATCATCTCAGAACACGAATAAGCTCAACATCAACCGAATGTCACATCCCTCAACAATAGCAGTATGGAGCCAACCATTCCAGCTCGGTGTAGAATACACATCTTAATTGGGCCTACCAATGGACCGCCAAATCAACTCGGGTTACCCACTTTGCTCAAATCTAATTGCACCGCCCAAATGGGCCAAAAGACATGTGCCCCATTAGCACCACATCACTCAAAGAAGTAACTCTACTTTAACACCACATATGAAATTCATACTCTGTGCGCACTACATCATTCACCTATAACAACTCACTAATCCCGCGAATTTTATTTTCTCATACGTGCAATATAATCCTTAACCAGGAATTTCCTTATTCGATTCATCCTCGATCGCAACTTTTGCAAGTCATAGCTAACCCACAAGTATGCCTTAGACCAAAATTAAAATTTACCACCTAACCATGAAATCAAATTGTCAATAGCAGACTCCCCCACTTGGCTCAAAGCCATAGATTAAAACATTCCATAAATCACAATACCAATACTCTCTTACTGCCATAATGGCACAGTCAGTCAAATGAAACTTCTTCCCAAGTTCATACAATGCCAACCATAAAAATACCTCAATCATCTGCTAAGCTCGTATTCATCCTCTTAACACACAAGTCAACTTTCTCAACCAGATTTTGATTCAAATCTCCACCCATACATCTCGTTGTTAGAAAAGAAACTCTCTACTCACATCATAAGGAATACTCCTACATAGATTACTCCGCAGGGGATAATCCACCTGCTTAGCCTAGATCTGGTATCTTGTTATACCCTTTCGCATTCACAATTACTATGCAATCGCTTAGTCTATCTGAGTCCAAACTCATTAACCAGACGTGAGAATTTAGTTTTACCCCAAAATTTAACAATGTGAAAGATCCATCAAAACATTCATACTAGAGACTGTACGCCACATCAATTCGAAAATCAAGCACCCAATGGCCTTTCCTTTACAGTTTGAGGAAACACTTTTCGTCATATTCAAATCGTCTTAACATATCCCGCATTTACATCATACTCATCACAAGGCCATTCCACCGCTCATCGAGCCACAACTTCCACTCAAAGGGATATTACCGGACATATGAGTCCAAATGTACAGGTTACAACTGAAGCTACCGAGCCTAAGCTACGGTCAAAACCTGGCCTCAAGTCCTCTAGACTGGCCCATCACCAAAACACAAAATACACACCTCGAACCTCATTCATAGAATCATAAGCCGACGATGCACAGCTAATACCGAGCGCTCATATGCACATACGAATATGTGGAAGGAATTCAAAGAGTTATATTTCAAGCTGAATCAATTCTGCACGATAAGGAAAGAAAGATGGGAAATTATCCTAAATTCCTTGTAGCCTCTCGAAGATAAGTATGGACGTCATCGTACCGATCCGCAAGACTCTACTAGACACTTGCTCATGACTTGTAGAACCTATGAACCTAGAGCTCTGATACCATCTTGTCACGACCCAAAATCCCACTAGTCGTGATGGCACCTAACCCAACCCATTGGGTAAGCCAATTTTCAACTATCCAATTCCAATAAAATTAATTAAAAGAAAATATCTAAAACCGATACATCTCCTCAAGAACTGGTAGTACAAATCATGAGCTTCTAAGAATAGAGTATACAAAGCGGAAATGAAATAAATACATAGTCTGTTTGAATATTACATAAACAGAGCTTTTATAAATCTAAGGCTACCCTGAACAAGAGGCAGCTACAACAGAAACGCAGGTACATCTTCAAGTCCCGCAACCATCGAGCACAGCAACAACAACAACCAACATCTGCACGCAATGTACAGAAGTGTAGTATCAGTACAACCGACCCCATGTACTGAGTAAGTAACAAACCTAGCCGTAGGTTGAAAGTAGTGACGAGCTTCTACCAAGGTCGGGTCCACAACCAATAATACACAACAATCCATAACAACATAAAGCAAATAATACCATAAATAACTCAGGGATAAAATACTCAGCCAAATAATGATTTCAAAAATTGTAGTTTTTCCTTCCAAATATCTCAGTGAAACCCCAAATCGTTTGCCGAAGTTTCCAATAATATAAATAGTTTGAAAATAATAAATTTCTCCCAAAATCTTGTCAATAATAAATAAGATGTTTCATTTTCCTTCCGGATAACCCGTGTAAAACAAATGCATCACTATGCCCATCTGTCAACAATGTGTGAAAACTCATGAATGATGTGATGTTGTACAGCATGAGGAAATACATCTCTATGCATGTATGTCATGTGTGCATTCCAATGCGATGCAACTCAATGATAAAAATCATAAACAGCCCCTCGGGCAGAACATCACTCATATACAGCCCCTCGGGCAAACTTCACAGTCACTCGTGCCACTCGGGCAAACCTCACAATCACTCATGCCTCCCAGTCACTCGGCACTCGGCACTCGCACTCAGTAGGTACCTGCGCTCACTGGGGGTGTGTACAGACTCCGGAGGGGATCCTTCATCCCAAGCGCTATAATCTGCACGGACAACTCACGTGCCATCATATCAATACCTGGATCCGCACGGTCAACTCACGTGCTACGCGGACAACTCACGCGCTATGGTATAAATACCTGGACCCGCACGGTCAACTCACGTGCTACGCAGACAACTCACGCGCTATGGTATTAATATCCTCACAATCAGGCCCACGGCCTCACTCAGGTATGCTGCAGGCAGGCAGCCGCGATCCACACTCATCCTCACAATTCAGGCCCTCGGCCTCACTCAGGTATGCTGCAGGTGGGTAGCCCCGATCCACACTCATCCTCAAAAATCAAGCCACTCGGGCATTTTAGTAAAACAGGGCATTCAGCCCAAAACATTTATATGCATCAAAATAGAGTCATAAAACTGAGTTATGATATGTAATGAAATGAATATGACTGAGTATGAGTTTTCAATTTAACACAATAATTCACATCAATATGACCTCTGTTGGTCCCAATAATACTGGCACATAGCCTCAACATGATTTGTAATATGCTTTTCAGCTCAATTTCTTTAATACATAACACTGCATGGAAAATACCAAGGTTATTTAACTATAACATTCCACATAAACAATTATGTCACAATTTTTATAGTGCACGCCCACACGCCCGTCACCTAGCATGTGCGTCACCTCCCAACAATTCACAAAATACATATATTCAGGATTCATACCCTCAACTCCAAGATTAGAAGAGTTACTTACCTCAATGCAAGCAAATTCTCTATTCTAATAAACCTTTTCCTCGTGATTCGGCCTTCGAACATCTCGAATCTTAGTCAAAATAATTCGATACAATCAACACGAGGTATAGGAATCAATTCCATATGAAAATGCTAATTTTTCATAAAAATCCGAAATTTATCTCAAAAATAGCCCATGGGGCCCACATCTCGGAACCCGACAAAAGTTACAAAATCTGAACACCCGTTCCGATACGATTCTAACCATATAAAAATTATCAAATTCCGACATCGGATTGACCTTCAAATCTTCATTTTACATTTTTGGAAGATTTTACAAAAATCTGAATTTTCTTCCATAAATTCATGGATTCATGATGTAAATAAATATGGAATCATAAAATATAATCAATATAGGATAAGGAACACTTACCCCAATGTTTTCCCATGAAAATCGTCCAAAAATCGCCTAAATCGAGCTCCCCAACTCTATTTTTGTCAAAAATGGTCAAAAAACCCGTTTTATAGACCCTCAGATGTTTCGGGCGTCACAGGTAGCGTGGGGTGCTGCCTGTGGCGCAGTTTCCAGTACCCAAAAATTCCCAGCGCCAGGGCTAGCGCCCCACGCTACCCTGGGCGCTCGCGGCGACGGAAAAATCATTCCAGTTATGAAAATAGGTATAACTTTCTCATACGATGTCCGAATTCAATGATTCTTTTTGCTATGGCTCCATAATTTCAATACGGATCTAATACTTCAATCAAAACTGAATTTGGAGCTCATTTTCTTAATGTGATACCACATATTCTTGAAGAATCGACATCGAACATTCTAGGTTCGATGCCGAAACATAGCAAATCAATCCGGAATGAACTCAAATTTTGCGTACAAGTCATAATACCTCGTAGGAAGTTATTCAAGACTTCAAATAGTTGAAAGGAGAGTAATTACTCAAAAAAATGACAAGTCAGGTCGTTACATTCTCCTCTACTTAAACATACGTTCGTCCTCGAACGTGCCAAGAGTTGTTTCCAAGCCATCAAATCACTGTTCCATCTTACCACACACGTACCCGAGGGTGAACCCACGTCACCCTATTCCATATAGGCTTGACAACACAATCCAACTGAATTCATTAATTTAACTCTAGCCCATAAACATTGGAGTTAAATTTCCAACCTTTAGAATTTCTTTCAAGATACAAGTCTTACATTTATACACTTTATGAGTTTGAACAAGCTGTATCAAGCCATAACTATCACCACAGATATAATCAACCAACATATTATACAACTCGCTTGCTCGTAGCACTATTCCCGATCACAGTAATTACTCCAAACCAACCAAGTACTATTATAAAACCTCATATCAAGCCAAACCTCATCCCAAAACCTTCGTACACTGTTGATAATAAAAGAAACACATGAAATAAACAAGTCACGGAGCTCTCTCGCCCCAACCAGAACCATAATTGTCTTTTGAGCCGACTTTTAATATTATCCTCCCTAACATACGGTAATCAAATATGATAGTACCCATTCGAGGTCCAATGACCTTATATTAATAAACACAACTATTTCCATAGACATGCCTCACCAATATAACTCAGAGCCACAACTCGTGCCATCTGTGCACCAATACGCACCAATTCAAATGTTCTCAGTCATGAAAAAAAAATGACTCAAATGAGAGAACTGCCCTGCAATATTAATAACTACCGCCACAACGAAATGCTGAAAATTCATCATACACCGTAGCACCATCACCCGATTCTAACACAAGGTTCATACCTTAATATAGATCTGCTGCAATGTGTGTCCCCATCCAAATGTTGGTCCATATAATATACCCCGAGCCACCCTGCTCAAAATCAATAACCACGGAGAGGCAAATGACAAAAATGCCACACAAAACCTGAAAGAACATAACCATTACACAATCGATCATGCAATACCTAAATACTCATCACGCTCAAATTCCACTATAAAACTCAAATAGGACCGCACTATCTGTGCACATAACCAATGAATCACAACTCCTCGTAGCATAAAGGAGCAACCCACAGATCATCTCAGAACACGAATAAGCTCAACATCAACCGAATGTCACATCCCTCAACAATAGCAGTATGGAGCCAACCATTCCAGCTCGGTGTAGAATACACATCTTAATTGGGCCTACCAATGGACCGCCAAATCAACTCGGGTTACCCACTTTGCTCAAATCTAATTGCACCGCCCAAATGGGCCAAAAGACATGTGCCCCATTAGCACCACAGCACTCAAAGAAGTAACTCTACTTTAACACCACATATGAAATTCATACTCTGTGCCCACTACATCATTCACCCATAACAACTCACTCATCCCGCGAATTTCATTTACTCCTACGTGCAATATAATCCTTAACCAGGAATTTTCTTTTTCGAGTCATCCTCGATCTCAACTTTTGCAAGTCATAGCTAACCCACAAGTATGCCTCAGACCAAAATTAAAATTTACCACCTAACCATGAAATTAAATTGTCAATAGAAGACTCCCCCACTTGGCTCAAAGCCATAGATTAAAACATTCCATAAATCACAATACCAATACTCTCTTACTGCCATAATGGCACAGTCAGTCAAATGAAACTTCTTCCCAAGTTCATACAATGCCAACCATAAAAATACCTCAATCATCTGCTAAGCTCGTATTCATCCTCTTAACACAGAAGTCAACTTTCTCAACCAGATTTAGATTCAAATCTTCACCCATACATCCCGTTGTTAGAAAAGAAACTCTCTACTCACATCATAAGGAATACTCCTACATAGATTACTCCGCAGGGGATAATCCACCTGCTTAGCCTAGATCTGGTATCTTGTTATACCCTTTCGCATTCACAATTACTATGCAATCGCTTAGTCTATCTGAGTCCAAACTCATTAACCAGACGTGAGAATTTAGTTTTACCCCAAAATTTAACAATGTGAAAGATCCATCAAAACATTCATACTAGAGACTGTACGCCACATCAATTTGAAAATCAAGCACCTAATGGCCTTTCCTTTACATTTCGAGGAAACACTTTTCGTCATATTCAAATCGTCTTAACATATCCCGCATTTACATCATACTCATCACAAGGCCATTCCACCGCTCATCGAGCCACAACTTCCACTCAAAGGGATATTACCGGACATTTGAGTCCAAATGTACAGGTTACAACTGAAGCTACCGAGCCTAAGCTACAGTCTAAACCTGGCCTCAAGTCCTCTAGACTGGCCCATCACCAAAACACAAAATACACACCTCGAACCTCATTTATAGAATCACAAGCCGACGATGCACAGCTGATACCGAGCGCTCATGTGCACATACGAATATGTGGAAGGAATTCAAAGAGTTATATTTCAACCTGAATCAATTCCGCACGATAAGGAAAGAAAGATGGGAAATTATCCTAAATGCCTTGTAGCCTCTCGAAGATAAGTAGGGACGTCATCATACCGATCCGCAAGACTCTACTAGACACTTGCTCATGACTTGTAGAACCTATGAACCTAGAGCTCTGATATCATCTTGTCACGACCCAAAATCCCACTAGTCGTGATGGTACCTAACCCAACCCGTTAGGTAAGCCAATTTCCAACTATCCAATTCCAATAAAATTAATTAAAAGAAAATATCTAAAACCGATACATCTCCCCAAGAACTGGTAGTACAAATCATGAGCTTCTAAGAATAGAGTATACAAAGCGGAAATGAAATAAATACATAGTCTGTTTGAATATTACATAAACAGAGCTTTTATAAATCTAAGGCTACCCTGAACAAGAGGCAGCTACAATAGGAACGCAGGTACATCTTCAAGTCCCGCAACCATCGAGCACAGCAACAACAACAGCCAATATCTGCACGCAATGTGCAGAAGTGTAGTATCAGTACAACCGACCCCATGTACTGAGTAAGTAACAAACCTAGCCGTAGGTTAAAAGTAGTGACGAGCTTCTACCAAGGTCGGGTCCACAACCAATAGTACACAACAATCCATAACAACATAAAGCAAATAATACCATAAATAACTCAGGGATAAAATACTCAGCCAAATAATGATTTCAAAAATTGTAGTTTTTCCTTCCAAATATCTCAGTGAAAACCCAAATCATTTGCCGAAGTTTCCAATAATATAAATAGTTTGAAAATAATAAATTTCTCCCAAAATCTTGTCAATAATAAATAAGATGTTTCATTTTCCTTCCGGATAACCCGTATAAAACAAATGCATCACTATGCCCATCTGTTAACAATGTGTGAAAACTCATGAATGATGTGATGTTGTACAGCATGAGGAAATACATCTCTATGCATGTATGTCATGTGTGCATGCCAATGCGATGCAACTCAATGATAAAAATCATAAACAGCCCCTCGGGCAGAACATCACTCATATACAGCCCCTCGGGCAAATCTCACAGTCACTCGTGCCACTCGGGAAAACCTCACAATCACTCATGCCTCCCAGTCACTCGTCATCGGCACTCGCACTCAGTAGGTACCTGCGCTCACTGGGGGTGTGTACAGACTCCGGAGGGGATCCTTCATCCCAAGCGCTATAATCTGCACGGACAACTCACGTGCCGTCATATCAATACCTGGATCCGCACGGTCAACTCACGTGCTATGCGGACAACTCACGCACTATGATATAAATACCTGGACCCGCACGGTCAACTCACGTGCTACGCGGACAACTCACGCGCTATGGTATTAATATCCTCACAATTAGGCCCACGGCCTCACTCAGGTATGCTGCAGGCGGGCAGCCCCGATCCACACTCATCCTCACAATTCAGGCCCTCGGCCTCACTCAGGTATGCTGCAGGCGGGTAGCCCCGATCCATACTCATCCTCAAAAATCAAGCCACTCGGGCATTTTAGTAAAACAGGGCATTCGGCCCAAAACATTTATATGCATCAAAATAGAGTCATAAAACTGAGTTATGATATATAATGAAATGAATATGACTGAGTATGAGTTTTCAATTTAACACAATAATTCACATCAATATGACCTCTGTGGGTCCCAATAATACTGGCACATAGCCTCAACATGATTTGTAATATGCTTTTCAGCTCAATTTCTTTAACACATAACACCGCATGGAAAATACCAAAGTTATTTAACTATAACATTCCACATAAACAATTATGTCACAATTTCTATAGTGCACGCCCACACGCCCGTCACCTAGCATGTGCGTCACCTCCCAACAATTCACAAAATACATATATTCAGGGTTCATACCCTCAACTCCAAGATTAGAAGAGTTACTTATCTCAATCCAAGCAAATTCTCTATTCCAATAAACCTTTTCCTCGTGATTCGGCCTTCGTACACCTCGAATCTTAGTCAAAATAATTCGATACAATCAACACGAGGTATAGGAATCAATTCCATATGAAAATGCTAATTTTTCATAAAAATCCGAAATTTAGCTCAAAAATAGCCCATGGGGCCCACATCTCGGAACCCGATAAAAGTTACAAAATCTGAACACCCGTTCCGATACGAGTCTAACCATATAAAAATTATCAAATTCCGACATCGGATTGACCTTCAAATCTTCATTTTACATTTTTGGAAGATTTTACAAAAATCTGAATTTTCTTCCATAAATTCCTGGATTCATGATGTAAATAAATATGGAATCATGAAATATAATCAATATAGGATAAGGAATACTTACCCCAATATTTTTCCATGAAAATCGTCCAAAAATCGCCTAAATCGAGCTCCCCAACTCTATTTTTGTCAAAAATGGTCAAAAAACCCGTTTTATAGACCCTCAGATGTTTCGTGCGTCACAGGTAGCGTGGGGCGCTGCCTGTGGCGCAGTTTTCAGTACCCAAAAATTCCCAGCGCCAGGGCTAGTGCCCCACGCTACCCTGGGCGCTCGCGGCGACGGAAAAATCGTTCCAGTTACGAAAATAGGCATAACTTTCTCATACGATGTCTTAATTCAATGATTCTTTTTGCTATGGCTCCGTAATTTCAATACGGATCTAATACTTCAATCAAAACTGAATTTGGAGCTCATTTTCTTAATGTGATACCACATATTCTTGAAGAATCGACATCGAATATTCTAGGTTCGATGCCGAAACATAGCAAATCAATCCGGAATGAACTCAAATTTTGCGTACAAGTCATAATACCTCGTAGGAAGTTATTCAAGACTTCAAATAGTTGAAAGGAGAGTAATTACTCAAAAAAATGACAAGTCGGGTCGTTACATGAGGTTTCTCACCTTTCTCAAGGTCTACTTATTAATCAACATAAGTATCTCAAGGAGCTTCTGACTGAGTTTCATTGTGCTTCTGCTTCTATTGTTCTTACACCTTTGGACATGTCTATTAAGCTCACTCCAACTTCTGGTGATCCTTTGGCTGATCCATCTTCTTATAAAAGACTCATAGGCAAACTGAATTTTCTACAACACACGAGACTTGATATCGCATTCTCTATTCAATACCTTAGTCAGTTCCTCAATGCTCCTAGAACTTCTCATATGCAGGTAGGTCTGCATGTTTTAAGATATTTGGCCAGGGACCCTGCTAGAGGCATTCTACTCAACAACAATCAGGATTTTTCTATTCTTGCCTATTCAGACTCTGACTGGGCAGGATATCCTTCTTCTAGGAAGGCTGTAACTGGTTATTTTGTTACTCTTGGGGGCAGTCCTGTTACATGAAAGTCAAAGTTACAACCTACAGCTTCATTATCCTCATCTGAAGCTGAATACAAGGCTTTTAGGAAGACTGTTGTTAAACTTACTTGGCTTGTTAAGCTGTTAGCAGACTTGGGTCTCCCTATTTCTGCTCCTATTCCTCTGTATTGTGACAACAAATCAGCCATCAGCATTGCCAAGAACCATGTTTCTCATGAAAGGACTAAACACATTGAGCTTGATTGTCACTTTGTTCGGGAAAAGCTTGCTAGTGGTTCTGCATTATATTCCTACAGAGTCTCAATTGGCACACATTTTTACCAAACCTCTCACAGACATTCAGCATCAGATTCTCCTTTGCAAGCTGGGAGTTCTATCACCCTCCAGCTTGGGGGGGGGGGGACGGGGGGGGATGTTAGAATATTTGGCCCAAATCATACAGGCCCAACTATTTCCGAAGAAGAAATGGATCTAGGTCGAGGCCCACATACTTGACCATGAGGTCTTGCAATATTATTGTAGTTTTAGACACATTTGTAATAGATAGTCATTCTTTATTGTTTTACTATAAATAGGAAATTAATGGTTATATTATGTGAGAAAGACACTATACATAATACACAGATATTTTCTTATCTCTGCCTTCTCTTTAGAACACTCGATTTAGGATTTTCTGTCAAAGGAAAACCTTAGATTTTGGCTGGTTTATCTCCAATTTAACAAACAGAGAGAGAATAAGATTTTACCAGGCTAAACACTTCATCGTCTCAATGATGTTTCTGAAGAAGATTTCAGAGCCCCAACAACATTGTCAATAAGTGTTGATTAATTAATGAAAGAAACCAATAAACACAACCTTTTACATCCACTAGAATATCTGTGGGCTTCTAACACTACTTTTTTCTATATCCACAATCGTAATAAAATAATTTTAAATTCTTTAAGGTTCTTAAGGGAAAAAATATCTGGAGAACAAGAGCGGCTTTAATTGAGTAATTATGTCCCTAAGAAATTTAAACTACTCTATTTTGCTGCATGAGCTTTGTACAAATTTTCTTCAAAATTTACAAAACCAATTGAAATCCAAATCCAACAAAACTTGAATTTTTCCCGAGAATAAAGTTTTGAATTTTGAGAGGAAGAAGAGAAGTAACGTTAGATAGAATCTTATCTTGTTCCATTTTGATTTTCGAGACAAATACAATTATTAAGAATCTACTTATGATAGTTATCACTAAGGGTAAATTAATAAACTTATAATTTGCTTATATTAATGATAAATCGGTTAAAAGAATTATCATAAACAAATTAAAATAAGGATAGGAAGCGTGATATTTTAAAGTACATGAAAAATTAGAGTTACGAATTGAACTCGAGAGGAGGTCTCTAAAATAATATCTACATCACCTTTTAAAGTGTACAGAAACCCCGCTTAGTCTAAAACTCGACAAGAAGAATGAGATAATTGTTACTATTAATAGGTCTAGGAGTCATGTGAAATCAAAATTATACTTACTTCGAGGGAATTCTTTTTGTGTTAAAATGATGGAGAAAAAGACAAAGAATAGAATATAAATTTTATTTCAACAATTAAAAAGGTTGCCCTATACAATTCTACTTCAGCTTTCTTTTGAATCTCATTAATCGACTTCCCTCTATTCTACCTTTTAGTTTTCATCAACTTTAAATTATTAAGTTAGTGTTACGAATCAAAATTTGAATAGAGGTCTTTGAAATGATATCTACATATCACCTTTTTAAACAATAAAAACCCTTTTTAATCTAAATCTCGACAAGAATAATGAGATAACTATTACTATTAATAAGTCGATAACGCACCACTAGAAGTCATGAGAAATCAAAGTTATACTTACTTTGAGAAAATGATTGTTGTGTTAGGTGTTGGAATATACTATTAACCATGCAGTTTAGACATATTATTGTGTTTTATTCTTTATGGAATAATTGTTTATTTAATTTATTCAATTCAATAAAGTATAATTTTAAATAGATTATTTGTTACATGTGTGTCCTTTAGTTATGTAGTAGACAATTTAGTGTATGGAGTCTTAGCTCATGAACAGAAGATTAAATTGACGGTTCTCATAATTAATAAACTATGTTCACAATCGAATATATTATTGGGCAAAATATCTTGATGATTGTAGCACAAGATTATAATATAATTTTTCTTGATTATGGGAGTGATTTTACTCCGACTTCTTATGCTAGTATACTTAGTGTATATTGAACGGACTAAGTAGAGAAAAGATATTTTTGTACTGAATATATATAAAATATTTTCTCTAATTCATTAAATGAGCTTATACTCCTAATCTTGATATAATTATTTTGATCAATGTGATTTGTTTATTGTTTTGATTTATCAAAAGTTACAACTCTATTCAGAGTTAGTATATGCCTAATAGATTGGACAATAACTGTCACGACCCAAAATCCAACTAGTCGTGATAGCACCTAACCCATCCCGTTAGGTAAGCCAATTTCCAACTAACCAATTTTACTAATAATTATTAAAGAAATTTAAGTGAATAAAGATCCTGATCTTACACAATTCCCAAGAACTGGTAGTACAAATCATGAGCTTCTAAGAATAGAGTAAACAAAGCAGAAATGAAATAAATACATAGCATGTTTGAATAATACATAAACAGAGCTTTTATAAATCTAAGGCTACTCTGAACAAGAGGCAGCTACAACAGGAATACAGGTACATCTTCAAACCCCGCAACCATCGAGCACAGCAACAACAACAGTCAACATCTGCACGTAATGTGCAGAAGTGTAGTATCAGTACAACCGACCCCATGTACTGAGTAAGTAACAAACTTAGCCTTAGGTTGAAAGTAGTGACGAGCTTCTACCAAGGTCGGGTCCAAATCCACTAATCCACAACAGTTAATAACGATATAAAGCATATAATACCAGAAGTAACTCAGAGATAAAATGCTCAGTCACATCATGATTTCAGCAATAATAGTTCTTCCTTTCAAGTACATCAGTGAAAACCCAAATCTTTTGCCAAAGTTACCGAAAATGTGGATAAGTTTGAAAACAGAAATTTTTCGAAAATCCTTTCAATAATAAATAAAATATCTCATTTTCTTTTCAGATAATCATTGTAAAATAAATACATCACTATGCCCATCTGTCAATATATGTGAGAAATCATGAATAATGTGATACCGTATAGCATGAGAAAAACACATCTCTATGCATATATGTCATGTATGCATGTCAATGCAATGTATCTCAGAGATTGTACTCATGTACTCACACTCGCAGAGTACTCAATCTCACTGTCTCGCATTCTCTCTCACTATGCTCAGCACACTCAATCACTCAGCGCTATACAATACCTGCTGCGGCGTGCAGCCCGATCCCTGTTTATAGTCGACTACGCTCACTGGGGGTGTACAGACTCATGAGGGGCTCCTCCAGCTCAAGCGCTATAAGCACGGACAACTCACGTGCTGCACGGATAACTCATGTGCCATAATATAAATATCTGGATCCGCACGGCCAACTCACGTGTTGCACGGACAACTCACGTGCTATAATAATATCTGGATCCGCACGGCTAACTCACATGCTATAATAATATCTGGATCTGCGCGGCCAACTCACGTGCTGCACGGCCAACTCACGTACAATAGTATAATATATAGATCCGCACGGCCAACTCACGTGCAATAGTATAATATATATAAAGCCAACATGGCATGCTGCGGCGTACAACCCGATCCCAAAAATATCCTCTCAAATAGGCCATCGGCCTCCCTCAATCATCAATCTCTCCAATATCTCTCTCATGGGCTCACAATGTCATGAGAATAGCCCAAAATGATGATATGATATACCAATAAATAACAAAAGAGACCGAGATATGATATGCAAAGAAATGAATATGACTGAGTATGCATTTTCAATTTAAAATAAATATTTCACATCAATATGACCTCTGTGGATCCCAATAATACTGGTACATAGCCTCAACATGATTTTTAATATGCTTTTCAGTTCAATTTCTTTAACGCGTAAAACTGCATGGAAAATGCCAAAATTATTTAACTACAAAATTTCACAGAAATAATTATGTCATAATTTCTATAGTGCACGCCCACACGCCCGTCACCTAGCATGTGCGTCACCTCCCAATAATTTACGAAATACATATATTCAGGGTTCATACCCTCAACTCCAAGATTAGAAGAGTTACTTACCTCGAACAAGCCGAATCCAATATCGAGCAAGCTAAACAATGCTCCAGAAATTCCATTATGCGCGTATCAACATCCAAATGGCTAGAATCTAGTCACAATTAATTTGATTCAGCCCACAAAAATTATAGAAATTAATTCCATATCAAAATACTAATATTTTTCAAAAATCCGAAATTACGCCCCAAAAATTACATGTGGGGCCCACATCTCGGAATCTTATAAAACTCACAAAATCCGAACCCACATCCAACCACGAGTCCAACCATACCAAAATTACTCAAATCCGACAATAAATCGGCCTTCAAATCCTCAATTAAAGTATATGAATGTTTCTACTATTTTCAACCCAAAACACTAATTTGTTGATAAAAATAATAATAGATTTGTGTAATTTAACCAAAATCGAGTTAGAATTACTTATCCCATTTTTTTTCTTGAAAAACTCCCAAAAATCGCCTCTTCCCGAGCTCAAATCCGTCAAAAACTGAAAATGGGACGAACTTAAACTCACTGCCCATGCTTTTGTTCTTCGCGAACGCGGTCAGTGCCTCGCGTTCGCGAAGCACAAAATAGCTCCCGTCCAAATTCCTACTTCGCGAATGCGACATCACCCTCGCATTCGCGAAGCACAAAATGCCTCTGCCTCAATGCCTTTTACGCGAACGCGTTCAACCCATCGCGAACGCGATGCTTCGTTCTCCCTCACTACGCGAACGCGACACCCCCTATGCGAACGCGTAGACTAATTGCTTGGGGTCCTCAGCTGCTTCCTCTCTTCTTCGCGAACGCGTAACATCTCTCGCGTTCGCGATACACACCCAGTCCACCCTTCGCGAATGCGTTCTTCTCTTCGCGAACGCAAAGAACAAATATTGCCAGCCTCTCAATTCCTCTTCACGAACGCGAGGCTCTACTCGCGAAAGCGATGAAGGAAACCAGATGGTGCATCGGATAAATTCCAGCAGAGTTCCAAGTCCATAATCAACCCGTTAACCATCCGAAACTCACCCGAGCCCCTCAGGACCTCAACTAAATATACCAACAAGTCCTAAAACATCATACGAACTTAGTCGAACCCTCAAATCATCTAAAACAATGCTAAAATCATGAATTACACTCCAATTCAAGGCTAATGAACTTTAAAATTTCTAATTTCTACAAACGACTCCGGAACCTATCAAATCACGTCCGATTGACCTCAAACTTTGCACACAAGTCATAAATGACATAACAGAGGTATTTTAATTTTTAGAATCGGATTCCGACCCCGATATCGAAAAGTCAACCCTCGGTCAAACTTTTCAAAAATTAAACTTCCGGCATTTCAAGTCTAATTCCTCTACGGACCTCTAAATAATTTTTCGGACACGCTCCTAAGTCCAAAATCACTATACGGAGCTATTGGAATCATCAGAATTCGAATCTGAGGTCGTTTACACATAAGTCCGCATCCGATCACTATTTTAACTTAAACTTTAAACCTTGGAACTAAGTGTTCCAATTCCTTCCAAAACCTCACTGGACTCGAACCAATTACCCCCGGCAATTCACACAACAAACTATAAAGTATAATTTGAGAAGTAAATGGGAAAATGGGGTTGTAATACTCAAAACGACCGGTCGGGTCGTTACAATAACGAATAGCATTTGTGAAATAATAATTAGTTGATAAAATCCATGACTCGGTTTTGAGTTTGATGATACCCCTTTATGTAAGCTTATAAATTTTTATGTGAAAACTCGGCTGGTGAATTTTGTATCCGTCACATGAAATAGTTTAAGTGAAATATAGAGGATTTAATTAGTTAATTAAATTAAATTATCAGTAATTTAATTTAATTAACTGGTATTTGTGGTCTTAACATGAGGAGTTAAAATAAGTGTTAGTAAATTTTCAAAATTCAGATTGAGGAGTTTAATTGCAGTTTTTTAGTGGAATAAACTGCAAATTAATTATAGTAGAAATTAATTCATCCAAACTTGCCTTGAGTAGGTGATGTGGCATGTTTCTTTGACTTGGAGTCTTATTTATCTTTTTTCTCCCTTTTTTAGATTTTCCTATAAAAAAACAGCCTTTAATTGCGGCTCTTTAGTAAATAAATAAAACTGGAAAAGCACCGTTTCGAAAACCAGACGTTCCAAACCTCTTCACGTTTTCAATTCATCCAAACAATGAAGGTTTAATTGCAGTACAAAGAGACAAACCACCGTTTCAACAAAACCAGCCCTCCAATTCGCACCAAAGCAGAGAAAGACCAACATACAGGTATAGAGCTTCATCTTTGGTTAGTAGAATTTGATTTCATGTAGGTCCGTATTAAATTTCGTTTTTCTTTTGTCTCGGACCCTATATCAAACTTAATGTCTTTGCGTCACAATCTTAAACCATATTAGGGTTTGCCAGAGTAAGGAACAATGACTCAAAATATAGAGAGTTTGGTGAAAGTTTTCGCCGGACTTTATTATGATTGAAAAAGAGGAGTATATTTTAAGTAGCACAAAATCTTCTCTGTTTTTGTTAATTTTTCACAATTATTGAGGAAGATTTAAGTTTGGGATTGCTATAATATGATCTCCTCTGCTTTCCTACTGCTTTTTTGCTTTCGGTCCTTCCTTTCATGCTTTTTTTTTCATCGTCTATGTTTGCGATATTTTCCTTTATATTTTTTGATTATACACGGTATTTGTCCTGAGTGCGGGATATTTAGTAGGATAAAAAACAATAGTGGAAAAAATTTATAAAAAACCACAGTCGTCAATAAAAGCAAAAACCATGTAGAGATGGTCAACCTTTATCTTGAAGCTTTACTTAGTATGATCACCGCACAAAGGAACAAACATAATAGAAAAGGAAGAATGATGGTTATTCTGGATTACCGGTCAAGAACTGTCTTCATCTTTCCCTTTCGTTCTCTACGAGAAAAATCCAAACACTGACTAATTATAAATTAAACGATTTGGAAGAAGGGGAGAAGATGTGGAAAAAAATCAGAAGAGTCTTTCAGGGCCAACAGAACAGACACATAAAGTGAAACGAGGCATATGTTTTCTTGAGTAAATTTTCCATATGGTCAATCAACTTAGATGAATTTTCTTATTAAATTTACTCTTTATAAAACTAACGCAAAAGGAGTTGCACGTTTTATGCTTTTCTTTTCTGTTTCTTTTTATTTTATTTTGCACTTTAATTTGCTTGTATCATTGTATTTATATATCTTTGAAAAAAATTTGTTTCAAAGAGTCTGAATCAGCATAAATATGTCGGAAAGTGTTGCATTTTCAACTCTATAATTATCTTTTGAGATATTAGTTTGGCCATCTCAGGACTGACATTATACTGCTATTGTAACTTTTTTTTTGGATAGTTTTAACTAAGTTTCTAGCATATTTAACTTCACACAAATTTATTTAATTATATATCTCCTTATTGCTTCACTCTTCATTTATAGATTAGATAATCATGAGTGCTTTTATCTTATAACGGAATGGATTTGCTTGTGATCTGTGCTTTTAGATATTGCGGAAGTACACTATTCCCTCGGAAATTTATCTTATTGCATATGATTTGTGCTTTTAGTTTCTGTATTGCAATTGCTTTATCTGTACTACAATTGTATTGGTGTTCCTTCAACATTAAACCTAGATTTTCGCGGTCTTTTTGCTACTAACTGTAATGTGTCCAACTCTAATTATTATTGTTCAATATTGTTGAAACACATATATTTGAATTTTAAAAAAAAGGTATATGTCTGTATTCAGTATTCTTGAGGCAGGGACAAGGTGGAAGAAGCACCAAAGGTTTGATATGACAGTCAATGAGGAACTTTCTACATATGTAAAGGTTTTCTAAGTATAACCTTTTTTCTCCCTTTTTCCTATTTCATTTTTCACTCTAAAAAGACAAAAACAAGATTTGTTATTCTTCATCAGTGTTTTCTTTTGATTTCTCAAAGCTTTTTCAAAAGTATAGTACTGTATGTGTTTTTAATTTTTATTTTTCAAATTTGTTATTTACAATATTTTCGTTTCTTAGATAGTATAATAAGACGAAGGAGTCGCTTTGCTTCATTTAGATAAAGCTAAAGGTATTACGTATATCTAAAGTTTTATCTTTCCCTTCCGGGTGAGTAAAGATAAAATTTTAATTTATATACACAGATGGACAATCGAGACATGGTAGGATTATATCTCATGGTGCTGCTTATATGTAAATTTGGCCGAGAAAGGTCTTCCACTGACAGTTTAATATATTCTTTAGCTGTTAGTGTAGTTTTACCAGTTATAATAGGTTGTTTATCCATTGTCATAATTCATCAGATTGTTTATCCATGGTAATAGTTCATCGTAAAATCATGAACAAATATTTGGTTAGTAAAGATTGACTTCTTTTATATGACATCAATCAATTATAACTTACCCATATGTGTGTTTTCACTATCGCGCGAAGCGCGGACAAATTTACTAGTAATACTATAATTGGTAGCTTCTTACTATTTTTGTGGTCCCTGCTATACCTAGTAAAAATTTGGACTGACTTGGATAAAAAGTTACTTGGGAGAAAAGTCATCATGTTGAGTTAGAGCAGGATTCTACTTGCACAAGTAGAATCCTACATGTTTTTGGAACCCTCTACGGCTGAAAAACGAGTCTACATAAGGAAGCATTTTTCATCCAATAATTTACTTTTCAGAGTTGTATTGTTCTTGCCCACTCGAAGCAATTTCGTCCAAGGTTTTACTAGGACCATAGCAGAAGACTGCAGCCATGTATTCTTGCTATGTGGAGGACTTGTGCAACAATTTCAAGAGGTTAGTGCTTCTAATCTCGTAATGATATCATTGTCTAGTTTACATGTATGTGATGCCTGAATTGTACGCTTGCTTCCGATGCGCATGTTCTAGAACATTAGGATGAGGAGAAAAAGTACAAAAAGAATGATATATGATTTTACTTTAAAAGTTAAAAAAATTATATTCGAGAAAAAGAACAAGAAGAATGAAATATGTTTTTACTAATAAAATTGAAAATATTACCTCATACAAATCTATATCTTATTTTTAGCTTTCTTTTGAATCTTGTTACTCGATTTTCCCTTATTCTACCTTTATTTTTAATTAATTCTAAATCTTCATTTTAAGTTTGACCTTATTACTGAAATTTTATTTATCTTATTTAAAAAATGAAGGGATTCTTTTTTCTGAGCCTTAACTAATATAAGGAGAAAATCTGGATATTACTAACTAATTTTCAAAATTAGTATTCAATTTCTGGAAAAAATATTTTTGGTATATATGGTATTTGATTAATTTCATTATACACTTACCTTTTTCACTTTGACATGATCAATGTAATATGATTGCATCGATATTAATTTAAATTGGCTAACTATCACACCACATACTCAGCCTTTTAGGCCCCAAACATTTGTTGCAAATTAAAAAAATGTGGAGTAATCTATATTTCATGTGAACGGTACTTAAAGAAAGGATTGTCTTAGAATCTCATTAATAGAGAGATTACAAGGTTTAAAATTTACAAAAATATGTGGAACAATCTTCCAAACAAGCCTTCCTTTTATCATCTGCACTAAATTTAGAGCATCTTTGAAATGAACAACCAAGTTTACAGTAGTAAATTTGATTATGCACAGTACTCAAAGATAAATCACAACCGGCAATACAATCAACATAACATTGATTGTCACCTTTACATACTTGCTTGCAATAGTATATGCATTTTTGTAGATTAGGATCGAACCCTTCTGCAGCAAAAAACAACATCAACATTATAGCAATTGTTATTTCTTCCTTCACCATCTTCATATATTGACTTCTTCTCTCAGTTTTGTGATTTGCAACAAAACTTTGTGTGTCCTGAATAGATAAGTAAGTTGTATGAAAATCAGCATATTTAAAGTAAAATGGAAGCAAGTTAATCATGTCAATAAAATTGAAAAAGGTAAGTCCATAAATGAAATTAACTAAATACAATTTTTGTCAAAAGATTTTTCAAAATTTAGATTAACTAATTTGGAAATTAGTTAATTAGTAAAAGATTTACCACATCTATCATGGAAAAAACTTTATAAGGAAGAATTGCTTATGTCATAATCATTTTTATTAGGAAAATAAAATCCAAATGAAGAAAAAGATGTATGTTTAAATGTCTTTTTTAAATTACGTAAAAGTACTGTGAATGCAAATTTGCACAATCAAGAAGAAGGACACTGACAGGTTAATATACTAAAAGTAATAATGAGAAAGTAAAACATAGTGAAAAAATAAATGGAAGCAAGAATTAACAGTAGGGAATAGAAATCATCTTATTGTGATAGTTTTGTGCCCAAGGAGTACAAGCCAATGATTTATGTAAAGGGACGATCAAAATATAAGGGATTCGTCCAACCTTTTACGAGTCAATAACTATTGACGTTAAAAAAAGAAGATATTTATCGGCATATGAATTATATACTGATTATATATGATTATACGTAATAGCAACTGCTAACATTGAATTAGTCTATCGGGCCTGTTGGTGGTTAGCTCCCTCGACTGCATTATGGGACTTGTTTATGGGCGAGGTCCAAAATGTTTGGGCCTCCACTAACAACTTAAAGAAGATAAACAAATATATATATATATATATATATAAAAAAAAACTGCAAAAATTAGTAGTACTAAGCTCAACAACCTTATGTAAGTTGTCCGCAATAAGTACCTTGATTATGTAGGTTGTACTTGGACACATATTTCTGCAAAAATATGATTGAAACTTTAGTATACCACGTATACTCTATAGCGTCAAATGGACTGATAATTAAAATTAGAATTGAAATGGATCAGTCGAAAAGGAAAAATAAGAAAAACTCTTACGTATTCAAATTAAAACAGCATCGTGTTTATGGACTACGAATTGTCATTAAAATTTCTTGTGGTAGCAGATGAAAAGTACGAATTTCCCATCTCTATTTGCGTGAATCTCCTAGTTTGTTCTTTTTTGTACATTGATTTAGTCGCTAGCCTTTTCAGTACATTAACTTTTAGCTATGGCGGGAATCACACTCTGTTTGGATCATTGTTTCCCATCGTTTTATAATGTATTGTATTGTATTATTTTATGAATAAAACGTTTGAATAAGTTGTATTTTAAATACCATTGTACAAAAATTTACCATTATATTGTTTGTTGTTGTTAAATAATATTAAATTTATCAAAAATTATACATAAAAATAATTTTAAAAAATCTCTTTCTACTAATTTATCACCCAATAGAAGGCAAAACACCTTTAAAGAAAGCAGAACAAAGGAGCGAGACAGAAGAAGGCAAAACAAAGGAGCACAACTAATTAGAATTAGAGTTAAAAGTAAATTAGGAGATACAATAAAACAGAAGAAGGTAAAACACCTTTAATGTTGGCGGTAGAAGTTATGGGAAAAAACAAAGTAGGTTATAGGTAGGAGATTTGGAGTTAAAATAAAAAAAAAGGTAAAGGGTAAAATAACATTATAGAGTAATAAGTTAGGGCATAATTGAAAAGAAAAATAGGAAATAATCCCACCACACCAAATCGATTGTTACAAAAATGAGACTTCTCATTGTTGCGGAACAATGAATTTAACAATACAATACAATACAACCAATTTTAACGAAACAATCAAAACAAGCGTTACTTTGGATTAACAATACAATACCATACAATGGGTAACAATCATCCAAACAAGCTGTTAGCGGGCTGGACATCTCCAGTATTGCTTATACCATATCTCGACCGCAGAACTTGGCCGGGTAAGGCCAGTATGTGATAGCGGGCTTGATCTGCATATTCGCGAAATCCTCCTGCACTCACGACTCCGCTACTTTCATATCTTATTTTATTTTTAGAAATTTTACCTCATATAACAAAGGTATACACCCTATTTATTATAAACCAAAATTATTTTTAAACTATTATTTCTATAGCTACCTTTTATATTTTATAGCAAAATAAGTATTTTATGGTATATACTACTATTGAGGCATGAAATAAGGCATGAAATACGCTATTTATGTTTTTCCTCTCTCTTAGATAGCTAGACATACCTATTTTTAAGGGATTGCTGTTACTGTATTCATGATTCATGGCGCGAATACATGTGTGTACAGCTGGACTGCCCTGATTTTAGGCGCTTTTTGCTGTTGTATTCATGAATATATGGCGCGAATACATGTGAATACATGTGCGTACAGCTGAACTGTCGATTTTAGGCGCTTTTTGCTGCTGTATTCATAAATACAACAGCGTGAATACACTACCGTAATAACTGAATAGTAGCTATAGGAAGTAATTATATATATGGTAGCTATAGGAAATTAATAGCCACTAAACAATAGTGATTTCTGAAAATTTCTCTTTATTTTTCAACTTGTTTTAATATTTTCGGAGTAAGAGGGTTAAGTTGACTAGTTTATGCTATGAATTTTGAAATAGATTCTTTAAGTTTTTGAAATAAAATTTACAATAAAAAGTACTATAAGTCACAATAGTTAATTATTCAAAATATTTAAAAATTATTTGCAAAACTACGATTAAAATTTTTTATTTGATTCCTAACATAATAATAGGTTATTTGTTTTTGAAAGAGAGAATATAAAAATTTACCAGGCTTTACACTTCATCATTACTTTTTTCCGAAGAAGATTTCAGAACCTCCCCTCGTACGAGTGTTGCCTAATTAACAAAAGCAACCAATAAACACTGTTATTAAATTGTATTCAAAAATATATTCTTAAAAAAGAAACTAAGTAAAAATAGAAATGTAGAAGAAGTAGAAATTAATATGAACTTCCTGAATTCACAGTGTTTCCTTAAGGAACTTAATTCCCTTCTAGTACCTGACGTTTTGGATTATTTTCTTTAAGGATATAGCGGATTACCCTCACCGAGGGAATAACCTGGTCTCTTCTGTTATTACAAAAATGGCTATTTACGCAAAACAAAATGGGAAATGGAATAGTTAAATTACCGTTAATGTTAATAAAATATTAATATTAACAAAAAATTTGGTCCAACAAATTAATCAATCACTCAAATCATTTAACCGAAGTCGAAGCATCACGTGAGGCCAAAATGCTATACTTTTAGTACATTACTCACCCTATATTTTGTTGTTCTAATGAGTTATTGTACGACATTTGAGCTAAATTGAGTTGTTTTATGTGTAGGACCATCGGAAGGAACTGTTGAACGAAAGTTGCACAAAAAGAGGACAAAAATACAAGAAAAGAGCACAAAAGCAGCAAGTATCCAAACCGTGCTATAGACCAGGCTTTGCAAGGTCTATAGCCAGGTTGACCGTGCTATAGACCAGGCTTCGCGAGGTCTATAGTCAGGTCGACTGCGCTATAGACCAGGCTTCGCGAGGTATATAGCCAGGTTGACCGCGCTATAGACCAGGCTTCGCGAGGTCTATAGCACGATAATTAAAAGTCGCGGATTAAAAAGACCTCAACCCGGATTTGGACCGGGTTGGACATGATTTTGGAGAAGAAAAAGGCTGTCAAGCATTGTGGAGCAAGAATAAAACAAGTTTTCCCTTCCCTTTTCTCTTTACCTTGTAGTTTAATGTCTTTGAACATTATGTTAATTGTTGTTGTATTTATGAGTAGCTAAACTCTTTAATCTAATGTTTGATGGAACCTATTGGAGGATAGTTTTCTACTGTATTTAATATAGATTTGTCTTTGATTTTTCTATACTTTTTTAACTATATTTTCATTGTTGTTAATTGAAGAGCTCTCAATTAACTGTGCCTATTTAGTGTGTATATTGCTCGAGAGAGAGTACACATTTAGTTAGTCGTTGAACAACGCCACTCCTAACGTAGTTGAGAGATCGATACAGAGGGTTTAAAGGAGAGATTAGAGATAATGAAGTCTTGGTGCGATTGTAGTGAGCGGTAAACTAGTGCCAACTAGCGTAGTTCAAGAGAATACATCTAGTAAATTGTAGTAGTTGCTCGAGAGAGATCTACGACAATCAAAGTACTCACGATTGGTAGAGAATATTTAGGCAAATTTATAGTAACATAGCGGGAAAGATTCCGACAATAGGATAAATCATAACCTTAGACTTTTCCAAATCTTGTGTACAATATTTGGCCTTGTTAGTTACAAATTACTGCATTTTTAATTATTTTGATCTTAGTTAATAAACTTTCACATTGTTATATAATCTTTCTGAAGGTTGATTACTTGAATTCGTGCAAAACTACTAGTTGTAATTGGCACGTTATTTCCCTGTGGTATTCGACTCCGGACTTGTAAACCGGATTATATTTACACTGACCGCTAGACCTCTTAGGAGGCATAGTTGAGCATTATCAAATTTTGGCATCGTTGCCGGAGAAGCAACAATGTTACTAATTACAACTATAAGAATTGCTAGGATACTTAGCTTAGTCAATTTTCTTCATTTTTATTCATTACATTGAAATTCTAACGTTTGTGGTCTTGTGTGTTATAGGTATATGCCTAGAAACTCCTCAAGAACTGGTGAATTACTTGAAGCATTACCGGATCCTGAGAAAGCTTTCAAGGCATTAAATCGTTCAAACAAGAAGGACAAACAACAACATCACCCAAGAGAACAAATTGAACCGGATATGGGTGATGCTTTGGATAATCAAAACAATCGAAACAATGTGAATGACCCGAACAATCAGGGTGTGGAACCTCTTGTGCAAGAAGCAACTTTGTATGATTGGGCACAACCCACCACTGAAAATTTGGCAATTGTAATTGCAGTCCCTCAGATACAAGCAGAGTCATTTCAAATCACAAACAACATGCTATATCTGCTGCAAAACAAGGGACTAATCTCCGGGTCTTACATTGAAGATCCACAGCAGCATCTGAAAAATTTTCTCAACCAAATATGACACCAGAAGCTATAAGACTGTTGTTGTTTCCATTCTCAGTGACAGGAGAAGCCCAAACTTAGCTTAATTTGCTCCTCATAAATTCCATCACGACTTGGGAGGAATTAGTCAAGCAGTTTTTGAATAAGTTCTACCCACCCAATAAGACTGCCAAGTAGGTTGATGAGATATTGAGCTTCGGGCAGGAACCAGCTGAAACATTACAAGAAACGTGGGAGAGATTCAAAGGTATGCTGGTTAAGTGTCTACATCATTGCATTCCAGATCAGATGTTAGGACAACGGTTTTACATGGGATTGGCGGACAACTTGAAGGCCAATGTTGATGCTTCAGTAGGTGGAGCATTTTTAAGCAAGTCATTTAGAGAGTGTAAGGTCCTACTAGATAAAATTGGCTCAAAACTCGAGATGGATGACAAGAGACTCCACAATCACCCTTATAGTTCACTCAGTAGCATTGGACCCGAACAATTCCATATCCGAGAATATGGTCACTCTGATGACGCAAATGGGTATCCTTACCAAGAAGATTGATGAATCAGGCCAGAAGCAGGTACACATAGTTGACACGACTAATGGAGGATTATGTACACCATGCATTAAGAAACCATACGTGTGTTCGTGGAGTGGTGAATGTGACAACCAGAACTATCAAGAGAACATGAACTATGTGGGCAACTATGGAGGCCAGAGGCAAGGTGGTCATAATTGGGGGCAGCAAAATCAGCAGTATATACCAGCATAACAACTGTATAATAACACCAACAATTCTAGAGCTATGCGACCACATGGTCAAGTAGTACCTTACCAAAGGCAACAAGAATACAACCAACAAAATCAGCAGCTAACTTATTAACAACCTCAACAACAGATAGTGAAACAAGATGACGGGTTATCTAAAATTAAGGGAATGCTGCAACAACTGATTGGATCCAATGAAAAAATGCAAGAGAAGGTTGAAGCACATGAATCAGCGATAAAAGGCATTGAGATTCAATTAGGGCATATATATATGGCTCTAAATAACTGCCCCCAAGGGACTTTACCTGCGGACACATATGTCAATCCAAAAGAGTAGGTCCCGAAACAGCTTATGGCGGTGAGTTTGAGAAATGGTATAGATCTTGATTTAGAGAAAGAAATCGCTCGTGAGAGCCGATCGATTGAAGCACTTGTTTCAGTGCTAATTGAGGTAGATGAATCAACTGAGCTAACAAGAGTAAGAGTGCATCCAGCCCAGGAGGAAATAAACAAGGAAAAAGAGGTTGCGGAGGAAACTGAGAAAGTGCAAGAATAGGCATTAGAAAAAGTGCATGAGAAGGATCTAACTCAAGCCACAGAAAAGAAGCGACCTCTAACACCTTTCCCGCAGAGGTTGGCCAAATATCAGAAGGATAAACTGTACAAAAAATTCATGGAAATGCTAAAGCAAATTCAGGTAAACATTCCTCTAATCGATGCCTTGAGGGAGATACCCGGTTATGCAAAAATGATGAAGGATTTGATGTCTCGTAAGTTCAACTTCCAAGACGTGGCAACTGTCACATTGACACAGACCTGTAGTGTTGTTGTGTCAAGACCTATAGCTAAGAAGTTATCTGACTCTGGAAGCTTCACAATTCCATGCACCATAGGTAGCTATTCATTTGCCAAGGCATTGTATGATTTGGGAGAAAGTATAAATCTGATGCCATTGTCTATCTATAAAAAGTTAGGCATTGGAAGAGCAAGACCCACATACATGTTACTACAGCTAGCTGACTGAACGGTAAAAAAGCCAGCAGTTATACTTGACGATGTACTTGTACAAGTTGGAAGAGTTGTGTTTCCAACAGATTTTGTCATTCTGGACTGCAAGGTTGATGAGGAGATTCCCATAATTTTGAGAAGGCCGTTCTTGAACACAGGAAGAGCTTTAATTGATTGTGAAACATGGGAGTTGAAAATGAGACTGAATAATGAAGAAATAACATTTAATGTGCAAAAGTCTATGCGGCGACCCAGTGAGTTCGCAAATTGCTCTTTGTTAGACACGGTGGATGTAATCATGGAGGAAAATGATGAGGCACTTAATGCAAAAAACCCCCTAATAACCTGCCTTATAAACTTAGAAGAAGTAAATGGTGAGGACTTGGCGGAATGGGTGTTGGCTCTTCAAGGGCAAGGGTACTGGAAGAGAGAGCTCGAATTCGAGCCTTTACACTCGTAAGAAAGAAAAACCCTTCCAACCAAGCCATCGATCGAAGCGCCACCACAATTAGAGCTAAAACCGCTGCCATCTCACCTCAGGTATGCTTTCTTGGGACCTAACTCGACTTTACCTGTTATTATATCATCTGGTTTGTTAGATGTGCAGGTAGAACAACTTTTGCAGGTGTTGAAAGAGTACAAGACTGCAATTGGTTGGACCATTGCGGACATTAAGGGTATCAGCACGGCCTTCTGTATGCATAAAATTCTACTGGAATATGGGCACAAACCTTCTAGAGAACATCAAAGAACGCTAAACCCTAACATGAAGGAAGTTGTAAAGAAGGAAGTGATCAAGTGGTTAGATGCAAGAATTATTTTTCCCATCTCAGATAGCAACTGGGTTAGCCCAGTTCAATGTGTTCCAAAGAAAGATGGGATAACTATTGCGCAAAACGAGAACAATGAGTTGATCTCAACAATAATAGTTATGGGATGACGAATTTGCATGGACTACAGAAGATTGAACAAGGCCACCCCAAAAGATCATTTTCCTTTGCCGTTCATTGATCAGATGCTAGATAGATTGGTAGGGAGGTCTCATTTTTGCTTCTTAGATGGATACTTAGGTTATAATCATATATCTATTACCCCGAAGGATAGAGAGAAAACGTCATTCACCTGTCCATATGGCATTTACTCTTTTCGAAGAATGTCGTTTGGCCTATGCAATGCACTCGCCACATTCCAAAGGTGCATAATGACCATCTTCAAAGATATGGTAGAGGATATAATGGAGGTTTTCATGGATGATTTCTCAGTGGTGGGAAATTCTTTTGATGATTGCCTTAGAAATTTGAAAAGAGTATCGCAGAGATGTATGGAGACTAATCTGGTGCTAAATTGGAAAAAATGTCATTTCATGGTACAGGAAGGTATAGTCTTGGGATACCTAGTGTTAAGTAAGGGCATAGAGGTGGACCGTGCTAAAGTCGATGTAATAGAGAAGCTGCCACCACCCACTTCTGTCAAGGCAATAAGGAGTTTCCTTGGTCACACCGGTTTTTACAGGCGGTTCATAAAAGATTTTTCCAAGATTGCTAACCCTTCATGTAAATTGCTTGAAACAAATCACCCTTTTGTGTTTTCTGATGACTGCAGGGTATCGTTTGAAGGATTGAAGAAGAGGCTAGTGTCTGCACCTATCATAGTTGCACCTGATTGGGAGCAACCATTTGAGCTGATGTGTGATGCAAGCGACCATGCCGTGGGAGCAGTACTTGGATAGAGAAAAGATAAAATCATGCATCCAATCTACTATGCAAGTAGAACATTGAATGGCGCTCAACTGAATTACACTGTGACAGAAAAAGAGATGCTAGCCGTGGTGTTTGCATTTGACAAATTCCGGTCCTACTTGATAGACTCGAAGGTAATTATTTATATTGACCATGCTACTCTCAGGTACCTAATTGATAATAAGGAGTCAAAGTCACGCTTGATTAGATGGGTCCTACTGCTGCAAGAGTTCGACTTTGAAATTTGTGACTGAAAAAGAATGGAGAACCAAGTTGCCGATCACTTGTCCAGGCTTGAAGGAGCTGAAACGAAGGTGGAGGTGGAAGAGATCATGGAGACTTTCGCGGATGAACAACTGTTAGCCACGAGCCTTGAGGAAGCTCCATGGTATGCAGACATTACAAATTACCTGGCAAGCGGTATTGTTCCCTATGAATTGTCTTTTGTGCAGAAGAAAAAGTTCTTTCGTGATTGTCGCATGTATTTCTGGGATGAACCATATTTGTTTCGGATTTGTATTGATAACATGATCCGGAGATGTATTCCCGAGATAGACCAAGCTTTTGTTTTGCAGGCATGTCATGCTTTGCCTTATGAAGGTCATTTGGAGGAGTAAGGACAACTGCTAAAGTTTTGGAGTCGGGCTTCTATTGGCCGACGTTGTTTAAAGATGCACACTTTTGGGTAAAGAGCTGTGATGAGTGTCAAAAGACGGGGAATATTTTCCGTCGACATGAGATGCCTATGAACCCAATCCAAGAAGTGGAAGTATTTGATATATGGGGAATCGACTTTATGGGCCATATTTTAGCTCATACAACAACAAGTATATACTCGAAGCAGTGGACTATGTCTCGAAATGGGTAGAAGCTGTAGCACTCCCAACAAATGACGCAAATGGAGTTATTGGTTTTCTAAGAAAAAAATATCTTCACCCGATTTGGAACTCCAATAGCGATCATTAGTGATGGAGGAACTCACTTCTGCAATCGAGCCTTCGCAAAGTTGCTAGAAAAATATGGCGTACGCCATAAGGTTGTCACTCCGTATCACCCACAAACAAGTGGTCAAGTTGAGGTGTCAAACAGAGAAATCAAGAGTGTTTTCACCAAAACTGTAAATGCTACTCGGACTGATTGGCCGTAAAAATTGGATGATGCACTATGGGCCTACCACACTGCATTTAAAACTCCGATTGGTATATCACCATACAAATTGGTGTTCGGAAAGGCGTGTCACTTACCGGTGGAGCTAGAGCATAGAGCCTTTTGGGCATTAAGGCAATTAAATCTTGACATGGAGGCCGTTGGTGCGATTAGAGTCACAGAACTTCATGAACTCGATGAGTTCCATTACCATGATTTTGAAAGCACCCTGCTGTACAAGGAAAGGATGAATATCATACACGATAAGCATATTCAAGATAGGATTTTCAAACCCGGAGATGTCGTGTTGTTGTATAATTCAAGATTGAAACTATTTTCGGGTAAGCTGAAATCAAGATGGTCGGGACCATTTAGAGTTGTGCAAGTACTCTCAAGTGGAGCTGTAGAAATTGAATCCGAGGATGGAACGAACATGTTTAGAGTTAATGGTCAAAGATTGAAACATTACATTGGCATGGAGGAGGAAAACTTTGTGTCAATGATTCATTTGAAGGAGCCTCAATTGTTGAGTGAACCTTAAGTTGGATCGCATGCATCGTGCTGCGACGTTAAATCAGGCGTTTGTTGGGAGGCAACCCAATTCATAGTTTATTTAAGCTTAACTATAAATTTTCATTTGTTTTATGCATTAACAAGGTTTTAGCTAAAACTTGGTGTCTGAACAGGTAATAGAGCACGATGGAAAGTCATGGCGCTTGGAGTCATTCACAAAATGAAATAAAAATTACATGCGTACACTCCAAACAACTCCTTGTACCTTGCGTCACCCAGTTTAATGCACAACGCACCTGGAAGCAAACCTCGTATCGTAAACATTTCACCTCACGGCATAACTTGCATCGCCTGCTGCCCAGCGTGCTTTCCAGCTCGCGTCGCCCAGTCTTCAGCATGCTATACAATTCACCTAGTGAGGTTTATAGAGAGACCAATCTCGCGGCAGCCTCGCGTCACCGGGTAATTACCTCACGTTTAACCTCGCATCGCAAGGGATACAACGAGCAAAACTTGGCGTTAGCCTCGCAACGCGCAGGATGCAGCGAGAAAAACCTGGCAGCAGACTTCGTATCGCCAGGAAATAACCTCGCGTTATGCCTCGCGTCGCCTGCTTCGCAGCTCGCTTAGGAGCTTGCATCGCTAGGTAAGTTTTTCGCTGGGAGCTCGCATTGTCAGGTTCTCAGCACGTGTTAGAGATCACCTCGCACGGTCCTTTGCTCGCTGAAATCCTCGCCAGCCATGTTTCTAGCTCGCTATTGGTTTCGCCTGGCGATCCCCTATTTTTGCTGTAAAACTCAGTTAGCTAGCCCCCATGTACACTTCAAAGATCGCCATGGACCTCACATCACCTACTGTCTATTGCTGTAAACCTATTGTCCATTGCTCGCTTGAGAGCTTGCCCAGCCTAAGCACAATGAACCACTGCGTTTCTCGCTAAACACCGTGCGTCGCCAGGTCTTAAGCGTGCTATAGAGCTCGCCCAGCGAGGGATTAAGCGAGGTCAATCTCGCGAAAAAGGTTGCGTTGCCAGGCATTTAGTTCATTGTTAGCTTCACGTCGCCCAGTCCGTTTCACGCTAAACAGATAGCCTCGCATGGTGTTCTGCTCGCTGGGAGCTCGCGTCGCCAGGTTAGTGTTGCTTTTAATTTGTTTAGTTTTTTTTTAAAAACTTCTCTCTATTAGTTATAACATAGTTAAACACACACACACACACACACTACACTTAACACTACAATGACCGTCCCTTTTTCCCTTCCCCTCACACACTAATTTTATTGAAGACCTCCACTCATCATCTCTTTCAATCACTTGGGACATCAATTGAAGAACACTTCAATCCTCCTAAGCATCTAAGGTATTTTTCTAACTCTCTCCTCTATCAAAAATTTGAATTTAGTTAAAGAAATGCAATTCCACCATTTTTGGGTATATCTTCAAAGCAACAATGTGCTTGCTCGCCCTAATCCCATAAACCCCAAAGGATTGGTATTGTTGTTGTGTACAAGGGTGATAATATGAAATCCCCAAGCTTATTTGGGGAGGGTGAGGCAATCCCTCATATCTAAAACCAATTTGACAACACTAGTGCATGCTAAGTGTTTGTCAAAATGCCTCAAAGGCATTCTTGGCCCAAATGGAGTTCTACTCTCCGGGATTGTAATGACTAATGCTATGTTGCATTACAACACTCCAAATTGCAATTTAAGGTGGGCTAAATAGTAGCTACATGCATCGCAATTATAGTAAACACCATTTTGCCATTGCTTTATTCGCATGCGAAAATAAAGAGGTGAAGTCTGAATAGCCTCAAAATGGTTGAATATCATGTAGTGAACTCTTAAGTGTGGGATCGCAAGACCATGTTTTGAATTGATCCATCTGCTTTATCACTGAGGAACTTTCACTTATGTAGGTACATGTATGCCTCCTAAAAAGACGATAGTAAAGGCAAGGGCAAGGCTACTATTACGACTAAGGCCAAGGCTTCTTCCAGACCTCCACTGAAAAAGAGAAAAGGTGGGGAGGCCACTTCAAGCTTAGTTGAAGGGTTGCAAGCAGTTGCATCTATAGCAGCCACACGCCCACAACCTGAGGGACAACGAGAATTTGGACTGAAGAGCATACCTCAATCTACCAAGGATTGGTACCAACTTTGTCGGCCGAGACATATACATTATGGGTCAGCTGTTCATGAGCGGCACCTACAAGCTCAGTACCAATAAATTTGGAAAGGTATTCATGACCTTGGCTTAAGCTACGTGTTTAGAAAGATCGGGGATATAAATGTCAACCTTGTTCGGGAATTTTATGCCAGTTTTGATCCGAATGATCCTCAACAGTTGGTGTCTATTATAGGAAGGTTGATCGAGTTTTCGGCAACAACTATATGCAATGTTTTGGGAGCTTCGGATGTTCCACAAGAACCCTTGGACAACTTTATCACCCGTCCTACATATCAGGCATTGAGACACACTCTTTGTGGTGTCAATTCTGTGGCTTCCTGGGTTCGTGACTAGAAGATCCAACACCATAGGAAATTTCCAAAGAAAGAAATGAAGCCGGAAGCCTAGGTGTGGCTGAAATTGATCTACACACGACTATTACCATGCAATCATGAGACTCTTATAAGCCGTGAAGGGATATGCATGTTTTACTTCCTCACGACTGGCCAAAAATTGAATGTGGGCCACTTAATACGCTATCAGATGTCCCAGGTGAGAACAAGCAAGCGCATTGACAGATTGTCCTTCGCCAACATGTTGATTCAGTACTTGCGCAAAGAAGAGGTGGAGGAGGAGAGAGATTTTGATATAGTCATTCCTACACCCCTCAGACTAACGGACATCACAAGCATATTAGTTAAAGAGGAGAATTCCATTGCCACAATGACAGGTACCGAGCGCAATGCTTGAGATGACAACTTTATGGCACATCTATATGGGATGATGGATTTACAGCTCAGGATTAGGGGAAGGCCGGCCACTACTGAGGAGAGGGAAACCTTGGAGGAGCATTATCTGCTCAATCCTCACGCACAACAGCTAGTTAGGCTTAGCGATGGGCATCGACTCCCAGATGATGAGGATGTCAATACACCAGTATGTTCCGAGACCGATTCAGAGCAGTCCGACAAGGATGATGATGATGGTGCTGAGGGAGCAGAGGATGAGGACTGGACAGGTGCAGATGGATCCTTCGACGATGAGGGCGAGGACGATGACTGATCATGGAGTTTTTCCAACCACCTTACATGGTTTTGTGTTTATGCATTTATATATGCATTGAGGACAATGCATGATCTAAGTGTGGGGTGGAAGGTATTCTCGGTCATTTGTAAATATTACATAAACTAATTAGTTTGTGTGTTTAATGTTTATTTTATTTTCGTATTACCCCTTATTTAATATTTAAAAAAAATGAAATGACTAGACTTTTCTCGACGATGGATCTCTTAGGCAGTTTTTCTGAGGGAGTTAAGTCTAATAAATATATATATATATATATAGGTCTTTTTATTATTGTAGATAGTAATAATCACTCGTGGTTTTTCTTTGTGTATCGGTTCTTTTTCACGGGATGTAGTTGAACTGTGTAGTAGTTTTTGTTTTGTCTTTAGATTAGAATAGAATTTAGAGAATAAAATAAAGGGAAAAATGAGAAATGCTAGGAACCTTTGACTAGTTTGATAGTAGCATATTTAGGCTCTAGCATGTGTAGTACCTTCTCTATGGTTTGAAAATGTTTATTATGCCTTGTTGAGTAATAACATGTTTATTGACGCCTATATCTCATTTTCTTGGCTTGTATCACTTTGTGTTTGATGCTTAATATTTTGTGGCTCTGTGAATACTTGAAATTGTTTGAGATAGGAATGGAACCGTCCTTGGTGAGTCATGTGCCATGAGTGGTGAGAAATTATATAGTTCGTGTCATTGCATTAGAGTCTAGAACTTGCCCGGCATGTGAGTTGAAGCGAAATTGTAGGTTTTGCTTGGTTTGAAAAATAATTTTAGGCTTTCTTTGATCTTTTTGAACTTAATGCCTACCACAAATAAAATTTATCACTAGTCAACCTTTTTGAGCCTATAGACTTTTATTTGGCAACCACACTACAAGCATATGCTCATTTGTTCTTAACTAACATTATTTTAATCCTTGTACCTCGTAAAGCACTTTATTCGTGAAGTGAGCGCTAGAAGAAGTAAGGAGTAAGTGCGGGGTGGCTTTCGAGTGGAACCAATGAAAGAAAGAAGGGTACACTTATTTTGTAAAATAATACACACTAGCGAAAAAAAAAGATCTTGTTCTTGCTAGTGGGTATGAATTAAATTAGTGCTTAAAGAAAGAGAAAATACTTTGGGGATGATATTATTTGTGAAAATGCAGTTGGGTTGAAGAAAAATACGCTTAAAGTTAATTATGTGATATGTTAAAGTGTTTAAGAGGTTTAGTCACTATTCCTTAATTTATCCTACCCGTCCTTAAGCCAACATTACAATCATAAAAAGTACTAATTGATTTTGGATCGAGCAAGCCTACATTAGTAGAGGTTTATATAATGGGCAAGCCTATGGTACTTTGTGCATGCATGTGACTTCTTTGTGAGAGTGAGGAATTTCTTTGATAATTGAGAAGCCTTAAAATATATTTGAGCATTTGATTCGAAGTGTGGATTCAACTTACTCTCTTGTTCTTGTTGTGAGGGCATATGATTTCGCAAGGGATAGGTGACATTATTAGATTTCTCTATGATGTTAAGTGTTCAAGCCATGAATACATTGTGATATTGAGTCGGTTTGTGAGGTTAGGATTGTTAGAAACATATTGTCCTTTTGTTGAATAAAGATTTAAAGTATGGCATAAAGTAAAGGGAAGTTTGAAGGCATATGCTAAGGTTTAATTATTGCTATCAACCATAGTCATAGGTATGGTGTGCTTAGATGAGCTAAAAGAGAATAAAAGTGCTCTAGGAATTAGTGGTTGACTCGAGGACGAGCAACGTTTAAGTGTGGGGTGGTGATGTGAGGCCAAAATGCTATACTTTTAGCACATTACACACCCTATATTTTGTTGTTCTAATGAGTTATTGTGCGACATTTGAGCTAAATTAGGTTGTTTTATATGTAGGAACATCGGAAGGAATCATCGAACGAAAGTTGCACAAAAAAGGACAAAAATACAAGAAAAGATCACAAAAGCATCAAGTATCCAAACCGTGCTATAGACCAGGCTTTGCAAGGTCTATAGCCAGGTTGACCGTGCTATAGACCAGGCTTTGCGAGGTCTATAGCCAGGTCGACCACGCTATAGACCAGGCTTCGCGAGGTCTATAGCCAGGTTGACCGCGTTATAGACCAGGCTTCGCTAGATTTCGACCGCGCTATATACCAGGCTTTACGAGGTCTATGACACTGTAATTAAAAGTCGCGGATTGAAAAGACCCCAACCCGGATTTGGATCGGGGATTGATATAAATACTCCCCAAATGAGTTATTCTAGGGTTGGACATGATTTGGGAGAAGAAAAAGGCTGCCAAGCACTGTGGAGCAAGAATCAAACGAATTTTCCCTTCCTTTCTCTCTTTACCTTGTAGTTTAATGTCTTTAAACATTATGTTAATTGTTGTTGTATTTATGAGTAGCTAAACTATTTAATCTAAGGTTTGATGGAACCTATTGGAGGATGATTTTCTACTGCATTTAATATAGATTTGTCTTTGATTTTTCTCTACTTGTTTAACTATATTTTCATTGTTGTTAATTGAAGAGCTCTCAATTAACTATGCCTATTTAGTGTGTATATTGCTCGAGAGAGAGTACACATTTAGGTAGTTGTTGAACAACACCACTCCTAACGTAGTTGAGAGATAGATACAAAGGATTTAAAGGCGAGATTAGATGTAACGACCCGGATGGTCGTTTCTACAGTTGTAGCCCCGTTCCCCCATTTACTACTCCATTTATACTTTATAGCTGTTATATGACTTATCGGGTTAGTTCGTTCGCGTCCGGAATGAATTCAGTGTGAAATGAGACACTTAGTCTCTTAAATGGAAAGCTTAAGTTGAAAAGTCGACCGAATATTGATCTATGTGTAAACGATCTCGGATTCAAATTCTGATGATTCTAGTAACTCCGTATGGTATTTTGGACTTAGGAGCGTGTTCGGAAAATTATTTGGAGGTCCGTAGTAGGATTAGGCTTGAAATGGCAAAAGTCGAATTTTGGGAAGTTTGACCGGGTGATTGACTTTTTGATATCGGGGTCGGATTCTAATTCCGGAAGTTGCAGTAGGTTCGTGGGATCATTTATGATCTGTGTGCAAAATTTAATGTCAATCGGACGTGATTTGATAGGTTTCGGTATCGTTTGTAGAATTTGGAAATTTCGAAGTTTCTTAGGCTTGAATCCGTGTGTAATTCATGTTTTCTATGTTGTTGGAGGTGATTAGAAGATTCGACTAAGTTCGTATGGTGTTATAAAATTTGTTGGTGTGTTTGGTTGAGGTTCCGGGGGTCCTCGGGTTGATTTCGGATGGTTAACGGACTTGGAATGTGATTTGAGAAGTTGCTGAAGTCTGAGAGTTGCTGGTGTGACCGCATCTACGGAGAGGAGATTGCAGATGCGATGCCGCTGGTGCGGCAGGTTGAGCGCAGGTGCGGAAAGGGTGGAGACCAGCAGGGGTCGCAGGTACGATGGTTTCTCCGCACCTGCGATAGCGCAGATGCGGTCCATGAGTCGCAGAAGCGGAGGACGCCAGAATTAGTCATTTTCGCAGGTGCGAGTCCAGGCTCCGCAGGTGCGGAAATGCTTGGGCAGAACCTATATCAGCGGGGTCCGAGATTTTTGGCTTCATTTTATTATTTTTAACTCGGATTTTAGAGATTTTGAGAGGGCTTTTCAAGTAGAATTCTTGAGGTAAGTTCCTTGTGTTCATTTTTCTTCAATAATTATGTTTCTCCACTGAGTTTCCACCTAGATGGTGTGTTTTTGAGGTGTAAATTGGGGATTTGAGGCTAGGGATTTGGAGAGTTTGTTTTGAGGATTTGAACGACCAATTGGTGTCAGATTTTGATGAATTTGGTATGGTTAGACTCGTGAGTGAATGAGCTTTCGGATGTTATGACTTTTGTCGTATTTCGAGATGTGGGCCCGAGGCCCGAGTTTGGGCCGATTTTGGATTTTGGCTATAATTTCATATTTTTTTGTGGAATTAATTCCTTTAGCCTATATTGATTGTATTGAACTGCTTGTGGCTAGATTCGGGATGTTTGGAGATGGATTTGAGAGGCAAGGGCATTTTGTAGTAGAATTTAGCCAGGATTAAGGTAAGTAACACTTTCAAACTTGGTTCTGAGGGTTCGAAACCCTGAATTATATGTTATGTGATTGATATTGAGGTGACGCATACGCCAAGTGACGGGCGTGCAGGCGTGCCCCATGAGAATTGTGACCTGGTTGACTCCATGGCACCGTATAGTATTTTTATCTTATTGATATCCGTATTTTCATCATGTGATAAAGTAATTGAACTGTCACTCATGTTAGATATCATGTTTAGGCTTTATGCCGGTACTGTTGGGACCCATAGTGGTCATTTCTTGCTGTTGTCTTACTGATTTTATTGATATTTCATACTTAGTCATGTTCATTCATTTCATATCTCATCGCAGTCTTTATTGTTATTTATTGATGCATCATATTATTATTTTCGGGCTAGTATCATGATATTGTAAGCCCGTGAGAGAGAGAGACGGGAGAGATTGATCACTGAGTGAGGCCGAGTGCCTGGTTATGAGTGGAATTTATGGGATCGGGCTGCACGCCGCAGTGGTTATACTGATTTATGATAGCGCTTGGGCTGACATAGCCCCATCCGGAGTCTGCACACACCCCCAGTGAGTGCGGTTGATATTATATGGAGATGGATCTTCTCAACATGGATGGATTAGCCTTTCTCGGTACTGGGTGACTTATAGTCATTGATGTATATGTTCTGGGATGGATTTTCCCTGGGTTATATGGGCCATATACAGTACCGAGTGGTTGATTATTTGAGAGTATGAACGTATAGATGGATCTTCTCCACAGGGCTGGATTGGCCTTCCTCGATACTGAGTGACTTATAGTCAGTGATATATATGTTTCGAGATGGATCTTCCATGGGCCGTATGGACCATATACAATACCGAGTGGTTGAGCATTTGAGAGTGTAAGCACATGAGGCTGACAACATGGTGCATCACATACAACATGTGCATTGGCATGTAGAGATAGTAGAGTCATATTCTTTACCATGTTCATATCTGCTGTACTTCACTATTTTGAGTTGCTCATTTAATTTGAAAGCATGCCTACGTTTCTGCACTGTTATTTTCTGTATTGAACTGTGCCGGTTGAGTTCGTCACTACTTTCAGCCCACAGTCCGGGTTTGTTACTTACTGAGTTGGTTGTACTCACGCTACATCCTGCACATCGTGTGCAGATCCTGATGCTTCTGATTACGGCGACTGCTGATTGAGGAGATAGGATCTCGGAGACTATCGAGGTACCTTCATGGTTACGGCGACTGCTGCTGACAAAAAAGAACTGTTTTGATAGAGTAATCTTTGTCCTTAAGCAATTTAAACTCCGCTATTTTGCTGCATGAGCTTTGTACAAAAAAGATTCAAAATTTTACAAAGCCAATTGATATCTAAATCTTGGGGGGGGGGGGGGGAGGGAATTGATATCCAATTCCAATAAAACTTCAATTTTTCCCAAGACAGAATCTTTTCTTGTTCTGCTTTGATTTTTGAGAAAACACAATTATTTGTGATCTACTTATTATAGTTATTAGTAAGGGTAATTTAATAAAATTATAATTTTTTATTAATGATAAATAGATTAAAAGAATTATCACAAGCAAATCGGAATAAGGGAAATAAGCATGATATTTTAAAGTACAAGGAAAATTACAATTATGAATTTCTGAGGGGTGAAAATCATTTACATCCCGCAAGTTTGCTTTAAAAATCAAACTCATCCTCCAATTTTGAGCAATTATCATTCTGCTTCTCATATCAAATTTGACTTCTTAAAATACCTATTTTGCCCTTTACAATTTTATCTCTTATTTTTATTCTTTAATATAATGATATTTTTTTTAATTTTAATTTATGTTATCGATTTCTTATAGACAAATTAAAGAAACTTTTTCGAAACAAAAAAAATGTGAAGTACTAGCCAAGCATATAAGTTAATAATATTCAGTAGTAAAATTATAAGAGAAAATAAAAAAAATTATAATATTTAATTTACTCGTATCAGTAATTTTATTAATAGCAATCAAAACTCAATCTATTTATAAAATTGATTTAAAAAGAGTCAAAATTTTATAAATAATACAATGCAAGTAATAAAAAATAATGGGCGAAAACTAAAGGTAAATTTTATAATAATTTTGCAAAAGATATCTATTCACACTTTACATGAACTTTAATTATAACTTAAAAAAAAACCTACTAATAACAATCAAAATTCAAAAATTTATATACACATGGAGAATAGTAAAACTAGTGAAACTTAAAATCACACATACGCTGAAATACATTATATGCATTTTAATATATATAATATTAAAATAATAATAATAATAATAATAAGTAGCAATACATTTATAATAAATTCATAATATGATTATTTTATTTATAATGTTCGTAAACTTAGATTAAATTATATAATACGATATAATATTATTTAAATTATGAATAAATACATGCATTAAAAAATATATAAATAATATAAAAAAGGTATTACGTATATGGGGAGTTGAAAATGTCAAAGGGTAAAATAGACATTGCGTAGGATGAAAGGATGAAGATGATAATTGTTCAAAGTTGGGGGATGAGTTTGATTTTTAGAGTAAATTTGAAGGATGTAAATGATTTTCACCCATTCATGAGTGAAAGTCTCCAAAATTATATTTATATATATCACCTTTTAAAAGGAATAGAAACCCCGCTTAGTCTAAAACTCGACAAGAAGAAGAGATAATTGTTACTATTAATAGGTCTAGGAGTCATGTGAAATCAAAATTATACTTACTTCGACGGCATTATTTTTGTGTTATAATGAAGGAGAAAAAGAACAAAAGAATATATTATAATTTTATTTCAACAATTAAAAAGGTTACCTCATACAATTTTACTTCAACTTTCTTTTGAATCTCATTACGCGATTTTTCTTTATTCCACTTTTTCTTGTTCATCAACTTTAAATTTTCAAGTTAGTGTTACGAATCAAAACATGAGTAGAGATCTTTAAAATTAGATCTATATATCACCTTTATAACGGATGGAACGCCTTTTTAATCTAAAACACGACAAGAATAATGAGATTACCATTATTATTGACAAGTCCATAATGCATTAATAAAAGTCATGAGGAATCAAATTTATACGTACTTTGAGAAAGTCATTGTTGTGTTAGGATGACGGAGAAAAAGAACAAGAAGAATGATATATAATTTTACTTCAAACATTTAAAAAATTATCATATGCGATACATATCTGTTTGAGAAAAATAACAAGAAGAATAAAATATGATTTAATTTACAAAATTAAAAAGATTACCCAATACAATTTTATATCTCACTTTTAGCTTTCCTTTGAATCTTGTTACTCGGTTTTCCTTTAATCTACCTTTTTTTAATTAATTCTAAATCTTCATTTTATGTTTGACCCTAAATATTAGAGGTGCGAACAATGATGACTTTAAAAGAAATTTTAGGGAACTTCTTAATACTCATAACCCTGGCATGGTTGCACTATTGAAAACCAAAATGACTGATCATACCTCTCTTCGTGATGAGTTCCACTTCTCTAATATGCTGGAGGTTCCAGCCGTAGGCTTTGCTGGAGGAATAGATATTCTTTGATTCGGAAATTTAGTTACAATCAATCTCATAAGCATGTCCCATCAAGAAATCCATGCAATGCTCCAGGTATCTCCTATCCAACCCCTTAGTCTTATTAGTATTATATACGCCAGTACTTCTTTTAATCTTCGTAGTAATTTTTGGAATAGCCCTTGCACCATAACGGATACTTATCAAGACCCTTGGCTAGTAGGTGGAGATTTTTAATGAAATTCTCTCTCAAAATAAAAAATGGGTTGGTAGACCTATTAATTCTCAACGTTCCTCACGCTTTTGGTCATGTGTGAATTACTGTAACCTAATAGTGTCACGATCCGAAATTCTCACCTTCAGGACTGTGATGGCGCCAAACATTTCACTTGCTAGGCAAGCCATCGTTGGAATATAATTAGCCATTTTAAAAATAATTTAAATTAATTAATAACAAGAAAACAAATACGAAAATAAAGTCTGAAATATAGTGAATAATCCATAATAATAGCGATATCTAAATACCATCCCGGAACTTGAATCACAAGTGCACGAGCTTCTAGAATAATACAAATAAATATCTGAATAAAATTCAAGCTGTTTGAAATATAATACACAGCTGAGATAATATAGAAGGAGACTTCAGAACTGCAAATGTTGTGCAATTATATCTCAAGTCTCCACTAGTAGCTGTATCCGGGCAAATCTACAGTACGCCACTGGGATCAACTTCGAAATCTGCACAAGAAGTGCAGAGTGCAGTATCAGTACAACCGACCGCATGTACTGGTAAGTGCCGAGCCTAACCTCGACGAAGTAGTGACGAGGCTAAGGCAGGCCGCTTACATTAACCTGTACGCAATAATAATGATAATAACAGGAATAGTGGTAAGACCAGTAAATAATATTAATAATTGAAATCAATTCAGCAGTCATAATCCCTCAATTTGTTTTCATTGCGGCGTATAACCCGTTCCCCCAATATAAACTTTAAATAAGTCTGTTGCGGCGTACAACCCGATCCCCCAATATAGACTTTTAAATAAGTCTGTTGCGGCGTACAACCCGACCCCCCAATATAGACTTTTAAATAAGTCTGTTGCAGCGTGCAACTCGATCCCCCAATATAGACTTTTAAATAAGTCTGTTGTGGCGTGCAATCCGATCCCCTAATATATTTACTTTAATTTCCGTTGCGGTGTGCAACCCGATCCCCCAATATATTTTAACAACTCATAAATATAATAAAAAAATTACTCTAATAAATACCATGTTCAATGAGAAACTATTAAGTATTAAGGAATATAATAATTATAATTTATTTATGAACAAACAATGATAATTAGCAATTAATTATGGAAATCATGGAGAAAATAGGCAGTTTAATACTACATGTCAAATAGCAATTAAGACACATAAGTCAAATAAGTATGTGATAATTATTGTAGGAATTCAAGAATTAATGTTTGACAAGGAATATGAGTGAAATAATTAATATAATAATTAATTCATGATTTAAAATGATTTATGATTTTTCAAGTAATTATGCAAATAATTAATTTGACGACGTATAGACACTCGTCACCTTGCATATACGTCATACACATGCATCTCACATAACATACAATTTAAGGATTCTATTCCCTCAGGTCAAGGTTAACCCCGACACATACCTCGCTTTGCAACCAAATTTCAAGAATCCAATAAACATTTGCCTTGCGAATTCGTGTCCGAAATCCTCAAATCTAGTCATAAACAATTCAATATACTCAATACAAATCGTATGAATTAATTCCATATGAATTTACAAATTAAATATAATAAAAATCCGTAATTCATTTTAAAAATCAACGGTGGGACTCACATCTCGAATCCCAAAAAAACTCGTAAAATCCGAACACCCGTTCCGATACGAGTTCAACCATATAAAAATTATCGAATTCCGACATCGGATTGGCTTTCAAATCTTCATTTTACATTTTTAGAAGATTTTATAAAAATCTGATTTTTCTTCCATAAATTCACGGATTCATGATGTAAATGAGTATGGAATCATGAAATACAATCAATATAGGATAAGGAACAGTTACCCCAATATTTTCCCATAAAAATCGCCCAAAATTCGTCTTATCCGAGCTCAAAATCGAAAATGGTGGAAAATGGATCGAAATCCCATTTCGAGAACTTACGTTTTGTTTGCCCAGATTTTTATTCATCGCTATCGCGTAGAACCACTTTTGCCCAGGTCCATTTTACTCTTCGCGATCGCGGGGATGGCTTCACGATCTCGAAGCACAATTTGCACAGGCTGCCGATTTACACTACGCAAACGCGACATCCCATACGCGAACACGAAGCATAACCCTGTAGACCTACGCGATCGCGGACCGTCTCATGAGAACGCGAAGAACAAATTTGAGTGCCCCAGCTTCTGCCTCATTTCCTCTTCGCGAACGCGAGGCTTCGATCGTGAACACGAAGCTTTGCACTTCGACCCTTCGCGAACGTGTGCCCTCGATAGCGAATGCGAAGCACAAAATGTGCTAGTCCAGATTTTCTCTTCGCGATCGCAGGAATGGCTTCGCGATCGCGAAGCACAATGCACCAGATGACAGCAGAAGCTAAAAAACAGATTTTTCTCAAAGTTCAAATGGTCCGTAGGCTATCCGAAACTCACCCGAGCCCTCGGGACTCCAAACCAAACATGCACACAAGTCCAAAAACCTCATACGAACTCGCTCGCACAATCAAAATATCAATTTAACACCTAGAATTACGAATCGAAGACCAAATCAAATAAAATTTTTAAGAAAACTTTAAAACTTCTATTTTCACAACTGAACGTCTGAATCACGTCAAATCAACTCCGTTTCTCACCAAATTCGACAGACAAGTCATAAATGACATAACGAACCTATAAAAATTTTCAGAACTCGAATCAGACCCCGATATCAATAAAAGTCAATTTGTAGTCAAACTTTAAAATCTTTAAGCCTTTAGGCTTCTAGTTTTCGCCAACTGGCGATAATTCAAGTTAGGGACCTTCAAATTAAATTCCGGGAATACACCCAAGTCTTAAATCATGATACTGACCTACCGGAACTGTTAAAATACTAATCTAAGTCCGTTTGCTTAGAATGTTGACCAAAATCAACTCAGTTAAGTTTTAAGGCACTATTTCATATTTTAATCAATTTTTCATATAAACTTTTTCGAAAAATTATACGGATTGCGCACGTAAGTCGAAGAATAATAAATAGTACTTTTTGAGGTCTTAGAATACATAAATAATTATTAAATTTAAAGATAAATTTTTGGGTCGTCACAAATAGACCTAGGCTTTAAAGGAGCAAAATATACCTGGACTAACCGTAGAGTTAACTTCAATGGTCTAATCCTAGAACGACTAGATAGATGTCTTGCCAACGCTCTGTGGCTCGACCAATACCCTGATGCGTCTATCACTTATCTACCTATAACTCACTCAAATCATACCCCTCTACTTCTCCAAGCCTGCCCCTCCCCTTAGTAACAAACTCTTTAGGCTCGAAATCTTTTGGTGTTATCACCATAAATTTGACACTATTATCAAAGACTCTTGGCATGAGAGACAACTCCTTGAAGCCACTGGCTATTTCCAACATAGGGTTTTGCACTGGGCAAAGTCTAACTTTGGTAATATTAATAGGAAGAAAAGTAGAATTCCTGCGAGACTCCAGGGTATTCAATCCTCCCCGAAATATCCCACTAGCCATTTTTTACATCTTCTAGAAAGTGATCTTATATTTGAATATAACAACATCTTGAAAATCGAGGGAGACTATTGGAAAATTAGGTCTCGTATTAATTGGCTTAACGATGGGGATGTTAATATAAAATTCTTCCACCTAAATATTGTATAATCGTAGAAGAAAAAATAGTATCTCCTTTTTCAAAGATAGTGATGGTAACTGGATCAATGATCAAGCACAAATCCTCAATCACACTGCTGATGATTTCCAAAAAAGCTTTCCAAACTGACCATATAGATACGCCTTTGGAAAATATCCTCAATTCACAAACTTGCTTCGAAAATATAGATCTCTCCGAACTGGATTGCCCATTAAAAGACTTTGAAGTTACCCATGCTATCTTTTCTTTTAAACCTTTTAAGGCCCCGGGCCCAGATGAAATCTATCCTTTTTTTTAACAAAAATATTGGCATGTAGTTAGAAATTCTGCTTTAACTTTTTGCCATAATATTTTTAAGAATCTCTCAATTTCGGAAACTCTAAACTTTACCTATATTTGCCTCATTCCAAAGTTTCACAATGCGAACAACCTCAATAATATTCGCCCTATAGGATTTTGCAACACTATCTACAAGGTTATTACAAAAAATATTATTAACAGAATTAAGTCCTACCTTGATAGGCTGATCGGCCCCTATCAATCTAGTTTTCTCAAAGGTAGAAGAACTAGTTACAACACCATTATTATTCAAGAGATCGTTAACCATTTTCAAAAAATTAAGGGTCGCCAAGGAAAAGTCCTTTTAAAGATCCATCTGGAAAAGGCTTTCGACAAGCTTGAATGGTCCTTCATTTACTGTGCTCTTCTCTTCTTTAAATTTCCTCCATGAATCACCAAGCTTATCAAGAGCTTCATCAGTACATCTAGAATTGCTATTTTGGTTAACGGGTCCAAAATAAATTTTTTTCATCTATCAAGAGGTATACGACAAGGCGATCCAATGTCACCATACCCTTTTATACTTTGTATGAAATTACTATCCAAATATATAAACCATCAGGTGAATATTGGACTCTGGGATCCACTCAAACTCAATCCCATTGGACTATCATTCTCTCATCTATTTTATGCGAATGACTTAACTCTTTCAGCTATGCCAACTTAAAGTTAATTCACACAATAAAGCGAAGCCTTCTTTTCTTCTCTCAAATATCTTGACAAAAAATCAATAATACCAAATCCAAAATCATCTTTTCCCGAAATTGTGACACTCGAACCAAAACACACCTCGCGAATATCCTCAACATTAAAATCAATGATAGTTTTGGTAAATACTTGGGATTCCCTATTCTCGCACGTAAACCTAAGGCCTCTGACTTACGCTACATCATTGACAACATGAACTCTAAGCTTACTAGTTGGAAAACAAACTATCTTTCAATTGCAGGGAGAATAACCCTAGCTAGATCAACTCTCAACTCTATCCCAAACCATGCAATACAATACCTCCTCCTCCCATCCTCCACACTCAAGCAAATTGACAAAATCCAAAGAGATTTTATCTGGGGCACTACCACTCTGAAAAAAAAAATTCATTACATCAAATGGACCACTGTCACTCAACCCAAACAAGCTGGGGGCCTAGGACTTAGGAAAGTAGCTGATAAAAATATGGTCTTGCTTGCCAGTCTCTCTTGGAGACTGTTCATCAACCTAAGTTCCATATGGGCTGCCACACTAATTAGTCAATACAGCCATAAGAGAAATCTCACCTTTCACTCTTTCATATGGAACAACATTCTGACAGGTTGGAAAACCTGTATTAAGGGTCTTGAATGGGTGATTGGTCCAGAAAATATTAGTTGCTGGTTCTTCACGTGGATACCTAGTCTCCCGCCTCTAAATACTCTAATCCAAGGTCTGCAGAATCAATTTAACCTAACCCTTAAAGTCAAGGACCTTTGGATTTTTTGGGATCTCTCCAAACTGTCCTTTGTATTTCCTCCAGATATAAAGAATAAAAGTTTTTCCATTAACCGTGCCACTACTAATAATACTAGAGATATCCCAACTTAAGCCCATACTTCAAATGCTATATTTTCTACGAGCTCTACCTACAAACTAATTTTCACTCCAACACCTACTAACTATAAGTTCTATTGGATTTGGAAACTAAAAACACTCCATAAGATCAAATACCTTCTTTGGCAATGCTTCCATAATCGACTTCCCACAAAGCAATATCTCCATCACATTGGCATCAACATCGAAATTACTTGCTCAATTTGTAAAGAAGCTGAGGAGACAATTACTCATATTTTCCTTGAATGTCCTATAGCCATGAAATTTTGGAGTGATGCGCACCTAAACTTTCTTCCTTTAAATCAAAATTCTGAGCACTGGCTCACCTATTAAAAGGCACAAACATAACTACGGATAATTTAGGAATCCCATGGGAAGAACTTTTCCCAATTGCTATTTGGCATCTTTGGCTCAATAGAAATAATAACTTGTTTAACAACCTATGAAGCCAATTGTCTCTAGATATGGTTATCAAGCGCTGCAAAGAGTTCAAATATTGTACAAACTCCTCTCGTTACACCCCTCCTACTTCAACCATCATAATAAAGTGGCACCCGCCCGTAACAGTTTTCCCTAAGCTCAACATCGATGGTGCCTTCAAGGGTAAGTATAAGAAAGGGGGCATCTATCGGCGGAATTTTTAGAAACAACCATGGGGACTGGATCTTGGGATTTTGCACCTTAGCCGTTGCATATACTCCTGCTTACATGGAGCTACTGGCTCTCAGGACTGGGCTACAATTAGCCTGTGAAAAATAAATTTAAGCTTAAAAATTAAAACTGATACTACGAATATCATTCGCCTGCTTGGAATGGACACTTATTCACTGTATACTAACTTGGTTACTGAATGCAGATCACTACTGAGGAAACTGGGGAATCCGCCGATCCGGCATAACTTCAGATAAGGAAACAAGGTTGCTTACTTTTTGGCCACCAAAGGATCCAAGCAAGCAAACAACAACCCTCTATCTCTTTGGGAGTAACCGCCAGTTGCCTTTTTGAAACAAGTCCATGATGACAAAATCGGCTCTACTAACTCTAGACTTGTATCTACTAGTGTTCTCAATAGCTTGGCTGAACTTGAAAATACTTTTGTAACTTGTAATCCTAATGATAACAACACTGTGGCTGTATCTACTGACGAGCCCAATGGGACTCTAGCTTTATGTAATCGCATTATCTTATGAGTGAAGATTTCGTATTCCTACCAAAAAAAAAAAAAGAAGGGATTTTGTTTTCTAAGCCTCAATATGAGGAAATCTGGATGTTGCTAACTAATTTTCAAAATTAGTGTTCAATTTCTGGCAAAAATATTTTAGTAAATATATGATTTTATTACTTTTATTTATACACTTGTCTTTTTCACTTTTAATAACACGATCAATGTTATATGACTGCATCTATTTTATTTTAAAATAGCTCACTATCACACCACATACTCAGCCTTTTAGGCCCCAAACAATTGTTGCAAAATACAAAAATTAGACAAGAAGCAAACATATGAAACATATAGATGAAATTTGAGTAGAAATTTTTATCATTGTCATTCAAAGAAACCATTAACATAGGTATCCACAAACACAAATAGCATCAGGCAACATTGGATCCTCGACGCAAGAAGCAACAACTAATGAATCTTCATGTAACTCATGGCATCTGTCATCACAATCTTTGTCCACCAAACATCTTACTGTTGTAAGTGCATCCGTGCATGTCAAATCACCAGTCAATTCATGCACTAACGGGTGATCTCTGGCAATTGCTAAGTTGACTATAGATAGATATGTGATTATAAGGAGGAAACAACAAGAGACTGAAACTTTTGCCATTATTGATTATGCTTATACTTTTGAGAGAAACCTATCAATTTCCTTTCGCATGGTTGCAATATATAGGAGTCTAACTTGACATTTTAGGCTACATCATAAATGTTGTTGTAGTTAGTTAGATTTTCTCTTCACAATCATTTCCATGAAAGATGTGGTTAATTTTACCAATTAATTATTTTCCAAACTAGAAATTCTTAATTTGGAAAAATGTCTTTTGATAAATATGGAATTTAGTTTATTTCATTCTTAAACTTATCTTTTTTCGTTTTATTAACATGATTAAATTTTATTTATGCACTTTGCTTTTTCAATTTTATTGAATTTAAATAATTTATATGTTTACATCTGAATTTGTTTTCTTGAAATCATGTTGTTGACATCACAATTTTCGTAAGTGAATTTGAAAATATGTTTCCTCTAGTGAAGTTTTAATTATTTATAGACTTTGCTGTTATGTGGTATTTAATTAATTTTATGTATAGATGTACCTTCTTATTCACGTCATAAATGTCATAATATTAATAGTAAATCACTTTTGTTTACCCCTAAAATAAGTAACAATAAAATTTGTACGCGGTTTAAAGGATATGTGATTTAATTCAATACAAACGATTAAGAACAACATGTAAATGAGTTAAGACAAAATAAATAATCAAACAAATCTCAATGTGATGACCAAGCCTGATCTTAGATTGAACAGTGAAATTCGTCCTCGATTGGACCTTCGGCACAAGGTCAGTCGCGAGTAAAGAAAATAACAAATGAATAATGCTTTGAGCAATAGCTAGAAGAATAAAGCAAACTTTTCAGGGCATGACGAGTGACCCACCGTGCCTGATCTCAGATACGTCATTCACTCCTCCCGGGTTTCGGTACGAGAATTTTCAAGGCCTCGATTGTGATCACATCGAGCCGCGCTTCCCCTTTATTTCCTAATCAAGGAATCGGGGAAAACTCTTGTCACGACCCAAAATCCCAAATGTCGTGATGGCACCTATCGCAATACTAGGCAAGCCGATAATCACAAATAATCACGCATCTAGATTTAACAAGACTAATATACTCAATAAGTAACAAGACTAACCTTGGGCTGAAAGTAGTGACGAGCTCAGATAATTACAGTCCAAATCCAGATTTATAACCATACATATATGAGAGGAAAAAGGACAGTAATATCTCAGAGAAAACTCAAAAATAGTTCGTAACACAGTACATAAATGTAGACATACTTTCAAGTTTAATAGTTTAAGCTCAACACGGATGAAATATGCCAAGTACAACTGATGTGAGGAATGTTACATCTCTGTATCTACATGTCAAATGTGCATGTCAAATGTAATTCATCGCAATGATAACCTCACGTACTCACACTCTAGGAATACTCAATTATACTATCTCAATTCTCACTCACCATACTCAGTTACTCAGCATTGTACGGTACTTGCGCTCACTGCTGGTGTGCCAGACATCGGAGGGGCAGATCCTTCCCAAGCGCTAACAATATATAAAGACCATAGGGCTTGCTACAGTGTGCATCCCGATCCATAACAATAATATATGTAAAGCCAAGAAAGCCTGTTGCGGCGTGCAGCCCGATCCATAATTTTTACTCACAACACGGCTCTCAGGCCCCAACTCAGCCAACAATCTATCAAGTCTCTCGGGCTCATAAATCTCATGCCAATCAACCCAAACAATGATATATGATACAACAATAAATAGTAACATATACTGAGATATGATATGCAAATGATGGATGACACTAAGTACAAAATTGCCATTTAAGCAAATAATTCAACAGCAGAAATGACCCCAGTGGGTCTCAACAGGACAATCATACAGCCTAAACATGATTTCTAACATGGATTAAAGCTCAATTACTCTAACACATAGGGATCACAAGAATAGCAACAATTTTTGACGATTACACATTACCACGGAAATCGATCGGGTCATAATTTTTACTGTGCACGCTCACACACCCGTCACCTAGCATGTGCGTCACCTAAACACCAACCACATAATACGTATTTCGGGAATTCATACCCTCAGAACCAAGTTTAGAAGTGTTACTTACCTAAAACCGTGTAAATATCTACTCCAACAAGCCCTTGCCTCGAGAATCGGCCTCCGAACGACTCGAATCTAGCCACAAACAACTCAATACAATCAACACAAGCTATAGAAATCATTTCCATATGAATAAGCTAAGTTCTTTAACAAAAGTTAAAAAGTCAACTCCGGGCCCACGTCTCGGAATCCAATAAAATTAACAAAATCTGAACACCCATTCATCTACAAGTCCAACCCTACCAAAATTACTAACTTCCAACACCAAATCGTCACTCAAATCTTCAATTATTACTCTCCAATAGATGAGTCACAAATCCCCAAATTTTCACTTCAGCAATACCAAATTTTCTGGGAAAATTTAATAGGTATTCAATATACATAGATAAAAATGACCAAAAGTTTCTTACCTCACAAAATCTAGCGAAAACCCCTTCAAAATTCACCTTAAGCCGAGCTCCCAAAGTCCAAAAATGAATAAATCAAGAAACTCTTCGAATTTGAGTCACTGCCAGGCATTTCGCTTGTGCGGCCCATTTAGCCACTTTTGTAGTTAAAAATCCGCACCTTCGGAATTACACTAGACACTCGACCTCACGCACCGGCGTTCCCCTCTTCGCACCTGCGGAACCACATCTACGAATAAAACTATCGTTTCTGCGATCCCAGCCACACTGCGCAGGAGCGCTTCCACTTCTGCGGATTTCCTCCGCACCTGCGCTTCCCAAAAACCTTCTCCAACAACTCCAAAGTCATCTCTCGGTCAAACCTCTCAACTCTCCAAACTTCAATTTTTCCCAACTTTCGTCAGTTTTAGTCAACATCATCTACGGACCTCCAAATCAATATCCGGACACACTCTTAAGTCCAAAATCACTATTCAGAGCTATCACAACCATCAATACTTCATTTCTGAGTTATTTACACGTAAGTCAATATCCTGTCAACTCTTTCAACTTATTCTTCCAACCTTGGGACTAAGTGTCCCAACTCATTCCGAAATATCCTCGGAACTAAACCGACCACCCCGGCAAGTCAATAACAATTAGTCAGCATAGAATAAGCAATAAATAGGGGAACGGGGCTATAATAATCAAAACGACCGGCCGGGTCGTAACATTCTCCCCCTCTTAAACAAACGTTCGTTCTCTAACGGGTCTAGAATCTTACCTGGAGTCTCAAATAGGCGTGGATATTACCTTCACATCTCCTGCTCGGTCTACCAAGTAGCCTCCTCGACTGGTTGACCTCTCCACTACACCTTCACTGAAGCTATATTCTTCTAACTCAACTTCCGAACCTGCCGATCCAAAATGGCCACCGGCTCCACATCATAAGTCAAATCCCCATCTAACTGAACCGTGCTGAAGTCCAAAACATGAGACGCATTGCCGAACTACTTTTGGAGCATGGAAACATGAAACATTGGATGAACACTCGACAGACTAGGCGACAATACAATCTTGTAAGCCTCCTCTCTAAACCTCTCAAGCACCTCAAAATGCCGATATACCGAGGGCTCAACTTTCCCTTCTTCCCTAACCTCATAACACCCTTCATGGGTGAGACTCTGAGTAATACCTTCTCTCCCACCATGTAAGAAACATCACGAACCTTCTAATCGGCATATCACTTCAGTCCAGATTATGTCGTGCGAAGCCGATCCTGAATCAACTTAACCTTGTCCAAAGCATCCTGAACCAAGTCAGTATCCAATAGCCTAGCCTCACCTGGCTCAAACCAACCAACTGGAGACCGACACCGTCTCCCATACAAAACCTCATACGGAGCCATATGAAGAGCTGTTTGGTAGCTGTTGTTGTAGGCAAACTTTGCAAACGACAGAAACTGATCCCAAGAGCCCCCGAAATCCATGACACAAGCGCATAGCATATCCTCCAATATTTGAATAGTGCGCTCGGACTGTCCGTCCATCTGAAGGTGGAATAATGTACTCAACTCAACTTGTGTGCATAACTCTCGCTTCACTGCTCTCTAAAACTACGATGTGAACTGCGTGCCCCAATTTGAAATGATGGACATCGGCACACCGCGAAGGCGAACAATCTCACAGAGATAGATCTCAGCCAACCGCTTCGAAGAATAGGTAGTCCTAACTGGAATGAAATGCGCGGACTTGATCAACTTGTCCACAATCACCCAAAGAGCATCAAACTTCCTCGAAGTCTATGGGAGCCCAACTATGAAGTCCATGGTGATATGCTCCCATTTCCAACTCCGGAATCTCAAGCCTCTGAAGCAATCTGCCCAGCCTCTGATGCTCGTACTTCACCTGGTGACAATTTAAGCATCGAGCTACAAACCCCACTATATCTTTCTTCATCCTCCTCTACTAATAGTGCTGCCTCAAGTCTTGATACATCTTTGCGGCACCCGGATGAATGGCGAACTGTGGGCCTTTTCAATAATCAAATCACGTAGCCCATCTATATTGGGCACACAAATCCAACCCTGCATCCGCAACACCACATCATCTCCAATAAAATTCTCCTTGGCATCACCGTGTTGAACCATATCCTTAAGGACAAGCAAATGGGGGTCGTCATATTGACGCTCTCTGATGCGATCATATAAGGAAGACCGAGAAACCATACAAGCTAGAACTTGACTAGACTCTGAAATATCTAACCTCACGAACTGATTGGTCAAGGCCTGAACATCTGATGCAAGCGGCCTTGGTCAAGGCCTGAACATCTGATGCAAGCAGCCTCTCACCAACAGGAATAAATGCAAGGCTACCCATACTCATCGCCTTTCTACTCAAGGCATCGACCACCACATTGGCCTTCTTGGGATGATACAAAATGGTAATATCATAGTCTTTTAGCAACTCCAACCACCTCCGCTGCCTCAAATTTAGATCCATTTGCATGAACAAGTGCTGGAGACTCTGATGATCCGTAAATACCTCACAAGATACATTGTAGAGATAATGTCTCAAAATCTTCAATGCATGAAAGATGGCTGCCAACTCCAAATCATGAACAGGGTAGTTCTTCTCACGGGGCTTCAACTGGCGTGAAACATAAGCCATCACTCAACCCTTCTGCATCAAGACACACCCAATACCAATCTGAGAAGCATCATAATATACTGTATATAGAACCCGCTGCTAAAGGCAAAGCTAGAACTGGAGCCGTGGTCAAGGCAGCCTTGAGCTTTTAAATGCTCTCCTCACGCTCATCTGACCACCTGAATGGCGCACCCTTCTGGGTTAACCTAGTCAAAGGCGCTGCAATGGACGAGAAACCCTCCATGAAGCGACAATAATATTCTGCCAAGCCGAGAAAACTCCGAATCTTAGTAGCTGAAGACAATCCAGGCCAACCCTGAACTGCCTCTATCTTCATTGGATCCACCTTAATTCCTTCACTGGATACCACGTGCCATAAGAACGCCACCAAACTGAACCAAAACTCACACTTAGAGAACTTTGCATAAAGCTTCTCCTCCCTCAACCTCTGTAGTTCAATTCTCAAATGATGTGCATGCTCCTCCTGGCTACGTGAGTACACCAGGATATCATCAATAAATACTATGACAAACGAATCAAGATATGGTTGGAATACACTATTCATCAGCTGCATAAATACTGTTGGGGCATTGGTCAGCCCAAAAGACATCACAAGGAATGCATAGTGACCATAGCAGGTCTTGAATGCCGTCTTTAGAATATCCGAGTCCCAAATCTTCAACTGGTGATACCCAGACTTCAAATCAATCTTAGAGAAGATTCTAGCTCCCTGAAGCTGGTCAAATAAGTCATCAATGCGTGACAAAGGATACTTGTTCTTAATTGTAACTTTGTTCAACTGCCTATAGTCGATGCACATCCGCATAGTACCATCCTTCTTCTTCTTAAATAGAACTGGTGCACCCCAAGGCGGCACACTAAGCCTAATGAACCCCTTATCAAGAAGCTCCTGAAGCTGCTATTTCAATTCCTTCAATTCTGCTGGTGCCATACGGTACATAGGAATAGAAATGGGCTGAGTGTCCGATACCAAGTCAATACAAAAATCAATATCCTTGTCGGGCGACATACCCGGCAAGTCTGCACGAAACACATCCGGAAAGTCTCGCACTACCAGAACAGAATCAATAGCAGGAGTATCAGCACCGACATCCCTCACAAAAGCCAAGTATGACAAATACCCCTTCCCAACCATCTGTTGGGCCTTCTAATATGAAATCACCCTATTGGGAACATAGTCCAGAGAACCTCTCCACCCGATCATAGGTAAACCCGGCATCATCAACATCACGGTCTTAGCATGACAATACAGAAAAGTATGGCATAGGGATAACCAATCGATACCTAGAATCGCGTCGAAATGAACCATACTAAGAATAAGAGGTCAACTCTAATCTCCAATCCTACAATAGTCAACACACACGACCGATACACACGGTCCACAATAATAGAATCGCCCACCAGCGTAGATACATGAACAAATGAGACAACGAACTCACAGAGCATATACACATAATAAGAAAAATATGATGATACATACGAATAAGTGGAACCAGGGTCAAATAATATAGAAGCATCCTAGTGGCATACTGAGACAATTCCTGTGATCACTGCGTCAGAAGCAACGGCCTCTAGCCTGGCAGAAAAAGATTGCATCGAGCGTGACCACCACCTGATCGGCCTCCCCCTCTAGGAAGACCTCTAGCTACCTGAGCCCCACCCCGAGCTGGCTGGGCCGGTGGTGAAGTAACTGGTGCAGAAGTTATAACCCGACCCCTCTACTGAACTGGACCTCCCCAGAGATGGGGACAATACCTCCTCACATGTCCAACCTCCCCACACTCATAGAAACTCCGATCCGTCAATAATATTTGAGACTGAATCGGGCTCTAAGAACCAAAATAACTACTAGAAGGACCTGGCACATAAAAACCCTGAACTGATGGATCATAAGATGAACTCTGAGTTTGGAGGGCACTGAGAGATGACTGACCCGGAAGGGAACTATATGAACCATGGCTAGCTGATGCACCACGATGAACCGGATGATCCATCTGAGCGGGCTTATGAGGATGACCCTTGTTGTGGTGGGATTTACCTCTAGAATAAACATCGTTAAAACCACCCAAACCATGAGGCCTCCTAGCCTCCCTCTCCTAAATAAGGACATGCTCTAACCACCTAGCAATATCAACCACCATATTGAACCTAACACCTACAATCTACAGAGTCACAACAAAGCGCAGTCCATAGTTGAGGCCATTAATGAACCTCCTAATCCTCTCACTCTCTGTGAGAACAACCATATTACGTGATGATCCAACTCTGAAAATATCATCTCGTACTGGATCACAGACATATGCTTCTAGTGTATTTTCTCATACTGCCTATGCAACTCCTCCCTGCGGGTCAGTAGTACAAACTTCTCCAAGAAGAGAATGGAGAACTCGTGCCACGTAAGTGGTGCAGCACCGGCTGGCCTGCTCTGTTCATAGGACTCCCACCACCTGAAGGCTGCCCCCGATAGCTAAAAAGTAATAAATGATACCCCAATAGTCTACAAAAGACCCACCGTGCAAAGGATCTGCTAGCACCTATATAAGAAGTCCCCAGAATCATCTAACTCAGCCCCATTGAATGATGGAGGCTTGAGCCTCCCAAACCTCTCTAGTCTCTTCTACTCCTCGTCACTCATAGTGTGGCCTACCTAGGCCTGAGCAACTGCAACCGACTGGGCTAGTAGTAGCCTTGGTGCCTGAAGTCCCTGCACCACCTGCTTTGGAGTACGGGCAGCGGGCGTTTCAGCACCTCCCCCAGGATGAGAAGTGGTTGGCACAGCCGAAACTGAAACCGCCTAAGCAAGGCTAGTGCAAGCAGTCAATATTTGGGCTAGAGCCTCTTGAAGGCCTATAATCACAATAGGCACAACAGGTGCCTGAGCTGGTATCAACGGCTCAACTACGTCTGGGATCTGCTCTTGAGCTGGAGCAATTGGTGGGTCTACAACTACTGTATGAGCTACACCTCGGCCTCTACCGCAGCCCCGACCTCTCATGGTCCTAGATGGTGGTACTGGTGGTCATCCATCTGATCTGGTAGCACGTTTCCTCACAATCTGTGAGAGAATAGAATAATAGAAGTTTAGTTTCCGGAATAAAAAAATTCGCACGATAAGAATACAAGAAAGTGACATTTTCATAATCGTTCGGTAGCCTCACCGATCCACAAGACTCTACTAAACCTGCTCATGACTTGAGGTCTGCGGACGCCAAGGCGGCTACCTTAATAGTCTCCAACAGATAAAGCTTCAAAACTAGCAACCACCATGCCCACAAGTACCTGGATCTGCATACGAAATATAGAGTATAGTATGAGTACAACCAACTCAATGTACTTAATAAGTAACAAGACTAACCTTAGGTTGAAAGCAGTGACGAGCTCAGATAATTACAGTCCAAATCCAGATTTATAACCGTACATGTAATGACCCTACTGGTCATTTTGAGCCCTGGCATACCATTCGGCGATTTGGGTCCATGAGCAGCTTCACTTCAGGTATTCTGACTTATACGCGTTGTCAAAACTGAAATTTCGGAAGTTCAGAGTTGATTCAGAAAGAAAATTCTCATTTTGGAAGTTTTAAGTTGAGAGAATTGACTAAGATTGTATTATAGAGTAAACGGCCTCGAAATCGGGATTTGAAGGTTCCAACAGGTTCGTATGATGATTTCGGATTGGGACGTATGTTCGGATCAGTTTTTGGATCCCCGGGAGTATTTCGTCACCTATTGTGGAAGTTAGCATTTTGGAAGAATTCCATAAATTTGGGTTGAAGTGCATTTCAATATTATCAATGTCCGTTTGGAATTCCGAGTCTGAGAATAGCTCCGTATGGTGATTCCTATATTGGGAGCACGTCCGGAAGTGGATTTGAAGGTCCGTAGGTCATTTTGGAGTCGTTTGGCGAAAGTTAGAAAATTTGATGATTTCTGAGAAGTTTGACCGAACGTGGACTTTTTGATATCGCAGTCGGAATCTGATTCAGGAAGTTAGAATAGGTTTGTAATGTTGAATGTGACTTGTGTGCAAAATTTGAGGTCAATCGGACATGATTTGATACGTTTCGGCATCAAATATAGAAGTTTGAAATTCTAAAGTTCATTAAGCTTAGAATGGGGTACGATTCATGATTTCGATATTGTTGGATGTGATTTGAGGCCTTGAGCAGGTCCGTGTTATGTTATTGGACTGGTTGGTGTGATTGGACGGGGTCCCGGGGGCCTCGGGTTTATTCCGGATGGTACACAGATCGAATTTGAATTTGAGGAAGAGGTGAAGGAGATGGGCATCTGGCCCATTTTTCTCCCATTTTCATTGGTTTGGACGATTTTGGAGAGCTTCAAGGGGATATTTTCATCAAGCAATTCGAGGTAAGTGGTTTCTTACCATTTGTGAGTTAAATATATGAATTATACATGGATTGGAACATGAAAATTAGCATAAATTATGGGGTTTGTAGTAAAACAAAAACTAGAATTTGCCATTTTGGATTTTGACCACGAATTTGGGCATGGCATTGGGAATAAATCATATATTTGAGTTCTAAGATTATGAATAATGATTATCTTTGAAAATATTCGGAATCCGGGCACGTGGGCCCGAGGGTGATTTTATCGACTTTTCAAGCGGAGTTGGAAATTGTTGTAAATAGGATTATAATGAGTATTTTTGTATATGTTAATGGGTGTGCATAATTATTGACTAGTTTTGGAGCGTTGGGCATCGGTTTGAGTCGTCGGAAGGGCTTGGGAGCTGGTTATGGAACTTCATAGTGAGGTAAGTCTCCTTTCTAACCTTGTAAGAGGGAATTTACCCCATAGGTGAAATAAATCAATGTGTGCTCCTATTTGTGGGGACTACGTACGCACGAGGTGACGAAAGTCCATGCGTAGCTACTATTAGGCTTAAATTCGGGTAGTCTAGGACCCAAAAGCATGCTATACCTGTAATATTTGCAAATCCTTTTGTCAATTTAAAATGTTTAAATCATATCGAACTTTGTTAATAAATTTCTAAAAGGCTAGACATCGTTTCCTTGACTTTTAAAAGAGAAATTTCCTTTTCCTTGGATAATTTCCCCTTGATGAATTCTTGAATGATTATTTGAATGTGTTATCTTTTGTGGAACAGGCCGAACGCCTCGGCAGATTAAATAGATGCATCTATGGTTCGCGCCATTCGATCCTCTGGCAGTGCACGATTTAAATATTATGTTGGATCGGGCCGTACGACCTTGGCATGATTTGCACATGCTTGTATTGCTTGCCCTGAAATTTATGACAATTGATATGGCCTCACTGTTCGGAGATATAAATTGTTAAAAGATGAAAATAAATTTTGGAGATTCTTTAGTTCTAAAAGAATTGTTTACTTAATTCAAAATAATGAGCTTACAGTCGTTCTACGAAATCCATACTTAATCATACCATTGGTATTTTATTTATAGCCTCATAGTAAGTGTCCGAGTCGACCCCTCGTCACTACTTTTTTGGGGTTAGGCGGGATACTTACTGGGTACACGTTATTTTGTACTCATACTACACTTGCTGCATGTTTTGTGTAGGTACGTATATGACTAGTGGCCTTCTGGGCGCAGAGGTGCGGTTATTACGGGGAGTTAGGTGAGCTGCATCTTATGTACGACCCGCAGCCAGCAGAGTCTCCCTCAGAGTATTGTATTTTCTTTCCTGTCCAAATTTGTATTCCGGACAGTTATTGTATTTTATTTTAAATTCCTAGAAAAGGCTCATGCACTTGTAACACCGGGTTCTGGGATGATTATGGGATGTTCAGTATTGAAATTTGAAAACATTGTTATGTATTCTGTAAATTCATCTTCTACTAGTTAATTTGAAGTAAATTTACGATTTCAAAAATATTAAAATACGGATTTAATTGACTATTTAGTGTTGGCTTGCCTGATAGTGGTGTCCGGCGCCATCACGACCTTTAACGGACTTTTGGTCATGACAGTACAGATATGACAGGAAAAATGGCAGTAATATCTCAGAGAAAACTCATAAACAGTTTGTACAAGTACATAAATTTTAGACATGCTTTCAAGTTTAACAGTTTAAGCTCTACACGGATAAAATATGTACAAGGCCCCGTAAAATTTTACCAAGAACTCGAGGTTTGTGGTACCTAGGTAGGCTAATGTGTAAGGCCCCATTCATTTCTATAGTTAATTCGAGCAATTTCGAGCTTAGGAATACAATTTAATTTTTACCCGAACCACATGAGAACTTACTGGAGTGGATAAAGTTATTTGGATACTTGGGGATTATTATTTTATTAATCTTTGAGTGTTGTAATAATGGGGAACACTTGGATTCTAATTTCTAAGCAATAAAACTAAAGAAAATAAAATGAACTATCTCCCCATAGCACAGGTATAACACAGGAAGGAAGCAGAAATTTTAGCAAACCAGTGAGCTAAAGCCTTATAGCATAGCTATAGCACCAGTGGAAAAATACTGTACCTGGGCCTATTAAGACCTGAGCGGGGAGAGAGAAAAATAAAAGGATTTCAAGACTAGGGTTTTTCTCTCCATCACCCATCCGGCCAAGTCTTCCAATACACTTAAGGTGAATTTTAAGTATGTTTTTATGATGATTTCACTTCTCAATCACTAGTTACAACAAGGTTTTGTATTGGATTCCATAGGATTTCTTCAAAATTCCAAGAACACCCCAAAAATTGTCTTTCAAGATTTGGTCTACAAGAGGTAATATTTTATCCTTAAACCGCCATGCATGGATTGTTAGTGAATATATGAGAAAAATATAAGTACTAGTACTTATGGGATGCTTATTGGAAGCCATAAGTGCTTAACCTAGATTATTCGGCATTGTACAAATATTGTAATGAGTTAATTAGTGAAATTTGATAGGTGAGAGTTCATTGATGATTATGATGGTACTAAAGAAGGCAGTTAGTAGTCAAAGGTTGTTGTATTATATATTGTTGATGGGAAGGAGGGATTGTTGGATTAAGAAACACCATTACTAGAGGTAGTAGAATGCTATGCACTCTAGGTATTTGATAAAATGCCAAAATCACCTAAAACCTTGAAATTTTTACTAATATTGGCCCAATTGAATTATGTTGATGTAAATTGAAGTTGTAAGAGTAGAGGGAGGTTTTAGTATCACTAAAGATCTCCATCAAGGTATGTTGCCTAAACTCCCTTTCTAGAATTGGAATCCATGAATTCCTCGGAAGTTCTGAATACGGTTTGTTCAAACTCTCGTTCCAACTGTTCCAAATTGATTTCGAAAACTAATTTGCTTAAATTCTTATGTACTCAAGTCGTGTTCAAACTTCCCTTATCATACTCTGCTCCCCTTAGTGGAAAAATGTTCAAACATGGTTGTTTTAACTAATGTATATGATTTGAACCCATGTTTCAATCGTAAATCACCATGTTATGCTTGTAAGTATTTCCAATGTGTTTTGAGTCCTTACATAATCATGAGTTGAAACTGTGTATTTCCCTTTTGGAAAAAGTATTTCATGAATAAATGGTGTAGCACTCGCTTGTGATTCTTTACTTGTGCTTCAATTGCTAGTCATTTTGCTCAATTCTTTAGAAAGAAACCCATTGTGTTTAAAGCCTTCATTTCTAATGAACTTAAAATAATATTCTGTATGTTGATGTTTATGATGATGACCCTTGAAAGTAAAGAAATGAAAGTGTGGAATATGAGATACGATCATCATGACGTGAATGAAGAATCATACGTATGGCTGATAGAGCCAATGTAATAATGATGTTGTGAGTGGTTGAAAGTACTAGTGAAGCTATATGTGGTATAGAAGGTTATGAGATGAATGTATTTGTATTTATGTTTCCTTTGTGTACAACAACAACAACAACAATCCAGTATAATCCCACTAGTGGGGTCTGGGGAGGGTAGTGTGTACGCAGACCTTACCCCTACCCTGGGGTAGAGAGGTTGTTGCTGATAGACCCTCGGTTCCCTCCCTCCAAGAACTCCCCACTTTGCTTTTGGGGTGACTCGAACTCCCAACCTCTTGGTTGGAAGTGGAGGGTACTCACCACTAGAGCAGCCCACTCTTGTCTTATACCTCAAATACAAGAAAGTATATAATCAAAATAACAATAACAACAACAACAACATACCCAATATAATTCCACGAGTGGGGTTTGGGGAGGGTAGTAAGTACGCAGACCTTACCCCTGCCTGGAGAGGTAGAGAGGCAGTTTCCGATAGACCCTCGGCTCAAGAAAAAGTGGAAATGAAGAATATAGGGGAAGAATAAGAGGGAATAGGGGAGAAAGATGATAAGCAAAGAGGAGAAAAAGTAGCATCAAATAGTAGCCATCGGGGAGCAACAATATCAAGTAAAAGGGGGAAAAGTAACATAAAATAGTAACAATCAGAGAGTAACAATCCCACTAGCAATTTACAAAAACAAAGAAAGTGATTGCAAAGTACCAGATATAATAAAAAACTATAAGGAAGTAACTTTCAACCCATAGCAAGAATATTACTAATGCTACTGGTGAACCTATGAAAAACTTGCAACTACCTATCAGCCCACCACCTTAATCCTCGACCTCCACATATTCCTATCGCTAGTGATGTCCTCGGTGAGGTGAAGCACCAACATGTCCTACCTAATCACCTCTCCCCAATACTTCTTAGGCCTTCTAATTTTATGATACAAAATGTGAAAATATCTCTCTCAATGATGGAAATTCTAAAAAAACCTTCTTCTTTTTTTACGAAAGGTAAAAATATCTCTCTCAATGATGGTAATCCTAAAAAGTCTTTTTTGATTATGAATAGTGGTGGATATAAGATGTTACTCCAATATTTTTGCTACCGAAGGGGACATGTTAAGCACATCCTTAGGAAGAGAATCTTTGTCATCTGCCCAAATGATAACAGAACATCTAAGTAAGAAGAAAGTACAGAATGTTCTGCTTCATCTGATATGACTTAACAAGAAAAAAAATATTATACACCGCATACAAAATAGTGTATTTTCTTACAAAAAATATGAAAAATTGAAGTTATATGAAGAATATAAACCACAAAGCAATGGAATACTTTGATTTGGATTTTTACAATAGAACAATTTGAACGATAAATGAGCAACACAACTGCAAGTTCATTCCGTAAGATGAATCACCTGATCTAATTTTATGATACAAAAGGTGAAAATATCTCTCTCAAAAATGGTAATTATAAAAAGCCCTTATTGATTACGACTAGGGGTGGCTATAAGATGTTCCTCCAATATTTTTACTACCGGAGGGGACATGTTAAGCACATCCTTAGGAAGAGCATCTTCGTCATCTGCCCAAATGATAACAGAACATCTAAATAAGAAGAAAGTACAGAATGTTCTGCTTCATCTGATATGACTTAAGAAGAAAAAGAAATATTATACACCGCATACAAAATAGTGTGTTTCCTTACAAAAAATATGAAGAATTGAAGTTATATGAAGAATATAAACCTCAAAGCAATGGAATACTTTGATTTGGGTTTTTCCAATAGATTAATTTGAACGATAAATAAGCAACAGAACTGCAAGTTCATTCCGTAAGATAAATCACATGATCTAATTTTATGATACAAAAGGTGAAAATATCTCTCTCAATAATGGTAATTATAAAAAGCCCTTATTGATTACGAATAGTGGTGGCTATAAGATGTTCCTCCAATATTTTTGCTACCGGGGGGGAATGTTAAGCACATCCTTAGGAAGAGCATCTTTGTCATCTGCCCAAATGATAACAGAACATCTAAGTAAGAAGAAAGTACAGAATGTTCTGCTTCATCTGATATGACTTAACAAGAAAAAAAATATTATACACCGCATACAAAATAGTGTGTTTTCTTACAAAAAATATGAAGAATTGAAGTTATATGAAGAATATAAACCTCAAATTTAGACCAAAACCCGAAATCGGCTCAAACCCAGCCCCCGGGCCCACGTCTTGAAATTCGATAAATTTTACAAAACTAGAAAGCTTATTCACTCACGAGTCTAACCATACCAAATTCATCAAAATCCGACACCATTTGATCCTTCAACTCCTTAAATTACTCTCCAAAAGTTCCAAGCCCTAACCCCTCATTTTCACTAATTACCATGATTAAACAACAAAAACTCACCATATATACAAGTATTAGGGCTCAAGTAACTTACCTCAACGAAGCCCCCTTGATTCCCTCTTCAAATCTCTCCCAAAAGCTCCAAACACCGAATAGAAATGGTGAAGAATGCACCAAAATCGCGAAGGGTTCTATTTATGGTTTCTGCCCCGGTTTTTCGTACCTGCGGCCATTTTCTCGCACCTGCGGTCTAAGAAGTCGCAACTACGCAAATCACTTAATCACCCAGATTCCGCACCTACGGACCCCTTCCTCACACCTGCGGACTCACATTTGCGGTCCCAGGTGCTCATCTGCGAAACCAGTCCAAACATCTCATCTCCGCATCTGCGCTCAAAGCCTCGCACTTGCGGGCTCGCAGATGCGGCCAATGCTTCGCACCTGCGTTCCCAACCTTGGCCCAGCGTCTCCCGCACCTGCGCATTCCCCATGCGCACTAGCGGCCTCGCACCTGTGACCCTTTCTTCCGCAGGTGCGAAAATAGCAGAAGCAGCAGCTCCAGCTGCAATTTCCAACTTCAACAAATTCGTTAACCACCTGGAATCGCCCCGAGGCCCTCGGGACCTCAACCAAAAATACCAATAAGTCATATATCAACATACCAACTTAGTTGAACCTTCGAATCACTCAAAACAACATCAAATCATCAAATTACCGTCAGATTCAAGCCTAAGAACTTCTAAATTTCCAAATTCGGCAACCGATGCCAAAACCAACCAAACCACGTCCGAATGACCTCAAATTTTGCACACATGTGACAAATGACACTACGAACCTACTCCAACTTCAGGAATTCCATTCCGACCCCGATATCAAATTTTCCATTGCCGACTGATATCGTCAAATTTCCAATTTCGCCAATTCAAGCCTAATTCTATCACGGACCTCCAAATCACATTCCGGACCCACTCCTAAGTCCAAAATCACCTAACGGAGCTAATAGAACCATCAGAATTCAAATCCGAGATCGTTTACACATAGATCAACATCCGGTTAACTTTTCCAACTTAAGTTTCTACTTAAGAGACTAAGTGTCTCAATTCACTCTGAAACCACTCCGGTCCCAAACCAACTAACCCGATATAACATAATACAGCTGAATAACACAAAAGAAGTAGAAATAGGGAAAATGGGGCTATAACTCTCGAAACGACCGGTCGGGTCGTTACATCATCCCCTCTTAAATATCCGTTCGTCCTCGAATGGGTCTAGAAATATACCTGGAGTCTCGAATAGGTGTGGATATCTGCTCCGCATCTCCCGCTCGGTCTCCTAGGTGGACTCCTCCACAGGCTGACCTCTCTATTGCACCTTCACTAAATCAATATCCTTTGACCTCAACCTTCGAACCTGTAGATCCAAAATAGCCACCTGCTCCACATCATAAGTCATATCACCCTCCAATTGAACCGTGCTGAAAACCAAAACATGGGACGGATCTCCAATATACTTCCGGAGCATGGAAACATGAAACACTAGATGCACACTCGACAAGTTGGGTGGCAAAGCAAGCTTATAAGCCACCTCCCCTATTCTCTGAAGCACCTCAAAAGGCCCAATGAACCGGGGGCTAAACTTGCCCCTCTTCCCAAACCTCATAACACCCTTCATGGGTGATACCTTTAGCAAAACCTTCTCCCCAACCATAAAAGACACATCACGGACCTTCCTATCTGTGTAGCTCTTCTGCCTAGACTGCGCCGTGGGAAGCCGCTCCTGAATTAATTTCACCCTATCTAATGCGTCCTGAACCAAGTCTGTACCTAAGAGCCTAGCCTCACCCAGCTTAAACCATCCAACCGGAGATCTACACCTCCTTCCATACAAAGCCTCGTACGGAGCCATCTGAATACTCGACTGATAACTGTTGTTATATGCAAACTCCGCGAGTGGCAGAAACTGGTCCCATGAAACCCCAAAGTACATGACACAAGCGCACAACATGTCCTCCAATATCTGAATAGTGCGCTCGGACTGCCCGTCCGTCTGAGGGTGAAAAGCTGTGCTTAACTCAACCTGATTACCCAACTTTCGCTGCACGGCCCTCCAAAACTGCGATGTGAACTGAGTACCCCTATCTGAAATGATGGAAGCTGGGACACCATGCAGGCGAACAATCTCTCGGATGTAAATTTCAGCTAACAGCTCTGAAGAGTAAGTAGTACCAACTGGAAAGAACTGCACGGACTTGGTCAGTCGATCCACAATAACCCAAATAGCGTCAAACTTCCTCGAAGTCCGTGGGAGCCCAACTACAAAGTCCATAGTGATCCGCTCCCACTTCCACTCTGGGATCTCTAACCTCTGAAGCAAGCCACCCGGTCTCTGATGCTCATACTTAACCTGCTGACTGTTTAGACACCGAGCCAAAAACCCAATTATATCCTTCTTCATCCGCCTCCACCAATAGTGCTGCCTTAAATCCTGGTACATCTTCGCGGCACCCGGATGGATGGAATACCGCGAGCTGTGGTCCTCCTCAAGAATCAGCTCTCGAAGACTATCTACATTAGGCACACATATCCGGCCCTGCATTCTCAGCACCCCATCATCACCAATAGTCACATCCCTAGCATCACCTCTCCACACCCCGTCCTGAAGAACGAGCAAGTGAGGGTCATCATACTGACGCTCCCTGATACGGTCATAAAGAGAAGACCCGGAGACCACACAAGCCAATACTTGACTAGGCTCCGAAATATCAAATTTGACAAGCTGGCCCGCTAAGGCCTGAACATCTAATGCCAAAGGTCTCTCTGCTACTGGAAGATATGCTAAACTCCCCAAACTCTCTACCCGGCGACTCAAAGCATCGGCCACAATATTGGCCTTCCCCGGATAGTACAAAATAGTGATATCATAGTCCTTAAGAAGTTCCAACCATCTCTGCTGACGCAAATTAAGATCCTTATGCTTTAACAGATACTGCAGACTCCGGTGATCTGTATAAATCTCACAATGAACCCCATATAAATAATGACGCCAAATCATCAAGGCGTGAACAATAGCTGCTAACTCAAGATCATGGATAGGATAGTTCTTCTCATGGGTCTTCAACTGGCGCGAGGCATAGGCAATCACCCTACCCTCCTGCATCAAAACACAACCAATGCCTATCCTCAAGGCATCACAATACACGGTGTAAGAACCTGAAGTTGATGGCAAAACTAACACTGGAGTTGTGGTCAAAGCAGTCTTGAGCTTCTGAAAGCTCTCCTCACATTCATCCGACCACCTGAATGGAGCACCCTTTTGGGTCAATTTGGTCAAGGGCAATGCAATAGATGAAAATCCCTCCACAAAGAGACGGTAATAACCAAACAAACCAAGAAAGCTCCTAATCTCCGTGGATGAGGATGGTCTAGGCCTACTCTGCACCGCCTCTATCTTCTTCAGATCCACCTGAATACCCTCGCTGGACACCACGTGCCCCAAGAATGCTATTGAACTGAGCCAAAACTCACATTTATAGAACTTTGCATAAAGCTTCTCCTCCCTCAATCTTTGTTCATCAAATGCATGAATGCTGCTGGGGCATTGGTCAGCCCAAAAGACATCACCAAGAACTCATAATGGCCATATCGGGTCCAGAAAGCTGTTTTAAGAATATCTGAATCCCGAATCTTCAGCTGGTGATAACCGGACCTCAAATCGATCTTGGAGAACACCCTCGCTCCCTGAAGCTGGTCGAATAAATCATCAATACAAGGCAAATGATACTTGTTCTTGACTAAGACCTTCGAAGCCATGATCGAGCCCAGGATTGAGAACCAGGATCGAGGGATAGGACCGAGGACGGAATCGAGGACCTCGATCGAAGGCCAAGATCAAGGGCCAAGATCGAGGCAGAACCGAGGATGTCTGGGCAGAATTATAAAAACAGGGACTTCGTCCCATGTGCCATTTTTGACAAATTGGAGCTTGGGGAGAGGTGATTTTTGATATAGTTTCAAGGAAAACTTGAGGTAAGTCCATTGTGATCATTTCTACTCCATAATATTGAATTATCATCGAGTAATCCGACTAGATTACATGATTTTATGGTGTAAATCAGAGATTGAAACTTAGAAATTTGGAAATTAGATTTGTAGATTTGAGGGTCGAGTTGAGGTCGGATTTTGGTAAAATTGGTATGGGTAGATTCGTGGTTGAATGGGCTTTCGGATTTTGTAACTTTTGTCGGGTTCCGAGACGTGGGCCCCACAGGCAAATTTTGAGCCAATTTCGGGTTTTGGTCTAATTTTGAAGCTTTTCTTTTGGAATTCATTTCCATTAGCGTATATTGATAGTATTATACTGATTGTGAATAGATTTAGAGCATTTGGAGGCAGAGTCCAGAGGCAAGAGCATTGCGGGGTAGATATTTGACCGGTTTGAGGTAAGTAACGATTGTAAATCTAGTCCTGAGGGTATGAAACCCCGGATTTCGCATCATTCTACTATTTTGAAGTGACGCACATGTTAGGTGACGGGCGTGTGGGCATGCACTGATGGAATTTTTGACTTGTTCCGTCCCATAACAACTGTAAAGTTGCATACTTTGTTGAAACCATATGATACTTATATGTTTTAGAAAGAATTTCTGTAAATTGGGCTGAATGCCATGTTTGGGCCTTGCGCCAATACTGTTTGGACCCTTAGGGGCTGTTTCGTATTATCCTCTCATTATTTTTGATTGAAAAACCTATACTCAGTCATGTTTATACTTGTTTACTGCATAACTCAGTTTTATGACTCTGTTTTGATGCATATAAATGTTTTGGGCCGAATGCCCTGTTTTACTGAAATGCCCGAGTGGCTTGATTTGTGAGGATGAGTGTGGATCGGGGCCGCCCGCCTGCAGCATACTTGTGACTGAGTGAGGCCAAGGGCCTGATTGGTGAGGATGAGTGTGGATCGAGGCTGCCCACCTGCAGCATACTTTACTATTATCGCACGTGAGTTGTCCGTGCAGATATTAGCGCTTGGGCTGAAGGAGCCCCTCCGGAGTCTGTACGCACCCCCAGTGAGCGCAGGTACATACTGAGTGCGAGTGCCGAGTGCTGAGTGACTGGGAGGCAAGAGTGATTGTGAGGTATGCCCGAGTGGCAAGAGTGATTGTGAGGTATGCCTGAGTGGCAAGAGTGATTATGAGGTATGCCCGAGTGGCACGAGTGACTGTGAGGTCTGCCCGAGTGGTTGTTTATGATTTCATCATTTTTTCTCACCTTTGTATTGAGCCTTTGTTTGAAAAACTATTGGAAAATAAAAATGTCTATAAAATAATTTTTATTGGAACTGGGTTTAAACGAGATGTTTGATTCAAATCCTGATTTTTAAGAGCATGTGGTATTTTACTGAGATTTCCTGATATGAACGTTATATGCTTTATTGCTCGTCACTACTGCTCAGTCTTTATTTATTGTTGTTACTTACTGAGTTGGCGTACTCACATTACTCCCTGCACCTTGTGTGCAGATCCAGGTGTGGCAGGACATGGTAGCGGTTATTGAGTGTTCTGGTTGCATATTTTCTTGGAGATAGCAAGGTAGCTATTTGGCGATCGCGGCCCCTGCTCTTCTCCCTCTTATCTTCCTCTAGTAGTATTTAGCTATTTTTTTTAGGCTGAGTTAGCCTTGATATTGTTAGACAGATTATAGTAGATGCTCATGACTAGTGACACCCCGATGTCGGGCTTTTCTTTTCCGCACTTCTATTTTTCTTTGATTTGAACTCTTTAAATGGAGGTTTTTATGTTAAATAATCTTGAATTTATCTTTGAAATAAAAATATCGTTTTGTTTTGGAAATGAGTCGACTTGCCTAGTTCCACGATAGGCGCCATCACGACAGGGGGTTAGTTATGGGTCGTGACAAAGATCCTCTTCCTAAGGATATGCTTAACATGTCACCTCCGATAGCAAAAATATTAGAGGAACATCTTATAGCCACCACTATTCGTAATCAAAAAGGGCCTTTTAGAATTACCATCATTGAGAGAGATGACATTTTCACCTTTCGTAATCAAAAAGGGTTGTTTTATAATTACTATCAATGAGAGAGATATTTTCACCTTTTGTATCATAAAATTAGATCAAGTGCTTCATCTTACGGAATGAACATGCAGTTCTGTTGCTCATTTATCGTTCAAATTGTTCTATTGTAAAAATCCAAATCAAAGTATTTCATTGTTTTGAGGTTTATATTCTTTCTATAACTTCAATTCTTCATATTTGTTTTAAGGAAACATACTATTTTGTACCCCTGCCCTTCCTTAAGCCCGCCATGGTAAACATCTCACACCTCCTGACCGGGGCATCTTTATCTAACCTCTTCACATGCCCAAACCATCGCAGCCTCGATTCTCGTAACTTGGCTTACACTGGTGCCACTCTTACCTTGTCCCTAATAACTTCATTCCTGATCTTGTCTCTCCAGGTATGACCACACATCCATCTCAACATCCTCATCTCTTCTATGCTCATCTTTTGGACATGAGACCTTTTGACGGGCCAACACTCAGCTCCATACAACATAGCTGGTCTAACCACAACCCTGTAGAATTTGACCTTAAGTCTAGGCGGTACATTATTATCAAATAAAACCCCCGAAGCTAGCCTCTATCTCATCCAACCTGCTCCAATGCGGTGAGTAACATCCTCGTCAATTTCCCTGTTGCTTTGGATTATAGACCCAAGATACTTGAAACTATCTCTTGTGGGAATGACTTGAGTATCAATCTTAACTTCTACTTCTTCTTTATGCCTCTCCTCACTGAACTTGCACTCCAAGTATTCGGTTTTCAACCTACTCAACTTGAAACCTTTGGATTCCATCGTCTGTCTCCAAACTTCCAACATAGCGTTAATACCCCGTTGTGTCTCGTCAATCAGTACTATGTCATCAGCAAATAGCATGCACCATGGCACCCTCCCTTGTATGTGACATGTCAAGACATCCAACGCTAGTGTAAACAAAAACGGGCTAAGGGCTGATTCCTGATGTAACCCTATCTCCACTGGGAAATGTTCCGAGTCTCCTCCTGCAGTTCTCACCCGAGTCTCAGCGCCTTCGCACATGTCCTTAATTATCCCAATGTATGCTACCGGGACTCCACTAACCTCCAAACACCTCCATAGAACCTCCCTTAGGACTTTGTCATAAGCCTTCTCAAGGTCAATGAACACCATGTGCAAGTCCTTTTTCCTCTCCCTATACCGCTCAACCAATCATCTCACAAGGTGAATGGCTTCTACAGTTGATCGTCCCGGCATAAATCCGAACTTGTTCTTAGATATAGATACGCCTTTCCTCACCCTCTTCTCCACCACCCTCTCCCAGACCTTCATAGTGTGACTCAGCAGCTTGATACCCCTATAGTTGTTGCAGTTCTAGATATCGCCTTTGTTTTTGTACAATGGAATCATCAAACTCCACCTCCAATCTTTGGGCATCTTCTTCATCTTGAAAATGACGCTAAACAAGCTAGTAAGCCACTCCAAGCCTACCCTACCCGGTTCTTTCCAAAATTCCAAAGGGATCTCGTAAGGCCGCCGCGTTTTTCCAAAATTCCACTCCAAGCCTACCCTACGCTACGTTGGAAGTTAACATTATGTTTCCTTTGTGTACAAAACGAAAGTATTTTTTGGAGTATCATTAGCGAGCCGAGGAAAGGTGGGTTGTAACGGCCCATACCTGAAATTACACGTGCCGGTGTAGGCATTGATTGAGATTATTCCCCTTGATTGGGATGAGATTGATGTATTGAGATTATTACCCTTAATTGGGATGCGATTGATGTTAGCCCTATATTGGAAGTCGACCCACACAACATATGTGGAGAGATGGCCTAGCCGATCGAGTGGAGATCGGATGCCATGTCACGCGCATGGTGGTTCCTACTCTTGGTATCACCTTTTATTCGCATCACCGTGTCAATCCACATTGATTCCTGGAGAGATGGCTCAACCGATCAATTTTGTGATCGGACTCCATGCCTCGTGTATGGTGTGATGATCGAATGCTAATGATCTCCCAACTAAAAAAATGTTAATTTTTTATTTTCAAAATTGTTACGTTTTAACTTGGCATTTTGATATCGTTGGTTGTTACTTGCTTCTTTCATGATTATTCCCTTTTTATATTGGCATTTTATTTCATGAGAGGGTATTTAGATTTACATACTAGTACTATTCCATATGTACTAACGTCCCTTTAGCCCGAGGCACTGCATCTTTAATGGATGCAGGTAGTTCGTCAGCGGGCGACTTTGATCCTCGTTAGTAGTTACCCTCTATTCAGCAGGTTATGGTGAGCCCTATTCTGCTCCAGGCCATATGTCACTTGACATTGTAGATTGTGTTTTTAGGTATATCCGAGGCCTTGGCGCCGGCACTTCCATAATACTCTTCTATTGGACTTAGAGGCTCCATAGACATGTTGTGGGTGGTGTTCGATGTTGGGTAATGAACTAGAAGTCTTGGTATTTGGCAAACATGTTTTCCCCTCATAATTATGAACTTTCTTGCTTGCATGCTGCACCTCACAACTTTGCTATGTTACTATAGTTTTCTAAAGTTGAATGAAAGTCGAAATTTCACTTGCACTGTCATATTTATTTTGGAATTCTAAATGAAGCTCCATTAAGTAATGGAAAAAGAATGAGGAACAATTTACTCTTTTCATGTATATCTCTTATTACTGATGCTTATATTGTTCATAGGTAAGGTTGAGTAGAAGGTATCAATTAGGGCTTGACTGGGGTATCTCGGTTGGGCTCCGGTCGCGCTCCCCCATGTCGGGTCGTGACAATATCCAAGTACAACTCATATGAAGAATGTTACATCTCTATATCTACATATCAAATGTGCATGTCATATGTAATGCAGCACAATGATAACCTCACGTACTCACACTCTCTGAGTACTCAAATCTGACTATCTCAATTCTCACTCATCACACTCTCTGAGTACTCAATCTGACTATCTCAATTCTCACTCATCACACTCAGTCACTCAGCATTGTACGATACCTGCGCTCACTACTGGTGTGTTAGACTCCGGAGGGGCGGATCCTGCCCAAACGCTAATATAAAGCCAATATGTCCTGCTGCGGTATGTAGCCCGATCCCATAACAATATATAAAGTACATAGGGCTTGCTGCGGCGTGCAACCCGATCCATAATAATATATATAAAGTCAAGAAGGCCTGCCACGGTGTGCAACCCGATCCATAAATCGCACTTACAACATGGCTCTCAGGCCCCAACTCAGTCATCAATCTCTCTAGTCTCTCGGGCTCACAAATCTCATGCCAATCAGCCCAAACAATGATATATGATACAACAATAAATAGTAACAGAGATTGAGATATGATATGCAAATGATGGATGTGATTGAGTACAAAATTGCCATTTAAGCAAATAATTCAACAGCAGAAATGATCCCAGTGGGTCCCAACAGGAAATGCATATAGCTTAAACATGATTTCTAACATGGATTAAAGCTCAATTACTCTAACACACAGGGATCACAAGAATAGCAACAAGGTTTGATGACTGCACAGTACCACGGAGTCGACCAGGTCACAAATTCTACGGTGCATGCCCACACGCCTGTCACCTAGAATGTGTATCACCTCAACACCAGCCACATAACACGTATTTCAGGGATTCATACCCTCAGAACCAAGTTTAGAAGTGTTACTTACCTCAAACCGTGCAAATCTCTACCCCAACAAGCCTTTGCCCCATGAATCGGCCTCTGAACGACTCAAATCTAGCCATAAACAACTCAATAGAATCAACACGATCTATAGGATAATTCCATATGAATAAGTTAAGTTCTTTTACAAAAGTAAAAAAGTCAACTCAAAAAGTCAACCTCAGGCCCACATCTCGAAATCTGACAAAATTTAAAAAAAATCGAACAACCATTCAACTACGAGTCCAACTCTACCAAAATTACCAAATTCCGACACCAAATCGTCACTCAAATCTCCTATTATTACTCTCCAATATATGGGTCAAAAATCCCCAAATTTTCACTTTAAAAATACCAAATCTATGAGGGAAATTCAACGGGTATTCAATACAAATAGATAAAAACGACCAAAAGTTGCTTACCTCTCTAAATCTAGCGAAAATCCCTTCAAAATTTGCCTAAATCTGAGCTCCCAAAGTCTAAAAATGAATAAATCACGAAACCCTTCGAATTGAACAAGCATTTCGCTTCTGCGGCCCATTAGCTGCTTCTACGATATCTCTTTTGCTGTTAAAAATCCGCATATGCGGAATTACACTAGACACCGGACCTCGTGCACCTGCGGTCCCTTCTTCGCACTTGTTTGACCGCATCTGCGGACACACCCATCGCTTTTGCGATCCCAGCCTCACTGCCCAGCTCCGCTTCTGCGGAATATTTCTTCCAAGAGCGCGTCCACTTCTGCGGATTTCCTCCGCACCTGCGCTTCCCAGCAACCTTCTCCCTTTTTACACCTATGCACACCTAGCCACTTCTGCGGCTCCGCACCTGAGCCAGTCCTTCCGCAGGTGCGGTGACACCAGACCTGAAGCACTTAAGCATATCACCTAAGTCAAATTTCGATCCGTTAACCATCCGAAATCCGCTCGAGGCCCCCTTGACCTCAATCAAACATACCAACAAGTCCTAGAACATGATAAAAACTTAGTCGAGGCCTCAAATCACATCAAACAACACCAAAAACATGAATCACATCCCAATTCAAGCCTATTGAAACTAATGATTTTCAACTTCTACAATCGATGCCGAAACCTATCAAATCAATTACAATTGGCCTCAAATTTTGCACACAAGTAATAAATGACACAAAGGAACTATTGTAACTTTCGAAACCAAAATATGAGCCCGGTAACCCCAAAGTCAACTCTCGATCAAACCTCTCAACTCTCGAAACTTCATTTTCCCCTAATTTTGCCAATTTAAGCCAACATCATCTATGGACCTCCAAATCAATATCCGTACACACTTCTAAGTCCAAAATCACTATACAAAGCAATCAAAACCATCAAAACTCCATTACAGAGTCATTTATACATAAGTCAACATCCGGTCTACTCTTTCAACTTAGGCTTCCAACCTTGGGACTATGTGTCCCAACTCATTTCGAAACATACTTGTAACCAAATCGACCACCCTGACAAGTCATATAATAACAAGTGAGCACATAATAAGCAATAAATAGGGGAACGAGGCTATTATACTCAAAATGACCGGCCTTATCGTTACAACTCTGCCCCCAATTTTACCCGTACATAGATAGTCCCCTTGTTTCTCGGAGAGTAGATTTATCGAAGAGACATGAAGAGATAAGTTAACCCCAGTTCCTTCTTCTGTACGCTACAACCGAGTTGACGGGTCAGCAAAATATGCCATCACTCGCATCGTTATGACTTCGGACACTTGTCAGCTGCCGGTTGACCGTCCCCGAATGTGAAACATCACGTATTGATTAACCTTTCTCTATAAAAGCTTTGACCCCCTTTTCACGTTTTTACTTTTCAATTGGATAGCTCATTGATTTACTCTCAAATTCTTCACTTAGTTCCAACCCCTTCAAGCCTTTACACATTGTTTTTCAGATCTTCATACTTTCATCTTCAAATCTTCGTACTCCTTCATCAAATCTTCAAGTATGACCTTCATACCTTCATTCTTATCTTCAAATCTTAATCCTTACCTTCAAACCTTTATCCGCACCTTCATATCTTCATATTTTCCAGAATCCGATGTCAAAAACCTCCAAATATGTGCCTCAATAGACCGTCCCTTCAACTTCCAACCCGACCACGGATGCCAACGACTTCTGTGGTAGCCCCGGAACCTCCTTTGAAGAGCTTCATTCCCGGGGGCTGCTCCATTGAGAATGACTTCAAAGTCGAAAAAGCGTCCAGTCAACATGACTGAGGGGGTACATATGCTCCATTACCGAAGACACACTCCCTAATGTTCGGGTGGACTGCAAAAGGGAGGGCAAGGAAGTGGTCATCCCCGGGCCCACTGAGGACATTACTACCCAAGTGGAGAGGTATCTAAGTGTTTACACTTACCCCTTCATGCTTGCCCCGGTGGACCCTATAATTCTCAGCTTCTGCAAAAGGTATGAGGTCTACCTCGGGCAGATTCACCCTGTCCTTTTGGAGGATCGTAATCCTCCTCCGCCACTTTATCAATAACATCGAAGGACCTTGGTTTACCCTCGACCACCTGCTTCGTCTCTACAGTCCCCGAGTTTTCTGAGGGGGGTTGATCAAGCTCATCCGTCGAGCAAGCAAAGCTCCATTCTAGAGAATCGACGAATGTCACGACCCAAAACCGACTTAGGCCGTGATAACGCCCAACGTCGCCGTTAGGTAAGCCAACGGTGAACTATCACGTTTATTAACTATTTTATTACTTTCGAAATCATAAACTTTATTATGTAAAGATATTTACGCATTTAAAATCATGGGTACATACCTAATTAGCAAGGCATAAAAATAAAAGGTTATAATAATATGCAAATCCGTAAACATCAACTAGAATTTCTCAAAACTCTGTGTCACAAGTGCATGAGCATTTATTAAGGAGTACAATAATAATACAATATATGTCTGGAATATAAACTAGACAGGATAAAGTAGATAATATGATGGAGACTTTGTGGGCCGCGATACGTAGCTTGGAATGCAGCTCACCATAAAGTATTCTCAACAGTCGCCCCTCCGTGCCAAGATGACCACCAAATGAACCTGTCAGATCCTGCACATTTAGTGCAGAAGTGTAAGATGATTACGTAAATCAATGCGTACTCAGTAAGTATCTAGCCTAACCCCGGAGAAGTAGTGACGAGGGGTTGACATCGATACTTACTAGTGGTCCAATAAAATAGTATGGTAAATCATAAACAGATATGAGTCACAACAGTAATAATGATGTAAAATAGTAACTAATATAATTCTCCAACATTTCTTTTGACGATATAAATCTCTCAAATCTCCTATGCTATCTCAACAGATTAGAAATATGAAATGCAAATCTCAAACGAATAAGTAATACCATATAAGCGCCAGGCCTCAATAAAAGGGGAATCTCATGAATATCCGGACAACTAGCAGTATCACACACGATTATGCCGAGGTCGTACGGCGCAATCCAGAGTGGTGTGTACACTACAGAGTGTCGATCGACGCGAACCAGAGATGCATCCCAATATACTGCTGAGGCGTTCGGCCCGATCCACAGGAAAGGAAAAAACATATCGAATTATGAGTAACGTGCTTACAACATAGGTGCACGAGCATGAAGTAAATATGACTTTCACCATTTATCAAGTATCTCGCCAAACAACTCAAGGTGATAAAGCTCGACCTAATATATTACCAAATCAATTTCAATTATAAATTCACTTAATTAATCTAGCAAAATAAGTTTAAATAATTCAAATATTACATGATAAAGTCCTAAGTCTACCCAAACATAACATGTTTTTAGCTACGTGCGGACTCTCGTCACCTCGTGCATACATAGCACCCAGAACTAGTAGTGCATAATAATTTTAACACCTATGAGGTAGTTCCCCCTCACAAAGTTAGATATGAGACGTACCTCACTCCGAAAGTCCAATAGCCGACTCCAATGCATATCTAACTCCTCAATTCAAAGCCAAACGATCCGAAACTAGTCAAAAAACATGCAAACCAATAAAAATATACGCCAACACTCATAATTAATTAATTTATAACAATTTCCATCTCCGTTCAAAAAGTCAGCAAAGTCAACCCTTGGGCCCACGCATCTGGATTCCGAATATTCTTGAAGATAATCTCTACCCAAAACACCACGAACTCAAATATATATTTTATTCCTAATTTTATGTCCAATTTCGTGGTCAAAATCCAAAAATACCAAATTCTAGATTTATTCAAAAATTTCATGATTTCTAACAATTTCCATGTTTAAATCCTTGTAGAATCCATGTAATTAACTTACAATATGTGAGAATTACTTACCTTGCCATAGATGAAGAAAATCCCCTCTTGAAGAGCTCGAAAGTCGCCCAAACCATGTGAGAATTGGAAGAAATGAACCAAAAACCGAAATAAAACAAGTCTGCCCAGCAACTCCTTTCTTCGCGATCGCTAACAAATGCTCGCGATCGTGAAGACTAACCTCGACCAGCTGCTAAAATGCTCTTCGCGAACGCAACACATAGGTCGCGAACACGGTAGTCAACTCCCCAGTTCCTAAGCGAACGTGACCAAACCATCGCGAATGTAGGATAAATCACCCGGTGCCCTTCCCGCCTAACCTTCTATGCGATCGCAACATCTATCTTGCGATCGCGATACACTGCCGCATAAAGCTTCATGAACGTAAAGCACAAACCTTCTGATGCCCAAAAGACCTTCACGAACGCGACCCCTTCTTCGGGATCGCGATGAAGGAAGCCCATCCAAAACTCACTGAGGCCCCCGAGACCCCGTCCAATCATACCAACCAGTCCCAAAACATGACACAAACTTGCTCGAGGCCTCAAATCACACCAAATAGCATCCAAACTATGAATCAATGATCAAGATCCTTCTTTCAACTTTCAGACTTCGCCGAACGCATCTGAATTACACTTAAACATTTAGGAATGACGCCAAACTTTATGTACAAGTCACAAATCATGATACGAACATATTCCAAGTCTCAAAACCACAAACGGACATCAATAACATCAAAATCCACTTCAAACTAAACTTAGTAAATTCTAAAACCTTCAAAAATGCCAACTTTCCACGATAAGCGCTGAAATGTTACCGTACAACGCGATACTCAACCCGAACGTAAGCCCAAGTCTAAAATCATCATATGAACCTGTTGGAACCTTCGAATCCTGATTCTGAGATCGTTCACCCAAACATTAAACCTTGGCCAATTCTTTTAACTTAAAGCTTTCGAATTGAGAATTTTCCTTCTGAATCAAATCCAAACTTCACGAAATTTAATTGTGACCACATGCACAAGTCATAAAACAAGAAGTGAAGCTACTCAAGGCCTCAAATGGCTGAATAACATGCTAGAGCCTAAAATGACCGGTCAGATTATTACAATGAAGATCATGATCGGGGTTGGTAGGGGAGGTTCGTTTTGGTGAATACTGAAGATCTCATTCCCCCAAAATTTTTACCGTTCCTTGAAAAGTAGAACTCAAACCCTAAGTTATATTTCCTTCCTAAGTATCATGGCGCTTTCTTTGTTCATTTTCTAATTGCTTGTGCCTATCATTGTGAAGTGGTCACCCAAGTTCCCAATGCAGTCCCCCACTTCAAGGAGTGGATCGAGGGGATCTGCAAACAAATATCGTATTTTGAGCGCGAATGGCGCAAGATTTCAAAGGGCAAGTGGGAGGCTCGCTATCATGGTGAATCCTCATCCCGAACAATTCTACTTTCATACTTAACCTTTCTTTCTACTAAGTATTTTCCCTTTTTAGGTTTTCCCAAGACCACTAAGCTTCAGCCATTGGATAAGGACGAGGCTCCGTCCTCACTTGCTAAACCCTCCGCTTCGGGACATCCTGGAGCTGCTGCATAGGAGGAGAAGAAAAAGAAAAAGAGAAAATCATCTGGCTCCCCGGATGCCAAGGTCTAGAAGAAGATGGTAACTGTTTGGGTCCGGAAAAGTAATAAGAAGAGTACCAAAGCTAGGGTACCAGACCCCGACTCCCTCTTTCGGCTCAGGGATTACCCTGAAGATGATGATCTAGAGTTCATCCCTCATGGGTCGACCATTGACATAGGAGAAGAGATGGCTACCGGGGAAAGTGGACGAGTGGCCGATCCTTCTTCAGCTCAGGAGCCAGAAGAAAAATTAGAGGTTATGGCCTCCTGAGAAGATATCCCGCCCCGAGGGAAATAGCCGTTGTCATTAGTCACCATCTCACATAGAGTCTATATTCGAGGAGGCTCGGGCCAATAAGGAGAAATTGAATGAGACGGCATGGGGTGTAGACGAGGCCCTCAACATATTTTTTGATGGCATGGACATGGGCGCGTTGGAGGATGTAAAACCCCGGTGGGTTATTTTGAGAATTTGCATCCCGTTTGGTATCTTAAGGTCTCGAGCAGCTTCGTATTATGTGTTATGACTTACGTGTGTGGTCAAGTTCGGTTTTCGGATGGTTCACGATCAATTTGGGAGAAGGACTCTTGTTTTAGAAGCTTAAGCGGTAAGAGTTGACCAAGATTTGACTTTTATGTAGATGAATCTGAAATGGTATTTCAATATTTCCAACAGCTTTGTATGGTGATTTTGGACTTAAGCGTGCGTCCGAATTTGGATTTGGAGGTCCGTAGGTTAATTTGAAGCATTTTGGCGAAAATTGGAAAGTTAAAGTGTTGGAAGATTGAGAGGTTTGACCGGGAGTTGACTTTATTGATATCGGGCTCGGATGCAGATTCTAAGAGTTGAATTAGCTCCGTTATGTCATTTGGGACTTGCATCAAAATTTGACGTCATTCTGAGTTGATTTGATACATTTTAGCACGAGTTTTGGAAGTTGGAAGATTTGAAAATTCATAAGTTCGATTGGAGGGGTGATTCATAGTTTAGACATTATTTGATGTGATTTGGGGCCTTGATTAGGTGCGTATTATGTTATGGGACTTAATGGTATGTTCGAACGAGGTCCTGAGTGGCTCGGGTGAGTTTCTGGTGTATCCGCATCTGCGGATGTTTGATCATAGATGCGGAGCCGCTTTTGTGAGTTTTTTTTGCTTCTGCGATGTTGAGACCTATGAGGAAGCTTCGTTTTTGTGGAGTTCTGAACATAGGTGCGACGGCCGCTTTTGCAGCCCAGTGATCGCATATGCGACGATGTCCGCTTCTGCGACTGTTTGTGCGCCTCTACGAAGTCGCATGTGCTACTCAATCTTGCGCAGGTGCGGCCACTGGGTTGGCTAGTTGGGTTCATAGATGCAAACTTTTTCTTGCAAATGCGAGGTCGCAGATACGGCGTTTCTATTCGCAAATGCAAAAAAACTGGGCAGAATCACATATATTTGAGGGTTTGGCATCTTTGTTCATTTCTGAGTTTGAAGCCTTGATTTTGAGCGATTCTGGATGGATTCTTCACGAATTTGATTTTGGTAAGTGTTATCTATATGAAAATGATTACATTTCATGATTTTATACTTATTTATATTATTAAATCAGCGAATTGAAAGGAAATAAATGTGCGATTTTGTAAAATCTTTCAAAAATATAAAATGAGGATTTGAAAAGCGATTTGATATCGGAATTTGATAATTTTTGTATGGTTGGACTCATATCAGAATGGGTGTTCGGGTTTTGTGAATTTTATCGAGTTCCGAGGTGGGGGCCCGAGGGTTGAATTTTGGGCTGACTTTTTTAGTTTTAATTAATGATTGAAGCTTTATTATCCGAAATTATTTTCTATGCGTTTTATTTACGATTTGAAGTTATTTGGGCTAGATTTAAGCCGCCCGGAGGTTGTTTCACTCGGGAAGGTCATTTTAGCGTATATGTCTAGCTTCTTTGAGGTAAGTATCTTGCCTAACTTTGTGTGGGGGGAACTTTTCCTTATGATTTGAGTCATTTGTGCTACTTGTGTCATGTGAAGGCCGTGTACGCGAGGTGACGAGTCTATGCTCGGGCTTATTTGTGGAAATTTGACTGTTTAGGACTCTTAGATTCTTATGTTCATTAGATATGAAGTTGTTTTGTCATGTTAAATCCCCCCGTTTACTAAATTCACCCTTACATGTCTTATTTGGAATTGATTGATTCATGTTCTACCCTTGTTGCCAATTAGACCCTTATGTGCCTTAATTGAAGTTGTTGCTTCTTTATTGTTTTGTTGTCTTTTCCGTAGTTGGTTAACCTTATTTGAAGTTATTATTATTTCTTCCGTAATTGTTTAACCTTAATTGAAATTATTAGTATCTCTTCCGTAATTTGCTTAACCTTAATTGAAATTACTATTATCTCTTCCGTAATTGCTTAGCCTTAATTGGAGTTTGTTATCCTTTCATTGTTGACATATTCTTATTTGGGGTCATTGATCCATGCTATCTCTCTTGTCGTCGAATTGAACTTTTATGGAGTCATTGTTACACATTATCTCTCCCTTGTTGAGCTATTCTTGTTGAGACCATTATTCCCTATTATGTCTTTCTTTGTGAGCTCGTTCTCCCATTTCTCTGTTTTCTGAAGTTTCTTGTGATGATTTACTTGCCGTATTCTCATATTATTGTTACTGTTGTTGTTGCAGCAGTACGTTGTGGTTGAGTCATGGGCTCCTTATTGTGAAATTCTATTATTGTTTGGTTTCTCTGGCAAATTGTGATTTTGGGCACTTGAGGTGCGATTTGTGATACGTTATGATATTGATATGCATGCGGTGGTATAAGGTCTAGGTGTTGAAACGCATGCGGTGAGATAAGGTGGGCTTGATATGACTTGCTAGTAGGGGAACTACTAGAAGCCATGTGGTGTGATAAGGTGGGCTAAAACGCAAGATGCTATTTCGGGAAGAATGATTTTCAAAACTAAATGTTAAGGCTCCCGCGGTGATATAAGGAAAGATTGTGATTCATTTTGTGATTTGAGACTACGAGGCGGCACCTCGGTAGTGATTGTTGTTGACATTTCCCCATTTTTCTGTACTTGTCTTTGATCGTTGTTTCCTTAGCATACTATTAATTATCTTTCTCTGTGTTGCACTATTTTCATAGTTCTGTGTAGCTAATCTTTTTATACTATTCATTGTTTCAGTTTCATTTCTGTATTTATTACACTGTACATTTTGTGATGATCGTTTCTTATGAGCCATTCATTGTCTATACTCTTACTTGTTGACTTGAATTGAGGTAGAACACTTGCACAAGCATACACGTAAATAAATCATCCATATCGGTCTAAGAAGATGAATCCTAATGTTTTGACCATTTATACGTCTCCCGTGCACTTACCTTATGCGTGAGAGTTATCTTGTTGGCACGTGAGTTGTCAGTGCAGTCATGAGTCATTATTATTGTTGGCACGTGAGTGGTCCATGCGGATATTAGGTATTGTCACTCCCTTGGAAAGTGAGTCGTCCGTGCTGTGATGAATTGTAATGTGGGCACAAGATGCCAAGTGATTAGGGTTCACGAATTAGGATCCGTGATTGGTGATTTAGAGGTTTGGTACCTTGTGGAAATTCTTGGATAAACCTGGTGTGAAAGCGGTTGTTCCTATTGAGTTGTCACTTGTTTTCCTTTATTTGGTTTCACCGGATTTGAATTATGATTAGCTTACTCTATAGTTTTATTACATGTTTTGCCTCGTTGCTAATTGTTGCTTTAGTTTCCTATTACAAGCATTGTTTTATTATTGTCAACATGCCTAGGTTTATATTGATATTGTCCCTTGTTAGTTCTACATTTATACTTGTTCAGGTTGTTTTGTCTAGTAGGTGTCTTGACTGTCGCTCGTCACTACTCCACCGAGGTTAGTGTTGATACTTACTGGCTACCGGTGTGGTATACTCATGTTACGCTTCTGTGTAGTTTTGTGCAGATCCAGGTACTTCGGAGTTGGTTGTTTACTAGCTAGTTGTTCGGGTTTGTTGTGGAGACTCGAGGTAAATTTGCCTTTGCGTTCGCAGTCCTCGGAGTCACCTTCTAAAATTTTATCTTGTACTGTTTTATTTCTCATCCGGAATAGTTGTATTTGGGGATTTTCTAGCAAACTCAGTAGAGCTTATGACTTGTACTACCAGTTTTGGGATTGTTGGTTTTGTATAGAAAACTCCTACTTTGTAATTAATAGTTGTTGGTTAAATTTTGCCATTAATTTAGTAAGTGTTAGGCTTACCTAGGCCCTGTGACTAGGTGCCAACATGATATCCAACGGAGGGAAATTGGGGTCGTGACAGAGGATTATTCCAGGCTTGGTCACTTGGAGGTCCCAAAAAAGAATGCGCCATCGGGAACAGGCCGAGCTCAAGTCCGAAGGTGGTTAGGCAGTTCTCTGCTCTGAGTGTGGACCCCGACCTTAAAAGAACGATCGTGCTTACTATCCCGGCAGACACCAGGATGCTGTCCGCTCCGGTAGGTGTGGCCAACTATCTTTACTTCTAGTAACCGAAGAGGACCAGGAGAAGATGAACAAAGTAGGAACATCGAGCCTCTTCAGCGAGGCACAACAGGCACTGAACCGGGTAGTTTCCTATCCCTAGTGCCCTTTGCGAATCTTGCTTAGTTTCAACATGCTCTAACGAACTTATCGTTTTGTTTTTCAGGCTTCGATGCTCCACCATGAAAGCTTCCTTCGCCTCGAAAGGAAGTCAGCCATCTCGAGTTCGAGTTCGAGTTCAAAGAGCAGGTCCGGAAGAAGGACATGTATAGGGTTCTTAGTGAACAAAAAGACGAGGCCCTCAAGGATCTCCCAATTCTCCGAGCTGAGCTGGAAAAAGCACATGAGGAGGCCTTGTCCGTAAAATGACAACATGCCAAACTGGTCGAGAAGTTAAGGATGTTTGAGGCTAAAAATGAGAGGTTACACGTAGTGACTAACGACACAACCTTGCTGGTCCAAGAGAAAATAGACTTGATTGACCAGCTCCGGGCCGAGATGAACGAGGTCAAGACTAAGACTAAGGCACTGAGGGGTAGGATGGACCTGCTAGCTTCGAAAAAGAAGGCTACAAAAGAGGAGCTAGCATCGGTCAAGGACCAGCTCCGGGTGGCAAATAACAAGGCTGACAAGTTGTCTCGGCTTAACGATGAACTCCGGGCACAACTGCGTTCAGCCATCTCAGAACGGGATGATCTTGGCCGGGAATACAGTGCGCTAAAGTTCAAATTAGAGGCAACCTCGATTAATTCCTCCGAGGTTGAGTATAAAATCGATGTAGAGATAGCCAAGGCCCGTTTAAGAACGAAGACCAAGTATGTAAAGCGATTGTCCCCGAGGAAGACCGTCGAGGAGATTCAAGCCCAGGATTTTGATCTATCGGCCAAGATTGAAGAGGCCATGAGGCTTGAGGCCGAGGTAAAAGAACTTTATGAGCCCGAAGTGCTCGATGGTTCCGATGATTCCGGTGCCGAGTCGAGCTCCGGTGAAGATCAGGCGGAGATGCCTTAGCCCTTTTTTTGTTTCATTTTTGTACATTTTATTTTTTTTTATTTTGAGGCCGTTTTATTGTGCCTGTCATGACCCAAAATCCATTATAGGTTGTGATGGCACCCAACATCGCCGTTAGGCAATCCAATGGTGATTTACCAACTTAATTATTTATTTTTTAATTTTTAAATCATAAGTTTTATTAGTAAAGAATTCCATGCATTTAAAAATCATGAATACTTAAAATATTAGTAAGATATAAAATAAAAGATGACAATATCAAATCGAACCATAAACAGCCATTAGGATATCCTAAAACCCGGTGTTACAAGTGCATGATCATCTGCTAAGGAGTGCAATAATAATACAATATTTGTCTAGAATATGAAATAGATAGGATAAAGTAAATAAACAAGATGGAGACTCTGAGGGCTGCAATGTGTAGCATGGAATACAGCTCACCATAAAGTCCCCTCAGCAGCTGCGCCTATGCGCCAAGATGACCATCAAGGAACCTGCCAGACCCCGCACATTTAGTGCAGAAGTGTAGCATGAGTACGTAAATCAACGCGTACCCAGTAAGTATCTAGCCTAATCCCGGAGAAGTAGTGATGAGGGGTCGACATCGACACTTACTAGTGGTCCAATAAATAAAATGCAGGGATCATAAATAGGCATGAGATATAACATGATCAGCAGAAAAAGGAACAATAGATAACAAAATCCTTTAACAAATATTATCAGTTAAAGTGCCCCCAAAGGCCACATGCTATCTCAACAAATAGGAACCGTCAATTAAATATCCGATCTTAGGTCATAAAGAGAATATTATGTCATAGCAATTTTACGCACGAATTACGCCGAGGTTGTTCGGCCTAATCCATATAGTCATTTACATACACTGCCGAGGTCGTACGACCCGATCCATGGATGCATCCCAATATATATATAAATATCGCCGAGGCATTCGTCCCGATCCACAGGAATAGTGAAACTCTTCGGATTTGAGAATTATGTATTTACAACTTCAAGGTAAGCCCATAAAAGAATATAAATTCTCATCAATGATTAACAGTCTGCCAAATCTCTAGATAATGAAGCTCAATTTAACATAATCTTTTAGCCAGATTCTTACTTATTAATTCAAGCAATTTAAGATAGTAGATTAAGTTCAAATAGTGCAAGTAATAGCATAATAAGGCCTTTGTCTACCCGGATAAAACATGAACCTAGCTACGTACGGACTCTCGTCACCTCGAGCGTATGCACCCCCCACAGCAAGTAGCACATATCAAATACATCACCTAGGGGGTAGTTTCCCCCTCATAGGGTTAGACAGGAGATTGCCTCGCTCAGAACTTCCAATAACTGGCTCCAATGCCTCTCTAACTCCTCAATTCAAAGTCAAACGATCCGAAACTAGTCAAACAACAAGCAAACCAATAAAAAATATACTCCAAAACTCATAATTAATTAATTTATAATAATTCCCAACTCTGCTCGAAAACTCAACAAAATCAACCCTCGGGCCCACGTGCCCGGATTCCAAACATTTTGGAAGATAAACTTTACCCATAATGTCACGAACTCAAATATATGATTTATTCCAAATTTCATGTCCAATTTTGTGGTCTAAATCCAAAAATACCAATTCTAGGTCTTATACCCAAAACCTCACATTTTCCACTCAAATACTTGAATTAACAAGCCTAAGTTCGTGTATTTAACTCACAACATGGAGTAATCACTTACCTCATGATTGATGATGAAAATGGCACTCCAAAATCGCTCCAAAGTTGGCTCCAATGGAGAAATTAACTGAAAATGAGCCAAACCCCCGTTTTAATACAACACTACCCAGTCTGACCTTCTTCGCGAACACGGCCTTACCCTCGCGTTCGCGAAGAGCATCCTGCTCCAGCTCCAAAACTCCCCTTCGCGTACGTGATACAGAGGTCGTGAACAAAATGCTTCACCAGGCCACCTCTTCACGGAATCGACCACTCCAACACGGCCACTCTAACGCGAACATGAAACCCAAGTTTGTAGGCCCCGCCCTTTTCCCCTACGCGAATGCGATCTCCTGTGCGAATGCGGCGCACATCCGCCACACCTTCACGAACGTGGGAACCAACGCGAACGCGATAAACAAAATTCCTACAGCTCAAATCCTTTTTCGCAAACGTGAGCAAACCTACGCGTTCGCAATGAACAACACCAGAACCAGCATCAGCATCAGCAAAACATGGAGGAAATGATCCACAAAATACCCCGAAACTTACCTTACGCTCCCGGCACCCAGTCCAATCATAACAACCAGTCCCAAAACATGACAAAAACTTGACCGAGGCCTCAAATCACAACAAACAACATCCAAACTATGAATCGACGATCAAGATCCTTCTTTCAACTTTTAAACTTTGCTGAACGCGTCCGAATCATACTTAAAAATTTTGGAATGATGCCAAACTTTGCGTACAAGTCACAAATCACAATACAAACCTATTCCATGCTCAGAATCCCAAATGGAAATTTATAAAGCCAAAGTCCACTTCAAATCAAACTTAGGAAATTCTAAAATCTTCAAAATGCCAACTTTCTACCATAAGCGTCGAAATGCTTCCGGACCACCCGATACTCAACCCGAACATATTCCCAAGTCCCAAATCATTATACGAACCTATTAAAACCTTCAAATTCCATTTCCGAGGCCATTTACTCAAAAGTCAGATCTTGGTCAACTCTTCCAACTTAAAGCTTCCGAATCAACTCCGAACTTTCCGAAATTCGATTAGGACCACACATACAAGTCATAAAACATAAAGTGAAGCTACTCAAGGCCTGAGGACACAGAACGACGTGCTAGAGCTCAAAACGACCGATCGGTTCATTATAGTGTCTTTGTAAATATTGTTTTTGAAATATATATATATATATATATATAACCTTTCCTTTAGCAACACCGTGTTTTTTACTTTTCAGCACCTATTTGCAATTTTTTATTTGTGGATCATCCTTAATGCCTTAGCATAGAATCAGACATAATCTGGAGCATTCGTTCTTTGGAAGCCCGAATGAGGCCCGATTTCGATGATAACTCTGGATTGTTCGTGGCTTCGAAATTTTGATAAAAATCGAAGGCCTTTAAGACACTTAAGTGTTTCAGTCATATAAGATGGTGTTTTGGTGAGGGTAAATCTTTAATAGGTTTTAATTATGCGTAAGGGCCTTACTTTCTGAGTGCGGACTTCGGACTTCTCCAAGCCGTTTTAGGTTGGATGTAGCTTTTTATGTTAGGGCCCTACCTAATAGGCTCAGTGCCTCCGAGATTTGATAGCCCGTGCCATCCGATTTTTATCGGACGACAGCCTCGAGTCATGGTAGCCCGTGGGCTTTAGGATTTAGGATCCGTTGTGAAGCATCGATGGAGCGAAATGCGTAGTGATAAAGTATAAAGAAAATAAGGATTTCTTTCATTGTTTTGTATGTAGAGTACATAATCGGAGGCTCATAAGCCTTGTGTAGTGGCTAGAGTGGGATACATAGGTACAATTCGTTTGACCCTTACAATGAATCTAACCAAGCCGTGGCTTTAAATATTAAGTGATTGCACTTTCTAAAGATCCAAGATCCTGACCTAGGGGTAATGGCCCCCAGTCTTTGAGGCCGAACTTGTGAGGGCTCGAATGCTATTAGTTCGGTGCAAATGATCAACAACTCCAATTTTAGGTCGGCCTTCGAAACTAAGGTAGCACATTTTACTGTTACCTCGTTAAAAACTTTTCCGAAAAACCCACTTCGGGAAAAAACTTGTTCAAGGGAAAAAGAGTACAACACGTGCTTTCAGACCTAATAGTCACATTTGCCCCCGATTGAATACCTGCATAAGCTAGTCCGTAATATAACGAAGTTAAAAAAAAGGAGCTAAGCTAGTACCTTAGCAATGGTACCACTTTAAGTGTGCCACGTTCCAGTTGTTCGGTAGTTGTACACCATTTCCCGACTCGAGTTTATATGTGCCTTTCCTGATTATTCTAATAACTCTATACGGTCCTTCCCAGTTTGGTTCCAGTTTCCCGTCATTTGGGTTCCTGGTGTGTAGTGTTACTTTTATCAACACCAAGTCCCCGACTTGAAAATGTCGAAGGTTAGCTCTCTAGTTGTAGTACCTCCCTACTCGTTGCTTTTAGGCGGCTAACCGGACCAGGGCGACTTCCCGCCTTTCATCCTATAATTCCAGGCTCGTGGTCCTGGCCTCCCCATTTGACATTTCGATAGCATACTCAAACTTGAGGCTCGGTTCCCCTACCTCGACCAGGATTAAGGCTTCCGCTCTTACACTAGAGAAAATAGGGTCTCTCTAGTACTTGACTTCGAAGTCATTCGGTATGCCCACAAAACTTCGCGGAAGATTTCCTTTCATTACTCTGAATCGGTCAATCGCTTTTTCAAGTTTTGGAGTATAGTTTTGTTCATCAATTCTTCTTTCCTGTTGCCACTAGTGTGGTAAGGCATTTATAATATCTTTTTAGTTTTGTGGTCTTCGAAAAACTTACTTAGATTGCTGCCGACGAATTATTTTCCATTGTCGCAAACGATCTCAGCCGGTATCCTAAATTGACATATTATGTGATCCCAGATGAAGTCGATGACCTCTTTCTCCCGGACCTTCTCGAATGCCTGAAACTCAACCCATTTAGGCTAGTTATTTCTCCAAAATCATAGATGTGCTTGACGCACATGGAAACTGCTTTTTCAATGATATCAAAGCATTTTTATCTCACATATTGGTTTATGATATCAAGAATAGTGGTATATTCACATCTCAATAGGAGGACAAGGGGATATGGAAAAGAATCATAGAGAGTCATTTATTCTAAAAGATGGTTGGGAATCGATAAGTAATCAAACTTCCACATTTTCACCTAATTCAATAATGTGAGTGGCCGTAGTAACGAGTAGATACTTATGTATGAGCATAATCTATATTCTGGTTAAATACATTATGAGATATTTTTCATACTTTCCGCATTCATTGGTCATGAGTAATATGTATTGGGCTTTGCTGGGTGCCCATGGCAGGGGATCAATGATGCCCATCCCCCATTTTCATAAACGACCATGGCGACAGGACCGGGTAAGCATCTCTCCCGGTTGATAAATTATTGGGGCGTATCTTTGACACTCGTTACATTATCGTACGAAGTATTTTTACATTTTTCTACATTTCATTCTAGTAGTAATCGACTCTAGTTAACTTCCGAACTAGGGATTCGTCCCCCGAGTGGTTTCTGCAAGTGCCCTCATGGACCTCTCTCATGGCATATTCGGTCTCCCCCAGGCCCAAGCACCTAGCTAGTAGGCCAAAGATGAATATTCTGAACAATTTCCCCTCGACCAAGTTCAACGTGGCAGCTTTGGTGCGCAGAGCTTTCGATTCCTTGGGATCCGATGGCAGTTTTACTATCTTCAGGTAGTCTATGCATTTTTCCTATAATCACTGCTCAAACTTGTTGAGTTTACCTCGATTTGACCTACTTCTACCACCGAGTTCATCAACTGTACCACTGCCCCCGAATCGAATTCATCCTAGACGACAAACGACCCCAAATTGGCCAGTGCATCGGCCTCATTATTTTGATCCCGAGGTACGTGCTGCAGAGTCCACTCCTTGAATTGATGAAGGGTCACTTGCAATTTGTCCAAGTACCTTTGCATCCATTCCTCTTTTACTTCGAATGTTCCGTTGACTTGATTTACGACAAGGAGGGAGTTACATTTGGCTTCGATCACTTCGACCCTGAGGCTCTTAGCCAGTTCTAGACCTGCAATCATAGCTTAATACTCGGCTTCATTATTAGTCAATTTTATAGTTCTAATGGATTTTCTAATTACGTTTCATGTAGGTGGTTTAAATACGATTCCTAGCCCAGACCCTTTCGCGTTGGAGGCATTATTTGTGAATAGGGTCTAGATCCCCGATCTAGTCCCTTAAGAAAGCAGCAGTTCCCTTTCGACATCGGGCATCAAGGCCGGTGTAATGTCGGGCATAAAGTCCGCCAAAATCTGAGATTTTATGGCAATCCGGGGTTTGTACTTGATATCGTACTCGCTAATCTCTATGGCCTATTTGGCCAGCCGGCCAGAGATCTCGGGCTTATGCATGAAATTCCTCAGTAGGTAGGAGGCCACGACACATATGGGGTGGCATTAAAAGTACAATTTTAATCTTCTAGAAGCACTTAATAATGCAAGTGCTAATTTTTCTAGGTGGGGAAACCTTGTTTTGGCATCACCTAGGGTTCTACTAACATAATAAATAGGAAATTTTGTACCTTCATCCTCCCACACCAGGACACCACTTATTGCCACTTCAGAAACCACCAGGTAGAGGAATATTTGTTCGTCTGCCTTCGGAGTGTGTAGCAAGGGGGGCTCGATAGGTATCGCTTGAGTTCTTCCAAAGCTTGTTGGCATTTCGGAGTCCAAGTGAAATTGTTCTTCTTTTTCAATAGTGAGAAGACCCAATGTCTCTTATCTGACCATCTCGAGATGAATCGGCCCAATGTGACTATCTGCCCGATCATTTTTTGTACTACCTTAACGTTGTCGACTATGGTGATATATTCTATGGCCTTTATTTTGTCGGGGTTAATCTCTATCCCCCGATTAGATACTATTAATTCGAGAAACTTGCCCGAGCTGACCCCAAATGCGCACTTCTCTGGGTTTAGCTTCATATTGTACTTCCTCAATATGTCGAAGGTTTCCTGCAAATGTTTCAAATGGTCCTCTTCTCGTAGGGACTTGACCAACATATTGTTAATATAAACTTCCATTGATTTTCCTATTTGTTCTTCGAACATCCGGTTGACTAGGCATTGGTATGTGGCACTGGCATTCTTTAATCCGAGCAGCATTACGTTATAGCATTAGGTGCCGAACTTGGTTATGAAAGAAATCTTCTGTTGATCATCTAGGTCTATCTGAATTTGGTTGTATCTTGTGTCCGGCCATCGTGTTGATCATTCGATCGATGTTAGGCAAAGGGAAAAAATCCTTTGGACATGCCTTGTTTAGATCCTTATAGTCTACACACACCTCAGTTTATTTCCTTTTTTAGGAACTACCTTTATGTTAGCTAACCAATCCGGGTATTTAACTTCCCGTATGGAACCTATTTTCAGATGTTTGGATATCTCGTTCTTGAAGAATGCGTGTTTAATCTCGGACTGTGGCCTTCTCTTATGCTTAATCGGATGGAACTTCGGATCCAGGCTTAAATTATGAGTGGTTACCTCCGTTGGGATCCTTTTCATGTCTAGATGGGACCAGGCAAAACAATAGGTGTTAGCTTTAAGAAAATCAATAAGTTTTTTCCTAAGCTCGAGGGTTAACCCCGTGCACAGGTATACCTTTCGATCCGATAGGTGCTCGATCAATATAACTTCCTCCAACTCCTCAATCGTTGATTTTCTGGCGTCAGTTTCATCGGGTGTTATGAATGATATCGGGACACTGTAATCATCCTCATTGTCTGCTCTGTGCTATTTTTTGTTTTTCCAGTGCGACTGAGGCCGACATCGTTGATTACTATTTAGTTTCTTCTTTTTTGACCGGCTCCACACTTTTTGATGTTGAAACCGTTGGCACCGGGATCACTTCATCGACAATGAACACTTCCCTTGTGGCTAGCTATTCTCCATACACCGTTTCGACTCCTCCCGGAGTGGGAAATTTCAGCACCTGGTAAGGTTGAAGGCACTGCCCTCATATTGTGGACCAACGGCCTTCCGAAAAAAGCGTTATACCTCATATCCCCTTCGATCATGTAGAACTTTGTTTCTTGGGTGGTCGTGGCACTGTTTACCGGTAAACTTGTCTCACCTTTCGTGCTTTCGCATGCCATGTTAAATCCATTCAATATCCAAACCGCCAGTATGATTTTATCTAGAACCGCAGTTGCGCTATGAACCTCGATTTTATGATGTTGGCTGAGCTACCTGGATCAATTAACACACGTTTAACCCAAGATTTATTGATCAGTATAGATATTACCAGTGTATCATTCTGAGGTTGTATGATGCCCTCTACGTCTTCGTCGCTGAATGAGATAGTTCATTCTAAGACATAATCTCGGGTGCAATTTTCTCTCATGATAGACACTTTAGTGTAATTTATCATCGGCCTTTGGGGGACATCGATTCCCCCAATGATCATGTTGATCAAGTGCTAAGGTTCCTCTGGCTCAACCTGTTTTTTGGCATACCTGTTTCTGAAGTGGGTTTTGGCTCGCTTGCTTAGGAATTCTCGAAGGCTCCCATTATTGAACAATCGAGGAACTTCTTTTCTTAACGGTCGGCAATCTCCGGCCCGATGACCGTGAGTACCGTGGTAATTACACATCAAATTAGGGGCCCTCTGTGCAGGGTCGGACTGTAATGGCCGACTCTATACTAGTAGGGTCCACGTTTAAATTATACTCTGAAATCATTAAGCCCGACCACTCGATCCTTGATCTTTTCTCTTCTCGTTCATTGTCGGGTGGCGCCGGGATCTGTTTCCCCTCTAATCCGCGCTTTATGGATGATATCGATCTCTTACCGGTCTTACCTCCTACTCAATGGTTCTCTTAGATCTGTTGTCGGCTCTGATGTGGTAAACAGATCCTGAAAGAGCAGCGAGTTGGTCGTCTTCGACCGTGATCTTACATTGATATCTAATGTGGACGTTGGCCTAGGGGACCACTGGGTAAACCACCAAGTTTTGTTTCAGCTGTTGAAAAGCCAAGGAACATTGGGGGTTGAGCCCTTGAGTGCTTGAATTTCCCAATCCTCCACGACCGGTGGCAGATCCATTAGTTCCATCTGGAATATCGACATGAACTCCCTAAGCATCTCATGATACCATATCATTACTCGCTTGGACAAGGTTTCCCTAAACATTTTCAACAACATCGACTCGATTTCATCGTCTTCTAAGTTGTTCCCTTTGATCGCACATGTATAGGAGGTTACATGCTCATTTGGATCTGTGGTCCCGTTATACTTAGGAATGTCAGGAATTCGAAACCTCTTCGAGATTCGCTTCGGTGCTGCGCTCGGGGGAAAAATCTTTTGAATAAACTTTTTAGAGTTCTGTCCCTTCAATATCGGTGGTGCTCCTGGTATCTGATCAACCCTGGAGTTGTACGTTTCCACCTTTTTTTCGTTAGGCTCAATTTTTTTCTCGCCTGATTCCACCCGTTTTGTCAATGCTTCGAGCATCTTCATCACCTCGGAAGTCTACCCGAGTCTGAACTCACCAGTTCCACGACAACTTGTTCGTCCATACGAGTATTTTCCCGGGACTGTTCGAGTTCGACACTATTAGGGGCATGGCTTTGGTCCTGCAATGGTGCTATTGATGCTTGTTGATCCTACAACATTTTGAAGATCAACAGCAGGCTCACCCCATCACCTTCACCGTCGGGCGCTTCTCGAGCCGCAGGCTGGGGTCCCCCGTGAATGCTATTTTCAGGATCGGTTGTGATCAACATGAGTGTAACAATCCAGACAGTCGTTTTGAGTATTTGTATTCCGTTCAGCTATTTGAAGTCTTGAGTAGTATTGTAGGATGTATTATGACTTATGTGAATTGACGGTTTTGGTTTTATGTTATTCGAAATTTATTTGGAAGAATGATTCTCAACTAAGAAGCCTTAAGTTAGAAGAGTTGACTAATTTTGACTTTAGAGTATTTGACCCAGGATTAGAGTTTTGATAGTTTCGTTAAGTCTGGATGGTAATTTTGGACACGGGCATATGCCTGGATTTGCATTTGGATATTTCTAGGTTTCGACACTAATTGGCGAAAGTTGTAAATCTGAAGGTTTGGAAAGTTCATAAGTTTGACTGAGAGTTGACTTGGATGATATCGGGTTGGGATTGTTGTTCCGGGAATTGATTTGTTATGTCATTTGGGACTTGTGCACAAAATTTGAGCCCATTTCGGGTTGATTTGATATGTTTCGGCACGAGTTTTGAAAATTGAAAGATTCAAAGTTCATTAAGTTTGATTTGAGGTGCGATTCTTAGTTTTGACGTTGTTTGATGTGATTTGAGGCCTCGAGTAGGTCCGTGTTATGTTATAGGACTTGTTGGTATATTCGAAAGGGGTCCCGAGTGGATCGGATGAGTTTTAGACGAGGTTCAGATCGTTTGGATCATTCTTGGTTAAGGCTGAGGGCAGGTCTATTCTGGTGCAACCGCATTTGTGGAGGGTTGATCGCAGATACGACACTTTGGTCACAAAAGAGAAATCAAGCTAGAAGTGGCGAGCCGTAGACGCGTAATGATGGGCGCATCTACATGTCTGCAGAATCGTAATTGTGAGCCTTAGAAGCGGCGTGTGGCATAGAAGCATGTGTGGCTGCGTGTGCGCAGAAGCAGGGAAATTCCGCAAGTGCGATAGGCTGGTCTTTAGTGATTTCTCGTAGGTACAAGTCTTTTACCGCAGAAGCGGAGATCGCAAGTGTGACTAATTGTTCACATTTGCGAATGGTCTGGGTAGAAGCTATAATTCGAGAGCTGGTCGTTTTCTTTTCACTATATTTGATTTTGGAGCTCGGTTTGGGTGACTTTGGAGAGGAATTTGACCATATGAATTGTGGTAAGTTTTCTCTACTCGGTTTTGATTTTATTTCATGAATCTATTCTCGTTTTTGGAATTTAGTTGATGAATTTCTTTTTAGCAAATATACTACTAGGTTATTCACCTCGTAGTTGTTATATATAATAAGTCCCAAACTGGGTCAAAGTTACACACAGTTCAAGTAAAAATAAAATAATAAAACAAAGAAAACCAATGACTATTGCTACTAAATACAATGTAGTAGTAGCATAATGATAAATAGAAAGTACAAAGCCAAATATTTGAAAACTCAGATTGTTGTTGACGACAATGAATTGACACACCAATTGCAAACAAATCCATGTACCACCAACAAAGCTCACACTAGGCGCCATAATTTACAATCCGAATGAGTGTTCCCATTTATTTACGAAACTGTTATTGATTCTGTAAAGAGAAGCTAGGGTACTGCCATATGGTAAATGTCGAGGCAGTGTTGTTTTTGTTACCACTAGAAGGAACTATTCCAACTTGTATGCTGAAGGCTGCCTAGTTGATGTAATATTGTTGTATGTTGTCGAATGATCCCCAGATTGAGCATGATAACATGCTAATACCACTGGGATATAATAAGACAACAAACAAGCAGTTAATACATCCTAAATCAAACTAGCCAGAGTAGGTGTAAGACAACACCGGTTGAGCTTTAGCTTCATATAAGATGGTGTGTTGTTGATGTATTGACAGCAACAAAACAGTAGTTGTATCAAAACTAGATGATATATATTTATGGAGAACCAACCATAAACAGTTGAAGGTTCCCATTACTGGAATCCTGCTTTTTGTCAGTTGTGATCTTCTCTCCCAGATTAAAAGCTTTTTGGTTGAATTAAAGTTGCTGGTAGTTTTGCAGTGACTCAGCAGTAACTGTGGAGAAATGCCAGGACACATACTCATTGTTAGTATATGAAAGTTATCAACCACAAGCAATGCAGTACAGGTTTGAAACATTAGTATGGAGCCTTCCTCTTTGCAACCCTTATCCTAAGGTACGAGGTATGTGCCTTGTCTAGGTTGATTATTTTCCTGCCTGCACTTGGCAACTCAAGGAATGAGTTAAAGGTTATTGTACCTGCAAAAAAAGCCATGTTAGTTAAATAGTCTGCCAGTATGTTGCCCTCTCTTAGTACATGTTGAAAAATGACATTGAAACGGTCTTTCATCCCCTTGATCGTCTTCACCTCCTTTATTATGCACCAGAGTATTTCCCATAGACCTTCTATTATCCTTTTCATCCCAAGTGAATCAGTCTCTATTATAAGTGGATGAATCTGTTGATTAACACAAAAAGCCAGCACTGCTGCAATTGCTTTTGCTTCTGCCTTTGCTTTTGCTTTTGCTTTTGCACCAGAGTGTCTTGTATCTTTTCTGCCTTAGCATATTCAACTCATGAACTACAAGAGTATGTTCCTCCATGCTTTATTGTGTTTCTTCTCTTCCAAAGTTCCTATGTTATCACTGTCGGGGTTGCCTGGAATAAAGGTTTTAGTTTTGGACAACATTTAACATTCCACCAGGTTCTTATAGCTTGATGAACCTACACTAGGTTATCTACTATACCTGATGCCTGTCCAAAAGATCTCCACACTATGTTTGTTGTTGAGCTTGTTAGGAACAAATGTTGAATATTGTCTGTCTCGTATTGAAGACAACACCAACACTTTTACACCACCATGTAGCCATCCTTTCTCCACATATCATCTGTTGGAATTTTTCCTTTCCACAATCGCCAAATAAAGAATGATATTTTGAAGGGGAGTCCTTTAGTCCACAATAGTTTATATTCATGATTTGTCTGTGCTCTATGCCTCACTTCCAAGCAGTAGTCATTGAGAATCTACCTGAGGTAGTAGGAATCCATTTATGAATGTCCCAATAATCATCTGTGTTTCCAAAATGAAGATCCTGACTGATATGTGCTACAATCTCTGATGGGAAAGTATTTTCCAACGGTTGATGATTCCAATCATTTCCTTCTCTCAACTAAATTACTTCCTAATGGTTTTCATTGTTGTCAAGGTCTGGTGGAACAACATGATACAAAGCACCTAGACCAGTCCAGGTTTCATGCCAAATATTGATAATGCCTCTGTTCATTTCCCATAATATTTCATGTTCTACTTCGTCCCTTGCCTCCAACATTTTTCTCCAAACATATGAGCCTTACCTAAATTGAACAGTAGTGGGGAGGTCCTTTTGCAGTATTTATTCCACATGAAGTTAGCCCATAGTGTTTTTGTTGTTCTGAAATTTCACCAAAGTTTGGCAAATAATGCTTTTAAAACATCAAAAAAAGATTTGAATCCCAAACCATCTCCCTCCTTTGGAAAGCATAGATTCTGCCACTTACTCTTATACCTACTTCTGCCCTCATCTTTGTTGCTCCAGAATAACCTAGCAAATGTTTTATGCAAGTGTTCTAAAATATTGTCAGGTGGATCAAGCGCTGATAGTATGTTTGTTGGCATACTTTGTAGGACAGTTGAAATCAGTGTAGCTTTACCTCCGTATGAAAGTAGATTACCCTTCCATGAGTGTAGTTAGTTTTTGACCTTTTTAATAAGGTCATTGTAATATTCCTTTCTTCTTCTTTTGTAGAAGACTGGGCAACCAAGATATGTGATAGGGAATTCTTATTTGGTGAAGCCAATGATTTGTCAACAGTATTAAACAAAGTTGCAGTAGTGTTTGCATACATGTAGTATAAAGTTTTTGCCTTGTTAATCAATTGGCCAGAGGTGTGCTCATACTTGGACAGAACCTCCACTATCTTTTTTAAAGAGTAAGGATCAGCAGATACAAAATAATCATGCCATCAGCGTAGGCTAAATGATTCAATGGATTAGTCCACTTAGGCATACCATATCCTTTGAAATCCTTGTCTTCAAATAGTTTGTTCAGAGATCTGGATAGTATTTCAGCTGAAAGAATGAACAGGGTTAGAGATAGAGAGCCACCTTGTTTGACAACTCTTGTTGAGTGAAAAAAGTTTGAAGCTTGACCATTAATCAGAATTAAGAACCAGTTGTTGGACAGAAGATTCCACACTATGTTGATGAAGCATTCTGCAAATCCCATTTTTCTCAGTACATGCATCAGATACTTCCAAGAAACCCTATCATATGTCTTTGCCTTGTCAAGTTTTATAACTACGTTGGCAGGTTTGCCCCCTTAGTCTTATGTCAGTTACAATTTGTTGAGTTAACAAAATGTTTTCAAATATGCTTCTCCCCTTGAAAAAGCCTGACTGATTAGAGGAGATCAAACATGGGAGTATCTTTTCCAGCCTATCATATACCACTCTAGAGATTACTTTGTTGATGAAGTTGCTGAGACTTATAGGTCTGAGGTTTGAAAATGTTTGCACATTTGTCTTTTTTGGCAGTAGAACAAGGTTTGTATGAGTTAGGGATTTAGGCAAAGAACTTCCTTCATAAAACAATTTCAGAATATTTTGTATGTCTTCCCCTAATATATTCTAGTAAACCTGGAAGAATAAGCCAGTGAAGCCATCTGGACCACTTGAACTTTCACCACTTAAAGTAAAAAATGTTGCCTTGACCTCCTCTTTTGTAGGAGTTCTACAGAGCTCTAAGTTTTGCTCAGCATATACCATGGTAGGAACATTGTCTAGCAGTTCGAAGTCTGTAGGCTCCTCCTATTGTGTGAATTGTTTCTGGTAGTATTCCATTGCAGCAGTAGCTATACATTCCTGTGAATCAATCCATGAACCATCATTAATCTAAATTCTTTTCAACTAGAGCTTCTGCCTTTTACCATTGACATGGCTATGGAAGAATCTAGTATTTCTATCGCCTTCTGCAAACCAAGTTATTCCTGCTTTTTGTTTCCAAAACTGTTCCTCAATGCTCAGTAATCTCTTTAACTCAGCTTGTGCTTTCTGAAGTACAATTCTATTCTCCACTGTTGGCTCCTCTTCAAATAGCATTTCCTTTACTCTGACCACATCTTCCCTTAAAGCCAGTTGTTTGAAGATATCCCCATAAGTGAGCTTGCTCCACTTTGAAAGAGCAATCTTAACTCTTTTTAGTTTCTTCTTGAACATCAAGAAGGGGTCACCTGTGAAATCAGACATCCAATTTTGTCTAACTAATTCCATAAAAGAGTAATTTTTTGTACAGAAATTCAAAAACTTGAATGATTTGGCAACTTTAGTGGTCTGTTCTCCACAACTCATCAATTGTGTTCAACTTCTATGCAAGGCAATAATGTCTGGAATGGTAAGTTGACAAAATTTATGTCCAATCTTTTGAATATACATTCTGCATTTGACCTCCCATTACACCAAGTGAATGAGCTTCCTTTGTAACCCATGTCATATAGGCCACATGAGTTTACACAAAAGGAAAAATCTTCATATTCTAGAGGGTACACTGAAAGTCCTCCAATTTTATCTTCTTCACTAAAAATCACATTAAAATCCCCTCCAACCACCCAAGGTAACTCCATGTCTCTACCAAGGTAGTATAGATTATCCCACAATTTTAATCTATCTATGGATGAACAATACTTTGCATAGACAAAGGTCATCATGATATGCTTACCAAGATCTTGATGATAAATCATGATAGTAAGTTGTTGTTCAGTGTCAATCATCACATCCCATTGAACCACATCATCAAGAAATAGCCATATCTTGCCATTGATATTAGATATTGCTGCTTTCATGCCTAGTCTCCTCCTGTAGTTCTGAATAACCTCTACTTTTGGAAAGGCTCCGTGAGTGCTATAATGAAAAACCTATGTTCCTTGTGCAAGTTGATAACTCTCTGAAAGTCCTGTTGAGTCTTAACTGACCTTATGTTCCATATGAGTGTCTTAATCATCATCTAGTGGTGGAGGGTGCCCTCTTGGGCACTATTCTTATAGGTGGTTGTTGTTCCTTGTGCTGAGTTTTCTTCTTTCCTTTCTTACCATGTTTAGCTGCAATCCTATGTGACAAATCTCATTCCCTTGCCACAGACTTGAAGTTTCCAGTTGTAGATTCATCATCACCTTCATCTTCTAATTGTTCATTAGTGTCCAGAGCCTTATGAATTTCCATAGGCAATTCCTTGTGTGTAATAATGTCATGCATAAGCTGATTAGGAGATTTAAGTGGTACATTGATTTGAATCTGCTTTGGAGTCTGATGCAGTTGCCACAGGCAGTGTTTCAATTACAGCCGACTTCCTAAGAATTATGGCTGACCCCATCTTCTTATACACCATTGTTGGATCCGTCCCATCTATATTTTTATAGTCTAACCTCAGTATATGGTGATTTGTATCTGCATCATCATTACTGATCTGCTCTCTATCTGGTACTCTTACCATTACACCTTCAACATTAGCTATTAGTTCCCTAGCTTTGTTGTTGTCCAAAGCCTTTATGGATACCTCTGTATTAACCTATGCTGGCATTGAATTAACCCTTTGATAATCAATTATTATGCTTGTATGTTCCTATGAACTAACTTCACATCTCCCCAGTTGTATAGAGCCTGTAGTTTTTCCATTGGACTTAGGTGAGTCCACAAATGTCTGAGATGGTATTTCCTGACATGAGTGGTTGAGGGTCACATTAAGAGTTTCTTTATGCATTTTAAAGCTCCTTTGAATCTAGTCAACGATCGTTTCTTTTGTATCTGAAGCATTTTGCCCAGTATCAATAGGAGTAGGGTTCATGGTCATCTCTGCAGCTTTAGGATTGGAATTGGATTTTTCAGCAGTTGTCAAATGTTGGTTCTCTTGATTCCTCCTGGTTTCCAAAATTTGATTCTTCTACTGTTATTCTTTGTTCCTGTCCTTGCACTCACTATCAGATTCAGAAGGCACATTTTTGACAATTTCAACATCTCCATTTTTCTGAGTGCATGCTTGATTGGCGGTAGTGGATGATGTGTTTTCCATTCTGCTTTTTCCATCTAACTAAGCAGACTTATGAACTGCCTGAGGAGCAGCTACTCCATTAGGATTCCCTGTCTCATTAGGTAGCTCCTAAACAATCACATTTCCTCCATTACAGATAGCATTACTATCAGCAATATTACGAATTTCTTCTGGTACACCCTCCAGTGTCATTGATGGAGCAGTTTGTGATTTGCTCATTATACCTGAGGTCTGGCCTGGTCTAGGAACCTGTAATCCAAGAGCTTGTTCATGTGGTTGTTTGAGTTTCTGTTGTCTGATTTTTTGATTGATACCCTTGAAATTCTTCTTCTTTTGATATTGCCATTGATCTTTGAAATAGTTATCCTTAGTTGGTTGTTGTGCAGTTACTTTGTGATTTGTTCTTCCTTGTTGCTCCTCACTTTTGTGTTGCTCCTCAATTATTTAGTTGGAGGTTTGATCCTTTTGTTGTCCTTGTAACATCTGCTCCTGTTGTGTTCTATTTGATTTCTCCAGCTTGTTTGCAAAGTGATTGTCAGTAGTGTGAGATGTTGCTGCTATTGCTTTCTTCTTTTCTTGTTTTTCCCTTTTTCTAATAGAGCAGTGGTATTCTTCATTACCCAGGTATCTGCAGTGTAAGTAGTAATCTGGTAGATCTTCATATTCTACTTCCAGCCACTGGCCATCCCTATTCACATCCCGATCATCATCAAATCCCAGCCAAACATGATAAGGCTTGTCCTTAGTCAAATCAACTTACATCTTGACTTTTGCTACACTTCCCCTTGTTCTTTTGCATTGATGCTATGTCTAGATATAGTACCTTACCAATAGGTGATAATAGTATTGACAGTACCTCCCTATAGTAGAAATGCCATGGCAGTTTTGGAATGACTATCCAAATAGGGATAATGGGATTATCATCATTTGGATTGAAATTGGGTGTCCAAGCTTGTAATTCCATTCTTTGACCTTGGATGTACATGAATGTTTTTGTCCAAACAATAGTGTGATCATACTCATTGTCTAAGTCAATGTAGACAGTTCTTGCATTGAAATGAGTTATTTTAACTCCTCCTCGGAGTTTTATTTGTGTTATGAAGCTTCTCCTTATTTGTTCCATTCTAGGCATTGTGTTAAGGAATTTGTCAATAATTGTGTATTGGCATCTGTTAGCCAGTGTGACCATGTAATCTGCCATGGTGAAGATAACAGCTGGTTGGCCCTATTTTGTGGTTATTCTGGGAGGTGTGAACTCTATTGGGGCTATCTCTGCAGCTTGTCTAGCTCTTAACTTTGTAGCTAGTGATTGAGTGATAGTAGTAGATGTGGGAGCAAGGTAGTTAGTTGGTTTATTTGGCTGGGCAGTCATAGTTAGAGGATTGGGAAGGGTATCTGTTTTAGTCTGGTGAGGTTGGTTATTTTGGTTATAAGTTGTTGGTGGTTTGGAGGTGTTAGAGTGTTTTGGTTGATCTAAGGCAGAGGTTGCTTAGAGTTGTTCTTTGGCTTGAGAGGTTGTGTCTTTTGGCAGAAGGCTAGGATTGGTGGTGTTCTAGAGTTGACTTGTAGTTAATATTTAATTCTGGAGTTGGTATCTGTGGGAGTTGAGGTTGTGATTGAGCACCTATATTCCTAGTTAAGGACTGGTTTTTTGTGGACAAAAGAGCTGCAGAGATAGTACCTCAGTGTGCTAATCCTATAGATGAAGGGATTAGATGCAATTGACCAGACGATTTTGATTCAAATGCCTTCTCCTTAACTATAGGGACCTGCTTGATTGATCCCTGCCCAGTTGAAAGTGCAGGAACACTCTGGTCATGTAGCAACCCACTAGAAATGACAGCAGTTGGTCGAGCACCATTGTTCCGAACATGTGATGTAAATTGGACATTCCGAGGACTTTCAGCAACCTGTATTGGAGCTTTTCCATTCAATTGGACCACCTCTTCATTGGTAAAATTGGTTGAGGCATTTTGTCGAACAACTTTGTTGGAAAATATTAGCAGATAAATATTTTTTGGAAGTTGGGGAAGTTAGATCGAGGAATTATAGCTTTGATTACTCAAGGATATTATCCAAATGTGCAGAACCTATTTCCCATTGGATTAGGTCTATGTCGATACCTTTATCGTCTGCTCCATATGACTTGGTGTCGAGATCGATTTAGGAATGCATGGAACTCTCAGTTCTCACTGTCAAAATCTCTAATGATTTGTTGGGAGGAAGCGTATGGAGTGTGGAATGAGATCTAGTGTCCTGTGTATATGAAATTGGTCTAGTGTTGATCTGGGCTTCGATTGAGGATTCCAAGCGATTTGCTGCAATAGTAAACCCATCACCCTTTTGTAAAATTGTAGCTTTACGTTTGGAATTTTGGAACGGAACCAACTAGGGTTATGCGTAGTGGTAATGGGGTTCGTTTGGGACAAATCTGAGCGAATAGTTGCAGCCCACCAGCTGATGGTGCGGGACAAGGGAAGAACAAAGATGTTGGCTTGTTCAATCATATGGCCTTATTCAACCACATGACCCTTTCCGCTACTGCTGCCCAGCTGCCTCGTGTGAGGCCGCGTGAATCATTATTTGTCGATGCCAAGTTGAACGCCAAAGACGTGCGCATCATGGTGGAAACAGGTGCGACACATATTTTTGTGAAGGAGTAACGGGCTAGGGATGTTTGACTTGTCTTTGTATCCAGTGACACACTGTGGAAGACCGTCAATGCCCTTCCCACTACTGTTGATGGCTTTGGTCCTAAAGTGCACCTTACCTTAGGAGGCTGGCAGGGATTGACGGACTTCACCGTTGCCCCTATGGATGTATTTGATATCATATTGGGGCTGGACTTTTGGTACGAGATCAACGTGTTTATCTCGCCGCGTCTCAACCAGCTTCATATAAGCGATCCCGGAGTCTCGTGCGTTGTGCCCCTTGTTCTGGTGCCACAAAATGGAATGAATCTGTCCGCGATGCAACTTGTGAAAGGTTTCAAGAAAGGGGAACCTACATTTCTTGAAACCTTAACAGGAATCATTGAGAACTCCCTTGAGGCAGCAGTATTGCCTCCCTGCATTGAACAAGTCCTTGACAATAATAAGGATGTGATGCTTGAAGATCTTCCCAAGCAGTTGCCACCGTGCAGGGAAATTAATCATCAGATCGAACTTGTTCCAGGGGCAAAGCCACTTTCCATGTCGCCTTTGTCACGACCCAACTGGAGGGTCATGACTAGCACCCGGGCCATACTTGCCGAGCACCAACGTACATTTTATCTAACCTTCCTTATTATCTTTAAGGGCCGACAAGATCAATATAAATAGTAGACATGGATCATGAACATCCAACAATGAAAGATAATGTCATGAACATACATAACATGGGACGACAAGACTGTCAAGAACTATATATAAGGTACGAGCTAACATGATGCCATGAAAGACTATACAACAAAAAATCAGCCGACAAGGCATTCTAAACCATACATAAGTCGACACCTGTCTATGAGCCTCTAAAGTTACATCAGTGCTACAACATTGCCGGAACAGGGCCCCGACATACCCATAATGTCAATAACAAAAATGCATACCAAGACCACGGCAAGTCCGGAGAAAGGATCTTGCCAATAACGCTGAACCGGATAGCCTACTGTGATGGGGGAGCTGCGTCTACCCGTCTATCAGGACCTGCAGCACGACATGCAGGGTCCACAAATAAAAGGACGTCAGTACGAATAAAGTACTGAGTATGTAAGGCAGAATAGCATAAGTAAGAACAATAATGTAAACAGTGATAGGGAATATACAACCTGTGACATCTGGGTACCTCTGAGGGCTACTAACATGAAATACATGATACATACATATATATATACATAAACTTTTAAAACATATGCCTTTGTGGGCATCATCATCATCATATCATACCCGGCCGTAATAGGCTCGGTAAAACGTACCCGGCCATCATAGGGCTCGGTAGAATCGTACCCGGCCACGTGGAGCTCGGTAAAACCCAACTGATCAGTGGTTGCACAATAGGTGCCATACCCGGCCAACTATAGCGTGGCTCGGTAGAGTAAAATAGATACATATATATGATGCATGCTGGACTCATTGGAATCACATTTTGAACCTTTTGGAGTGACGTAAGGTCGGTATCCTTCGTACATGTTATTAGGATTAACCCTTCATCAAGAATCTTATAAGAATAAGGAGCTACCAACAACATTGATAATATAAGAATAAGAGAAGTAACATCAATATTAATCGTTTCATAAGAAGGGCAGCAATGTAAGTACTGCTAGCTTCTAAGAGTAGAGTATCTTTGGGAGCTCGTTCATTACATTATGTACAATTGGAGTCGTGCAAAATAATGAAGGGGATAGCCTCACATACCTTGTATATACTGCCCAACCTCAAGCTATGCAAATGTCACGACTCCTTAGTCTACAATAAGACAAATGACACTATCATTTTCGTTTAAGCGTCGTAACTATTATGTATCGACCACAACCTATTTTACGATGAAATGGACAGCACCTCCCCTATTTATATGACTTCACACAAGTCAATACAATCACCAAACAGCCCAAACAACATCATTAATAATCATATTGAGCCTCCAAAACAGTCCACCAACCAACAACATTACTACCAAGCCTTTCGATATATATTTCACAAGTTCTAGCTTCAATGACTTAGCTGCAACTTGGATAATCTTAAATATCTATAGAGTAAGGGGTTCCTTACCTTTAAACAGAAAGAACAACTCCAATTTGACCTTAATGTTCCACGAAATATCCCTCAAATTCTGCCACAAGAACAAGGAAGCGAAACTAGCAATCAATTTGGGCTTTTCGGAACTAGAATTACTTTAGAAGACTTGAAATCACCTAGGGTTGATATTAAGAACTTTAAGGAGTATTTACAGAACATAAAACACTTAAAACAACCTCCAACACGAGCTGGAACAACACAAAAATCAGCAACAACAAGAAGAACAAGAAACTTACTAGCGCCACGGGATTCCCGACACTTGATTTGTGTTGTTTGCCCTTTGTTTGGGTCTTGGATCATGAGAGAACCTTGAGAGAGTGTTTTTAGGTGTCTAGGGTCTGAAGAGAATGAAAATTAATGAGTTAAAACGGGGTTAAAGGGTCTGATATATATCAATATATCTCAACCGCCTATGTGGGCCCCATAGAGAGCTGCTTGGCGCACTCTCACAAAAACGCGAATATCTCTCTATTCCGAGATCGTATCGACAAACGGTTTAATGCGTTGGAAAGTAGACTCATAGATCTTCAATTTGATAGGAAGATCACCCCATAATTCCATGTACATTGGGAGAAAACTGTAGTAACATTTGACCTAAATTTTATGTAAAATTATAAACATAAGTTGCGACAACTTTTATCGACTTTTGTTTCATAACTCTCTTGACTTCAAGACTTATGATATGGATATTATATTATTCAAATACATTAAAACATAACCTCTTGGGACAATTAATCACCTCTAGTTTTACCCGAAAATGCGGGTTACAACATCCTTGATTCGTTTCACTTCTAATACTTGTTAACCACTCTTATACACCCTTGTATCGTTTAAGACCAATAGGATTAACTTCTTATCATCTCAAAGATAATCTCTTCTTGGATTTACGTCGACTAACTTATGGAATGATCTAAGGTACGCAAATTTGGGTTGTAACATCCTCCCCCCCTTAGGAACATTCGTCCTCGAATGTAAGGGTTTATGGAGAGTCTAACTTATCGTGGATTCTGACGGAAATGTCCGGCTTAGTTTCCCCTATAAAATGGACACTAGCCAACCTTACAAGAAGTTAAACCCAACCTATGGCCTTACAATACTATACAAAGCATTATGGATATGTACATTATCTGCATATCACCATTTTGTATTAAAAAAATAGTATTCACAAGCTATTGCTTACCTCATAGAGCCGTTTCACTTTATAATACGTCTTGCTTTCCCCCGGCATCCTCGTTATCCTCACTCTGGAATAGGTAAGGGTATTTAGACTTCATCTCCTTTTCTGATTCCCATGTCATTTCTTCTATATTCTTGTTCCTCCATAATACTTTGACGGAAGCTACATCCTTTGTTCTCAGCTTGCGGACTTGTCGATCTAATATAGCCACTGGCACTTCATCATATGATAGATCCTCTGTAACTTGTACATCTTTGATAGGGACGACCCGAGAAGGGTCTCCAATACATTTCCTCAACATAGATACATGGAATACCGGGTGGACAAATTCCAATTCGGATGGCAATTCTAACTTATAAGCAACCTGTCCAATTCGTTGAAGAATTTTGTACGGCCCAATATACCGCGGACTCAACTTACCTTTCCTCCCAAAACGCATAACACCCTTCATCGGTGAGATCTTCAGGAAAACCCAATCACCAACCTCAAATTCCAGATCACGACGTCGGACATCGGAATAAGACTTTTGCCTGCTTTGTGCCGTCCTCAGTCGCTCTTGTATCACTTTCACCTTCTCAATGGCTTGGTGAATCAAATCTGGCCCATATAATTCTGTCTCACCGACTTCGAACCATCCAACTGGTGATCTACATCTCCTCCCGTACAGTGCCTCATACAGGGCCATTTTAATACTGGAATGGTAGCTATTATTGTAGGCAAATTCAATGAGTGCCAGATGGTCATCCCAATTCCCCTTGAAATCTAGAACACATGCTCGTAGCATATCTTCAAGCGTCTGAATGGTACGTTCAGCCTGTCCGTCAGTCTGCGGATGGAATGCAGTGCTGAGATTTACTTGTGTGCCTAAACCCTTCTGAAAAGACCTCCAAAAGTTAGCCGTAAATTGAGCTCCTCGGTCTGATATAATAGATACCGGCACACCATGAAGCCTAACAATCTCCTTGATATACAACTTCGCATAATCTTCAGCCGTGTAAGTTGTCTTAACTGGCAGGAAATGGGCAGATTTTGTAAGTCGATCGACTATCACCCAGATGGAGTCAAACTTATGATAAGAGCGAGGTAATCCAATAATGAAGTCCATATTAATCACCTCCCATTTCCAGGTCGGAATCTCTATATTCTGAATCAATCCACTGGGTTTCTGATGCTCGATCTTTACTTGTTGACAATTAGGACACTGGGCTACAAATTCTGCAATACACTTCTTCATGTTATCCCACCAATACTGCTCCTTAACGTCATGATACATCTTTGTCGAACCGGGATGGATAGAATATCGGGACTGATGAATCTCAATCATAATCTTCTCTCGCAACCCTGCCACACTAGGCACACATAATCGGCCCTGGTATCTCAGTGTCCCATCCCCTCCGATTTTGAAAGCTGTAATCTTACACTGCTGAATTCCCTCTCTCAATCTTACTAAGGTAGGATCTTCATATTGCCGTGCTTTTACCTCGGCTACCAAAGATGATTCTGCTGTATTCTGTACAGTAACACCTCCGTCATCAGAGTCCAACAATCTGATTCTCATATTGGCCAGCTGGTGAAGCTCTTTGGTCAACCCTTGTCTACCTGCCTCAATATGTATTAAGCTTCCCATTGACTTACGGCTGAGAGCGTCTGCCACAACATTGGCTTTACCGGGATGGTACAATATCTCGACGTCATAGTCTTTCAGTAATTCAAGCCACCTACACTGCCTCAAATTCAACTCCTTCTGCTTGAAGATGTATTGTAAACTTTTATGATCTGTGTAGATGTCAACATGGACGCCGTATAAGTAGTGCCGCCATATCTTTAAAGCATATATTACTGCAGCCAATTCCAAATCATGAGTCGGGTAATTCTTTTCATGCTTCTTCAATTGTCTTGATGCATAAGCAATCACCTTCCCACGTTGCATCAATACGCACCCCAAACCTATACCTGAGGCATCACAATATACCACATAACCTTCTGTTCCTTCTGGGAGAGTGAGCACTGGCGCGGATGTCAATCGATTCTTTAGCTCCTGAAAACTATATTCACAAGAATCAGACCACTGGAACTTGGTAGCTTTCTGTGTTAACTTAGTCAATGGTGCTGATATAGAGGAAAACCCTTCTACAAACCGCCTATAATATCCTGCTAGCCCCAGGAAGCTGCGGACTTCTGATGGTGTTGTAGGTCTCGGCCAATTCTTCACTGCATCGATCTTCTGAGTGTCGACACTAATACCCTCATCAGATATCACATGGCCAAGGAATGCTACTGAGTTCAGCCAGAATTCACATTTAGAGAACTTAGCATATAACTTATGATCCTGAAGGGTCTGTAATACTATCCGCAAGTGGCCCGCATGTTCCGCCTCCGAACGAGAATACACCAGAATGTCATCAATGAATACGATCACGAACACATCAAGATAGGGCCTGAATACACTATTCATGAGATCCATAAAAGCTGCTGGGGCATTTGTTAGCCCGAACGACATCACCAAGAACTCAAAGTGCCCATATCTTGTCCGGAAGGCCGTCTTTGGAATATCCTTCTCCTTAACCCTCACCTGATGATACCCTGAACGCAAGTCAATCTTGGAGAAATACTTGGCACCCTGGAGTTGGTCAAATAGGTCATCAATCCTTGGAAGTGGATACTTGTTCTTTATTGTAGACTTATTCAACTGTCGATAATCGATACACATCCTTAACGACCCATCTTTCTTCCGCACGAATAAGACTGGCGCACCCCAAGGTGAAGTGCTAGGCCTAATGAAACCCTTATCCAGCAAGTCCTTCAACTGCACCTTCAACTCTCGCAACTCTGCCGGGGCCATCCTGTATGGAGGGATAGAGATCGGTTGAGTGTCAGGCAATGCATCAATGCTAAACTCAATCTCCCTTTCAGGAGGCAGGCCTGGGAGTTCATCCGGGAAAACATCTGGAAATTCATTGACCATGGGGATTAATTGTAGAGTAGGAGGCTTTGCCTCCACATCCCTCACGCGAACAAGATGATAAATGTAACCTTTTGAGATCATCTTCCTTGCCTTAAGATAGGAAATAAACCTACCTTTCGGCGTTGCAATATTCCCCTTCCATTCAATGGCGGGTTCATCAGGAAACTGAAACCTAACCATCTTCGTACGACAGTCAACATTTGCATAGCATGAGGCCAACCAGTCCATTCCCATTATCACATCGAAATCAACCATTTCTAACTCAAATAAATTTGCCGAGGTTTTATGACTACAAATCATCACAGTGCAACCCTTATATACCCTTCTAGCAATCACAGAATCTCCTATCGGAGTGGATATCGCAAGTGGTTTACTTATCAATTTAGGTTCAATGCCAAACTTATTAGCCACAAAGGGTGTAACATATGATAAGGTAGACCCCGGATCAATTAGTGCATATACATCATAAGAAAACACAGACAATATACCTGTAATGACATCCGGAGATGACTCGAGATCTTGTCGACCTACTAGAGCATAGGTTCGATTTTGAGCACCACTCGAACTCGGCATTGTACCTCTACCTCTACCACGACCTGTCGACTGTTGAAAACCTTGTGTTGGAGGTCGAACTGATAAGGAAGAACCAGACACAGATCCAGTCGGCTGAGCCATACCACCACCTCCTCTGTTAGGACAATCCCGCATCATATGGCCATGCTGTCCGCAAGAATAGCACGCATCGGAACCTCGACGGCACAGTCCAAAGTGGGCCTTGCCGCACTGATCACAACGAGGTGTTGGGGGTCTCGTTTGACTAGTATCTCTATGAAATTGTGAGCCTGATGCCCTCGAACTCTGACCTGAACCAGAATAGGTAAATCGATCATACCGAGGCCTCTGAAACTGTGGAGGAGCACTAGCTATAGGTGGCGTCGAACTCCTCAAATATTGGGGCCTGATACTGCCTCTGAACTCATTAGAATACCCTGCCAATCTCGCCCTCTTATGCTGGCCCCTATCCTGCTCCCTATCTGCCCTTTGCTGGCGCTTACGATCCTCTAGGGTCTGGGCATAAGCCTGAATACGGGAAATATCCATGCCCTCTACCAAGGAGGCTGTTGTGCACTCATTTATCAGATGTGGTCCCAACCCGTTCACGAACAGATGCACCCTATCACTCATCTCTGACACCATATGGGGAGCATACCTTGCTAAAGAGTCAAACTGTATACTATACTCTCGTACACTCATATTACCCTGTCGAAGGTTCAAGAACTTATCAGCTCTAGCTCGTCGTATCTCAACTGGCAAGTAGTGACGAAGAAAGGCCTCAGAAAATTCCTTCCACACGGCTGGAGGAGCGTTCGGACCCCTAGATCTCTCCCAACTATCATACCAGAAAATGGCTAAATCCCGTAACCGATAAGAAGCCAACTCTACTGCCTCCGTATCACTAGCATGCATAACCCGCAATGTACGATGAACCTGATCAATAAATGTTTGTGGGTCCTCCTTGGGGTCTGATCCGGTAAACACTGGAGGGTCTAGGCTAATAAAATCACGAACTCTCGCACTAACTGGTTTATCAGCAGCACCGGTATTCTGCCTTTGAGCCTGAGCAGCTACCAAGCTAGTCAACAACTGCACTGCACTGCGCATATCGTGGTCTGTAGTGCCAGACGGTGGAACTGGATGTACTGGGTGCCTCCTAATATCCTCTGGAGGAGACGGAGAGGTATGAGATGGCATCTCACTCTGAGCCTCACTTTGGCCTGCTCTGGCTGGAGGCACCTGAATGTTACCCTCGCCCACAGCTATATCAAGCCGTTTACTAATCGCTTGCTTCCTAGTCGAAGGCATCGCTGAAAGAAATCAATGTGAATATTAGATATGAACATTTACGACTCAACTCTACGAACGATCTAGATTTAGGAAGAAGGTAACAACCCTAGATGTCACGTAGCCTCCTGATTATAAATGTGGCGCGCTACACATCCATAATCAAAACTCTACTAGACACGGCTCATAGACAATCCTAGGACAGACTTGCTCTGATACCAAGTTTGTCACGACCCAACTGGAGGGTCATGACTAGCACCCGGGCCATACTTGCCGAGCACCAACGTACATTTTATCTAACCTTCCTTATTATCTTTAAGGGCCGACAAGATCAATATAAATAGTAGACATGGATCATGAACATCCAACAATGAAAGATAATGTCATGAACATACATAACATGGGACGACAAGACTGTCAAGAACTATATATAAGGTACGAGCTAACATGATGCCATGAAAGACTATACAACAAAAAATCAGCCGACAAGGCATTCTAAACCATACATAAGTCGACACCTGTCTATGAGCCTCTAAAGTTACATCAGTGCTACAACATTGCCGGAACAGGGCCCCGACATACCCATAATGTCAATAACAAAAATGCATACCAAGACCACGGCAAGTCCGGAGAAAGGATCTTGCCAATAACGCTGAACCGGATAGCCTACTGTGATGGGGGAGCTGCGTCTACCCGTCTATCAGGACCTGCAGCACGACATGCAGGGTCCACAAATAAAAGGACGTCAGTACGAATAAAGTACTGAGTATGTAAGGCAGAATAGCATAAGTAAGAACAATAATGTAAACAGTGATAGGGAATATACAACCTGTGACATCTGGGTACCTCTGAGGGCTACTAACATGAAATACATGATACATACATATATATATACATAAACTTTTAAAACATATGCCTTTGTGGGCATCATCATCATCATATCATACCCGGCCGTAATAGGCTCGGTAAAACGTACCCGGCCATCATAGGGCTCGGTAGAATCGTACCCGGCCACGTGGAGCTCGGTAAAACCCAACTGATCAGTGGTTGCACAATAGGTGCCATACCCGGCCAACTATAGCGTGGCTCGGTAGAGTAAAATAGATACATATATATGATGCATGCTGGACTCATTGGAATCACATTTTGAACCTTTTGGAGTGACGTAAGGTCGGTATCCTTCGTACATGTTATTAGGATTAACCCTTCATCAAGAATCTTATAAGAATAAGGAGCTACCAACAACATTGATAATATAAGAATAAGAGAAGTAACATCAATATTAATCGTTTCATAAGAAGGGCAGCAATGTAAGTACTGCTAGCTTCTAAGAGTAGAGTATCTTTGGGAGCTCGTTCATTACATTATGTACAATTGGAGTCGTGCAAAATAATGAAGGGGATAGCCTCACATACCTTGTATATACTGCCCAACCTCAAGCTATGCAAATGTCACGACTCCTTAGTCTACAATAAGACAAATGACACTATCATTTTCGTTTAAGCGTCGTAACTATTATGTATCGACCACAACCTATTTTACGATGAAATGGACAGCACCTCCCCTATTTATATGACTTCACACAAGTCAATACAATCACCAAACAGCCCAAACAACATCATTAATAATCATATTGAGCCTCCAAAACAGTCCACCAACCAACAACATTACTACCAAGCCTTTCGATATATATTTCACAAGTTCTAGCTTCAATGACTTAGCTGCAACTTGGATAATCTTAAATATCTATAGAGTAAGGGGTTCCTTACCTTTAAACAGAAAGAACAACTCCAATTTGACCTTAATGTTCCACGAAATATCCCTCAAATTCTGCCACAAGAACAAGGAAGCGAAACTAGCAATCAATTTGGGCTTTTCGGAACTAGAATTACTTTAGAAGACTTGAAATCACCTAGGGTTGATATTAAGAACTTTAAGGAGTATTTACAGAACATAAAACACTTAAAACAACCTCCAACACGAGCTGGAACAACACAAAAATCAGCAACAACAAGAAGAACAAGAAACTTACTAGCGCCACGGGATTCCCGACACTTGATTTGTGTTGTTTGCCCTTTGTTTGGGTCTTGGATCATGAGAGAACCTTGAGAGAGTGTTTTTAGGTGTCTAGGGTCTGAAGAGAATGAAAATTAATGAGTTAAAACGGGGTTAAAGGGTCTGATATATATCAATATATCTCAACCGCCTATGTGGGCCCCATAGAGAGCTGCTTGGCGCACTCTCACAAAAACGCGAATATCTCTCTATTCCGAGATCGTATCGACAAACGGTTTAATGCGTTGGAAAGTAGACTCATAGATCTTCAATTTGATAGGAAGATCACCCCATAATTCCATGTACATTGGGAGAAAACTGTAGTAACATTTGACCTAAATTTTATGTAAAATTATAAACATAAGTTGCGACAACTTTTATCGACTTTTGTTTCATAACTCTCTTGACTTCAAGACTTATGATATGGATATTATATTATTCAAATACATTAAAACATAACCTCTTGGGACAATTAATCACCTCTAGTTTTACCCGAAAATGCGGGTTACAACATCCTTGATTCGTTTCACTTCTAATACTTGTTAACCACTCTTATACACCCTTGTATCGTTTAAGACCAATAGGATTAACTTCTTATCATCTCAAAGATAATCTCTTCTTGGATTTACGTCGACTAACTTATGGAATGATCTAAGGTACGCAAATTTGGGTTGTAACAGCCTTATTGCATGGCGCCCCAGAATTAGAAGAATTGACGAAGCAACTTAAGGAGTTGCTAGATGCTAGCCACATCTGCCCATCCAAGGCACCTTTCGGAGCTCCTGTCTTATTTCAGAAAAAGAAGGAGGGTACCACGCGCTTGTGTATTGATTACCGGGCCCTTAACAAGGTCATGGTGAAAAACAAGTACCCCATTACTCTGATTGCCGATTTATTTGATCGCTTGGGACAAGCCAAGGTATTTACTAAGATGGATCTGAGGAAAGGCTACTATCAAGTACGGATCGCCGACGCAGATGAGCCCAAAACAACTTGTGTTACACGCTATGGGGATTTTGAATGGTTGGTAATGCCATTAGGGTTGACCAACGCTCCTGTAACATTCTGCACATTGATGAACAAATTGTTCCATCCCTTTTTGGATCAGTTTGTTGTCATCTATTTAGATGACATTGTGGTTTAAACGACAACATGGAAGACCATGTGGAGCACCTACGCAAGGTGTTCATGGTATTAAGGGAGAACGACCTGTGTGTGAAGCATGAGAAATGCAGCTTTGCACAACCCATAGTACAGTTCGTCAGGCATACCATCAGCTATGGGGAAATCTGGATGGATAACGACAAGGTGGAAGCTATCCAGAATTGGGAAGCTCCGACGAAGGTGCCGGAACTTCAGTCCTTCCTAGGCTTAGCCAACTATTATCGGAGATTCATCTTCGGTTATTCAGCTATTGCAGCCCCACTCACCGACTCGCCAAAGAAGGAGCGCGAGTGGAAAAGGAGCGACATATGTTAGGAGGTATTTGAGAAACTGAAGGCAACGATCACCAAAGAACCCGTATTGGCCCTGCCCGATTTCTCCAAAGTTATTGAAGTTCAGACCGATGCATCTGACTTTGCTATAGGAGGCGTACTGATGCAAGAGGGCCATCCTATAGCATTCAAGAGTCGAAAGTTGAATGACGCTAAGAGGCTTTACACTGTCCAGGAGAAAGAGATGACGACCGTAGTCCACTACCTAAGGACATGGCATCACTACTTATTGGGGGGTCACTTTGTTGTCAAAACTGACAACGTTGCAACTAGCCACTTCCAGACCGAGAAGAATCTATCCATCAAGCAGGCCCATTGGCAAGATTTCCTGGCGGAGTTCGACTACACCCTGGAATACAAACCAGGGAAAGCTAATATGGTAGCCGACGCTTTAAGTCACAAAGTTGTGCTGGCAACCATTGTTAGCTCAACAAGTAGTGGCATTATTGTGACCATCAAAGAGGGCATGCAACATGACCTCGTAGCAAAGCAACTTCTTGCCTTGGCCAGTCAAGGCAAAACTCAAAGATTTTGGGAGGAAGACGGTCTCCTATACACCACTGGCAAGGGGGTGTACGTGCCCAAGCGGGCAAATTTAAGTGTATGTTGCTGAAGGAGGGTCATGACACTGCCTGGGCAGGTCATCCAGGGCAAAAATGCTCGTTGTCCCTGATTGAGTCATCTTACTATTGGCCTCGGATACGGGACGACTTCGAGGTATACGTGCGCACCTGTCTAGTTTGTCAACAAGACAAGGTGGAATCTAAACTCCCTGGGGAGTTACTTGAACCACTACCAGTTGCGGAGAAGCCATGGGATAACATAACCATGGACTTCATCACATATCTGCCAAATTCGGAAGGATTCAGCACTATCATGGTGGTTGTCGATAGATTCTCTAAGTATGCAACCTTTTCAGCCACCATGGCCGGTTGCAAGGCTAAAGAGGTAGCGCGTCTATTCTTAAGGGATGTCGTATGTGCCGAAGCAAATCATTAGCGATAGAGATCCCCGATTTACTGGCGCATTCTGGAAGGAGCTATTCAGCTTATTGGGATCCAAACTGCACTTTTCAACAAGTTTCCATCCTCAAACTGATAGACAGACGGAGAAGATTAATGCCCTCCTAGAGTGCTACCTACGGCACTACGTCGGCGCCAACCAAAGGGATTGGGCTAAACTACTTGATATAGCCAAATTTTCTTATAATTTATAATGGAGTGAAGGGATGGGAAAGAGTCCCTTTGATCTTGCAACTAGGCAACAACCCAACACCCCACAATCATTGCCCGCCAATGTCGGATTAAAGAATCCGGGTGCTTATCATATGGCCAAAACTTGGGAGGAACAACCCGACCTAGCAATGTCATATCTTAATAAAGTTGCCCGCAAAATGAAGCAATTTTCCGATTGGAAACGTCGTCCAGTTAACTATATGATTGGAGACAATGTCATGGTGAAGTTGAATCCACGGCAGTTCAAATCACTCAGAGGCGTCAAGTCTGATTCGCCGATATGAAGGCCCATTCGAGATTGTTGCCAAGGTATACCTTCTTACTGATTGGACATGCCACGTCATCTAAAAATCTATCCCGTCTTCCATGCTAGCCAACTGAAACCATATTTTGAAGATGTGGAAGACAAAGATCGGGGCAGTCCAGCAGAAGTCAAATTTTTATTACTCCACCGACAATGGAAAAACAATTAGAGGCCATCATATACCATCAATCTGTCTATGGAAATGGTTCGGGCATTTCGAGCACGTAGTTCCTTGTCCACTGGAAAGGAACTTCGCAAGAGGAGGCATCATGGAAGAAATACAATGATTTGTGGCAGTTCAGGGAACAAATCTCAAGTCTTACACAAGCTCAAGTCTTAGACAACCATCAATGGAAAAACACTTGGGCACTCACAAAAATCATTGGATGCCATCAAAGGGCACCTTTGGCCGAAAATCAGCCGACCAAGGGACCACCAGCCAAAAGTGGAAGAGCATATTTGACAATCTAGGCAATGGATGACAGCAGGACCCCTCTAGGCAGCCTTGCCAGCTTTGCCAGGCTGGAATACACCACGCAACTTGCCAGCCTTGCCAACTACTCCCCTTGTATAGATTTTTAGATTTCTTTAAATAGCCCTTTGGGCTCATTCTTTATAAACAACTCATAATTGATAAATACAACAGAAAAAGGCATTTTCCTCCCACATCTTGGCCTCTTTCTTTCATTGCTTTCTTGTCAGTTTCGTGTGCTTGCCATCGCTTAACCACGGCTGTGTTGTTTCTTGTGTTTAGGACTGAAGCATTAAGGAGTAATTTTGCTCATAGGTCTTTCCCATGCTGCCTTTGAAAATAGGCCCATGAGAATTGGTATCAGAGCTATTTTAAGGTGATACTATGCCATGACATATGATGTCAAAGCAAGATTTGAGATGGCGAGTGCATTTTGGATATCATTGCGGAGATCATATCAAAGCACAGATTGATGTTCATATGCCACCAGAGATCGAGAGCCCAATACTACTGGTCAGAAAAAGGATTGGTTGCATGAGTTATGGCTAAAATTGCTTTGTCAGCCATGAACTACGTCCATCAAAATCAGGCCACTTCACAGTCATTATTTCCGACATCGTCTGTGTTTTGGAAGGTGATTTTGGGGCATCCTAGTTTGATTGAAATATTGTTAGGGATGTCTTCCGGATAGCGGGTGCTGTTTTCAGAGGGATTCTATTGAGGCATATTTGGCTAGCAAATAGAGCCATTGTGCAATGCTGTTGGGATGGTTCCAAAGAGAGCCATTGTGCAATGTTGTTAGCAAAAGCTCAATTGTTCTTGATTGTGGTGATCTGGCAGTGTGTAAGAGACTTTGTTAGTAGTTGGTTAGTAGTTTTTCTAAGCAAGGCATGGATATAAGGAATGTTGAATGCAGACTCAGAGCATTCCTTGCATGGGTTGAAGACCATTTGGACCAAGAGGGTTTAGTAGCATTGGAAGCTCGTCAGATTGTGACGTTTCGTTTAGGTTAAGCAACCAGTTAGAGCTGTTGTCCATTTTGAAGAAGGAAATAGGTGACCCCAATTTCTTTCAAAAGTCTGGGCTTCAGTCGAAGGTGCTTATATGCCGATGAGTCGGGTGGTCAGGAAAAGGCCATGTTTGCCAGGTCGTGCAGCCATATTACAAAGAGTGTGAGTCGTGGACTATAAACTTTCAGCATGATCGTGCGAAAATCTTGCCGAGGATGTGAGTAGCGCATCAGTTGAGTGTCTTTCCTGCGGGATAGACTTGTGAACTGCATGAGGGCATTGAGAAGGGACCTTCCAGGGAGATGGGGAGGCCTAGTGCTAAATTGCCAAGGTGAGGAGGGGAATTCGAAAGAAATAATGAAGCTTCAGAATTGAGTGGATTTCCAAGTTGGAAGGTGTCATTATGGAAAAGGGTACATTGAATGATCGGGGACCATTGAGATGCGCCAAGTGCAAGGAACACTGAACCGAGAAGCCGTTCTAGCAGAACCAAGAGGGTGGTTGTCTATTGGGCGACTACAGAGTTACTACCGAGAGCATTGGGTACTTACCGAGGAAGTGACATGTGGAAAACAAAGAGCTTTGTTCTTGAATGTGGTGATGTTATAACTTTGAGAATGTAGTACTCACCAAGAGTACGTCCTAAGAGCTTGATGAGTCCCAGAGGGCACGGAACAGTTGAGTTGCCGAAGGTTCCACGTTGCAGCATGGGTTTCTGAAGGCCGGGCTAGTATGCCAAGTGGAACAAGTGTGTTGAGAAGTATCCTCCTCATTGAGTGTGGGAGGATCCGCCTATGAAGAGGCATTGGGGCTAAATTGTGAGTCCTAAAGCAAGTAAGTATTCCAAGGTAATGAGGGCAAGAAAAGGGCTACGGGAGCGATTGAACTGCGGGTTCGCGAGAGCAAAGGCTACGCGAGTTGTTGAACTGCGGGAGCTACGCCAAGGAGTGCTATAATGTGCTTACCATTGAGGGAAGACTTTCGGACAAATATGAAGGCCGTGAGGGTCATGGTGTGGTTGACTAGTATGGGTCACCACAAAGTTAGACACTAGAGGATGTAAGTGCGGAGGCAGTTTCCAAGCGAACACCGAAAGGAGGTAAAGTGTAGAGGCACGCTTGGAAGATACTTGGGGGAGAAGTGCCAGGGTCACGACTCCATTTTGAGCAAGACATCGAGGAAGTCCGGCCCACAGGATTAAGGAAGCCGTGGTATACATCCCTGAGGGGGCACATTCCGGGTTGTCGTAGGCACTGCTGTGTCATCGGGGAAGATGATAGGTTGAGTGTGGGAGGATGTCACACCCCGCATTTTGGGGGTTCTGATTTGGTGAGAAAGAGTCCTTCTGATTCTCTGGCATAGACATGTCTACTTGGGAATCTTGGGCTTTTTAATTTTAAGCATATATAAATGGGGTAGAGGTATTGAAGCTCAACCTGCCTCCCCCGTGCGTGCTACCACCAAGCCGTACCAAATGAGCCAGCTTGAGGGGGAACCTCAAGGGCATGTCTAGACGATTCAAAGGAGTATCTTAGGTATTCGTACGAGTTAGGGAACTCTATGGATAATGCGATGCCTTAGGGATAGCGTTGGGCACCCAACGAGTGTTGGAGGCTTGATATGTGGGACGCGTATGCCTTGCGGGCTACTGAAATAGTAGATGAAGAACTTTGTGCCGATTGGACAATTGAAGAAACTATCTTAGGGGCCTCATGTGTCGACTTGTGAGCTTGGCTTGGGTTCAGCTATGCGAGCAAGGGTCCCTTGACCTAGACGTGCAGTTGTGGGGCAAAACTGCACTATACGGGATGTAAGTATGTCACGAGGGCTATGTTTGGACATGGACGCACATGACGTAGGCCAAGGTGTAAAGGTTTCCTTACTCGGGCTAAGCACAAGCTGGGTGTGGATGCACGAGGCGAGTGTCATGCTTGAGGATTAGACTGTGCACGCGAGAGCGATGCTCAGTGCTAGGTGAGGGACAAACATATCCTTAGCCAATCCCAGGTGCGCGCATGGATGAGATCCAACATATGAGAAGTGCCACAGTTAGTCCAGGCCATGAGCCTAGTCATCAGATGGGCGACACAGTTTAAGTAAGACTCCTAGGCAAGCTTTACTATAGGCACAAGATCGTGCTAGAAAACCTGGGAAAGAGGATAGGCTGGCCTGTAGCGAGGGGTGACTACAGGCGCCGCACAGAGTGAATTTTTGAGTTTTGAATATCGATTTGGAGTCGGATTTAAGTGAAACTACTATGGTTGGACTCGTAATTGAATAAGTTTTTAGATTTTGTGAGTTTTTTCTTATTCCGAGGTGCAAGCCCAAATTTGACTTTTTGGTTGACTTTGGGCTTTTGATTAAAGATTTCACCTTTATCGATTGTGTTTGTTTCCTTTGGCATTATTTGATGCTCTTGAGTTGGTTTTGGCTAGTTTCAAGCCGTTTGGAGGTTGATGTGTACGGGATGTCATTTCTAGAGTATTGTGTGGCTTGCTCGGTATTGAATTTAGCTTGTTCGAGGTAAGTAACACTTATAAACTTGGTGCTGAGGGTACGAACCCCTGAATATACTTGATATTTATTTATTATTGAGGTGACGCACATGCTAGGTGACGGGCGTGTGGGCGTGCACCGTGTGAATTATGACTCGGTTGTTTATGTGGTACCGTGGAGTTACCTAATCTTGTTTTTATCCATGGGATCTTTACGTGCTAGAGTAATTGAGCTGTGATCCATGTTAGAAACCATGTTTAGGTTATATGCTTATTCTACTGGGACACACTAAGGTCATTTCTGTTGTTGAGTTATTTGCTTACATTGCAATTACATACTCAGTCATACTCATTCATCTGCATATCATATCTCAGTCTCTGTTGCCATTTATTGATACATCATCTCATCATTTTGGGCTGATTTTCATGATATTGTGAGCCCGAGAGACTGGAGAGATTGATGATTGAGTTGAGGCCTGAGAGCCAGATTGTGAGTGATATTGATGGGATCGGGCTGCATGTCGTAGCAGGTACTATTGATTCATGATGGGATCGGGCTGCACGCCACATCAGACTTTATTGATTCATGCCATGATTGACTTATTATAGTGCTTGGGCTGGATCTTCCCCTCCAGAGTCTGCACACCCACAGTGAGCACAGTTGCTATTGACTCACGATGGGATCAGGCTGCGCTCTGCAGCAGGATTTTTTAGCGTTCGGGCTGGATCTGCCCTATACAGTGCTGAGTGACTGAGCGTGCTGAGTAAGTGAGTGTGATGAGTGGGAGTATGAGACTGTGATATTGAGTACTCTGAGAGTGTGAGTACATGAGTTCATCACTGTGGTGCATTGCATCTAATATGCATACTTGACATACAGGCATAGAGATACATTTCCTCATGTTACACGGTTTTGTGACATTTATTGTTGAAAGTTTTTGAAAAAAATCACAGCTTTTCTAACTTACTCATATTTTTGTGATTTCGGTGAAGGGATTGAGCTTTACTATTATACTTGAAAAGCATGACTATTTTTCGTAACTGTGAACTAGCTGAGTATCACATCTTTGAGATATTTCTTGTACCACTTTTATTATATTGTTATGAGATATTGTTGGCTATTGGTGTTGGACTCTCACCTTTCTCCTAGCTCATAACTACTTTCAACCTAAGGTGAGGTTTGTTACTTATTGAGTACATGGGGTCGGTTGTACTCATACTACACTTAGCCATTATGGTGAGAATAATATTGTGATGCCTAGTAATGACGTGCCTCCTTGTCACGACCCAAAATCCCTAGTCATGATGACACCTAACCCAACCCGCTAGGTAAGTCAATTAGCAACAATAATCCAATTCATTGGGATTTACAGAGACATGTAATGATAATATAACTGAACTTCTCTACAAAAAATTCCCAAGGAATGGTAGTACAAATCATGAGCTTCTAAGATTTAGAGTTAACAAAGCTGATATGAAATAAATACATCATCTATTTGAAATATACATGAACAGATTAATAATTCTAAAGCTACCAAGAACAAATGACAGCAATGACCGGAAGGTGCAGAAGTGTAGTATGAGTACGCAAGGTACAGAAGTATAGAATGAGTACAACCGATCTCATGTACCCAGTAAGTATATTGTCTAACCTCGTTGAAGTAGTGACGAGGATTTTTAGTTAAAAATACTTATTGAATTAGCCTGTGCAGTAAACTAGCAATAGAACAATACTACAACATAATAGAAAAGAGTACAAGAAACGAATATGCAAAGCAATAAATGATTACTAGAAGAAATCACAATTTAATATTCCTCAATATCTCGACCAATACTTTCCTTAGAGCGATAACCAATAAACCACGATATTAAATCCATTACTCTCATAGTGTGAGAAATATACTCAAGATATCAAATCAATGCCACGGCAATACCTTTCGTGCATTTATCTTATGCTTACCAAATATACATATATATCAGTACCATCCGGGTGAAAGAAATGCCAATAACAGTAATGACATAGGGAAAAATACACAGGTAGCAATAACGAACAAGGTTGTACATATGGACTATGGTAATAGACTAGGTAGAAGGCATAGAAGTAATGACAGCAATTAGAAAAGAAGAATATAAATTTCACTAACTAGCATGGTAGAAGGCCTACGTACTAATATAACAAACAAGAGGGAAAACATGATCTTTATGAGCTAACAAATAGAAGACATGAATAACTAACATGATAGAAAGCTTATTCGAAAGTGCACAAATGAGGAACGACATGTATGTAGATATAACAATAACAAAGGAAAACATGATATTTTCAATTTAAATAGATAGAAGGCATGGGAAACACAACCATAATTGAGATAGAGGACAAAGACAGAGCAACAACGACAAGTCACATAGAAAACATAGGTACAACAGTAACAACTCAAGGTAAAGGTATGAATGTTTACACAAGGAAAAGATATCACAACATAATGCATGACTCTCGTCCTCGCCTGCATGGAAACACCCTTTGTGCCATGAACGCATGATAATATAAAAATATGATAATATAAATAAAATGGCACGGCATCACCCTTCGTGCTTTTACCCTCATTCTCACGTGATAATGTGAATGAGAAAATGATAATATAAATGAAACGGCACGGCATCACCCTTCGTGCTTTTACTCTCATCCTCACATATAGCTTGGAATCACCCTTCGTGCTTTTACTTTAATCCTCACATGATAATGTAAATGAAATGACACGGCATCACCCTTCATACTTTTACACTCTTCCTCACATGATAATGTATATGCAATGACACGACATCACCCTTCGTGCTTTACACTCTACCTCACCAAGCATATGCATATCAATGACAAGCAAGGTAGGAAGCATGAATAACAACAAAGAGAGTGTTTAAGCGAATATTTTGAATGAACATCAATCACAACTTTCAAGCCAATAACAATTCAATAAACCTCAAGTACTTTATTGTTCAAGTATTTTGACAAGTCTAAAAATGATCTTTAACTCAAGTATAGAATTTAATATCTCAAGAATTACGGTCGTAGCGATGTATTAGTGATTAAGCATAGTGATGACCGAATTAAACACATCAATGGTTTCACAAAAATCCGTCAAATTTTTAATCAAGTCATAATAAGCTAAATCTTGGTTTCTAGCATTTAACTTCATATTCTTGGTAATCTAGAAGTCAAGTAAGACATGAAACAAGAAGGTCACATAATTCTACAAGGCACAATTAATCGTATAATTTATTCCCGAACAAGATTAATCCTGGCACATGCATATACGCTCGTCACCTCATATATGCATCACCCCTGCATATAGCAAACAATGGCAATTAGTAGAAAAAATACTCTCAACAATGTTAGTCAAGACACTTGCCTCAAACAAGCCAAATCGATACACTAGAAGCGCCATCCCACTCAAGTCCTCCTCCGAACGGCTCGAAACTAGCCAAAAGCAACTCTAAATCATTAGATAATGCCATAGGAAGCAAACCCAATCAATAAAGATCGAATCTTTACACATTTACTCAAAGTGAATCAAAAAGTTAAACTCGGGTCTGCACCTCAGAACCCTAAAAACGCACAAAATCTGACAACCCATTCAATTACGAGTCTAACCATACTATCTTCACTCAATCTAACTCCGAATCGATGTTCAAAACACAAAAATTCACTTTAGGAAAGTTGAGGCAAAAACCCCCAATTTCTCTTTAAAAATCATAATCCAAATACAAAAAACGAAGATAGGTTCATGAAATATAATCAAAACCGAGTGTAGAATACTTACCCCAATCTATGTAGTGAAAATCACTTCAAAATTAGTCTCAATCTGATCTCCATAGCTCCAAATATGTTAAAAATACAAAACCCTCGAGTTTGTACTATTCTGCCTAGATCTTTTGCATCTACGATCAATGAGCCACTTCTGTGACCCGACATCCTCTTCTGCGCAAGTAAACTAAGCACAGACCACTCGCAACTGCGAAAACTTATTCAGCTTCTACGACAACGCAGGTGCGAGTCTTGTTCTGCTCCTGCGCCAAATCCCACTTCTGCGCCACAATCTCCGCATATGTGATGACTCCAAACTCAGACCCTCTTCGTAGGTGCGATCACATTTCCACTTCTGCGACCACTGCACCTGCGCAAAACCAACCACAGGTGCGCAACAATAGAACCAGCACTTTTTCAGTAATGCAACATGAGACAAAATGATTCGAACCACCTCCGAAACTCACTGAGCCCCTCGGGACCCCGTCCGAATATACCAAAAAAATCAAAACATAACACGGACCCACTCGAGGCCTTAAATCACGCATAACAACATCAAAACTATGAATCGCAATCAAATCGAACTTAAGGAACTTTTGAACTTTTAACTTCCAAAACTCGTACCGAAACATATCAAATCATCCCGAAATGAACTCAAATTTTCCACACAACTCCCAAATGACATAAAAAAAGCTATTTAGAATTCCCGAAACCATAATATAAACCCGATATCATCAAGGTCAACTATCGGTCAAACTTATGAACATTCAAAACCTTCAAATTTTCAACTTTCACCAATTCGTGCCGAAACCTCCTAGAATTATCCAAGTGCAAATCCGGGCATACGCCCAAGTCCAAAATTACCACCCGGACCTAACGGAACCATCAAAATTCCGATTCGGGGTCAAATACGCAAAAAGTCAAATTCAGTCAACTCTTCCAACCCAAAGCTTCTAACATGAGAATCCCTCTTTCGAACCGATCCCGAATCATCGGAAAACCAAAACCAACAATTCAAACAAGTCATAATACGTCATATGAAACTACTCAGCACTTCAAACAGCTAAACAGAATGCAAATGCTCGAAACGACCGGTCGGGTCGTTACATTTTGCCATAATTGATTATGCTTATACTTTTGAGAGATACCTATGAATTTCCTTTTGCATTGTTGCAATATATAGGAGTCTAACTTGTCATTTTAGTCTACCTCGTAAATGTTGTTATAATTAGTTAGATTTTCTCTCCAAAAGCATTTTCAGGATAGATGTGGTAAATTTATACAAATTAATTGTTTTCCAAACTAGAAACTCTAAATTTGGAAAAACATCTTTAGTTAAATATGGCGTTTAGTTAATTTTATTCTTAGAATTACTTTTTTAGTTTTATTGACATGATTGAATTTTATTTACGCACTAAGTTTTTCAATTTTATAGAATTTAAATGATTTATATATTTACATGTGAATTTGTTTTTGTCACGACCCAAAATCCTACTACAGGCGTCGTGATGACACTTAGTCTCTAAGACTCTGTAAGCTGATTATAATTATAGTTCAAGCCATTTTTTAAAAGAATTTAATATAAGTGTCGTAACCAAAAGCGGAAACAAATATAACAACCTCACAAGACTAGTAATACTGAGTCACGAACTCTAGCTGAATACATGAAATGATCTCAAGGATCGAATATACAATATTGTTCGAATAAAAATTGATAGTACAATAAAATAAAAAGATTCCAAGGGACTGCGATGACCAAGATGCTCTACCTTGAATCCTTGCGATCAACACCCTAACTCTGCCGAATTCGATATCTCCAATACCTGGCTTTGCAAAACAATGTGCAGAAGTATAGTATGAGCACACCACAGTCGGTACCCAGTAAGTGTCAAGACTAACCTCGGTGGAGTAGTGATGAGGTACAATCAAGACATTCACTAGTCAAATAATCTGTGTAATATAGCAGTATACGATAATAATGGGGAACCAATAATAGTGATAGGAACAAGAATCAATCAGTGATATAAACAACTAAGCAATAAGAACTCCATAATTATTGTTCAATCAAGTAAGGAATAAAAGAACAGTCAATTAATCAAGTCCCTCAAATATACGTATTTCAAATGTAAGTCCTTCAAATATAAATCTTTCAAATATAAGTTTTTCAAATAAAAATCTTTCGAATATAAAACTTTCAAATAAAAAAAGTCACTCTGGGACATCTCATCTCATAGTCATAAATTACGAGTCTTAACCCACTTTTATAGTTTTACGGCACCTCGTGCCCATATTTATACCACAACTGCACGGACAACTCACGTGCTAAAAATATCAATATATAAGATCTACATGGACAACTCACGTGCCTATAATAAAATCATCATTTACTCATGGCACCTCGTGCCCATATCTTATTTCACAACTGCACGGACAGTTCACGTGCCAATATCATAATCATTATATACCCACGGGACCTCGTGCCCACATTTCATATCACATCTGTACGGACAGTTCACGTGCCAATGACATAATCCGCCCGGCAATAGCCACAGGCTCACGATTTCAACATGGATCAGACTATTATCAAGTTTACTGAAACAACAAGACAAGTTGCACAAGATATAAAAATTCACAACATCATATGAAAGTCACCAACACAATAACCCCACATCATCACATAAAAATCACCAAAATAATAACCCCACATCATCACATAAGAATCCACAATACAATAACCCCACATCATCATATATCATCCCTAAAAATAGCCACCATTATCCCTCTTATAGCCACCCGTATCACTCCATATAATAGCCACCCTTATCCCTCCGCCCTGACAATACCAATAGCCACCCTTATCTCTCCTACACCCACCCTTATCTCTCCTTATAATAGCCTCTCTTATCACTCTATATAATAGCCACCCTTATTACTCCGTCTAGACAATATCCCAACAAATATAACAATATTGAAATTCCACCCTTATGCCCTCATAATAACAGCAGTGGAATGCAACCCTTATATGCTGCATAACAATAACTCAAATCACACAACAATTCACACGGAATATTATCACAGCAACAATTTACAATGAAATCAATAAAATATCATAAATGCTCGTAGGAGGCAACCTTTCCAAAAGTGCAACGATATTAGATAATTTCACCATAGATAGACCACGGCTCAACACAACATATATGAAATCCCTGATAATAACAATATAATTGAAAAGTAATTTAGCAAGGAAAATAACATCCTTTAATTACAACTTCAGTTAAAAAATTTTATGCTTCTTAATAACTTAATTCCCATTTAATTATTTGCAGATAAAAATCAATAGTGAGATTAATTCCACGAACACGACAACTTAACAATAAAAGTGCTCACGAATGGACAATATAGTAAAAATTCCAAATAGGCATATAGGAGCAACTCGGCAAGTAAGGAATGCGACATGGCAAATAAAGGATTTAACAAGTGCCAACAATTTCTAATTTATTACATAAGGGTGTCTAAGGATTTAACCGATATAATTTGTACATATAAGCCAAGTACGTACTCGTCACCTCGCGTACACAGCTTTCAATCACACAATTTTCCATATAAGACTCAATGCCTAAGAGCTAATTTTCCCACACAAGGTTAGGCAAGATACTTGCCTTTACGAAGTTATGCCGATATTCCAAAATAGCCTTCTCGCGTGAAATGACTCCGGACGGCTCAAAGATAGCCAAATTAATTACATAACATTATTAAAATTTATCGAAAATAATTTCGGATAATAAAACGTCGACTTTAAATTTTACATTAAGAAGCCAACCCGAAACTCAACCAGGGGCCCACATCTCGGAATCCAGCGAAAATTCACGAAATCTGAACACCCATTTCGATACGAGTTCAACTACACAATTTTTATCAAATTTCGATAACGAATCGACCTCAAAATCTTCATTTTTCGTTATTTGAAAGATTTTGTAAAAATCCTATTTTTTTCCATTTGATTCACTACTAATTAATTAAAATAACCATATAATCATGAAATATAATCACTCTCGAACATAGAATACTTACCCAGTTCCAACACGTGAAAAGCTCCTCTAAAATCGCCCAAACCGAGACTTCAAACCCCAAAATGAAATGAAGAAAATGACCAATTTTTGATCCTTAAGTCTTCTGCTCAGGTTCGCATTTGCAGACAAAAACTGCGCATTTGCGAATAAACAGTAAACTCCAAAATAATTGTTTGCAATTGCGAATGAACAGTGTTCACAATAGCGGATGAACAATGCCACACCAGAAACCAACAAACCCAAACTTCTTCGAAATGATCTGAAACCATCCCGAAACTCATCCGGAACCCCCCGGATACAAACCATATATAAATTTTAATCATAAAATACGCTACGGACCTGCTCGCATACTAAAAACACTAAAAAGAGGTCGTCTTGACTTGATATTGACTTTAGTCAAACTCCAAATTTCTTAACTTTACTTGTCTCTCAACCAATGATCCAAAAATACACCCAAGCCTCTCGGGCCGCCGTCAAATCATACCAACAAGTCCCAAAACATGATATGAACTTAATCGAGGCCTCAAATCACATCAAACAATGCCAAAACTACGAATCGCGCCTCGAATCGAATTATGAGTTGTGAAATTTCCAAATTCTATAATTTGCGCCGAAGCATATCAAATTAATCTGGAATGACTTTAAATTTTACACAGAAGTCATAAATGACAAAACGAAACTATTCCAATTTCTGAAATTGAAATCCGAGCTCGATATCAATAAAGTCAACTCCCGGTCAAACTTCTGAATTCCAATTTCCAACTTTCGCCAAAAAGCTTCAATTTATTCTACGGACCTCCAAATCCAAATCCGGACTCACGCCTAAGTCCGAAGTCACCATACGAAGCTATTGGAATCATCAAAATACCATTCCAGAGTCGTCTATATAAAAGTCAAATCTCTGGTCATCTCTTTTCATTTAAGCTTCAAAACAAGAATTGTTTATTCCAAATTGATCACAAATCATCCGAAAACCAAACTCGACCACACACGCAGGTCATAATACACATTACGAAGCTGCTCGGGGCCTTAAGCCGCTGAATGGGATGGTAATTCTCAAAATGATCGGTTGAGTCGTTACATTCTCCCCCACTTAAACATACGTTAATCCTCGAATGTGCTATGAATCATTCCGAGGTTATCAAATTGCTGATTTGTTTACTCTTACACATATACTCGCGGGTTATCCCACGTCATCTCAATCGACATAAGTACGATAACACAATCTCAATTGAGATTATTTCTTTCATCCATATTTATAAATCTTAAAACCAAACTTCTTGCACTCCAAATATTTTCAAAAAGTACGATTTTCTTATCAACACACGGTATTAGCCTCAACTGACTGTAGCAACTCGTGCCTACGCACACATCATACACATGCCCATAACCACATCTCTAGTCATAATGGCTGCCCATATTCGATTTCAGCACATGAAATTAACCTCATCTCAGTTCAAGCTTTGTTTCAAACCTTCACAATAGTGGCGACGATATAAGGAACATGAAAACCTCGTAATTATTTACCCGAATCGTCGAGTCACATATGGCGCCACCTGGGAACATACCTTGTAAACTAAAACACAATAAGCACAGCACAAATATGACTAACATATACAGATAAACACACAAAAGAATTATCAAATAAGCCCAACAAGCATAACTCCCTACCTGTACTATAATACAAATCAATTCCACAAGGGAGAATTAAAACACATGAACTTAACCACAAGGATCTCATCCTGATATAACTTTCACCGTGGCACGTATCCCGATTTAAACATATCAAATCACATTAAAACGCAAGGATCCCAACCTCAGATCTGAATCACAAATATTATGCACATCATGCCAACCAAAACCTTCCATTTCTTTTCTTTCTTTTAATAGGTTCCGTTAAACAAATTCACAACAAATAATGAACCCCCATACTGGTAGGGCATTAAATTCACAAATTGTAAGCAAACTATCCCAAAATTACATCAAAACCCACTGTAGTGATTAACAGAAAGTCACTTTTGTCCTCATAACCCTCAATAGTGTACAAAACATAAATGATAGACACATGCTAACACCATCGAATCTCCCATTAATGATAACACTTGAGTGGAGTACAAAATCACAAACTCACCATATATGGAGCATGATAGGATGTCTCACATCGATAATTGGAATTGAATCAAAATAAGAATAGTGCTCCTCTATAACAAGTCAAATTCATACTTGTAACGACATCATCTGGTGTAGCGGCCTCAGCCATACCATAGCAAATTTATCAACGAGCTGGGCCTCCCCCTCTAGGGCGCCCTCTACCCGCCTGTTCTCCACCCCAAGCTGGTTGTGCATGTGGAGTATTAACTAGAACGGGGCCTGTAGCCTGAGTGCCCTGATAAAATCCGCCTCTCCCAAGTTTGGGACAATCTCTCATGATGTGCCTAGTATCACCACACTCATAATAACCCCTCTGTGGGCGTGACTGCTCATACTGAGTCTGTATCGGATAACTGGAATAACCATAGTAAGAACCTTGTACCGGTGGTGCACTAAAAAGACTTACTAGAGTAACCCGAGTAATCTGATGTAGGGACTGAGCTAGCCAACAACTCGAGCCTCCGCCATAATGAGTCATAGCTAAATAATAGAATCCATTGAACCCTCCAGAGCTTCGATACCTTTTGTCACGACCCCAATTTTCCTATGTGGGATGTCGTGACGGCACCTAGTCTCTAAGACTAGGTAAGCCTAACAATTTTGCGGAATAACTGATCATAAAGCTGAAACTCAACCTCATTATCTAAATTTATTAAGAACCGTGATTCAAAATAATTACAACTCCCAAAACCTGATACAAATATGTCACAAGCTCTATAGAGGAAATTCTAACTATCTCTATACATCAGAGTCTAATAAAAATAAAGAAAAGATCATAATAAAGATAGAGGGGGACTCTGAGGTCTGTGGCGGCTGGCAGATCTACCTTGAAGTCTCCACGTACGGGATATCTCATTGGTACCTCGTCTGGTAAGCAGTACCTAGATCTGCACAAAATATGTGTAGAAGTGTAGTATAAGTACACCACAACGGTACCCAGTAAGTGCCAAGCCTAACCTCATGTGATGAACCGATAGGTCATTTTATATTTTAGAACCAAATTTTGTGTTTCGAGATCTCAAAAGCCTCATTTTATCCTTCTTCGATTTACGTGCGCAGTCCGGGTGTTCTTCCGGAAAGCTTTTATGTTAAAAAACTAAGAAAATAATAAATTTTCCAAACAAATTAATTTAAGCTGACTTCGCTCAACGTTTTGAGCAAAGGGACCCGGATCCATGTTTTGACGGGCCCGGTAGGTCCATATCGTAATTTTGGACCTGAGCGTATGCCCGGAATCAAATTCTGAGGTCCCTATCTCAAGATATGGAACTTTGAGGGAAAATTTAAAAGTTTGAAAGTTAATGATTTTTAGAATTGACTGATGTTTGGTCTTGTTAATACCGGATCCAATATTTTGGTTCCAGAGCCTGATACAGGTCCATTATTATATTTATGACTTGTCTGTCGAATTTGGTGAGAAATGGAGTTTATTTGACATGATTCGGACGTTCGGTTGTGAAAACAGAAGTTTTATTCTTGAAAATTTCATTTGATTTGGTGTCTGATTCGTTGTTCTAGGCATTATTTTGGTGTTTTGGTCGCGCGAGCGAGTTTGTATGATATTTTTGTACTTGTGTGCATGTTTGGTTTGGAGCCCCGAGGGCTCGGGTGAGTTTTGGATAGGCTACGGTGTTTTGAAACTTAGAAAAATCTAGTTTTTGTGCTTCAGCTGTTATCTGGTGTGTTCTTCTTCGCGTTCTCTAACGCGAAGAGTAAACTAGGGCAGGGTGATTTTTTCTTAATCGCGAATGTGGTAGCTGGGTCGCGAACACAAGGCAATGGGGGACTTACTCTTCGCAAACGCGACCAGCTTCTCGCGAACGCGAAGCTTTAGGGACCTAGGGGAGGGGTCAGCCATTCTTCTACGCAAACGGGAGCATGGGCTCGCGAACGTGAAGTCCATGGGGGAGCAGCCTTTGCGAAAGTGAAGGAGGACTCGCAAACACGAAAGCCACTCGGGCTGCTGCACATCGCGAACGCGGCAGGCCCTTCGCGAACACGAAGAAGGCAAGACACCCAAACCGTAAAACAGAACCAAAACAGGATTTTACCCATTTTTCATAAACTCTCCAATAGAGCTCGGCCTAGGTGCGATTTTGAAAAGAAAACTCAACATCAATTCATAGGTTTGTACTCTTTAACTCATATTCTTCCATTTCTATCATCACCCATTAAATTCCTAGCCCTAATCTTTGTTCTTTCATGGTAGAAAACTAGGGATTTAGGAAGAATTGGGGTTTTTGCAAATTGGGGATTTAGACCTCAACTTGGTGTCTGATTCCAAAACTAATTATATAATCGGGCTCGGGAGTGAATGGGTAAATGGATTTTGGTATGAACCTCCGGTTTTGACCAAGCGGGTCCGGGGTTAATTTTTTGTTTTTTGGGTGAAAGTTTGGGAAATCTAAATTTATGCATTGTAATTGATTCCTTTAGCAATAATTGATATTTTTAAGTCATTTGTGGATAGATACGAGTGGTTTGGAGGTGGATTCTTAAGGAAAAACCGCGGTTGAGCTTTGAGTTTGGTCTTCGGAGCAAGGTAAGTGTCGTGGTTAATCTTGACTTGAGGGAATAGGACTTGTTTGTCTATTTGCTATATGTTTAAATGTTGGTGAGCAACGTATATCTGAGGTGACGAGTACTTACGCATTGTAGTCGGGTTAAAGCATGCGGGTGGGGCTTGGTTTTTTGCAATTATAGCTTCCTTTATTCATGTTATCCTTGTTTACGGATCTTCTGTTGATAATTGAGTATTGATTCCGAAGTTGAGGTTGATATTGTGGAACCAAATGTTGAAGTAAGGCTTGTACTTGCTATTCTATCTCCCTGTTATTATTTGTTCATTGCATTATGGTAAGGGAGAGCGTTAATGCATGAAGGGTGATGTGGTGCCATATTGTGAGTGTTAATGCACGAAGGGTGATGCCATGCCACATTGTGAGTGTTAATGCATGAAGGGTGATACTGTACCATGTTATGAGAGCTAATGCATGAAGGGTGATGCGGTTATGTTTCAATTGAATTTATGGTGAGGTTGAGAGTAAAAGCATGAATGGTGATGCCGTGCGTTTTTCCTTTTACTGTATTTACTTGTTCTTATTGGTTCATAGTATATTGGGTGTTCAAATTACCATTCTGCTGCAGTTCTCTATCTCCTATTCCCCCCAGCATGTTTCCCCCTCCCAATAGTACATGTTTAGCTTTTATTTGTACATATATTGTTAAATTGCACATGTTTGTTATGTAGATGTCTTGTCATGGCCTCGTCACTACTTTGTCTAGGTTAGGCTCGACATTTGCCAGTACATGGGGTCGGTTGTACTGATACTGCACTCTGCACTTCCTGTGCAGATTTTGGTATTGGTGCTAGTTGATCGAGAGGCGTAGCAGCTCGGACCGGTTCATCGGAGACTCAAGGCTGATCTGTTGGCGTTCGCAGACCTTGAAGTCCCTGTCTATCTTTTCTTTATTTTTCTTTACTATTACTTTCATTCAAACAGTTGTATTTCTTTCAGACTTGTACTTGTAGTAAAATTTAGAAGTTCGTGAATTGTGACTCCAGATCCGGGTAGTAGTAATTAATGAAGTTTTTATAATCTTCCGCATTCGATGTATTTCATCTTAACTTATTTGTTGTTATTTATCAAATTGAATAAAGATTGGTTTAATAATTCTCTAACATCAACTTGCCTAGCAAGTGGAATGTTAGGCGCCATCACGGTCCCGATGGTGGGACTTCCGGGTCGTGACAAGTTGGTATCAGAGCTGGTTGCCTAGGTCTCACAATTCACGAGCAAGCTTAGTAGAGTATGGAGGATCGGTGCAGAGACGTCTGTGCTTATCTTCCAGAGGCTATGGAGTTTAGGAACAAATTTCACTTCTCTTCTTCTCTGTCGTGCAATCTTTGTTCTCTCAATGCTAATTGAACTCTTCTACTCTTATTCTCTCGCAAATGGCGAGAACACAAACCGCATCTTTAGCTGAGAAACAGCGAGAGCCTCCAATGACAGCTCCTACGAGGGGCAGAGGTCGAGGCCGTGCTAGAGGCCGAGGCAGGGGTAGAGGTCAGCCCAGAGCTCGAGCAACAACACCAGTAATGGAGCCTCAGGTAGAGTTTGATGAGGAGGTTCCTGCCCAGGTTGTGCCTATCGGACCAGCTCGGGTCCCGGAGGGGTTCATTGCCACCCAGTGCTTCAGGATGCTTTGGTCCATTTGATGGGCCTTATGGAGAGTGTGGCCCAGACTGGCCCATTCCCCATGGAACCAGCCGTCTCTCAGGCTGGAGAAGGAGCACAGACTCCTGCTACTCATACTGCGGAGCAGATGGCTCCCTAGTATCAAACTCCAACCGCTCATCCAGTTGGGGTAGTTCGGCCGGTTGTTGCGGCACAGGCCGGCGATGGGTCAGCTATCTCTTCTGAGGCATTATGGAGATTGGACAGGTTTACCAATCTCTTTCTAGTTCACTTCAGTAGTGCTTTTTCAGGGGATCCCTAGGAGTATCTTAACAGTTGTCATGAGGTTCTACGGAACATGGGTATAGTGGAGACCAATAGGGTCAATTTTGCTGCATTTTAGATGACTGGTTCCGCCAAGAAATGGTGGAGAGAAAATTTGTTGACCAGACCAGCGTGGCCGCCTGCTCTTACTTGGGACTAGTTCTCTCAGCTCTTTCTAGAGAAGTTTTTCCATATAACACTGAGAGAGGAGCACTGTTGTCAGTTCGAGCATCTCCAGCAGAGTAGTATGACTGTTACCTAGTATGAGACCCGTTTTGTGGATTTGGCTCGTCATGCTATTCTTCTGCTTCCTACCGTGAGAGGGAGGGTTTATTGACGGACTTGCTCAGCCTATCAGATTGTAGATGTCTAAGGAGACTGGGAGTGAAATTTCTTTTCAGCCGACTACCAATATTGCCAGGTGAGTCGAGATGGTTCTTGCTTAGGGAGACCATGGGTCTGATAAGAGACCACGTCATTCCGGGGGGTTTAGCGGTGCCTCATCTGGAGGCAGGGGTACTTTTGGTAGAGGCCATCCTCCCAGGCCGTTTCATTCAGCAATCTAGGCATCCCACGGTGCCTTAGGTGGTCGTGGCCCTCATATGCCTTATTCTGACCAACTTTCCTACAGTGCACCACCAGCTCCTATAAGTGCACCTCCGCTCCAGAGTTTTCAGGGTGGTTACACTGATCGACAGGGTCAGTTTCAGGGTGAGCAGTCACAAAAGTTAAGGTCCTTTTATACTGTGGTGGTCCGAGGCATATTGCTAGATTTTACCTTCGGGCAGCTCACAGCATCAGGGTTCTCGTGCCATAGTTCCGGCACCAGTTGCTGCACCACCTGCTCAGCCAGCTAGAGGCAGGGGTCAGGTAGCCAGAGGTAGAGGCCAGACTGTTAGAGGTGGAGGTCAGGCCATTAAAGGTGAAGGCCGGCCAGCTAGAGGCCGTCCCAGGGACATAGTTCAGGGTTTATGGGGCCCATCCCCGGTGTTATGCTTTTCCAGCCAGGCCTGAGGCTGAGTCATCTGACGCTGTTATCACAGGTACTGTTTTAGTTTGCAGTAGAGATGCTTCATTTATATTTGATTTGGGTTCTACTTATTCCTACGTGTCATCCTATTTTGCTTCATATTTGGTTGTGCCTCGTGAATCTTTGAGTGCTCCTGTGTTTGTGTCCAGACCTGTGGGAGATGCTATTGCTATAGATCATTTTTATCGTTCATGTGTGGTCACCATTGGGGTTCTTGAGACTCATGTAGATCTTCCACTTCTCTATATGGTCGATTTTGATGTCATTTTGGATATGGATTGGTTGTCACCTTATCACGATATATTGGATTGTCACGCCAAGACGGTGACCTTAGCCTTGACGGGGTTGCCTGGATTATAGTGCAGAGGGACTCCTGGCCATTATACCATCAGGCAGGGTTATCTCTTATGTGAAAGCTCGGAATTTGGTCGAGAAGGGGTGTCTGGTTTATTTGGCTTATGTCCGCGATTCTAGTGCGGAGGTTCCTTCCATGGATTCGGTGCCAATTGTTTGTGAGTTCCGAGAAGTGTTTGCTGCAGACTTACTGGGGATGCCACCCGACAGGTATATTGATTTCTGTATTGATTTGGCTCCAAGAACTTTGCCCATTTCCATTCCGCCATACTGTATGGCCCCACCAGAGTTGAAAATATTGAAGGAACAGTTGCAAGATTTGATTGATAAGGGCTTTATTAGACCTAGCGTCTCTCCCTGGGGTGCACCTGTATTGTTCGTGAAGAAGAAATATGGATCGATGAGGATGTGTATAGATTATCGGCAGTTGAACAAAGTCATCATCAAGAACAAGTATCCATTACCCAGGATTGATGATTTATTTGATCAGCTTCAGGGTGCCAAGGTATTTTTGAAGATTGATTTGTGATCTGGCTACCATCAGTTGAGGATTAGGGCATTCGATGTCCCAAAGATAGCTTTTCGGAATCGTTATGGGCAATATGAGTTTCTGGTAATGTCCTTTGGGCTGACAAATGCCCTAGCAGCATTCATGGATTTGTTTAACCGAGTGTTCAAGACTTATTTGGAATCGTTTGTGATCGTGTTTATTGATGATATCTTGATCTACTCCTGCAGTCGAGAGGAGCATGAGCGGCATCTCAGGATTGTACTTCAGACTCTGAGAGCCAGCCAGTTGTATGATAAATTTTCAAAGTGCGAGTTTTGGTTGGATTCAACCGCTTTTTTGTGTCATGTTGTATCAGTAGAGGGCATTAAGGTAGATCCTAGGAATATTGAGGTAGTTCATAACTAGCCTTGACCCACTTCAGCTACGGAGATCCGGAGTTTCTTGGGATTGGTGGGTTATTACCGTCAATTTGTAGAGGGGTTTTCATCTATAATAGTCCTGTTGACCAGGTTGACCCAGAAAGTTGCCTCGTTCATATGGTCAGGCGAGTGTGAGGCGAGCTTTCAGAGGCTCAAGACTGCTTTGACTACAGCGCTGGTGTTGGTGTTGCCCACAGGTTCAGGATCTTATACGGTATATTGTGATGCGTCCCGTATTGGGCTCGGTATGGTATTGATGCAGGAGGGCAGGGTGATTGCATATGCATCACGACAGTTGAAGGTTCATGAGAAGAATTACCATGTCCATGACTTAGAGTTGGTAGTCATTATTTATGCGCTGAAGATTTGGAGGCACTATCTTTACGGTGTGTCGTGTGAGGTTTTCATGGATCATTGGAGCCTTTGGTATTTGTTCAAGCAAAAGGATCTCAATTTGAGGTAGAGGAGGTGGTTGGAACTATTGAAAGACTATGATATAACTATTTTGTACCACCCCGGGAAGGACAATGTGGTGGCCGATGCCTTGAGTAGAAAAACAGCGAGTATGGGCAGCCTTGCATTCATTCCAGTCGGTGAGAAGCCGCTTGCATAAGATGTTCATACTTTAGCCAATCAGTTTGTGAGGTTGGATATTTCAGAGCCCAGTCGTGTTCTAGCTTGTACAGTCGCTCAGTCTTCTTTGTTTGAGCGCATCAGAGATCGGCAGTATGGCGTCACTTATTTGTTGGTCCTTAGGGACACAGTGCGGCACGGTGGTGCCAATCAGGTTACTGTTGGAGATGACGTAGTTCTGAGGATGCAGGGTTGTGTCTGTGTGCCTAATATGGATGGACTTCGTGAGTTGATTCTTGAGGAGGCCCACAGTTCCCGGTATTCTATTCACCTGGGCGCCGCCAAGATGTATCAAAACTTGCGACAACATTATTAGTGGAGGATGATGAAGAAGGATATAGTTGCATATGTAGCTCCGTGTCTAAATTGTCAGCAAGTAAAGTACGAGCATCAGAGACCTGGTGATTTGTTTAAGAAGATAGAGATTCCTCAGTGGAAGTGGGAGCGTATCACTATAGACTTCGTTGTTGGACTCCCACGGACTCAGAGGAAGTTCGATGTCATTTGGGTCAGTATGGACAGGCTGACTAAGTCAGCGCATTTCATTCCTATAGAAGTTACCTATTCTTCAGAGCGGTTGGTAGAGATTTACATCCGCGAGATCGTCCGTCTTCAAGGTGTGCCCGTGTCTATCATTTCTGATCGAGGTATTAACCTCGCACTTCTAGAGGGCAGTACAGCGTGAGTTGGCACGCAGGTTGAGTTGAGCACAACGTTTCATCCTCAGATGGATGGACAGTTCGAGCGCACTATTCAGATCTTGGAGGATATGCTCCGCGCATGTGTTATATACTTTGGAGGATCGTGGGATCAGTTCTTGTACCTTGCAGAGTTCGCCTACAAATACACCTACCAGTCGAGCATTCAGATGGCTCCCTAAGAGCCATTATATGGTAGACGGTGTCGGTCACTAGTTGGGTGTATCGAGCCGGGGGAGACTCAGTTATTGGGTACAGATCTAGTACTGGATGCCTTGGATAAGGTTAAGATTATTCAGGATTGCCTTTGCACAACTGAGTCCAGGCAGAAGAGTTATGCCGACCGCAGAGTTTGTGATGTTGCATTCATGGTCGGAGAGAGTGTGTTGCTTCGGGTATCACCCATGAAGGGTGTAATGAGATTCGGAAAGAAGGGAAAGTTGAGCGCTAGGTATATCAGACCTTTTGAGATTCTGGAGAGAGTGGGAGAGGTGGCTTACAGGCTTGCGTTGCCACCGGGCTTATCAGTAGTTCATCCTGTGTTCCATGTGTCCATGCTCCGAAAATATCATAGAGATCCGTCCCACATGTTTGATTTCAGCTCTGTCCAGTTGGACAAGGATTTGACTTACGATGAAGAGTCGGTGGCTATTCTAGCCCGGCAGGTTCGTCAGCTGAGGTCTAAGAGTTACCCTTCAGTTCGAGTGTAGTGGAGAGGTTAGCCCGTTGAGGCAGCTACTTTGGAGTCCGAGTCAGATATGCGGAGTAGATATCCACATCTTTTCACCAGCTCAGGTACTTTTCTATGTCCGTTTGAGGACGAACAATTATTTTAGAGGTGGAGAATGTGATGAGCCGATAAGTCATCTTATATTTTAGAACCAAATTTTGTGTTTTGAGGTCTCAAAAACCTCATTTTGGCCTTTCTCGATTTGTGTGCGCAGTCTGGGTGTTCTTCCAAAAAGCTTTTATGTTAAAAACTGAGAAAATAAGAATTTTGCCTTAGAAATTAATTTAAGTTGATTTTGGTCAACGTTTTGAGCAAACGGACCCAAATTCATATTTTGTCGATCCGGTAGGTCCGTATCGTAATTTGGGACCTGGGCGTATGCCTGGAATCGAATTCTGAGGTCCCTAGCTAGAGCTATGGAATTTTGAGGAAACATTTAAAAGTTTGGAAGTTAATAATTTTTAGAATTGACTGATGTTTGGTCTTGTTGATACGGGGTTCGTATTTTGGTTCCGGAGCTCGATACAAGTCCATTGTTATATTTATGACTTATCTGTTGAATTTGGTGAGAAACGGAGTTGATTTGACGTGATTTGGACGTTCGGTTGTGAAAATATAAGTTTTAAGGTTTTCTTGAAAATTGCATTTGATTTGGTGTCTGATTCGTAGTTCTAGGTGTTATTTTGGTGTTTTGGTCATACGAGCAATTTCGTATGATGTTTTTGGACTTGTGTTCATGTTTGGCTTGGAGCCCCGAGGGCTCGGGTGAGTTTCGGATAGGCTACGAGTGTTTGAAACTTACAAAAATCTGGTTTTTGTGCTTCAGCTGATATCTGGTGTGTTATTCTTCGCGTTCGCAAAGGTACTCTCGCGAACGCAAAGAGTAAACTGGGGCAGGGTGATTTTTTCTTAATCGCGAACGTGACCAGCTACTCGCAAACGTGAAGCTTTAGGGACCTGGGGGGGGGGGGGGGAGGTTAGTCATTCTTCTACGCGAAGGCGAGCATGGGCTCGTGAACGCGAAGGCCATGTGGAGCAGCCATCACGAATACGAAGGAGGACTCGCGAACGTGAAAGCCACTCAGGTTGCCGCTCATCGCGAGCGCAGCAGGCCCTTCGCGAATGCGAAGAAGGCCTGACGCCTAGACCTTAAAACAGAACCAAAACGGGATTTTACCCATTTTTCATAAACTCTCCATTAGAGCTCATCCTAGGTGCGATTTTGGAGAGAAAACTCAACATCAATTCATAGGTTTGTACTCTTTAACTCATTTTCTTCCATTTCTATCATCACCCATTAAATTCCTAGCCCTAATCTTTGTTCTTTCATGGTAGAAAACTAGGGATTTAGGAAGAATTGGGGTTTTTTGTAAATTGGGGATTTAGACCTCAATTTGGGGTCGAATTCCGAAACTAATTATATAATCGGGCTGGGGGGTGAATGGGTAAATGGATTTTGGTCCGAACCTCGAGTTTTGACCAAGCGGTCCCGAGTCGATATTTGACTTTTTGGGGGAAAGTTTGGGAAATCTAAATTTATGCATTGTAATTGATTCCATTAGCAATAATTGATATTGTTGAGTTATTTGTGGATAGATACGAGTGGTTTGGAGGTGAATTCTAAAGTAAAAATCGTGGTTGAGCTTTGAGTTTGGTCTTCGGAGCGAGGTAAGTATCGTGATTAACCTTGACTTGAGGGAATATGACTTGTTTGCCTATTTGCTATATGTTTAAATGTTGGGGAACAACGTATATGTGAGGTGACGAGTACTTATGCGTTGTAGTCGGGTTAAAGCATGCGGGTGGGGCTTGGTTTCTTGCAATTATAGCTTCCTTTGTCTATGTTATCCGTGTTTAGACTAATATTGTTAAATTGATCGTTCTTATCATGCTTACGGATCTTCCAGTGATAATTGAGTATTGATTCCGAAGTTAAGGTTGATATTGTGGGACCAAATGTTGAAATAAGGCTTGTACTTATTATTCTATCTCCCTGTTGTTATATGTTCACTGCATTATGGTAAGGGAGAGCGTTAATGCACGAAGGGTGATGCCGTGCCATATTGTGAGTGTTAATGCACGAAGGGTGATGCCGTGCCACATTGTGAGTGTTAATGCACGAAGTGTGATGCCATGCCATGTTACGAGAGCTAATGCACGAAGGGTGATGTCATGCCATTTATATTAATTTTATAGCGAGGTTGAGACTAAAAGCACGAAGGGTGATGCCGTGCATTTTTCATTTACTGTATTTGCTTGTTCTTATTGGTTCATAGTATATTGGTTATTCAAGTGTGATGACCCAAAAATGTTATTTTTAAATTTAATAATTAATTATGTGTTCTAAGACCTTGAAAAGTACTATTTATCATTCCTCGAGTTGCATGCGCAGTCCGTAAAATTTTTCGCAAAGTTTTCAGGTGAAAAATGGATTAAAATGTGAATTAGATGTTTAAAACACAACTGAGTTGACTTTGGTCAATATTTTGAGCAAACGGACTCGGATCAGTATTTTGACAGTTCCGGTAGGTCTGTATCGTGAATTGGGACTTGGGCGTATGCCCGAAATCAATTTCCGAGCTCCCTAGCCCGAGATATAAAATTTTGATGAAAAATTTAAAGTTTAAGTTTAAATATTAACCGGATGTCGAATTATGTGCAAATGACCCCGAAATAGAATTTTGATGATTCCAACAGCTCCGTATGGTGATTTTGGACTTAGGAGCGTGATCGGAATTTTATTTGGAAATCCATAGTGGAATTAGGCTTGAAATGCCGAAAGTTGAATTTATGAGAAGTTTGACCGAGGGGTTGACTTTTTGATATCGGGGTCAAAATCCGATTCTGAAAATTTTCATAGCTCCGTTATATCATTTATGACTTGCGTACAAAATTTGAGGTCAATCGGACTTGATCTGATAGGTTCTGGTGTTGTTTGTAGAAATTGAAAGTTTCAAAGTTCATTAGGCTTGAATCTATATGTGATTCGTGATTTTAGCGTTGTTTGATATGATTTGAGGTTTCAAATAAGTTCGTATGATGTTTTAGGACTTGTTGGTGTATTGGGTTGAGGTCCCGAGGGCCTCGGGTGAGTTTCGGATGGTTAACGGATCAAAAGTGAGACTTAGCTGCTGCAATTTTTCTGCTGGAAATGCTGCCAAAATCGGGCTGCCTGTCAAAATCGGGCTGCCTGCCAAAATTGGGCTGCCTGTCAAAATTGGGCTGCCTGTCAAAATTGAGCTCCCTAACAAAATCGAGCTCCCTGACAAAATCGAGCTCCCTGACAAAATCGAGCTCCCTGACAAAATCGAGCTCCCTGTCAAAATCGGACTCCCTGACAAATCGAGCTCCCTGACAAAATCGAGCTCTCTGACAAAATCGAGCTCCCTGACAAATATGCAAGTTATAAAAACAAGAGACTTCGTCCCATTTGCCTTTCTCCGTATGGTGATTTTGGACTTAGGAGCGTGATCGGAATTTTATTTGGAAATCCGTAGTGGAATTAGGCTTGAAATGCCGAAAGTTGAATTTATGAGAAGTTTGACCGAGGGGTTGACTTTTTGATATCGGGGTCAAAATCCGATTCTGAAAATTTTCATAGCTCCGTTATGTCATTTATGACTTGCGTACAAAATTTGAGGTCAATCGAACTTGATCTGATAGGTTCTGGTGTTGTTTGTAGAAATTGAAAGTTTCAAAGTTCATTAGGCTTGAATCTATATGTGATTCGTGATTTTAGCATTGTTTGATGTGATTTGAGGTTTCAAATAAGTTCGTATGATATTTTAGGACTTGTTGGTGTATTGGGTTGAGGTCCCGAGGGCCTCGGGTGAGTTTCAGATGGTTAACGGATCAAAAGTGAGACTTAGCTGCTGCAATTTTTCTGCTGGAAATGCTGCCAAAATCGGGCTGCCTGTCAAAATCGGGCTGCCTGCCAAAATTGGGCTGCCTGTCAAAATTGGGCTGCCTGTCAAAATTGAGCTCCCTAACAAAATCGAGCTCCCTGACAAAATCGAGCTCCCTGACAAATCGAGCTCCCTGACAAAATCGAGCTCCCTGACAAAATCGAGCTCCCTGTCAAAATCGGACTCCCTGACAAATCGAGCTCCCTGACAAAATCGAGCTCTCTGACAAAATCCAGCTCCCTGACAAATATGCAAGTTACAAAAACAAGAGACTTCGTCCCATGTGCCTTTTTGACTAATTGGAGCTTGAGGAGAGGCGATTTTGATATATTTTCAAGGAAAAACATTTGGGGTAAGTAATTCTAACTTGGATTTCGTCAATATACACGAATATATCATTGTTTTTACCATTTAATTAGTGTTTTGAGATTGAAATTCGGGAACATTTAGAAATCTCATAGAAACGAATTTTTGAGATTTCGGTGTCGATCCGGAGTCGGATTTCAGTGAAACTGGTATGGTTGGACTCGTAATTGAATGGGTTGTCGGATGTTGTAAGTTTCGCCGGATTCTGAGATGTGGGCCCCACGGGCAATTTTTGAGCTAATTTCGGATTTCATTGAAAAATGTAATATTTTCTTATGAAATTGATTTTTATAATTTTTGTTGACTGTATCGAATTAATTATGACTAGATACGAGTCGATCGGAGTCAGAAAATCGAGAAAAAAGCATAATACTTGGTTAAATTGGAGCAAGTCGAGGTAAGTGACTTGTCTAACCTTGTGTGAGGGAAATTTCCTCTAGAATTGATATTAATGTGATTATTGAAATATTTTGATAGTCGTGTACATGAGGTGACGAGTGTGTACACAGGCTAAATATGAAAGATTATATTTTTAAATTGTGTAGATCATTGTTGCGCATTTATTAAATTATTTTATCTTGTTATATTCTTCATCATTGATCTGAGATATATATTTTAAATTTGTTTGACCTTTTCCTGCTAATTGTTTTACCTGTTTAATTAAAACTTGGTTTCTTTTATACTGTGCATTATTTGAAGGTTGATTTTTTTAAAATTAAATATTATTAATATGAAGTATTTGATATTGAAGCAACGTATTAAAAATTTGAAATATTATTTTTCTGAATTATTTATTCTTGAATATTCTCGTAAGATTTTTTGGTACTCATTGTGATGGAGCCGTGAGCTCTTTATTGTGGAAAAATAATTATTGTTAGATTATTCTGGCATGAACCGTGAGCTCTTTATTATTGAAAAATATTGTTGTTGATTTATTGTGGAACATTGAAATATTGGGCACTTGAGGTGCAAATTGTGATATATTGTGATATTAATACGCATGCGGTGGTATAAGGTCTGGGTATTGAAACGCATGTGGTGAGATAAGGGAGGCTTGATATGTGTGGCTAGTAGGGGTGACTACTAGAAGTCATAAGGTGTGATAAGGTGGCTAAAACGCGGGATGCTATTTCGGGAAAAATATTTTCTTTAAATAAATCGTGAAGGCTCCCGCGGTGATATAAGGAAATGAGATATTGTGAAATTATTTATAATTTAGGACTACGAGGCGGTACCTCGGTAGTGCTCTTGTTGATATTGATTTATGGCCATAGTTGCTTTCGATTAATTGTTGTGATTTTCATAAAGTTGAAGGAAATTCTATTTTGATTCCACGAGATATTATTTGCAATTATTTGGTGTCATTAAATGTGACGTACTATTTGATTCATTTCCAATGTCATTTTATTTTACTATATTGTTAAACATTTTGCCATGCCATTATTATATTCTAGTAGGGCCTTACCTGACCTCGACACTACTCTACCGAGGTTAGGCTTGGCACTTACTGGGTACCGCTGTGGTGTACTCATACTATGCTTCTGCAGATCTTTTTGTGCAGATCCAGGTACATCTTACCAGCCTAGACGTCAGTGAGTTACCTGCGCACGGAGACTTCGAGGTATATCTACTAGCATCCGCAGATTTCGGAGTCCCCTTCTATCATTTTATGTTGCTTCCTTATATTTTATTTAGACCTTGATATATAGAGACATTGAGAATAAATTCTTAGAAGCTTGTAATTTATTTCTACCGGGTTTTGGGAGTTGAAATTGTTTGAATTGTAGTTTATTTATTTCAGATATTTATTATTATTCCGCATTGTTAGGCTTACCTAGTTTTAGAGACTAGATGCCATCACGACATCCTACGGAGGGAATTTGGGGTCGTGACAAGTTGGTATCAGAGCACTAGGTTCATAGGTGTTATGAGTCACAAGCAGGTTTAGTACAGTATTGCGGATCGGTACGGAGACGTCTGTACTTATCTTCGAGAGGCTATGGAACTGTTAGGAAATATTCACTTCTTTGATTCCTTATTGTGCACCTTTGTTGATTTCAAAGTTCTAAACAATTGTCTTTCTATTCCCTCACAGATGGTGAGGACACGTACAACTAGATCTGATGATCAGACACCCGCGCCCCCTGTTGGAGCCGCAAGAGGTCGGGGTCGGGGCAGAGGCCGATCCAGAGGCCGAGGAAGACCACGTGGTACAGCCAAAGCACCTGCACGAACTGTTGCACTAGAGCCACTAGTAGCTCCAGTTGGAGAGCAGGCACCTGAGACGCTTGTTACTACTCCTGCACTTCAGGAGACTCTTGCCCAGTTTTTGAGCATGTTTGTCATTTTAGCTCAGGCAGGATTAATTCCACTTGCTCCTGCCACATCTCAGGCTGGGGGAGGAGCACAGACTCCCGTTGCCCGTACTCCAAAGCCACGTGCCCAAGTTGACCATGCCCCAGAGGTTATACCAGTGCAACCAGTTGTCCCAGTTCGGCATGATATTAGGACAGCAGTTTCAGAGGGGGAGCAACTCAGGCTCGAGAGGTATAAAAAGTACCACCCTCCCACTTTCAGCGGTTTAGCTTCAGAGGATGCTCAAGGTTTTCTGGAGGAATGTCACTGTATCCTTCGTACTATGGGTATCAGGATTCTAGTGGGGTTTCTTTCATGGCATTCCAGTTTAGAAGAGCAGCCTACCAGTGGTGGCGGGCATATGAGTTGGATTGTCCCGCTGAGGCATCTTCACTCACTTGGACTCAATTTTTGGATATGTTCTTAAGGGAGTATGTTCCTCAGAGTTTTAGGGATGCATGGCGCACAGAGTTTGAGTAGTTGCGCCAGGGTTCTATGACCGCGTCAGAGTATGCGGTCTGATTCAGTGATTTGGCTAGGCATGCACCAGCCTTAGTTGCTACTGTTCGAGAGCGGGTTTGCATATTTATTGAGGGTCTGCACCCTAATATCAGATACAGTATGGACCGAGAGCTAGATATGGACATCACATGCCAACAGGTGGTGTCAATTGCTAAAAGATTGGAAGGTATGCGGACTCGGGAGAGGGAAGAGAGGGAGGCTAAGAGACCACGAGATTTTGGAACATATAATAATTCTCGTGCCCCAGTTGAAGCCCGTCATGGTAGAGGTTATGTGAGCCGTCCTATTCATTCAATACTTCCAGCTTCCAGTGGTATTCCGACTACTCCCAGACCTCAGGTTCCATATTATGCACCACCAGTGTCTTCTGTACCTCCTGTACGGGGTGCTTTCAGCAGACACTCTAGCTGATCAGGCCCGAGCCAGTCCCAACAGCCATGTCCTCCGAGGGCTTGTTTTGAGTGTGGTGACACTCGTCATATTTTGAGAGATTGCCCCAGATTTAGAAGGGGTGCACCTCCACAAATTTCTCAGGCGCCACCTATTCCACAGGGTCCTTAGGCTTCTCAGGCCATGATTACTGTACCAGTTTCCACTCCACCTGCACAGCCAGCTAGAGGTGGAGGTCGGGCAGGTAGAGGTCGCCCTAGAGGGGGAAGCCATGCCAGATATTATGCCCTTCCTGCTAGGACAGATGTCATTGCATCCGATTCTATTATCATATGTATTATTCCGATCTGTCATAGAGATGCATCAGTTTTATTTGATCCAGGCTCCACTTATTCTTATGTGTCATCTTATTTTGCCCCGTATTTGGGCGTATCACGTGATTACTTGAGTTCTTGTTTTTATGTATCTACACCCGTGGGTGAATCCATTATTGTGGACCGTGTGTATCGGTCGTGTTTAATTGTTATCAGTGGTTTTAAGACCAGAGCTGATTTATTATTGCTTAGTATGGTGGATTTCGATATTATTTTGGGCATGGACTGGTTGTCGCCCTATCACGCTATTCTTGATTGTTACGCCAAGATGGTGACATTAGCTATGCCGGGTCTACCGTAGCTAGAGCAGAGAGGTACCTCGGATCATGTTCCTAGCAGGGTTGTTTCATTTCTTAAAGCTCAGCGAATGGTTGAGAAGGGGTGTGATGCGTATTTGGCCTATGTGAGAGATGTTAGTATTGATACTCCTACTATAGAGTTAGTTCCTGTAGTAAGGGATTTTCCTGATGTATTTCCAGCAGATCTTCCGGGTATGCCACCCGACAAGGATATTGATTTTGGTATTGATTTATTACTAGGTACTCAGCCCATTTCTATTCCACCATACCGTATGACCCCAGCAAAGTTGAAAGAATTAAAAGAACCGTTACAAGAATTGCTTGATAAGGGTTTCATTCGGCCTAGTGTATCGCCGTAGGATGCTCCTGTCTTATTTGTAAAGAAGAAGGGTGGTTCTATGCGGACGTGTATTGATTATCGCTAGTTGAACAAGGTTACAGTGAAGAACAGGTATCCATTGCCACGTATTGATGACTTATTTGATCAGCTTCAGGGTGCCAGGGTATTCTCTAAAATTGACTTGCGTTCAGGCTATCATCAGTTGAAGATTCGGGAGCCAGATATTTCGAAGACTGCTTTCAGGACTCGGTACGGTCATTACGAGTTCCTTGTGATGTCTTTTGGGCTGACCAATGCCCCAGCAGTATTTATGTACTTAATGAATAGTGTATTTCAGCCCTATCTTGATTCCTTCGTCATTGTGTTTATTGACGACATTCTGGTGTATTCCCGGAGTCGGAAAGATTATGAACAACACTTGAGGACTGTGCTTCAGATTTTGAGAGAAAGGAAGTTATATGCAAAATTTTCAAAGTGTGAATTCTGGCTTGATTCAGTGGGATTTTTGGGTCATATAGTTTCGTGTGAGGGGATCAAGGTAGATCCAAAGAAGATTGAAGCAGTGCAGAGTTTGTCCAGACCGTCCTCAGTTATGGAAATCCGGAGTTTCCTTGGTTTGGCTGGGTATTATCGCCGATTGGTAAAGGGTTTCTCTTCTATTGTTGCATCTATGACCAAATTGACCCAGAAGGGTGCTCCGTTCAGGTGGACCGAGGAATGTGAGGAGAGCTTCTAAAAGCTCAAGACAGCTTTGACTACGCCCCAGTATTGGTATTACCTACAGGTACATGATCTTATACTGTGTATTATGACGCGTCGCATATTGGTCTCGGCGCAGTGTTGATGTAAGACGGTAGGGTGATTACCTACGCATCCAGACAGTTAAAGGTGCATGAGAAGAATTATCATGTACATGACCAGGAGTTAGCAGCTATTGTTCATGCCATAAAAATTTGGCGGCATTAGTTGTACGGTGTCCATTGTGAGATCTACACCGATCACCGCAGTCTACAACATCTGTTAAAACAGAAGGATCTTAATTTGCGGCAGCGGAGGTGGTTGGAGTTGCTTAAGGATTATGATATCACCATTCTCTATCATCCTGGGAAGGCCAATGTGGTGGCCGATGCCTTGAGTCGTAAGGTAGAGAGTTTGGGCAGTTTAACATATTTACTGGTAGTAGAGAGGCCTTTGGCCTTGGATGTTCAGGCCTTGGCCAACCAGTTTGTTAGATTGGATGTTTCCGAGCCCAGTCGAGTTTTGGCTTGCGTGGTTTCTCAGTCTTCTTTTTATGATCGTATCAGGGAACGCCAGTATGATGACCCCCATCTACTTGTCCTTAAGGATACAATTCAGCACGGTGATGCCAAGGAAGTCACTATTGGAGATGACGATGTATTACGGGTGCGGGGCAGGCTATGTGTGCCTAATGTGGATGGCTTGCACGAGTTGATTCTCTAGGAGGCTCACAATTCGTGGTACTCCATTCATCCGGGTGCTGCAAAGATGTATCAGGATTTGAGACAACACTATTAATGGAGGCGGATGAAGAAAGACATAGTGGGGTATGTATCTCGATGTCTAAATTGTCAACAGGTAAAATATGAGCATCAGTGACCGGGTGGATTACTTCAGAAGTTAGAGATTCCAGAATGGAAATGGGAGCGGATCACTATGGATTTCGTTGTTGGGCTCCCACGGACTCAGCGGAAGTTTGATGTAGTTTGGGTGATTGTGGATAGGCTGACCAAATCAGCTCATTTCATTCCTGTGATTACTACTTACTCTTCAGAACAGCTGGCTCAGGTATATATTCATGAGATTGTCAGACTTCACGGTGTATCGGTATCTATCATCTCTGACCAGGGTACACAGTTTACCTCACGGTTTTGGAGGGCAAAACAACGTGAGTTGGGTACTCGGGTAGAGTTGAGTATAGCATTTCACCCTCAGATGGACGGGCAGTCTGAACGCACTATTCAGACACTGGAGGATATGCTTCGTGCATGTGTGATAGATTTTGGGGGTGCTTGGGATCAGTTCTTACCACTTGCGGAGTTTTCTTACAACAATAGTTACCAGTCAAGCATTCGTATGGCTCCGTATGAGGCCTTGTATGGTAGGCGGTACCGGTCTCCAGTGGGTTGTGTACAGACTTGGTTCAGGATGCCCTGGAAAAGGTTAAGATGATTCAGGATCGACTTCGTACAGCCCAATCTAGACAGAAGAGTTATGCGGATCGGAAGGTTCGCGATGTTGCATTCATGGTTAGTTAGCGGGTATTGCTCCGGGTTTCGCCTATGAAGGGTGTGATGAGTTTCGGGAATAAGGGCAAGTTGAGCCCTAGGTATATTGGGCGTTTTGAGATTCTTGAAAGAGTTGGAGAGGTGGCTTACAGACCTGCGCTACCACCTAGTCTCTCTGCAGTTCATCCGGTATTCCATGTTTCTATGCTTCAGAAATATCACGGGGATCCGTCTCATGTGTTAGACTTCAGTTCGGTTCAGTTGGACAAGGATCTATCTTATGTTGAGGAACCAATGGCTATTTTAGATAGGCAGGTTCGAAAGCTGAGGTCAAAGAACATTGCTTCCGTGAAGGTTCAGTGGAGGGGTCATCCAGTTGAGGAGGCGACTTGGGAGACCGAGCATGATATACGCAGCCATTATCCACACTTATTCACCAACTCAGGTACTTTTTCTAACTCCGTTCGAGGACGAACGTTTGTTTTAGAGGTGGAGAATGTGATGACCCAAAAATATTATCTTTAAATTTAATAATTAATTATGTATTTTAAGATCTCAAAAAGTACTATTTATCATTCCTCGACTTGCGTGCGCAGTCCGTAAAATTTTCCGGAAAGTTTTCAGGTGAAAAATGGATTAAAATGTGAATTAGATGTTTAAAACATAACTAAGTTGACTTTTGTCAAACTTTTGAGCAAACAGACTCGGATCGGTGTTTTGATAGTTCCGGTAGGTCCGTATCGTGGATTGGGACTTGGACGTATGCCCGAAATTAATTTTTGAGGTCCCTAGCCCGAGATATGGAATTTTGATGAAATATTTAAAGTTTAAGTTCAAATAGTGACCGGATGTCGAATTATGTGCAAATAACCCTGGAATAGAATTTTGATGATTCCAACAGCTCCGTATGGTGATTTTGGAGTTAGGAGCGTGATCGGAATTTTATTTGGAAATCCGTAGTGGAATTAGGCTTGAACTGGCGAAAGTTGAATTTATGGGAAGTTTAACCGAGGGGTTGACTTTTTGATATCGGGGTCGAAATCCAATTTTGAAAATTTTCATAGCTCCGTTATGTCATTTATGACTTGCGTACAAAATTTGAGCTCAATCGGACTTGATTGGATAGGTTCCGGTGTTGTTTGTAGAAATTAAAAGTTTCAAAGTTCATTAGGCTTGACTCTATGTGTGATTCGTGATTTTAGCATTGTTTGATGTGATTTGAGGTTTCAAATAAGTTCGTATGATGTTTTAGGACTTGTTGGTGTATTGGGTTGAGGTCCCTAGGGCCTCGGTTGAGTTTCGGATGGTTAACGGATCAAAAGTGAGACTTAGCTGCTGCAATTTTTCTGCTGGAAATGCTGCCAAAATCGGGCTGCCTGTCAAAATCAGGTTGCCTGCCAAAATCGGGCTGCCTGTCAAAATTGGGCTGCCTGTCAAAATTGAGCTCCCTAACAAAATCGAGCTCCCTGACAAATCGAGCTCCCTGACAAAATCGAGCTCCCTGACAAATCGTGCTCCCTGACAAAACTGAGCTCCCTGACAAAATCGAGCTCCCTGTCAAAATCGGATTCCCTGACAAATCGAGCTCCCTGACAAAATCGAGCTCCCTAACAAATCTGTAAGTTATAAAAACAGGGGACTTCGTCCCATTTGCCTTTTTGACGAATTGGAGCTTAAGGAGAGGCGATATTGATATATTTTCAAGGAACAATATTTGGGTAAGTGATTCTAACTTGGATTTGGTTAATATACACGATAATATCATTATTTTCACCATTTAATTAGTGTTTTGAGATTGAAATTCAGAAAATTTTAGAAATCTCATAGAAACGAATTTTTGAGATTTCGGTGTCGATCCGGAGTCGGATTTGTGTGAAACTAGTATGGTTGGACTCGTAATTGAATGGGTTGTCCGATTTTGGAAGTTTCGCATGATTCCGAGATATGGGCTCCACGGGCAATTTTTGAGCTAATTTCGGATTTCATTGAAAAATATAATATTTTCTTATGAAATTGATTTCTATAATTTTTGTTGACTGTATCGAATTAATTATGACTAGATACGAGTCGATCGGAGTCAGAAAATCGAGGAAAAAGCATAATACTTGGTTAAATTAGAGCAAGTCGAGGTAAGTGACTTGTCTAACCTTGTGTCAGAAAAATTTTCCCTAGAATTAATATTAATGTGATTATTGAAATGTGTTGAAAGTCGTGTACACGAGGTGATGGGTATGTACACGGGCTAAATGTGAAATATTATATTTTTAAATTGTGTAGATCATTGTTTCGCATTTATTAAATTATTTTATCTTGTTATATTTTTCATCATTGATCTGAGATATATATTTTAAATTTGTTTGACCTTTTCCTGCTAATTGTTTTACCTGTTTAATTGAAACTTGGTTTCTTTTATACTGTGCATTATTTGAAGGTTGATTTTCTTTAAATTAAATATTATTAATATGAATTATTTGATATTTTTAAATTTGATATTGAAGCAACGTATTAAAAATTTGAAATATTATTTTTCTGAATTATTTATTCTTGAATATTTTCGTAAGATTTTTTGGTACTCATTGTGATGGAGCCGTGAGCTCTTTATTGTGAAAAAAAAATTATTGTTGGATTATTCTGGCATGAGCCGTAAGCTCTTTATTATTGAAAAATATTGTTGTTGATTTTTGTGAAAAATTAAAATATTGGGCACTTGAGGTGCAAATTGTGATATATTGTGATATTAATACGCATGCGATCGTATAAGGTCTGAGTATTGAAACGCATGCGGTGAGATAAGGGTGGCTTGATACACGTGATTAGTAGGGGTGACTACTAGAAGTCATGTGGTGTGATAAGGATGGCTAAAACGCGGGACGCTATTTCGGAAAAAATATTTTCTTTAAATAAATCGTGAAGGCTCCCGCGGTGATATAAGAAAATGAGATATTGTGAAATTATTTATAATTTGGGACTACGAGGCGGTCCCTCGGTAGTGCCCTTGTTGATATTGATTTATGGCCATAGTTGCCTTCGATTAATTGTTGTGATTTTCATAAAGTTGAAGGAAATTCTGTTTTGATTCCACGAGATATTATTTGAAATTACTTGGTGTCATTAAATGTGACATACTATTTGATTCATTTTCAATGTCATTTTATTTTACTATATTGTTAAACATTTTACCATGCCATTATTATATTTCAGTAGGGCCTCACCTGCCCTCGTCACTAGTCTACCGTGGTTAGGCTTGGCACTTACCGGGTACCGTTGTGGTGTACTCATACTACGCTTCTGCATATCTTTTTGTGCAGATCCAGGTATATCTTACCAGCCTAGACGTCAGTGAGTTACCTGCGCTCGGAGACTTCGAGGTATATCTACCAGCGTCCGCAGACTTCGGAGTCCCCTTCTATTATTTTATGTTGCTTCCTTATATTTTATTTAGACCTTGATATATAGAGATATTGAGAATAAATTCTTAGAGGTTTGTGATTTATTTCTACCGGGTTTTGGGAGTTGAAATTATTTGAATTGTAGTTTATTTATTTCAGATATTTATTATTATTCCGCATTGTTAGGCTTACCTAGTTTTAGAGACTAGGTGCCATCACGACATCCTACGGAGAAAATTTGGGGTCGTGGCATCAAGTTACCATTCTGCTGTAGTTCTCTATCTTGTATTCCCCTCAGCATGTTTCCCCCTCTCAATAGTACATGTTTAACTGTTATTTGTACATATACTGTTAAATTGCACAGGTTTATTATGTAGGTGTCTTGTCATAGCCTCGTCACTATTTCGTCGAGGTTAGGCTCGACACTTACCAGTACATGGGGTCGGTTGTACTGATACTGCACTCTGCACTTTCTGTACAGATTCTGATATTGGTTCTAGCTGATCGAGAGGCGTAGCAGCTCGGACTAGTTCATCGGAGACTCAAAGTAGATATGTTGGCATTCGCAGACCTTGAAGTCCCCGTCTATCTTTTCTTTGTTATTCTTTATTGTTTCTTTCATTCAAACAATTGTATTTCTTTCAGACTTGTACTTGTAGTAAATTCTAGAAGTTCGTGAATTGTGACTCTAGATCCGGGTAGTAGTAATAAATGAAGTTTTTATATTATTCCGCACTCGATGTATTACATCTTAGCTTATTTGTTGTTATTTACTGAATTGAATAAAGATTGGTTTAATAATTCTCTAACGTCGGCTTGCCTAGCAAGTGGAATATTAGGCGCCATCACGGTCCCGGCGGTAGGAATTCCGGGTCGTGACACCTCAGTAGAGTAGTGACGAGGTCATGTCAGGGCCCTACTGGAATTAAATGGAAACAAGGCAGAAGATATAATAATCTATATTAGATTAAAAGCACGAAGGCCCTTAGCAAAATGTCGTTCGCCTTTTTTATCCTTGATAAATTGATTTCATACAAGACAAAATAATCTTTTAATTATTTTTCTAATAATTAGGAATATAGATATTTATTATTTCCCTAATATTTAGGATTTCAAAATCTACCAAATTGTTTATATTAAATCTTTCTTATATAAGCTATGTAATATAATAAAATTGTAACAAAAATAACAAAGAAAATCACATTAATTTGTGACAAAGGAAAATCCCATTATTATATCAATTTATGGAAACTTTATGGTATGCGCTAGGAATGTAGTGATAATATTGCTTCTTTTAAAGTTTTATGCATATATTTAACCTTAAAACAAATTAAAAGAGGACTCTACTTTACTAAATACGATAGGAATATGCAGTGAGAGAATTTGGTTCTTCAAACTTTTAGTATATGTTTTTCGCCACTAGAGTTAATTAATCATTATTAGACTAAATTTGATTTTAAACAATAAATATATTAGCATAAAGTTACATTCCATGTTGGATATAATGATAATTGCCATCAATTACTTGCAATTAATTTTTTTCAGTTTAGAATGAGATAATATGTTGATTTTTGAATTCAACTATGAATGTTTCACTTTTACTCTCCTAAATTTTATGAGGTTTCTTAAATTATATGACCTTTTTCAATTAATAAATAAAAATCTTATTTCATTGTACGATGCGTGCATGGCGTTGCTTATGAGAAATTGCTTCTTTCAAGTTTTTCATAGCTATTTGAACTTTTTAAATAATAAAAAGAGTTTTTTCCTTGTAAATGAATGCTGTCATAATACATATTATCCTTTAAAAACAGATTTTTATTGGACAAAATCATAATATTATTATTTTTCTAATATTAAAAACTTGGAAATCAACTAAAACTTTTAATTATTAAATATTTTCTTATTTAAACTACATAAAAACTTCTAATATTTAAGAATTTAAAATTCAATTAAATTTTACTTATACAAATTTTAAGATTGTGTTTATACTTTACGTTAAAATAGTAAATTAATTTTCTAAAAAAATAAAGTTCAAGTTGAATAAAGTGGTAGTAGTTTGTAGAACTTTACCTTATACATAGAAATTTGAAGTCAACTAATAATAGAACTTATTAAATTTGTAAGTCAATCTAAATTTCTTCTCTTGAGTTTTTGGACTTATATTGTATTTCAAGCGATTAACTGTATACAAAATATAAATATAGTCTAAATCAGAGTCTAATTTTAAATAAAACTAAAAATAAAGTTCTTGAACATTTTTCACCTCTCTCAAACTTATCCAAAATAAACACAAGGGTGCTAGCCTCCAAACATATCTTCTTTATTTCCTTATTGATTTTTATGCCGTGAATTTGCCTCTAAATATCAAAATTAATTAATTCTTTCTTTACATAATTCAGTCTTACTTAACTTTTATGTACAACATAATTGCATATTTTCAAAAACACATGTTAAGAACTATTTTTAATAAAATATTGTATAAGACTTCCAAGTATATCAAAGAAACGAACCGTCATTGCTCCTTCGTAAAAGTTGTCGTGAGTTCGCTCCTAAAATATTTTCAAATAAAATTTATTGTCTTTCAAATGCTTCTATATTACTTAAACTTTAGATTACAGGATGATTTCATTTATTAGAAAGTATAGTAAAATTTCTCTTTTAAAATGTGATATATATATCTTTCAATTAATATTTTACCTTTGAATCTTGTAATAACACAAAATATGATGCAATGTACGTGCATAAAGATTATAAATTTAAGTTTTAAAAATATTTTAAGATATTTATATGTATATTTATCTATATTATTAGATAAATATGACTGCTTAAGTAAAAATATTGATACACTAAAATATTTATTTTGAATTCACAGAAATGTTGTACTTATCTCGATGTCAACTGCTATTACATATAATTTATTTTTATTCTATATTTCATACATTTTTTGATACACACAATAAAGCACGTACACTAAAACTAGTATAATGAAATGACTGAGAAGTGAGCAATGAGAAATACAGAAAGATAACAACATAACAAATAGAGGTAAACAACATGGACGCTCCCGAGGTACCGTCTCGTAGTCCCAAAAGTAAATACATAACAGGGGAGCTTCTGAGGTACCGCCTCGTTGTCCCAAAATTAAATATGCAACATGGAAGCTCCCGCGGTACCGCCTCATAGTCCCAAAAGTAAATATGCAACAGGGGCGCTCCCGAGGTACCGCCTCGTAGTCCCAAAAGTAAATACACAACAGGGGCACTCCCGAGGAACCGCGTCGTAGTCCCAAAAGTAAATATGCAATAGATAACCAATGGGACAATGAAATTGCAGCAAGGAATCCTACAGTAAAAGACTGAATACAAAATCAAGGAAGCAGGTAATCCAACTAAGCATGTTGCACAAATTTCAAGTAAGTGATAAGAAACGTAGACATGCGACATTAGGCTAAACATGATGACTACACATGCTAGAGTAACTCAGTTAAGTAATTAAAAAGAAAACTACTTAGAAAGAATCGAATTTTTAACACTTAACCCGAGTATTCACTCGTCACCTCGCGTTTACGACCTTTACGTATTACAAATATCATAACAGTACCAAAACCTAAGGGGAGTTTCTCCCGACACAAGGTTAGACATATCACTTACCTCTAACCAAGCTCAATCAGTCAATAAGAATGCCTTTCCCTTGATTTTACGACTCCAATCGGCCCGAATCTAGCCAAAATAATTACATACTATAAATATAACTATAAAAAACTAATTTAAATAATGAAACTACGACTTTAGCAAAGGATTGAAAAATCGCCCCAAAAAGTCGACCCGGACCTACGTCTCGGAATCGGGTAAAAGTTACAAAATTCGAATACCCATTCGATATCGAGTTTACCCATCCAAAATTACTCAAATCCGATACAAAACTCTCGATCAAAAACCTCAAAATTCGGCCAAAGGATGTTTCCATCTTTCCCCCCAATTCCTCAATTGAGTTCCTTAATTAATGAAGAAATTAATGATAGACTAGTGGAATATAATCAATAATGATTCAAGAATCCTTTCCCAAATGTTTCCTCTGGAAATCCCTCCAATTCTTGCATAAATCCGAGCTCTCAAGGTCCCAAAATAAAAATGGGAGAAAAACCCTCGCTTTTTAAATTAATACTACTGCCAAGGTATTTCTTCTTCGCGAAGCAGAAAAATTCTTAGCTGCCAGATTCCTCTTTGCGAATGCAAAATCCCCCAAGCGAACACAATATATACTGAGCCCAGGCCTATGTGAACGCACCCCCTCATACGCGAACGCGATGAACAACTTCCTACACCTTCGCGAACGCGTAGCCATCTTCGCGAACGCGAAGAACAAACCTCACCTGCCTCCCAGATTCCCTTCGCGAACGTGATACCTCTCTCGTGAATGCGATGAAGGAAACCAGACACCAGCAAACTCAGCAGCTCCAACAATTCTTCAAAGTTCCGAAATGTGCCAAACATGGTCCGAATCACCCCCGAGGACCCCGAAACATCAACCAATTATACCAACAAGTCCTAAAACATCATAGGAACTTAGTCGAACCTTCAAATCACGTCAAACAATGCTAAAACGATAAATTGCGCATCAATTCAAGCCTAACAAACTTTTGAGCTTCTAACATCCACATCGGACGCCGAAACCTATCAAAACAAGTCCGATTAACCTCAAATTTTGCACACAAGAATCCTTACCCAAATGGTCTGGGCCAACTCTGCACTGCTTCAATCTTCTTCGGATCTACCTTGATCCCCTCACTCGATACTACATGACCCAAAAATGACACCGAATCTAGCCAGAATTAACACTTCGAAAATTTTGCATATAAATTATTTTCTCTCAAGGTATGAAGCACAGTCCTCAGGTACTGCTCATGTTCCTCTCGGCTTTGAGAGTACACCAGAATGTAGTTAATAAACTCAAGGACGAATAAGTGAAGATAGGGTTGAAATATTCTTTTTATCAAGCGCATGAATGTTCCTGGGGCGTTGGTCGGCCCAAAAGACATCACAAGGAACTCGTAATGACCATACCGAGTCCTCAAAGGAGTCTTCGACATATCTGGCTCCCGAATCTTCAACTGATGATAGCCCGAACGGAAGTCGATCTTAGAGAACACTCTAGCACCCTGAACCTAATCAAATGGGTCACCAATACGTGGCAATCGATACTTGTTCTTCACTGTAATCTTGTTAAACTGGAGATAATCAATACACATTCGCATAGAACCATCCTTCTTCTTTACAAACAAGACATGAGCACCCAAGGGGACACACTGAGCCAAATGAATCTCTTATCAAGAAACTCTTGCAATTGTTCCTTTAACTATTTCAACTCTGATGGGGCCATACGGTAGGGTGGAATAAAAATGGGCTGAGTGTCCGATAACAAATCAATGCCAAAGTCGATATCTCTGTTGGGTGGCATTCCCGGAAGATCCGCCAGAAATACATCTGGATCTCACTACCGGAACTAACTCGACGGTAGGAGTGTCAGCACTAACATCCCTCACATATGCCATATATGCATCACACCCCTTCTCAACCATCCGCTGAGCCTTTAGATATGAGACAACCCTTCTAGGAACATGATCTACGGTACCTCTCCACTCTATCCGCGGTAGACCTAATATAGCCAATTTCAGTGTCTTAGCGTGACAATCAAGGATAGCGTGATAGGAAAACAACAAGTCCAAGCCCAAAATAACATTGAAATCCACCACAGTGAGCAATAATAAATCGACTCTATTCTCAAAACCACTAAGAACAACCAAACATGACCGAGACACACGGTCAACAACAGTAGAATCTCCCACGAGTGTAGACACATAGATAAGAGAACTCAAAGAATCATAGGATACACTCAAATACGGAGCAAAATAAGATGACACATAGGAATAAGTGGAGCCTGGATCAAATAAGACTGATGCATCTCTATGACAGATGGGTACAATACCCGTGATGATAGAATCGGATGCAAGTGCCTCCGTTCTATCAGGAAGGGCATAATATCTGGCCTGGCATCCTCCTCTATAGCGGCCTCTATATGTCCAACATCCATCTCGAGATGGCTGTGTAGGTGGAGTGGTAGCTGGTGTTGTAACCATAGCCTGAGGACCCGATGGAGAACGCAGTGCCAGAGTGGTCTGTGGAGGTGCACCCCTCCTAAATCTGGGGCAATACCTCACCATATGACGAGTGTTACCATACTCAAAATAAGCTCTCGGAGGATGTGGCTGATGTGACTGGCTTAGGACTGATCGGCTGGATTGATCATTGAAAGCACCCCATGCAGGAGGTGCACTAGACAATGGCAGTGCATAATAAGGAGCCTGGGCCTAGAAGTGGCCGGAGCACCGTTGGCGGCTGGAAGTGCTGAATGAACAAGGCGACCCACATAGCCCCTACTTTGATAAGCTGCAGCTGGGCACGAGTACCACTATATGTGCCTGACTCTCGAGGCCTTTTAGCCTCTCTCTCCTCCATCTCTTGAGTCAACATACCCTCCAATCTCCTAGCAATCCCCACTACCTGCTGGCATGCGATGTCCATATCCAACTTTCGGGCCATGCTAAACTGATACTGGGGCTAAGCCCTTCAATAAATCGATGAACCCTCTCTCGAACAATAGAAACCAAGGCTGGTGCATGCCTAGCCAAATAACTAAACCGAACTGCATACTCTGACACGATCATAGAACCCTGGCGCAACTGCTCAAACTCTGCCCCCGTGCATCTATGAGACTCCAGGGGACATACTCACTCAAGAACATATCTAAGAACTGAGTCCAAATGATTGAAGCTACCTAGGCCAGACTACCCAACTCATATTCTCACCACCATTGATAGGTCGTTCCCCTAAGCTAGAACGTAGTGAAATAAACCCCACTAGACTCCGCAACACTATAACGACCCAGCCGGTCGTTTTGAGAATTTAAGTCCCGTTCGACGGCATAAGGTCTTGAGCAGCTTCGTATTATGTGCATTGACTTGTGTGCGTGGTCAAGTTCAGTTACCGGATGATTCAGAGTCAAATCGGAAGAAGGATTCTAGTTTTGGAAGCTTAAACGGTAATAGTTGATCGGAATTTGACTTTTGTGTAAACGGATCCAGAATGGGTTTTGGATGATTTCAACTGCTTTTTATGGTGATTTTGGACTTAGGTGTGCGTACAGATTTGGATTTTGAGGTCTGTATGGTGATTTGAAGCATTTCGGCGAAAGTTGGAAAATATTAAAGTTTGGAAGGTGGAGAGGTTTGACCAATAGTTGACTTTGGTGATATTGGCATCAGAATGTAATTCCAAGAGTTGGAACAACTCCGTTATGTCATTTGGGACTTGCCTACAAAATTTGACGTCATTCCGGGTTGATTTGATAGGTTTTGGCACGAGTTTTAGAAGTTGGAAGACTTGAAAGTTCATAAGTTCGGTTCTTGTTGCAATTCATAGTTTCGACGTTGTTTGATGTGATTTGAGACCTTTAGCGAGTCCATTTTAAGTTATGGAACTTGCTGGTATGCTTGGACAGGGTCCCGGGGGCCCCGAGTATGTTTCAGATGGTTTTCATAGTTTTGGACAGGTCTGCTTTTGGTGTCTCGCACTAGCGATATACTGGAGCGCAGGTGCGGCTCCGCTTCTGCGTAAGCCTTGTCGCTTCTCCGATCATTGAGGCATGGGAGCTATCTCGCTTCTGCTGAAGCTGGCACGCAGGTGCGAAGACCACTTCTACTATTCGGCGATCGCTTCTGCGAAGGAGTTCGCTTCTGCGCTCCTGTCATCGCTTCTGCGGTGCCACTAGTGCAGCTATATTGTTCGCAGATGCGGACCTGGGCCTGGTAAGTTAAGTTTGTAGATGCGAACATCTTCCCGCAAATGCAGTTGCGCAAATGCGCTTATTTGTCCGCAGATGCGGAAGTCTTGGGCAGAGTTTATATTCGAAGGTTTTGCCATTTTTACCATATTTTGAGTTTTAGACCTCGATTTTGGGAGTTTCTTTGTGGGTTTTCAAGCAAATCAATTGGGTAAGTGTTCTTCACCTAGAATGTATTATATTCTATGATTTTATCTTTATTTTTATCATTTAATTTGTATTTTGATTTGAAAAAAATGGAGGTTTTTGAAGAAAACTCTCAAAATGAAAAATAATGATTTGAGGGACGAATTGGTATCGGAATTTGATAATTTTAGTATGGTTGAACTCGTATCGGAATGGGTGTTCGGATTTTGTAAAATTTGTCGGGTTCCGAGGTGTGGTCCTTGGGGTCGACTTTTGCGTCGATTTTTAGATTTTGATAAAGATTGAGGCTTTATGATCCGGAATAGTTTCTTATGAGTTTTATTTGTGCTGTGAAGTTATTTTGGTTAGATTTGAGCCGTCCGGAGGCCATTTCACCAGAGAAGTTCATTTTTGAGTATCGGTCTGTCTTCTTTGAGGTAAGTATCTTACCTAACCTTGTGTGGGGGAACTACCCCTTAGTATTTGAGTCTTCTACGCTAATTGTAGTCCGTGTACGTGAGGTGACGAGTACGTGCTCGGACTTATTTGTGGAAAATTGGTCCTCTAGTTGATACCTGTCCTTCTTTTAGTTGTGTTCTTCGGGTTTAGACTGTGCCCATCTTACCCTACTGTGATGTTACTTGGTGTGTTTCGCTGCTAATTGTTGTTCCTATTTCTTATTGTGAGTACCATATTATCGTTGTCATTAGGCATAGCTTTGTAGAGATATCGTATTCCTGTTAGTCATACACTTATACTTGTTCAGGTTATTTAGTCCAGTAGGTGTCTTCACTATCCATCGTCACTACTCTACCAAGGTTAGTCTTGATACTTATTGGGTACCGCGAAGTCAGTCGATCATTAGCTAGCTATTCAGATCTTGCAGTGGAGACTCAAGGTAAACTTGTTGCTGCGTTCGCAGGCTTCGGAGTCACCTTCAAGTTTGTTTATTGTATTTACACTATTTTCTCCTATTTCGGAACAGATGTATTTAGAGGTTTTCTAGCAAACTCTATAGAGCTTATGACTTGTACTACCGGTTTTGGGAACTGTAATTTTATAGAGATTTCTATTTCTAAAATTAATGGATGTTATTTAATTATTGTTGTTATTCAGTAAATATTAGGCTTACTTAGTCCCTAAGAATAGGTGCCATCACGATACCCAACGGAGGAAAAATTAGGTTGTGACAAGTTGGTATCAGATCTTTAGGTTCATAGGTGCTACGAGTCATAAGCGAGTTTAGTAGTGTCTTGCGGATCGGTACGGAGATGTTTGTACTTATCTTCGAGATGCTGCGGAACTATTAGGACAATTTCACTTCCTTCATTCCTATCATGTGAGTTCATTGATCTCAAAGTTTGAACTTTTATCATTCCATTCTCTCACATATGGTGAGGACACGAGCTGCAGTTACTGATGGCGTTACCCCCCAGAGCAGATGTCGCTAGGGGCAGAGGACGACAAGGAGCACGTGCCGCAGCTAGGGCACCTACCAGAGCAGCAGTTAAGGAGCTGCCAGTAGTTCCAGTTGGGGGGCAGGTACCAGAGGCGCCTACTGTTACCCTCGAACTTCAAGAGACCTTAGCACAGTTGCTGAGCATGTTTGGTATATTGGCTCAGGCGGGGTTGATTCTGGTTGCACCAGCTACTTCACAGAGCGGGGGAGGAGCTCAGACTCCCGCCGCCCATACTCCAAAGTAGCGAGTTCATTTTGGTTTGATTCCAGGTGTCATGGCGACATAGCCTGTGGTTCCAGTCCAGCCCGTGGTTAGGGCAGCATCATCTGAGGAAGAACAACTTAGACTTGAGAGGTACAAGAAGTACTACCCTCCTACCTTCAATGTATTGGCGACAGATGATACCTAGGGTTTCCTGGAGGAGTGTCACCGCATTCTTCGTACTATGGGTATTGTGGAGACGAGCGGGGATGATTTTGTTACATTCCAGCTCGGGGGAGTGACTTATTAGTGGTGGCGGGCGTATGAGTTGGGTAGCCCGACCAAGTCAGCTTTACTTACATGGGTTCAGTTTTCAAAGATGTTCCTAAGAGAGTTTTTACCCCAGTCCCTTCGAGATGCTTGGAGCACGGAGTTTGAGCAGCTGCACTAGGGGTACTATGTCAGTATCAGAGTATGCTGTTAGATTCAGTGATTTGGCCAGACATGCACCTGCTTTGTTCGCTACATTGAGGGACTCAAGCATGATATTTGGTTCAGCATAGCTCGGGAGTTAGAGTCGGATGTTTCATTTCAGCAGGTGGTAGGGATCAGGAGAGAGAGGACAGGCAGGGCCATGAGAGAGAGGACATGCAGGGTCAGGAAGGAGAGGACAAGGAGGCCAGGAGGCCTTGTAGATCAGAGAGATATACTGGTCTTTATTTTGGAGGCAGGGTACAACATGGTAGAGGTTTTGTGGGTCAGCCAGTTCAGTTTGCACTTAAGGTTTCGCACGGTGTTTCAGGTACTCATGGGTCTTAGAGTACCCGTACCGCCTAGTTCCCACAGCCACGTCAGCAGGGGGTTGCTTTGAGTGTGGAGATACGAGCCACATGGTGAGAGATTGTCCTAGACTCCGTACAGATGTGTCATAGTGGGGTATTCAGGCGAGTAGAGGGCACCCAAGAGGGGGAGGCCCGACCCGTTGATGTGTTTCATATAGTAGGCTTGAGGCCGCTATGCCAGATGATGTCATACAAGTATGCTTTTGATTTGTTATCGAGAGGCACCCTTCGTATTTTGTTTCAGTTCTGCTTATCGGGGTGAGTCCCCTATTTGTTGCTCCACCTATATGTGAGTTCATGACTTAGTATTCTGTATATGTGTTTGCCCCTATTGGGAGATTCTATGAGTGGTAGCCTGTGTCTATCATTTGTTTTTATTCATTATTAAGAGTTACGAGGCTAAAAGTGAATTCTTGTTGTCCATTACGGTAGGTTTTGATGTGAATCCTAAGTAATTTGGTTACGATTTATAATTTGGATGCTCTACCGGGGTGAGAGTTCAGTAAATGTTGTGATTTTACTGGTAGAATTGAGTTAGTGGAAGGTTTCAATTGGTATGATGTGTATTTGACTTTTTTTTAAACCCCTCTCAAATTAGGAGGATCTATAGTGTTTCCACACTTCCCCTCCACTGTGACTCGAACCCAGGATCTAACGATCGTAGGTGGAGGTGCTTTTACCAACTAAGTAAGCCTCACTTGTCATTTGTATTCGACTTGTGATTCAGAGTTGAGTGTGAGACCCTCGCTATTCCATGTGATTTGATATATTTGAGCCGGGCTGCGTGTCACGATGGAAGTTATATCAGGATGAGATCCTTGTGATTTGTTCATATACTTCAATTTTTCCTTTTAAATTGATTCGTAGGATGGTACTGATAGAGAGTTGTGTCTGTCGAGCTTGTTTGATATTTCTCTTATGTGTTTCTCCTTACATGTTCAGTCATTTTTGTTCTGTGCTTCTTGTGTTTTAGCTTGTGGGGTGTGTGCCCGGAGGCGTTAGTTGTGACTTGTTGATTTGGGCGTATAGTTATGAGGTCTTCATGTTTCTTGCATCATTGTTAGCATTGTGGAAGTTTGAAATAGGGTTCTAACGGATATGAGGCTAATTGCCGGTGCTGGATTTGATTACGGGCAGCTATTGTGATCAGAACTGTTATTATGGGCCTATGTGTGATGTGTCATGTTGTGTGGGTGTACTCTGTGGGTGTAGGCATAAGTGGTTTCAGCTAGTTGGGACGGATACCGAGTGTGGATTTAGAATCATGTCTTTCGAAGACGAGCGAATGGTCGAAATGTTGACTCTAAGGCTTATCGGGGTTGGTAGAAAGGATAAATTACAGTTGAGATGGTGTCGTTAGGCTTATGTGGATTGGGGTGACATGGGGTCACTCGCGAGTGTATGTTGGATATGTGCATTCAGTGATTTGAAGACTTTGAGGCGATTCTTGGCACGTTCGAGGACTAACATTTATTTAAGAAGGGGAGGAATATAATGACCCAGCCGGTCATTTTGAGAATTTAAGTCCCGTTCGGCAGCATAAGGTCTTGAACAACTTCGTATTATCTGTATTGACTTGCGTTAGTGGTCGAGTTCAGTTACCAGATGATTCGGAGTCAAATCGGAAGAAGGATCCTAGTTTTGTGTAAACGGCTCCGGAATGGGTTTTGGATGATTTCAACAACTTTGTATGGTGATTTTGGACTTAGGCGTGCGTCCGAATTTGGATTTGGAGCTCCGTAAGTTGATTTGAAGCATTTCAGCGCAAGTTGGAAAACATTGAAGTTTGGAAGGTGGAGAGGTTTAACCAATAGTTGACTTTGGTGATATCGGGGTTGGAATGCGATTCCGAGAGTTGGAACAGCTCTGTTATGCCATTTGGGACTTGCCTGAAAAATTGACGTCATTCTGGGTTGATTTGATAGGTTTCGGCACGAGTTTTAGAAGTTCGAAGATTTGAAAGTTCATAAGTTCGATTCTTGGTGCGATTCGTAGTTTCGACGTTGTTTGATGTGATTTGAGACCTCGAGCGAGTCTGTGTTAGGTTATGGAACTTGCTGGTATGCTTGGACAGGGTCCCGGGGGCCCCGGGTGTGTTTCGGATGGTTTTCATAGTTTTGGATAGGTCTGCTTCTGGTGTATCGCACTTGTAAAATCCTGAAGCGCAGGTGCAGCTCCGCATCTGCGTGAGCCTGGTCGCTTCTGCAATCGTTGAGGCCTGGGAGCTAGCTCGCTTCTGCGAAAGCTAGCATGCAGTGCAAAGACCACTTCTGTGGTTCCGTGATCGCTTCTGCGATACCGCTGGTGCGGCTATATTGTCTGCATCTGGGCCTGGTAAGTTAAGTTCTCATATGTGAACATCTGCCCGCAAATGCGGTTGCGCAAATGCACTTATTTGTCAGCAGATGCGGAAGTCCTGGGCAGAGAGTTTATATTCAAGGGTTTTGCCATTTTCTACATATTTTGAGTTTTAGACCTCGGTTTTGGGAGTTTCTTTGTGGGTTTTTCAAGAAAATCGATCGGGTAAGTGTTCTTCACCTAGAATTTTTTATATTTCATGATTTTATCTTTATTTTTTATCATTTAATTTGTATTTTAAGTTGAGAAAAATTGAGGTTTTTGAAGAAAATTCTCAAAATGAAAAACTCGATTTGAGGGACGAATTGGTATCAGAATTTGATAATTTTACTTTGGTTGAACTCGAATCGGAATGGGTGTTCGGGTTTTGTGAAATTTGTCAGGTTCTGAGGTGCGGGCCCGGGGGTCAACTTTTGGGTCGATTTTTAGATTTTGATAAAGATTGAGGATTTATGATCCGGAATAGTTTCTTATGAGTTTTATTTGTGCTTCGAAGTTATTTTGGTTAGATTTGAGCCGTCCGGAGGCCATGTCACCCGAGAAGTTCATTTTTAAGTATATGTCTGTCTTCTTTGAGGTAAGTATCTTGCCTAACCTTGTGTGGGGGAGCTACTCCTTATGATTTGAGTCTTCTATGCTAATTGTAGTCTGTGTACGTGAGGTGACGAGTACGTGCTCGGACTTATTTGTGGAAAATTGGCCCTTTAGGGTTCTTAGGTCCTTGTATTCACTGATTGTGTAGTTGTTATATTATGAATACACCTCTTAATTACTAGTTTCACCTCTACCTGCTTTAATTAGAATTAATTGCTTCATGATTCACTCTTGTTGCTTATTTGATTCATCTGTGCCTTAACTGAAATTGTTATCTCTTCTATTGCCATGCTATCCTTTCCTAACTGCTTATCTTTATTTGAAGTTATAATTATCTCTTTTGTAATTGTTCACCCTTAATTGAGGCTATGATTATCTTTCTGCTGCTTATCCTTATTGAATTTGTTGTATCTCTTTCCTATTTGCCCAACCTTAAAAGAAGTTATATATCCTATAATTTAGTTGACTTGTTCTTATTTGGAATTATTCGACTTGTGTTAGCTCCCTCGTTGTCGAACTGTATATTTGTTACATAGTATTTCCTTTCTTTTTGAGTTGTTCTTATTATGAATAGCATTCTCTATTGTGGCTACTCATTGTGAATTAGTTCCTCTGTTTCTTTGAGTTCTGGAATTTCTAAGTTGACTTATTTGTCGTACCCTTGTATTATTGTCATTGATGTTGTTGTACTTGTTGTGGTGATGCACGAGGTTTCTACCGTACGATGGTTGTTATTATGATGCATGGGGTTTCTTCCGTGCGGTGGTTGTTATTATGATGCACGAGGTTTCTGCCGTGCAGTTGTTATTATGATGCATGAGGTTTCTGCCGTGCGGTATTATCGGGTTGCACGAGGTTTCTGCCATGCTATTCTTACTATTGATATTTTCACATGCGGCGTGACAAGTTGGGATATATACATGTGGGTTGCGTATGTGGCGAGACAAGTTGGGAACTCGTGAAGTCTCTACAATAACAAGTCCAGTCTCAAGTAGTAATGTAAAACAGAGGAATTTAATAGGCGAGAGACTGCTCAAATAATACAGCTATAGCATGATGTGAACCTAAGCCTACCCGGACAATAACATGAATGTAGCTATGTACGGGCTCTCGTCATCTCGCGTGTACGTAGCCCCCACAACAAGTTTCACACATCAATATACAACACCTAGGGGTAATTTCCCCCTCAAAGAGTTAGACATGAGACTTACCTCGCTCCGAAATTCCATAACCGACTCTAAAGCCCTCTAACACCTCAAAACGATGCCCGTCGCTCCAAAACTATTCAAACAATGTGCAAACCAATAAAAGTATACTCTAATACTCGTAACAAATCAATTAATTCCCAATAGGTGGGAATAAATTACCTTGACATAGATGATGCAAACCCCCCCCCCCCACTTGAAGCTCTCCAAAAATATCCTAACCAAGAGAGAATGGAAGAAAATGGGCCAAAAACCCATTTTTAAAGAAACCACTCTGCCCAGCATGGATTCCCCTTCTGTGATGCGAAGGTCGCTTCTGTGACAGCCGCTTCTGTGGCTCCAAGTCTCGCACCTGCGAGAAACCAAGCCAAGGTCATTGGCCGCTCCTGCGGCCCTCATGCGCATATGCGCCCACGCTTTTGCAGCTCTTCGTGCGCAGGTGTGGTCTCGCTTCTGCGGAACTTGACCGCATCTGCGGTCCCAGCCTTCCCCGGCCAATTCCGCTTTTGCTCCCTCTCTTGGCCACTTCTACTCCCCTTTTTGGCCGCTTCTACGGCTCCTCACCTGCGGCCAAAACCTCTCAGGTGCGGTTACACCAGATACCAGCTGCCTCATCATTCCTTTAGTCAAAAAGTTGATCCGTTAACCATCCGGAATCCACCCGAGGCCCTCGGGATCTCAACCAAATATACCAACATGTCCAAAAACATGATATGAACTTGTTCGATGCCTCAAATCACTTCAAACAACGCCAAAACCATGAATCACATCCCAATTCAAGCTTAATGAACTTTAGAACTTCAAACTTCTAAATTCATAGCCAAAACCTATCAAATCACGTCCGATTGACCTCAAATTTTGTACAAAAATCACATTCGACACTACATACCTACTCCAACTTTCAGAATTAGAATCTGACTCCGATATCAAAAAGTCCACTCCCGGTCAAAATTCTCAAAAACCTTCAAATTTTTAACTTTCGCCAAATGACCATGAAATGACCTACGGACCTCCAAATCCACATCCGGACGCGCTCCCAATACCAGAAACACCATATAGAGCTATTTACAAACTCGGAATCCCAAACGGATATCAATAGCATTGAAATGCACTTCAACCTAAATTAATAAAATTCTTCCAAAATGCCAACCTTCCACAATATGCGTCGAAATGCTCCCGGGTCATCCAAAACCCGATCCGGACATACGCCTAAGTCCAAAATCATCATATAAACCTGTTGGAACCTTCAAATCTCGATTCCGATGTCATCTACTCAAAAATCATACTTTAGTCAATTCCTCTAACTTAAAGCTTTCGAAAATAGAATTTTCTTCCCAAATCAACTCCGAACTTCCCTAAATTAAATTTCGACCATGCGTGCAAGTCATAATACCTGAAGTGAAGCTTCTCAGGGTCTTAAACCGCTGAATGATGCGCTAGAGCTCAAAACAATTGGTCAGGTCGTTACATTCTCTCCCAATTAAACAAACGTTCATCCTCGAACGTGCTAAGAACTGCTTTGGAGTTTGTCTGAAATCATTGTTTAACACCTCGTGCACCTACCAGTTCTACCACAACCCAGTTGAGAACATTTGCTCGAGCAAACCTGAAAATCCTCCCTTTTATCTAGTTCAATAAGCCTTAGAGCCAAATTCCAACATCTAAAATTCTCTACCAGTTCTGTTTCCAACATACGAACACCATATCCATCACTACATGATGTACCAACATATGATTGTATACCCTTACTGAATTCTTACCATGCACCACGTAACTCATTTGCCTAAGGCAATCTTTCCAAGTCAAAACAGCTAACATTTCTAGTGACTCGAATCTCGTGGTGTACCTCATGACCAATTAAGCCTTGCTTTAACTCTCGCAATACTGCTACGATAGAAAAGACGTGTAGAACTCATAACCACCTGCCGAAATCACACTTTATGGAGTCTCTCCTCCTGACAAGAACCATTACCTCATTTTGGACTAAATAACAATATTTACTCTTTAATATGCTTCATATAAGTTTGATCACACTGATCCCAGGTTCAATACTCTCGTCTAACCCAGTACAAGCTGTTCGGGCAATAAGCCACCTCAGACACTACCGAAAGTCTCATATGATGCCACAATGTGCCAACAAGCTACAAACTCGAATGTGATACATAAGGAAACAAAATCTGGAAAGATCTACTCAACCCACATAACTAATTTAAACAACCGAAAAGATGTTATGAACCTTCCTCAGGAAACTAGAAGCAAAACACACAATAATAGATATGGGAAACTATACTCAATATCACACTATTGCGGCGTGCAACCTGATCCACACATGATATCGTTGCGGCATGCAACCCGATCCAACCATGATACCTGTGGCGGAATGCCACCTGATCCAAATAACATATCTGTGGCGGTGTGCCACCCGATCCACACATAACTATCTAAAGAAAACACACATCGAGTCATAACGCTTATACTCACAAAGTGCCCAAATATCAATCATAAGCATGCCAAGTGCATAATACAAAGCCTGGGAAGACGGGTAGCGTCACGTGCTATAAAACCCAAGCACAACTAAGGTGCGATACATAATCTGCATCTCGAGAGCGATCCTATTCACATAACACCACAAACTATACGGGATCTCAATACGAGTGTGAATAATCAAACTGCCTCATAACCGACATGGCGCAATAGAGACTACACGGAAGGTCCGACAATAGAAATATCCCCGAAGACCCCTCCGAAAACAACGCTATGCTGAAATGAACACATCCGGCCTGTTATAGAGCCTACATTCACATTTAGATCCATCCACGAACCTCAAGCCGATTATGATCGTACCACACTAGGCTAAAAACCCTCCAAGGACCCACAATGACCTATTCATGACTCATAAGAACAACCGTCAAATCCGAAACGAACTCACATGGTTCATAGCCCAAGGAATAGAATGCCTCTCATGCATAAACTCTCACACTTGCGATATTACCATGACCTTCATACAAATCAAGTAACTGACATGTCACACTTATACAAATCTCCCCGTGGGGCATGCTCCAACGATCATTCCGCTCAGGTAGCAAGGTCCACACATCCATACCACCAGTCGTTCTAATTCTGTAGAGTGAGTCAAAAATCTGCAAGTCCATACACAAAGACTCTTCCACATGACAGCGATATCAGGTGATGCTAAAGATAATACTAGCTTACTTTAAACATCTGAATTCTTCCCTGCTCATCCGAGCTCTTTACATTCTTGTCGACATCAACTGCAACCTTGATCCTCAACTTCCAATTTATTCTCAACTTGCCTTAGAATCAATAATTATTCCATTCATTAACATAACGAAACCCAACAACACTTATTCAGAGTAACCCAATCCACGAGACCACATCGCCTTAATACCCATGAACTGTCTTATATTCTCCTTAAGTGCATATTCGCGTCTTCAACTGGTATCCCCATTCTAAAAATCTCTCTATGAATCCGAAGTTATTTTCTCCCATTTCTCCAATGACACACCGCAAACCAAAGATAACGTAGAACACTCCAAGCCCCTTTCATAATCCACTGCAAAAGCTTGATACTTAACCATACTATAGACTCGAAATCCTTAGGCACCGCACTTTATATATTTGAACCCACTAGGACCATCGTTGAGAGTCACCCACTCTGACTTATTCCCAATTATGATAAAACTCCAAGGCCCTGCTAGCACATGCACACTTTCTCAAAGAAGCAACCGGCTAAATTCCTTTCCTTGTACATCATATCTACACGACGCATAAACTATGAGTCTTCCCAAAGCCTGAACAAGAATCGACAGGGCCAAATATAGCACACATTCCCCCAAATCCTTTGCTCAAATTAGCACTGATGTTTTCTTTCCTTACTCATAATAACCCACCAATACACCGATAACTAGAAACTGTACAAGTAGACAACTACGCAATCCAATCATAGACGGTGGGGCTCTCCTACTTAGCTTGAAGCTACAATTACATAGCCCTGGGACCCACCAATATTCCCCCTTCCTCATAGACATGAGCCTGCACAATCGACCTGCCAAATTTCTCAAAATCCTCTTGTTACACATTTCGTGAACATTCTGAATCACTAGCCACATTCACATCTTCGACCTCTTACTGGATAGCCAGTAGAATTCTTAGTAGAAGCTCCGTCAACACCACAAAATCAGTAAACCATCCTGATCCCATGCTCATTCACCAGCTGTACAAGTCTGTTCACTCCCCATTGACATCAACTAAAGGTGCGATAATACATTTCAAATCTGAAGTCATGTTGCATCCAAATAAATAACGGTGCGATAACAACGCACAAATTGTCATAACAATCAATGCCATATCTCAAAACTATAGGAAATACTGATGCTAAGATGAAACGACAGGATGGCCTTTCGCAAGGCGACGATAATAGCCAATTCAAACATGCAGGCATAGACATCCTGCACCACCTCTGTAGTACCATGACAATTCCCCGATTCTCAATATATAACAAGCACTTCACATCGCATAAGATTGAATACAAAAGAAATAAAGGTACAAGCCTCAAAAGAATCAATTCGCACGATGAGGAATCAAGAAGGGAAGTGCTCCTAACAGCCTTGTAGCCTCTTGAAGATAAGTACATATGTCTCTGTACCGATCCGCAAGACTCTACTGGACTTGCTCATGACTCATGAGACCTATGTGAACCTAGCGCTCTGATACCATGTTGTCACAACCCAAAATCCATTAAAGGTCGTGATGGCGCCATACACCGCTGTCAGGCAAGACAAAAATAAATACTTAATTTGGTTCTCATTTTTAATAATTCTGAAATCATATTTTCCTTCGATTAAATAGTAAAATATGGAATTCACAGTGTAAATAATAAAATTCTTAATAATTTCAATACAGAACAACCCATAATAACTCCAAAACCCGGCGTCACAAGTGCATGAGCATCAACTAAGAAGTAAAAATAAAGTACAACATCTTTCCGGAATACAACTTAGACAGGAAAAAAAATACAAATAACTCTGAAAGAGACTCTCCTGGCTGCGGGTCGTAATATGGAATGCAGCTCACGTAAGTCCCTGCATGCATACGCGCCTCTGCTCTCACAAGGCCACTAGTCACATATGTACTTTCACAAAAATGTGCAGCAAGTGTAGTATGAGTATATAATCAATGTTTACCCATTAAGTATCTAGCCTAACCCCGGAGAAGTAGTGACGAGGGGTCGACATCGACACTCACTAGTGGTCCAATAATATCAAGTACAGTAAGGAGGTGAGCAAATACGAGGCAAAGTAAGCAAATGAAATAAACAAGTGTAAATATGTGGTACAATTATCCTCCTTACAATAAACTCAAGCTCTTAACTAGCAAATTTCTCATCAACCGGAGCATATATATATATATATATGTATACTGGATCTCACCAAGCAGGTTGTTATAATTTGAATCAGGGGGAAATTTACAGATACCCCGACTTCTTGCCAAATATTACGCACGATTCCATGAGGATATGATATAGGAAATGCCGAGGCATACAGTTCGATCCAACATAAATATTTAAATTGTGCACTGCCGAGGGTCGAATGACACGAACCATAGATGAATCTATTAAACTGCCGAGGCGAATGGCCCACTCCCTTGAGATTGTGGTAGATAAATCCTGCCGAGGCGAACGACCCGATGCCAATATAATAAGAAGCTTTGACGGGTCTTTGACCCCACTCACGAATAAACGTGTGAGTTGTAATTTCTTTAACAAAAACCTTTCAATGAAGTATATATATCACAGAAACATGCCGTAAGAGGAGTAAAATTATTCGTTGACTAATCATGAACTTGTGAAGTCTCTACAATAACAAGTCCAGTCTCAAGTAGTAATGTAAAACAGAGGAATTTAATAGGTGAGAGATTGCTCAAATAATACAGCTATAGCATGATATGAACCTAAGCCTACCCGGACAATAACATAAATGTAGCTACGTACGGGCTCTCGTCACCTCGCGCGTACGTAGCCCCCACTACAAGTAGCACACATCAATATACAACACTAGGGGTAATTTCCCGCTCACAGAGTTAGACAGGAGACTAACCTCACTCCGAAATTCCATAACCGGCTCCAAATCCCTCTAACACCTCAACTCGATGCCCGTCGCTCCAAAACTAGTCAAACAATGTGCAAACCAATAAAAATATATTCTAATACTCATAACAAATCAATTTAGACAAACTCCAAACTCCGCTCGAAAAGCCGAGAAAGCAACCCTCGGGCCCACGTTCCCAGATTCCAAAAATATTCAAAGATAAACATTACCTATAACATTACGAACTCAAATATATGATTTATTCTCAATTCCATGCCCAAATTCATGGTCAAAATCCAAAAATACCAATTTCTAAGTTTTTCTTCAAAATCCTAAATTTCTACAAATTTTCATGTCTAAATCCATATATAATCCAAGTATTTAACTTGCAATAGGTGGGAATAACATACCTTGACATAGATGATGAAAACCCCCTACTTGAGGCTCTCCAAAAATCGCCCAACCAAGAGAGAATAGAAGAAAATGGGCCAAAACCCCATTTTTAAAGAAGCTTCTCTGCCCAACACGAATTTTGCTTTTGCGGTGCGAAGGTCGCTTCTGCGGTTCCAAGTCTCGCACGTGGGAGAAACCAAGCCAAGGTCGTTGGCCGCTCCTGCGGCCCTCATGAGCATCTGCGCCCACGCTTCTGCGGCTCTTCGTGCGTAGGTGCGGTCTCGCTTCTGCGGAACTTGACCGCATCTGTGGTCCTAACCTTTCCCGGCCAATTCCCCTTCTACGCCTCCTCTTGGCCGCTTTTGCGGCTCTGCACCTGCGGCCAAAACCTCGCAGGTTCGGTTACACCAGATACCAGCTGCCTCATCATTCCTTTAGTCTAAACGTTGATCTGTTAACCATCGAGAATCCACCCGAGGCCCTTGGGAGATCAACCAAATATACCAACACGTCCCAAAACATGAAACGAACTTGCTTGAGGCCTCAAATCACATCAAACAACGCCAAAACCATGAATTACATCCCAATTCAAGCTTAATGAACTTTAAAACTTCAAACTTCTACATTCGATGCCGAAACCTATCAAATTACGGCCGATTGACCTCAAATTTTGCACACAAATCACATTTGACAATATGGACCTACTCTAACTTCTGGAATCGGAATCTGACCCTGATATAAAAATTCCACTCCCGGTCAAACTTTTCAAAAACCTTCAAATTTCTAACTTTCGCCAAATGACCTCGAAATGACCTACAACCCACCAAATCCACATCCGGGCACCCTCCCAATACTAGAATTACCATATGGAGCTATTCCCAGACTCGGAATCCCAAACAGAAATCAATATCATTGAAATGCACTTGAACCCAAATTTATGAAATTTTTCCAAAATGCCAAAGTTCCATAATAGACGTTGAAACGCTCCCGAGTCATCCAAAACTCGATCCGAACATACGCCTAAGTCCAAAATCATCATATGAACTTGTTGGAACCTTCAAATCCCGATTCCGAAGTTGTCTACTCAAAAATCATACTTTAGTCAATTCCTCTAAATTAAAGCTTCCGAAATTAGAATTTTCTTTCCAAATCAACTCCGAACTTCCCGAAATTAAATTCCGACCACGCGTATAAGTCATAATACATGAAGTGAAGTTGCTCAGGGTCTCAAACTGACCGGTCAGGTCATTATAGAAAGACTGTGAGTGTGGGCGGCCTTGCGTATATTCCGGTTGGTGAGAGGCCATTAACTGCAGATGTTCAGACTTTGGCCAATCAGTTTGTGAGGTTAGATGTTTCAGAGTCCAATCGGGTTCTAGCTTGCACAGTCGCTCAGTCTTCTTTATATGAGCGCATCAGAGAGCGACAATATGATGATCCTCATTTGCTTGTCCTTAAAGACACGGTTTGGCACGGTGGTGCCAAGTAGGTTGTTGTGGGGGACGATGGAGTTCTGCGGATGCAGGGTCCTATTTGTGTGCCTAATGTGGATGGGCTTTGTGAATTAATTCTTGAAGAAGCCCCCAGTTCCCACTATTCTATTCATCCAGGTGCCGCCAAAATGTATCGAGATTTGCGGCAACATTATTGGTTGAGGAGAATGAAAAAGGATATAGTTATATATGTAGCTCGGTGTCTAAATTGTCAGCAAGTCAAGTGCGAGCATCAGAGACATGGTGGTTTGTTTCAAAAGTTAGAAATTCCTGAGTGGAAGTGGAAGTATATCACTATGGATTTCGTTGTTGGGCTCCCAGGGACACAGAGAAGTTCGACGCAGTATGGGTCATTATGGACAGGTTGACCAAGTCAACACATTTTATTCTTGTAGCAGTTACCTATTCTTCAGAGTGGTTAGCGAGGATTTACATCCGCGAGATTGTCTGCCTTCACGGTGTGCCCGTGTCTATCATTTCTGATCGAAGTACGCAGTTCACCTCGCACTTTTGGATGGATTTACAGTGTGAGTTAGACATGAGGGTTGAGTTGAGTACAACATTTCATCCACAGACAGACGGACAGTGTGAGCGTACTATTCAGATATTGGAAGATATGCTTCGCGCTTGTGTTATAGACTTTGGAGGTTCTTGGGATTAGTTCTTTCCACTTGCGGAGTTTGCCTATAATAAAAGCTACCAGTCGAGCATTCAGATGGATCCATATAAAGCATTATACGGGAGGCGGTGTCGTTTGCCTGTTGGCTTGTTTGAACCGGGAGAGGCTCGGTTGTTGGGTACCGATTTGGTACAGGATGCCTTGGATAAGGTCAAGATTATTCAGGATCGACTTCGCACAGCTCAGTCTAGGCAAAAGAGTTATGCCGAACGTAAAGTTCGTGATATTGCATTCATGGTTGGAGAAAGAGTTTTGCTCTGGGTTTCACCTATGAAAGGTATAATGACATTCGGAAAGAAGGGCAAGTTGAGCCCTAGGTATATTGGACCCTTTGAGATACTTGAAAGGGTGGGTGAAGTAGCCTACAGGATTGCATTGCCACCTAGTTTATCAGCAGCTCATCTGGTGTTCCATGTGTCTATGCTCCGGAAATATCATGGTGATCCGTCCCATGTGTTAGATTTCAGATCAGTCCAATTGGACAAGGATTTGACTTATGAGGAGGACCCGGTAGCTATTCTAGCCCGGCAGGTCCGACAGTTGAGGCCTAAGAGTTATCCTTCAGTTTGAGTTCAATGGAGAGGTCAGTCGATTAAGGCAGCTACCTAGGAGTCCGAGTCGGACATGTGGAGTAGATATCCACACCTTTTCACCAGCCCAGGTACTTTTCTAATTCCGTTTGAGGACGAACGTTTGTTTTAGAGGTGGAGAATGTGATGACCCGATAGGTCATCTTTAAATTTAATAATTATTTATGTGTTCTAAGCCTCAAAAAGCACCTTTCAGTATTCCTCGACTTGCGTACGCAGTCCATAAATCTTTCGGAAAGGTTTTATGTAAAAAATTGATTAAAATGTAAAATAGAGCTTTAAAACTCAACTTAGTTGACTTCGGTCAACGTTTTAAGCAAACAGACACGGATCAGTATTTTGATAGTTCCGATAGGCCCGTATCGTAATTTTGGACTTGGGCGTATGCCCAGAATTGAATTTGGAGGTCCCTAGCTCAATTTATCGCCATTTAAGAGAAACTAGAAATCTAAAGGTTAAAGATTTCCAAAGTTTGATCGTGAATTTAACTTTATCGATATCAGACTCGGATTAAGATTCCAAGTGTTGGAATAGCTCTGTTATATCATTTGGGACTTACCTGCAAAATTTGAGATTTTTCCGGATTGAATTGACATATTTCAGCGTGAGTTATAGAATTGAAAATTTCATAAACTCCTAAGTCCGAATCGAGGTGCGAATTTTAGTTTCGACGTTGTTTGACATGATTTGAGACCTCGAGTAGGTCCGCGTTATGTTATGGGACTGGTTGGTATATTTGAACGGGGTCCCGAGTGGCTTGGGTGAGTTTCCGGGTGAGTTTTGAATGAGTTTGGGCATTTCGGGCACTCTAATGATGTTTTGGAACAGTTGAAGTGCGGAGGGCACGTTTTGGAGTGCAGATGTGCGGCCGCAAACTCCCAAAGTGCGGAGGCAGTGGTAATTGTGCAGACCGCAGTTGAAATTGTGCGGTCCGCAGAATTCCTCTCACGGCCGTAGAAAAGAGATTCTGCAGGTTTGATGGTTCGATTTCGGAAGCTTATATCTTTTAATTTACAAGGAATATGGAGATGATTCTAAAACAAAACTTGTAGCCCTTTGAGTCTAGTTTCCATAAAGATATATCATAAATCATTTGGATATTTATAGAAAAAGTTATGGTTAATTTACTGAAGTCTGATAGTGCAGAGCTGCCGAAGTGCGGCCGCACAATTTGGATTGGGGCCGCAGAACGTGGGATGTGCGGACCGCACAAAACAATGTGCAGTCAACACATTGGGAGATCAGATGTGGTACCATATAAACAAGTGTTTCATATCATTTTTCATTTCTGGACCTAGAGAGCTCGGTTTGTGGCGATTTTTCGTGAGTTTTTCAAGAAGTTCATCGGGGTAAGCGATTCTAACTCGAATTTGGTTAATATACATGAGTATATAATTGTTTTCATCATTCAATTAGCATTTTGAGATGGAAATTTGGATAAAATTATAGAAACTTCATAAACGATAATTTTAGGATTCGAAGGGCAATCCGATGTCGGAATTCGATAATTTTTGTATGGTTGAACTCGTATCGTAACGGGTGTTCGGATGTCGGGATTTTTAATCGGGTTCTAAAAAGTGGGTCCCATATTGACTTTTGGTTGACTTTTTTGAAAATAACTTAAATTAAGTCTCTTTCGAATTGTGAATAATTTCTAAAGCTCAAATTGAATTGTTGGTAAATAATTTACTATGTTTGATTGGTTTGGACAATAATTTGAAAGGAAAAGCTGTGGTCGAGTGATCATTTAAAATTACAGAACAAGGTAAGTGTCGTGGTTAACCTTGACTTGAGGGATTAAAACCCTTGAATTATTTGTTATGTGAATTTCATGTGTAACGGTGTATAGGCAAGGTTACGAGTGCCTATACGTCGTCAAATTGATTGTTTGCATATTTATCTGAAAATCATAAATTATTTTCTTTATCATGAGTTAATTATTATATTAATTATTTCTCCCATATTCTTCGCCAAATATTAAGTCTTGAATTCATGCTATAATTGCTACATGCTTATTTGACTTATGTGACTTAATTGCTACTTGACATTTAGCATATTAGATATTAAATTGCCTATTTTCACCCTGATTTCCATAATTAATTGCTACTTATCATTACTTGCTTCCTAAATAATTTATAAAAATATTGTATGCTTTGTTGCCTAATAATTTCTTACCGAATGTGGTATTTATTGGAGCATTTTTATTACATTTAAGAGTTGTTAAATAATATTGTTGGAGTGGGTTGCACGCTGCAATGGAGATGAAAATGAATATATTGGGGGATCGTGTTGCACGACGCAACGGATTATATTTTAAGTTTATATTGTTGGAGCGGGTTGCACGCCGTAACGGAATGAGAAAAGAAATAATTGGTTGTGACTGTTGAAATAATTTCAGTTATTGATATGATTTATCTGTCTTACTTCTATTCCTATTATTGTTATTATTATTATTATTATTATTATTATTATTATTATTATTATTATTATTATTATTATTATTATTATTATTATGATTATTATTATTATTATTATTATTATTATTATTATTATTATTATTATTATTATTATTATTATTATTATTATTATTATTACTGTGTACAAGTTAATGTAAGTGACCTGCCTTAGCCTCGTCACTACTTCGTCGAGGTTAGGCTCGGCACTTACAGAGTACATGGGGTCGGTTGTACTCATACTATACTCTGTACTTCTTGTGCAGGTTCCGAAGTTGGTCCCAGCGGCGTACTGTAGATTTTTCTTGGATTCAGCTATTAGTGGAGACTTGAGGTATAGCTTCACAGCATTCGTAGCGCTGAAGTCCCCTTCTACGTTATTTTAGCTATGTGCTTTCTTTCGGACAACTTTATTTTTATTGAGACCCTTGTTTGTATTATTCTAGAAGCTCGTGCACTTGTGACTCCAATTCTAGGATGGTATTTTGACATCGTTATTATTTTGGATTGTTCATTTAAAATTCAGATATTATTCCGATTGTTGGTTTGTTTACTATTAATTAAAATGGATTATTAAAAATGGTTTAAATTATTCTAACATTGGCTTGCCTAGCAAGTGAAATGTTAGGCGCCATCACGGTCCCGAAGGTGGGAATTTCGGGTCGTGACACAGGTATTTCTTCTTCGCTAACGCGGAATGTGCCTCGTGTTCGCGAAGCACAAAAATTCTCAGCTTCCAGATACATCTTTGTGAACGCGAAATCCCCCACGCGAACGCGATATATACTGTGCCTAGGCCTACGCGAACGCGACCCCTCATACGCGAACGCGGAGAACAACTTCCTACACCTTCACGAACGCATGGCCATCTTCGCAAACGCGAAGAACAAATCTCACCTACCTCCCAGATACCCTTCGCGAATGCAAGACCTCTCTCGCGAACGCGATGAAGGAAACCAGACACCACCAAACTTAGTAGCTCCAGCAATTCTTCAAAGTTCTGAAATGTGCCGAACGTGGTCCGAATCACCCCCGAGGCCCCCGGGACCTCAACCAATTATACCAACAAGTCCTAAAACATCATACGAACATAGTTGAGCCTTCAAATCACATCAAATAATGATAAAACCAAGAATTGTGCATCGATTCAAGCCTAATGAACTTTTAAGCTTTTAACTTTCACATTCAACCCCGAAACCTATCAAAACAAGTCTGATTGACCTCAAATTCTGCACACAAGTCATAATTGATATTACGGACCTACTCAAACTTCCGGAATCGGAATCCGACCCCGATATAAAAAGGTCCACTCACGGTCAAACTTTCCAAAACTCATTCAATTTTCCAACTTTCGCCAATTAACGCCGAAATAACTTACGGACCTCCAAATCAACATCCGGACACGCTTCTAAGACTAAAATCACCATACGGAGCTATTGGAACCGTCAAAGCTCCATTTCAGAGTCGTCTTTACATAAATCAAACTACAGTCAATTCCTACGACTTAAACTTCCATTTTAGGGACTATATGTCCCATTTTACTCCGAAACCAAAAACCAAATCTCCCAACAAGTTACGTAACCACAAAAGTAAATAGAGGGATCAATAAATAGGGGTTCGGGGCTAATAGTCTCAAAACGACCGGACGGGTCGTTATACATTTTGGCTTCCTTAGACTCCCTTTCCTCATCTCGAACACGCTCTAACATCCTGACAATCTCCACTACTTGCTGAAATGGAGTATCAGTATGCAACTCTCGATCCATGTATATTTTAAGATCATAATCGAGCCCCTCAACAAATCTGCGGACTCACTTTTTGACTGTAGGAACCAAAATAGGTGCATGTCGGGCTAATGCACTGAACTAGATGTCATATTCTTACACCGCCATGGTTCCCTGATGCAGCCATTCAAACTCTGTGTGCCACGCATCCCATAGAGTCTAGGGTATAAACTCTTTCAAAAACATCTCTGAAAATTGTGCCCAAGTAGGTGGTGCGGCATCGGCTGGTCTGCCCTCTTCATAAACTTGCCACCACTGATACGTTGCTCCTAACACCTGAAATGTAGTAAAGGCAACTCCGCTCACTACTACAATGCCCATGGTACGGAGAATATGGTGACATTTTTCTATAAATCCATAAGCATCCTCGGTAGTTGTGCCACTGAAAGTAGGTGGGTTATACCTCTTACACCTCTCAAGTCTTTTTTGTTCCTCTTCCAATGCCCCTTGCCTGACCTCAGGCTGAACCAGAATAACAGGTTGTGCCGACACCACACCCGAAGTCTAAGCTCCTCCTCCAATCTGCGAAGTAGATGGTGCAACGGAGATCAATCCCACTTGAGCCAATGTACCAAACATGCTCAGGAATTGTGCTAAAGTCTCCTGAAGTTCAGGGGTAACAACAGGCGCCTTCGGTGCCTGTTCCCCAACTGGAGCTATTGGAGGCTCCTTAACTGCTGGTTTGACAAGTGCTCTAGCTGCGGCGCGTGCCCCTACTTGGCCTCTACCTTGGCCCCGGCCTCTCGTGACTCAATCAGGGGACACGGGTGTCTACACAGTTGATCCAGTAGCGCGCATCCTCACTATCTGTGAGAGAATAGAGAAACAAATGCTCAAACTTCGAAGTCAAAAAATCTGCACGACATAAATGAAACAACTGGAGATTTTCCTAATAGTTTTGTAGCCTCTAGAGGATAAGTACAGACGTCTCCGTGTCGATCCGCAAGACTCTATTAAACTCATTCGTGACTCGTAGAACCTATGAACCTAGAGCTCTGATAATAACTTGTCACGAACCAAAATCTCACCACAAGTGTTGTGATGGCACTTAGTTTCTAAGATTAGGTAAACCAATTATAATTACAGTTCAAGCCATTTTTTTAAAAAGAATATAATACAAGTGTCGAAACCAAAAGGGGAAACAAATATAACAACCTCCCAAGACTAGTAATAATGAGTCATGAACACTAGCTGAATATATAAAATGATCTCAAGGATTGAATATAGAATACTGTTCGAATAATAATTGACAGTACAATAAAATAGAAACATTCCAAGGAACTGTGATGACCAAGCAACTCTACCTTGAATCCTTGCGATCAACACACTAACTCTGCCGAGTTCGATATCTCCAATACCTGGCTTTGCAAAAACATGTGCAGAAGTGTAGTATAAGTGCACCACAGTCGGTACCCAGTAAGTATCAAGACTAACCTCGGTGGAGTAGTGACAAGGTACAGTCAAGACATTTACTAGTCAAATAATCTGTGAATTACGAAAATTGTGATGTCAACAACATGATTTGAAGAAAACAAATTCAGATGTAAACATATAAATTATTTAAATTCAATAAAATTGAAAAAGCAAAGTGCATAAATAAAATTTAATCATGTTAATAAAACGAAAAAGATAAGTTTAAGAATGAAATTAACTAAATTCCATATTTATCAAAAGACATTTTTTCAAATTAAGAATTTCTAGTTTGGAAAATAATTAATTGGTAAAATTAACCACATCTATCATGGAAATGATTTTGGAGAGAAAATCTAACTAACTACAACAACATTTATGATGTAGCCTAAAATGTCAAGTTAGACTCATATATTGCAACCATGCGAAAGGAAATTGATAGGTTTCTCTCAAAAGTATAAGCATAATCAATAATGGCAAAATTCCCGCTCGGTCTGCCAAGTAGCCTCCTCGACTGGTTGACCTCTCCACTACACCTTCACTAAAGCTATATTCTTCTAACTCAACTTCCGAACCTGCCGATCCAAAATGGCCACCGGCTCCACATCATAAGTCAAATCCCCATCTAACTGAACCGTGCTGAAGTCCAAAACATGAGACGCATTGCCGAACTACTTTCGGAGCATGGAAACATGAAACATTGGATGAACACTCAACAGACTAGGGGGCAATGCAATCTTGTAAGCCACCTCTCTAATCCTCTCAAGCACCTTAAAAGTGCCGATATACCCAGGGCTCAACTTTCCCTTCTTCCCGAACCTCATAACACCCTTCATGGGTGAGACTCTGAGTAATACCTTCTCTCCCACCATGTAAGAAACATCACGAATCTTCTGATCGGCGTAACACTTCAGTCCAGATTATGCCGTGCGAAGACGATCCTGAATCAACTTAACCTTGTCCAAAGCATCCTGAACCAAGTCAGTACCCAATAGCCTAGCCTCACCTGGCTCAAACCAACCAACTGGAGACCAACACTGTCTCCCATACAAAGCCTCATACGGAGCCATATGAAGACTTGTTTGGTAGCTGTTGTTGTAGGCAAACTTTGCAAATGACAGAAACTGATCCCAAGAGCCCCCGAAATCCACTACACAAGCGCATAGCATATCCTCCAATATTTGAATAGTGCGCTCAGACTGTCCATCCATCTGAGGGTGGAATAATGTACTCAAATCAACCTGTGTGCATAACTCTCGCTTCACTACTCTCTAAAACTACGATGTGAACTGCGTGCCCCAATCTGAAATGATGGACACCGGCACACCACGAAGGCGAACAATCTCACAGATATAGATCTCAGCCAACCGCTTCGAAGAATAGGTAGTCCTAACTGGAATGAAATGCGCGGACTTGATCAACTTGTCCACAATCACCCAAAGAGCATCAAATTTCCTCGAAGTCTATAGGAGCCCAACTATGAAGTCTATGGTGATATGCTCCCATTTCCAACTCCAGAATCTCAAGCCTCTAAAGCAATCTGCCCAGCCTCTGATGCTCGTACTTCACCTGGTGACAATTTAAGCACCGAGCTACAAACCCCACTATATCTTTCTTCATCCTCCTCCACCAATAGTGCTGCCTCAAGTCTTGATACATCTTTGCGGCACCCGGATGAATGATGAACTGTGGGCCTTTTCAATAATCAAATCACGTAGCCCATCTATATTGGGCACACAAATCCAACCCTGCATCCGCAACACCACATCATCTCCAATAAAATTCTCCTTGGCATCACCGTACTGAACCATATCCTTAAGGACAAGCAAATGGGGGTCCTCATACTGACTCTCTCTGATGCGATCATATAAGGAAGACCGAGAAACCACACAAGCTAGAACTTGACTAGACTCTGAAATATCTAACCTCACGAACTGATTGGTCAAGGCCTGAACATCAGATGCAAGCGGCCTCTCACCAACAGGAATAAATGCAAGGCTACCCATACTCATCGCCTTTTTACTCAAGGCATCGACTACCACATTGGCTTTCTTGGGATGATACAAAATGGTAATATTATAGTCTTTTAGCAATTCCAACCACCTGCGCTGCCTCAAATTTAGATCCATTTGCATGAACAAGTGCTGGAGACTCTGATGATCAGTAAATACCTCACAAGATATACTGTAGAGATAATGTCTCAAAATCTTCAATGCATGAAAGATGGCTGCTAACTCCAAATCATGAACAGGGTAGTTCTTCTCACGAGGCTTCAACTGGCATGAAACATAAGCAATCACTCTACCCTTCTGTATTAAGACACACCCAATACCAATATGAGAAGCATCATAATATACTGTATATAGAACCCACTGTTAAAGGAAAAGCTAGAACTGGAGCCGTGGTCAAGGAAGCCTTGAGCTTCTGAAAGCTCTCCTCACACTCATTTGACCACCTGAATGGCACACCCTTCTGGGTTAACCTGGTCAAAGGCGCTGCAATGGACGAGAAATCCTCCATGAAGCGACGATAATATTCTACCAAGCCGAGAAAACTCCGAATCTTAGTAGCCGAAGACAATCCAGGCCAACCCTGAACTGCCTCTATCTTCATTAGATCCACCTTAATTCCTTCACTGCATACCACGTGCCCTAAGAACGCCACCAAACTGAACCAAAACTCACACTTGGAGAACTTTGCATAAAGCTTCTCCTCCCTCAACCTCTTTAGTTCAATTCTCAAATGATGTGCATGCTCCTCCTGGCTACGTGAGTACACCAGGATATCATCAATAAATACTATGACAAACGAATCAAGATATGGTTGGAATACACTATTCATCAGCTGCATGAATGCTGTTGGGGCATTGGTCAGCCCAAAAGACATCACAAGGAATGCATAGTGACCATAGCGGATCTTGAATGCCGTCTTTAGAATATCCGAATCCCAAATCTTCAACTGGTGATACCCAGACTTCAAATCAATCTTAGAGAAGATTCTAGCTCCCTGAAGCTGGTCAAATAAGTCATTAATGCGTGGCAAAGGATACTTGTTCTTAATTGTAACTTTGTTCAACTGCCTATAGTCGATGCACATCCGCATAGTGCCATCCTTCTTCTTCATAAATAGAACTGGTGCACCGCAAGGTGGCACACTAAGCCTAATGAACCCCTTATCAAGAAGCTCCTGAAGCTGCTCTTTCAATTCCTTCAATTCTGCTGGTGCTATACGGTACAGAGGAATAGAAATGGGCTGAGTGCCTGACACCAAGTCAATACAAAAATCAAAATCCTTGTCGGGCGACATACCCGGCAAGTCTACACAAAACACATCCAAAAAGTCTCACACCACCAGAACAAAATCAATAGCAGGAGTAGCAGCACCGACATCCCTCACAAAAGCCAAGTATGACAAATACCCCTTCCCAACCATCTGTTGGGCCTTCAAATATGAAATCACCCTATTGGGAACATAGTCCAGAGAACCTCTCCACTCGATCATAGGTAAACCCGGCATCATCAACGTCACGGTCTTAGCATGACAATACAGAAAAGTATGGCATAGGGATAACCAATCGATACCTAGAATCACGTCAAAATTAACAAGAGGTCAACTCTAATCTCCAATCCTATAATAGTCAACACACACGACCGATACAGACGGTCTACAATAATAGAATTGCCCACCAGCATAGATACATGAACAAGTGAGACAACGGACTCACAGAGCATATACACATAACGAGAAAAATATGATGATACATACGAATAAGTGGAACCAGGGTCAAATAATATAAAAGCATCCTAGTGGCATACTTAGACAATTCCTGTGATCACTGCATCAGAAGCAACGACCTCTGACCTAGCAGAAAAAGATAGCATCGAGCGTGACCACCACCTGATCGACCTCCCCCTCTAGGGAGACCTCTAGCTACCTGAGCCCTACCCCGAGCTGGCTGGGCGGGTGGTGAAGTAACTGGTGCGGAAGTTATAACCCGACCCCTCTACTGAGCCGGACCTCCCCAGAGATGGGGACAATACCTCCTCACATGTCCAACCTCTCCACACTCATAGAAACTCCGATCGGTCAATAATGGTTGAGATTGAATTGGGCTCTAAGAACCAGAATAACTACTAGAAGGACCTGGCACATATAAACCCTGAACTGATGGATCATGAGATGAACTATGAGTTGGGAGGGCACTGAGAGATGACTGACCCGGAAGGGAACTATATGAACCATGGCTAGCTGATGCACCACGATGAAGCGGATGAGCCATCTGAGCGGGCTTATGAGGATGACCCCTGTTGTGGTGGGATTTACCTCTAGAAGAAACATCGTTGAAACCACCCAAACCACGAGGCCTCCTAGCCTCCCTCTCATAAATAAGGACATGCTCTAACCACCTAGCAATATCAACCACCATATTGAACCTAACACCTACAATCTACAGAGTCACAACAAAGCGCAGTCCATAGTTGAGGCCATTAATGAACATCTTAATCCTCTCACTCTCTGTGAGAACCAACCAGATTACGTGATGATCCAACTCTGAAAATATCATCTCGTGCTGGATCACAGACATATGCTTCTAGTGTAGCTTCTCATATTGCCTATGCAACTCCTCCATGTGGGTCAGTAGTACAAATTTCTCCAAGAAAAGAACGGAGAACTCGTGCCACGTAAGTGGTGCAGCACCGGCTGGCCTGCTCTGCTCATAGGACTCCCACCATCTGAAGGCTGCCCCCGATAGCTAAAAAGTAATAAATGAGACCCCAATAGTCTGCAAAAGACCCACCATGCAAAGAATCCGCTAGCACCTATATAAGAAGTCCCCAACATCCTCTAACTCAGCCCCACTGAATGATGGAGGCTTGAGCCTCCCAAACCTCTCTAGTCTCTTCTGCTCCTCGTCACTCATAGTATGGCCTACCTGGGCCTGAGCAACTGCAACCGGCTGGGCTGGTAGTAGCCCTTGTGCCTGAAGTCCCTGCACCACCTGCTCTAGAGTACGGGCAGCGGGCGTTTCAGCACCTCCCCCAGGCTGAGAAGTGGTTGGCATAGCCGAAACTAAAATTGCCTAAGCAAGGCTAGTGCAAGCAGTCAATATTTGGGCCAGAGCCTCTTGAAGGCCTAGAAACACAATAGGTACAGCAGGTGCCTGAGTTGGTCTCAACGGCTCAACTACGTCTGGGATCTGCTCTTGAGCTGGAGCAACTAGTGGCTCTACACCTGTTGTATGAGCTACACCTTGGCCTCTACCGCGGCCCCAGCCTCTCGTGGCCCTAGCTGGTGGTACTGGTGGTCATTCACCTGATCTGGTAGCATGTTTCCTCACAATCTGTGAGAGAATAGAATAATAGAAGTTTAGTTTCCAAAATAAACAAATTCGCACGATAAGAATACAAGAAAGTGACATTTTCATAATCGTTCGATAGCCTCACCGATCCGCAAGACTCTACTAAACCTGCTCATAACTTGAGGTCTGCGGATGCCAAGGCAGCTACCTTAATAGTCTCCAACAGATAAAGCTTTAAAACTAGCAACCACCATGCCCACAAGTACCTGGATCTGCATATGAAATTTATAGTATAGTATGAGTACAACCAACTCAATGTACTTAATAAGTAACAAGACTAACCTTGGGTTGAAAGCAGTGACGAGCTCAAATAATTACAGTCCAAATCCAGATTTATAACCGTGCATGTAATGACCCTACTGGTCGTTTAGAGCCCTGGCATGCCATTCGGCAGTTTGGGGACATGAGCAGCTTCACTTCAGGTATTCTGACTTGTACGCATGGTCGGAATTAAAATTTCGGAAGTTCTGAGTTGATTTGGAAAGAAAATTCTCATTCCGGAAGCTTTAAGTTGGAAGAATTGACTAAGATTGGATTATAGAGTAAACGGCCTCGAAATCGGGATTTGAAGGTTCCAACAGGTTCGTATGATGATTTCAGACTGGGGCGTATGTTCGGATCAGTTTTTGGATCCACGGGAGTGTTTCGGCACCTATTGTGGAAGTTAGCATTTTGGAAGAATTCCATAAATTTGGGTTGAAGTGCATTTCAATGTTATCAATATCCGTTTGGAATTCAGAGTCTGAGAATAGCTCTGTATGGTGATTCCTGTATTGGGAGCGTGTCCGGAAGTGGATTTGAAGGTTCGTAGGTCATTTTGGAGTCGTTTGGCGAAAGTTAGAAAATTTGATAGTTTCTGAGAAGTTTGACCAAAAGTGGACTTTTTGATATCGTAGTCAGAATCCGATTACGGAAGTTAGAATAGGTCTGTAATGTTGAATGTGACTTGTGTGCAAAATTTGAGGTCAATCGGACATGATTTGATACGTTTCGGCATCGAATATAGAAGTTTGAAATTCTAAAGTTTATTAAGCTTAGAATGGGGTATGATTCATGATTTCGATATTGTTGGATGTGATTTGAGGCCTTGAGCAGGTCCGTGTTATGTTATTGGACTGGTTGGTATGATTGGACGGGGTCTCGGGGGCCTCGGGTGGATTCCGGGTGGTACACAGATCGAATTTGAATTTGAGGAAGAGCTGAAGCAGTTGGGCATCTGGCCCATTTTTCTGCCATTTTCATTGGTTTGGACGATTTTGGAGAGCTTCAAGGGGAGATTTTCATCAAGCAATTCGAGGTAAGTGGTTTCTTCCCATTTGTGAGTTACATACATGAATTATACATGGATTGGAACATGGAAATTAGCATAAATTGTGGGGTTTGTGGTAAAACAAAAACTAAAATTTGCCATTTTGGATTTTGACCACGAATTTGGGTATGGCATTGGGAATAAATCATATATTTGAGTTCGTAAGATTATGAGTAATGATTATCTTCGAAAATATTCGGAATCCGGGCACATGGGCCCAAGGGTGATTTTATTGACTTTTCAAGCGGAGTTGGGAATTGTTGTAAATAGGATTATAATGAGTATTTGAGTATATGTTAATGGGTGTGCATAATTATTGACTAGTTTTGGAGTGTTGGGCATTAGTTTGAGTCATCGGAAGGGCTTGGGAGCCGGTTATGGAACTTCAGAGCGAGGTAAGTCTCCTTTCTAACCTTGTAAGAGGGAATTTACCCCATAGGTGAAATAAATTAATGTGTGCTCCTATTTGTGGGGGCTACGTACGCACGAGGTGATGAGAGTCCGTGCGTAGCTACTATTAGGCTTAAATTCGGGTAGTCTAGGACCCAAAAGCATGCTTTACCTATAATATTTGCAAATCCTTTTGTCAATTTAAAATGTTTAAATCATATCGAACTTTGTTAATAAATTTCTAAAAGGCTAGACATCGTTTCCTTGACTTTTAAAAGAGAAATTTCCTTTTCCTTGGATAATTTCCCCTTGATGAATTCTTGAATGATTATTTGAATGTGTTATCTTTTGTGGAACGGGCCGAACGCCTCAGCAGATTAAATAGATGCATCTATGGTTCGCTCCATTCGACCCTCTGGCAATGCACGATTTAAATATTATGTTGGATCGGGCCGTATGACCTCGACATGATTTGCGCATGCTTGTATTGCTTGCCCTGAAATTTATGACAATTGATATGGCCTCACTGGCCAGAGATATAAATTGTTAAAAGATGAAAATAAATTTTGGAGATTCCTTAATTATAAAAGAATTGCTTACTTACTTCAAAATAATGAGCTTACAGTCGTTCTACGAAATCCATACTTAATCATACCATTAGTATTTTATTTATAGCCCCATAGTAAGTGTCTGAGTTGACCCCTCGTCACTACTTCTTCGGGGTTAGGCGGGATACTTACTGGGTACACGTTGTTTTTGTACTCATACTACACTTGCTGCATGTTTTGTGTAGGTACGTATATGACTAGTGGCCTTCTGGACGCAGAGGTGCGGTTATTACGGGGACTTAGGTGAGCTGCATCTTATGTACGACCCGTAGCCAGCAGAGTCTACTTCAAAGTATTGTATTTTCTTTCCTGTCCAAATTTGCATTCCGGACAGTTATTGTATTTTATTTTAAATTCCTAGAAAAGGCTCATGCTCTTGTAACATCGGGTTCAGGGATGATTATGGGATGTTCAGTATTGAAATTTGAAAATATTGTTATGTATTCTGTAAATTCATCTTCTACTAGTTAAATTGAAGTAAATTTACGATTTTAAAAATATTAAAATGCGAATTTAGTTGACTATTTAGTGTTGGCTTACCGGACAGTGGTGTCCGGCGCCATCACGACCTTTAACGGACTTTTGGTCATGACAGTACAGATATGACAGGAAAAATGGTAGTAATATCTCAGAGAAAACTCATAAACAGTTTGTACAAGTACAGAAATTTAGACATGATTTCAAGTTGAACAGTTTTAGCTCTACACGGATAAAATATGTACAAGGCCCCGTAAAATTTGACCAAGAACTCGAGGATTGTGGTACCTAGGTAGGCTAATGTGTAAGGCCCCGTTCATTTCTATAGTTAATTCGAGCAATTTCGAGCTTAGGAATACAATTTAATTTTTACCCGAACCACATGAGAACTTACTGGAGTGGATAAAGTTATTTGGATACTTGGGGATAATTATTTTATTAATATTTGAGTGTTGTAATAATGGGGAACACTTGGATTCTAAATTGTAAGCAATAAAACTAAAGAAAATACAATGAACTATCTCCCCATAGCACAGTTATAACATAGGAAGGAAGAGGAAATTTTAGCAAACCAGTGAGCTAAAGCCTTATAGCACAGCTATAGCACCAGTGGAAAAATACTGTACCTGGGCCTATTAAGACCTGAGCGGAGAGAGAGAAAAATAAAAGGATTTCAAGAATAGGGTTTTTCTCTCCATCACCCATCCGGCCAAGGCTTCTAATACACTTAAGGTGAATTTTAAGTGTGTTTTTATGATGATTTCACTTCTCAATCACTAGTTACAACAAGGTTTTGTATTGGATTCCATATGATTTCTTCAAAATCCCAAGAACACCCCAAAAATTGTCTTTCAAGATTTGGTCTACAAGAGGTAATATTTCATCCTTAAACCTACATGCATGGATTGTTAGTGAATATATGAGCAAAATATAAGAACTAGCACTTATGGGATGCTGATTGGAAGCCATAAGTGCTTAACCTAGATTATTCGGCGTTGTACAGATATTGTAATGAGTTAATTAGTGAAATTTGATAGGTGCGAGTTCATTGATGATTATGATGGTGCTAAAGAAGGCAGTTAGTAGTCAAAGGATGTTGTATTATATATTGTTGATGGGAAGGAGGGATTGTTGGATTAAGAAACACCATTACTAGAGGCAGAAGAATGCTATGCACTCTAGGGTGTTTGATAAAATGCCAAAATAACCTAAAACCTCGAAATTTTTACTAATATTGGCCCAATTGAATTATGTTGATGTAAATTGAAGTTGTAAGAGTAGAGGGAGGTTTTAGTATCACTAAAGAGCTCCATCAAGGTATGTTGCCTAAACTCCCTTTCTAGAATTGGAATCCATGAATTCCTCGGAAGTTCTGAATACGGTTTGTTCAAACTCTCGTTCCAACTGTTCCAAATTGATTCCGAAAACTGATTTGCTTAAATTCTTATGTACTCAAGTCGTGTTCAAATTTCCCTTATCATACTATGCTCCCCTTAGTGGAAATATGTTCAAACATGGTTGTTTTAACTAATGTATATGATTTGAACCCATGTTTCAATCATAAATCACCATGTTATGCTTGTAAGTATTTCCAATGTGTTTTGAGTCCTTACATACTTATGAGTTGAAACTGTGTATTTCCCTTTGGAAAAAGTATTTCATGAATAATTGGTGTAGCACTCGCTTGCGATTCTTTACTTGTGCTTCAATTGATAGTCATTTTGCTCCATTCTTTAGAAAGAAACCCATTGTGTTTAAAGCCTTCATTTCTAATGAACTTAAAGTAATATTCTGTATGTTGATGTTTATGATGATGACCCTTGAAAGTAAAGAAACGAAAGTGTGGAATATGAGATACGGTCATCATGACGTGAATGAAGAATCATACGTATGGCTAAGAGAGCCAATGAAATAATAATATTGTGAGTGGTTGAAAGTACTAGTGAAGCTATATGTGGTATAGAAGGTTATGAGATAAATGTATTTGTATTTATGTTTCCTTTGTGTACAACAACAACAACAACAACAACAATCCAATATAATCCCACTAGTGGGGTCTGGGGAGGGTAGTGTGTACGCAGACCTTACCCCTACCCTGGGGTAGAGAGGTTGTTGCTGATAGACCCTCGGTTCCCTCCCTCCAATAACTCCCCACCTTGCTTTTGGGGTGACTCGAACTCCCAACCTCTTGGTTGGAAGTGGAGGGTACTCACTACTAGAGCAACCCACTCTTGTCTTATACCTCAAATACAAGAAAGTATATAATCAAAATAACAACAACAACAACATACCCAGTATAATCCCACGAGTGGGGTCTGGGGAGGGTAGTAAGTACACAGACCTTACCCCTACCTGGAGAGGTAGAGAGGTAGTTTTCGATAGACCCTCGGCTCAAGAAAAGGTAGAAATGAAGAATATGGGGGAAGAATAGGAGGGAATAGGTGAGAAAGACGATAAGCAAAGAGGAGAAAAAGTAGCATCAAATAGTAGCCATCGGGGAGCAACAATATCAAGTAAAAGGGGGAAAAGTAACATAAAATAGTAACAATCCCACTAGCAATTTACAAAAACAAAGAAAGTGGTTGCAAAGTACCAGATACAATAAAAAACTATAAGGAAGTAACTTTCAACCCATAGCAAGAATATTACTAATGCTACTGGTGAACCTATGAAAAACTTGCAGCTACCTGTCAGCCCACCACCTTAATCCTCGACCTCCACATATTCCTATCGCTAGTGATGTCATCGGTGAGGTGAAGCACCGACATGTCCTGCCTAATCACCTCTCCCCAATACTTCTTAGGCCTACCCCTGCCTTTCCTCAAGCCCGCCATGGCAAACATATCACACCTCCTGACCGGGGCATCTTTATCTCTCCTCTTCACATGCCCAAACCATCGCAACCTCGATTCCCGTAACTTGGCTTACACTGGTGCCACTCCCACCTTGTCCCTAATAACTTCATTCCTGATCTTGTCTTTCCTGGTATGACCACACATCTATCTAAACATCCTCATTTCTTCTATGCTCATCTTTTGGACATGAGACTTCTTGAAGGGCCAATACTCAGCTCCAAACAACATAGCTAGTCTAACCACAACCCCTGTAGAATTTGACCTTAATTCTAGGCGGTACATTCTTATCACATAAAACCCCTAAAGCTAGCCTCCATCTCATCCAACCTGATCCAACGTAGTGAGTAACATCCTTGTCAATTTCCCTGTTGCTTTGGATTATAGACCCAAGATACTTGAAACTATCTCTTGTGGGAATGACTTGAGTATCAATCTTAACTTCTACTTCTTCTTCATGCCTCTCCTCATTGAACTTGCACTCCAAGTATTCAGTTTTCAACCTACTCAACTTGAAACCTTTGGATTCCAGCGTCTGTCTCCAAACTTCCAAAATAGCGTTAACACCCCCTCGTGTCTCGTCAATCAGTACTATGTCATCAGCAAATAGCATGCACCATGGCACCCTCCCTTGTATGTGACGTGTCAAGACATCCAATGCTAGTGTAAACAAAAATGGGCTAAGGGCTGATCCCTGATGTAACCCCATCTCCACTGGGAAATGTTCCGAGTCTCCTCCTACAGTCCTCACCCGAGTCTCAGCGCCTTCACACATGTCCTTAATTACCCCAATGTATGCTACCGGGACTCCACTAACCTCCAAACACCTTCATAGCACCTCCCTTGGTACTTTGTCATAAGCCTTCTCAAGGTCATTGAACACCATGTGCAAGTCCTTTTTCCTCTCCCTATACTGCTCAACCAATCATCTCACAAGGCGAATGGCTTCTATGGTTGATCGTCCCGGCATAAATCCGAACTAGTACTTAGATATAGATACGCCTTTCCTCACTCTCTTCTCCACCACCCTCTCCCAGACCTTCATAGTGTGACTCGGCAGCTTGATACCCCTATAGTTATTGCAGTTCTGGATATCGCCTTTGTTTTTGTACAATGGAATCATCAAACTCCACCTCCAATCTTCGAGCATCTTCTTCATCTTGAAAATGATGCTAAACAAGCTAGTAAGCCACTCCAAGCCTACCCTACCCGCTTCTTTCCAAAATTCCAAAGGGATCTTGTAAGGCCACCGCTTTTTTCCAAAATTCCACTCCAAGCCTACCCTACGCTATGTTGGAAGTTAACGTTATGTTTCCTTTGTGTACAAAATGAAAGTATTTTTGGGAGTATCATTAGCGAGCCGAGGAAGGGTGGGTTGTAACGGCCCATACCTGAAATTACACGTGCCGGTGTAGGCATGGATTGAGATTATTCCCCTTGATTGGGATGAGATTGATATATTGAGATTATTACCCTTAATTGGGATGAGATTGATGTTAGCCCTGAATTGGAAGTCGACCCACACAGCATATGTGGAGAGATGGCCTAGCCGATCGAGTGGAGATCGGATGCCATGTCACGCACATGGTGGTTCCTACTCTTGGTATCACCTTTATTTCGCATTACCGTGTCAATCCACATTGATTCCTGGAGAGATGGCTCAACCGATCAAGTTTGTGATCGGACTCCATGCCTCGTGTATGGTGTGATGATCGGATGCTAATGATCTCCCAACTAAAAAAATGTTAAATTCTTATTTTCAAAATTGTTATGTTTTAACTTGGCATTTAGATATCATTGGTTGTTACTTGCTTCTTTCATGATTATTCCCTTTTTATATTGGAATTTTATTTCATGAGAGGTATTTAGATTTACATACTAATACTATTCCATATGTACTAATGTCCCTTTTAGCCCCGGGCGCTGCATCTTTAATAGATGCAGGTAGTTCGTCAGCGGGCAACTTTGATCCTCGTTAGTAGTTACCCTCTATTCAGCAGGTTATAGTGAGCTGTATTCTACTCCAAGCCATATGTCACTTGACATTGTATATTGTGTTTTCAGGTATAGCCGGGACCTTATCGCCGGCACTTCCATACTGCTCTTCTATTGGACTTAGAGGCTCCGTAGACATGTTGTGGGTGGTGTTCGATGTTGGGTAATGAACTAGAAGTCTTGGTATTTGGAAAACATGTTTTCCCCTCATAATTATGAACTTTCTTGCTTGCATGCTGCACCTCAGAACTTTGCTACGTTACTATAGTTTTCTAAAGTTGAATGAAAGTCAAAATTTCACTTGCACTGTCATATTTATTTTGGAAATTGTAAATGAAGCTCTATTAAGTAATGGAAAAAGAATGAGGAACAATTTACTCTTTTCATGTCTCTCTCTTATTACTTATGCTTATATTGTTCATGGGTAAGGTTGGGTAGAAGGTATTAATTAGGGCTTGACTGGGGTATCTCGGTTGAGCACCGGTCGCGCTCCCCCAGGTCGGGTCGTGATAATATGCCAAGTACAACTCATATGAAGAATGTTACATCTTTATATCTACATATCAAATGTGCATGTCATATGTAATGCAGCACAATGATAACCTTACGTACTCACACTCTCTGAGTACTCAATCTGACTATCTCAATTCTCACTCATCACACTCTCTGAGTACTCAATCTGACTATCTAAATTCTCACTCATCACACTCAGTCACTCAGCATAGTACGATACCTGTGCTCACTACTGGTGTGTTAGACTCCGGAGGGGTGGATCCTGCCCAAATGCTAATATAAAGCCAATATGTCCTACTGCGGTGTGTAGCCCGATCCCATAAAAATATATAAAGTACATAGGGCTTGCTGCGGCATGCAACCCGATCCATAATAATATATATAAAGCCAAGAAGGCCTGCTACGGTGTGCAACCCGATCCATAAATCTCACTTACAACATGGCTCTCAGGCCCCAACTCAGTCATCAATCTCTCTAGTCTCCCGGGCTCACAAATCTCATGCCAATGAGCCCAAATAATGATATATGATACAACAATAAATAGTAACAAAGATTGAGATATGATATGCAAATGATGGATGTGATTGAGTACAAAATTGCCATTAAAGCAAATACTTCAACAGCAGAAATGATCCCAGTAGGTCTCAACAGGAAAGGCATACACCTTAAACATGATTTCTAATATGGATTAAAGCTCAATTACTCTAACACACAGGGATCACAAGAATAGCAACAAGGTTTGATGACTGCACAGTACCACAGAGTCGACCAGGTCACAAATTCTACGGTGCATGCCCACACGCCTGTCACCTAGAATGTGTATCACCTCAACACCAACCACATAACACGTATTTCGGGGATTCATACCCTCAGAACCAAGTTTAGAAGTGTTACTTACCTTAAACCGTGCAAATCTCTACTACAACAAGCCTTTGCCTCGTGAATCGGCCTCCGAACGACTCAAATCTAGCCATAAACAACTCAATAGAATCAACACGAGCTATAGGATAATTCCATATGAATAAGTTAAGTTCTTTTACAAAAGCAAGAAAGTCAATTCAAAAAGTCAACCTCGGGCCCACATCTCAAAATCTGACAAAATTAAAAAAAACCGAACAACTATTCAACTACGAGTCCAACTCTACCAAAATCACCAAATTCCGACACCAAATCGTCACTCAAATCTCCTATTATTACTCTCCAATATATAGGTCAAAAATCCCCAAATTTTCACTTCAAAAATACCAAATATATGAGGGAAATTCAACGGGTATTCAATACAAATAGATAAAAACGACCAAAAGTTGCTTACCTCTCAAAATCTAGCGAAAACCCCTTCACAATTTGCCTAAATCTGAGCTCCCAAAGTCTAAAAATGAATAAATCACGAAACCCTTCGAATTTAACAAGCATTTCGCTTCTGCGGCCCATTTAGCCGCTTCTACGATATCGCTTTTGCTGTTAAAAATCCGCATATGCGGAGTTACACTAGACACCGGACCTCGCGCACATGCGGTCCCTTCTTCGCACCTGCTGGACCGCATCTGCGGACACACCCATCTCTTCTGCGATCCCAGCCTCACTGCCCAGCTCCGCTTTTGCGGAACATTTCTTCCAAGAGCGTGTCCACTTCTGCGGATTTCCTCCGCACCTGCGCTTCCCAGCAGCCTTCTCCCTTTTTACACCTATGCACACCTAGCCGCTTCTGCGGCTACACACCTGAGCCAATCCTTCTGCAGGTGTGGTGACACCAGACCTGAAGCACTTAAGTCGCGCCTACGCGCCAAGATGACCACCAAATGAACCTGTCAGATCCTGCACATTTAGTGCAGAAGTGTAAGATGATTACGTAAATCAATGTGTACTCAGTAAGTATCTAACCTAACCCCGGAGAAGTAGTGACGAGGGGTTGACATCGACACTTACTAGTGGTCCAATAAAATAGTATGGTAAATCATAAACAGATATGAGGCACAACAGTAATAATGATGTAAAACAGTAACTAATATAATTCTCCAACATTTCTTTTGACGATATAAATCTCTCAAATCTCCTATGCTATCTCAACAGATTAGAAATATGAAATACAAATCTCAAACGAATAAGTAATACCATATAAACGCCAGGCCTCAATAAAAGGGGAATCTCATGAATATCCGGACAACTAGAGGTATCACGCACGATTATGCTGAGGTCGTACGGCGCAATCCAGAGTAGTGTGTACACTACCGAGTGTCGATCGACGCGAACCAGAGATGCATCCCAATATACTGCCGAGGCGTTCGGCCCGATCCACAGGAAAGGAAGAAACTTATCGAATTATGAGTAACATGCTTACAACATAGGTGCACGAGCATGAAGTAAATATGACTTTTACCATTTATCAAGTATCTCGCCAAACAACTCAAGGTGATAAAGCTCGACCTAATATATTACCAAATCAATTTCAATTATAAATTCACTTAATTAAACTAGCAAAATAAGTTCAAATAATTCAAATATTACATGATAAAGTCTTAAGTCTACCCAAACATAACATGCTTTTAGCTACGTACGGACTCTCGTCACCTCGTGCATACATAGCACCCAGAACTAGTAGTGCATAATAATTTTAACACCTATGAGGTAGTTCCCCCTCACAAAGTTAGATAGGAGACTTACCTCGCTCCGAAGGTCCAATAGCCGACTCCAATACCTATCTAACTCCTCAATTCAAAGCCAAACGATCCAAAACTAGTCAAAAAACATGCAAACCAATAAAAATATACGCCAACACTCATAATTAATTAATTTATCACAATTCCCAACTCCGTTCAAAAAGTCAGCAAAGTCAACCCTCGAGCCCACGCGTCCGAATTTCGGATATTCTTGAAGATAATCTCTACCCAAAATACCACGAACTCAAATATATATTTTATTCCTAATTTCATGTCCAATTTCGTGGTCAAAATCCAAAAATACCAAATTCTAGGTTTATTAAAAAATTTCACGATTTCTAACAATTTCCATGTTTAAATCCTTGTAGAATCCATGTAATTAACTTACAATATGTGAGAATTACTTACCTTGCCATAGATGAAGAAAATACCCTCTTGAAGAGCTCGAAAATTGACCAAACCATGTGAGAATTGGAAGAAATGAACCAAAAATCGAAATAAAACAAGTCTGCCCAGCAACTCCTTTCTTCGCGATCGCGGACAAGCACTCGCGATCGTGAAGACTAACCTCGACCAGTTGCTAAAATGCTCTTCGCGAACGCAACACATAGGTCGCGAACACGGTAGTCAACTCTCCAGTTCCTAAGCGAACATGACCAAACCATCGCAAATGTAAGATAAATCACCCGGTGCCCTTCCCGCCTAACCTTCTATGCGATCGCGATACACTGCCGCATAAAGCTTCACGAACGCAAAGAACAAACTTTCTGATGCCCAAAATACCTTCACGAACACGACCCCTTCTTCGGGATCGCGATGAAGGAAGCACTAGACACCAAAAACACCTATCCAAACAAGGAGAAATGGCATGTATTCCATCCAAAACTCACTGAGGCCCCCGAGATCCCGTCCAATCATACCAACCAGGCCCAAAACATGACACAAACTTGCTCGAGGCCTCAAATCACACCAAACAGAATCCAAAATATGAATCGATGATCTAGATCCTTCTTTTAACTTTCATACTTTGCCGAACACGTCTGAATTATACTTAAACATTTGGGAATGACGCCAAACTTTATGTGCAAGCACGATACGAACATATTCCAAGGCTCAGAACCACAAACAGACATCAATAACTTCAAATTCCACTTCAAACTAAACTTAGTAAATTCTAAAACATTCAAAAATGCCAACTTTCCACGATAAGCGCCGAAATATTCCCGGACAACGTGATACTCAACGCGAACGTAAGCCCAAGTCTGAAATCATCATATGAACCTGTTGGAACCTTTGAATCCCGATTCTGAGATCGTTTACCCAAACATTAAACCTTGGCCAATTCTTCCAACTTAAAGCTTTCGAATTGAGAATTTTACTTCCGAATCAACTCCGAACTTCACGAAATTTAATTTTGACCACATGTACAAGTCATATAACATGAAGTGAAACTACTCAAGGCCTCAAATGGCTGAATAACACGCTAGAGCCTAAAATAACCGGTCAGATTATTACGATGAAGATCATGATTAGGGTTGGTGGGGGAGGTTCGTTCGGGTGAAGACCGAATATCACATTCCCCAAAAGTTTTACCGTTCCTTGAAAAGTGGAACTCAACCCCTAAGTTATCTTTCCTTCCTAAGTATCATGGTGCTTTCTTTGTTCATTTTCTAATTGCTTGTGCCTATCATTGTGAAGTGGTCACCCAAGTTCCCAATGCAGTCCCCCGCTTCAAGGAGTGGATCGAGGGGATCTGCAAATAAATATCGTATTTTGAACATGAATGGAGCAAGATTTCAAAGGGCAAGTGGGAGGCTTGCTATCATGGTGAATCCTCCTCCCGAACAATTCTACTTTCATATTTAACCTTTCTTTCTACTAAGTCTTTTCCCTTTTTAGATTTTCCCAAGACCACTAAGCTTCAACCATTGGATAAGGACGAGGCTCCGTCCTCACTTGCTAAACCCTCTGCTTCAGGACATCCCGGAGCTGCTGCACAGGAGGAGAAGAAAAAGAAAAAGAGAAAATCTTCTGGCTCCCCGGATGCCAAGGTCTAGAAAAAGATGGTAACTATTTGGGTCCGAAAAAGTAACAAGAAGAGTACCAAAGCCAGGGTACCGGACCCCGACTCCCTCTTTTGGCTCAGGTATTACCCTAAAGACGATGATCTAGAGTTCATCACTCATGGGTCAACCATTGATGTAGGAGAAGAGATGGCTACCGGGGAAGGTGGACGAGTGGCCGATCCTTCTTCAGCTCTGGAGCCAGAAGAAAAATTAGAGGTTATGGCCTCCTAAGAAGATATCCCGCCCCGAGGGAAATAGCCGCTGTCATTAGTCACCATCTCACACAGAGTCTATATTCGAGGAGGCTCGGGCCAATAAAGAGAAATTGAATGAGACGGCATGGGGCGAAGACGAGGCCCTTAACATGTTTTTTGATGGCGTTGACATGGGTGCGTTGGAGGATGTAAAAACCCGGTCGATTTTTTTGAGAATTTGCACCCCGTTCGATGTCTTAATGTCTCGAGCAGCTTCGTATTATGTGTTATGACTTACATGTGTGGTCAAGTGTGATTTTCGGATGGTTCGCGATCAATTTGGGAGAAGGACTCTTGTTTTAGAAGCTTAAGCGGTAAGAGTTGACCGAGATTTGACTTTTATATAGATGAATCTGAAATGTTAATCAATGTTTCCAACAGCTTTGTATGGTGATTTTGGACTTAAGCATGCGTCCAGATTTGGATTTGGAGGTCCGTAGGTTAATTTGAAGCATTTTGGCAAAAACTGGAAAGTTAAAGTTTTGGAAGGTTGAGAGGTTTGACTGGGAGTTGACTTTGTTGATATCGGGCTCGAATGAAGATTCTGAGAGTTGAATTAGCTCCGTTATGTCATTTGGGACTTGCATCAAAATTTGACGTCATTCCGAGTTGATTTGATACGTTTTGGCACGAGTTTTGGAAGTTGGAAGATTTAAAAATTCATAAGTTCGATTGGAGGTGTGATTCATAGTTTTGACATTATTTGATGTGATTTGGGGCCTCGATTAGGTGCGTATTATGTTATGGGACTTAATGGTATGTTTGAACGAGGTCCCGAGTGGCTCGGGTACGTTTCAAACGGGTTCGGATCGTTATGGAAATTTTTGGTTAAGGTTGTTGGGCAGTATTCTGGTGTATCCGCATCTGCGGATGTTTGATCATAGATGCGGAGCCGCTTTTGTGAGTTTTTTTCGCTTCTGCGATGTAGAGACCTAGGAGGAAGCTTCGTTTTTGTGGAGTTTTGAACGTAGGTGCGACAACCGCTTTTGCGGCCCAGTGATTGCATATGCGACGACGTCCGCTTCTGCGGCTGTTTGTGCACCTCTGCGGAGTCGCATGTGCGACTCAATCTTGCGCAGGTGCGGCCACTGGGCTGGCTAGTTGGGTTCATAGATGCAAACTTTTTCTTGCAAATGCGAGGCCGCAGATGCGGCGTTTCTATTCGCAAATGCAAAATTACTGGGCAGAATCACATATATTTGAGGGTTTGGCATCTTTGTTCATTTCTGAGTTTGAAGCCTCGATTTTGAGCGATTCTTGATGGATTCTTCACGAGTTTGATTTTGGTAAGTGTTATCTATATGAAAATGATTACATTTCATGATTTTATACTTATTTATATTATTAAATCAGCGAATTGAAAGGAAATAAATGTGAGATTTTGTAAAATCTTTCAAAAATATTAAATGAGGATTTGAAAGGCGATTTGATATCGGAATTTGATAATTTTTATATGGTTGGACTCATATCAGAAGGGGTGTTCGGGTTTTGTGAATTTTATCGGGTTCCGAGGTGGGGGGACCAAGTGTTGAATTTTGGGCTGACTTTTTTAGTTTTAATTAAAGATTGAAGCTTTATTTTCCGGAATTATTTTCTATGCGTTTTATTTACGATTTGAAGTTATTTGGGCTAGATTTAAGCCGCCCGGAGGTTGTTTCACTCGGTAAGGTTATTTTAGCGTATATGTCTAGCTTCTTTGAGGTAAGTATCTTTCCTAACTTTGTGTGGGGGAACTTTCCCTTAGGATTTGAGTCATTTGTGCTAATTATGTCATGTGAAGGCCGTGTACGCGAGGTGACGAGTCCGTGCTCGGGCTTATTTGTGAAAATTTGACTGTTTAGGACTCTTAGGTTCTTATGTTCGTTAGATATGAAGTTGTTTTGTCATGTTAAATCCCCCCGTTTACTAAATTCACCCTTACGTGTCTTATTTGGAATTGATTGATTCATGTTCTACCCTTGTTGCCAATTAGACCCTTATGTGCCTTAATTGAAGTTGTTGCTTCTTTTTTGTTTTGTTGTCTTTTCCGTAGTTGGTTAACCTTATTTGAAGTTATTATTATTTCTTCCTTAATTGTTTATCCTTAATTGAAATTATTAGTATCTCTTCCATAATTTGCTTAACCTTAACTGAAATTACTATTATCTCTTCCATAATTGCTTAGCCTTAATTACTATCTCTCTTGTCGTCGAATTGAACTTTTGTGGAGTCATTGTTACACATTATCTCTCCCTTGTTGAGCTATTCTTGTTGAGACCATTATTCCCTATTATGTCTTTCTTTGTGAGCTCGTTCTCCCATTTCTCTGTGTTCTAAAGTTTCTTGTGATTATTTACTTGTCGTATTCTCATGTTATTGTTTTTGTTGTTGTTGCAGCAGTACATTGTGGTTGAGTCGTGGGCTCCTTATTGTGAAATTCTATTATTGTTTGGTTTCTCTGGCAAATTGTGATTTTGGGCACTTGAGGTGCGATTTGTGATACGTTGTGATATTGATACGCATGCGGTGGTATAAGGTCTGGGTGTTGAAATGCATGCGGTGAGATAAGGTGGGCTTGATATGCGTGGCTAGTAGGGGAACTACTAGAAGCCATGTAGTGTGATAAGGTGGGTTAAAACGCAAGATGCTATTTTGGGAAGAATAATTTTCAAAACTAAATGTTAAGGCTCCCGCGGTGATATAAGGAAAGATTGTGATTCATTTTGTGATTTGAGACTACGAGGCAGCACCTTGGTAGTGATTGTTGTTGACATTCCCCATTTTCTGTACTTGTCTTTGATCGTTGTTTCCTTAGCATACTATTAATTGGCTTTCTCTGTGTTGCACTATTTTCATAGTTCTGTGTAGCTAATCTTGTTATACTATTCGTTGTTTCAATTTCATTTCTGTATTTATTACACTGTACATTTTGTGATGATCGTTTCTTATGAGCCATTCATTGTCTATACTCTTACTTGTTGACTTGAATTGAGGTAGAATACTTGCACAAGCATACACGTAAATAAATCACCCATATCGGTCTAAGAAGATGAATCCTAATGTTTTGACCATTTATACGTACTCCCGTGTACTTGCCTTATGCGTGAGAGTTATCCTGTTGGCACGTGAGTTGTCAGTGCAGTCATGAGTCATTATTATTGTTGGCACGTGAGTGGTCCATGCGGATATTAGGTATTGTCACTCCCTTGGAACGTGAGTCGTCCGTGCTGTGATGAATTGTAATATGGGCACAAGATGCCAAGTGATTAGGGTTCACGAATTGGGATCCGTGATTGGTGATTTAGAGGTTTGGTATCTCGTGGAAATTCTTGGATAAACCTGGTGTGAAAGCGGTTGTTCCTATTGAGTTGTCACTTGTTTTCCTTTATTTGGTTTCACCGGATTTGAATTATGTTCAGCTTACTCTACAGTTTTATTACATGTTGTGCCTCGTTGCTAATTGTTGCTTTAGTTTCCTATTACAAGCATTGTTTTATTATTGTCAGCATGCCTAGGTTTATATTGATATTGTCCCTTGTTAGTTCTACATTTATACTTGTTTAGGTTGTTTTGTCTAGTAGGTGTCTTGACTATCGCTCGTCACTACTCCACCGAGGTTAGTCTTGATACTTACTGGCTACCGGTGTGGTGTACTCATGTTACGCTTCTGTGTAGTTTTGTGCAGATCCAGGTACTTCGGAGTTAGTTGTTTACTAGCTAGTTGTTCGAGTTTGCTGTGGAGACTCCATGTAAATTTGCCTTCGCGTTCGCAGGCCTCGAAGTCACCTTGTAAAATTTCATCTTGTACTGTTTTATTTCTCATCCGGAACAGTTGTATTTAGGGATTTTCTAGCAAACTCAGTAGAGCTTATGACTTGTACTACCAGTTTTGGGATTGTTGGTTTTGTATAGAAAACTCTTGCTTTGTAATTAATAGTTGTTGGTTAAATTTTGCCATTAATTTAGTAAGTGTTAGGCTTACCTAGGCCCTATGACTAGGTGCCAACATGATATCCTACGAAGGAAAATTGGGGTCGTGACAGAGGATTATTCCAGGCTTGGTCACTTGGAGGTCCAAAAAAAGGATGTGCCATCGGGAACAGGCCGAGCTCAAGTCCGAAGTTGGTTAGGCAATTCTCTGCTCTGAGTGTGGACCCCGACCGTAAAAGAACAATCGTGCTTACTATCCCGGTGGACACCAGGATGTTGTCCGCTCCGGTAGGTGTGGCCAACTATCTTCATTGCTAGTAACCGAAGAGGACCAGGAGAAGATGAACGAAGTAGGAACATCGAGCCTCTTCAGCGAGGCACAACATGCACTGAACCGGGTAAGTTTCCTATCCCTAGTGCCCTTTGCGAATCTTGCTTAGTTTCAGCATGCTCTAACGAACTTATCATTTTGTTTTTCAGGCTTCGTTGCAACACCATGAAAGCTTCCTTCGGCCTCGAAAGGAAGTCAGCCATCTCGAGTTCGAGTTCAAGCTCAAAGAGCAGGTCCGGAAGAAGGACATGTATAGGGTTCTTAGTGAACAAAAAGACGAGGCCCTCAAGGATCTCCCAATTCTCCGAGCTGAGCTAGAAAAAGCACATAAGGAGGCCTTGTCTATACAATGACAACATGCCAAACTGGTCGAGAAGTTAAGGATGTTTGAGGCTAAAAATGAGAGGTTACACGTAGTGACTAACGACACAACCTTGCTGGTCCAAGAGAAAATAGACTTGATTGACCAGCTCCGAGCCGAGATGAACGAGGTCAAGACTAAGACTAAGGCACTGAGGGGTAGGATGGACCTGTTGGCCTCGAAAAAAGAAGGCTACAAAAGAGGAGCAAGCATCGGTCAAGGACAAGCTCCGAGTGGCAAATAACAAGGCTGACAAGTTGTCTCTGCTAAACGATGAACTCCGGGCACAACTGCGTTCAGCCATCTAGGAACGGGATGATCTTGGCCGGGAATACAGTGCGCTAAAGTTCAAATTAGAGGCAACCTCAATTGATTCCTCCGAGGTTGAGTATAAAATCGATGTAGAGATAGCCAAGGCCTGTTTATGAACGAAGACCAAGTATGTAAAGCGGTTGTCCCGGAGGAAGACCCTCGAGGAGATTCATGCCTAGGATTTTGATCTGTCGGCCGAGATTGAAGAGGCCATGAGGCTTGAGGCCGAGGTAAAAGAACTTTATGATCCCGAAGGGCTTGATGGTTCCGATGATTCCGGTGCCGAGTCGAGCTCCGGTAAAGATCAGGCGGAGATGCCTTAGCCCTTTATTGTTTCATTTTGGTACATTTTCTTTTTTGTTTATTTTGAGGCCGTTTTATTGTGCCTGTCACGACCCAAAATCCATTATAGGTTGTGATGGCACCCAACATCGCCGTTAGGCAAGCCAACGGTGATTTACCAACTTAATTATTTATTTTTTTAATTTTTAAATCATAAGTTTTATTAGTAAAGAATTCAATGCATTTAAAAATCATGAATACTTAAAATATTAGTAAGATATAAAATAAAAGATGACAATATCAAATCTAACCATAAACAACTACTAGGATATCCTAAAACTCGGTGTTACAAGTGCATGATCATCTGCTAAGGAATGCAATAATAATACAACATTTGTCTGGAATATGAAATAGATAGGATAAAGTAAATAAACAAGATGGAGACTCTGAGGGCTGCAATGCGTAGCATGGAATACTGCTCACCATAAAGTCCCCTCAGCAGCTGCGCCTACGCGCCAAGATGACCATCAAGGAACCTGCCAGACCCCGCACATTTAGTGCAGAAGTGTAGAATGAGTACGTAAATCAACGCGTACCCAGTAAGTATCTAGCCTAACCCCGGAGAAGTAGTGATGAGGGGTCGACATCGACACTTACTAGTGGTCCAATAAATAAAATGCAGGGATCATAAATAGGCGTGAGATATAACATGATCAGTAGAAAAAGGAACAGTAGATAACGAAATCCTTTAACAAATATTATCAGTTAAAGTACCCCCAAAGGCCACACGCTATCTCAACAAATAGGAACCGTCAATTAAATATCTGATCTTAGGTCATAAAGAGAATATTATGTCATAGCGATTTTACGCACGAATTACGTCGTGGTCGTTCGGCCCAATCCATATAGTCATTTACATACACTGCCGAGGTCGTATGACCCGATCCATGGATGCATCCCAATATATATATATATATATATATATATATATATATATATATATATCGCCGAGGCGTTCGTCCCGATCCACAGGAATAGTGAAACTCTTCGGATTTGAGAATTATGTATTTACAACTTCAAGGTTAGCCCATAAAAGAATATAAATTCTCATCAATGATTAACAGTCTGCCAAATCTCTAGATAATGAAGCTCAATTTAACATAATCTTTTAGCCAAATTCTTACTTATTAATTCAAGCAATTTAAGCTAGTAGATTAAGTTCAAATAGTGCAAGTAATAGCAAAATAAGGCCTTTGTCTCCCGGATAAAACATGAACCTAGCTACGCACGGACTCTCGCCACCTCGTGCGTACGCACCCCCCACAACAAGTAGCACATATCAAATACATCACCTAGGGGGTAGTTTCCCCCTCATAGGGTTAGACAGGAGATTGCCTCGCTCAAAACTTCCAATAACTGGCTCCAATGCCTCTCTAACTCCTCAATTCAAAGTCAAATGATCCGAAACTAGTCAAACAACAAGGAAACCAATAAAAATATACTCCAAAACTCATAATTAATTAATTTATAATAATTCCCAACTCCGCTCGAAAACTCAACAAAGTCAACCCTCGAGCCCACGTGCCCGAATTCCAAACATTTTGGAAGATAAACTTTACCCATAATGTCACGAACTCAAATATATGATTTATTCCAAATTTCATGTCCAATTTCATGGTCTAAATCCAAAAATACCAATTCTAGGTCTTATACCCAAAACCTCACATTTTACACTCAAATACTTGAACTATTAAGCCTAAATTCGTGTATTTAACTCACAAAATGGAGGAATCACTTACCTCATGATTGATGATGAAAATGGCACTCCAAAATCGCTCCAAAGTTGGCTCCCATGGAAGAAATTAAGTGAAAATGAGCCAAATACCCGTTTTAATACAACACTACCCAGTCTGACCTTCTTCGCGAACATGGCCTTACCCTCGCGTTCGCGAAGAGCATCCTGCTCCAGCTCCAAAACTCCCCTTCACGTACGCGATACAGAGGTCGCGAACACAATGCTTCACCAGGCCACCTCTTCACGGAAGCGACCACTCCAACGCGGCCAGTCTAACGCGAACATGAAAGCCAAGTTTGTTGGCCCCGCCCTTTTCCCCTATTCGAATGCGATCTCCTGTACGAACGCGGCACACATCCGCCGCACCTTCGTGAATGTGGGACCCAACGCAAATGAGATAAACAAAAATCCTCCAGCTCAAATCCTTTTTCGCAAACATGAGCAAACCTACGCGTTCGCAATGAACAGCACCAGAACTAGCATCAGCATCAGCAAAACATGGAGGAAATGATCCACAAAATACCCCAAAACTTACCTTAGGCTCCCGGGACCCAGTCCAATCATAACAACCAGTCCCAAAACATGACAAAAACTTGACCGAGGCCTCAAATCACAACAAACAACATCCAAACTATGAATTGACGATCAAGATCCTTCTTTCAACTTTCAAACTTTGCTGAACGCGTCCGAATCATACTTAAAAATTCTAGAATGACGCCAAACTTTACGTACAAGTCACAAATCACAATACAAACCTATTCCATGCTCAGAATCCCAAATGAAAATTTATAACGCCAAAGTCCACTTCAAATCAAACTTAGGAAATTCTAAAATCTTCAAAATGCCAACTTTCTACCATAAGCGTCGAAATGCTTCCGGACCACCCGATACTCAACCCGAACATATGTCCAAGTCCCAAATCATTAAACGAACCTATTAGAACCTTCAAATCCCATTTTCGAGGCCATTTACTCAAAAGTCAGATCTTGGTCAACTCTTCCAACTTAAAGCTTCCGAATCAACTCCGAACTTTCCGAAATTCGATTAGGACCACACATACAAGTCATAAAACATGAAGTGAAACTACTCAAGGCCTGAGAACACCGAACGACGTGCTAGAGCTCAAAATAATCGATCGGGTGGTTATAGCGTGTATATATATATATATACATTATATATATATAAATATATATATATATATATATATAACCTTTCCTTTAGCAACACCGTGTTTTTTACTTTTCAGCATCTATTTGCATTTTTTTATTTGTGGATCGTCCTTTTGATGATAACTCTGGATTGTTCGTGGCTTCGAAATTTTGATAAAAATCGAAGGCCTTTAAGACACTTAAGTGTTTCAGTCATATAAGATGGTGTTTTGGTGAGGGTAACTCTTTAATAGGTTTTAATTATACATAAGGGCCTTACTTTCTGAGTACGGACTTCAGACTTCTCCAAGCCGTTTTAGGTTGGACGTAGCTTTTTTTGTTAGGGCCCTCCCTAATAGGCTCAGTGCCTCCGAGATTCGATAGCCCAGCTATCCGATTTTTATCGGACGACAGCCCCGAGTCATGGTAGCCCGTTGGCTTTAGGATTTAGGATCCGTTGTGAAGCATCGATGGAGTGAAATGCATAGTGATAAAGTATAAAGAAAATAAGGATTTCTTTCATTGTTTTGTATGTAGAGTACATAATCAAAGGCTCATAAACCTTGTGTCGTGGCTAGAGTGGGATACATAGGTACAATTCGTTTGACCCTTACAATGAATCTAACCAAGCCGTGGCTTTAAATATTAAGTGATTGCACTTTCTAAAGATCCAAGATCCTAACCTAGGGTTAATGGCCCCCAGTCTTTGAGGCCAAACTTGTGAGGGTTTGAATGCTGTTGGTTCGGTGCAAATGATCAACTACTCCAATTTTAGGTCGGCCTTCGAAACTAAGGTAGCACATTTTACTGTTACCTCGTTAAAAACATTGCCGAAAAACCCACTTCGAGAAAAAACCTGTTCAAGAGAAAAAGAGTACAACACGTGCTTTCAGACCTAATAGTCACATTTGTCCCCGGTTGAATACCTGCGTAAGCTAGTCCGTAATATAACGAAGTTAAAAAAAGGAGCTAAGCTAGTACCTTAGCAGTAGTACCACTTTAAGTGTGCCACGTTCCAGTTGTTCGGTAGTTGTACACCATTTCCCGACTCGAGTTTATATGTGCCTTTTCCGATTATTCTAATAACTCTATACGATCCTTCCCAGTTTTGTTCCAGTTTCCCGTCATTTGGGTTCTTGGTGTGTAGTGTTACTTTTATCAACACTAAGTACCCGACTTAAAAATGTCAAAGGTTAGCTCTCTAGTTGTAGTACCTCCCTACTCGTTGCTTTTAGGCGGCTAACCGGACCAGGGCGACTTCCTGCCTTTCATCCTATAATTACAGGCTCGTGGTCCTGGCCTCCCTATTTGACATTTTGGTAGCATACTCGAACTTGAGGCTCGATTACCCTACCTCGACCAGGATTAAGGCTTCCACTCTTAGACTAGAGAAAATAGGGTCTCTCTAGTACTTGACTTCGAAGTCATTCGGTATGCCCACAAAACTTTGCGGAAGATTTCTTTTCATTACTCCTTTGAATCGGTCAATCTCTTTTTCAAGTTTTGGAGTATAGTTTTGTTCATCGATTCTTCTTTCCCGTTGCCACTAGGGTGGTAAGGCATTTATAATATCTTTTTGGTTTTGTGGTCTTCGAAAAACTTACTTAGATTGCTGTCGACGAATTGTTTTCCATTGTCGCAAACGATCTCAGTCGGTATCCTAAATCGACATATTATGTGATTGCCCAACTGGGTACTGACCAGACCAGGCCATGATAATAAGAGGGCCCTTTCGAAGAAAATCAAGACAAAGAAAAGAGGTCTTCTTTATTTTTATTGATATTCTTGGATCTTCTGAGCCCTTCCTTTACTTTTGATAAAGAAATAAAGGAAATTGATGATAAACGTTGTACATATCCATATAATATAGTATAATATAGAAAGAAGAAAAGAGAGAAAGAAAGATTCTTTCCTTTATCTTATGTCCAGATGAAGTCGATGACCTCTTTCTCCCGGACCTTCTTGAATGCCTGAAACTCAACCCATTTGGGCTAGTTATTTCTCCAAAATCATAGATGTGCTTGACGCACATGGAAACTGCTTTTTCAATGATATCGAAGCATTTTGCCTCACATAGTAGTTTATGATATCAAGAATAGTGGTATATTCACATCTCAACATGAGGACAGGGGGATATGGAAAAGAATCGTAGAGAGTCATGTATTCTCAAAGCTGGTTGGCAATCGATAAGTAATCAAACTTCCGCATTTTCACCTAATTCACTAATGTGAGTGGCTGTAGTAACGAGTTGATACTTCCGTATGAGCATAATCTATTTTCTGGTTAAATACATTACGAGATATTTTTCATACTTTCTGCATTCATTGGTCATGAGTAATATGTATTGGGCTTTGCTGGGTGCCCATGGTAGGGGATCAATGATGCCCATCCCCAATTTACATAAACGACCATGGCGACAGGACCGGGTAAGCATCTCTCCCGGTTGATAAATTATTGGGGCGTATCTTTGACACTCGTTACATTATCGTACGAAGAATTTTTACATCTTTATACATTTCATTCTAGTAGTAATCGACTCTAGTTAACTTCCGAACCAGGGATTCTTCCCCCGATTGGTTTCTGCAAGTGCCCTCATGGACCTCTCTCATGGCATATTCGGTCTCCCCTAGGCCCAAGCACATAGCTAGTGGGCCGAAGATGAATATTCTGAATAATTTCCCCTCGACCAAGTTCAACGTGGCAGCTTTGGTGCGTAGAGCTTTCGATTCCTTGGGATCCGATGGTAGTTTTACTATCTTCAGGTAGTCTATGCATTTGTTCCTCCAATCACTAGTCAAACTTGTTGAGTTTACCTCGGTTTGACCTACTTCTATCACCGAGTTCATCAACTGTACCACTACCCCCGAATCAAATTCATCCTAGTCGACAAATGACCCCAAATTGGCCAGTGCATCGGCCTCATTATTTTGATCCCGAGGTACGTGCTGCAGAGTCCACTCCTTGAATTGATGTAGGGTCACTTGCAATTTGTCCAAGTACCTTTGTATCCATTCCTCTTTTACTTCGAACGTTCCATTGACTTGATTTACGACAAGGAGGGAGTCACATTTGGCTTTGATCACTTCGACCCCGAGGCTCTTAGCCAGTTCTAGACCTGCAATCATAGCTTAATACTCGGCTTCATTGTTAGTCAATTTTATAGTTCTAATGGATTGTCTAATTACGTTTCATGTAGGTGGTTTAAATACGACTCCTAGCCCGGACCCTTTCGCGATGGAGGCATTATTTGTGAATAGGGTCTAGATCCCCGATCTAGTCTCTTAAGAAAGCAGCAGTTCCCTTTCGACATCGGGCATCAAGGCCGGTGTAATGTCAGGCATAAAGTCTGCCAAAATCTGAGATTTTATGGTAATCCGGGGTTTGTACTTGATATCGTACTCGCTAATCTCTACGGCCTATTTGGCCAGCCGGCCAGAGATCTCGGGCTTATGCATGACATTCCTCAGCAGGTAGGAGGCCACGACACATATGGGGTGGCATTAAAAGTATAATTTTAATCTTCTAGAAGCACTTAATAATGCAAGTGCTAATTTTTCTAGGTGGGGAAACCTTGTTTTGGCATCACCTAGGGTTCTACTAACATAATAAATAGGAAATTTTGTACCTTCATCCTCCCGGACCAGGACACCACTTACCGCCACTTCAGAAACCACCAGGTAGAGGAATATTTGTTCGTCTGCCTTCGGAGTGTGTAGCAAGGGGGGATCGACAGGTATCGCTTGAGTTCTTCCAAAGCTTGTTGGCATTTCAGAGTCCAAGTGAAATTGTTCTTCTTTTTCAATAGTGAGAAGACCCGATGACTCTTATCTGACCATCTCGGGATGAATCGACTCAACGCGACTATCCGCCCGATCATTTTTGTACTACCTTGACGTTGTCGACTACGGTGATGTATTCTATGGCCTTTATTTTGTCGAGGTTAATCTTTATCCCCCCGATTAGATACCATTAATTTGAGAAACTTGCCCGCGCTGACCCCAAATGCGTACTTCTCCGGGTTTAGCTTCATATTGTACTTCCTCAATATGTCGAAAGTTTCCTGGAAATGTTTCAAATGGTCCACTTCTCGTAGGGACTTGACCAACATATCATTAATATAAACTTCCATTGATTTTCCTATTTGTTCTTCGAACATCCGGTTGACTAGGCGTTGGTATGTGGAACTGACATTCTTTAATCCGAGCAGCATTACGTTATAGCATTAGGTGCCGAACTTGGTTATGAAAGAAATCTTCTATTGATCATCTAGGTCTATCTGAATTTGGTTGATCCTTTGGACATGTCTATCTTCTATTGATCATCCGGCCATCGTGTTGATCCTTTGGACATGCCTTGTTTAGATCCTTATAGTCTACACACACCTCAGTTTATTTCCTTTTTTAGGAACTAACTTTATGTTAGCTAACCAATCCAGGTATTTAACTTCCCGGATGGAACCTATTTTCAGATGTTTGGATACCTCGTTCTTGAAGAATACGTGTTTAATCTCGGACCGTGGCCTTCTCTTATGCTTAACCGGATGGAACTTCGGATCCAGGCTTAAATTGTGAGTGGTTACCTCCGTTGGGATCCTTTTCATGTCTAGATGGGACCAGGAAAAATAATCAGTGTTAGCTTTAAAAAAATCAATAAGTTTTTTCCTATGCTCGAGGGTTAACCCCGTGCACAGGTATACCTTTCGATCCGATAGGTGTTCGATCAATATACCTTGCTCCAACTCCTCAATCGTTGATTTTCTGGCGTCAGTTTCATCGGGTGCTATGAATGATATTGGGACACTGTAATCATCCTCATTGTCTGCTCTGTGCTTTTTTTTTTGTTTTTCCGGTGCGACTGAGGCTGACATCGTTGATTGCTATTTAGTTTCTTCTTTTTTGACCGGCTCCACACTTTTTTATGTTGAAACCGTTGGCACCGGGATCACTTCATCAACAATGAACACTTCCCTTGCGGCTAGCTGTTCTCCATACACCATTTCGACTCCCGTCGGAGTGGGAAATTTCAGCACCTGGTAAGGTTGAAGGCACCGCCCTCATATTTTGGACCCACGGCCTTCCGAACAAAGCGTTGTACCTCATATCCCCTTCGATCACATAGAAATTTGTTTCTTGGGTGGTCGTGGCACTGTTTACCAGTAAACTTGTCTCACCTTTCGTGCTTTCGCACGCCATGTTAAATCCATTCAATATCCGGACCGCCAGTATGATTTGATCCAGTAACCGTAATTGCGCTATGAACCTCGATTTGATGATATTGGCCGAGCTACCTGGATCAATTAACACACGTTTAACCCAAAATTTATTGATCAGTACAGATATTACCAGTGCATCATTATGAGGTTGTATGATGCCCTCTGTGTCTTCGTCGCTGAATGAGATAGCTCATTCCAGGACATAATCTCGGGTGTAATTTTCTCTCATAATAGACACTTTAGTGCAATTTATCATCGGCCTTTGGGGGACATCGACTCCCTCAATGATCATGTTGATCAAGTGCTAAGGTTCCTCTGGCTCAACCTATTTTTTGGCATACCTATTTCTGAAGTGGGTTTTGGCTCGCTTGCTTGGGAATTCTCGAAGGCGCCCATTATTGAACAATAGAGGAACTTCTTCTCTTAACTGTCGGCAATCTCCGGCCCGATGACCGTGAGTACCATGGTATTTACACATCAAATTAGGATCCCTCTGTGCAGGGTCAGACTGTAATGGTCGGGGCCACTTGGTCTCTTTGATGAGCCCTATGGCCGACACTATACTAGCAGGTTCCACATTTAAATTATACTCTAAAATCCTTAAGCCCGGCCGCTCGATCCTCGATCATTTCTCTTCTCGTTCATTGTCCAGTGGCGCCGGGATCCGTTTCCCCTCTAATCCGCGCTTTATGGCTGATATCGATCTCTTACCGGACTTAGCTCCTACTCAATGGTTCTCTTAGATCTGTTGTTGGCTCGAATGTGGTAAACAGATCCTGAAAGAGCAGCGAGTTGGTCGTCTTCGACCGTGATCTTCCATTGATATCTAATGTGGACGTTGGCCTAGGGGACCACTGGGTACTCCACCAAGTTTTGTTTTAGCTATTGAAACGCCAAGGAACTTTGGGGGTTGAGCCCTTGAGTGCTTGAATTTCCCAATCCTCCACGACCGGTGGCAGATCCATTAGTTCCATCTGGAATATCGACATGAACTCCCTAAGCATCTCGTGATACCATATCATTACTCGCTTGGACAAGGTTTCCCCAAACATTTTCAGGAACACCGACTCGATTTCATCGTATTCTAAGTTGTTCCCTTTGATCGCACATGTATAGGAGGTTACATGCTCATTTGGATCAGTGGTCCCGTTATACATAGAAATGTCAGGCATTCGAAACCTCTTCGAGATTGGCTTCGGTGCTGCGCTCGGGGGAAAAAGCTTTTGAATAAATATTTTAGAATTCGGTCCCGTCAATATCGGTGGTGCTCCTGGTATCTGATACCCTGGAGTTGTACGTTTCCACCTTTTTGTCGTTAGGCTCAATTGTTTTCTCGCCTGATTCCACCCATTTTGTCAATGCTTCGAGCATCTTCATCACCTCGGAAGTCTACCTGAGTCTGAACTCACCGGTTCCACGACAACTTGTCCGTCCATACGAGTATTTTCCCAGGACTGTTCGAGTTCGACACTATTAGGGGCGTGGCTTTGGTTTTGCAACTGTGCTATCGATGCTTGTTGACCCTACAACATTTTGAAGATCAACATCAGGCTCACCCCATCATCTTCACCCTCAGGCGCTTCCCGAACCGCAGGCTGGGGTCCCCCGTGAACGCTATTTTCGGGATCGGTTGTGATCGACATGAGTGTAACAACTCAGCCGGTCGTTTTGAGCATTTGTGTTCCGTTCAGCTATTCGAAGTCTTGAGCAGTATTGTAGGATGTATTATGACTTATGTGAATCGACGGTTTTGGTTTTATGTTATTCGAAATGTATTTGGAAGAATGACTCTCAACTAAGAAGCCTTAAGTTAGAAGAGTTGACTAATTTTGACTTTAGAGTATTTGACCCAGGATTAGAGTTTTGATAGTTTTGTTAAGTCCGGATGGTAATTTTGGACATGGGCGTATGCCCGGATTTGCAAATTTGATATTTCTAGGTTTCGGCACTAATTGGCGAAAGTTGGTAATCTGAAGGTTTGGAAAGTTCATAAGTTTGACCGAGAGTTGACTTGGATGATATCGGGTTAGGATTATTGTTTCGGGAATTGATTTTTTATGTCATTTGGGACTTGTGCGCAAAATTTGAGCCCATTTCGGGTTGATTTGATATGTTTCAGCACGAGTTTCGAAAATTAAAAGATTCAAAGTTCATTAAGTTTGATTTGAGGTGCGATTCATAGTTTTGACGTTGTTTGATGTGATTTGAGGCCTCGAGTAGGTCCGTGTTATGTTATAGGACTTGTTGGTATATTCAGAAGGGGTCCCGAGTGGATCGGATGAGCTTTAGACGAGGTTCAAATCATTTGGATCATTCTTGGTTAAGGCTGAGGGCAGGTCTATTCTGGTGCAACCACATTTGCGGAGGGCTGATCGCAGATACGACCCTTTGGTCACAAAAGAGAAATCAAGCTAGAAGTGGCAAGCCACAGAAGCGGAATGATGGGCGCATCTACGTGTCTGCAGAATCGTAATTGTGAGCCTCAAAAGCGACGTGTGGCGTAGAAGCATGTGTGGCTGCGTGTGCGCAGAAGCAGGGAAATTCCGCAAGTGCGATAGGCTGGTCTTTAGTGATTTCTCGTAGGTACAAGTCTTTTACCGCAGAAGCGGAGGTCGTAAGTGTGACTAATTGTTCACATTTGCGAATGGTCTGGGCAGAAGCTATAATTCGAAAGCTGATCGTTTTCTTTTTTACATTATTTGATTTTGGAGATCGATTTGGGCGACTTTGGAGAGGAATTTCACCATATGAATTGTGGTAAGTGTTCTCTATTTGGTTTTGATTTTATTTCATGAATCTATTCTTGTTTTTGGTATTTAGTTGATGAATTTTCTTTTTAGCAAATATACTACTAGGTTATTCACCTCGTAGCTGTTATATATAATAAGTCCCAAATTGGGTCAAAGTTACACACAGTTCAAGTAAAAATAAAATAATAAAACAAAGAAAACCAATGACTATTACTACCAAATACAATGTAGTATTAGCATAATGATAAATAGAAAGTACAAAGCCAAATATTTGAAAACTCTGATTGTTGTTGACGACAATGAATTGACACACCAATTGCAAACAAATCCATGTACCACCAACAAAGCTCACACTAGGCGCCATAATTTACAATCCGAATGAGTGTTCCCATTTATTTATGAAACTATTGTTGATTCTGTAAAGAGAAGCTAGGGTACTGCCATATGGTAAATGTCGAGGCAGTGTTGTTTTTGTTACCACTAGAAGGAACTATTCCAACTTGTATACTGAAGGCTGCCTAGTTGATGTAATATTGTTGTATGTTGTCGAATGATCCCCAGATTGAGTATGATAATATGCTAATACCACTAGGAGATAATAAGACAACAAACAAGTAGTTAATACATCCTAAATCAAACTAGCCAGAGGAGGTGTAAGACAACACCGGTTGAGCTTTAGCTTCATATGAGATGGTGTGTTGTTGATGTATTGACAGCAACAAAACAATATTTGTAGCAAAACTAGATGATATGTATTTATGGAGAACCAACCATAAACAGCTGAAGGTTCCCATTACTGGAATCCTGCTTTTTGTCAGTTGTGATCTTCTCTCCCAGATTAAAAGCTTTTTGGTTGAATTAAAGTTGCTGGTAGTTTTGCAGTGACTCAGCAGTAACTGTGGAGAAATTCTAGGACACATACTCATTGTTAGTATATGAAAGTTATCAACCACAAGTAGTGCAGTACGGGTTTGAAACATTAGTCTGGAGCCTTCCTCTTTGCAACCCTTATCCTAAGGTACGAGGTATGGGCCTTGTCTAGGTTGATTATTTTTCTGCCTGCACTTGGCAACTCAAGGAATGAGTTAAAGGTTATTGTACCTGCAAAAGAGAAAGCCATGTTAGTTAAATAGTGTGCCAGTATGCTGCCCTCTCTTAGCACACGTTGAAAAATGACATTGAAACGGTCTTTCATCCCCTTGATCATCTTCACCTCCTTTGTTATGCACCAGAGTGTTTCCCATAGACCTTCTATTATCCTTTTCATCCCAAGTGAATCAGTCTCTATTATAAGTGGATGAATCTGTTGATTAACACAAAAAGTCAGCACTACTGCAATTGCTTTAGCTTCTGCAACCATATTAGTGGTGTCTTGTATCTTTTCTGCCTTAGCGTATTCACCTCATGAACTACCCTATTGTAAGAGTATGTTCCTCCATGCTTCATTGTGTTTCTTCTCTTCCAAAGTTCCTAGGTTATCACTGTCGGGGTTGCCTGGAACAAAGGTTTTAGTTTTGGACATCATTTAACATTTCACCAGGTTCTTATAGCTTGATGAACCTGCACTAGGTTATCTACTATACCTGATGCATGTCCAAAAGATCTCCACACTATGTTTGTTGTTGAGCTTGTTAGGAACAAATGTTGAATATTGTCTGTCTCGTATTGAAGACAACACCAACACTTTGACACCACCATGTAGCCATTCTTTCTCCATATATCATCTGTTGGAATTTTTCCTTTCCACAATCGCCAAATAAAGAATGATATTTTGAAGGGGAGTCCTTTAGTCTACAGTAGTTTATATTCATGATTTGTCTGTGCTCTATGCCTCATTAACTGCCAAGCAGTAGTCATTGAGAATCTACCTGAGGTAGTAGGCATCCATTTATGAATATCCCAATAATCATCTGTGTTTCCAAAAATGATGATCCTGACTGATATGTGCTACAATCTCTGTTGGGAAAGTATTTTCCAAAGGTTGATGATTCCAATCATTTCCTTCTCTCAACTAAATTACTTCCTAATGGTTTTCATTGTTCTCAAAGTCTGGTGGCACAACATGATACAATGCACCTAGACCAGTCCGGGTTTCATGCCAAATGTTGATAATGCCGCTGTTCATTTCCCATAATATTTCATGTTCTACTTAATCCCTTGCCTCCAACATTTTTCTCCAAACATGTGAGCCTTACCTAAATTGAATAGTAGTGAGGAGGTCCTTTTTGCAGTACTTATTCCACATGAAGTTAGCCCATAGTATTTTTGTTGTCCTGAAATTTCACCAAACTTTGGCAAATAATGCTTTTGAAACATCAAAAAAAGATTTGAATCCCAAACCATCTCCCTCCTTTGGCAAGCATAGATTCTGCCACTTACTCCTATACCTACTTCTGCCCTCATCTTTGTTGCTCCAGAATAACCTAGCAAATGTTTTATGCAGGTGTTCTAAAATGTTGTCATGTGGATCAAGCGCTGATAGTATGTGTGTTGGCATACTTTGTAGGATAGTTGAAATCAGTGTAGCTTTACCTCCGTATGAAAGTAATTTGTCCTTCCATGAGTGTAGTTGGTTTTTGACCTTTTTAATAAGGTCATTGTAATATTCCTTTCTTCTTCTTTTGTAGAAGACTGGGCAACCAAGATATGTGAAAAGGAATTTTCATTTGGTGAAGCCAATGATTTGTCAACAGTATTAAACAAAGTTGCAGTAGTGTTTGCATGCATGTAGTATGAAGTTTTTGCCTTGTTAATCAATTGGCCAGAGGTATGCTCATACTTGGATAGAACCTCCACTATCTTTTGTAAAGAGTAAGGATCAGCAGATGCAAAATAATCATGTCATCAGCGTAGGCTAAATGATTCAATGGATTAGTCCACTTAGGCATACCATATCCTTTGAAATCCTTGTCTTCAAATAGTTTGTTCAGAGATCTGGATAGTATTTCAGCTGAAAGTATAAACAGGGTTAGAGATAGAGGGCCACCTTGTTTGACAACTCTTGTTGAGTGAAAAAAGTTTGAAGCCTGACCATTAATCAGAATTGAGAACCAGTTGTTGGATAGAAGATTCCACACCATGTTGATGAAGCATTCTGCAAATCCCATTTTTCTCAGTACATGCATCAAATACTTCCAAGAAACCCTATCATATGCCTTTGCCTTGTCAAGTTTTATAACTACGTTGGCAGGTTTGCCCCTTAGTCTTATGTCAGTTACAATTTGCTGAGTTAACAAAATGTTTTCAAATATGCTTCTCCCCTTGAAAAAGCCTAACTGATTTGAGGAGATCAAACATGGGAGTATCTTTTCCAGCCTATCATATACCACTCTAGAGATTACTTTGTTGATGAAGTTGCTGAGACTTATAGGTCTGAGGTCTGAAAATATTTGCACATTTGTCCTTTTTGGCAGCAGAACAAGGTTTGTATGAGTTAGGGATTTAGGCAAAGAACTTCCTTCATAAAACAATTTCAGAATATTTTGTATGTCTTCCCCTAATATATCCTAGTAAACCTGGAAGAAAAAGCCAGTGAAGCCATCTAGACCACTTGAACTTTCACCACTTAAAGTAAAAATTGTTGCCTTGACCTCCTCTTTTGTAGGAGTTCTATAGAGCTCTAAGTTTTGCTCAGCATATACCATGGCAGGAACATTGTCTAGCAGTTCAAAGTCTGTAGGCTCCTCCTATTGTGTGAACTGTTTCTGGTAGTATTCCACCGCAACAGTAGCTATACATTCCTGTGAATCAATCCATGAACCATCATCATTCTGAATTCTTCTTAACTAGAGCTTCTGCCTTTTACCATTGACATGGCTATGGAAGAATATAGTATTTCTATCGCCTTATGCAAACCAAGTTATTCCTGCTTTTTGTTTCCAAAACTGTTCCTCAATGCTCAGTAATCTCTTTAACTCAGCTTGTGCTTTCTGAAGTATAATTCTATTCTCCACTGTTGGCTCCTCTTCAAATATCATTTCCTTTACTCTGACCACATCTTCCCTTAAAGCCAGTTGTTTGAAGATATCCCCATAAGTGAGCTTGCTCCATTTTGAAAGAGCAATCTTAACTCTTTTTAGTTTCTTCTTGAACATCAAGAAGGGGTCACCTGTGAAATCAGACATCCAATTTTATCTAACTAATTCCATAAAAGAGTCATTTTATGTACAGAAATTCAAAAACTTGAATGATTTGGCAACTTCAGTGGTCTGTTCTCCACAACTCATCAATAGTGGTGCATGGTCTGATCCTGTTTTGATGGGGTGTTCAACTTCTATGCAAGGGAATAGTGTCTGGAACGGTAAGTTGATGCAAGGGAATAGTGTCTGGAACGGTAAGTTGACAAAACTTATGTCCAATCTTTTGAATATGCATTCTGCATTTGACCTCCCATTACACCAAGTGAATGGGCTTCCTTTATAACCCATGTCATATAGGCCACATGAGTTTACACAAAAGGCAAAATCTTCATATTCTAGAAGGTATACTGAAAGTCCTCCAATTTTATCTTCTTCACTAAAAACCACATTAAAACCCCCTTCAACCACCCAAGGTAACTCCATGTCTCTACCAAGGTAGTATAGATTATCCCATAATTTTAATCTATCTAGGGATGAACAACACTTTGCATAGACAAAGGTCATCATGATGTGCTTACCAAGATCTTGATGATAAATCATGATAGTAAGTTGTTGTTCAGTGTCAATCATCACATCCCATTGAACCACATCATCAAGAAATAGCCATATCTTGCCATTGACATTAGATATTGTTGCTTTCATGCCTAGTCTCCTCCTGTAGTTCTGAATAACCTCTGCTTTTGGAAAGGCTCCATGAGTACTATAATGAAAAAACTATGTTCCTTGTGCAAGTTGATAACTCTCTGAAAGTCCTGTTGAGTCTTAACTGACCTTATGTTCTATATGAGTGTCTTAATCATCATCTAGTGGTGGAGGGTGCCCTCTTGGGCAGTATTCTTATAGGTGGTTATTGTTCCTTGTGCTGAGTTTTCTTCTTTCCTTTCTTACCATGTTTAGCTGCAATCCTACGTGACAAATCTCCTTTCCTTGCCACAGACTTGAAGTTCCCAGCTGTAGTTTCATCATCACCTTCATCTTTTAATTGTTCATTAGTGTCCAGAGCCTTATGAATTTCCATAGGTAATTCCTTGTGTGTAATAATGTCATGCATAAGCTGATTAGGAGATTTAAGTGGTACATTGATTTGAATCTGCTTTGGAGTCTGATGCAGTTGCCATAGGCAGTGTTTCAATTATAGCCGACTCCCTAAGAATTATGGCTGACCCCATCTTCTTATACACCATTGTTGGATCCGTCCCATCTATATTTTTATAGTCTAACCTCAGTATATGGTGATTTGTATCTGCATCATCATTACTGATCTGCTCTCTATCTGGTACTCTTACCATTACACCCTTAACATTAGCTATTAGTTCCCTAGTTTTGTCGTTGTCCAAAGCCTTTCTGGATACCTCTGTATTAACCTATGCTGGCATTGAATTAACCCTTTGATAATCAATTATTATGCTTGTATGTTCCTCTGAACTAACTTCACATCTCCCCAGTTGTATAGAGCCTGTAGTTTTTCCATTGGACTTAGGTGAGTCCACAAATGTCTGAGATGGTATTTCCTGACATGAGTGGTTGAGGGTCACAATAAGAGTTTCCTTATGCATTTTAAAGCTCCTTTGAATCTAGTCAACGGTCGTTTCTTTTGTATCTGAAGCATTTTGCCCAGTATCAATAGGAGTAGGGTTCATGGTCATCTCTGCAGCTTTAGGATTGGAATTGGATTTTTCAGCAGTTGTCAAATGTTGGTTCTCTTGATTCCTCCTGGTTTCCAAAATTTGATTCTTCTACTGTTGTTCTTTGTTCCTATCCTTTCCCTCACTATCAGATTCAGAAGGCACATTATTGACAATTTCAGCATCTCTATTTTTCTGAGTGCATGCTTGATTGGAAGCAGTGGATGATGTGTTTTCCATTATGGTTTTTCCATCTAACTGAGCAGACTTATGAACTGCCTGAGGAGCAGCTACTCCATTAGGATTCCCTGTCTCATTAGGTAGCTCCTGAACAATCACCTTTCCTCCATTACAGACAGCATTACTATCAACAATATTACGAATTTCTTCTGGTACACCCTCCAGTGTCATTGATGTAGCAGTTTGTGATTTTCACATTATACCTGAGGTCTGTCCTGGTCTGGTCTAGGAACCTGTTATCCAAGATCTTGTTCATGTGGTTGTTTGAGTGTTTGTTGTCTGATTCTTTGATTGATACCCTTGAAATTCTTCTTCTTTTGAGATTTCCATTGATCTTTGAAATAGTTATCCTTAGTTGGTTGCTTTGCAGTTACTTTGTGATTTGTTCTTCCTTGTTGCTCCTCACTTTTGTGTTGCTCCTCAATTATTTAGTTGGAGGTCTGATCCTTTTGTTGTCCTTGTAACATCTGCTCCTGTTGTGTTCTATTTGCTCTCTCCAGCTTGTTTGCAGAGTGATTGTCAATAGTGTGAGGTGTTGCTGCTATTGCTTTCTTCTTTTCTTGTTCTTCCCTTTTTCTAATAGAGCAGTGGTATTCTTCATTACCCAAGTATCTGCAGTGCAAGCAGTAATCTGGTAGATCATCATATACTACTTCCAACCACTGGCCATCCCTATTCACATCCTGATCTTCATCAAATCCCAGCCAAACACGATAATGCTTGTCATTAGTCAAATCAACTTACATCTTGACTTTTGTTACACTTCCCCTTGTTTTTTTGCATAGATGCTATGTCTAGATGTAGTACCTTACCAATAGGTGATAATAGTACTGACAGTACCTCCCTATAGTAGAAATGCCATTGCAATTTTGGAATGACTATCCAAATAGGGATAATGGGATTATCATCATTTGGATTGAAATTGGGTGTCCAAGCCTATAATTCCATTCTTTGACCTTGGATGTATATGAATGTTTTTGTCCAAACAGTAGTGTGATCATACTCATTGTCTAAGTCAATGTAGACAGTTCTTGCATTGAAATGAGTTATTTATCTCCTCCTCTGAGTTCTATTTGTGTTATGAAGCTTCTCCTTATTTGTTCCATTCTAGTCATTGTGTTAAGGAATTTGTCAACAATTGTGTATTGGCATCTGTTAGCCAGTGTGACCATGTAATCTGTCATGCTGAAGATAACAGCTGGTTGGCCCTATTTTGTGGTTATTCTGGGAGGTGTGAACTCTATTGGGGCTATCTATGCAACTTGTCTAGCTCTTAAATTGTAGCTAATGATTGAGTGATAGTAAGAGATGTGGGAGCAAGGTATTTAGTTGGTTTATTTGGCTGGGCAGTCATAGTTAGAGGATTGGGAAGGGTATCTGTTTTAGTGTGGTGAGGTTGGTTATTTTGGTTATAAGTTGTTGGTGATTTGGAGGTGTTAGAGTGTTTTGGTTGATCTAAGGCAGAGGTTGCTTAGAGTTGTTCTTTGGCTTGAGAGGTTGTGTCTTTTGGCAGAAGGCTAGGATTGGTGGTGTTCTCGAGTTGACTTGTAGTTAATATTTGATTATGGAGTTGGTATCTGTGGGAGTTGAGGCTGTGATTGAGCACCTATATTCCTAGTTAAGGACTGGTTTTTGGTGGACAAAAGAGTTACAGAGATAGTACCTGAGTGTGCTAATCCTATAGAAGAAGGGATTAGATGCAATTGACCAGACGATTTTGATTCAAATGCCTTCTCCTTAACTATAGGAACCTGCTTGATTGATCCCTGCCTAGTTGAAAGTGCAGGAACACTCTGGTCATGCAGCAACCCACTTGAAATGACAGCAGTTGGTCGAGCACCATTATTCCGAACATGTGATGTAAATTGGACATTCTGGGGACTTTCAGCAACCTGTATTGGAGCTTTTCCATCCAATTGGACCACCTATTCATTGGTAAAATTGGTTGAGGCATTTTGTCGAACAACTTTGTTGGAAAATATTAGCAGATAAATATTTTTTTGAAGTTGGGAAAGTTAGATCGAGGAATTGTAGCTTTGATTGCTCAAGGATATTATCCAAATGTGCAGAACCTATTTCCCATTGGATTAGGTCTGTGTCGATACCTTTATCGTTTGCTCCATAAGACTTGGTGTCGAGATCGATTTAGGAACGCATGGAATTCTCAGTTCTCACTGTCGAAATCTCTAATGATTTGTTGGGAGGAAGCGTTTGGAGTGTGGAATGAGATCCAACATCCTGTGTATATGAAATTGGTCTAGTGTTGATCTGGGCTTCGATTGAGGATTCCTAGCGATTTGTTGCAATAGTAAACCCATCACCCTTTTGTAAAATTGTAGCTTCGCGTTTGGAATTTTGGAACGGAACCAACTGGGTTATGCGTAGTGGTAATGATGTTCGTTTGGCACAAATCTGGGCGAATAGTTGCAGCCCACCAGCTGATGGTGCGGGACAAGGGAAGAACAAAGATGTTGGCATGTTCAATCATATGGTCGTATTCAACCACATGACCCTTTCCGCTACTGCTGCCCAGCTGCCTCGTGTGAGGCCGCGTGAATCATTATTTGTCGATGCCAAGTTGAACACCAAAGACATGCGCATCATGGTGGACATGGGTGCGACACATATTTTTGTGAAGGAGTAACGAGCTAGGGATGTTGGACTTGTCTTTTTATCCAGCGACACACTGTTGAAGACCGTCAATGCCATTCCCAATACTGTTAACGGCTTTGCTCCTAAAGTGCACCTTACCTTAGAAGGCCGGCAGGAATTGACGGACTTCACCGTTGCCCTTATGGATGTATTTGATATCATATTGGGGCTGGACTTTTGGTACGAGATCAATGTGTTTATCTCGCCGCGTCTCAACCAGCTTCATATAAGCGATCCCGGAGTCTCGTGCGTTGTGCCCCTTGTTCGGGTGACACAAAATGGAATGAATCTGTCCGCGATGCAACTTGTGAAAGGTTTCAAGAAAGGGGAACCTACATTTCTTGAAACCTTAACAGGAATCATTGAGAACTCCCTTGAGGCAGCAGCATTGCCTCCCTGCATTGAACAAGTCCTTGACAATAATAAGGACGTGATGCTGTAAGATCTTACCAAGCAGTTGCCACCGTGAAGGGAAGTTAATCATAAGATCGAACTTGTTCCAGGGGCAAAGCCACTTGCCATGTTGCCTTATTGCATGGCGCCCCAAAATTAGAGGAATTGATGAAGCAACTTAAGGAGTTTCTAGACGCTAGCCACATCCGCCCATCCAAGGCACCTTTCGGAGCTCCTGTCTTATTTCAGAAAAAGAAGGAGGGTACCACGCGCTTGTGTATTGATTACCGGGCCCTTAACAAGGTCATGGTGAAAAACAAGTACCACATTCCTCTGATTGCCAATTTATTTGATCGCTTGGGACAAGCCAAGGTATTTACTAAGATGGATCTGAGGAAAGGCTACTATCAAGTACGGATCGCCGACGGAGATGAGCCCAAAACAACTTGTGTTACACGCTATGGGGATTTTGAATGGTTGGTAATGCCATTAGGGTTGACCAACGCTCTTGTAACATTCTGCACATTGATGAACAAATTGTTCCATCCCTTTTTGGATCAGTTTGTTGTCATCTATTTAGATGACATTGTGGTTTACAACGACAACATAGAAGACCATGTGGAGCACCTATGCAAGGTGTTCAAGGTACTAAGGGAGAACGACCTGTGCGTGAAGCATGAGAAATGCAGCTTTGCACAACCCATAGTACAATTCCTCAAGCATACCATCAGCCATGGGGAAATCCGGATGGATAGCGACAAGGTGGAAGCTATCCAGAACTGGGTTGCTCCGATGAAGGTGCCGGAACTTCGGTCCTTCCTAGGCTTAGCCAACTATTATCGGAGATTCATCTTCGGTTATTCAGCTATTGCAGCCCCACTCACCGACTTGCCAAAGAAGGAGCGCGAGTGGAAAATGAGTGACATATGCTAGGAGGCATACTGATGCAAGAGGGCCATCCTATAGCATTCGAGAGTCGAAAGTTGAACGACGCTGAGAGGCGTTACACTGTCCAGGAGAAAGAGATGACGACCGTAGTCCACTGCCTAAGGACATGGCATCACTACTTATTGGGGGGTCATTTTGTTGTCAAAAACTGACAACGTTGCAACTAGCTACTTCCAGACCGAGAAAAAGCTATCCGTCAAGCAGGCCCATTGGCAAGATTTCCTGGCAGAGTTCGACTACACCCTAGAATACAAACCAGGGAAAGCTAATGTGGTAGCCGACGCTTTAAGTCACAAATTTGTGCTGGCAACCATTGTTAGCTCAACAAGCAGTAGCATTATTGTGACCATCAAAAAGGTCATGCAACATGATCCCGTAGCAAAACAACTTCTTGCCTTGGCCAGTCAAAGCAAAACTCAAAGATTTTGGGAGGAAGACGGTCTCTTATACACCACTGGCAAGGGGGTGTGTGTGCCCATGTGGGCAAATTTAAGCGTACGCTGCTGAAGGAGGGTCATGACACTGCCTGGGCAGGTCATCTAGGGCAAAAATGCTCGTTGTCCCTGATTGAGTCATCTTACGATTGGCCTCGGATATGGGACGACATCGAGGTATATGTGTGCACCTGTCTAGTTTGTCAACAAGACAAGGTGGAATCTAAACTCCCTGGGGAGTTACTTGAACCACTACCAGTTGCGGAGAAGCCATGGGATAACATCACCATGGACTTCATCACATATCTGCCAAATTCGGAAGGATTCAGCACTATCATGGTGGTTGTCGATAGAATTCTCCAAGTATGCAACCTTTTCAGCCACCACGGCCGGTTGTAAGGCTAAAGAGGTAGCGCGTCTATTCTTAAGGAATGTCGTAAAACATTGGGGTATGCCGAAGCAAATCATTAGCGATCGAGATCCTCGATTTACTAACGCATTCTGGAAGGAGCTATTCAGCTTATTGGGATCCAAACTGCACTTTTCAACAAGTTTCCATCCTGAAACTGATGGACAGACGGAGAGGATTAATGCCCTCCTAGAGTTCTACCTACGGCACTACGTCGGCACCAACCAAAGGGATTGGGAAAAACTACTTGATATAGCCCAATTTTCTTATAATTTACAATGGAGTGAAGAGATGGGAAAGAGTCCCTTTGATCTTGCAACTAGGAAACAACCCAACACCCCACAATCATTGCCCGTCAATGTCGGATTGAAGAATCCTGGTGCTTATCACATGGCCAAAACTTGGATGGAACAAGCCGACCTAGCAATGTTATATCTTAACAAAGCTGCCCGCAAAATGAAGCAATTTGCCGATCAGAAACATCGTCCAGTTAACTATACGATTGGAGACAATATCATGGTGAAGTTGAATCCACAGCAGGTCAAATCACTCTGAGGCTTCAAGTCTGAATTGCGGATATGAAGGCCCATTCGAGATTGTTGCCAAGGTATACCTTCTTACCGATTGGACATGCCGCGTCATCTAAAAATCTATCCCGTCTTCCATGCTAGCCAACTGAAACCATATTTTAAAGACTTGGAAGACAAGGATCGGGGGCAGTCCAGCAGCAGTCAAATTTTTGTTACTCCACCGACAACGGATAAACAAGTAGAGGCCATGATATACCATCAATTGGTCCATGGAAATGGTTGGGGCATTTCGAGCGCATAGTTCATTGTCCACTGGAAAGGAACTTCGCCAGAGGAGGCATCATGGAAGAAATACAAAGATTTGTTGTAGTTCAGGGAACAAGTCCACAATTATCTTCTGTTGTGTGGCACCGGGGTCGTCGCCATTTCAGGTGGGGCTGTGTGTACCGCCCCGCCGTCGTACCTATTAATTTTTTGCAATTCAAGTGACGATGAGGCTTACACAAGCTCAAGTCTTAGACAACCATGAATGGAAAAATACTTGGGCACTCACAAAAATCATTTGATGCCATCAAAGGGCACCTTTGGCCGAGAGTCAGACCACCAGCCGAAAGTGGAAGAGCATCTTTGACAATCTAGGCAATGGATGATAGTAGGACCCCTCTAGGCAACCTTGCCAGCTTTGCCAGGCTGGAATACACCAGGCAGCTTGCCAGCCTTGCCAACCACTCCCCTTGTATAGATTTTTAGATTTCTATAAATAGCCCTTTAGGCTCATTCTTTATAAGCAACTCATAATTGATAAATACAGCAGAAAAAGGCATTTACCTCCCACATCTTGGCCTCTTTCTTTCATTGCTTTCTTGTCAGTTTCGTGTGCTTACCATCGCTTAACCACGACTGTGTTGTTTCTTGTGTTTACGACTGAAGCATTAAGGAGCGATTTTTCTCATAGGGTTTTCCCATGCTGCCTTTGAAAATAGTCCCATGAGAATTGGTATCAGAGCTATTTAAGGTGATATTATGCCATGACATATGATGCCAAAGCAATATTTGAGATGGCGAGTGCATTTTGGATATCATTGCGGAGATCATATCAAAGCACAGATTGATGTTCATATGCCACCAGAGATCGAGAGCCCAATACTACTGGTCAGAAAAAGGATTGGTTGCGTGAGTTATGGCTAAAATTGCTTTGTCAGCCATGAACTACGTCCATCAGAATCAGGCCACTTCACAGTCGTTATTTCCGGCATCGTCTGTGTTTTGAGAGGTGATTGTGGGGCATCCTAGTTTGATGGAAATATGGTTAGGGATGTCTTCCGGATAGCGGGTGCTATTTTTAGAGGGATTCTATTGAGGCATATTTGGCTAGCAAAGAGAGCCATTGTGCAATGTTGTTAGCAAAAACTCAATTGTTCTTGATTGTGGTGATCTGGCAGTGTGTGAGAAACTCTGTTAGCGGTTGGTTAGCAGCTTTTCTAAGCAAGGCATGGATATAAGGAATGTCGAATGCAGACTGAGAGCATTCCTTGCATGGGTTGAAGACCATTTGGACCAAGAGGGTTCAGTAGCGTTGGAAGCTCGTCAGATTGCGACGTTTTGTTTAGGCTAAGCAACCAGTTAGAGTTGTTGTCTATTTTGAAGAAGGAAATAGGTGACCCCAATTTCTTTCGAAAGTCTGGGCTTCAGTTGAAGGTGATTATATGCCGATGAGTCAGGTGATCAGGAAAAGGCCATGTTTGCCAGGTCGTGCAGCCATATTGCAAAGAGTGTGAGTCGTGGACTATAAACTTTCGGCATGATCGTGCGGAAATCTTGTCGAGGATGCAAGTAGCGCATCAGTTGAGTGTCTTTCCTGCGGGATAGACTTGTGAACTACATGAGGGCATTGAGAAGGGACCTTCCAAGGAGATGGGGAGGCCTAGTGCTAAATTGCCAAGGTGAGGAGGGGAATTCAAAAGAAATAGTGAAGCTTCAGAATTGAGTGGATTTCCAAGTTGGAAGGTGTCATTATGGAAAAGGGTACATTGAATGATCGGGGACCATTAAGATGCGCCAAGTGCGAGGAACACTGAACCGGGAAGCCGTTCTAGCAGAACCAAGAGGGTTGTTGTCTATTGGGCGTGTACAGAGTTACTACCGGGAGCATTGGGTACTTGCTGAGGAAGTGACATGTGGAAAACAAAGAGCTTTGTTCTTGAATGTGGTGATGTTATAACTTTGAGAATGTAGTACTCACCAAGAGTACGTCCTAAGAGCTTGATGAGTGCCAGAGGGCACGGAACTGTTGAGTTGCCGAAGGTTCCACGTTGCAGCATGGGTTTCCGAAGGCCGGGCAAGTATGCCAAGTGGGACAAGTGCGTTGAGAAGTATCCTCCACATTGAGTGTGGGAGGATCCGCCTATGAAGAGGCATTGGGGATAAATTGTGAGTCAAGCAAGTATTCCAAGGTAATGAGGGCAAGAAAAGGGCTACGGGAATAATTGAACTGCGGGTTCGCGAGAGCAAAGGCTATGCGAGTTGTTGAACTGCGGGAGCTACGCCAAGGATTGCTATAATGTGTTTACCATTGAGGGAAGATCTTCGGACAGATATGAAGGTCGTGAGGGTCATGGTGTGGTTGACTAGTGTGGGTCACCACAAAGTTAGACACCAGAGGATGCAAGTGCGGAGGCAGTTTCCAAGAGAACACCGAAAGGAGGTAAATGTAGAAGCACGCTTGGAAGATACTTGGGGGAGAAGTGCTAGGGTCACGACTCCATTTTGAGCAAGAGATCGAGGAAGTCCGACCCACAGGATTAAAGGAGTCGTGGTATACATCCCTGAGGGGGCACATTCCGGGTTGTCATAGGCATTGCTGTGTCATCGGGGAAGATGATAGGTTGAGTGTGGGAGGATGTCACACCCCGCATTTTGGGGGTTCTGATTTAGTGAGAAAGGGTCCTTTTGATTCTCTAGCATAGACATGTCTACTGGGGAATTTTGGGCTTTTTAATTTTAAGCATATATAAATGGGGTAGAGGTATTGAAGCTCAACCTGCCTCCCCCGTGCGTGCTACCACCAAGCCATACCAAATGAGCCATCTTGAGGGGGAACCTCAAGGGCCTGTCTAGATGATTCAAAGGAGTATCTTAGGTATTCATACGAGTTAGGGAACTCTATGGACGACGCGATGCCTTAGGGCTAGCGTTGGGCACCCAACGAGTGTTGGAGGCTTGATATGTGGGACGCGTATGCCTTGCGGGCTACTGAAATAGTGGATGAAGAACTTTGTGCCGATTGTACACTTGAAGAAACTATCCTAGGGGCCTCATGTGTCAACTTGTGAACTTGGCTTGGGTTCAGCTATGCAAGCAAGGGTCCCTTGGCCTAGACGTGTAGTTGTAGGGCAACACTACACTATACGGGATGTAAGTATGTCACGAGGGCTATGTTTGGACATGCCATAATACAACCATGAGCATGCTATGAAAGACGCACATGACGTAGGCCAAGGAGTAAAGGTTTTCTTACTCGGGCGAAGCACAAGCTGGGTGCGGATGCACGAGGCGAGTGTCACGCTTGAGGATTAGACTGTGCATGCGAGAGTGATGCTCAGTGCTAGATGAGGGACAGACATATCCTTAGCCAACCCCAGGTGCGCGCATGGATGAGATCCAATATATGACAAGTGCCACAGTTAGTCTAGGCCATGAGCCTAGTCATCATATGGGCGACACAGTTGAAGTAAGCCTCCTAGGCAAGCTTCACTATAGGCACAGGATCGTGCTAGAAAACCTGGGAAAGAGGATAGGCTGGCCTATAGCGAGGGGTGACTACAGGCGCCGCACAGAGTGAAGTTTTGAGTTTTGAATATCGATTCGGAGTCGGATTTAAGTGAAACTACTATGGTTGGACTCGTAATTGAATAAGTTTTTAGATTTTGTGAGTTTTTTCTTATTCCGGGGTGCGGGCCCAAATTTAATTTTTTGGTTGACTTTGGGCTTTTGATTAAAGATTTCACCTTTATCAATTGTGTTTGTTTCCTTTGGCATTATTTGATGCTCTTGAGTTGGTTTTGGCTAGTTTCAAGCCGTTTGGAGGTTGATGTGTACGGGGTGGCATTTCTAGAGTATTGTGTGGCTTGCTAGGTATTGGATTTGGCTTGTTCGAGGTAAGTAACACTTATAAACTTGGTGCTGAGTGTACGAACCCCTGAATATACTTGATATGTGTTTATTGTTGAGGTGACGCACATGCTAGGTGACGGGCGTATGGGCGTGCACAGTGTGAATTATGACTCGGTTGTTTATGTGGTACCGTGGAGTTACCTAATCTTGTTTTTGTCCATGGGATCTTTACGTGCTAGAGTAATTGAGTTGTGATCCATGTTAGAAACCATGTTTAGGTTATATGCTTATTCTATTGGGACCCACTAAGGTCATTTCTGTTGTTGAGTTATTTGCTTACATTGCAATTACATACTCATTCATTTGCATATCATATCTCAGTCTCTGTTGCCATTTATTGATACATCATCTCATCATTTTGAGTTGATTTTCATGATATTGTGAGCCCGAGAGACTGGAGAGATTGATGATTGAGTTGAGGCCTGAGAACCAGATTGTGAGTGATATTGATGGGATTGGGCTGCACGTCGTAGCAGGTACTATTAATTCATGATGGGATCGGGCTGCACGCCACATCAGACTTTATTGATTCATGCCATGATTGACTTATTATAGTGCTTGGGCTGGATCTTCCCCTCTAGAGTCTGCACACCCACAATGAGCGCAGTTGCTATTGACTCACGATGGGATCAGGCTACGCTCTGCAGCAGGATTTTTTAGCGTTCGGGCTGGATCTGCCCTATACAGTGCTGAGTGACTGAGTGTGCTGAGTAAGTGAGCATGATGAGTGGGAGTATGAGACTGTGATATTGAGTACTCTAAGAGTGTGAGTACATGAGTTCATCACTGTGGCGCATTGCATCTGATATGCATACTTGACATACAGGCATAGAGATGCATTTCCTCATATTACACCATTTTGTGACATTTATGACTTCACGTGCACATTGACACATAGGTATAGAGATGTACTTTCCTCATGCTACCTGATAATGAAATATTTTACTTATTGTTGAAAGTTTTTGGAAAAAATCACAGTTTTTCTGACTTACTCATATTTTTGTGATTTCGGTGAAGGGATTGAGCTTTACTGTTATACTTGAAAAGCATGACTATTTTCCGTAACTGTGAACTAGCTGAGTATCACATCTCTGAGATATTTCTTGTACCACTTTTATTATATTGTTATGAGATATTGTTGGCTATTGGTGTTGGACTCTCACCTTTGTCCTAGCTCATAACTACTTTCAACCTAAGGTCAGGTTTGTTACTTATTGAGTACATGGGGTCGGTTGTACTCATACTACACTTAGCCATCATGGTGAGAATAATAATGTGATGCCTAGTAATGACGTGCCTCCTTGTCACGACCCAAAATCCAACTAGTCGTGATGACACCTAACCCAACCCGCTAGGTAAGCCAATTAGCAACAATAATCCAATTCATTGGGATTTACAGAGAAATGTAATGATAATATAACTGAACTTTTATACAAAAAGTTCCCAAGAAATGGTAGTACAAATCAAGAGCTTCTAAGATTTAGAGTTAACAAAGCTGGTATGAAATAAATATATTATTTGTTTGAAATATACATGCACAGATTAATAATTCTAAAGCTACCAAGAACAAAAGGCAGCAATGACCGGAAGGTGCAGAAGTGTAGTATGAGTACGCAAGGTGCAGAAGTATAGTATGTGTACAACCTATCCCATGTACCCAGTAAGTATATTGTCTAACCTCGTTGAAGTAGTGACGAGGCTTTTTAGTTAAAAATAATTATTGAATTAGCCTGTGCAGTAAACTAGCAATAGAACAATACTACAACATAATAGAAAAGAGCACAAGAAACGAATATGGAAAGCAATAAATGATTACTAGAAGAAATCACAATTTAATAATCCTCAACATCTCGACCAATACTTTCCTTAGAGCAATAACCAATAAACCACGATATTAAATCCATAACTCTCATAGTGTGAGAAATGTACTCAAGATATCAAATCAATGGCACGACAATACCTTTCGTGCATTTATCTTATCCTTACCAAATATACGTATATATCAGTACCATCCGGGTGAAAGAAATGCCAATAACAGTAATGACAGAGGGAACAATACACAGGTAGCAATAACGAACAAGGTAGTACATATGGACAATGGTAATAGACTAGGTAGAAGGCATAGAAGTAATGACAGCAATTAGAAAAGAAGAATATAAATTTCACTAACTAGCATGGTAGAAGGCCTAGGTACAGATATAACAAACAAAAGGGAAAATATGATCTTTATGAGCTAACAAATAGAAGACATGAATAACTAACATGATAGAAAGCTTATTCGAAAGTACAACAAATGAGGAACGACATGTATGTAGATATAACAATAACAAAGGAAAACATGATATTTGCAATTTAAATAGATAGAAGGCATGGGAAACACAACCACAATTGAGATAGAGGACAAAGACAGAACAACAACGACAAGTCACATAGAAAACATAGGTACAACAGTAACAACTCAAGGTAAAGGTATGAACGTTTACACAAGGAAAATATATCACAACATAATGCATGACTCTCGTCCTCGCCTGCACGGAAACACCCTTCGTGCCATGAACGCATGATAATATAAAAATATGATAATATAAATAAAATGGCATGGCATCACCCTTCGTGCTTTTACCCTCATTCTCACATGATAATGTGAATGAGGAAATGATAATATAAATGAAATGGCACGGCATCACCCTTCGTGCTTTTACTCTCATCCTCACATAATAAGGTAAATGAAATAGCTTGGCATCACCCTTCGTGCTTTTACTTTCATCCTCACATGATAATGTAAATGAAATGACACAGCATCACCCTTCGTGCTTTTATACTCTTCCTCACATGATAATGTATATGCAATGACACGACATCACCCTTCATGCTTTACACTCTACCTCACCAAGCATATGAATATCAATGACAAGCAAGGTAGGAAGCATGAATAACAGCAAAGAGAGTGTTTAAGCGAATATTTTGAATGAACATCGATCAAAACTTTCAAGCCAATAACAATTCAATAAACCTCAAGTACTTTATTGTTCAAGTATTTTGCCAAGTCTCAAAATGATCTTTAACTCAAGTATAGAATCCAATATCTCAAGAATAACAGTCATAGCGATGTATTAGTGATTAAGCATATTGATGACCGAATTAAACACATCAATGGTTTCACAAAAATCCGTCAAATTTTTAATCAAGTCATAATAAGCTAAATCTTGGTTTCTAGCATTTAACTTCACATTCTTGGTAATCTAGAAGTCAAGTAAGACATGAAACAAGAAGGTCACATAATTCTACAAGGCACAATTAATCGTATAATTTATTCCCGAACAAGAATAATCCTGGCACATGCATAAACGCTCGTCACCTCATATATGCATCACCCCTGCATGTAGCAAACAATGGCAGTTAGTAGAAAAAATTCTCTCAACAATGTTAGTCAAGACACTTGCCTCAAACAAGCCAAATCGATACACTAGAAGCGCCATCCCACTCAAGTCCTCCTCCGAACGGCTCGAAACTAGCCAAAAGCAACTCTAAATCATTAGATAATGCCATAGGAAGCAAACCCAATCAATAAAGATCGAATCTTTACACATTTACTCAAAGTCAACCAAAAAGTTAAACCCGGGTCCGCACCTCAGAACCCTAAAAAATGCACAAAATCTGACAACCCATTCAATTACGAGTCTAGCCATACTATCTTCACTCAATCTGACTCCGAATCGATGTTCAAAACACAAAAATTCACTTTAGGAAAGTTGAGACAAAAACCCCCAATTTCTCTTTAAATATCATAATCCAAATACAAAAAACGAAGATAGGTTCATGAAATATAATCAAAACCGAGTGTAGAATACTTACCCCAATCCATGTAGTGAAAATCACTTCAAAATTCGTCTCAATCTTATCTCCATAGCTCCAAATATGTTAAAAATACAAAACCCTCGAGTTTATACTGTTCTGCCCAGATCTTTTGCATCTACGATCAATGAGCCACTTCTGTGACCCGACATCTCTTCTGCGCAAGTAAACTAAGCACAGACCACTCGCAACTGCGAAAACATATTTAGCTTCTGCGACATCGTAGGTGCGAGTCTTGTTCTGCTCCTGCGCCAAATCCCGCTTCTGCGCCACAATCTCTGCATCTGTGATGAGTCCAAACTCAGACCCTCTTCGCAGGTGCGATCACATTTCCACTTCTACGACCACTGCACTTGCGCAAAACCAACCACAGGTGCGCAACAATAGAACCAGCACTTTTTCAGTAATGCAACATGAGACAAAATGATTCGAACCACCTCTGAAACTCACCTGAGCCCCTCGCGACCACGTCTGAATATACCAAAAAATCCCAAAACATAACACGGACCCACTCGAGGCCTTAAATCACGCATAACAACATCAAAACTACGAATCTCACTCAAATCGAACTTAAGGAACTTTTGAACTTTTAACTTCCAAAACTCGTACCGAAACATATCAAATCATCCCGGAATGAACTCAAATTTTTCACACAACTCCCAAATGACATAACAAAGCTAGTTAGAATTCCCGAAACCACAATCCAAACCCGATATCATCAAGGTCAACTATCGGTCAAACTTATGAACATTCCAAACCTTCAAATTTCCAACTTTCACCAATTCGTGCCGAAACCTCCTAGAATTATCCAAGTGCAAATCCGGGCATACGCCCAAGTCCAAAATCACCACCCGGACCTAACGGAACCATCAAAATGCCGATTCGGGGTCCAATACCTAAAAAGTCAAACTCGGTCAACTCTTCCAACTCAAAGCTTCTAACATGAGAATCCCTCTTTCGAACTGTTCCCGAATCATCGGAAAACCAAAACCAACATTTCAAAAAAGTCATAATACGTCATATGAAACTACTCAGCACTTCAAACAGCTGAACGGAATGCAAATGCTCGAACGACCAGTCGGGTCATTACATTTTGCCATAATTGATTATGCTTATACTTTTGAGAGATACCTATGAATTTCCTTTTGCATGGTTGCAATATATAGGAGTCTAACTTGTCATTTTAGTCTATCTCATAAATGTTGTTATAGTTAGTTAGATTTTCTCTCCAAAAGCAATTTCAGGATAGATGTGGTAAATTTATACAAATTAATTGTTTTCCAAACTAGAAACTCTAAATTTGGAAAAAAATCTTTTGTTAAATATGGCGTTTAGTTAATTTTATTCTTCGAATTACCTTTTTTTAGTTTTATTGACATGATTGAATTTTGTTTATGCAGTAAGTTTTTTCAATTTTATAGAATTTAAATGATTTATATATTTACATGTGAAATTGTTTTTGTCACGACCCAAAATCCTACCACAGGCGTCATGATGACACTTAGTCTCTAAGACTCTGTAAGCCGATTATAATTATAGTTCAAGCCATTTTTTAAAGAATTTAATACAAGTGTCGTAACCAAAAGCGGAAACAAATATAACAACCTCACAAGACTAGTAATACTGAGTCACGAACTCTAGATGAATACATGAAATGATCTCAAGGATCGAATATACAATATTGTTCGAATAAAAATTGACAGTATAATAAAATGGAAAGATTCCAAGGGACTGCGATGACCAAGCTGCTCTACCTTGAATCCTTGCGATCAACACACTAACTCTGCCAAATTCGATATCTCCAATACCTGGCTTTGCACACAAAAATGTGCAGAAGTATAGTATGAGCACACCACAGTCGGTACCCAGTAAGTGTCAAGACTAACCTCGGTGGAGTAGTGATGAGGTACAATCAAGACATTCACTAGTCAAATAATCTGTGTAATATAGCAGTATACGATAATAATGGGGAACCAATAACAGTGATAGCAACAATTATCAATCAGTGATATAAATAACTAAGCAATAAGAACTCCATAATTATTGTTTAAGCAAGTAAGGAATAAAAGAACAGTCAATTAATCAAGTCCCTCAAATATACGTATTTCAAATGTAAGTCCTTCAAATATAAATCTTTCAAATATAAGTTTTTCAAATAAAAATCTTTCGAATATAAAACTTTCAAATAAAAAAAGTCACTCTAGGACATCTCATCTCATAGTCATAAATTATGAGTCTCAACCCACTTTTATAGTTTCACGGCACCTCGTGCCCATATTTGTTCCACAACTGCACGGACAACTCACCTGCTAAAAATATTAATATATAAGATCCGCATGGACAACTCACGTGCCTATAATAAAATCATCATTTACTCATGACACCTCGTGCCAATATCTCATTTTACAACTGCACGGACAGTTCACGTGCCAATATCATAATCATTATATACCCACGGGACCTCGTGCCCACATTTCATATCACATCTGTACCGACATTTCACGTGCCAATAACATAATCCGCCCGGCAATAGCCACAGGCTCACGATTTCAATATGGATCAGACTATTATCAAGTTTACTGAAACTACAAGACAAGTTGCACAGGATATAAAAATAAACACAAGGAAAATCACAACATCATATGAAAGTCACCAACACAATAACCCCACATCATCACGTAAGAATCACCAACACAATAACCCTACATCATCACATAAGAATCAACAACACAATAATCATCATATATCATCCCTAAAAATAGCCACCATTATCCCTCTTATAGCCACCCGTATCTCCATATAATAGCCACCCTTATCCCTCCGCCCTGACAATATCAATAGCCACCCTTATCTCTCCTACACCCACCCTTATCTCTCCTTATAATAGCCTCTATTATCACTCTATATAATAGCCACCCTTATTACTCCGTCCAGACAATATCCCAACAAATATAACAATATTGAAATTCCACCCTTATGCCCTCATAATAACAGAAGTGGAATGCAACCCTTATACGTTGCATAACAATAACTCAAATCACACAACAATTCACACGAAATATTATCACAGCAATAATTTACAATGAAATCAATAAAATATCATAAATGCTCGTAGGAGGCAACCTTTCCAAAAGTGCAACGATATCAGATAATTTCACCATAGATAGACCACAGCTCAACACAACATATATGAAATCCATGATAATAACAATATAATTGAAAAGTAATTTAGCAAGGAAAATAACATCCTTTAATTACAACTTCAGTTAAATAAATTTATGCTTCTTAATAACTTAATTCCCATTTAATTATTTGCAGATAAAAATCAACAGTGAGATTAATTCCACGAACACGACATCTTAACAATAAAAGTGCTCACGAATGGACAATATAGTAAAAATTCCAAATAAGCATATAGGAGCAACTCAGCAAGTAAGGAATGCGACATGGAAAATAAAGGATTTAACAAGTGCCAACAATTTCTAATTTATTACATAAGGGTGACTAAGGATTTAACCGATATAATTTGTACATATAAGCCAAGTACGTACTCGTCACCTCGCGTACACAGCTTTCAATCACACAATTTTCCACATAAGACTCAATGCCTAAGAGCTAATTTTTCCACACAAGGTTAGGCAAGATACTTGCCTTCACGAAGTTATGCCGATATTCCAAAATAGCCTTCTCGCGTGAAATGACCTCCGGACGGCTCAAATCTAGCCAAATTAATTACATAACATTATTAAAAATTATAAAAATAATTCTGGATAATAAAACGTCGACTTTAAATTTTACATTAAGAAGCCAACCCGAAAGTCAACCAGGGGCCCACATCTCGAAATCCGACAAACATTCACGAAATCTGAACACCCATTTCGATACGAGTTCAACTACACAAATTTTATCAAATTCCGATAACGAATCGACCTCAAAATCTTCATTTTTCATTTTTTGAAAAATTTTGTAAAAATCCTATTTTCTTCCATTTGATTCACTACTAATTGATGAAAATAACCATATAATCATGAAATATAATCACTCTCGAATATAGAATATTTACCCAGTTCCAACTCGTGAAAAGCTCCTCTAAAATCGCCCGAACCGAGACTTCAAACCCCAAAATGAAATGAAGAAAATGACCAATTTTTGATACTTAAGTCTTCTGCCCAGGTTCGCATTTGCGAACAAAAACTGCGCATTTGCGAATAAACAGTAAACTCCAAAATAATTGTTTGCAATTGCGAATGAACAGTGTTCACAATTGCGGATGAACAATGCCACACCAGAAACCAGCAAACCCAAACTTCTTCGAAATGATCTGAAACCACCCCGAAACTCATCAGGAACCCCCCGGACACAAACCATATATAAATTTCAATCATAAAACACACTACGGACCCGCTCGCGTACTAAAAATACTGAAAAGAGGTCGTCTTGACTTGATATTGACTTTAGTCAAACTCCAAATTTCTTAACTTTACTTGTCTCTCAACCAATGATCCAAAAATACACCCAATCCCCTCGGGCCCCCATCAAATCATACCAACAATTCCCAAAATATGATACGAACTTAATTGATGCCTCAAATCATATCAAACAATGCCAAAACTACGAATCGCGCCTCGAATCGAATTATGAGTTATGAAATTTCCAAATTCTATAATTTGCGCCGAAGCGTATCATATTAATCTGGAATGACTTCAAATTTTACACAGAAGTCATAAATGACAAAACAAAACTATTCCAATTTTTGGAATTGAAATCCGAGCTCGATATCAATAAAGTCAACTCCCAGTCAAACTTCCAAATTCCAATTTCCAACTTTCGCCAAAAAGCTTCAATTTATTCTACGGACCTCCAAATCCAAATCCGGACTCACGCCTAAGTCCGAAATCACCATACGAAGCTATTGGAATCATCAAAATACCATTCCGGAGTCGTCTATATAAAAGTCAAATCTCTGGTCAACTCTTTTCACTTAAGCTTCAAAAGAAGAATTGTTTATTCCAAATTGATCACGAATCATCCGAAAACCAAACTCGACGACACACGCAAGTCATAATACACATTACGAAGCTGCTCGAGGCCTTAAGCTGCTGAACGGGATGGTAATTCTCAAAACGATCGGTCGAGTCGTTACATTCTCCCCTGCTTAAACATACGTTCATCCTCGAACGTGCTATAAATCATTCCGAGGTTATCAAATTGCTGATTTGTTTACTCTTACACATATACTCGCGGGTTATCCAACGTCACCCCAATCGACATAAGTCCGACAACACAATCTCAATTGAGATTATTTCTTTCATCCATATTTATAAATCTTAAAACCAAACTTCTTACACTCCAAATATTTTCAAAAAGTATGATTTTCTTATCAACACACGGTATTAGCCTCAACTGGCTGTAGCAACTCGTGCCTATGCACACATCATACATATGCCCATAACCACATCTCTAGTCATAATGGCTGCCCATATTCGATTTTAGCACATGAAATTAACCTCATCTCAGTTCAAGCTTTGTTTCAAACCTTCACAATAGTGGCGACGATATAAGGAACATGAAAACCTCGTAATTATTTACCCAAATCGTCGAGTCACATATGGCGCCACCTGGGAACATACCTTGTAAACTAAAACACAATAAGCACAGCACAAATATGACTAACATGTACAGATAAACACACAAAAGAATTATCGAATAAGCCCAACAAGCATAACTCCCTATCTGTACTATAATACAAATCAATTCCACAAGGGAGAATTAAAACACATGAACTTATCCACAAGGATCTCATCCTGATATAACTTCCACCGCGGCACGTATCCCGGTTTAAACATATCAAATCACATTAAAACGCAAGGATCCCAACCTCAGATCTGAATCACAAATATTATGCACATCATGCCAACCAAAACCTTCCATTTTTTTTCTTTCTTTTAATAGGTTCCGTTAAACAAATTCACACCACATAATGAACCCACATACCGGTAGGGCATTAAATTCACAAATTGTAACCAAACTATCCCAAAATTACATCAAAACCCACTGTAGTGATTAACAGAAAGTCACTTTTGTCCTCATAGCCCTCAATAGTGTACAAAACATAAATGATAGACACATGCTAATACCATCGAATCTCCCATCAAGGATAAACACTTGAGTGGAGTACAAAATCACAAACTCGCCATATATGGAGCATGATAGGAGGTCTCACCTCGATAATTGGAATTGAACCAAAATAAGAATAGTTCACCTCTATAACAAGTCAAATTCATACTTGTAACGACATCATCTGGTGTAGCGGCCTCAGTTATACCATAGCAAATTTATCAATGGGCTGGGCCTTCCCCTCCAGGGCACCCTCTACCTGCATGTCCTCCACCACTAGCTGGCTGTGAATGTGGAGTATTAACTAGAACGGGGCATGTAGCCTGAGTGCCTTGATAAAATCCGCCTCTCCCAAGTTTGGGATAATCTCTCATGATGTGCCTAGTATCACCACACTCATAATAACCCCTCTGTGGGCGTGACTGCTCCTACTGAGTCTATGTCGGATAATTGGAATAACCATAGTAAGAACCCTATGCCAGTGGTGCACTAAAATGACTTACTAGAGTAACCCGAGTAATCTGATATGGGGACTGAGCTAGCCGACTGCTCGAACCTCCGCCATAATGAGTCATAGCTAAATAATAGAACCCACTAAACCCTCTAGAGCTTCGATACCTTTTGTCACGACCCCAATTTTCCTATGTGGGATGTCGTGACGGCACCTAGTCTCTAAGACTAGGTAAGCCTAACAATTTTGCAGAATAACTAATCCTAAAGCTGAAACTCAACCTCAATATCTAAATTTATTAAGAACCGCAATTCAAAATAATTACAACTCCCAAAACCTGGTACAAATATGTCACAAGCTCTAACGAGGAAATTCTAACTATCTCTATACATCAGAGTCTAATAAAAATAAAGAAAAGATCATAATAAAGATAGAGGGGGACTCTGAGGTCTGCGGAGGCTGGTAGATCTACCTTGAAGTCTCCACATACGGGATATCTCATTGGTACCTCGTCTGGTAAGCAGTACCTGGATCTGCACAAAAGATGTGTATCGGGTCCCGGAGGGGTTCATTGCCACCCAGTGCTTCAGGATGCTTTAGTCCATTTGATGGGCCTTATGGAGAGTGTGGCCCAGACTGGCCCATTCCCCATGGCACCAGCCGTCTCTCAGGCTGGAGGAGGAGCACAGACTCCTGCTACTCATACTGCAGAGCAGATGGCTCTCCAGTATCAAACTCCAGCCGCTCATCCAGTTGGGTTAGTTCGGCCGGTTGTTGCGGCACAGGCCGGCGATGGGTCGGCTATGTCTTCTGAGGCTTTATGGAGATTGGACAGGTTTACCAATCTCTTTCCAGTTCACTTCAGTGGTGCTTCTTTAGGGGATCCCCAGGAGTATCTTAACAGTTGTCATGAGGTTCTACGGAACATGGGTATAGTGGAGACCAATGGGGTCGATTTTGCTGCATTTCAGATGACTGGTTCCGCCAAGAAATGGTGGAGAGAATATTTGTTGACCAGACCAGCGGGGTCGCCTACTCTTACTTAGGACTAGTTCTCTCAGCTCTTTCTAGAGAAGTTTTTCCCTATCACATTGAGAGAGGAGCACCATCATCAGTTCGAGCATCTCCAGCAGAGTAGTATGACTGTTACCTAGTATGAGACCCATTTTGTGGATTTGGCCCGTCATGCTCTTCTTCTGCTTCCTACCGAGAGAGGGAGGGTTTATTAAGGGACTTGCTCAGCCTATCAGATTGTAGATGTCTAAGGAGACTGGGAGTGAGATTTCTTTTCAGGCGGCTACCAATATCGCCAGGCGAGTCGAGATGGTTCTTGCTCAGGGAGGCCAGGGGTCTAATAAGAGACCACGTCATTTCGGGGGGTTCAGTGGTGCCTCATCTGGAGGCAGGGGTACTTTTGGTAGAGGCCATCCTCCCAGGCCATTTCATTCAGCACTCTAGGCATCCCACGGTGCCTTAGGTGGTCATGGCCCTCATATGCCTTATTCCGACCAACTTGCCTACAGTGCACCACCAGCTCCTATAAGTGCACCTCCACTCCAGAGTTTTCAGGGTGGTTACACTGGTCGACAGGGTCAGTTTCAGGGTGAGCAGTCACAACAAAGGTCCTTTTATACTGTGGTGATCCAAGGCATATTGCTAGATTTTACACTTGGGCAGCTCACAGCATCAGGGTTCTCGTGCCATAGTTCCGGCACCAGTTGCTGCACCACCTGCTCAGCCAGCTAGAGGCAGGGGTCAGGTAGCCAGAGGTAGAGGCTAGACTGTTAGAGGTGGAGGTCAGGCCATTAAAAGTGGAGGCCGGCCAGCTAGAGGCCGTCCCAGGGACATAGTTCAGGGTGATGGGGCCCATCCCCGGTGTTATGCTTTTCCAGCCAGGCTTGAGGCTGAGTCATCTAACGCTGTTATCAAAGGTACTGTTTCAGTTTGCAGTAGAGATGCTTCATTTCTATTTGATTCGGGTTCTACTTATTCCTACGTGTCATCCTATTTTGCTTCATATTTGGTTGTGCCTCGTGATTCTTTGAGTGCTCCTGTGTTTGTATCCAGACATGTGGGAGATGCTATTGTTGTAGATCATTTTTATCATTCATGTGTGGTCACCATTGGGGTTCTTGAGACTCGTGTAGATCTTCTACTTCTCGATATGGTCGATTTTGACGTCATTTTGGGTATGGATTGGTTGTCACCTTATCACGATATATTGGATTGTCACGCCAAGACGGTTACCTTAGACTTGACGAGGTTGCCTTGATTATAGTGGAGAGGGACTCCTGGCCATTATACCAGTAGGCAGGGTTATCTCTTATGTGAAAGCTCGGAATTTGGTCGAGAAGGGGTGTCTGGCTTATTTGGCTTATGTCTGCGATTCTAGTGCAGAGGTTCCTTCCATGGATTCAGTGCCAATTGTTCGTGAGTTCTGAGAGATGTTTGTTGCAGACTTGCCGGGGATGCCACCCGATAGGTATATTGATTTTTTTATTGATTTGGCTCCAAGAACTCTACCCATTTCCATTCCGCCATACCGTATGGCCCCGCCAGAGTTGAAAATATTGAAGGGACAGTTGCAAGATTTGGTTGATAAGGGCTTCATTAGACCTAGCGTCTCTCCCTGGGGTGCACCCGTATTGTTTGTGAAGAAGAAAGATGGATTGATGAGGATGTGTATAGATTATCGGCGGTTGAACAAAGTCACCATCAAGAACAAGTATCTATTGCCCAGGATTGATGATTTATTTGATCAGCTTCAAGGTGCCAAGGTATTTTCGAAGATTGATTTGTGATCTGGCTACCATCAGTTGAGGATTAGGGCATTCGATGTCCCTAAGATAGCTTTTCGGACTCGTTATGGGCAATATGAGTTTCTGGTAATGTCCTTTGGGTTGACAAATGTCCCAGCAGTATTCATGGATTTGTTTAACCGAGTGTTCAAGACTTATTTGGAATCGTTTATGATCGTGTTTATTGATGATATCTTGATCTACTCCTGCAGTCGAGTGGAGCATGAGCGGCATCTCAGGATTGTACTTCAAACTCTGAGAGCCAGCCAGTTGTATGATAAATTTTCAAAGTGCGAGTTTGGTTGAATTCAACCGCTTTCTTGTGTCACATTGTATCAGTAGAGGGCATTAAGGAAGATCCTAGGAATATTGAGGTAATTCAGAACTAGCCTTGACCCACTTTAGCTACGGAGATCCGGAGTTTCTTAGGATTGGCGGGTTATTACCGTCAATTTGTAGAGGGGTTTTCATCTATAACAGTCCTGTTGACCAGGTTGACCCAGAAGGTTGCCTCATTCATATGGTCAGGCGAGTGTGAGGCAAGCTTTCAGAAGCTCAAGACTGCTTTGACTACAGCGCCGGTGTTGGTGTTACCCACAGGTTCAGGATCTTATACGGTATATTGTGATGCGTCCCATATTGGGCTCGGTATGGTATTGATGCAGGAGGGCAGGATTATTGCATATGCATCATGACAGTTGAAGGTTTATGAGAAGAATTACCATGTCCATGACTTAGAGTTGGCAGTCATTGTTCATGCGCTGAAGATTTGGAGGCACAATCTTTACGGTGTGTCGTGTGAGGTTTTCACGGATCATTGGAGCCTTTGGTATTTGTTCAAGCAAAAGGATCTCAATTTGAGGTAGAGGAGGTGGTTGGAACTATTGAAAGACTATGATATAACTATTTTGTACCACTCGGGGAGGGCAATGTGGTGGCCGATCCCTTGAGTAGAAAAACAGCGAGTATGGGCAGCCTTGCATTCATTCCAGTTGGTGAGAAGCCGCTTGCATCAGATGTTCATACTTTAGCCAACCAGTTTGTGAGGTTGGATATTTTAGAGCCCAATCATGTTCTAGCTTGTACAGTTGCTCAGTCTTCTTTGTTTGAGCGCATCATAGATCGGCAGTATGATGTCCCTCATTTGTTGGTCCTTAGGGACACAGTGCAGCATGGTGGTGCCAATTAGGTTACCATTGGAGATGACGGAGTTCTGAGGATGCAGGGTTGTGTCTGTGTGCCTAATATGGATGGACTTCGTGAGTTGATTCTTGAGGAGGCCCACAGTTCCCGGTATTCTATTCACCCGGGCGCCGCCAAGATGTATCAAAACTTGCGACAACGTTATTGGTGGAGAAGGATGAAGAAGGATATAGTTGCATATGTAGCTCCGTGTCTAAATTGTCAGCAAGTAAAGTACAAGCATCAGAGACCTGGTGGTTTGTTTCAGAAGATAGAGATTCCTCGGTGGAAGTGGGAGCGTATCACTATAGACTTCATTGTTGGACTCCCACAGACTCAGAGGAAGTTCGATGTCGTTTGGGTCATTGTGGACAAGCTAACTAAGTCAGCGCATTTCATTCCTGTAGAAGTTACCTATTCTTCGGAGTGGTTGGCAGAGATGTACATCCGCGAGATCGTCCCTCTTCAAGGTGTGTATGTGTCTATCATTTCTGATCGAGGTACGTAGTTCACCTCGCACTTATAGAGGGCAGTACAGCGTGAGTTGGCATGCAGGTTGAGTTGAGCATAGCGTTTCATCCTCAGATGGATGGACAGTCCGAGCGCACCATTCAGATCTTGGAGGATATGCTCCGCGCATGTGTTATATACTTCGGAGGATCGTGGGATCAGTTCTTGTACCTTGCAGATTTTGCCTACAAAAACACCTACCAGTCGAGCATTCAGATGGCTCCCTATGAGCCATTATACGGTAGACGGTGTCGGTCACCAGTTGGGTGGTTCGAGCCGGAGAAGGCTCGGTTGTTGGGTACAGATCTAGTACTGGATGCCTTGGATAAGGTTAAGATTATTCAGGATTGACTTCGCACAACTGAGTCCAGGCAGAAGAGTTATGCCGACCGTAGAGTTCGTGATGTTGCATTCATGGTCGGAGAGAGAGTGTTGCTTTGGGTAACACCCGTGAAGGGTGTAATGAGATTCGGAAAGAAGGGAAAGTTGAGCGCTAGGTATATCAGACCTTTTGAGATTCTGGAGAGAGTGGGAGAGGTGGTTTACAGGCTTGCGTTGCCACCGGGCTTATCAGTAGTTCATCCGGTGTTCCATGTGTCCATGCTCCAGAAATATCATAGAGATCCATCCCACGTGTTAGATTTCAGCTCTGTCCAGTTGGACAAGGATTTGGCTTATGATGAAGAGTTGGTGGCTATTCTAGCCCGGCAGGTTCGTCAGCTGAGGTCTAAGAGTTACCCTTCAGTTCGAGTGTAGTGGAGAGGCCAGCCCGTTGAGGCAGCTACTTGGGAGTCCAAGTCAGATATGCGGAGTAGATATCCATATCTTTTCACCAGCTCAGGTACTTTTCTATGTCGGTTCGAGGACGAACAATTGTTTTAGAGGTGGAGAATATGATGAGCCGATAGGTCATCTTATATTTTAGAACCAATTTTTTTGTTTCGAGGTCTCAAAAACCTCATTTTGGCCTTTCTCGATTTGTGTGTGCAGTATGGGTGTTCTTCCAAAAATCTTTTATGTTAAAAAACTGAGAAAATAAGAATTTTGCCTTAGAAATTAATTTAAGTTGATTTCAGTCAACGTTTTGAGCAAATGGACCCGAATCCGTGTTTTGTCGGTCCGGTAGGTCCGCATTGTAATTTGGGACCTGGGCGTATGCCCGGAATCGAATTCTGAGGTCCCTAGCTCTAGATATGGAATTTTGAGGAAATATTTAAAAGTTTGGAAGTTAATAATTTTTAGAATTGACTGATGTTTGGTCTTGTTGATACCGAGTTCGTATTTTGGTTCTGGAGCCCGGTACAGGTCCATTGTTATATTTATGACTTGTCTGTCGAATTTGGTGAGAAACGGAGTTGATTTGACGTGATTTGAACGTTCTGTTGTGAAAATAGAAGTTTTAAAGTTTTCTTGAAAATTGCATTTGATTTGGTGTCTGATTCATAGTTCTAGGCGTTATTTTGGTGTTTTGGTCACGCGAGCAAGTTCGTATGATATTTTTGGACTTGTGTTCATGTTTGGCTTGGAGCCCCGAGGGCTCGGGTGAGTTTCGGATAGGCTACGAGTGTTTTGAAACTTAGAAAAATCTGGTTTTTGTGCTTCAGCTGATATCTGGTGTGTTATTCTTCGCGTTCGCGAAGGTACTCTTGCGAACGCAAAGAGTAAACTGGGGCAGGGTGATTTTTTCTTAATCGCAAACGTGACCATCTTCTCGCAAACGCGAAGCTTTAGGGACCTGGGGGGGGGGGGGGTCAGTCATTCTTCTACGAGAAGGCGAGCATGGGCTCGTGAACGTGAAGGCCAGGGGGAGAAGCCTTCACGAACGCGAAGGAGGACTCACTAACATGAAAGCCACTCAGGTTGCCGCTCATCGCGAACGCAGCAGGCCCTTCGCGAACGCAAAGAGGGCCTGATGCCTAGACCTTAAAACATAACCAAAACGGGATTTTACCCATTTTTCATAAACTCTCCATTAGAGCTCGTCCTAGGTGCGATTTTGGAGAGAAACTCAACATCAATTCATAGGTTTGTACTCTTTAACTTATTTTATTCCATTTCTATCATCACCCATTAAATTCCTAGCCCTAATCTTTGTTCTTTCATGGTAGAAAACTAGGGATTTAGGAAGAATTGGGGTTTTTGCAAATTGGGGATTTAGACCTCAATTTGGGGTCGAATTCCGAAATTAATTATAATCGGGCTCGGGGGTGAATGAGTAAATGGATTTTGGTCCGAACCTCGGGTTTTGACCAAGTGGTCTCGGGGTCGATTTTTGACTTTTTGGGAAAAAGTTTGGAAAATCTAAATTTATGCATTGTAATTGATTTCTTTAGCAATAATTGATATTGTTGAGTCGTTTTTGGATAGATACGAGTGGTTTGGAGGTGAATTCTAAAGGAAAAACCGTGGTTGAGCTTTGAGTTTGGTCTTCGGAGCGAGGTAAGTGTCGTGATTAACCTTGACTTGAGGGAATATGACTTGTTTGTCTATTTGTTATATGTTTAAATGTTGGGGAACAACGTATATGTGAGGTGACGAGTACTTATGCGTTGTAGTCGGGTTAAAGCATGTGGGTGGGGCTTGGTTTCTTGCAATTATAGCTTCCTTTGTCCATGTTATCCGTGTTTAGACTAATATTGTTAAATTGATCATTCTTATCATGTTTACAGATCTTCCAGTGATAATTGAGTATTGATTCCGAAGTTAAGGTTGATATTGTGGAACCAAATGTTGAAATAAGGCTTGTACTTGTTATTCTATCTCCCTGTTATTATTTGTTCATTGCATTATGGTAAGGGAGAGCGTTAATGCACGAAGGGTGATACCGTGCCATATTGTGAGTGTTAATGCACGAAAGATTATATTTTTAAATGTGAAAGTTATCATTCTGCTGTAGTTCTCTATCTTGTATTCCCCTAAGCATGTTTCCCCCTCCCAATAGTACATGTTTAACTGTTATTTGTACATATACTGTTAAATTGCACAGGTTTGTTATGTAGGTGTCTTGTCATAGCCTCGTCACTATTTCGTCGAGGTTAGGCTCGACACTTACCAGTACATGGGGTCGGTTGTACTGATACTCCACTCTTCACTTCCTGTGCAGATTCTGGTATTGGCCCCAGCTGATCGAGAGGCGTAGCAGCTCGGACCAGTTCATCGGAGACTCAAAGTAGATCCGTTGGCGTTCGCAGACCTTGAAGTCCCCGTCTATCTTTTTTTTGTTATTCTTTACTGTTTCTTTCATTCAAACAATTATATTTCTTTCAGACTTGTACTTGTAGTAAATTCTAGAAGTTCGTAAATTATGACTCCAGATCCGGGTAGTAGTAATAAATGAAGTTTTTATATTATTCCACATTTGATGTATTTCATCTTAGCTTATTTGTTGTTATTTACTGAATTGAATAAAAATTGGTTTAATAATTCTCTAACGTCGGCTTGCCTAACAAGTCGAATGTTAGGCGCCATCACGGTCCCGGCAGTGGGAATTCCGGGTCGTGACACCTCAGTAGAGTAGTGACGAGGTCAGGTCAGGGCCCTACTGGAATTAAAAGGAAACAAGGCTGAAGATATAATAATCTATATTATATTAAAAGCACGAAGGCCCTTAGCGAAATGCCGTTCGTCTTTTTTACCCTTGATAAATTGATTTCATACTAGACAAAATAGTCTTTTAATTATTTTTCTAATATTTAGGAATATAGATATTTATTATTTCCCTAATATTTAGGATTTTAAAATCTACCAAATTGTTTATATTAAATCTTTCTTATATAAGCTATGTAATATAATAAAATTGTAACAAAAATAACAAAGAAAATCACATTAATTTGTGACAAAGGAAAATCCCATTATTATATCAATTTATGGAAACTTTATGGTATGCGCTAGGAATGTAGTGATAATATTGCTTCTTTTAAAGTTTTATGCATATATTTAACCTTAAAACATATTAAAAGAGGACTCTACTTTACTAAATACGATAGGAATGTGCAGTGAGAGAATTTGGTTCTTCAAACTTTTAGTATATGTTTTTCGCCACTAGAGTTAATTAATCATTATTAGACTAAATTTGATTTTAAACAATAAATATATTAGCATAAAGTTACATTCCATGTTGGATATAATGATAATTGCCATCAATTACTTGCAATTAATTTTTTTCAGTTTAGAATGAGATAATATGTTGATTTTTGAATTCAACTATGAATGTTTCACTTTTACTCTCCTAAATTTTATGAGGTTTCTTAAATTATATGACCTTTTTCAATTAATAAATAAAAATCTTATTTCATTGTACGATGCGTGCATGGCGTTGCTTATGAGAAATTGCTTCTTTCAAGTTTTTCATAGCTATTTGAACTTTTTAAATAATAAAAAGAGTTTTTTCCTTGTAAATGAATGTTGTCATAATACATATTATGCTTTAAAAATAGATTTTTATTGGAAAAAATCATAATATTATTATTTTTCTAATAATAAAAACTTAGAAATCAACTAAAACTTTTAATTATTAAATATTTTCTTATTTAAACTACATAAAAACTTCTAATATTTAAGAATTTAAAATTAAATAAACTTTTACTTATATAAATGTTAAAGTTTATTCCAACGGGGATAGCTGTGCTACTTTTACTTCTCAATTTGAGAAAAAAAAAGGTTTAAAAAGATAAAATTAATGGTTCTTCGTCAATATTGTAAATGCTTCAAAATAGAAAGAATAAGAGCCAAACTTTTGTGGGAAGTACCTCATTTCACAATATCTTGTAGGATTGTGTTTATACTTTACGTTAAAATAGTAAATTAATTTTCTAAAAAAATAAAGTTCAAGTTGAATAAAGTGGTAGTAGTTTGTAGAACTTTACCTTATGCATAAAAATTTGAAGTCAACTAATAATAGAACTTATTAAATTTGTAAGTCAATCTAAATTTCTTCTCTTGAGTTTTTGGACTTATATGGTATTTCAAGCGATTAACTGTATACAAAATATAAATATAGTCTAAATCAGAGTCTAATTTTAAATAAAACTAAAAATAAAGTTCTTGAACATTTTTCACCTCTCTCAAAATTATCCAAAATAAACACAAGGGTGCTAGCCTCCAAACATATCTTCTTTCTTTTCTTATTGATTTTTATGCCGTGAATTTGCCTCAAAATATCAAAATTAATTAATTATTTCTTTACATAATTCAGTCTTACTTAACTTTTATGTACAACATAATTGCATATTTTCAAAAACACATGTTAAGAACTATTTTTAATAAAATATTGTATAAGACTTCCAAGTATATCAAAGAAACGAACCGTCATTGCTCCTTCGTAAAAGTTGTCGTGAGTTCGCTCCTAAAATATTTTCAAATAAAATTTATTGTCTTTCAAATGCTTCTATATTACTTAAACTTTAGATTACAGGATGATTTCATTTATTAGAAAGTATAGTAAAATTTCTCTTTTAAAATGTGGTATATATATCTTTCCATTAATATTTTACCTTTGAATCTTGTAATAACACAAAATATGATGCAATGTACGTGCATAAAGATTATAAATTTAAGTTTTAAAAATATGTTAAGATATTTATATGTATATTTATCTATATTATTAGATAAATATGACTGCTTAAGTAAAAATATTGATACACTAAAATATTTATTTTGAATTCACAGAAATGTTGTACTTATCTCGATGTCAACTGCTATTACATATAATTTATTTTTATTCTATATTTCATACATTTTTTGATACACGCAATAAAGCACGTACACTAAAACTAGTATAATAAAATGATTGAGAAGTGAGCAATGAGAAATACATAAAGATAACAACATAACAAATAGAGGTAAATAACATGAACGCTCCTGAGGTACCGCCTCGTAGTCCCAAAAGTAAATACACAATAGGGGAGCTTCCGAGGTACCGCCTCGTTGTCCCAAAAGTAAATATGCAACATGGGAGCTCCCGCGGTATCGCCTCATAGTCCCAAAAGTAAATATGCAACAGGGGCGCTCCCGAGGTACTGCCTCGTAGTCCCTAAAGTAAATACACAACAGGGGCACTCCCGAGGAACCGCGTCGTAGTCCCAAAAGTAAATATGTAATAGATAACCAATGGGACAATGAAATTGCAGCAAGGAATCCTACAGTAAAAGACTGAATACAAAATCAAGGAAGCAGGTAATCCAACTAAGCATGTTGCACAAATTCCAAGTAAGAGATAAGACACGTAGACATGCGACAGTAGGCTAAACATGATGACTACATATGCTAGAATAACTCAGTTAAGTAATTAAAAAGAAAACTACTTAGCAAGAATTGGATTTTTAACACTTAACCCGAGTATGCACTCGTCACCTCGCGTTCACGACCTTCACGTATTACAAATATCATAACAGTACCAAAACCTAAGGGGCGTTTCCCCCCCACACAAGGTTAGACATGTCACTTACCTCTAACCAAGCTCAATCAGTCAATAACAATGTCTTTCCCTTGATTTTACGACTCCAATCAGCCCGAATCTGGCCAAAATAATTACATACTATAAATATAACTATAAGAAACTAATTTAAATAATGAAACTACGACTTTAGCAAAAGGATTGAAAAATCGCCCGAAAAAGTCGACCCGGACCCACGTCTCGGAATCGGATAAAAGTCACAAAATTTGAATACACATTCGATATCGAGTTTACCCATCCAAAATTACTCAAATCCAATACAAAACTCTTGATCAAAAACCTCAAAATTCGGCCAAAGGATGTTTCCATCTTTCCCCCTAATTCCTCAACCGAGTTCCTTAATTAATGAAGAAATTAATGATAGACTAGTGGAATATAATCAATAATGATTCAAGAATCCTTTCCCAAATGTTTCCTCTAGAAATCCCTCCAATTCTCGCCTAAATCCGAGCTCTCAAGGTCCCAAAATAAAAATGGGAGAAAAACCCTCGCTTTTTAAATTAATACTACTACCAAGGTATTTCTTCTTCGCGAACACGGAATGTGCCTCGTGTTCGCGAAGCACAAAAATTCTTAGCTGCCATATTCCACTTCGCGAATGAGAAATCCCCTAAGCGAACGCAATATATACTGAGCCCAGGCCTACGTGAACGCGCCCCCTCATACGCGAACGCGATGAACAACTTCCTACACTTCGCGAACGCGTGGCCATCTTTGCGAATGCGAAGAACAAACCTCACCTGCCTCCCAGATACCCTTCGCGAACGCGATACCTCTCTCATGAACGCGATGAAGGAAACCAGACACCAGCAAACTCAGCAGCTCCAACAATTCTTCAAAGTTCCGAAATGTGCCGAACATGGCCCGAATCACCCTCGAGGCCCCCAGAACATCAACCAATTATACCAACAAGTCCTAAAACATCATAGGAACTTAGTCGAACCATCAAACCACATCAAACAATGCTAAAACGATGAATTGCGCATCGATTCAAGCCTAATGAACTTTTGATCTTCTAACTTCCACATCGGACGCCGAAACCTATCAAAACAAGTTCGATTAACCTCAAATTTTGCACACAAGAATCCTTACCCAAATGGTCTGGGCCAACTCTGCACTGCTTCAATCTTCTTCGGATCTACCTTGATCCCCTCACTCGATACTACATGACCCAAAAATGCCACCGAATCTAGCCATAATTCACACTTCGAAATTTTTGCATATAAATTCTTTTCTCTCAAGGTATGAAGCACAGTCCTCAGGTGCTGCTCATGATCCTCCCGGCTTCGAGAGTACACCAGAATGTAGTTAATAAACACAAGGACGAATGAGTGAAGATAGGGTTGAAATATTCTTTTTATCAAGTGCATGAATGTTCCTGAGGCGTTGGTCGGCCCAAAAGACATCACAAGGAACTCGTAATGACCATACCGAGTCCTCAAAGGAGTCTTCGGCATATCTGGCTCCCGAATCTTCAACTGATGATAGCCCGAACGGAAGTAGATCTTAGAGAACACTCTAGCACCCTGAACCTGATCAAATGGGTCATCAATACGTGGCAATCGATACCTGTTCTTCACTGTAACCTTGTTAAACTGGAGATAATCAATACACATTCGCATAGAACCATCCTTCTTCTTTACAAACAAGACATGAGCACCCAAGGGGACACACTGAGCTAAATGAATCTCTTATCAATAAAATCTTGCAATTGTTCCTTTAACTATTTCAACTCTGATGGGGCCATACGGTAGGGTGGAATAAAAATGGGCTGAGTGCCTGGTAACAAATCAATGCCAAAGTCGATATCTCTGTCGGGTGGCATTCTCGGAAGATCCGCCAGAAATACATCTGGATCTCACTACCGGAACTAACTTGACGGTAGGAGTGTCAGCACTAACATCCCTCACCTATGCCATATATGCATCCACCCCTTCTCAACTATCCACCGAGCCTTTAGATATGAGACAACCCTTCTAGGAACATGATCTAAGGTACCTCTCCACTCTATCCGCAGTAGACCTAGCATAGCCAATTTCAGCGTCTTGGCGTGATAATCAAGGATAGTGTGATAGGGAAACAACAATTCCATGCCCAAAATAACATCGAAATCCACCACAGTGAGCAATAATAAATCGACTCTATTCTCAAAACCACTAAGAACAACCAAACACGACCGAGACACACGATCAACAACAGTAGAATCTCCCACGAGTATAGACACATAGATAAGATAACTCAAAGAATCACAGGATACACCCAAATACGGAGCAAAATAAGATGACACATAGGAATAAGTGGAGCCTGGATCAAATAAGATTGATGCATCTCTATGACAGACGGGTACAATACCTGTGATGATAGAATCGGATGCAAGTGCCTCCGTTCTATTAGGAAGGGCACAATATCTGGCCTGGCATCCCCCTCTATGGCGGCCTCTATCTGTCCAACATCCATCTCGAGCTGGCTTTGCAGGTGGAGTGGTAGCTGGTGCTGTAACCATAGCCTGAGGACCCGGTGGAGAACGCAGTGCTAGAGTGGTCTGTGGAGGTGCACCCCTCCTAAATCTGGGGCAATACCTCACCACATGACAAGTGTTACCACACTCAAAATAAGCTCTCGGAGGATGTGGCTGATGTGACTAGCTTAGGACTGATCGGCTGGATTGATCATTGAAAGCACCCCATGCAGGAGGTGCACAAGATAATGGCGGTGCATAATAAGGAACCTGTGCCTAGAAGTGGCTGGAGTACCATTGGCGGCTGGAAGTGCTGAATGAACAAGGCAACCCACATAGCCCCTACTTTGATAAGCTGCAGCTGGGAACGAGTACCACTATATGTGCCCGACTCTCGAGGCCTTTTAGCCTCTCTCTCCTCCCTCTCTTGAGTCAATATACCCTCCAATCTCCTAGCAATCCCCACTACCTGCTGGCATGCGATGTCCATATCCAACTTTCGGGCCATGCTAAACTGATACTGGGGCTAAGCCCCTCAATAAATCGATGAACCCTCTCTTGAACAGTAGCAACCAAGGCTGGTGCATTCCTAGCCAAATCACTAAACCGAACTGCATACTCTGATGCGATCATAGAACCCTGGCGCAATTGCTCAAACTCTGCGCGCCATGCATCTATGAGACTCTAGGGGACATACTCACTCAAGAACATATCTGAGAACTGAGTCCAAATGATTGAAGCTGCCTCGGCCAGACTACCCAACTCATATTCTCACCACCACTCATAGGTCGTTCCCCTAAGCTAGAATGTAGTGAAAGAAACCCCACTAGACTCCGCAATACTATAACGACCCAATCGGTCATTTTGAGCATTTAAGTCTCGTTCGATGGAATAAGGTCTTGAGCAGCTTCGTATTATGCGCATTGACTTGCATGCGTGGTCAAGTTCAGTAACCGGATGATTCGGAGTCAAATCGGAAGAAGGAATCTAGTTTTGGAAGCTTAAGCGGTAAGAGTTAATCGGAATTTGACTTTTGTGTAAACGGATCCAAAATGGGTTTTGGATAATTTCAACTACTTTTTATGGTAATTTTTGACTTAGGCATGCGAACGGATTTGGATTTTGAGGTCCGTATGGTGATTTGAAGCATTTCGGCGAAAGTTGGAAAACATTAAAGTTTGGAAGGTGGAGAGGTTTGACCAATAGTTGACTTTGGTGATATTGGCATCGGAATGCAATTCCAAGAGTTGGAACAACTCCGTTATGTCATTTGGGACTTGCCTGCAAAATTTGGCGTCATTCCGAGTTGATTTGATAGGTTTTGGCATGAGTTTTAGAAGTTGGAAGATTTGAAAGTTCATAAGTTCGGTTCTTGTTGCAATTCATAGTTTTGACGTTGTTTGATGTAATTTGAGACCTTGACCGAGTCTGTTTTAGGTTATGAAACTTGTTGGTATGCTTGGACAGGGTCCCGGGGGCCCCGAGTATGTTTCGGGTGGTTTTCATAGTTTTGGACAGGTCTGCTTCTAGTGTCTCGCACTAGCGATATCCTGGAACGCAGGTGCGACTCCGCTTCTGTGTAAGCCTGGTCGCTTCTCCGATCATTGAGGCGTGGAAGCTATCTCGCTTCTGCGGAAGCTGGCACACAGGTGCGAAGACCACTTCTGCGGTTCCGCGATCGCTTCTGCGAAGGAGTTCGCTTCTGCGCTCCTGTCATCACTTCTGCGGTGCCGCTAGTGCGGCTATATTGTCCGCAGATGTGGACCTGGGCCTGGTAAGTTAAGTTCGTAGGTGCGAACGTCTTCCCGCAAATGCTGTTTCGCAAATGCGCTTATTTGTCCGCAGATGCGGAAGTCTTGGGCAGAGAGTTTATATTCGAGGGTTTTGCCATTTTTACCATATTTTGAGTTTTAGACCTCGGTTTTGGGAGTTTCTTTGTGGCTTTTTTAAGCAAATCAATTGGGTAAGTGTTCTTCACCTAGAATGTATTATATTCTATGATTTTATCTTTATTTTTATCATTTAATTTGTATTTTTATTTGGAAAAAATGGAGGGTTTTGAAGAAAACTCTCAAAATGAAAAATAATGATTTGAGGGACGAATTGGTATCGAAATTTGATAATTTTAGTATGGTTGAACTCGGATCGGAATGGGTGTTCGGGTTTTGTAAAATTTGTCGGGTTCCGAGATGTGGTCCTGGGGGTCGACTTTTGCGTCGATTTTTAGATTTTGATAAAGATTGAGGCTTTATGATCTGGAATAGTTTCTTATGAGTTTTATTTGTGCTGTGAAGTTATTTTGGTTAGATTTGAGCCGTCCGGAGGCCATTTCACCAGAGAAGTTCATTTTTGAGTATCGGTCTGTCATCTTTGAGGTAAGTATCTTACCTAACCTTGTGTAGGGGAACTACCCCTTAGTATTTGAGTCTTCTATGCTAATTGTAGTCTATGTACGTGAGGTGACGTGTACGTGCTCGGACTTATTTGTGGAAAATTGGTCCTCTAGTTGATACTTGTCCTTCTTTTAGTTGTGCTCTTCGGGTTTAGACTGTGCCCAGCTTACCCTACTGTGTTGTTACTTGGTGTGTTCTGCTGCTAATTGTTGTTCCTATTTCTAATTGTGAGTACCATATTATCGTTGTCATTAGGCGTAGCTTTGTAGAGATATCGTATTCCTGTTAGTCATACACTTATACTTGTTCAGGTTATTTAGTCCAGTAGGTGTCTTGACTATCCCTCGTCACTACTCTACCAAGGTTAGTCTTGATACTTGTTGGGTACCGCGAAGTCAGTCGATCATTAGCTAGCTATTCAGATCTTGCAGTGGAGACTCAAGGTAAACTTGTTGCTGCCTTTGCAGGCTTCGGAGTCACCTTCAAGTTTGTTTTTTGTATTTACACTATTTTATCCTATTTCAGAACAAATGTATTTAGAGGTTTTCTAGCAATCTCTATAGAGCTTATGACTTGTACTACCGGTTTTGGGAATTGTAATTTTATAGAGATTTTTGTTTCTAAAATTAATTGATGTTATTTAATTATTGTTGTTATTCAGTAAATATTAGGCTTACTTAGTCCCTAATAATAGGTGCCATCACGATACCCAATGGAGGGAAAATTAGGCCGTGACAAGTTGGCATCAGATCTTTAGGTTCATAGGTGCTATGAGTCATAAGCGAGTTTAGTAGTGTCTTGCGGATCAGTACGGAGATGTTTGTACTTATCTTTGAGAGGCTACGGAACTATTAGGACAGTTTCACTTCTTTCATTCCTATCGTGTGAGTTCATTGATCTCAAAGTTTGAACTTTTATCATTCTATTCTCTCACATATGGTGAGGACACGAGCTGCAATTACTGATGACGTTACCCCCCAGAGCAGATGTCGCTAGGGGCAAAGGCAGAGGCCGACAAGGAGCACGTGCTGCAGCTAGGGCACCTACCAGAGCATCAGTTAAGGAGCCGCCAGTAGTTCCAGTTGGGGGGCAGGTACCAGAGGCGCCTGCTGTTACCCTCGGACTTCAGGAAACCTTAGCACAGTTCCTGAGCATGTTTGGTACATTGGCTCAGGCGGGGTTGATTCCGGTTGCACCAGCTACTTCACAGACCGGGGGAGGAGCTCAGACTCCCGCCGCCCACACTCCAAAGCAGCAAGTTTATTTTGGTCTGATTCCAGGTATCATGGCGACATAGGCTGTGGTTCCAGTCTAGCCCATGGTTAGGGCAGCATCATCTGAGGAAGAACAACTTAGACTTGAGAGGTACAAGAAGTACCACCCTCTTACCTTTAATGGATTGGCGACAGATGATGCCCAGGGTTTCCTGGAGGAGTGTCACCGCATTCTTCGTACTATAGGTATTGTGGAGATGAGCGGGGTTGATTTTGTTACATTCCAGCTCAGGGGAGTGACTTATCAGTGGCGGGCGTATGAGTTGGGTAGCCCGTCCAAGTCATCTTTACTTACATGGGTTCAGTTTTCAAAGATGTTCCTAAGAGAGTTTTTACCCAGTCCCTTCGAGATGCATGGAGCATGGAGTTTGAGCAGCTACGCTAGGGGTACTATGTCAGTGTCAGAGTATGCCGTTAGATTCAGTGATTTGGCCAGACATGCACCTACTTTGGTCGCTACATTGAGGGACTCAAGCATGATATTTGGTTCAGCATGGCTCGCGAGTTAGAGTCGGATGTTTCATTTCAGCAGGTGGTAGGGATCAGGAGAGAGAGGACAGGCAGGGCCATGAGAGAGAGGACATGCAGAGTCAGGAAGGAGGGGACAGGGAGGCCAGGAGGCCTCGTAGACCAGAGAGATCTACTGGTCCTTATTTTGGAGGCAGGGTACAACATGGTAGAGGTTTTGTGGGTCAGCCAGTTCAGTTTGCACTTAAGGCTTCGCACAGTGTTTCAGGTACTCACGGGTCTTAGAGTACCCGTACCGCATAGTTCCCACAACCACGTCAGTAGGGGTTTCTTTAAGTGTGGAGATACCAGCCACATGGTGAGAGATTGTCCCAGACTCCATACAGATGTGTCACATCGGGGTATTCAGGCGAGTAGAGGGCACCCAAGAGGGGGAGGCCCGGCCCGTTGATGTGTTTTATATAGTGGGCTTGAGGCCGCTATGCCAGATGATGTCATACAAGTATGCTTTAGATTTGTTGCCAAGAGGCACCCTTCGTATTTTGTTTCAGTTCTGCTTATCGGGGTGAGTCCCCTTTTTTTTGCTCCACGTATGGGTGAGTTCATGACTTAGTATTTTGTATATGTGTTTGCCCTATTGGAAGATTCTATGAGTGGTAGCCCGTGTCTATCGTTTGTTTTTATTCATTATTAAGAGTTACGAGGCTAAAAGTGAATTCTTATTGTCCATTACGGTAGGTTTTGATGTGAATCCTGAGTAATTTGGTTACGATTTATAATTTGGATTCTCTACCGGGGTGAGAGTTCAGTAAGTGTTGTGATTTTATTGGTAGAATTGAGTTAGTGGAAGGTTTGAATTGGTGATGTGTATTCAACTTTTTTTTAAACCCCTCCCAAATTAGGAGGATCTATAGTGTTTCCACACTTCCCCTCCATTGTGACTCGAACCCAGGATCTAACGGTCGTAGGTTGAGATGCTTTTACCAACTGATCAAGCCTCACTAGTCATGTGTATTCGACTTGTGATTCAGAGTTGAGGGTGAGACCCTCGCTATTCCATGTGATTTGATATGTTTGAGTCGGGCTGCGTGTCGCGATGGAAGTTATATCAGGATGATATCCTTGTGATTTGTTTATATACTTTAATTTTTCCTTTTAAATTGATTCGTAGGATGGTACTGAGAGAGAGTTGTGCATGTCGAGCTTGTTTGATATTTCTCTTATGTGTTTCTCCTTACATGTTCAGTCATTTTCGTTATGTGCTTCTTGTGTTTTAGCTTGTGGGGTGTGTTCCCGGAGGCGTTAGTTGTGACTTGTTGATTTGGGCGTATAGTTATGAGGTATTCATCTTTCTTGCATCATTGTTAGCATTGTGGAAGTTTGAAATAGGGTTCTAACAGATATGAGGCTAATTGCCGGTGCTGGATTTGATTACGGGCAGCTATTGTGATCAGAACTGTTATTATGGGCCTATGTGTGATGTGTCATGTTGTGTGGTTGTACTCTGTGGGTGTAGGCATAAGTGGTTGCAGCTAGTTGGGACGGATACCGAGTGTGGATTTAGAATCGGGTCTTTCGAAGACGAGCGAATGGTGGAAATGTTGACTCTAAGGCTTATCGGTGTTGGTAGAAAGGATAAATTACAGTTGAGATGGTGTCGTCAGGCTTATGTGGATTAGGGTGACATGGGGTCACTCGCGGGTGTATTATTGATATGTGCATTCAGTGATTTGAAGACTTCGAGGTGATTCTTGGCACGTTCGAGGACTAACGTTTGTTTAAGAGGGGGAGAAATATAATGACCCAGCCGGTCGTTTTGAGAATTTAAGTTCCGTTCGGCGGCATAAGGTCTTGAACAACTTCGTATTATCTGTATTGACTTGCGTAAGTGGTCGAGTTCAGTTACCAGATGATTTAGAGTCAAATCGGAAGAAGGATCCTAGTTTTGTGTAAACGGCTCCGGAATGGGTTTTGGATGATTTCAACAACTTTGTATGGTGATTTTGGACTTAGGCGTGCGTCCGAATTTGGATTTGGAGCTCCATAAGTTGATTTGAAGCATTTCAGCGCAAGTTGGAAAACATTGAAATTTGGAAGGTGGAGAGGTTTAACCAATAGTTGACTTTGGTGATATCAGGGTTGGAATGCGATTCCGAGAGTTGGAACAACTCCGTTATTCCATTTGGGACTTGCCTGTAAAATTGACGTCATTCTGGATTGATTTAATAGGTTTCGGCATGAGTTTTAGAAGTTCGAAGATTTGAAAGTTCATAAGTTCGATTCTTGGTGCGATTCGTAGTTTCGATGTTGTTTGATGTGATTTGAGACCTCGAGTGAGTCCGTGTTAGGTTATGGAACTTGCTGGTATGCTTGGACAGGGTCCCGGGGACCCCGGGTGTGTTTTGGATGGTTTTCATAGTTTTGGACAGGTCTGCTTCTGGTGTCTCGCACTTGCGAAATCCTGAAGCGCAGGTGCGGCTCCGCATCTGCGTGAGCCTGGTCGCTTCTGCGATCGTTGAGGCCTGGGAGCTAGCTCTCTTCTGTGAAAGCTAGCATGCAGTGCGAAGACCACTTCTGTGGTTCCATGATCGCTTCTGCGACGCCGCTGGTGCGACTATATTGTCCGCATCTGGGCCTGGTAAGTTAAGTTCTCATATGTGAATGTCTGCCCGCAAATGCGGTTGCGCAAATGCACTTATTTGTCCGCAGATGCGGAAGTCCAGGGCAGAGAGTTTATATTCAAGGGTTTTGCCATTTTTTTACATATTTTGAGTTTTAGACCTCGGTTTTGGGAGTTGCTTTGTGGGTTTTTCAAGAAAATCGATTGGGTAAGTGTTATTCACCTAGAATATTTTATATTCCATAATTTTATCTTTATTTTTATCATTTAATTTGTATTTTGAGTTGAGAAAAATGGAGGTTTTTGAAGAAAATTCTCAAAATGAAAAACTTGATTTGAGGGACGAATTGGTATCAAAATTTGATAATTTTACTATGGTTGAACTCGAATCGGAATGGGTGTTCGGGTTTTGTGAAATTTGTTAGGTTCTGAGGTGCGGGCCCGGGGGTCGACTTTTTGGGTCGATTTTTAGATTTTGATAAAGATTGAGGCTTTATGATCCGGAATAGTTTCTTATGAGTTTTATTTGTGCTTCGAAGTTATTTTGGTTAGATTTGAGCCGTCTGGAGGCCATGTCACCCGAGAAGTTCATTTTTGAGTATCTGTCTGTCTTCTTTGAGGTAAGTATCTTGCCTAACCTTGTGTGGGGGAACTACTCCTTATGATTTGAGTCTTCTATGCTAATTGTAGTCCGTGTACGTGAGGTGACGAGTACGTGCTCGGACTTATTTGTGGAAAATTGGCCCTTTAGGGTTCTTAGGTCCTTGTATTCGCCGATTATGTAGTTGTTATATTATGAATACGATGCTTAATTACTAGTTTCACCTCTACCTGCTTTAATTAGAATTAATCGCTTCATGATTCACTCTTGTTGCTTATTTGATTCATCTGTGCCATAACTGAAATTGTTATCTTTTCTATGGCCATGCTATCCTTTCCTAACTGCTTATCTTTATTTGAAGTTATAATTATCTCTTTTGTAATTGTTCACCCTTAATTGAGGCTATAATTATCTTTCTGTTGCTTATCCTTATTGAATTTGTTGTATCTCTTTCCTATTTGCCCAACCTTAAAAGAAGTTAGATATCCTATAATTTAGTTGACTTGTTCTTATTTGGAATTATTCGACTTGTGTTAGTTCCCTCGTTGTCGAACTATATATTTGTTACATAGTATTTCCTTTCTTTTTGAGTTGTTCTTATTATGAATAGCATTCTCTATTGTGGCTCCTTGTGAATTAGTTCCTCCGTTTCTTTGAGTTCTGGAATTTCTAACTTGACTTATTTGTCGTACCCTTGTATTATTGTCATTGATGTTGTTGTACTTGTTGTGGTGATGCACGAGGTTTCTGCCGTACGATGGTTGTTATTGTGATGCACGGGGTTTCTGTCGTACGGTGGTTGTTATTGTGATGCACGAGGTTTCTGCCGTGCAGTTGTTATTATGATGCATGAGGTTTCTGCCGTGCGGTGTTATCGGGTTGCACGAGATTTCTGCCGTGCTATTCTTACTATTGATATTTTCACATGCGGCGTGACAAGGTGGGATATATACGTGTGGGTTGCGTATGTGGCGAGACAAGTTGGGAACTCGTGAAGTCTCTACAATAACAAATCCAGTCTCAAGTAGTAATGTAAAACAGAGGAATTTAATATGCGAGTGACTGCTCAAATAATACAGCTATAGCATGATGTGAACCTAAGCCTACCCGGACAATAACATGAATGTAGCTATGTACGGGCTCTAGTCACCTCGCGTGTACGTAACCCCCACAACAAGTATCACACATCAATATACAACACCTAGGGGTAATTTCCCCCTCAAAGAGTTAGAATGAGACTTACCTCGCTCCGAAATTCCATAACCGGCTCTAAAGCCCTCTAACACCTCAAACCGATGCCCGTCGCTCCAAAACTAGTCAAACAATGTGCAAACCAATAAAAGTATACTCTAATACTCGTAACAAATCAATTTAGACAAATTCCCAATAGGTGGGAATAACTTACCTTGAGATAGATGATGCAACCCCCCCCCCCCCCCCCCCCCACTTGAAGCTCTCCAAAAATCGCCTACCCATGAGAAAATGGAAGAAAATGGTCCAAAACACCATTTTTAAAGAAACCACTCTGCCCAGCACTAATTCCCCTTCTGCGATGCGAAGGTCGCTTATGCGACAGCCACTTCTGTGGCTCCAAGTCTCGCACCTGCGAGAAACCAAGCCAAGGTCATTGGCCGCTCCTGCGACCCTCAAGCGCATATGCTCCCATGCTTTTGCGGCTCTTCGTGCGCAGGTGCAGTCTCGCTTCTGCGGAACTTGACCGAATCTGTGGTCCCAACCTTCCCCAGCCAATTCCGCTTTTGCTCCCCCTCTTGGCCCCTTCTACGGCCCCTTTTGGCCACTTCTACGGCCCCTTTTGGCCACTTCTACGGCTCCGCACCTGTGGCCAAAACCTCGCAGGTGTGGTTACACCAGATACCAGCTGCCTCATCATTCCTTTAGTCAAAAAGTTGATCCGTTAACCATCCGGACTCCACCCGAGGCCCTCGGGATCTCAACCAAATATACCAACACGTCCAAAAACATGATACGAACTTGCTCAAGGCCTCAAATCACATCAAACAACGCCAAAACCATGAATCACATTCCAATTCAAGCTTAATGAACTTTAGAACTTCAAACTTCTACATTCGAAGCCGAAACCTATCAAATCACGTCCGATTGACCTCAAATTTTGCACACAAATCACATTCGACACTACAAACCTACTCCAACTTTCGGAATTAGAATCTGATCCCGATATCAAAAAGTCCACTCCCGGTCAAACTTCTCAAAAACCTTCAAATTTCTAACTTTCGCCAAATGACCCCGAAATAACCTACGGACCTCCAAATCCACATCCGGACGCACTCCCAATACCAGAATCACCATATGGAGCTATTTCCAGACTCGGAATCCCAAACGGACATCAATAGCATTGAAATGCACTTCAACCCAAATTTATGAAATTCTTCCAAAATGCCAACCTTCCACAATATGCGCCGAAACGCTCCCGGGTCATCCAAAAATCGATCCGGACATACGCCCAAGTCCAAAATCATCATACAAACCTGTTGGAACCTTCAAATCTCGATTCCGATGTCATCTACTCAAAAATCATACTTTAGTCAATTCCTCTAACTTAAAGCTTCCGAAATTAGAATTTTCTTCCCAAATCAACTCCGAACTTCCCTAAATTAAATTCCGACCATGCGTGCAAGTCATAATACCTGAAGTGAAGCTTCTCAGAGTCTTAAATGGTAGAATGATGCGCTAGAGCTCAAAACAATTGGTCAGGTCGTTACATTCTCTCCCACTTAAACAAATGTTCGTCCTCGAACGTGCTAAGAACTACTTTGGAGTTTGTCCGAAATCATTGTTTAACACATCGTGCACCTACCCGTTCTACCACAACCCAGTTGAGCACATTTGCTCGAGAAAACCTGAAAATCCTCCCTTTTATCTAGTTCAATAAGCCTTAGAGCTAAATTCCAACATCTAAAATTCTCTACCAGTTCTGTTTCCAACATACGAACACCGTATCCATCACTACATGATGTACCAACATATGATTGTATACCCTTAGTGAATTCTTACCATGCACCGCGTAACTCATTTGCCTAAGGCAATCTTTCCAAGGCACAATAGCTAACATTTCCACTGACCCGAATCCCATGGTGTACCTCATGAGCAATTAAGCCTTGCTTTAACTCTCGCAATACTGCTACGATAGAAAAGACGTGTAGAACTCATAACCACCTGCCGAAATCACACTTTATGGAGTCTCTCCTCCCGACAAGAACCATTACCTCATTTTGGACTGAATAACAATATTTACTCTTTAATATGCTTCATATAAGTTTGATCGCACTGATCCCAGGTCCAATACTCTCGTCTAACCCAGTACAAGCTGTTCGGGCAATAAGCCACCTCAGACACTACCGAAAGTCTCATATGATGCCACAATGTGCCAACAAGCTACAAACTCGAATGTGATACATACGAAAACGAAATCTGGAAATATCTACTCAACCCATATAACTAATTTAAACAACCGAAAAGATGTTATGAACCTTCCTCAGGAAACGAGAAGCAAAACACATAATAATAGATATGGGAAACTGTACTCAATATCACACTGTTGCAGAGTGCAACCTGATCCATACATGATACCGTTGCGGCATGCAACCCGATCCAACCATGATACCTGTGGCGGAATGCCACCTGATCCAAATAACATATCTGTGGCGGTGTGCCACCCGATCCACACATAACTATCTAAAGAAAACACACATCGAGTCATAACGCTTATACTCACAAAGTGCCCGAATATCAATCATAAGCACGCCAAGTGCATAATACAAAGCATGCGAAGACAGGTAGCATCACGTGCTATAAAACTCAAGCACAACTAAGGTGCGATATATAATCTACATCTCGAGAGCGATCCTGCTCATATAACACCACAAACTATACGGGATCTCAATACGAGTGTGAATAATCAAACCGCCTCATAACCCACATGACACAATAGAGACTACACGGAAGGTCCGACAATAGAAATATCATCCAAGGCCCGAAGACCCCTCCGAAAACAACGCTATGCTGAAATGAACACATCCGACCTGATATAGAGCCTACATTCACATTTAGATCCATCCACGGACCTCAAGCCGATTATGATCATACCATACTAGGCTAATAACCCTCCAGGGACCCACAATGACCTATTCACGACTCATAAGAACAGCCGTCAAATCTGAAACGAACTCACATGGTCCATAGCCCAAGGAATAGAATGCCTCTCAGGCATAAACTCTCACACTTGCGATATTACCATGACCTCCATACAAATCAAGTGACTGACATGTTACACTTATACAAATCTCCCCGTGGGGCATGCTCCAACGACCATTCCGCTCAAGTAGCAAGGTCCGCACATCCATACCACCAGCCGTTCTAATTCTGTAGAGTGAGTCAAAAATCTGCAAGTCCATATACAAAGCCTCTTCCACATGACACTGATATCAGGTGACGCTAAAGATAATATTAGGTTACTTTAAACATCTGAATTCTTCCCTGCTCATCCGAGCTCTTTACATTCTTGTCGGCATCAATTGTAATCTTGATCCTCAACTTCCAATTTATTCTCAACTTGCCTTAGAATCAATAATTATTCCATTCATTAACATAACAAAACCCAACAACACTTATTCCGAGTAACCCAATCCACGAGACCACATCGCCTTAATAGCCATGAACTGTCTTATATTCTCCTTAAGTGCATATTCGCGTCTTCAACTAGTACCCCCATTCTGAAAATCTCTCTATGAATCCGAAGTTATTTTCTCCCATTTCTCCAATGACACACCGCAGACCAAAGATAACGTAGAACACTCCAAGCCCCATTCATAATCCACTCCAAAAGCTCGATACTTAACCATACTACAGACTCAAAATCCTTAGGCACCGCACTTTATATTTTTGAACCCACTAGGACCATCGTTGAGAGTCACCCACTCTGACTTATTCCCAATTATGATCAAACTCCAAGGCCCTGCTAGCACATGAACACTTTCTCAAAGAAGCAACCGGCTAAATTCCTTTCCTTGTACATCACATCTACACGAAGCATAAACTATGAGTCTTCCCAAAGCCTGAACAAGAATCGACAGGGCCAAATATAGCACACATTCCCCTAAATCCTTTGCTCAAATTAGCACTGATATTTTCTTTCCTTAGTCGTAATAACCCACCAATACACCGATAACTAGAAACTATACAAGTAGACAACCACGCAATCCAATCATAGACGATGGGGCTCTCCCACTTAGCTTGAAGCTACAATTACATAGCCCTGAGACCCACCAATATTCCTCCTTCCTCATCGACATGAGCCTGCACAATCGACCTGCCAAATTTCTTGAAATTCTCCTGTTACACATTTCGTGAACATTCTGAATCACTAGCCACATTCACATATTAGACCTCTTACTGGATAGCCAGTATAATTCTTTATAGAAGCTCCGTCAACACCACAAAATCAGTAAACCATCCTGATCTCATGCTCATTCACCAGTTGTACAAGTCTATTCACTCCCTATTGACATTAACTAAAGGTGCGATAATACATTTCGAATCTGAAGTCATGTTGCATCCAAATAAATCACGGTGCGATAACAAAGCACAAATTGTCATAACAATCAATTGTGCACTGCCAAGGGTCAAGACCCGGCGTCACAAGTGCATGAGCATCAACTAAGAAGTAAAAATAAATTACAACATCTGTCAGGAATACAACTTAGACAGGAAAAAAAATACAAATAACTCTGAAAGAGACTCTCCTGGCTGCGGGTCGTAATATGGAATGCAGCTCACGTAAGTCCCCGCATGCATGCACACCTCTGCTCTCACAAGGCCACTAGTCACATATGTACTTTCACAAAAATGTGCAGCAAGTGTAGTTTGAGTATATAATCAATGTTTACCCATTAATTATCTAGCCTAACCCCGGAGAAGTAGTGACGAGGGATCGACATCGACACTCACTAGTGGTCCAATAATATCAAGTACAGTAAGGAGGTGAGCAAATACGAGGCAAAGTAAGCAAATGAAATAAACAAGTGTAAATATGTGGTACAATTATCCTCCTTACAATAAACTCAAGCTCTTAACTAGCAAATTCCTCGCCAACCGGAGCATATATATATGTATACTGGATCTCACCAAGCAGGTTGTTATAATTTGAATCAGTGGGAAATTTACAGATACCCCAGCTTCTTGCCAAATATTACGCACAATTCCATGAGGATATGATATAGGAAATGTCGAGGCATACGGTTCGATCCAACATAAATATTTAAATTGTGCACTGCCGAGGGTCAAACGACACGAACCATAGATGCATCTATTAAACTGCCAAGGCGAACGGCCCACTCCCATGAGATTGTGGTAGATAAATCCTGCCGAGGCGAACGGCCCGATCCCAATAGAATAAGAAGCTTTGACGGGTCTTTGACCCCACTCACGAATAAACGTGTGAGTTGTAGTTTCTTTAACAAAAACCTTTCAATGAAGTATATATATCACAGAAACATGCCATAAGAGGAGTAAAATTATTCGGTGACTAATCATGAACTAGTGAAGTCTCTACAATAACAAGTCCAGTCTCAAGTAGTAATGTAAAACAGAGGAATTTAATAGGTGAGAGATTGCTCAAATAATATAGCTATAGCATGATATGAACCTAAGCCTACCCGGACAATAACATGAATGTAGCTACGTACGGGCTCTCGTCACCTTGCGTGTATGTAGCCCCCACTACAAGTAGCACACATCAATATACAACACCTAAGGGCAATTTTCCCCTCACAGAGTTAGACAGGAGACTAGCCTCGCTCCGAAATTCCATAACCGGCTCCAAAGCCCTCTAACACCTCAACTCGATGCCCGTCGCTCCAAAACTAGTCAAACAATGTGCAAACCAATAAAAATATATTCTAATACTCATAACAAATCAATTTAGACAAACTCCCAACTCCGCTCGAAAAGCCGATAAAGCAACCCTCGGGCCCACGTTCCCAGATTCCAAAAATGTTTGAAGATAAACATTACCCATAACATTACGAACTCAAATATATGATTTATTCTAAATTCCATGCCCAAATTCATGGTCAAAATCCAAAAATACCAATTTCTAAGTTTTTCTTCAAAATCCCAAATTTCTACAAATTTTCATGTCTAAATCCATATATAATCCAAGTATTTAACTTGCAATAGGTGGGAATAACATACCTTGACATAGATGATGAAAACCCCCTACTTGAGGCTCTCCAAAAATCGCCCAACCAAGAGAGAATGGAAGAAAATGGGCCAAAACCCCATTTTTAAATAAGCCTCTCTGCCCAGCACGAATTTCGCTTCTGCGGTGCGAAGGTCGCTTCCGCGACAGCCGCTTCTGCGGCTTCAAGTCTCGCACGTGGAAGAAACCAAGCCAAGGTCATTGGCCGCTCCTGCAGCCCTCATGAGCATCTGAGCCCACGCTTCTGCTGCTCTTCGTGCGCATGTGCGGTCTCGCTTCTGCGGAACTTGACCGCATCTGTGGTCCCAGCCTTTCCAAGCCAATTCAGCTTCTGCGCCTCCTCTTGTCCGCTTTTGCGACTCCACGCCTGCGGCCAAAACCTCGCAGGTTCGGTTACACCAGATACCAGCTGCCTCATCATTCCTTTAGTCCAAACGTTGATCTGTTAACCATCGGAAATCCACCCGAGGCCCTCGGAAGATCAACCAAATATACCAACACGTCACAAAATATGAAATGAACTTTCTTGAGGCCTCAAATCACATCAAACAATGCCAAAACCATGAATCGCATCCCAATTCAAGCTTAATGAACTTTAGAACTTCAAACTTCTACATTCGATGCCGAAACCTATCAAATCACGTTCGATTGACCTCAAATTTTGCACACAAATCACATTTGACAAATGGACCTACTCCAACTTCCGAAATCGGAATCCGACCCCTATATAAAAATTCCACTCCCGGTCAAACTTCTCAAAAACCTTCAAATTTCTAACTTTCGCCAAATGACCTCGAAATGACCTACGAACCACCGAATCCACATCCGGGCGCCCTCCCAATACTAGAATCACCATATGGAGCTATTCCCAGACTCGGAATCCCAAACGGAAATCAATAGCATTGAAATGCACTTTAACCCAAATTATGAAATTTTTCCAAAATGCCAACCTTCCACAATAGACGTTGAAACGCTCCCGAGTCATCCAAAACCCGATCCGGACATACGCCTAAGTCCAAAATCATCATACGAACTTGTTGGAACCTTCAAATCCCGATTCCGAAGTCGTCTCCTCAAAAATCACACTTTAGTCAATTCATCTAACTTAAAGCTTCCGAAATTAGAATTTTCTTTCCAAATCAACTCTGAACTTCCCGAAATTAAATTCCGACCACGCGTATAAGTCATAATAAACTAAATTGAAGTTGCTTAGGGTCTCAAACCGACCAGTCAGGTCATTACATAAAGGTTGTGAGTGTGGGCAGCCTTGCGTATATTCCGGTTAGTGAGAGGCCATTAGCTGCAGATGTTCAGACTTTGGCCAATCAGTTTGTGAGGTTAGATGTTTCAGAGTCCAATCGGGTTCTAGCTTGCACAGTACCTCAGTCTTCTTTATATGAGCACATCAGAGAGCAACAATATGATGATCTTCATTTGCTTGTCCTTAAAGACACGGTTCGGCACGGTGGTGCCAAGTAGGTTGTTGTGGGGGATGATGGAGTTCTGCGGATGTAGGGTCCTATTTGTGTGCCTAATGTGGATGGGCTTTGTGAATTAATTATTGAAGTAGCCCCCAGTTCCCGCTATTCTATTCATCCAGGTGCCGCCAAAATGTATCAATATTTGCGAAAACATTATTGGTTGAGGAGAATGAAAAAGGATATAGTTGTGTATGTAGCTCGGTGTCTAAATTGTCAGCAAGTCAAGTGCGAGCATCAGAGACATGGTGGTTTTCTTCAAAAGTTAGAAATTACTGAGTGGAAGTGGGGGCATATCACTATGGATTTCGTTGTTGGGCTCCCACAGACACAGAGAAGTTCGACGCAGTATGGGTCATTATGGATAGGTTGACCAAGTCAGCACATTTTATTCCTGTAGCAGTTACCTATTCTTTAGAGTGGTTAGTAAGGATTTACATCCGCGAGATTGTCTGCCTTCGCGGTGTGCCCGTGTCTATCATTTCTGATCGAAGTACGCAGTTCACCTCGCACTTTTGGATGGCTTTACAGCGTGAGTTAGACATGAGGGTTGAGTTGAGTATAACATTTCATCCACAGACAGACGGACAGTATGAGCGTACTATTCAGATATTGGAAGATATGCTTCGCACTTGTGTTATAGACTTTGGAGGTTCTTGGGATCAGTTCTTTCCACTTGCGGAGTTTGCCTATAATAAAAGCTACCAGTCGAGCATTCAGATGGATCCATATAAAGCATTATATGGGAGGCGATGTCGTTCGCCTGTTGGCTGGTTTGAACTGGGAGAGGCTCGGTTGTTGGGTACCGATTTGGTACAGGATGCCTTGGATAAGGTCAAGATTATTCAAGATTGACTTCGCACAGCTCAGTCTAGGCAAAAGAGTTATGCCGACTGTAAAGTTTGTGATATTGAATTCATGGTTGGTGAAAGAGTTTTGATCCGGGTTTCACCTATGAAAGGTATAATGACATTCGGAAAGAAGGGCAAGTTGAGCCCTAGGTATATTGGACCCTTTGAGATACTTGAAAGGGTGGGTGAAGTAGCCTACATGATTGCATTGCCACCTAGTTTATCAGCAGCTCATCTGGTGTTCCATGTGTCTATGCTCCAGAAATATCATGTTGATCCGTCCCATGTGTTAGATTTCACCTCAGTCCAATTGGACAAGGATTTGATTTGCGAGGAGGACCCGGTAGCTATTCTAGCCCGGCAGGTCCGACAGTTGACGCCTAAGAGTTATCCTTCAGTTCAGGTTCAATGGATAGGTCAGTCGATTAAGGCAACTACCTAGGAGTCCGAGTCAGACATGTGGAGTAGATATCCACACCTTTTCACCAGCCCAAGTACTTTTCTAATTCCGTTCGAGGACAAACGTTTGTTTTAGAGGTGGAGAATGTGATGACCCGATAGGTCATCTTTAAATTTAATAATTATTTCTATGTTCTAAACCTCAAATAGCACCTTTCAGTATTCCTCGACTTGCGTACGCAGTCCATAAATCTTTCAAAAAGTTTTTATGTAAAAGATTGATTAAAATGTGAAATAAAGCTTTAAAATTCAACTAAGTTGATTTCGGTCAACGTTTTGAGCAAACGGACCCCGATCAGTATTTTTATAGTTCTGGTAGGCCCGTATCGTGATTTTGGACTTGGGCGTATGGCTAAAATTGAATTCGGAGGTCCCTAGCTCAATTTATCGCCATTTAACAGAAACTAGAAATCTAAAGGCTAAAGATTTCCAAAGTTTGATCGTGAATTTGACTTTATCGATATCAGACTCGAATTAAGATTCCAAGAGTTGGAATAGCTCCGTTATGTCATTTGGGACTTACCTGCAAAATTTGAGATTTTTCCGGATTAAATTGACATATTTCGGCGTGAGTTATAGAATTGAAAATTTCATAAACTCGTAAGTCTGAATCGAGGTGCGAATTTTAGTTTCGACATTGTTTGACGTGATTTGAGACCTCGAGTAGGTCCGCGTTATATTATGGGACTGGTTGGTATATTTGAACGGGGTCCCGAGTGGCTTGGGTGAATTTCCGAGTGAGTTTTTAATGAGTTTGGGCATTTCGGGCACTCTAATGATGTTTTGGAACAGTTGAAGTGCGGAGGGCACGTTTTGGAGTGCAGATGTGCGGCCGCAAACTCCCAAAGTGCGGAGGCAGTTGTAATTGTGCAGAACGCAGTTGAAATTATGCGGTCCGCAGAATTCCTCTCACGGCCGTAGAAAAGAGATTCTGCAGGTTTGATGGTTCGACCTCGGAAGCTTATATCTTTTAATTTACAAGGAATATGGAGATGATTCTAAAACAAAACTTGTAGCCCTTTGAGTCTAGTTTCCATAAAGGCATATCATAAATCCTTTGGACATTTATAGAGAAAGTTATGGTTAATTTACTGAAGTCTGATAGTGCAGTGCTGCTGAAGTGCTGCCGCATAATTTGGATTGGGGCCGCAGAACGTGGGATGTGCGGACCGCACAAAACAATATGCGGTCAGCACATTGGGAGATCAGATGTGGTACCATATAAACAAGGGTTTCATCTTATTTTTCATTTCTGGACCTAGAGAGCTCGGTTTGTGGCGATTTTTCATGGGTTTTTCAAAAAATTCATCGGGTTAAGTGATTCTAACTCGAATTTGGTTAATATACATGAATATATAATTGTTTTCATCATTCAATTAGCATTTTGAGATGGAAATTTGGAGAAAATTATAGAAACTTCATAAACTATAATTTTAGGATTAGAAGGGCAATCCGATGTCGGAATTCGATAATTTTTGTATGGTTGAACTCGTATCGTAACGGGTGTTCGGATGTCGGGATTTTTAATCACGTTCTGAAAAGTGGGTCCCATATTAACTTTTGGTTGACTTTTTTTAAAATGACTTAAATTAAGTCTCTTTCGAATTGTGAATAATTTCTAAAGCTCAAATTGAATTGTTGGTAAATACTTTGCTATGTTTGATTGGTTTGGAGAATAATTCGAAAGGAAAAGCTGTGGTCGAGTGATCATTTAAAATTACAGAACAAGGTAAGTGCCGTGGTTAACCTTGACTTGAGGGATTAAAACCCTTGAATTATTTGTTATGTGAATTTCATGTATAACGGTGTATAGGCAAGGTTACGAGTGCCTATACGTCGTCAAATTAATTGTTTGCATATTTATCTGGAAATCATAAATTATTTTCTTTATCATGAGTTAATTATTATATTAATTATTTCTCCCATATTTTTCGCCAAATATTAAGTCTTGAATTCATGCTATAATTGCTACATGCTTATTTGACTTATGTGACTTAATTGCTACTTGATATTTAGTATATTAGATATTAAATTGCCTATTTTCTCCCTGATTTCCACAATTAATTGCTACTTGTCATTACTTGCTTCCTAAATAATTTATAAAAATATTGTATGCTTTGTTGCCTAATAATTTCTTACCGAATATGGTATTTATTGGAGCATTTTTATTACATTTAAGAGTTGTTAAATAATATTGTTGGAGTGGGTTGCACGCTGCAACGAAGATGAAAATAAATATATTGGGAGATTGTGTTGCACGCCGCAACGGATTATATTTTAAGTTTATATTGTTGGAGCGGGTTGCACGCCGTAACAGAATGAGAAAAGAAATAATTGGTTGTGACTGTTGAAATAATTTCAGTTATTGATATGATTTATCTGTCTTACTTCTATTCCTGTTATTATTATTATTATTATTATTATTATTATTATTATTATTATTATTATTATTATTATTATTATTATTATTATTATTGTTGTTGTTGTTGTTGTGTATAAGTTAATGTAAGTGACCTGTCTTAGCCTGGTCACTACTTCGTCGAGGTTAGGCTCGGCACTTACAGAGTATATGGGGTCGGTTGTACTCATACTATACTCTGTACTTCTTGTGCAGATTCCGGAGTTGGTCCCAGCGGCGTACTGTAGATTTTTCTCGGATTCAGCTATTAGTGGAGACTTGAGGTATAGCGTCACAGCGTTCGTAGCTCTGAAGTCCCCTTCTATGTTATTTTAGCTATGTGCTTTCTTTCGGACAACTTTATTTTTATTGAGACCCTTGTTTGTATTATTCTAGAAGCTCGTGCACTTGTGACTCCAATTCTGGGATGGTATTTTGACATCGTTATTATTTTGGATTGTTCATTTAAAATTCAGATATTATTCCGGTTGTTGGTTTGTTTACTATTAATTAAAATGGATTATTAAAAATAGTTTAAATTATTCTAACATTGGTTGCCTAGCAAGTGAAATGTTAGGAGCCATCACGGTCCTGAAGGTGGGAATTTCGGGTCATGACACAGGTATTTCTTCTTTGCCAACGCGGAATGTGCCTCGTGTTCACGAAGCACAAAAATTCTCAGCTTCCAGATTTCTCTTCGTGAACGCAAAATCCCCCACGCGAACCCGATATATACTGTGCCTAGGCCTACGCGAACGTGACCCCTCATACGCGAACACGGCGAACAACTTCCTACACCTTCGCGAACGCATGGCCATCTTCGCAAATGCAAAGAACAAATCTCACCTGCCTCCCAGATACCCTTCGCGAATGCAAGACCTCTCTCGCGAATGCGATGAAGGAAACTAGACACCAGCAAACTTAGTAGCTCCAACAATTCATCAAAGTTCCGAAATGTGCCGAACATGGTCCGAATCACCCCCGAGGCCCCCGGGACCTCAACCAATTATACCAACAAATCCTAAAACATCATACGAACATAGTCGAGCCTTCAAATCACATCAAATAATGCTAAAACCAAGAATTGCGCATCGATTCAAGCCTAATGAACTTTTGAGCTTCTAACTTTCACATTCAACCCCGAAACTTATCGAAACAAGTCTAATTGACTTCAAATTTTGCACACAAGTCATAATTGATATTACGGACCTACTCAAACTTCCGGAATCAGAATCCGACCCCGATATAAAAAGGTCCACTCACGATCAAACTTTCCAAAACTCATTCAATTTTCCAACTTTTGCCAATTAACGCCAAAATAACTTACGGACCTCCAAATCAATATCCGAACACGCTCCTAAGACCAAAATCACCATACGGAGCTATTGGAATCGTCAAAGCTCCATTTCGGAGTCGTCTTTACATAAATCAAACTACAGTTAATTCCTATGACTTAAACTTTTGTTTTAGGGACTATGTGTCCCATTTTACTCTGAAACCAAAAACCAAATCTCCCAGCAAGTTACGTAACCACAAAATAAAATAGAGGGATCAATAAATAGGGGTTCAGGTCTAATAGTCTCAAAATGACCGGATGGGTCGTTATACATTTTGGCTTCCTTAAACTCATTTTCCTCATCTCGAACACGCTCTAACATCCTGACAATCTCCACTACTTGCTGAAATGGAGTATCATTATGCAACTCTCGAGCCATGCATATTTTAAGATCATAATCGAGCCCCTCAACAAATCTGCAGACTCATTCTCTAACTGTAGGAACCAAAATAGGTGCATGTCGGGCTAACACACTGAACTAGATGGCATATTCTTACACCGCCATGGTTCCCTGATGCAGCTATTCAAACTCTGTGTGCCACACATCCCGGAGAGTCTAGGGTACAAACTCTTTCAAAAACATCTCTGAAAATTGTGCCCAAGTAGGTGGTGCGGCATCGGCTGGTCTGCCCTCTTCATAAACTTACCACCATTGATACGCTGCTCCTAACACCTGAAATGTAGTAAAGGCAACTCCGCTCACTTCTACAATGCCCATGGTACGGAGAATATGGTGACATTTTTTTAGAAATCCATAAGCATCCTCGGTAGTTGTGCCACTGAAAGTAGGTGGGTTATACCTCTTATACCTCTCAAGTCTCTTTTGTTCCTCTTCTAATGCCCCTGGCCTGACCTCAAGCTGAACCAGAATAACAGGTTGTGCCGACACCACACCCGAAGTCTGAGCTCCTCCCCCAATCTGCGAAGTAGATGGTGCAACAGAGATCAATCCCACTTGAGCCAATGTACCAAACATGCTCAGGAATTGTGCTAAAGTCTCCTGAAGTCCGGAGGTAACAACAGGCGTCTTCAGTGCCTGTCCCCCAACTGCAGCTATTGGAGGCTCCTCAACTGCTGGTCTGACAGGTGCTCTAGCTGTGGCGTGTGCCCCTACTTGGCCTCTACCTTGGCCCCGTCCTCTCACGACTCAATCAGGGGACACGGGTGTCTACACAGTTGATCCAGTAGCACGCATCCTCACTATCTGTGAGAGAATAAAGAAACAAAGGCCCAAACGTCGAAATCAAAAAATCTGCATGACATAAATGAAACAACTGGAGATTTTCCTAATAGTTTTGTAGCCTCTCGAGGATAAGTACAGACGTCTCTGTACCGATCCGCAAGACTCTATTAAACTCATTCGTGACTCGTAGAACCTATGAACCTAGAGCTCTGATAATAACTTGTCACGAACCAAAATCTCACCACAAGTGTAGTGATGGCACTTAGTCTCTAAGACTAGGTAAGCCAATTATAATTACAGTTCAAGCAATTTTTTTAAAAGAATATAATACAAGTGTCGAAACTAAAAGTGGAAACAAATATAACAACCTCCCAAGACTAGTAATAATGAGTCATGAACTCTAGCTGAATATATGAAATGATCTCAAGGATCGAATATAGAATACTGTTCGAATAATAATTGACAGTACAATAAAATGGAAACATTCCAAGGGACTGCGACGACCAAGCAGCTCTACCTTGAATCCTTGCGATCAACACACTAACTCTGCCGAGTTCAATATCTCCAATACCTGGCTTTGCAAAAACATGTGCAAAAGTGTAGTATAAGTGCACCACAGTCGGTACCCAGTAAGTATCAAGACTAACCTCGGTGGAGTAGTGACAAGGTACAGTCAAGACATTCACTAGTTAAATAATCTGTAAATTATAGCAGTATACGATAATAATGGGAAACCAATAACAGTGATAGCAACAAGAATCAATCAGTGATATAAACAACTAAGCAATAAGAACTCTATAATTATTGTTCAATCAAGTAAGGAATAAAAGTACAGTCAATTAATTAAGTCCCTCAAATATACGTATTTCAGATGTAAGTCATTCAAATAAAACTCTTTCAAATAAAAAGTCACTCCAGGACACCTCATCTCATAGTCATAAAATATGAGTCTCAACCTACTTTCATATTTTTACGGCACCTCGTGCCCATATTTCTACCATAACCGCATGGACAACTCACGTGCCAAAAATATCAATATATAATATCCGCACGTACAACTCACGTGCCCATAATAAAATCATCATTTACTCACGGCACCTCGTGCCCACATCTCATTTCACAACTGCACGGACAGTTCACGTGCCAATATCATAATCATTATATACCCACAACACCTCGTGCCCACATTTCATATCACATCTCCACGGATAGTTCATGTGCCAATAATATAATCCGCCCAGCAATAGCCGCAGGCTCACGATTTCAACATGGATCAGACTATTATCAAGTTTACCGAAACAACAAGACAAGTTTCACAAGATACAAAAATAAACACAAGGAAAATCACAACATCACATGAAAGTCACCAACACAATAACCCAACATCATCACATATTATCCCTAACAATAGCTACCATTATCCCTCATATAGCCACCTATATCACTCCATATAATATCCACCCTTATCCCTCCACCCTGACAATATCAATAGCCACCTTTATCTCTCCTATTGCCACCCTTATCTCTCCTACAACCACCCTTATCTCTCTTTGTAATAGCCTCCCTTATCACTCCGTATAATAGCCACCTTATCACTCCGTCCAGACAATATCCCAACACATATAACAACAGTGAAATGCCATTCGTATGCCTTCATAATAACAACACTGGAATGCAACCCTTATACGCCGCATAACAATAACTCAAATCACACAACAATTCACACAAAATATTATCACAACAACAATTTACAATGAAATCAATAAAATATCATAAATGCACGTAGGCCACAACCTTTCCAAAAGTGCAATGATATCAAATAATTTCACAACAGATAGACCACGGCTCAACACAACATATATGAAATTCCTGATAATAATAATATAATTGAAAAGTAATTCAGCAAGGAAAACAACATCCTTTAATTACAACTTCAGGTAAATAAATTTATGCTTCTTAATAACTTAATTTGCATTTAATAATTTGCAGATAAAAATAAATAGTGAGATTGATTCCACAAACACTGCAGCTTAACAATAAAAGTGCTCATGAATGGATAATATAGTAAAAATTCCAAATAAGAATATATGAGCAACTCGGCAAGTAAGGAATGTGATATGGCAAATAAAGGATTTAACAAGTGCCAACAATTTTAAATTTAATACATAAGGGTGTCTAAGGACTTAACCGATATAAGTTGCACATATAAGCCAAGTACGTACTCGTCACCTCGCGTACACGGCTTTCAATCACACAAATTTCCACATAAGACTCAATGCGTAAAGGGTAATTCCCCCACACACGGTTAGGCAAGATACTTACCTTTATGAAATTATGCTGATATTCTAAAATAGCCTTCTAGCATGAACTGACCTTCAGACGGCTCAAATCTAGCAAACTTAATTACATAACATCATTAAAATTTATGATAATAAAACGTCGAGTTTAAATTTCACATTAAGAAGTCAACCCGGGGCCCACATCTCGGAACCCGATGAAAATCCAAAAAGTTCGAACATCCATTCTGATACGAGTTCAACCATATAAATTTTATCAAATTCCGATAACGAATTGACCTCCAAATCTTCATTTTTCACTTTTTGAAAGATTTTGCAAAAATCTCATTTTCTTCCATTTGATTCACTACTAATTGATGAAAATAACCATAGATTCATGAAATATGCTCACTCTCGAACATAGAATACTTAACCAGTTCCAACCCGTGAAAAGCTCCTCCAAAATCGCCCAAAACCGAGACTTCAAACCCCAAAACGAAATGAAGAAAATAATCAATTTTTGATCCTTAAGTCTTCTGCCCATATTCACATTTGCGGACAAAAATATCGCATTTGACAATGAACAGTAAACTCTAAAATAATTGTTCGCAATTGCGAATGAATAGTGTTCATAATTATGGATGAACGGTGCCACACCAGAAATCAGCAAACCCAAACTTCTCTGAAATGATCCGAAACTCATTCGGAACCTCCCGGACACAAACCATATATAAATTTCAATCATAAAATACGCTACGGACCTGCTCCCGTACTTAAAATACTAAAAATAGGACATCTTGACCCGATATTGATCATGGTCAAAGTCCAAATTTCTTAACTTTACTAGTCTCTCAACCAATGATCCAAAAATACACCCAAGCCTCTCGGGATCTTGTCAAATCATACCAACAAGTCCCAAAATATGATACGAACTTAGTCGAGACCTTAAATCACATCAAACAATGCTGAAACTACGAATCGCACTTCGAATTGAATTATGAGTTATGAAATTTCCAAATTCTATAATTTGCGCTGAAGCGTATCAAATCAATCCGGAATGACTTCAAATTTTACACACAAGTCATAAATAACATAACGAAACTATTCCAATTTCCGGAATCGAAATCCGAGCTCGATATCAATAAATTCAACTCCCGGTCAAACTTCAGAATTGTAATTTTTAACTTTCGCCAAAAAGCTTCAATTTATTCTACGGACCTCCAACTCCAAATCCAAATCCGGACGCATGCCTAAATCCGAAATCACCATACAAAGCTATTGAAATCATCAAAATACCATTCCGGAGTCGTCTATATAAAAGTCAAATCTCTTATCAACTCTTTTAACTTAAGATTCATAACAAGAATTATTTCTTCCAAATTGATCTCGAATTATCCGAAAATCAAACTCGACCACACACGCAAATCATAATACACATTACAAAACAACTCGGGACCTTAAGCCACTAAACGAGATGCTAATTCTCAAAACGACCGGTCGAATCGTTACCGTTTTGTTCATGTTGACATCATAATTTTCGTAAGTGAATTTGAAAATATGTTTCCTCTAGTGAAGTTTTAATTATTTATAGACTTTGCTGTTATGTGGTATTTAATTAATTTATGTATAGATGTACCTTCTTCGTCATGTATGTCATAATATTAATAGTACAACACTTTTGTTTACCCCTAAAATGAGTAACAATTAAATTTGTACGCAGTTTAAAGGATATGTGATTTAATTTAATACGAACTATGTAAGAACAACATGTAAATGAGTTAAAGACAAAATAAATGATCAAATAAATCGCAATGTGATGACCAAGCCTGATCTTAGATTGAACAGTTGAATTCGTCCTCGATTGGACCTTCGGTACAAGCTCGTTCGCAAGTAAAGAAAATAACAAATGAATAATGCTTTGAACAATAGCTAGAAGACAAAAGCAAACTTTTATTGCTTTGATTTGCGTATCACACTGTGTGAGAATAAAGAAAATATTTTCCTTTATATAGTAGGGGAATTTCAATCTTAGTACAAGTATAAATAAGATAAAAATCTTTTAAATCTTCATTTTAAGTCTAAACATATAGATGAAATTTGAGTAGAAATTTTTATCATTGTCATTCAAAGAAACCATTAACATAGGTATCCACAAACACAAATAGCATCAGGCAACATTGGATCCTCGACGCAAGAAGCAACAACTAATGAATCTTCATGTAACTCATGGCATCTGTCATCACAATCTTTGTCCACCAAACATCTAACTGTTGTAAGTGCATCCGTGCATGTCAAATCACCAGTCAATTCATGCACTAACGGGCGATCTCTGGCAATTGCTAAGTTGGCTATAGATAGATATGTGATTATAAGGAGGAAACAACAAGAGACCGAAACTTTTGCCATAATTAATTATGCTTATACTTTTGAGAGAAACCTATCAATTTCCTTTCGCATGGTTGCAATATATAGGAGTCTAACTTGTCATTTTAGGCTACATCATAAATGTTGTTGTAGTTAGTTAGATTTTCTCTCCAAAATCATTTTCATGATAGATGTGGTAAATGTAAACAAATTAATTGTTTTCCAAACTAGAAATTCTTAATTTGGAAAAATGTCTTTTAATAAATATGGAATTTAGTTAATTTCATTCTTAAACTTATCTTTTTTAGTTTTACTAGTTTTAGGGTACGCGCTTTGCGCGGGTACCCAAATCATTGAATACATAATTTTAAAAATTAATATAAATATTATTAAATAATATTTGACTTATAAAATTAAAATTAAATAAAAAATACAAATTCTTGAAAATGATGACGGATGATCCTATTTTATTAGCTCAATAAGGAAGAAATTTTGCCATTATAAGTCCTCATATACCTTATTGTGATTTCTGAGAAATTTTATAGAAGTATCTTATGAAACTTATTGTTATTTCTATAGCCTAATACTGAAAACAAACAAATAAAATAAAATACTTTTATTAACAAAGATAATCAAATAATTTAAAAATTGAATCTTTTGGTCTTTAGGAATGATGAGGTTGGTTTTATAGCTCATAGAAAAAAATAATAAGTGACAATGTGAAGTCTAAAAATAACTAATGTTGAGTTACTATTTACAACTATTAACTTAATATATAAAAACTATAGGAGCTGCCTTTTTTTGGAATAAATAATAATAATAATAATAATAATAATAATAATAATAATAATAATAATAATAATAATAATAATAATTCTTGACAACTTATTTATAATATATTTTGTCTTCCATTATATCATCCTCATTATTTTAAATTTGTATTTTTACTAATTTGATTCTTAGTAATAATTTCAACTAATTTTGTTCATTTTTTCATCACTAATGCTCTTTCTATGGAGATAATTTATATATCCTAAGATTTTTGTTAACCTGAAAACTAATTTACTTATATGATAAAATTAAAAAATAATTAAATTGAATTCTTTTGCTAATTAGTAATTCAAAGATTTAATTATTATTCTTAGCATTAAAAATAGCTTGTTCTTTATTCATTCAAATTCTTGAATATATTAGCTCATTCATAGTTTAAATATTTAACTGTAATCATAGTTTTATCCAATAAAAATTTTGCATTGTTGAAGTCAAAAACTATTCCAATATTTCACTTTTGAATTTTTGTTTTGATAGAACTATCTACCATTTTCTCTCTCTTTGTCTTTTATAATTCGTAAATATCTTTTTAGTAATTTGTCTTATTATTGGTCAGAACTTTTCAAAAATTATACAAAAATAATATTTAGAAAGTTAGAACTTAATTGTAATTAGAATTTCAAAAGTAGGTTGTATTCTCATTGAATAATATGAGAAATTAGAAAAAATGAAGTCCACTCAAATTCATTTACTTCTCTAGTGTTATATTGTTAGCTTTGGTTAGGTTTTCATGCTTAGTATCCTAATAAAACATACATAAATATATTGTTATAAAATATTATTTATAATTACAATTTTACTTAACAATTTTTACACTAATTGTAATTAAATAATATTAATTGTTTGGGCTTTTGTTTTTTTACCAATTATAAGCCTTAAGTTTTCCTTTTCTCAAAAAAGAAAAAATTTTGTTTAGTTTTTCATGCTCATTTCACACGTTAGGCCTCATCACAGAAGTTCAAACAAGGAATATTTAATATGCAATATTGCAGTTGATTTGGAACTTGTCACGACCCCCAATTTTCTCCATAGGATGTCGTGATGACACCTAGTCTCTAATACTAGGTAAGCCTATCAATGCAGAATAACAATAGAAATCTGAAATAAATAATCTTTAAATGCACATAATTACAACTCCCAAAACCCGATAGAAATAAGTCACAAGCTTCTAAGAAGTAGTACGAATATCTTCATACATCAGAATCTAAAGAAAATAAGGAAACAACATAACAAGGATAGAAGGGGACTCCGAAGTCTGCGGACGCTGGCAAATATACCTCGAAGTCTCCGTACACGGTAGCTCACTGATGTCTGGACTGGTTGGATGTACCTGGATCTGCACAAAAAGATGTGCAGAAGCGTAATATGAGTACACCACAGCGGTGCCCAGTAAGTGCCAAGCCTAACCTCGGTAGAGTAGTGACGAGGTCAGGTCAGGCCCTATTGGAATAATAAAAGACATGGTGACATGTTTAACAATATAATAACAATAAATAACAATAAAAATGAATCAAGTACGTAGTATGTCACCATTAAATTGCACAGAATAAGGGCAGATAATACCTCGTGGAAAGAAAACAGAAATTTACAACTTCAAGTAAAATAACAACAATAATCAATGGCAACTGCGGCCATAAATAAATATCCACAAGGACACTCCCGAGGTACCGTCTCGTAGTCCCAAATAATAAATAAATTCACAATAACTCATTTTTTTATATCACCGCGGAAGCCTTCACATTTAATTTTTAAAGAAAATATTTTTCCCCAAAATAGCATCCCGCGTTTTAACCACCCTTATCACACCGCATGACTTCTAGTAGTTCCCTTACCAGCCACGCGTATCAAGCCACCCTTATCTCACCGCATGCATTTCAACACCCGGACCTTATACCACCGCATGCGTATCAATATCACAATATATCGCAATTTGCACCTCAAGTGCCCAAATAATTCAATTTGCCAAAATAAACAACATCAACATTACTTTCCACAACATGGAGCTCACGGCTCAATCCCAATGAGTACAAAAATCTCACAAAATATTCGGAAATAAATAACTCAACAAAAATAATATTTAAAAAATTTTAATACGTTGCCTCAGTTCCAAATTTAAAATATCAAATACTTCTTATTAATAATATTTAAATTTAAGAAATTCCACCTTCAAATAATGCACAGAATAAAAGAAAATAAATTTCAGCTAAATAGGTAAAAACAATTAGCAGGAGAAAGTCAAGCAAATTTAAAGTATATAAATTAGATCAATCATGGAGAATATCACAAAATTTAATAATTTAATTAATATGCAACAGTGATCTACACTATTTAAAAACATAATCCTTCACATTTAGCCCGTGTAGATACTCGTCACCTCGTGTACACGACTTTCATCACATAACAATTATCACATCAATATCAATCCTAGGAAAATATTTTTCCACACAAGGTTAGACAAGTCACTTACCTCGACTTGTTCCAATTTAATCAAGTAGTATGCCTTTTCCTCGATTTTCCAACTACGATCGACTCAAATCTAGTCATAATTAATTCAATACAGTCAACAAAATTATAGAATCAATTCCATGAGAAAATACTATATTTTTCAATAAAAGTCCGAAATTAACTCAAAAATCGCTCATGGGGCCCACGTCTCAGAATCCAACGAAAGTTACGAAATATGAAGGACCATTCAACCACGAGTCTAACCATACTAAAATGACTAAATTCCGATAACAGTTCAACCCTCAAATCTTTAAATCTATCCAAGAGGGTTTTCAAATTTTCCCAACTTAAATCACCAATCAAATGTTAAAACATTGATGGATTCGGGTAATCTAACCATAATTGAGTTAAGAATACTTACCCCGATGTTTTCTCTGAAAATCTCCCAAAAATCGCCTTTTCCCAAGCTTCAATCCGTCAAAAATAGAAAATGGGACGAAGTCCCATTTTCAGAACTTAAACTCTCTGCCCAGACATTTGCTCTACGCGATCGCGAACAATCACACGTGATCGCAAAGCACAGTTTTCCACTGCCCAGGTTTAACCCTACGCAATCGCAAACAATGCCACACAATCGCAATGTACAAGATTCCAACTCTACGCGATCGCATACCTCTTCACGCGATCGCATAGAGCAAAGGCGTGGCCCAGCTTCTTCTCAAGTTTCCCCTACGCGATCACAAACAATGCCACGCGATCGTGATGCACAGACTGGCCCAACCTACGCGATCGCAGTTGATCTCAGGCGATCGCGAAGAACAAAATCAATACTGCCTTACCTAAGCCTACGCGATCGCGTCCCAATCTTCGTGATCGCGAAGAAGGTTTGAAACACCAGCAAACAGCAGCTACCAGCAGTGCCAAAATGAAGGAAAATAATCCGAATACCACCCGAAACACGCCCGAGCCCCTCAGGACCTCAACCAAATATACCAACAAGTCCTAATAAATCATACAAACTTATTCGAGTCTTCAAATCACATCCAACAACACTAAAATCATAATTCACACCCCAATTCAAGCTTAATGAAACTTAAGAATTTCTAACTTCTACATTCGATGCCGGAACCTATCAAATCAAGTCCGATTGACCTCAAATTTTGCACATAAGTCATAAATAACATAACGAAACTATAAAAATCTTTGGAACTGGATTCCGACCGCGATATCAAAAAGTCAACTCCCCGGTCAAACTTCGAAACTTAAATTACTATTTTAGCCATTTCAAGCCTAGTTCAACTACGGACTTCCAAAAATAATTCCGAACACGCTCCTAAGTCCAAAATTACCATACGGAGCTGTTGGAATCATCAAAATTCTATTCCCGGATCGTTTGCACATAGGTCGACATCCAGCCAACCTTTTCAACTTAAATTTTAAACTTTGGAACTAAGTGTTCCAATTCATTCTAAAATCTTTCCGAACCCGAACCGACTACCCCGCCAAGTTACATAATAATTTAAAGCACAGAATGAGAAGTAAATAGGGGAACGAGGCTACAATTTTTAAAATGACTGGCCGGGTCATTACATCCCCCCTCTTAAATAAACGTTCGTCCTCGAACGGGTTTAGAATTATACCTGGAGTCTCAAATAGGTGTGGATATTTGTTCTGCATCTCCCGTCATTCTCCCAAGTGGCTTCTATTTCTGACTAACCTCTCCACTGCACCTTCACGGAAGCAATGTTCTTTGACCTCAGCTTTCAAAATTGCCTATCCAAAACAGCCACTGGTTCCTCCACATAAGATAGATCCTGGTCCAACTGAACTTAACTGAAGTCTAACACATGAGACGGATCGCCGTGATATTTTCGGAGCACAGAGACATGGAATTTCGGATGAACTGTAGAGAGACTAGGTGGTAGTGCAAGTATGTAAGTCACCTCTCCAACTCTTTCAAGAATCTTAAAAGGCCCAATATACCTAGGGCTAAACTTGCCCTTCTTTCTGAACCTCATAACACCCTTCATAGGCGACACCCGGAGCAAGACCCACTCACCAACCATGAATGAAACATCACGAACCTTCCGATCCGCATAACTTTTTTGTCTAGATTGGGTTGTACGGATTCTATCCTGAATCAATTTAACCTTTTCCAAGGCGTCCTGAACCAAGTCTGTACCCAATATTCTAGCTTCACCCGGCTCGAACCAACCCACTGGAGACCGGCACCGCCTACCATAAAAGGCCTCATACAGAGCCATATGAATGCTCGATTAGTAGCTGTTGTTGTAAGCAAACTCCAAAAGTGGTAAGAATTGATCCCAAGCACCCCCAAAATCTATCACACACGCACGAAGTATATCCTCCAGTATCTGAATAGTGCGTTCGGACTGCCCGTCTGTCTGAGGGTGAAATGTTGTACTCAACTCTACACGAGTACCCAACTCTCGCTGTACAGCCCTCCAAAACTGTGAGGTAAACTGTGTACCCCGGTCAGAGATGATAGATACCGGTACACCATAAAGCCTAAAAATCTCGCGAAAGTAAACCTGATCTAGTTTCTCCGAAGAGTAAGTAGTAACTACAAGAATGAAATGAGCTGACTTGGTCAATCTATCCACAATCACCCAAGCTGCATCGAACTTCCTCTAAGTCCGTGGGAGCCCAACAACAAAATCCATTGTGATTCGCTCTCATTTCCACTCTGGAATCTCTAACTTCTGAAGTAATCCTCCCGGTCGCTGATGCTCATATTTCACCTGTTGACAATTTAGACACCGAGCTACGTACTCCACTATGTCTTTGTTCATCCGCCTCCACCAATAGTACTGTCTCAAGTCCTGATACATCTTTGTAGCATCCGGATGAATGGAGTACCGTAAACTATGAGCCCTTTAGAGAATCAACTCACGCAAACCATCTACATTAGGCACGCATAGTCTGCCCTGCATCCGTAATACATCGTCATCTCCAATAGTGACTTCCTTGGAATCACCGTGCTAAACTGTGTACTTAAGGACAAACAGATGCGGGTCATCATACTGACGCTCTCTGATACGATCATAAAGAGAAGACTGAGATATCACACAAGCCAAAACTCAGCTCGGCTTGGAAATATCCAACCTGACAAACTGGTTGGCCAAGGCCTGAACATCCAAAGTCCCCTTTAGGTTAATTCTAGACTATCCTTTACTTGGAAATTCTACTTAACTTTGGTTTTCCATCTCTTAATTTGTTTCTTGAAATATAGCATGTGTATGCATGTTGAGACTTTGTGTAATCCTGTTTGCATGCCTTTAGTTTGGAAACCCCTGTTCCCTACAACCTTAAGGGCTAAGTACTTAGATTTCAGAATTGCTTAATTGGTCTAGCACATAGTTTTCACTTGTACTATTATGGCTATTTCGGTATTCAAATGGGTAAGCAACGCAATTGTTTTGGCATGTTTGATGGGATAATATGGTATTGAGAGCTGAAGCATATTAACAACCATCTGGAGTATGGGCCTTCTCATCCACAAAAGGCTCAATGTTTAGTTGAAAGCCCAGAAGCATCCCTGATTCAATCTGTATTAGGCCTGTAATTATCTTAGCTGGGTCCGTGATCATTTATTTGAGTTCATATTACTACATCTGCACATGTAATAATTGTATAAACGAATAGTGAGGGAGTTAGTGAAAGTGAGGGGCTTGGATACTTTAATTCATGCATGAAAGGGTAGACAACATGCATATAAGACCTAAATGCTTTACTTGCTACTTGCTCAGCATGCCCTATCTCTATATGTCGTCAGACATCTTGCTTATAGGATCTCGTTGCCAAGAATCATTTACCTTTTGCAATTATGTGGCTCACCTAGAAAGCATGGCTTTAAGACTACTGAGACAAACCTGCATTAAAACAACTTATTTCAAAATTTGACCATCTACGGATCATGCTTATAGGACTTCGATTGAAATTGCTGCTACTGCTATCCTTATCATACTGCTGCCTAGATGATATGCATATAGGAATAAAATTAAATCAATGTATATTCTCAATTACATCATTGCCCGGATGTTATTATCTAGGTACCATACCTATAGGATTTTGCTATTTATTCAGAAATCATGTCTATAGGATGAAAGATGAATAACTATGCATTTTCGAAGATCTCATAGACCATGTCATAAGTCACCTAGAGATCATGCCTATAGGGTTTTAATAAAACTATTTGTCAAAATCAGCATATTGCAGGTTCTTATTTTAACTCTTGAATCAATCAACTACATAGAAATCATGCCTATAAGTATTGCGCCATTCAACACTGCTCTGATTTCAAGTCTGCCTACCTACATCCATTCGCTTAATAATTTGGAACATTGTTAGCATGAGCCTTTCACTGTTTGCATGCATATGTGTCTACGTGAGGAGGCCAATTTGAGCCTTCGGCTGTTAACTATGTGCAATCCTATTTGTTTTGGTTGTGCGCTTAGTTTTATCATTTTTGAGCATCCTAAACAAAGTCTAGAACCACCAAATAGTAGGCCCAAAGCCTCCTAGACCATAGGCATGGGGCGGGTAGTGCACGCATAGGACATGGTTTAGAAATGAATTAGAACGCTTTAGGTAAATAATTTTAACATAGTAATCGGGTAGCAGGAGATGATAGTTTATGCCCGCTGAATAATATGAGCAACCTCTACCTTAAGGGAGTTGCGAAGTATTATTTATGTTACACGGGATGATCCTTTAGGATAAAAAACATAGGACCCACCCTCCCCCTTTTTATATGTTTATTGTTCACGCATTGTTTCTTGAACTTGGAATAATTAAGTTGTATCTTGTAACCTCTAAAGACTTGTACTGATTATTTATATACAATTTAATTCTTGTGTAATTTTCTTTACACTTGTTTATATCATAGTAGAACTTTTAAATTCCATATCTTCCCTTACTTACATGATCATATAGGACAATTATAATCATATAATCCAACATAGCATAAATTTTGGTCGGGACCCATAGTTGTGGACCTCGAAGAGTGCCTAACACCTTTTTTTTGAGGTAATTTGAGCCCTTACACGATCTTTGATGATGCGGATTAGTTAAACAGAGTTATTTGCAAATAGGTTCCCTAACACACCTTAAAAATTATTAAGTGGCGACTCTTCTCTTTTAATACTCATTTAAAAGAGTTGTCACATGTCGAAACCTTTAGGTTAATTATTTTCCATCTGGTTTTCCATGAGGTTCACTATATGAGTCCAAGGTTGTATGATCACTCCCTTAGTATTATAAGCTGGGAGGGGGGAGTACAACAGGGCAGCAGAAATTTCAAATACTTCAACATATGGAATATGCCTACTGATTTCAAAGCAAGGATAAAGTAAGGGTGGAAGACTAGTAAACAAGGCGCACATATGTATCAGTTAATGGGGAAATTACATAAGATCAAGAGTACTCTCCAAGAAATTAATAAAGACAAATTCAGTAATGTTGAAAAAAGAGCAGATGAAGCATTAGAACTACTTCAGAATTATCAGAGTAGAAATCAGAAGGATCCTCAAAATGAATCACTTATTAATGAAGAGTTAAGAATATCTGAGGAATGAAGTAAATGGAAGAAAGCCAAAGACATTTTCTTGCAGCAAAGGTCTAAGGTTCAATGGCTCACACTAGGGGATCAAAGCATAAAGTTCTATCATAGAATGTTGAAATATAGGAGGAATAGCAACAGAATATTCCATATCAGGGATATGCATGGGAAGGAAAGAAGTGACCAATAAAGATACCCGAAGTATTCATAGAGTTTTACATTGACCTATTGGGTTGTAACCAGGAAGACAAGGTTCATGTAAATAGCTATTTGGTTAAGCAAGGTCCTACTATTAATGAGGAGCAAAGGAGGTTAGAGGCAGAATTCACAGTGGCAGAAGTGAAACAAGCTTTGTGGGTTATCTCAGGGGACAAGGCCCCAGGGTCAGATGGGTTTGGTACCCAATTCTACACGGATAGTGGGACATTGTGGGTAATTATGTGATAAATGAGGTTATGGAATTCTTTAGAACAGGCAGAATGCTCAGAATTGTAAACACCACAGTGATAACACTAGTTCTCAAGAGTACACATGTTGATGCAGTGGGTGACTAAAGGCCAATTGCTTGTTGCAACACAATATACAAAGTAATATCGAAAGATGCTATGCAATAGATTAAAGAAGGTTCTCCCTGAGATAATTTCTGACAACCAAAGTGCTTTTTTTGCTGGTAGAAATATATTACTAAAAGTATTAATCTGTCAAGACCTAGTGAGATAATACTAAAGGAAGAATACTACTAAGAGGTTCTTAATAAAAGTTGATCTTCGTAAGGCATGACACTGTGGAGTGGTTATTTGATGAAGAGATGTTGCATGCTCTTAATTTCCCTCAAAGGTTAATTAGATGGATTATGGCTTGTATCATATCTACTCAGTATATTATAGCTGTGAATGGAGGGATATTTGGTATCATTAAAGGCAAGTGTGGACTAAGACAAGGAGATCTCATATCTCCTCTCTTATTTATAATTTGTATGGAATATCTATACAGAATTATGAAATGGATAACTAATCAAAGAGGATTCCAGTATCATATAAAATGTAAGGGCATCAAGCTGAACCATCTGTGCTTTGCAGATGATGTTATGTTCTTTTGTAAAGGTAAATTAAAGTCAGTGGAACTGATTCTCAGTAGGCTCAAAACATTCTCACAAGAATCTTGATTGAACACAAATGTAGCCAAGTCGAATATCTGTAGTGCAAATATAGAGACACAGTGCCTCCGGGATATCTGCGAGCTAATAGGGTACTAGCTAGGGAAACTACCTTTTAGATATCTTAGTGTGTCAATTTCTTCTATAAAGCTATCAGTCGTACAGTGTGAAATGCTAGTGGACAAACTGCAAATAAAAGTAAGAACATGGGGTGCTAAATACCTATCCTACGCTGGGAGGGTGTTATTGATGAATGTTGTTCTAATGCAGATACATATCTATTGGGCCTCTATATTCATTCTCCCTAAAAAGGTGTTGAGAAACATAACAGCTATATGTAGGAGTTTTATCTAGGAGGTAAAAGGGAATTCTATCAAAATGCCATTAGTGGCTGGGACATAGTGTGTCGGCCAAAGAGGCAAGGAGGATTATGGATACTTGACTGTATCATATGGAATGAAGCAGCAATGGTTAAGTACGTTTGGAACATAGCCAAAAAAGAAGACAATTTGTGGATGAAATAGGTCAATCATCTATATATAAGGAACCAACCATGGTAAAAATACTCTCCCCAACAGATAGCTACTAGTACTGGAAGAAAATATGCTCCATCAGCGACACGTTTGCTGGAGGTTTTGTGAATAATGGATGGCTGAAATAAGATGGAAATTATCAGTGAAGAGTGGATACCGATGGAGCAAGGGAGAACCAGAATAAAGATCATAGTATCGAGGTGTATGGTGTAGGGTGAATATGCCTAAGCATTGCTTCACTAGTTTGCTTGCCATGCATAGGAAGCTAATTACGAAGGATAGATCGCTAAGGCTGAAGATAAGACAAGACGACTAGTGCACGATCTGTGGAAGCTAACCAGAGACAGTGTAACATTTGATTTTTGAATGCAAATTCTCAGAGGCATGCCTACATCTGCTATTAAAATGATTGTAGAGATGTACAACAAAATATGATCTCAAGGGGATATGAAGGAGATGAATAAGAGGGGTCAAAGGAAAGAAGTGCAGGACGCATATCACAGCAATGATACAGCGTTGATGTACAGAATATGGTGGGCAAGAAATGAAGCTCTATGGAACTAGCGAGTCCCTACCCCTAGTGTTATTTGTGCACAAGTCCATCAATAATGCAAGATTAGAGTAGTACATTTTTTAAACAGGAAATGTAGCAGGAATGAGAGGGAGTGGATAGATCAATTGTATAGGAAGCACTACCAACAATAGAATATGAAGACAGAGTAGGGAAAAGAGAAGTAAGTAAAGAAAGGACTAACAGTTAGGGGCACCCGCATGCCTGGCTAGGATTCTTGTACAGTTTTTTATTGGGTACTGGTGATAAATAAAGTTGTTTACTACACCAAACAAATCATAAAAAAGAACAAAAACAAGAATAGTATGCCTTATTTATTTAGTTTTTGAATCTTAAGAATGAAAATTTTCTGGTAAGGAACATTTTTCCCTTTATTGAGCCTTAAAATGCGCGAATTCGAATTTGTTAGGATTCCAATACTTGTACGAAACATGGAGTGAAAGAAAAGATTATTGAATGTGAATGGTATACCTATGACAAGGATTGTCTTAGAATCCCTTCAATAGTGAGATTGCAAGAGTTCAAAACACAAAAAACTGTTAGGGTTGGGATTCGCTCCAGTAGAGTTAACTTCATTGTCATCCGGTAGAACTCTGGATTGTTGGCACATATGCAACATAAAAACCAATTATGAACAGATTTACTTAGTCAAAAGGTATTTTAACCATGATTATTTTAACACTATTAAAAACTAGCTCTTTTCTGACCAAAAAAACTAATCGAAAGTGGTCAATTTTGAACGATTACAACAAAAACCGACTTAATTGGATAGGTCAGAAAAATATTGTCGATAGAAAAACCGACTAAACTACAATCAGTTCTTACCAATTTCGTTCAGGGAATTGAATTTCAAACTCGACCAAAAATAAAAATCCTGACTATGTAATGACCCGACGGTTATTTTGAGCTCTAGTACATCGTACAGTGATTTGAGGCCTTGAGTAGTTTCACTTAATATATTATGACTTGTACGTGTAGTCGGATTTGAATTTCAGGAAGTTCGGAGTCGATTTGAAAGGAAAATTCTCAATTCAAAAGCTTTAAGTTGAAAGGGTTAACCAAGGTTTGACTTTTGAGTAAGCGAATTCGGAATTAGGATTTGAAGGTTTCAATAGGTTCGTATGATGATTTTGGACTTGTGCATATGTTCGGGCTGAGTATCGGATGGTCCGGGAGTATTTTAACGCTTATTGTGGAAAGTTGGCCTTATGAAGATTTTAGAATTTCCTAAGTTTGATTTGAAGTGGACTTTGGTGTTATCGATATCTGTTTAGGATTTCGAGCTTTGGAATAGATTCGTATTGTGATTTATGACTTATACGTAAAATTTGGCATCATTCCCGAATGTTAAAGTATGATTCAGACGCGTTCGGCGAAGTGTGAAAGTTAAAAAAGGATTTTGATCACCGATTCGTGGTGTTTCGAGCCTTTGATTAAGTTTGGATAAGGTATTGGAACTAGTTGGCATGATTGGACCGGATCCCGGGGGCCTCGGGTGTATTTCAGGATGGTTTCAGACTATTTTCTCTTATTTTATAGTTGTTGGTTTCTGGTTTGTTTGGCATGCTTCGCGATGGCAAAAAAGCAGACACTATCGCAAAAGGTAAGCTGGAGATGATGGTCATTTTTTCTTCACGTTCGTGGGTAAATATACACAATTACAATATGCTAATTTTGACAAATGGTTTTATTAAAACCCTATAGGCATGATCTCTAGATGACTTATGACATGATCTATGAGATCTTCGAAAATGCATAGTTATTCATCTTTGATCCTATAGACATGATTTCTGAATAAATAGCAAAATCTTATAGGCATGGTACCTAGATAATAACATCCGGGCAACGATGTAATTGAGAATATACACTGATTTCATTTTATTCCTATATGCATATCATCTAGGCAGCGGTATGATAAGGATAACAATAGCAGCAATTTCAATTGAAGTCCTATAAGCATGATCCGTAGATGGTCAAATTTTGAAATAAGTTATTTTAATGCAGGTTTGTTTCAGTAGTCATATAGCCATGCTTTCTAGGTGAGCCACATAATTACAAAATGTAAACGATTCTTGGCAACGAGATCCTATAAGCATGATGTCTGACGACATATATAGATAGGGCATGTTGAGCAAGTAGCAAGTAAAGCATTTAGGTCTTATATGCATGTTTTCTAACCTTTCATTCATGAATTAAAGTATCCAAGCCCCTCACTTTCACTAACTCCCCCACTATTCGTTTATACAATTATTACATGCACAGATGTAGTAATACAAACTCAAATAAATGATCACGGACCCAGCTAAGATAATTGCAGGCCTAATACAGATTGAATCAAGGATGCTTCTGGGCTTTCAACTAAACATTGAGCCTTATATGGATGAGCAGGCCCATACTCCAGATGGCTGTTAATATGCTTCAGCTCTTAATACCATATTATCCCATCAAACAGGCCAAAACAATTGCGTTGCTTACCCATTTGAATACCGAACTAGCCATAATAGTACAATTGAAAACTATGTGCTAGACCAATTAAGCAATTCTGAAATCTAAGTACTTAGCCCTTAAGGTTGTAGGGAAAAGGGGTTTCCAAACTAAAGGCATGAAAACAGGATTACACAAAGTCTCAACATGCATACACATGCTATATTTCCAGAAATAAATTAAGAGATGGAAAACCAAAGTTAAGTAGAATTTCCAAGTAAAGGATAGTCCAGAATTAACCTAAAGGGGATTTTAAACATAAGAGTCCTAACAAGGAAATTTAGAGGAGTCGTAATCATGAAAACAAGTAAGGAGCAATTATACAGAAAGGCTTTAAACATGAAACCCTCATGAGGATATGATTACAACTAATTTACAGCCCAGTAGAATACCAAACAGACTAGTGGGCATGGGGAAGCAATCACTTAATTTGAACATGAGAAACTTAACATATTGAGTGTCAGGAAGATATCAGTCATAACACAAAGGTTCACAGTCTTAGAGAAGGTACAAGGACTCATGGTAGGTGAAATACATCAACTCCAGACTAACATGTCAAATAGGCATTAGGACTATCCCAGTTGACCATATAGGAAGAATAGGTTGAATATATTGAGATTCCTCCTAGAAATCTTAAGCAATCAGTGAGAACATAATGATAGCATAACTTTAGAGTTTACAAACAACAGAGAGACCTAGTTGGGAAAGTATTAGCATGTGGATTCCTCATGAATTTACTCCAAGAAAATAGCAGATTGTACATGAAGGACTCAACAAAAAGTAGTTCATTTGGACAAATTCAGGACATGAATTAGTTCCTCACAAGAATTTAAGGCATAGACTCACAACAAGCAACAAGTATAAGTAACCAGATATACATAAACATAATGGTTAGAAATCATTCAGATTGGACACATATGATAGGCATGCATTAAAGCTAGCAGTGGCAGGAGAGCATATTAGGCTAAGCATTTAGATAGTATTATCATAAGATTTGGAGAGAAACAACAAGTTATGCATAAAGGATTCAATAGGAAGAGAGCAATTCTGAGCATGAACATAGTTTCCTAAGGTTTTTACTACAAGAAACCAAAATAAGGTGCAACAAACATCAATAAGGTTTAATTACGAACCAGGTAAACGTCATCAATCAACTTAGCTAACTATGCATGAGTTAAACTCAGGAATTGAACAGAGTTGAAGCTATTGACACTTCAGAATGGTATTAAGACAAACTGCTTGTATACGAAGTGGCATAATATCAAAATTAACTCAAAGAAATCCAAGTAGCACTAGTGTGCATACCATAAACATAAACAGAAGGAAGTAGAATTGCGATGGTGTAAAATACTAACCAGTTGCAAACAAAGCGAACAAAAAATAAGAAACTCAAAATCTCAAAATAGCAGCGATTGCAGGAGAACAGTGGAACCCCAAATCTCTAGTGCTTCAGAGTTCACAAGAGCCTCGAAGTGGGCTCCGAGCAGTGCTTGCACTGGAGGAGACTAATGAATGGTTTCTGGTGGCCTTGGCTTTCAACCAGCCAAAATCAAAAGTCTCAGAATAGTGTAGAATGAGTGAGAGTGAGACAACAATAGTAGTGATTGAGGTCTGCATCGAGGAATAAGGGGAAGGGGTTTATATAGTGTTAATAACAAGTAAAAAAAAATAGAAAGAAGACTAATCATGCAGAATAAGGAAAGAAACTAGTCATAAAGAATAAGGAAAAGACCACATGCAAACCTATTTCAAATCGAATAAGGGCAACAAGGCAAACCCTAATCAAGTCGGAATCGATGGAGACGTGCCCAATCGGAGAGATACTCTATATCCTTTGATGCACCTAGTCGGAATCCCGCAGGATCTTCAAGATCGAGCCCATTTGGACCCGATTTGTACGAAATACACCTTTCATGGACGGAACAATACTTATTATTACCATATCAGAGTGGTAAGCATTTAGAAAATGTAAGAAGATCTCTAGTTCGAAGGGAAAATGTAGAGAAAAGGGCGAGAAAATTCAGGGAACTAGGGTTTAGCTTTGAGAGATGAAAAGGGAGTGTTTGAGGGTGGCTGCATGGTTGAGAATGGGCTAGGGTTTGGGTTGAGCAGATAAAAGGAGGAATGAGAAGTGTCGTGAGTCATTGATCATTTTTTATCAACGACTGAGATTTAAATGAGCTAGGTCGGGTGTATCGATTCGTGAACTGGGGCAGACCTATTAGATCATTTGGTTTTGGGCTTCCGGGGGTCGATTGGGAATGGGCATGTTCTTTTGGACCTTAATTGGTCAGAAAATTAGCCTTATATTGGGCTATAATTTAAAATTACACGAGATAAATTATAAAAAATGGCTATTTAATAAATAAAATCTCATTTAAGACATTAACTTAAAAACAATAATTCAGAGTTATAAAAATATGAAGATTCTATTTTGACATAAATGATAAGTAAAAACTATAATTATTACGAGAATATAGGCTATTATTGCAAAATATTGTGTAAATAGCTCAAAATACAAATGTAATTATATAGAATGAAGTAAAACTGTTATAAAATATACATGTTGGTATAAATAATAGATTTGGATGATTAAATCACCCCAAAATAATTTGAAGGGATAATTACTAAATATTTGAATAATTTAAATACAGGAAAATCTATTTTAAAGCTTTAAAACAAATTATAGAAAATTATAGAAAATACTTATATGACTCTTGTAAATTGGATAATAATGCAAAATGATATTTTTGAAAGTATATAGACTATTTTATAAAATATGAGGGAAAATTGGGTATCAACAGTTGTCTCTTTTTACCCGAGAATGATGAAAGAGTTGTCGGGTAAAAAAGATGATGTCCAATTTTGTCCAAAATGAGCGAGGATGATGTGTGTTTTTAACAAAAATGGGGGTCGAACCCTGGTTCTTGAGTTGCCTACATATCCCTAGTGTTACGGGAATCAGGCCACGTGTAGTTCTGGATCCAAAGGAGAACGAAATAGATGGAGTTGTTATAAGAGTGGTCTTGTATTTCGAAAAAGGATCTCTTGGATAGGATAGTGTCGTGAGTGACGGGTAATTTCAGTTGAAGTTATGAATCCAAATTTGAATGTTACGGGTATTCGAGATAAATATTTGGGCGGTTACAGAATAAAGAGTAATCAATTGCTGGTCATTGGTTACGTTTGATATAATCAACATATATGAACGTTGTGAATGGAAACTGGAGCGAGAATTGCTCCCGTTTGTAGAATGGTTACCTCCCGAGTTATTTTAAAATGATGCAAAATCCCTTCGGGCCATGAAAGTTGTCTTTGGACGATGAGGATGATGTCCTTGGAGCATGACGTCCTGGGCCATGGAGCGTATAATAAGGGATTTGTAGGCCATGAAATGGTGTCCTCGATCCATGAGCATGGTGCCTTTGGACTATGACGCCTTTGAATAATGATATGTAGTTTCGAGAGATCCTCAGTCCATGGCATGGTGTCTTCGGGCTATGAGGATGATTCCATTATACTATGACGCCTTCGGACAATATGGCGATGTTCAGGTTATGAAATGCAAAGATGCGGCGATATCGATTGTTTGATAGAGGGGATAGGTGATGCTTAGTTGTATACAAGAATGAGACAAGGTATCTCTTCGCCTTGTATGTGACGAGGGCAGTGCTTAGCCATATGTAAGGAAAGGCATTGTTTAGCCTTATGCAATAATGGAGGCAGTGCTTAGCCTCATGCAAATGTAATGGAGATAGTGCTTAGTCTCATGCAAAGAAATGCAGCGTTTAGCCTTATGCAATAATGGAGTCAATGCTTAGCGTCATGCAAATATAAGGGAGACAATACTTAGTCTCATGCTAGGAGAGGCAGCGTTTAGCCTTATGTAATAATGGAGGCAGTGCTTAGCCTCATGCAATGTAATAGAGACAATGCTTAGTCTCATGCGAGGAAAGACAACATTTAGCCTTATGCAATAATTGAGGGAGTGCTTAGCCTAATGCAATGTAATGGAGACAGTGATTAGTCTCATGTGTGGAAAGGCAGCATTTAGCCTTATGCAATAATGGGCAGTGCTTAGCATTATGCAATGTAATGGAGATAGTGCTTAGTCTCATGCGAGGAAAGCCATTATTTAGCCTTATGTAGAGAAAGGCAGTGTTGTAACGACCCAGCCGGTCATTTTAAGAGTTGTAACCACGTTCCCCCATTTATTATACATTCCCTGCTTAATTGTTGTTATGTGACTTGTCGGGTAGTTGGTTCGAGTCCTGAGAGATTTCGGAATGAATTGAGACATTTAGTCTCAAGGTTGAAAGCTTAAGTTGAAAAGGTTGATCAGATGTTTACTTATGTGTAAACAACTCCGGAATAGAGTTTTGATGGTTCTATTAGATTTGTTTAGTGATTTTGGACTTAGGAGTGTGTCCGGATTATGAATTTGAGGTCCGTGGTTGAATTAAGCTTGAAATGGAAAAAGTTAGAAATTTAGAAATTTGATCGAGAGTGGACTTTGTGGTTAATGGGCTTGGAATGGGGTACGGGAGTTGGAGTAGGTCAGTTGTGTCATTTTTAATGTGTGTGCAAAATTTAAGGTCAATCGGACGTGATTTGATAGGTTTCGACATCGTTTGTAAAAGTTGGAATTCCTTAGTTTTCATTAGGCTTGAATTGGGGTGCGATTTGTGTTTTTGATGTTGTTTGATATGATTTGATGTATTGACTAAGTTCGCATTGTGTTTTATTACTTGTTTGTATGTTTGGTTGAGGTCCCGATGGCCTCGGGAGTGATTCGGCTCGAAATCAGATTGGATATTTGGAATTTTTGAAGGTTGTGTTCTGGTCTGGTGCGAACGCACCTACGAGGGAATGGCTACAGGTGCATAGCCGCAGAAGCGGCCCTAGGGTCGCAGATGCGACTCTGGGCTAAGAGAAGGTTTGTGCAAGTGCGAGGGAAAATTCCACATCTGCGATCTCGCAGATACGGAGGCTGGTCGCAGAAGCGGAGAGGGCTTGGAGTTGCTGGTCCGCAAAAATGGATGGACTTGCACAGATGCGCAGCTGCAGGAGCCGGATTTGGGACCGCATAAGAGGTTGGTCGGCCCTAAAGTGACCTCTGCGGGTGCGGATTTTTGACCGCAAAAGCGGTACCGCAGAAGAGGACTCTCGGACCGCAGAAGCGGGATAGCTGGGGCAGTGTTTAAATCCGAAGGGTTTCGTGATTTCTCTCATTTTGGACTTTGCAAACTCGGTCTAAGGCGATTTTTGAGAGGAATTTTGAGCGGTTTCTTGAGGTAAGTCACTTGTGGTTAAATTTATTCAATAATTTTGTTTCCCCATTGAATTCCCCACCTAGATTGTGTGGTTTTGAGGTGCAATTTTGGGAGTTGAGGCTAGGGATTTGGAGAGTTTAAATTGGGGACTTGGTTGTTGATTTGGTGTTGGATTTTGGTAAATTTAATATGGTTAGACTCGTGATTGAATGGGCTTCCGGATTTTGTGACTTTTATTAGATTCCGAGACGTGGGCCGGGAGGGCGGCTTTTGAGTCGACTTTTTGACTTTTGATTAATAACTTAGTATTTTCTTATGGAATTGAGTCCTTTAGCCCGTGTTGATTGCGTTGAACTGTTTTTGTCTAGATTCGAGGCATTTGGAGGCCGATTCGCGAGGCAAGGGCGTGTTAGAGTAGGTATTTGCACGGTTTGAGGTAAGTAACAGTTCTAAACTTGGTTCTAAGGGTATGAAACCCCGAATTTTGTGTCATGTGATTGGTGTTAAGGTGAAGCACATGCTAGGTGAAGGGCGTGTGGGCGTTCACCATAGTAATTATGACTCGGTCAATTTCATGGAACTGTATAGTTGAATAATCTGTTGTTATCTATATATTCTCCATGTGTTATAGAAATTGAACTATAAATCATGTTAGAAATCATGCTTTGGTTATGTGTTGATACTGTAGGGACCCCCAAAGGTCGTGTTACATGTTGAATTTTCTGTAAAATTGCCACTTTATACTCAGTCACAGTTTTTACTCGCATATTATATCTCAATCCCTATTGTTCTTTATTGATGCATTATATCATCGTTGTTTGGGCTGTTTATCATTATTTTTGAGAGCCCGAGAGACTGGAGAGATTGATGACTAAGTGAGGCCGAGGGCCTGAGTGTGAGGAAATTTATGGAATCGGGCTGCATGCATCATCATATTTATTTTATTCATCCCATGATTGTCTTATTATAGCGCTTGGGCTGAAGGAGCCCCTCCGGAGTCTGAGTGCCGAGTGACAGTGAGGAATGAGTGACTGTGAGGTTGGAGTGGATAGGAGGACTGAGTGACTGTTACTCTGAGAATATGCGTTTGATTTCATTACTGTGTACTTCAGCTGGCATATATCACTGTCATGTAGTTTCTGAGAGATACTATATCCTGTTTCAATTGAAATTGACATAAATTAACTGTTTGTGCTTCAAATGCCGAACTTGAAAGCATGTTTATTTTCCTGTATTAAATTTTCTATAATTGAACTGTCTCTATGAAGCTCGTCACTTCTTTCAGTCAAATAGTTAGTCTTGTTACTTACTGAGTTGGTTGTGCTCACGCTACACCCTACACTTCGTGTGCAGATCCAGGTGTTTCCGGGCATGGTGGGTGTTGATTATCTGAGAAACTTGATCATTCGGAGATTTTGAGGTAGTTACCCGGCATTCGCAGACCTTGACTCTCCCTCCTTATCTTTCATCTTTATGTATTTAGTTTCAATTTTTCATAAATAGTACTTTCAGACTCGTGTTGTATAGACGCTCATGTACTCATTGACACCCTGGTTTAGGGAACTTCCGTATTGAGTTTTGACTTTCTATCTAGTTTATGAGAGCTTTAACTATTTAAACCTATGTTATTTCATTCTTCATTTAAAGGTGTTGGAAATATTTTTGATGTGTCGGCTTTCCTAGTACCACGTTAGATGCCATCACGACAGGTTAAGTTTTGGGTCGTGACAAGTTGGTATTAGAGCCTAGGTTACATAGGTATCATGAGTCATTAGCAGTTTTAGTAGAGTCTTGCGAATCGGTACATAGACGTCTGTACTTATCTTTGAGAGGTTGCCAAACCCCTAGGAAACTTCACATTCTTGTATTCTTGTCTTGAAGATTTGTTGATTCCGAAAACTAAACTTATATTATTCTATTCTCTCACAGATGGTGAGGACACATGCTACCGGACAAGGCGGACAGCCACCAGTACCACCAGCTAGGACCACGAGAGGTCGAGGTTGCGGCAGGTGCAGAGGGGAAGCTCGT